>NC_141698.1:600014858-601292858 GCF_964263255.1 Lissotriton vulgaris | reverse complement strand
ACACAATCAACTGCTGATGAAAGATCTGCAAAGGCAAGATTAAGCAATTTATATTCAATCCCCTGTTTCTATAGTCCCCACTCCTGGGCAAGAACAATACTGTAGCTCTGAAATAATTGTGTTCGAATCTGCCATTCGTAGAGCCCGTTTAAGATAGTCCAGCCCCCTATTTTCACTAATAAGTGAAGTAGAAATATCGGGCAGTAACACACAAGATTCTTATGGTCCCCTTTTTTTTTTATAGATGTTGACTATATTTGACTCTGCCCAAGTTGCTATGTCAGCAGTCGCTGAGAACCAAAGTTAACAAAGGACCCTACTGGAGATGGGGCGACTCTGGACCAGATGAGGTAATATTATCACTCCCTGCATGCTATCTTTGGTTCTCTGTCTCCCTCTGGTACACGTCTCAGCCTCAAGGAGGCCAGAGGATCCTTGACTGGATCCATGCCAGCTGGATCCCCCTCGGCGTCAGTGACGCCCACTGGATCCATAGGCTGATCCATGTTGGCTCTGGTGCACAGCCCTTCTGGGTACCCACCTGCGACACCAGTGTCTGATCAGCCTCTCTGACGTCTACTTCGCCAATTGATGCCACAATATCTCTCCTCTCCGATGCCAAGGCATTGCCAAATTGATGCGAGTTGGCATAGTTGACGGTGCAGTTAATACCTTCCTCTTCCTTCGGAGGAGCTCCCTACTGCTCCTCCTTCAGGAGACCAGTGTTTTGTTGGAGATGAAATGGGGTTTCTTCAAACCATGATTGACACAGCTCACCCTCCTCTGGAGGCTGATTGGATGTCTGATCTGGGGAGTTTAGTGGCCTTGAGACTTCCCCTTCCTCAGGCTTGTTTTCTCCTCCCAGCCTTGCTACTGAGGCTAGCTTTGCTTTCGCTGAGCTTCTGAGGAGGGTAGCTGTGGTTCTGGACCTGCAGTTCCCTTCTGTGGAGGTGGACATTGACCCCTTAATTGAGGTGCTTCATCCGGGCCAAACGAGGATTGAGCCTGTGCTCCCCTTCAGTGAATATTGATATTTGATATTTTGATGGGCTGTTGGGCTAGACCCGTTTTGGAGGCCCTGGTAGACTTGTCCATAGCTCATAGGCACCGTCTTGCTCCAGGAGACCCGCCTGCCACCTCCTTTAATATAGGTTCTCTATAAAGTCATATTATGCTACCTCTCATGAGAGAGTGCATTTTTGCTTATGTTGCTGCGTTTTTCTTCTTGTCCTAGAGGGACCTTTACTTGTTTGTTACTTTGCAATGGTTAACCCTTCCTCCTTTGTGGGTTCTACGTTTAATAGTCCCAGAGGACTCACTGCTTTTTGAAAGTGTTTCACTTGACCACGAATGGTCTATGCCCATATTGTTGTTTCCACTGCTTTTCTAAAGCATTGATTGGTGCTCTCTACATGGCTTGTTAATATGGCAAGGAGCTTTGACTCAGTGGTATTGGCTATTGTCCTTGGCCTTCAGTTAATGGTCTGGCTACTATTGAAGAAGCTATGTTGCAATATGGTTCTTGAAATGTCTTTTCCAGCACCTGCTTCATCCTTCTGCCATGGCTGTCTTCCCATATTTGTTCACGGACTTCAGTTCCGTACCGGTTTTCCACAGTATTTGTGGTGGGATTTCTTCTTCCTCACCCACTTTCCTGACAGTCCCTCCTCCCCTCCACTCTCCCTCCTCCCCTCCCCTTCCCTCCTCCCCTCCCCTCCCCTTCCCTTCCTCCCTTCCTCCCTTCCTCCCTTCCTCCCTTCCTCCCTTCCTTCCTCCTCCCTCCTCCCTCCTCTCTCTCTCCCCTCTCTCTCTCCTCTCTCTCTCCTCTCTCTCTCCTCTCTCTCTCCTCTCTCTCTCCCCTCTCTCTCTCTCCTCTCTCTCTCTCCTCTCTCTCTCTCTCTCTCTCCTCTCTCTCTCTCCTCTCTCTCTCTCCTCTCTCTCTCTCCTCTCTCTCTCTCCTCTCTCTCTCTCCTCTCTCTCCTCTCTCCTCTATGGGGTTTATTAGTAGGATCAGTTCGCAGACCCTCCTCCGGGGAAGGTGACGAGAGCTCCGATTGGCGGTTGCTCCTTTAGCCTCATGGCCCCCAATCTCTGGAATACCTTTTGGAGTAACCAAGCTCTTTATACATTTTCAATCAATTGCTTGGGTATCTAGTTCAAAGGTAAGGAATCTGCAGCTAGATGTGTATCAGATGAATAAGATACTTATCTGGAAGAGACAGGATCTAGCTGCAGATCCACCCCCCCATCCTCCCCACTCCGCAAACTGCTTTAACTTTTTGTGTACCAGATGCCTTTCTGAGCACTGTTGTGCCTTTCATTGGGTAAAAAAAAAGGAAAAATTTACAAAAATGTTTTTTGGGCACAATGTTTCCATAGTAGTTTCTATAAGTGGTTCCGTGATTTTTTTTAATGTGGAAAACAAGTCACAGAATAAACTGACATCAGCATGTCAAGGGAGGACTTGTATGGACTCTGTCGTCTTCATATCTGGTGGACGATGTCGCTATGGAGGCGCTCAACGCCTTCTACCAACGCGTAATGGTACTGCTGTAGAAAATCTTTTGGATTCACTCTGGTGCCTGGGGATAATTCTGAGGTAAGGAATCTGTGGGTAGATCATGTCTCTACCAGATATGCTGTTACCAAAGGTAAGTAACTTATTAGTTTTGGGTGAAGAACTTGCAAGGTTAGAGTTTTGTGTAATTTTTAAAGCAGAGTGACAAAAGGGCAACTTAGTGTGTCTTGTGAGGTGAACCCACCTCATGGAATAATTAAAGTAAAGAGGGAAGAGGAAGGGAGAATCGTAGAAATGTGATTACTGATAAGCATTCTGAATGTTCACAGAATACGACATCTCTACTTCAGTATAAAAATATGCTTTGCCTGGATTAGACCTTATGGGTAGCTGCCATTGTACTTGATTTCTAAAAATGTTGTTGACTGGGAGGAAAAGGCGAACGGAGTCAATAGTAGTCTGTAGTAACGGTTACCTTTTTCTTGTTTTAAGTATTGGACAGCGTCAGTTGGTGTGTCTATCACGTGCTCTCCTTCGTAAGACCAAAATCCTGGTTCTAGATGAAGCAACAGCAGCTGTAGATCTGGAAACCGATGACCTAATCCAGTCAACCATCAGAGTTCAATTTGAAGAATGCACAGTAATCACGATAGCACATCGTCTCAATACGATTATGGATTATACAAGGTAATGTAGAAATAAAACGATATTTAAGTATTGAATTTTTTTATCGAGAAGATGAAGGAATTAAAGTGCATGCTTATCTATTCATTTAGTTACATAGTCGTTCTGATAGTCGGGGATTTAAACAGTAAATACTCTGATCAGCTATCACTCTAAAGATCTTAAAACCCCACACCACTAAGCATCCTAATCTTAAACAAATATTCCAAGTTGTATCTTGGTAACTGTCAACATCAGGATTTTTTTTTTTACCATGGCTAAAAAAAAGTGTATCAAGTTACCTTTCAGTAGGAATTCTGAGGATAAAAACATCCTGCTACAATTTTATTTTGCTTGGGTGCCATGCCAAGCCATCAATAACACACATTTTTTTCCAAAGGTAAAAGAAAGGGGTTATGTTTCTGTAACACAACTTCTCCATAATGGGAATTTTCACTAAATATATAAAGAATCTATATTGCATCACCCCCTCCCCCCGGTGGGATCCTGGAACACTTAACAGGAGATAATAAATGTATTAAAATCATATCTGAACAGTACCTTTGTAAATATAGTGTTATTGATCCTTTCAGAAATTCCTCACCTTATGAATATTCTCAGGACCTAAACTGAAGCTGAAATGTATTGCAGCAATGTATTCCAGTACCACCAGTTAGCACAATGCTGTCTTAGCCACTAATCTATATCGCCTCTTGACATAAAGACATGGTACATTGAGGTTCCACTCTGAACTGTAATCAGTTCGTTTTTTTCTGCAACCTGACATCACAAATCCAGAGCTTCTCTTATTTTCGCAATTCCTCCACCAATTTATCTTTGGTACATAATCTCTTCAGATGTAATGGTTCTATCCATGTAAGATATCCCACAAACTCCTTTTTTACCTCATCGCCATGCAAGTCACACAAAAGAGAACAATTTCAGGAAAGCTCTTCCCAACATAACAAATATCGAAGCTTAAAGAGCGGCCCTATTCTATCTTTAGGAAAATGTCCCATTCTCAGATGTTCAGCTTGTCAATGAAGCCATTATTTAACTTCGGATTGTTGTCTTCTGTTTGGCCTTTAAAAGGGGATGTGAAGGCTTTTGTGTTCCTCCGGCAACCTACCTCCATCAGCCAAACACATTGTCATCGTCTGTTGAATAATTCTTCCAGAAGAGTGATCACTTTATGAATATCTCCAGGTGCCAGACTGGATCAAGTAGCTTGTTTCCCAGCAAAAACATGTCACCCTCACTAGGACTGCCATACAACTTAAACCCCGTTTCTCATATCCAATCCTATGTTAATCTTATCGGGATGTGACAACAATAAAGCAACACAATGCACCAACTGGCGTGCTGGTATCCATTGGTTTTTCCGTGTTCCATCAGCATGGGTGTGGGACTTCCAGGGTGTTTCACCAATTACATTTGTCAGCTTTGGACACCGATTTGGTCGAATATATAACCTCTGATGATGAAGCTTCTGAAGAGTTTAAGTCCACAGGCAAAGAGCAGAAGGCCTATCCATTTTTGTCCAAGGCCCACACAAGCAAATCTAGGGGGTTCCCCTTCTTCAGATAATTCTCTTGACACCAAACAATCTCCCAGGAGGTTTTTTCCCCCCTATAACGGCAGAAAAGAAGAACATCCTTTTCTTCCTCAAGGAAGCTCTTCCACTCCTGAGACTGTTAAGATCCTTGATTAGTTTCCTCAATGCTAGTCTCTTTTTTGTCATCTGAGCCTATTCTGAATTTGAACAAAGTGAAGCTGGAATTTACAATGCGATCAACTGACCCTGCACACTTTTAAGCCTTCCAGCAGGCCATGCGTAATATTTTCCAGACAGCCCTGTTAACCTCTTGGCCACTTCACAAGGTTTGGTCCACTGTGCTGGTTTGCCAATTCCAGAGACTTAAACCCCAAAGCACTAAACTCTGAACATCTGCAAACTCTGGCCTGAGCCTCCCTTCCAGTGAGATCATTGACCTCTATGGCACCAACCCCCATGTGTTTGGGCTGCCTGTGATGTGATCACTGGTACTACCCTTGGAGATTTAATCTCTGCTTCCACCTTCAAAAACAATATATACTATCCAAGAGGCAAAAGAAAAGGTATGTGCTAGTTTTGCTGATGAGTCTCTTTTAGAGCACCCTCAAGGGCCCAAAGATTCACCCAGGTGGAGGTAGTTTTTGGTTCAGATGCTTTTACCATTCCTTACAGACTATGGTCACATAGAGGATGATGATTCAGAGCTGGATAAGCTTCCATCTTAAAACTCATAGTCTGACCTCTGCGTGGAATTAGAAAATGCATGCAGCCTCAACACATTCCCAGAAGGGGACATTACATGCCCATCTGAGTCTCCTCACAGGATGTCTCTTCTTTCATGTAGGTGGTAGGGAAAGCAGCAAAATCACTGGAACTAACCGTGGCCACAACATACGCAAAATCTAAAAGTTTAACTGGGATCCTACATCCTTCCTCTACCATCACAATTTCTGTAATCCTTCAACAAGGCACTATTGTGCCTGTACTTGGCTGCTTGGGAGAAACTGTTCCTGGACCTGGCAGTGCACTCCTTGACACATAGCTAGTTGATGAATATTTTCATCTTGTGATCCGAAATGTTCACGGTCTCATCCCTCTGTAGAAAACCACGTGCCTGATTTAGAGTCTGGTGGATAGGACCTTGCGTCACAAAAATGACCGCTTTATTACAAGTACATTATCGCCATTAGCACTTGTAATATGGCAGACGGAATATCTACCATGTTCGTGATAGATTATCCACCTGCCAAACTCTGAATCTGACCCCTGATGGTCAAGCTTTCCTCTGCAGAATTGACCCAAAATGCATTTTCTACAGCTCCTTCTGTCCGAGTTTAAGAGACTGGCTCTGTGTTGTGATAAGTCTTTACTTCCGACAGCCTTGCCCTTTGGAGTGTGAAAACCTTGTCTCTTGTGGGTCACTATTTTCACACCCTGTGGAAGCTGGCAAAACTGACCATCATCTGTTTATCTGACCACATAAAAAAAAATATTCTCCAATCCGGTTGAGTATGGTGTGTACCCTTCCAAAAAGATCCAGAAGTGCATCCTGAATTCCAAAGACACCTATGTTCAATCAATGGACATCGGTGTCTCATTATATTGCCCCACTTTGTTGTGTTCTATAGGTTTCTCTGGAGCTATCCTGGCAATCCTTATAAGCTAGTTCCTCGATGGCCAGCACCTATTCAGAGAGAAGACATACTCCTCTCTGGAACACTTAAGAAACAGCAGGAACGTGATGTGTTGGCTGGTCCTAGCCTCTTCTGTAAAATACTTCCAACTGGCGTATATAACGTTTTGAGGCTACTCTAGGACAAAGAGGTCTTTGCAGTGCCATCCTCCTCAGCCAATTTAATCACCTCCAACAAATGTACTGGACCTTTTTAGGCAGTGGTGGATCAAGAGGACACCGCCATCATCACAATCAGCTCCATTAACTATCTTCCTCCTACTCTGGTCCCTCAGCACCTCATTCACCTGCCGCCTCTGAGCCTCCAGTGGTGTACTTGTCTCCCATATGGATTCCTACCTAGAACTTCCCTGCCTCAACTTTAGAAAAAAGTTAGGAATGACTGAGTAAAAGTCATTTTGATTGGGCCAAGAGTGTTGCTCCCAGATCTCTGGAGCACTCGCAATGCAATTTGGATACCCCTTCCAGAGAAATGTCTGCCTCAGCAACAGGAGTGATTGCTGCACCCAGATGTTCACAACCTACACATCTGTTCATTGACATTGAATGGCGACATCTGCGCTTATTTGATTTGCCATTGGGGGAAACAGACTTAATGCTTGCAGTCAGACGTCTTTCAGCCATTTTATCTATTCCAGAGGCTGGGAAACATTTGTGGCCTGGTGTAGGGACTATGATCTCAATCCTCTGTAGGCAAAACCTTCTGATGTGTTATTTGTAGGCATTCAGGTTACAGTTAAAAATGTTTGTAAGCGATGCAAACTTCACTGAAGGAAAAAAATAAAATTCCAGTAGAATCTGGGAAACGTGATTTTGCTGCACATGTATTGCTTTGGCACTCCCTGATGTTAAACAGTGCAAGTGCAGTCCCTACCTTTAAGCACTTTTCTGTGATGGATGTTCCTGGGGATAATACCCACATGGGCCATGGTTCACTTCACATACATTCAGTTCACTGCATGTTACTGTGCAGATTGACAACTGAGCTCTGATCAGTTTATCATTCCAGGGCAGGCGGCACCTCCACGATGCCATGCTCCTTCACTTATAAAAAGAAGTGTTTCCCTTTCTGAAAGCTCCGGTATCAGGGTTGTGATAACCGAGATCACTGTGCCCACAAATTTGCTACATTCAATGTCCTCCCATTGAACACTGCAACCAACACTCCTGTTCGTTAGTTTAGAGGACATCAAATCTTTGAGGAGCAAACATATTACCATCTATGCACACCCTAAAAGACTTTCCCTAAACCCCACTGAAACTTTTCATAACTCCTCATTGGAGCCTTAACTTGATTCTGGTATTCCTCCGCACTCCTTTTGAGCCAATGCGCTTGTTCATTGCTGCTTTTAACTATCAAGGCAGTGTTCCTCATTGCGTTAACCTCTGCGTGTTGGGTAAGTGAGCTGCAGGTGCTGCGATTTCAGCCTTCGTACACCACCACCTTTCCAGACAAACTGGTGCTGAGGACCTGTGCCTCCTTTCTACTTGATGTGACATTGTTCTTTCACATAGGACCGTTAACCACAGTACCAGCTTTTTCTCGCCATCTCATGCTTTGAAAGAAGAGGAACTTCTTCAACTTGACACCAAGTAAGCCTTAAGCTTTTCAGTTGAATGCACAAGGACCTTTTGGGTTGGTGAACAGCTCTTCATGACTTTGCTTATACTAAAAGGGGAAAGGCGATACAGAAGAGGCCTCTATCAAGATGCATTGTGGTGTTTGTGTGTGTGTGTGTTTGTGTGTGTGTGTGTGTGTGTGTGTGTGTGTGTGTGTGTGTCTGTGTATAACATTGTGTTATGCCCTGCCCAAGAAGGGTTACATGTTCAAAGAGCCCCCTGATGACTTATGGGCTCATTCAATGAAAGCTGAGGCTGCCACCAAGGCATTAGTGGGGGTGTTACTTTGTTAAACACTGGACAGGCTGCAACATGGGTGTAAGTGCACACATTCACCAAGCACTACTGCCTTGACCGCCAGGTCTGTAGAGGGGGACATTTTACCCATTTGATACTGCTGGCCTTTTGGTTATATATTTTCTCTTCTGACCGTCCACCTATTGGTAAGTATTGATTGTATATATATATTCTTAAGGTGAGAGGTCTGTGGTTAGAAGTATCCATCAGAAGAAGGTTGCGGTCAGAAACCCTTTCAGAGGGCCACCTCCATGCAGGGGGCTACTGGGCCCAACTGTTGTGGTTAGGGAGACCAACTGGCATAGGTGCAAATTCAGGACGGTGAGTGTAAAAATTCAGGACAAAGGGCCAAAATTCAGGACAAAGGGTCAAAATTCAGGACAAAACTTCAGGACAAAAGTTAAGTTTTACAGACACGTCAGAGGTAGTCGCGCAATAGTATATAAGTAAGTAAATAGACAACTATCTAAGTACAAGTCAAAATAGGGTTATATTAGGTTGAGAAAATCATGCACTACATGGTTTTTCAGTATGGCCTCAGCTTGCTGCCTTAGACAATTCAAAATTCGCATCTCGCTCCAGCAGGTACATTAGTCACCAGTCCATGGTGAACCACACCTGAATATAAGTGAGGCCGCTTTTATTGTTGATTGAAAACTATTGGACATACAAGGAACTCTGCAGTGCCAGCCCCCAGTAACCCCCCCCCCCTTCCAGCCCCCCAGGGAAACACCCGATGCCCGGTCCGGCCAGTCCTACCTTGCTTCCACCCTTCAATGGTGCTCCTCATCTTCACATAGACTGTCTCTCATGTGCATTTAATTTCTCTTCTAGTGTTACTCATCCCAATTATGTGGGGCAGGTTGTCAAAGTGCGTTACATCACACACATTATATAGAGCCAATGACTCATATTAACGTGAAAGTCATTGTATGGGAAATGTTACTTAAGACAATGGGTGCTACAAGGTGTAATCATTCTTTCATCCATTATTCAGTCTTTCACCATTCATTCTGTCCTTCCATCTATGTGCCCATTTATATCCAAACATATTCAACCATTTGTAAACCTATCCACTATATATCCTTCCATCCATCATTTCACTCATCCACCCTTTCACTCATCCATCCATTATTCATCTACCCACCCTTTCACCCCATCCATCCGTACAGTCATCCATCCACTTGTACCCATCCATTTATTCACTCATCCATCCATTTACCCATTCACCCATGCAGCCATTCATTCATCCATCCACCCAGTCACTTATCCTTCCACCCATTCACCCTTTCAGTCATTCATCCTCCCTTTCTCTCTCCATCCCCCTTTCACTTATTCATCCATCCATCCATCATCCACCCATCCCTCTACTCATCCATTCATTTATTCCATCGATCCTATTACTCATCCATCCTTTCACTCATCCATTCATCCGTTCTCTCATCCATCCACCCTTTCACTTCTTCACTCATCTATTCATCCTTTTGTCCATCTACCCCCTTTCACTCATCCATCCATTCACCCTTTCACTTATCAATTCAATCCATCCATCCTTTCACTCATCTATCCACCCATTCACTCGCCCATCATCTAAGCTTTCACTCATCCATCCTTTCATACGCCCATCCACCCTTTTACCCATCCATCTACCCTTCCACCCATCCATCTACCCTTCCACCCATACATCCATCTATTTACCTTTTCCCTCATCCATACCTCCACTCATCCATCCTTTCTTTTATCTTTCCATTCACCCTTTCATTCATCCAGTCATCCTTTCAGTCATCCATCCAGCCATTCACACATTCCTTCACTTATTTACTCACCTTTTCACATTATGAGCTGAGCCTTTGTCTGCAGAGTTGTAGACAGAAGAGGCCCATCGAGAACTTCACCTCGCTGTAGTTCCTAAAGCAAGGGGTGGTGGAGGGTTCACTATGCCACTGCACCTAGGCAGTCTGAAAACGTAGAAGTCATGAGTCATGCATGATGCACAGTGCCAGGATGTGAGGTGACTGACATGGTGTTGTTTCCAGGACTTTAAGTGGTTAAAAACTGGGGGGTCTCTTCAAAGGGGGTGTTCGGTGTAATTAATAATAATAATAATAATAATAAAACATTTGTAAAGCGCATGGCTGCACAGCTGTGTATCCCCGCGCTGATTGCTGAAAAAAACTCACAGAGAATCAAGAAGGGAATGGAATCACAGGTTTATTGAGGAAAGAGATGGGTTTTCAGTTTGGCTCTGAAAAGGGTTTCAGAAGGTTCCATTCTTAAATGAACCGGTAGGGCATTCCAATGTTTCACTCCAAGGTAGCGAAAGGAGCGGCCACCAATTTTTGCTCTGTGGACGCGGGGGAGTTTGAATAAAGACATTCCTGAGGACCTAAGGTCTCTGGTAGGGCGTAGTTTAAAACACCTAGGCTAAAAATCAGCGCTAGCATAGTGTTCCACCCGACTGGTATGTTGTTTGTCATTGCATCCAGATATATATATATAATACAGCAAGTATCATTACACCAACAAAAACCAGGACTATTGGCTTTGTCAATGGTTGTTAGTTGTTAAAATAAACAAGCAGCAACCATAGCTTTGTTGAATATAATATTGAAAATACTTCAGTTAAAAAATGAGACAGTGAAAGAACGATAACCCGTTCTTTTTAACTTATTTTATAGGCTTCTTTATATAAACTGTTTTCTAACGTTGCTGAAGTTGCAGCATTAGCATTTTACCATTTATTTTACAGAATTCCCTGGTGTACACTGAGGCAGGAGGCGGCCGCCACATGCTTTACCAGCCCAGACTGCCCCATTGTCACTCTGTATGTGGCAATCATCAGCCCCATACAGAATAACAATGGGCGGGAGGAGCTGCTCTTGTGCTCCAGGAGGAGCGCGAGGCGCCCCATCAGGAAGGTGAGACCTCTCTCAGGGGAGCAGTGCTGCTCCCTGTGATGGCCAAAATTATGGACAAAAGGCGTCCGTAAAAGATATCCTCACAGACAACGGACGTGAGGTCCAAATTACGGACTGTCTGTGAAATTTGCGGACGGTTGGTCACCCTAGTTGAGGTTGAAGCATTTTACTCCTGTTGTCCTTGTCCCCGACCTACTATGGCTTCTGAGCAACTGGGCCAAGTACCACTACTGCACTTGACTATCAGTGGCAGCTGTTGACGAGCAGTCAAAGGCTCCCTCAGGTGGGGAATTGTAGATACAGATCTGAAAAACACGTAGTGATAGATTCCTTACCTTCGAATAACCCCCTGGCGTCAGCCTAGATCTGGAAAGTTTTTGTCGCAGTACCCCTGCGCATCGGTAGGCGTCATTGGCACCGAGATGCCGTAGCTGGAGCTACTTAGACACGCCCACGCGCACTGACGTCCGTACTTTCTTTTTCCACTCCAGCAAGCGCAGATCCGGGAAGAGAAAGTACCCCCAGTCACTTTTTGACTGAGTTTTTTCGAGGCCTTTTTGTCTCAATTCTTTCGAGTCGATCGACTCCTGTTGTTGTAGGGATGCTCGGCTTCAAGATCTGCGGGGACTGTCCCAGCATGATGTTGAAGGACCCGCACCGCGTGTGTCTCTACTGCCTTGGGTGTGACCACGACTCCAAGTCGTGCCCCGACTGCCGGACTATGGCACCAAGGACTTTGGGGAAGGGGTCCCGAAAGTTGCCAGAAGTCCGGCAGTCTACTCCGCGCGGCTCTAGGTCCCGGTCCCGAGGGAGGTCGAGGTACTGGTCACAGAGACGTTGCCATCGTTCGTCTGGATCGAAGTCTTTGCACTCTCGCTCACTAAGTCGAAGCATTCCAAAAATAAGTCAAAGAAGTGTCGTCCCGCCTCACCCATCACAGCTAAGGGTGCGGGTGGTGCCACACCTGTGGCTGGGGCGGAGCCTGCAACGTCGCTGCTTGCCTACCCACCCTTCCCAGGACCGTCGGCGACGACTGCTCAGGTGCAAGAATGTCTTGCTGCCATGGCCTGACTCTTTAAGCCGTCTTGCCCCGCTGGTGTGCCTTTGGGCCCCGTGGGTCTGACTAGGGGGCCTTTTCTTCCATCGCCGCCGGCTTCGGCGCCGCCACCGGCTTCGGCGTCGCAGAAACCCCTTGGATCCTGGCTCGGATCCCTGGCAACACCAGTTGACCTCATGCCACCTCCACCGGTGTTGACCCCCTCCTCCGGCACCAACTCCGACATCGTCCGGTGCTACCGCTGACGTCGACTCAGATTTCAGCCCCAGCCGGACACGGCGCCAGAATGGTGTCACTCGACTCAGATTCCGACGCAGATGGGGCCTTTATACCCCTATGTCCGTCCTCCTTATTTTCAGCCTGTTTCACAGACTTCGGAGGAAGGGGAGGACTGGGAGGGGTCTGAGGACCCTATCACACAACAGTGTGGTTATGATCCGGACTGGGCACAGGATTTGGGGGATGCCAGTGGTCTTGACACCTCACCTGACTTTGGCATGCTGTCTCCTCCTTCCGTGGCTCCAGTGGAGGGAGCAAGTTACGCAGTGGTGTTGCTTACGACGACCGAGGCCCTCCACCTCCAACTCCCTACAGTAGCCGTCAGGACTAACCTGACAGAAGTGCTTCAGCCGGTGGCTACCTCTGCGGAGCCACTACTGCCTTTCAATGAGCCAATCCTGGCCTGGCCTGGCATGGCCTGACGCCATTGCCCGGCTCCTTGCTACCCCCTCTTTCTCTCCCAACACCCCTCTCCTGAGAGCTTGGTTGTCCAAGCCACTGCCTCCCAGAGCGCGTGCCCTTCCGCCCCTCCGGATAGGGAATCAAAGAAGCTGGAGCAGCTTGGAAAGAAGCTGTTTTCATCTGCCAGCTTAGGGCTGCGGTCGGTGAATACTTGCATGCCTCTTGGGCCGTTATTCCCATTCTGTGTTGGTCACGGTTGCACAAGTGCTGCCTAACTTTCTAGAGGAGGCCCAGACAGTACTCTCCGAAATATTGCAGCTGGGAGAGACGTAGCTAAGTTAACCATTTGTTTTGGGGTTGAAACAGCCGACTCGCTGGGCAGGGTGATTTCCACAGCGGTGACGCTTCGGCGCCACGCCCGGCTGAGGACAGCTTGCTTCTCAAGGGATGTCCAGAACACACTCATGGACATGCCCTTAATTCGCCTCTTTGGCAATAAGGCAGATAGTGTGTTGGAGCTCTTAAAGGACTACCGGGCTACGGCCAAGTCCTTGGGCCTGTTGGCCACTTGGCCTCCTCCACCTTCTGCTTTTCGCTCCTTTCGAGGCCATGGATGGGGTGCACCAACACGTTCGTTCCGGAGCTACAGGCCTGTGCAGTAATAACTTCAGCGCGGACGTGGGAACCGTCAAGGCGGTTCTGGGGGCCAGCGGGCAGGTCAGTCCCCAGGTCAGTCCCCTTCCACCGCAGCATCCACTGCAAAGCCTTCCTAGTCTGGACTTTCAAGCCCATCAAACGCCAGTGAACGGCAGAATTCGCCATCATCACCGTTTTTCAGCTTGATCCATCAGCTGAAAAACGGTGATGGATCAAGCCCTGATCTTTGGACTGGGTAAGAGTGGTCTGCTTAATTCAGACACTCTGTTCATCACCACCCCCTTTTCTGAATCATTTTTGTCCACCATAAGCGTGGAAGGGTATACTCAGATGTGAGTCCCTAGCTCATTGCACCATCAGGATTCAAGCAAGCCGGGCCGAAGACGGCTGAAATGCCAGAAACCGGTCGCCGGTAGCTTGTTTCCTTCCCAGTAAAAGAATTGGCTTAGTAGTTTGGTCTGCCCTGTTCCCATGATGCACTGGGCCAGGGTCAGACTAATTTGCATTTAGCCAAGTTCTGAACTGGGATGGTGCAGTGAGCTGAAAAACGGTGATGGATCAAGCCCTGATCTTTGGACTGGGTAAGAGTGGTCTGCTTAATTCAGACACTCTGTTCATCACCACCCCCTTTTCTGAATCATCATCTCCCCCACTGGCGCAGCTTAACTTCGGACAAATGGGTGCTGCAAATTGTCCGAAGGGGCTACTCCCTCCCCTTCGTGACTACCCCTCCAGCCATGCCACCTCAGTACCACTGCATGTCGGTGGACCATCTTGCGCTTCTTCAGCAGGAAGTCACAGCCCTACTGGCTAAGGGGGCCATCGAGCGCATTCCTGGGCCAGAAGTAGGTTGTGGTTGTTATTCCCACTACTTTCGGGTCCCCAAGAAGGACAAGGGCCTGCGTCCTATATTGTACCTCAGGAACATCAACTGCTTCCTACGAAAGGACAAGTTCAAGATGTTGACACAAGCTCAGGTCTCGTCTGCCCTCGACCCTGGAAACTGGATGGTAGCGTTGGACTTGCAGGACTCATATTTCCTCTGGCGTTACGCAAGCACTTTCAGTTTACTACTTCTTAATCTCAGAGGGTACTGCGCGCCAACTGCAGTGGTGGCTAACAAACCAAGATTGGGTCAGAGGTGGATCCCTCTCCCTTCCCCAACCAGATCTGACGTGGTGACGGATGTGTCACTCCTGGCAGGGGGCGGCCACCTGGGAGAGGTGGAGATCAGAGGCATCTGGTCTCCGTCGGAGTCCAGTCTCCATATCAAACTTTTGGAGCTCTGAGTGATCAGACTGTGTAGGAAAGTAGGATCTGCTTTCATGGTGACCCCCACTTTTTGCTGTATTCATTATGTTTTCCTGACTAGTCTGACAGATATCCTGCTAATCAGGACCCCAGTCTCTGTGCTTCTTCCCTAAATTTGTCGTGGTGAGTACTTGGTTACACTCCAGATTGGCTATTGGTGTACCCTGAAAAGTTCCTAATATATTGTACTAAGGTACCCAGGGCATAGATACACCAGGGGTCTTTCATGGGCTGCAGCATGTATTATGCCACCCATGAGAGACCACTCAAATTGTGACTACAGGCCTGCCATTGCAGCCTGTGTAGGCTGGTGCTAGCACCACTTATGACAAATATAAATTTTCTTATATCTGAGGTCACTACACTTAAAACCTATTAGTCACACCAAAGGCAGGTCTTTCAATCCTGAAGGCAGGGTGCGCAGTTCCAAGTGTGAGGGTGCCCCTACATAAGCAGAGCACTTCTACCACCTTCGGAGTCCAATCTCTCGGGATGTAAGTGCATCAGCCATTATTAAATATAGAGTGGCCATACATCACTATGTGATGACTATCTCCAAACAGACTGTAACGAGCCCGGTCATGTTTGATATCAAACATGTTGGAATCATACACCCACACTGTAAACAGTGTAGGAGGTATGATTCCATGCACTGTAAAGCTCCTCCGGGAGACCCTCAATGCTCCCGGTCCCGGTCTTCCAGAACCTGACAGCAAGATAGGGCTGCTACTGACCTGCGCCAGGTTTCTGCCCTCCTCCTGCTGAGCCAAACTCGAGCAGGGAAAGGCAGAACAAAAAGTATTCTGTCACAGGGAGGTGTGACCACCTCCCAGACAGGATTTTGTGTTTTAGGACAGGGTGGGGGCACTTGCCAGCGTCACTGAGACTGCTTGAATGGCACACAAGGTGCCCTCCTTGCATACTCCAGTTCAAACCAGCTCAGGGAGCCGTTGGCTCCCGCTCTGGCGCGAAACTGGACAAAGGACATGGGAGTATCCTCTCCACTGTCCAGTCCTTCCTCTGGGAGGGACCCCTGAATTGTCCCACCCCATTTCTAAGGGTACTTAAGGGCTTACCTGTGAGTGGGTCCCTAGATTCATTGTGGGACAAGATTAAGATCACATACCACTTCAACTTCGCCCATCTGGACATTCTGGACTTCGCTTTGGGAACCGAGACTACACTGGGGAAGATTCCTACTGCCCCTGGTCTCATTGTCCTTCTGGTCTTCTGCAACGTTTGTGCCCGTGCTCCATACAGGTTCTTGACCAGGCCTGTGGATATTTACAACGCCCAAAGGAATCTCCCATGGAGTGACAGAGTCACTCCCGAGCATCTGCAGGCACTGCAATGCAGCTGATTGGTCTGCTGATCCTAGGTTTCCACGGACTCCGAAAGGCTCAGCAATACAGGTGATGGTTCTGCAACTCCTTCGAGGCCTTCACTGACTTCATGCCAAGTTTGAGGCCAGTATCCCTCATCAGAACCGCAGGAACAGAACCCCTGTGCACCACGTCAACTTGCCAAGGCTTGTTGAATGTCTCTAGAAATCTTTGGGCTCCAAGAAGCGCCAAACTCTAGCAACTTCTGCAACCAAGATCTTTGCCCTCACCGCTTCCTCTGCACCGTGGGCCTTCTTCATTAGTGAGCTGCTCACGGTCCTCTTGCGACTCCTGTTCCTTAAGCCCATGGGTCCTCTTGAGGGTCTTCTTTGGCTTCAGCGGGCTGCCCTGCTTGCTCGAGACCTGCTCTGACCTACCTGCTCGTGGTGAGCCCGTTGGACCTTGCTGCTTCCGACACTGCAACTTTTTTGTCGACTACATTGTTTGCCACTGCCAAGGCTTGTCGGTGCCCCTGACGGACACTGACCCCATGGCCTTCGGCATCCGACGTGGGAAAGCTCGTGAACGGCTCCTGGTCTTCTAAAGAGTCCCGTGGCCCGCACAACTGCAACTTAAAGGGCACCTTCATTTAACCTCACCTGCATCTCTGACATCAGTGGATATTAGTATCCCGTGCCCTCCTGGTCACTCCAGAGTAGCGCAGACTCTGTCCCCTCTGCTTGCAGGTACCTCATCTTCAATACACCTTTGGGTTGCACCAGATTCCTTAGTCTTCTTCTCCAGCTCCATCTTTCCTGAAGTCCTCCATTGTGTTTATTACTTGACGCTTAGGCACCCAGCTTCCCTGGTGTTATCCTGGTTCCTGGGGTATCTACGGATAGAGTGGCTCTCCAACCTTCCATCTTCCACTAGGTATCTTCATGGTCCGCTGAGAGGGGTCCTTTAAAATTGCAACCGCGACCTACCTATTGACTAACATTGAGCATGCGACCTCACAGGTGTTCCTAGATACTTACCTTGGGTGGTTCCTTGGGTCCCCGGCTCTTCTACGTCTTCTAGGTCCATTCTTGACTGGAGTTGTGGTTCGCATTCCACTGTTTTAGGATATGGTTTGGTGTCCCTCTGGAGATTACTGTGTATTCGTGCTACTTACGTACTCTATTTCCTAAGTATTGTGTTTATATCTCCGGGTAGGAGATATTGCAATGTGTTAGTGAGTTACAAAAATATGTATTTTATTACAACACTGTGTAATTCTTTTTCACTTAATCTATACCATAAGATTAAGTACTGGTAAAACAAGCTGCTTTACACTCGTTCTGGGCTATGCTTGAAGGCTGCTCTCATGAGCTACCACTTAGAAAGCGTTCCAAAGTTTGTCTAAGACCACTAAAATCACCATAAGGGTTGTCTAGATTAGTGCAGGGTGCTACACTTGAATAAGTGAGCACTATATACTAAGCCTGTGAAGGAGGCTTAGTATATAGCAGATACTTTGGGGACGACTTCATATCATACCGGCATGGATAAAAGGCAATAATCCTTAGAAAATACAGAAGACATTAGTGCTATTGGAAATCCATGCATATATATATAGATCACTAAGCTTGATTGGAGATTTTCATTAGCTTTTTCCAACTTTGATATATATTAACAAGACGTCATGAGATTCTTGGCTTTCAAGGTTTCACATTCTTAGATTGCTTTACTGATCTTCGTGATCCGATTCACAACCCTGATGAACTCCATCTATTGGACGAAACACGTTGGCTGGACTTTATGCTTCTGATTGGAAATAAAGAATATATGAAGAAAATAAATTTCAAGACTCCCTACTTTAATTTTGTTTCAATTCGCATGAATTTGATATTGTTTAAAATGTATAAATGCATTATATTTGATTATATGCTCCTTTTCATTATTTCTTTAATATATCCTATGTGTATAAAGCATTCTATAGGAAATGTTACACAAAAAGGTGAGGAATACTGGTGTGTGATCTGCATGGGATACGTTCTTTGCAGCAGGTACATTAACCCTCTGTTCTACATTAGGAGTCAAAAATGCCACGAGACAAAACTTCAGGTCTCTTCAGCAGAAACATTAATCACCTGCATTATCTTGACATTTTTACTGTTGGCTGAAAACTACTAGACAGCAAGTACTTTTAAAACCAAAAGTTATTATTGAGCACATCAGCTGCACCAGTCGCACCGCCCTCAAGCCGGCTCTGGGAAATTTGTTTGGGCCAGTATGGGCTTGACTTTAAGGGTTGTATGCTTTTTGGGAAAAAGACAAATTGGGGATTATACCGGAGGAGTATTTTGGCCATAAAATCCTCAGTTTTCTAGAACTTTATGCTGTACACTGCATCATTTGAACTCATTTTTTTCATAAAGCAATCTCAGTAAGCAAACACCGCCCTCTTTTAGTTTTCACTCATCCATTGTGCTCGTTCGCATGCTGTACTTGGATTGATACTTTCCTTCCTATCAAATTGAAGTGGGGAGGATGGGGTTTTATAGCCAGAACTGTTGATTTAGGAACTGGGGAGCCGGGGTTGAATCCCAGCCTTGGCGTATTTACCTAGAGATGGAGAGGAATAAACAAACACACATAGGGGAAGAAGGAAGGAAAAGGAAAACGAAAATAAGTCACGGAGGAAGGAGGAAACTGCAAAAGTGAGATAAAGGTGCAGGCTGTGGCTGGTAGTGGATCAAAGGCATGACAGATTACAAACCAACGCATTTGGAAAACTAGCATTTATTATTGTTGTCTTTGGGCACTTCAGCAGAGCTCTGGGCACCAGCACTTTTTTTTTTCTTTTTTCAAATTAAGCACTGTATAAGTGTGTGTGAGATGCAAAGTGCTCTGATATCCTGTGGTTAGTATGAGTAGCACTATAAAACAAAAGAAATGCATGTGAGAAAGCGACCGTGGAGAGTTGAGTGGCACTATTAGAAGGCAGTAGTGAGGGAGCCTGTGGAGATGCAGGTTATTGGGGGTGGGGTTTGGCCAAAAAAAGATTTTCGCACCAAGCGGCCTTAACTCTAAAGCTGGTCCTGCAACCCCCCTGTGTGTTTTTTACCTGTACAGCCTCCTATTCAGAGAGCACATAAAATAGTTGAGCTACTGTGCCAGTGGCTTGGAGAAAGGAAGCAGTCTCTCAAGCCTGCAGTTTTTTTGTGGAAACATAGAATAGATATATATATATAAATGACAGCAAATGAAATAGTCCACAAAATAAGATTTAAATGGCTTTTCACATTGGATAACCCTTGTGAAATGGAAACTGCAAAATGTGACGACCTCCTCAAATAGTGCACAATTAGCTTGAGATATGTCTCAACTGGTAGTGGTGGCAAGTTTTTAATCGACAGTCCACTTTGTTGCCGGGGATCCAGTGGCGGCTGCTGCAAATAAAGTGGTGAGGCGTGGGTGGGTTTATTAAAAAGTGAAAGCTATGGAAATAACCCACATTAGATACCAGTATAGTGGTGCAACTAGAATCAAATCAGGAAGGCAGCAGTGTGCTGAAGAAAGCAACTCCCTGCGTGCACACCTGCAAAACTATATTCAAGTTCGTCAAAAGCTTTCTTAGCACCCTTTCCCGAAATATTTATTTATTTATTTATTTATTTAGGAAGTTTTCTATAGCGCTGTCAAGACCCGGAGGTAGCAGAGCGCTTTACAGTAATTGAATGACAAAAATCTGTATAAACATATACATAGCATAAACATAACCTATGTAAGGTATAAGCATTCAATGAGTGATATTGTAAGCGGCACATGGGTGAGTTGCCGAGCTTCTTTGGTTATGGGATTCACTGTAGTCACATAGTTCAGGGGTTGCTTGCTGACCCCGGTTATGCACAGCCAAGGGAGCGGATCAGGAACAAGGATTTGAGTTGCCTTTTGAATTCCACAAAAGAAGGAATAGTTCTGATGTGTGGGGGGATGGAGTTCCAAATTTTGGGGGCGTTTCCAGTGAAAGAGCAGTCCACTGTTCTTTTCTTTCTGGTTTTGGGTAGGATGAGCAGGAAGGAGTTAGAGCTTCTCAGATTCCTGGCTTGACCTGCTTTTTTGAGTTTATTTGCCAGGTATTCGGGTTTGCCGGTATGAAGGGCTTTGTGGGTTAGGCAGGCCGTTCTGAAGTTACTACGCATTTCTACTGGGAGCCATTTGAGTTCCTTGAGTGCTGGGGAGATGTGATCCGATTTTTTTTATGCCGGTAATCATTCTAGCTGCAGCATGTAGTGTTGTTTTGATCGGTGCCTAGTTCGATTTCGGGATGCCTGTTAGGATTGCGTTCCCATAGTCTAGTCTTGACAGTACCAGAGATTGAGTGGCCAGTTTGAGATCCTTGTTAGGAATGTAGGGTTTGATCTTGTTCAACAGTCTGAGGTTAAAGAAAGCACCTTTGGCTGCATTCTTGATGTGTTTTACCATGTTTAGTTTAGGGTCTATGATGATGCCAAGAGATTTAACAGAGTCGGCTAGAGTAAGATTTCCATTAAGTGCATCGATTGCTTTTAGCCATTCAGTGATTTGAGGGTTGTCTTCCTTGTTCGAGGTGAGGAGTGTCTCATTTTTGTCTGGATTCAGTTTCAAGTGATTGTTTGTCAGCCATTGTTGAACATCTTTCAGGACCTCATTTAGTCTATGTATGTCAGTGATAGAGGAAGTTTCCAGATAGATTTGTGTATCGTCCGCGTAGAGATGAAAGCGGATGTTGGCTTTTCTGAGTAGCTTGGAACTAGGTTCCTTATAGATGTTAAAAAGCTGAGGCGAGAGCACTGAACCTTGGGGGACGCCCTTATTGACCTGTTGGATTTCGGAGGTGAAATTCTTGATTTTTATTATTTGTGTTCAGTTGTGTATGAATGAGGAGAACCATTTGAGAACTACTTCGCCGAGGCCAGCTCTTTCTTGAAGAGCCTTGGTGAGGAGTTTGTGGTCCACCGTGTTGAATGCTGCAAATAGGTCAAGGAGAATGAGGAGGCAGCATTTGTCTGAGTCCAGAGATCCGTGGATATCGTCTATGATGTTCAGCATCACTGTTTCTGTGCTGCATCCTTGTCTCAAGCCAGACTGGAGGGGGTCTAGGAGATTGATGTTGTCCAGATGATGAGTCGGTTGCAGGAGTACACAGCGTTCCAATGTTTTGGCTAGTAGAGGGAGGTTAGATATTGGTCTGAAGTTGTTCAGGTCTGTTGAGTCAAGACCTGTTTTTTTCAGCAGGGGGGTAACTTGCCCAATTTTTAGGCAGTCGGGGACCACTCCGTTTTTTAGGGAGCTGTTTATGATGTTGCCCCATATAGGTGCAAGCAAGTGTTTCGTTTTCATGATTAGTGAGGGAGGAATGGGGTCAGAGATATGGGATGATGGTTTGGAGGACGAGATCAGCGAGATTATCTCTGCGTCTGGGACAGGGCGGAAGCTAAGCCAGGGGGTGCTCAAAGAGCCGGGGGAGAGAGCCTGAGGTGCAGCCGAACTGCTCTTCTTGGGGTGTGAATTGTTGGGGTCAAGTGAAAGTTCAATTTTTGTGATCTTTTCGTTGAAGAAGTGGGCGAAATTGTCACAAAGATCCTTGGACGCTAGTACAGAAGAAGACAGTGGTTTGGACGTTTGTTGCCTGATGATACTGTAAAGCTCCTTCGGTCTATTTTTGGCTTTGTCCAGTGCCTCGCGGAAGAAGCTGGATTTTTTGTTTTTGATGTGGTTGTTGTATTTCCTTCGGGCTGCTTTCAGTTGATCACGAAGGATGGCCGTTGGGTTGTCTCTCCACTTTCTTTCCTTAGCTTTAGAGTTCTCCTTTCTGCGTTGAGGTCAGCGTTGAACCACGTTCTGGAAGGGATAGCTCTGCTTCTTTTGAGCTTCAGTGGCGCAAGTTTGTCAAGTATGGACACTAGCTCGGAGTTCTAGCAGTCGATGAGCTCATTGGTGGAAAGGTCCGCTTTATTGGCCGGTAGAAGAGAGCTTAACTGATCATCCAGGATATCCAGGGGTATTTGAGAGAGGTTTCTTGACCATTTGGGGGGGTCTTGGGCGGGTTTATGTGAGGTAATGGGGTGATTGATATGAAAGAGGATCATGTGGTGGTCTGACCAGTCGACGGGAAGGATGTGGTTGATCGTGATTGATTTCTTTTGTGAGATGATAGCATCCAGTGTGGCTCCTTTGTAATGAGTCTCCTCAGTGCAATGTTGTTGCAGGTTGTTATCATGAAGGAAGCTGGAAAACGATTGGATTAGGGGATTGTGTGTCTCGTTCCAGCGAAGATTCAGATCTCCAAGAATTAGGTTATTGGAGTCATCGAGTGCGCCTTGTGCAATCATGTCGGAAAGTTGTTCTCCAAAAGGTTTGTTTTTACCTGGGGGGCGGTAGAGCAGGTGGCACCGTAGAGAGTCTTTGTAATTGGTCTTGATGATGGTGGATAAGCATTCGAATGAATCGCAGTCAAAAGAGGTGGTTTCCGAGATGTCCAGGCTGTCCTTGTGGATGATGGCCACCCCTCCTCCCCTATGCTCTATCCTGTCTTTGGTAATGAGGGAGAAGCCAGGTGGTACCAGCAAGTCAAGGCAGGGAGGGGATATCTTATTTAGCCAGGTCTCTGTGAGGAACGCAATGTCAATATCGTGAGTGAGGATGGCTTTAACTAGTTCTGTTGCGTGCAGTGAGGCCGATCTACAGTTGATTAGCAAGCATTTGGAGAATTGCTCCTTGTTGCTGGCCGATTTATCTTAGATCTCCCTTGGTATGGCGGTGAGGACCGGGTATCCCTGATGTTTAGTGCTGGGAGGGACTGTCCGGTGACCTGTGATTACTTGGATTTTGGATTTGGGAGAATCTATGGCGGGGGTGTTGTATGTGGCTAGTAGGGCTGCTTCGCTGTCTGACATAGGTGCTGCTGATCTTAAAGGCCTTGAAGTCAAGTGTGTTGTGTCTGATAGGGGATTTGTAGGAGTGTGGGATGGAGTATGAGTCTTGGACCTAGTAAGGGGTCTCTGGTTTTTGCAGTCTGCTGTAGGCAGGATTCCGAGATCTTGTTAAATATAGAGTGGCCATACATCACTATGTGATGACTATCCCCAAACAGACTGTAACAAGCCCGGTCATGTTTGATATCAAACATGTTGGAATCATACCCCCACACTGTAAACCGTGTAGGAGGTATGATTCCATGCACTGTAAAGCTCCTCCGGGAGACCCTCAATGCTCCCGGTCCCAGTCTTCCAGAACCTGACAGCAAGATAGGGCTGCTGCTGACCAGAGCCAGGTATCTGCCCTCCTCCTGCTGAGCCAAGCTCGAGCAGGGAAAGGCAGAACAAAAAGTGAGCCGTCAGCGGGGGGCATTTGGAGTGTCTGCGGGCTTTGCCTAGGTTTGAGAGGATCTCCAGTAGGCCCTGGGTGATTGTGACAATCTGGTTTTGAGAGCCGCGAGGCGTTGCGACACAGAGTTGAGGGAGGGGATAGGGGTATCTGGGGTAGCACCAGGTGTGTTGTGTTTCGGGTTGGGGGATGGAGGGGTCCGGGGGAAGGGGAGGGGAAGGTACAGGGGCTGAGTGACTGTGAGCTGGGATGGGACTCGAGGGGAGGGGGTTCCTAATGGCAGAGGAAGGGGAGCGGAAGGGAAAGGGGGAGGCTTTGAATGACTGTGAGCTGGGATGAGGCTCATGGGATCAGGTTGAGGGATCAGGGTGCGGTTGATGGGATGAGGTTGAGGGAGCAGGGGAGAAGGCAGGGGAGGGGAAGGGACAGGGGAGGGCTTTAGGTGACTGAGCAGGGATGAGACTTGAGGGAAGGAGGGTTACTGAAAACTGAGGACGGGGAGTGGAAGGGACAGGGGGAGGCTTTGAGTGACTGAGTTGGGATGAAGTTCGTGGGGCGTGAGGTTCCTGGAGGCGAGGAAGTATTATCAGTAGGGGGATGAGGGAGGCGGTGACTGGGGGAGGTGTGGCTGTTGGAAGAGGGGATTGAAGGAGGGGGTTGGAGTTTCCTGTTGTGGCTGATTGGTAGTAAAAGCCCGTTGTGACACAACGGGGCGAGGGGGGGCGAAGCAGGCAGGAAAGATATCACGGAGGAGAGGATCATAGTCTTCTCTGTTAGTAGTGAGGGAGGGCGGAGAGGGGGTGCGGCGTGGTGAGGTAGGATTGGGGAGGTTGATCATAATGTGGAGAAAAGGGATTCGAAGGCTTCAACGTTCTCGTTATTGGCCTGGATAAGGACCGTGCCGTTGGTGTAGATGGTCACCGTAGTGTAGCCTCTACCGACCGATCTAAAAGGGAGTATAGTGGTAAGCTTGCAACTATGGGGAGTGGATGTGGTTTTGGCGATAAATAGTTGCGTTCTGATCAGAGATCCAGTAATCAGGTCTCTCAGTATGGAATATAATGTCCATCTTAGTTGGACCATTTGCAGACGAGTGATAGATGTCTGTGATTAGGGTTTCCCTATGTTGACGGATAAGTTTCTGTTTGAAAGAGCGTCTCAATTTAGTAGAGAGGAGGGGGGGAAGATGATGGTGAAGGAGTTACGGCTGTGGGGTTTCAGGTGGGTAGCTAATACTTGAGGGGAAGGAGAAGGTTGGTCTCGAGCCATCCTGAAGGTAGTGAAGGGCGTGAGAGTACCTAGTTTAGTTACGGTGTTCAGCTAGGTGGCTCGACTCACCAAGGTTGTATCTGGTGTCCGCGAGCCGGAGAGTCCTTGAAGACAGCCAAATTGTAGACGATCCAGCATCAACTAGAGGATTGCGGGGAGGGCGATGTTGACGGCTGAAGGTGGCTCCGGTACCTGTAAGTTTTGCTCTGGAGGTGTCCTGGGGTCACGGGAAGGCAGGGGAGCGTCGATCACGTTAACATGTGATCGGGCGGACAGTCCCTGCTTTCCGATAGCGTGAGTCAGGCTGCACTTCCTTGCTTAGAGGTGGGCTAGAGGGTCTGGAGCTGAGGAGCCATCTTTGTTAGAGGGCAGAGTTTGAGCGTTTAAAGCAGTCATAGTGCCCGAGTTGGGCCACAGATTGTGGAAAGGCTAGCGTAACTTCTTTGTTGACTGTTAGACAGGCTACGGTGACGCCCTACCGCGTCTCACGTATCTAACATGAGCACATGTTCGACTCGTACAAGGAGCGCGCCGGGCCTTTCGGGGCAGTATGTTCCTCATGGTTGGGTCTGAGCAGGCCGATCTGTATCTCCTTGGTGCGCTGCAGGTGAGGGAGGGGGTGGGGGGGTAGGGGGTAACTGGGATACTCTGGTTGCAAGTGTGTTTTTGTCTCTGCTGTGTGTACAGATTCCGTGAGGATGAGGCGCTCTTGCTTTAATTCCTGAAAATAAAACGTCTTTGCTCTCTTGAATTGGTGATTCCCATGTGGATAGAAGAGTTTGTGTAATAATGTAAAAATGAAAATCTATTTGAACAGCAGAAGGTGCCGTGCTCCAGGTTTTTTGTGTATAATTGGGCACACAGAGTTTTTCTCCCTGGCTCTGTTCCTACGGGCCTTGCTGAAACCCCCAGAGATCTTTCTTTACACTACAGAAGTATGGGCACGTCGTGCCCCATTGCAATTTTCTTGAAATTACCTTGCTCTGCATAGGTGCCAAGGTTTCAGATTGCTATGTGACATTTTCATAATTTCACTGTAATTGTGAGTGGCATTCAATGACTGATTGACACTTTCTCACGAGCAAAATTAAGCAGTGAAGATGAGGGAAATATAAATATCTGAAATTGCACCCATTTGAGCAGTGTGACTGCACCAGCAAAAGCACAATTTTCATGGCATACCAAGTCAGTGTAACAGTAGATCATGACTTGCACTCTCTTCCTGCACCGGGGCAATGGAGGTCTGACTTGTCACCTTAGCACAGTTAGTAAAAATGTGTTGTAATGTGACACACTGTACAACTGGCACCCACTGGCTGTAGGCATTTACCTGATCGTGCACTGCCAAAAAGGAATTTGCTAATTAACACACACACTCTGATGGCAAGTGCACCTCACAATACGCTGAGGCTAAATAAATCGAATTCTATATTTAGGCCTTAACAAGAAACATTTCAATATTTCTTGCCAGGTGACCCGGTGTGATCAGCGCTGCTCAGCTCACATTAATTAACTACATGATGTATTCTGGGAGATATAGTGCAGACCGGGTCCGGATTAGTTGGTCCAACTGAAGACAACACATTGCTGATTTGTAAAAGAAAAGTCCATGGCAGGCACGTATTTGAGAGGCAGGAAGGGCAGAGGTCTGGAGAGCCACAGGCCCTTTTCAAAATAGATTTGATTGAAATAATCTGCTGACTGCAAGGGCGCTAGAGTTTGCTGGTAATTTCACTAGGGTGGGCAGACGTTCTTTCCAAGCTTCCCTCCCCTCTCCCACATCAACTTTACTTGATGCATCTTATTCCATCGAGAAAAAATAACATTTGTACAGAAACAGAACCCTATTGCAGTTTCTGCTCACAATACCTTGCAAAACAGGGGAACAGAGAAGACATTTGCAAGCCTCCCAGATAAGAAACACTCTTCTGCTCCAGTAGGAGTGTTAAGCACCTTGTTTTAATCATATAGTGCAAGTTAAACGAAAATGAACTATACAGTGTAGTTATAAAAAAGTTATATGTATTATACACACTAACACATTGGTATAGCTCCTACCGGAAAATATCAACACAATACACATAATATTTCAAAAGCAAACAGGTAAGTGAGCACAAATACACATTGGTCTCCAGAAGCAGCCCAAACCATATACTAATTAAGTAGAATGTGAACTGCAACTTATGTTGAGACTTGGATCAGAAGAGCTCGGGCCCCAAGGACCCACGAAAGATAAGTACCCAGGAACTGCAAGGAAGCTGTGTGCAGAGTGGAAACACAGCCTCGCAATGAATGCAAGTCAACTGGAACTTCACGGTTGCATTTTTTAAGGACTCTTCCCATTGGCCCCTGAAGAATCTCTGTGGAAGATGGAAGGGTGGAGGGTCACCCCTCCCGTGGATACCCCAGGAACCAGGATACCTACACCAGGGATGATATGTGCAAAGGTATGTCAGAAACTCCCGGAGACCACAATGGAGGACTTTAGTACAGATGCGGCTGGCGAAGAAGGTGCAGGAGTCAGGTGGAATCAAGGGGTGAACTCTTGAAGTGAAGAACCTGTAAGCAGAGGGAACAGTTTGTGCCACTCGAGTAACCAGGAGGCACGGAAGACAAATGACCACCAATGACAGATAATGCAGGAGTGATGAAAGAGACCTTGTCACTGCAGGTGTGAGGACCAGGCAATGCTGTGGAAAATCAGCAGCTCTTCACGAGCTGTCCCCCCACGTTGGAGGTCAAGAACCAGGGGATCGGTGTCCTGCAGGAGCCCCAATAAGTCTTGGCAGCAGCAACTGACATGAAAAACTAAAAAGGTGCAGAGTTGGGACTAGCCAGGTGAGTCCGAGCAGGCCCGAGCAAGCAGGGGAGAGCCTGAAGCCAAAGAAGATCTTCAAGAGGACCCACAGGCTGAAGGCACTGGACTCTAAAGTGGACCTCCAGCAGCTCACCACAGACACAGGCCCACAGTGCACAGGATGGGGTAAAGATCTTGGCAGTAAGAAATGCTGGAGGCTAGGGCGACGCATCAGTTGCCATCAATGCTGCACTCCCCCCAGAGTATACTATTTATACTCTTAATCGTGACTCCAGAGGGGGCGGCATCGCTGCCGCTATTAAAACTAGGTATCCATGTACATGGAAGGCCATGGATATTGCGGGATGCGAAAGTGCCTATTTTTCATTTTCTGTCAATCCGCACTTTACTTTCTCTGGCTTACTCATTTACCGGCCTCCGGGCCCCGATGCTGCCTTCAGGGCCGCCCTTCCCGATGTAGTTAGCTCTCTGGTCTTGAAAACTGCTAATTTTAATATAATCGGGGCTCTTAACCTGCATTTTGACTCTCCTTGTCCTTCGGTGGCCAGTAGCACCTGTGCTGACTTGGAGGCTCTCCAACTCTTTCAATTAGTTCAACATGATACACATATTGGTGGTCATATCCTAGATCCTTTTTTTACTTCTATAACATCGGCCAAAGTATTGCCCCCTAGACCCATGGCCTGGACAGACCACCACCTAATTGAATGCCATCTTCTACTTGAAGATCCTCCTGTAGTCGCCTCCACTCCTGCCATTCTCAGGCGCTCTTGGAAAAAGTTGAAACTCAATGATTTTCATCAGCTGTTAGGAGAGGTCCCTTTGGCCCCTTTTACAGATGTGGAATCCGGCTACAACCTTTATTGTAGCTGGCTCACCAATGCGTTGGACAAGCTTATTCCTCTCACCCTGACTAAACAGCGCATCCATTCCAGTCCCTGGTATGATGACGCTCTTCGGCTATTAAAAAAAATCTTGTAAACAAGCCGAAAGACTTTGGCGCAAGTCATATGACCCGGTCAGGAAAGCTTTGTACCGTGCTACCACCAAGAAATATCAGAGCCATCTGTAGGGCCCGGGCCTCTTACTTCTCTCATGAGTTCAGTGCTAGCAACAACCCTAGCAAACTTATTTTCAAAGCATTGAAAGATCTTGCCACCTGTAGAACTTCTACTACTGCGATCTGTTCTTCCTCCCACTGCGAGGATTTGGCTGTTTTTTTTAATTAATAAAGTGGAAGGTATTTATCGTGCTTTTCCCAACCCTACTGGCCTTCGGCAGTGTATCACAGCCACTCCTAAAACCTCCATGTCATTATCCTATCTTCCAGAGCTCTCTATGGAGGAGTTTGATAAACTTGTTATCAGAGTGAAATCAGGCTCTCCGAAAGACCCTTTGCGGCCCTCACAATTCAGAGAATCTCCTTCCTTTTGCCTCCCCCCGCTTTGTGAGCTTATTAATTTGTCTCTGACTTCGGGTTCTGTACCTTGTGCCTGGAAACAGGCGCAGGTAGTCCCTATTCTGAAGAAACCTGCTTTAGACCCTAAAAAAGCTGAAAACTATCGTCCCATTTCTCTCCTCCCGTGGGCTGCCAAACTGACTGAGGCTCACGTTAATACCATTCTAGCAAACCATCTCCATTCTGCGAATATTTTAGATCCCACGCAGAATGGCTTTAGGCCCGGTCACAGTACCGAGACTGCGCTCCTGTATATGGCTGAACACCTTCGCATGCTGGTGGATTCGGGTCACACGGCGGCACTTGTGCTTCTCGATCTAAGTGCCGCCTTCGACACTGTCTCCCATGATATTTTACTCCAACGTCTGGTCGAGGCTGGGGTGGATAAGTTGGCTCTTGAATGGTTCAGATCTTTTCTATCTGATCGCTCCTTCAGGGTCATCATTCCCCCCTTCGAATCTAAACCACATGCGATTGCCCAGGGAGTTCCACAAGGATCGGCTCTAAGCCCCACTTTATTTAATCTTTATGTCCAGCTTTAGCTGATGTCGCCAAGCGTGGGAACCTCTCCATTGTGTCCTACGCAGACGACACTCAGCTGGCGGTTGCGATTAGTGGGGCTTCCGATCTCGAGGCAGCTAAGTTCCGTGAGGGACTTATATCCGTGGCCCACTGGATGAATGACAATTTCCTGCAATTGAACGCTAAGAAAACCGAGGTGCTCATTGTGGGGAAACAAACTCATCTGTGGGGCGATAGCTGGTGGCCTCAAGAGCTCGGCCCCACTCCTACCCCCGTTACTGAAGTAAAAAATCTTGGGGTGTGGTTTGACTCCCAATTGAGCTTCTCCATCCATACAAAAAAGACTGCTGCATCTTGCTTTGGGATTTTGCGTCAGCTTCGGTCCACCTTTAAATATTTTGACGCTCCCACCCGTCAACTTATCGTGCAAGCCATGATCCTGTCCAAATTGGATTATGCTAGCTCTCTTTTTCTCGGAGTCAATCAGGCTGAGCTCTCTCGCCTTCAACGCGTCCAGAACGCTGCCGCCAGGGCTCTGGTTGGCTTGCCCAAATTTTGCTCCGCTAGGAAAACCATTTACAATCTCCATTGGCTCCCGGTGGCACAGAGAATAAAGTTTAAATCTTTGATTTGACCTTCAAAATCCTTAAACTTTCTTCCCCTCAGATTCTCCAGCAACTTATCTCTCCCTACGTGCCAGCTCGCACTCTGAGGTCCTCTGTTCTTCATCTTGCCACAGTTCCTCGTTTTAAGCGATCTAGGATTGGCGGACGCTCCTTCCGAGTCCTTGCCGCCAAGTTATGGAATTCCTTGCCTGTCCATATTCGTGCCATCAAAAGCTCCTCGCTTTTAGGAAGGCGGTTAAAACCTTCCTCTTCCCCTTAGCACCTTAGCTCTGCTGTTGTTGTGTTGTGTTTTCTCTTTTTGTCCGGTTTTTCGGTTCTGTTCTCGCGCCAGGACGCCCCTTTGCTGGGGCATCTGCGCGCGTAATAAATCCGGATAACATAACATAACATAACAGGGCTTGTTGTTGCCAGAAGATCTCTGGAGAACAGTGTCAACAAGCCTTGGAAACTGCAAGTCGATGCAGTGCACAGGGGTTCTGTTCCAGCGTTCCGATGAGGGACACTTGCCTCAACTTGCTGAAGACAGTGCAGGCCTTGAGAGAGTTCCAGACCTACCACCTGTGTTGCTGTGCCTTTCAGAGTCCATGGGACCTCAGGAGCAGAAGACCAGTCAGCTTTGTTTCGGTGCCTGCAGATGCAGGGAAATGCCTCCTTCTCTCCAAGGAAGATATCTCTAGCTGTCTTTGATGCCCACCGGTCTGTAGATTAACCTGGATGAAGCACAAGCACAGACCACGCAGAAGACTGACAGGACAACAAGACCAGGAGCAGCAGGAGTCGTTCTTGATGCAGTCTCATTTCCAGACCAAGTCCAACGAAAGCCAAGGTGCCCAGACTGTTGAAGTTGATGTGGTTTCGAATATCAATCTTGTCCCACGACGAATCTGTAGAGCCACCCAAAGGTAAGCCCTTAGGTACCGAAGGAAAAGGGTTGGGAGGATTCAGGGATCCCTCCCAGAAGAGGGGCTGGACGGAGGGGAGGATACTCCCATGTACTTTGTCCAGTTAAACACCAAAGTGGGAGTCAACAGCTCCATGATGGGTCCAACTGTAGTATGCAAGGAGGGCACCAAATGTACCCTTGAAAGCAGTCTGGTTGTGCAGGCAAGGGACCCTACCCCAGCCCAATACACTAAGTCCTGTCTGGAAGGTGGTCACACCTCCCTGTGACAGGAAACCTATTGTTCTACCTGCCCCTGCTCAAGCTCAACTCAGCAGCAGGAGGGCAGAATCGTGTCTTGGGTATGCAGCAGCACTAGCTTGCTGTTAGACTCTGGAAGGCTGGTACTGGGAATACAGGGGGAGCCCCCAAGTACATTGATCATACATCCAACAATGGAATCGGTGTTGGAGTAAGATTCCAACATGTTGTATACCAAACATGACCAGTTTCAGTGCAGCCAATAGATAGTTAGACATCTCGTAATTAACTTGATGTCCACTATATGTATTAAATGGCTTACCACACTTTCAAAACCTGGAGAATCAACTCCGGGGTTTGTAGGGGGGTGTCTTGCGCGTGCAGGGTACCCTCACACTTATGTATATCTGTTCTGAGTGGTGTTAGCACCAGCTCACGCAGGCTAAAATGACTGGCATGTAGTCACACTTTGAGTGGTCTCCCATGGGTGGCATAATACATGCTGCAGCCCATGGGAGAGTCTTGGTGTACCCATGCCCTGGGTACCTTAGGATGATACTAGGGACTATGAAGGGTACACCATTAGCCAATTGGGAAGGTATCAAAGTACTTACCATAGTCAGATATAGGGAAAGAGCTCAGTAACTGGTGTCCTGACTAGCAGGATCCCAGTCAGACAAGTCAGAAAACAGACTAACACCAGCAAAAAGTGGGGGTAACCATGAAAAGAGATCCTTCTTTACTAAAGATTCTTAAACAAGCTTGTAGACCTACCATAAGACAATGTTATGCTGCCAAATGGAAGCTTAGTTTTATACTGCCAAGAGCAAAAAGTCAACCTTCGAAATGCACAAGTACAAACAATTAGCTCTTATTTGTTGCATTTCAAAAACGCCGGTTTAGCCTATACATCTGATAGACAGTTAGTTGTAGATTCCTTACCTTAGAATTTCCCCCCAGGCGTCGGTCTGGTTTCAGAGATTTTTAGGTCGAGCAGACCTACCCTCAATGCGTGAGCATTGAAGGTGTCTGCTTCAGACCTATTGTGGCCCGTATTTAGGAATGAGGACAGCTACCAGACGCGCGCTTTGACGAGGTCAGATTTCACCTCGGGAGCGAGCGTCTGGTAGCTGCGCATGCGCAAAGCAAATCTCTTGCTCTCACACACACAGGCAGCCCCCACCCCTCTGCATGCACGCACACACACACACACACACACAGGCGCGCGCATGCACACGCAGGCATACGACACACATACAGGCACACTATCCCCTACCTCGCATTCTCTCTCAATCACACACAGTCACGCATGCGCACACACATTCCATCGCGCACACACGCACACACGCGCGCACACACTCCCCCACCCCTCCCAGGCATACACACAGGCACGCACGCACTTCACTTCAGCCCTGGGCCCCACTCACCGATTGCGCTCTTCCGGCGGGCTCCTTGCGGCGCGTCTCGTCTCCTCTTCTCAATCGGGCTCGCGGACCTCGGGAGGCGGGACTTCCGGTCGGCCGCGCCCAGATTCGCCGGCCGGCCAAGAGCTTCCGGGTCGCCGCAGCCAGCGCGGCGGCACTCCTTAATGTGAACTTGTTCTTTTAAAGTAGCTATTTCCTTCCTTCCCCATTTGAAGTTGGACCTGGAAGCAGTGAGTAGTATAGGTAGATGATGATCTTTCTATTTCAATCGGTCTCGAATTCATCTGATAGGGGTGTTATTGCACAGGAGTCCCTTTAAAATATTAGGTTGCTACTGCAGTGGACGACGCCAAGTCTGTACAGATAGATCTTTCAGAGAACATGATGTTTCTTCATAGTTAACATTATTGAAATAACGGAGAGCGACGCGCGTGGAATGCGATTAACTGAACTCGGTGGACACTCTTGGGCTGGCATAAATAAACAGCACTATATACTTTAAGGGGTATTGTGCAGAGCTCTTTGACAGATCTTTTGCCATGATGGCTTCTCTAGCCGTGCCCCCGATTTTAATTTCACTATTGAACCATAATAGATTGTCAAGCTATGGCACTCTCATAATTAGTGGACCAAAGTGATGCTTGATCAACTCAGAAGACATTGTAGTCAATTGGGAACTTGAAACTTGATTCCTCTGTTTCGTTTTGGCCTTGTAACTTTGTGATGGCAAACTCTGGGCTTTTACCTGAGCATAGAAATGTTGTAAGTGTATTACTGATTTTCCGTATATAATTTAACTGTGGTACAGAGAGGAAGATTGGACGGAGTAAAAAATTATTAATGTGACCATCATTTCAAATGTGCCTTGCTTTCCCGCCATTAATTACAGCATGTTCCACTTTTACAATTTCCTATCTTATCAATTTTTGATTATTGGTTCACATTCCGTGATTAGTCTATGTGTTTGGTGAAAAGGATGCCTACGTGTTTAAAATGTTTTAAATTCCAACAAAGACCACATGACCAAATTACTTTTTTATGGCAAAAATGTGTTCATTGCACAATTTTACTTTATTTAATTTATATCCCAATACTAGCTAGAAATGTTTTTTTTTCCTCTAAAGTTGCTAATACTGAAATGGAAAGAAACAAATGAATGTGTTCACAGACTAACAACTTAAATTCGTTACCATGAACTTTCTTTTCTTGTAAATTTTAATGTTATTTTATTTTTCAAAAGGGGATTCAGGACAATTGTAAGATGGATTGGTTTTAGTAAGAAACCCTTAAAAGTGCATGTGTTCTGAATGTTGGTCATGCCACCGTTGGCTGTGATAGATACCCGGTTCTATGTACATACTTTAAAAAAATAAATGTTTTTTTTAGTTTATCAGCATTCCTGCCATTGTTTTAGTGATGACAACAAGCATCATGTATTTACATTCTATATTTTATTGGCACAATTTTACCTACGCAGAGACTCGAACCTGGTTATCCAGGTCAGAGGTTGCAGCTGTGGAGGTTACCCCACAGTCTCTCTCCTGATGGTTTATTTTTTCTTTTGCTTGTTTTATATTATTATTTACACTAAGCACTTTGTGCGTTGCGTTTCCCTTGCTCCCCGCCTCAACCTACTTTGCTCCTTCATGTCGATCTGCCAAGGTTGTCTGCTAGCTCATTAGCAGCATTCCTCTCACTGCTTTTAAAACCCCGCTTTCTCTCGCTCCCCCACACACCCCATTGCTGCTTCATTTCACTACACCATCCTCATGTCTGTTTCTTCCCCTACTCCTCCTCCTTATCAACCAGTCTGTGGCAGCCGTGGACAGGAGTTGAACAGCAGACACTAAATATGCAGCTGTGTACCAAAGCATTAAGCTAGACAGTTTGCTTCACCTGTGAGGAATGAAGGGCGGGCTACAAATGCCATTTTGCACAGTGTGTACGCGACATGTCGGTCTCACTAAAGATCCTCCTTAATGCGTTAACCAGATAATTCTGTTCATATACTTACGAAAACGGGGTTTGTAGGTAATTAAATGTTTATTTAGAGCATCTGCCAAAGTGAAAGAATTTTATAATACCCTACTGGCATAGTTCATTAAATATGATTCATTGACTTAAATTAAACAAGCATTTACGACGCACTAAGTCTTGCATTACTGAAAGTTTCAGCTATTGGTGTTGCAAATAATAATGCAACGCCAACATCCCTCAACGCCACAGCATCACTCAGCACCACTCAACGCCACAGCACCACTCAACGCCACAGCATCACTCAGCACCACTGAATGCCACAGCACCACTGAATGCCACAGCACCCCTCAACGCCACAGCATCCCTCAACGCCACAGCATCCCTCAACGCCACAGCATCCCTCAACGCCACAGCATCCCTCAACGCCACAGCATCCCTCAACGCCACAGCATCCCTCAACGCCACAGCATCCCTCAACGCCACAGCATCCCTCAACGCCACAGCATCCCTCAACGCCACAGCATCACTCAACGCCACAGCATCACTCAACGCCACAGCATCACTCAACGCCACTGCATCACTCAACGCCACTGCATCACTCAACGCTACAGCATCACTCAACGCCACAGCATCACTCAGCACCACTCCACAGCACCACTGAAGGCCACAGCATCACTCAGCACCACTGAAGGCCACAGCATCACTCAGCACCACTGAAGGCCACAGCATCACTGAAGGCCACAGCATCACTCAGCACCACTGAAGGCCACAGCATCACTCAGCACCACTGAAGGCCACAGCATCACTCAGCACCACTGAAGGCCACAGCATCACTCAGCACCACTGAACGCCACAACATCACTGTGCAACCATTCAACAACTGGTTCTAATATGTTCTCTCAATGTTTCAAGCTTTATTACAAATGTCACAAAAATGTGTTAATATTTCACTTCTGTTCTTGGATTTTCATCACAATAAAATACACTGAACATAATCTTCCCAAAAGTTATTTACAAAAGTTTAAGCTATTGCCATTGCCATTATAAATTACAATAACTTTTATTTAAGTATTAATTATTAAAAAAAAATAAAAGCCATTGTTATTTGTAATATTAATACATCTAAGTCATGTAACTACACCACATATTGCATTACAAATGTATAGGTGTCACGTTTGCAAAAGTTAAAACTATTGGCATTGTAAATGACAAAGCTATTAATTTCGCTATTTTCAAAACCAACCAACACATAAATAAAAAATGTCATTCACAATACCAATAGCTCAAACTTTCCTAATGTGAGACCTATTGCATTGCAAATGCTTGTTTCTTAAGCAGTCCCCTGCGTGTCGTTAGGTGTCGTCAGTCGACTCCGTGTCCATCATCTGAGTCGTGGGCGCTGGGATGACGTTGTGAGACCTACATAGACGGCGTCCATGCGCGCTGTCGGTCCTTTCCTTTTCCACGCCAGCCTTGTGTAGATTCAGAGAGAGCTACCCCTTGCCACCTTTTGGGCAACTTTTTTCAAATATTTGTCGATGCCTTTTTTGAGTCGGAGACTCCTGGTGCGTTGAGGATGTCTCAGCGAAGGACCGACTTCAAGCCCTGCGATTCCTGGCACCGGATTATGTGATGTATCCACACTTCATGTGCCTTTGGTGTCTGGAGGGCAACCTTGACCCGAAGTCATGCTCAGAGTGCCAGGCCATGAACCTGACAGACTTGTGTGAGCGTTCCCGAAAGCTAGGGGAGGCCTGGCGCTCAGCTCTTCATCGCTCACATTCGAGGTGAATGTCTTGAACTGTCACAGAGCCCACATTCCACACACTCTAATTAGTGTGGGAGATCTTCGGGTAAGTCAGGGAAACACTTGAAGAAGCACAGCTGTTCTATAACTTCTCCCCGTCGGTCGGCCAACGTGACGCGGTATCTCCAGCGTCGTTGTTCGAAGACTGAATCTCCGGAACCTACTACTGAGACGGCTCTGTGGCTCTCTCCCTTTACGGAAGCCGGCCTTGTTCTTCATACTTGGGAAGCCCGGCTCCACTGGCGTGCCTTTATGCCCTGCGGAGTCCGTCAGGGGCCCCGGGACTTTGACGCCGTCTGCTCCGGCCCGAAGGGTCTCATGGATCCATGCCTGGATCCGGATCCTTCCCCCAACGTTGATCCCGACGACAACACTGCTCTCTGTATCGACCGTGCATCCGATCGGCACCGACCTCATCCTCCTCCCCGAAGTAGACACGGAGCCGGACCGATGACAGAAGATGCAGGAGAGTTGACGGTGACCTTGTCGCTGCAGCTGTGAGGACCAGGCGAAGTTGTGGAAGACCATGAGCTGATCACGAGTTATCCCACGTTGGGAGGCGAGAGCCAGGGGGGTCGGTGTCCGGTGGGAGCACCAACAAGCCTTGGCAGCAGCAACAGATGTGGAAAACGACGCCGGAAGGGACTTTCATTACTTTGTTTATTCCTGGCGTTCCTTTAGGGGCAGAAAGTGAAGAAGAGGACTGGGAGGGGCCTGTGGACCCTTTAACTGACCAGCTTGCCGAACCCGACTGGAGAATGGTCCAGGGTGATGCCAGTGGTCTTGACACCTCCCCTGACACTGGCCTGCTTTCTCCCCCTACCATGGCTATGGAGGAGGAAGATTTCTATGCTGTGGCAGTGAGGAAGGCAGCCGAGGTCCCCAGCCTCAAGCTCCCTACGGTGGTAATCAGGACTAACCTCCTGACAGAGGTGCTTCAGCCGGAGGCTGCTTTTTCAGAGCCCCTTTTGCCGTTCCATGAAGCCCTTACGGACATCCTTCTGGGCACTTGTTCCATGCCCAGCACAGGGGCAGCTGTAGATAGGACAATTGCCCGCCAAGCACTCCGGGGCGACCCAACGTTCCTGACCACCCCTCCCCTGAGAGCTCAGTAGTCCAAGTCTCTTCATCAAAAGACGCATTCCCTTCTGCTCCCCCAGATGGGGAATCCAAGAAGCTGGACCATCTTGGGAAGAAAATGTTCTCTTCCTTCAGCTTGGCATTGCGGTTGGTGAATGCTGCATGCCTCTTGGCCTGCTACTCCCATACTATCTGGGATACAGCCGCACAGGTGCTGCCTCAGTGCCCGAAGGAGGCCCGGGCCGTCCTCTCTCAAGCACTGGTAGACCAGAGAGACGCAGCCAAATTCACCATACGATGTGGACTGGATACCACGGACTCACTGGGCAGAATGAGTGCTGCGTCGGTAGCTGTTAGACGATATGCCTGGTTGAGGACTTCTGGCTTCTCAGGGGATGTCCAGTGCCTTTTAATGGCACTCTCCTTTTTGCCGACAAAGCAGACTCAGCGCTTGAGCACTGCAAGAATTTCTGAGCTACAGCCAGATCCTTGGGCCTTGTGGCTACCTCACGTCCATCTTAGTTCCTTCGTCCCTTTTGTGGTTACGTAAGGGGCGCCCAGCCACGTCCTGTCCAGCCTAGGCACAGAGTCACGCAAACTGTCCAGCCACTGCGTCGCTGCGAACATGGGACTCCGCGTCCTCCTGGGTCGGAGCCAGCGGGCAGGCCAGCCAACCCTTTCACCCCTGCTGTGGCCTCTAAACCTTCCTAGTCTGATTCTTCAGGTCCATCAACGGTCAGTTGGAGGCAGGATCCATAATCACCTCCTCCACTGGCAATCCATCACATCGGACAGTTGGGTTCTGCAGATAATCCGAAGGGGCTAGCCACACCCATTCAAGACTACACCTCCCTTCATGCCATCTTCTTGCGATCTCATGACGGATGATCACGTGGTGCTTCTTCGCCAGGAAATATTTTCTCTCTTGACCAAGGGAGCTATAGAGAGGGCCCCTGTGCCAGAAGTAGGTCGTGATTGCTATTCCTACTACTTTCTGTAATCGAAGGAGGACAAAGGCCTGCATCCTAGACCTCTGGGCTCTCAACTTCCTTCTCTAAAAGGAGAAGTTCAAAATGCTCACCCAAGCCTAGTTCTGTCTGCACTCGACCCAGGAGACTGGCTGGTGGCGTTGGACTTGCATGTCACTTCTTTTCATATTGCTGTCCTGCAAGCCCACAGACATTAACTTTCGTTCACGGTGAACCACGAGTGATGGCAGTTGTCGGAGCTTATCTGTGCAGATCAGGGGTTCCCGTCTTCCCCTAACTTGATGACTGGCTGTTGAAGGCAGGCTCGACCCAGGCTGTTGTCTCCCACTTCCAGACTACAGCGTACCTCCTGCATTCGCTGTGGGTTCACTATCAATGTGCCGGACTCACGCCCTACTCCCTCTCAAGACTCTCCCTTTCATCAGGTTGGTTCTGGACACAGTGCAGTTTTGGGCCTATCCTCCCGTGCCACGAGTCCAGGATATTTGAGCTATGATACCCATGTTTCAGCCTCCACCCCAACTTTCGGTGAGAATGAATTTGAGTATGCTGGGCCTCATAGCCTCCTGCATCTTGCTGGTGGAACATGGCGGATGGCATATTCTGGCTCTGCAGGGGGACCTGAAGTTCCAGTGGGCGCAGCATCAGGGGAATCTTTCAAACTAAGTCCAGATCTTGAAGGGAAGTGTGCATCAACTGCAGTCGTAGTTAACGAACCAAGATTGAGTCAGAGGCAGATCCCTCTCCCTTTCCCAACCAGAACTAACAGTGTGTCACTTCTGGGATGGGGCGGCCACCTGGGAGAGCCGGACATCAGAGGCATCTGGTTTCTGACAGAGTCCCATCTCCATATCAACCTTTTGGAACTCTGGGCAATCAGACTGGCACTGAAAGCATTCCTTCCCTCTCTCAGATGAAAAGTGGTGCAGGTTTTCACCAACAACACAACCGCCATGTGGTACTGCAACAAACAAGGTGGGGTGGCGTTTTGGACCCTTTGTCACAAGGCTCTCTGCCTCTTGACATGGCTGTAACATCAGGACAAGATCCTGGTGGTTCAACACCTGGTGGGCTCCCTGAATGCCAGGACAGACAATCTCAGCCATCAGTGCCTAGTTGATCACAAATGGCGTCTCTATCTTGCTGGATGAGCAAGCTGTAGCCTTTGTCTTCTAAGCCTCCTTTTCTATCTGGATAAAATGGTGCTTCGGACCAAGCCTTCATTCCTTCCTAAGGTGGTCACGCCTTTTCACGTGGGACAGTATCGCTCTGCTCCACTTTTATCCACAAAAAAAAAGTATTTTGCCTGCGCACTCCCTTATCTGCTGCAAGTACTCAATTGTTCAAAAAACTATTTGTACTGTGTTTGTGTGCTGTTTGGTTGAAAGGCAGCCAGCCCCAAATAACAATCAACCGCTGGTGGAAACTCCACTAGTTTACCAAACGCACTCCAATATGTTTAAAGTATAACAAGTTTACAAAAAACTATAATCTAGTTTTTTTCAATTAATCACACAGAAAAGTACTTTTTGTACTATCAACCATGTATTTATATCATTGTTTCATTTAACAGCAAAAGATAAGAAAATATATAAACAATATTTTACAAATTGATAATACATCTGCAAAAATACAATTTTCATTCTCTTATTTGCGGAGGCAGTTCATAGTTATATATTTTCTTATCTTTTCAGTGCCCCTGAAGAAGGGAACCCCCCGAAATGCATTGGGCTTTTTCCTCAACTATGGTTTTTAGTTGCATTTAAACATGGTTTTGTATTGTAACTACAACAGCATCACCATGTTTTTGTGATATGAAGTCTATGTTTCCAAATTTTGCATTATTTAATCTATGATGGAAATGTTGAAACTGCAATGTTAAATGAAACAATGATATAAATACATGGTTGATAGTACAAAAAGTACTTTTCTGTGTGATTAATTGAAAAAAACTAGATTATAGTTTTTTGTAAACTTGTTATACTTTAAACATATTGGAGTGCGTTTGGTAAACTAGTGGAGTTTCCACTTTTATCCACCCCACATCCCTCCAAGGAGAGAGAGAGAGTCCAACGTCTTGACCCAAAATGTGCATTGTCGTTTTGTGTTGATTGCACAAAAGAATTTGGGTTTATGATCATCTCTTTGTTGGCTATGTGGGTGCCAAGAAAGGTCAAGCTGTTCAAAAACAGACCATCTCCCAATGGGTTGCACTTTGCATCAAAATATGCTATGCTTCAGCAAAGGACCCACCTGTGGGGCTGGGTGCTCATTCCACCAGGGTAACGTCGGCAACCACTGCAATAACACATGGAGTTCCAGTCCTTGACAGCTGACAGGCAGCAGCGTGGCCATCCTTGCACACGTTAACCAGACACTACTGCCTGGACAGCCAAGTCTGGAGGTATCGGTACTTTGCCCATTCGGTCATCAAGGATTTTCTGGTATGATTTTGGTTTGCAGACCGTCCTCCGGGGATGGTATCGCTGGGTGTAGGAAAGTAGGATGTGCTTTTTATGATCACACCCACTTTTTGCTAGCGTCATTCTGTTTTCTGACTAGATTGACTGGGATCCTCCTAATCAGGACCCCAGTCACTGTGCTCCCTCTCAAAATTGGGCAATGGCAAGTACTTTAGTACCTTCCTGGTGGTCCAACATCTGGCCAGGGCAGACAATCTCAGCCATCAGTGCCTAGTTGATCATAAATGGGGTCTCCATCCGGAGGTGGTGCAAGGTCTATTTCAGCGGTGGGGGGGATCCTTGGTTAGATCTGTTCGCCTCCTAAGAGAACTCACAATGCCAGCAGTTTTGCATGTTAGAGTTTCCAAGGTGGCACTCGCTCGGTGACTCTTTTCGTCGCGAGTGGAGCTTCAGTCTCCTGTATGCCTTTTTGCCTGTACCACTTATGCCTGGAGTGCTCAAGAAGATCAAGCGCGACCGGGCTCAAGTCATTCTTGTAGCTCCAGACTGGGCACGAGGAATCTGGTACCCTGACCTTCTGAGCATGGCCATTGATCCTCCGATCAGACTGCCCCTTTTGAGAAACAGTCTCCACCTCCTTGCGTGAAAATTGAGCAGCAGTGTTTGACAGCTTTCAACCTTCCACCCGAAGTCCGATATCTTGGCAGCCAGGTCTCCCTTCACGAAAACTGTATTTCCCTGTAGATGGAACTAATTTGTGCCATGTTGCACAACAAAGGTTGTTGATCCCCTTTCTGCTCCTCCTTCAAAGGTTCTCTTGTATATACGTTTTTTGGCCAACCAGGGTTCTGCCTTGGGCACTCTTAAAAGATATCTTGCAGGGTGAGCGAGCTGTATGCTTTGTCTCCTAAGCCTCCTTTTCTATCTGTCTATCCGGATAAAGGGGTGCTTCGAGCCAAGACTTTATACCTTCCACCTTTTATCCACCTTGCATCCTTCCAAGTGTTAGGAGAGACTCCACCGTCTGGACCCAAAACGTGCATTTTTTTGTCTTGATCGCACAGCTATCAGGCAGCAACGTGGACATCCTTGCACACGTTAACCAGACACTACTGCCTGGACAGCCTAGTCTGGAGGGATCAGTACTTTTCCAGTTCGGTCATCCAGGATTTTCTGGTATGATTTTGGTTTGCCGGCCCTCCTCCGGGAATGGTATTGCTGAGGTGTAGGAAAGTAGGATCTGCTTTCATGGTCACACCCACTTTTTGCTGGGGTCATTCTCTTTTCTGACAAGTCTCACTGGGATTCTCCTAATCCGGACCCTAGTCACTGTGCTCTCTCTCTAAAATTCCCCTATGGTAAGTACTTTAGTGCCTTCCTAATTGGCTGCTGGTGTACTCTTCTAAGTCCCTAGTATATGGTACTGAGGTACCCGGTGCATGGGTACACCAAGGGACTCCATGGGCTGCATCATGTATTATTCCACCCATGAAAGACCACTCAAACTGTGACTACAGGCCTTCCATTGCGTCCTGTGTGCGCTGGTGCTAGCACCACTCCCAACAGATATGTTTCCTCATATCTGAGGTCACTATACTTAAAACCTATAAGTCACCCTCAGGTAGGCCTTTCAACCGAAGGCAGGGTGCTTGGCCCCAAGTATGAGGGTGCCCTGCATGAGCAGGAGACCCCCTACAAAGCCAGGAGTCAACTCTGGTACAAGATTAGATCCAAAACCACTTCATCTTCGACTGTCTGGAACATTGATCTTTGTTGGACTTCCCTTTGTGAACTGGGATTGCATCTGGAATACTCCTGCTGCTCCTGGTCTCGTTGTCCTGCCGATCTTCTGCGCCATCTATGCCTGTGCTCCATCCAGGTTCTTCTCTAGGGCTGTGGGCATCAAAGACACCCGAAGGAATCTCCCATGGAGTGGAGTCACTCACCAGCATCTGCAGGTACCACAACTAAGTTGACCGGTCTGCTTCTTCCAATGTCCTCCGAACATCTCATGGCCCAGCAACACAGGTGGTGGTGCTGTAACTCCCTCGGGGATTGCACTGTCTTCGCACAGAGTTTGAGGCGGTATCACTTGTCGTGTTCTCTGAAACAGCACCCCTGTGCACCATGTCTACCTGCCGTTGCCAAGGCTTATTGACTCTCTTCTCCAAAGATCCTCAGGCTCCAGCCTCCTGAAGGACTGGGCTAATTTAAAGCCCAGCGGTGCCAGGGGACAACACCTGAAACCTTTGTGGGGATACCTGTTCCGGCGTACAAATTACAGAGACACGGGACACTTCCTTCGGCGTCAAAGATCAGCGTTTATTTACTGCAGGGACACAGAAATCGCTAGAAGTACAACATGTATGTTCAGAGAGTCTGCTTCAAATTGCAAAAGTGGATCGCTCCTTTTATACACGTTTTAGCCATTGCACAACATAACGAACAAAAGGTTACAACTCAGTTCCCACAGTAAACTTCAAAAGGATCGCGTTCATGTTTTCAGAAGCCCGGAACATAATTACAGAGACATGTCGGTTCCCAACTGTAAAAGCACACTATCCCACCATTAGGCACATTCCATTCTAGTCATAAACGACCTAAGAGAAGGGACAGAAACAGGTGCAAGGAAAACAAAGACAGACAACAGATTGAAAAGAGTGTAGGGGCAATATCGGAAGCGTGATCACAAGATCAAAGGATTCAAGCCTAACGTATGCAAGGCTGAAACAATAGACCGGCACGGCAAGATGAGCCTCGAGCGGAGCCATCTGCTTTCGCCGCGTCACTTTCCTAGTCATAAAGGCCCACTCAAAAGAATATGCTTCTTCCGCAAGAGCTTGGGAATCCCAGGGTCATCAAGCGGACATTGTCCGTTCGCCGGCTACGTGAGGGCAAGAAACAAAATGGATGCCATATCTGAAATGGAACCCGAAGGTTCAGATGAAAAACCCGTAAATAAGACGAACCCTTCCAAGTAGTGTAGCGAAAACACGTACATCTACTAATCTCGTCATTTACGGTTCGTAGATACCAAACTCATCCATATCCGGCCAAGCCCAAAACGTTGTTCCGATTCTCACCGAACCTCAGACGCTCCTTTTGCCCTCATGTAGGCAAGCACTAGTCGATATCAGAATCAATATCGATATTCATAAGATCGTTTAGATGTTGCTGGAGCATTATTCTATCCATCAATGTCTCTCTGGTAACAGATGGTCTTCTTATACACGTTGTAGCACAAAGGCTACATAAGGCTGGACCACACTGTACACAGACAACACGTGAACAACAACGTCACAACAACCCCTACAATCATCAGAATCTTCCAACCCCAAGTCGACATCAGACCCCAAAACCATCCTAGAAGCGTCCAATCACCTTCGTCCACGTGTATGGACTCGGAGATTTTATGCAACTTCGAGATGGCTTGATAAACAGTTGGAGCATTGTCAGGTATGAAAATACAGCAGCTCGAATGGATCACCTTGCACACACCACCTCTATCTGTGAGTACAACATCTAGAACCATACGGTTCTGCGTGAGTACAACATCTAGAACCATACGGTTCTGCAATGTCATCAATCTATCCGCTTGCAGCTCTGCTGTCAGGTTACCAAGAGCACTTGCAGTTATGTTAGCAGTCGATTCTACCACACGAGTCAGCTGTCTCAGGTTCCTACTATTGACCATAGGTCCCCAAAACGGTAGGAAACCCTTAAAGAAGTCTCCTGCTTCTTGACCGGCAGTGTCCTCTTCACTAATAACGCCTCTCACAACTCTCGTTTTGTGATCGTCTGAGGCAACTGTAAAATTCGGTGGCAAAAGATTTGCGATATAACAGGTGCCCGAGAAGTCACGGGGCAACCACGTATAAGCGCGATCATAGCACACAAAATAGGTACCTTTGGCAGTCAGAAATACAGGGGAAGAGAGCATCGGTAAAACGTACGTCTCAGTACAAGCACTCTTCCCAAGCTGAGCTCTCGGATTTCGACCAAGACCTTGCAGACAAAAATGGCCAAGGTGGGGTACAATCCGGATGGGAGACGAGCTTTTAAGCTGTCTATCACCTACCGAAATACTGTCCTCGGCCTCACTCAGATCCTTGTAGGCTCGCACCTCCTCCTCTGGAATAAGCGATGTATCAAATATCTCTATCTAGATCAGCAATCGCTATCGTCAAAGACTTGTGGTACGGGCCAGAACCAAGGTCTGTAGAACGTGGCTTTCAACGGGGGTAGGAATCTAGTGCACTACGGAACATGGTTTGGAATGCCCGAGCTGACCCCTGGGAGCTGTAGGGAAGAACTAAATACTGGATACCCTTATCCATGGTATGTGGCATTAACCCACACACCCAACAGTTGGTAGTGTTCATCACCAACTGATGCTGATGCAAAAGTTGGACAAAGGAATTGTTCATAAATTCCGCACGTCTGACCTGTTCATGTTGGGGCAGAAGATGAAAAGAATGTGGAGAGATAGTGGGAACGAGAACAGAATTCAGATCATGAGAAGGGGAAGTAGGTGAAGCGGAAGGCAACAGAGACTGAATCCCAAAATACACTCCACCCACCAATAACATAGACACAGTTAGGAACAACATGAAAATCTGAAACCTAAAACACTTTGTAAAATCTTATGCAACTTAGATCTTTGTGCCGACATCATCTCTCTTTCTGACAGCTTAGAGAACTCCATCCTCTAAAGACCGTCCGTAACGTTCTTGACGCACCTAATTCTGAGTAGCAATTGTCAATTCCCAGGAGTTCCCAGAAACCGACAAAAGTAACCGACCTAGTGTCAGAAACCTGCCAAACAGAAGTAGGTACCCGTACGGCCCTACGGCCAACCCAGATGGTAGGTTTAATCAATTAAGCATCCAATTTCATATAAGTCTCCTAGCTGCACAGAAAAGGAACACACGTAATATATAAAACAAAATTAAGGAACTCAAGATCAGGAAAAAATGCAAATGTCCACAATGTTCATAGCAACAGGGAGGGGGTAATGTAAATTCAGAAACAAAAAGGAATTTTTTATTTGTCCTTAGTCACGCGATCGAAGGAAATATCGACATTTTCCAGGTCGAGTTTGTTCTTCAAACAATGGTTCAGGTGGCAAGACAGAGTTCGATTGTTCAGGTAACAGTTCAGAACTTGAATTCTCTGATGCTGAAGACAAGGGTACAGTTCCAGATGATTCAACAAACTTATCTGGCTGAGCTGGATCGATCTCTACAGGTTGAGCATCACTAAATGGCACAAACTTCGTTATGACATCGGTTTCAGTCGAGGCAAACCCTTTCCTTATCCAATTATTTGCTGGCAATGGAAGCGGCACTCTCTTCGTGTGGGTGGCGTGCACCCAATGTTTCCTGCCGTCCAGCCGAACTGCAGTCCTCGTTGCCAACAAGACTTGGTAGGGTCCCACGAACCTTGGCTCGAGATTTCGTTTTCTCCCAAAGTTACGAACCAGCACCCACTCTCCAGGTTGGAGTCGATGTCCAGGTCCTTCTGTTTGTGCCGGTAGAGCTTCAAAAACCTGTTGATGAATCAAACTCAATTTAGCAGTCAGATCGTAAAGGTAGTCAATCAACATTGGATATTCAATTCTGCTAAATTCCTTAGGCCTTGGAACTCCCCAAATGTTCGCAGGACGGCCGAACACAATCTCATATGGGCTAAGCCCTACTCGAGAGTGCACAGTCGCCCTGGTTGACAGGAGTGCTAGAGGCAATGCATCAGGCCATGATAACCACTCGTTGCTTGGATTTTGGCAAGTTTCAGTTTCAGAGTACCATTGTACCCTTCGACCAAACCCGCCGATTGAGGATGGTTAGCACTATGAAATTTTTGGCGAATACCCAAACCCGCACACACACTCTTCATCACATTTCCCACAAACTCACTACCATTATCCGACCATACGATCCGTGGCATTCCATACCTTGGGAAATACTCTTTGAGTAGAACTTTTGCTGTGGACAGGGCAGTATTATCCTTAAGAGGGTATGCCTCAATCCATCTGGAGAACGCACAAACCACAACCAATACATATTTCAAATTATTGCATCTCTCCATATGGATGAAGTCCAACTGGATAACTTCAAAGGGGCATGTAGGAGGAGCAAAATGACCAGGTGGAGTGGGGGTGCCCTTGCCAGGATTATGCATCAAACATACCATACAGTTCTTAACCACTCTCTCAGCACACTTACCAATCCCATCATTCTTCCATACGGGAGACAACAACTTACATATACCTTTCGTACTAATATGTGACATGCTGTGGGCCATAGTGACAACAGCAAGCACATACGCATCCGGTAACATCCATCTCTGATACTCTGACAAATCAACCCAACATCCATTCATGTCTAACTTCCCCGTGCTTTCTTTCCACGTAGCCTTTTCAGTTTCGGTAGCCTCATTCTGAATCGCTTTCACACTCTCAACTGTGTCCTCACACATACCAGTCTCCGCCGGCCATCTCACTGAACGCGTAACATACATTCGATTTGTCAGATTCTTGGCCGTTTCCTTAGCAATCTCATCTGCACACGCGTTACCACGACCAACATCATCTGTAACCTTTCGATGTGCGCTGCATTTAATGATTGCCACTTGCTTAGGCAATGTAAGTGCATCCAAAAGATCGTTCACGAGCTGTCCGTGTTGAATCTTCGTGCCATGAGACGTCATGAATCCTCTCTCTCTCCACAATCGACCAAAACTATGTGCTACGCCAAACGCATACTGACTGTCAGTAAACACATTCACTCGCTTTCCTTTAGACAAAACACACGCTCTTGTTAAAGCAATCAACTCTGCCGCTTGTGCCGAATTCTGACTCAATCTCGCAGTTTCCACAACCGTACTCAACGTCACTACAGCATACGCAGTCGTCACATCACCATTCGGCAACTTGAAGCATGAACCATCTACATACAAAGTACCATCGGGATCTACCAATGGAGTGTTTTTCAGGTCAATACGACCCTTTGTCTCTTCTTCAGGTCTTAAGTAACAGTCGTGTGGTGCTACACCACCTGATTCCATATGAATCGGCAACAATGTCGCTGGATTCAACACATTACAACGTTTTATCTGTATATGACTTGCCAAAAGTGTCAACTCATAGCCGTACAACCTTGCACTCGTTCGATTGAAGGGAGTGTCAACTGCATGCGGAACCATCACTGTAAGCATATTATCCATGACCAGACCTGCGAACTGTCGAATGGACACCGCAGCTGCCGCTGTCGCCCTTAGACAACTCGGCAACGCTCTAGCTACTGGGTCTAAAGTCGAAGAAAAATATGCACATGGATGCTGTTTGCCGCCAAATTGTTGCGTCAAAACACTTAATGCACAACCTTCTCTCTCGTGAACATATAGTGTAAACGGCTTACTGTAATCAGGAGTACCTAACACAGGAGCCGAACACAACGCATCACGCAATTCAGAAAAACTTTTCTGACAATATTCAGTCCATGGCAAAGGAGTCGGAACATCCTTGCACGTGAGAGCTAACAATGGCTTCGCTAACAATGAGAAGTTTGGAATCCATTGTCTGCAGTATGACGTGATACCTAGAAAGGCACGTACGTCTCTGAGTTGTTGGCACAGTCATTCGAGCAATCGCTGCAATTCTTTCTGGGGTCAACCTTCTTCCCTCCTTTGACAATAAGTGACCTAAATAGGTTACTTCTTGACAACAATACTTTAGCTTAGAAGGTGACACCTTGTGATGTAAGTCACATAAATGCTTTAACAACGATACCGTAGCAGTTTTACAAATTTGCTCAGTGTCGGCAGCCACTAACAGATCATCGACATACTGAATCAAGGCCGCGCCAGCAGGTAACACAAATGCATCAAGTTGACTCTTAAGGGCCTGACTGTAGATCGATGGACTCTCTCAGTAGCCCTGTGGTGCGCGTTTAAACCTAAAACTGCGACCACCTTATGAGAAGCCGAATAGATCTCTGCTTTCCTCAGCAATCGGAATACTAAAGAAAGCATTCTTTAGGTCCATCACCGAAAACCAGGAGGCAGAGGCTGGAATCAGGGTCAGCTAAGCTGTAATGTCAGGAACCACTGGAAACTGTGGAATCCCGATTTTTTTCACTTCTCTCAAATCAATTACAAAACGGTACACAGGAGGCTTAGTTGGGTCAGTTCGTTTCAAAATAGGTAACACCGGACTATTACACACATTTCCCCTAGTTTCTTCAATAACATCCTTTTCGATCAAGTCATAAATGATCGCTAATAGCGCTCGCTCGCCATCAAGAGAGATACGATACTGGGGGATACGTGGTAATCTCACATTTGATTTCAATTGGACTACATAAGGTGGTATGTCCAATAGGCCCACATCATTGGGACCTGTTGCCCATAAAGACTCAGGAAGGGAACTCCATTCCGGCGGGAGCTTATCAGTTGACAAGTACATAGGAGAGATCACTCTCTGACCTATTGTAAGCTCCACTCCCGTAGGAGAGCAATACAGAGTCGCATATAACCGCTTCAACAAATCCAGACCCAAGAGATTCTCACCACAACCAGTAGTTAAAATCAAAGGAGCCTCTAGCTCACGTGTCCCGATCATAAGGGACAAAGGGCTAGAAACTGGATTGCTAACCGGGGCGCCAGAGAATCCAACGGAAACATTCGTTAAGCCAGACAAAGGTGCGCCAGGGAGTTTCGAATGCATGATGGAACTTTTTGCTGCACCAGTGTCCAACAGAAAAGGCTCAACTACGTCTGATGTGGCAACTGCGACGTAAGGCCCTCTCTGATCAACCGGAACTGATACTACTCCCTCTCTTTGTCTATGGCTGTCCTAATAATCGCCGTCTGCACCAATCTCATGCTCAACATAATAGTCATCCGCATGATACTGTGCAGATCTATCAGACGATGCATTCCGCTGATCAAAACAATTGTTCGTGTTCAATGGAGGAGCAGAACGCTCATTTTGATTTTGAGAGGTACCACGACCTCTACCTCGAGAGACCTGCTGATGACCACCATGACCTCCTCGAACCGAGACACCATTCGTTCGGTCACGTAAAACAGGACAATTAAACTTATAATGGCCCTCACCCTTACAATATGCACACTGATTACTCCCAAGCATAGATCTGGATGCAGAGTATTCAGAGCGCGGCTGCATCCTAGAAGACTGCGCCTGTGGTCGATACTGCACATGCTGCTGTTGCGAGTCATTCTGATTCGAGCACGGAGGATACGCTTGCTGCAATAAGACCTTAGTTTTTAGCTCCTTCGTTTTCTTTTCTGCACGATCATTCTCCTCTTTTTCTCTATTCTCATAATATTGAGCCGTTGCTAATATTTGAGCTGTGGTTGAAACAGCCCAAGCACTTTCAGAGTTTTTCAATTTGTTGCATAACTCAGGCAACAGATTGAACACGAACTTATCGACAAACAATCGCTGACCTCCCTCAGTGCTCATATCCTGACCACTATGATCAATAAATGCCTCCTCAAACCTAGTAAAGAAATCGGAGACACTCTCGTCTTTCTTTTGTTTGCAAGCAGACAATTTATCCCAATTCACCTTCATCGCTGGCATGAGTGTTTTCATGAGCGTAATGATTCTTTGGGGCAGATCCGTAATCAACTGATCAGGCTTGCCCCCAACAACTTGCTGTCCATCGGCCGCTACAATTGCAGCCCAATCAGCACCTAACTCAACTGCATGATTCTCATTACGAATCTTCGCCCAGATCGGTTGCGGTACAACATTACCAAACAACATGTCGATATCAGCAAGGTTCATAATAGAAGCATCCACAAATTGGGATAACTCCTTGTAATAACTTGCCGGATTCTTCCGTGGGTCAGGCAAGGATTGTTTCACCTGCAAGACTTCTGATCGCTTCCATGGGAGGTGTATCCAAACTCTCTGAAAGTGTGGCAAAATTGGAGGATTGACAGTAGCATCACCTGGCCTCCACACTGGGGGGACCTCTCGCATGGGATACTGACCAGATTTCATTTTGAGATTACCGGAGTCGTCGTCAAACGACACTCGTGAAGGCACTGTGGACCTAAAAGCTAACAATCGCTCTAATGCACGCCGTACATCACCACCTACAATCATACCGTTCGAAAACTGACTCTGAAGTTCAGTCATATCGGGCGGTACGATATCTAGCTCATCATTATCCCACTCTTCTCTCAATGATTTGCACATCTCTTCGAACACGAATCTCTGTGTGGGCTCATTAAACTGAGAGAACGTATCAAACTATGCGTTAAGTGTACTTAGCAGGGTGTCTAATCCACCTACGCGCCATAGATACCAACATCTCACTCTCCTTTACACCAGGCATTTGACTTCGTCTCTGAGAAATTTCAGAGGCATCGGATTCAAATAACGATCCGAAAAGTGGAGAATAGAGATTAGCAATAGAATGAGGGATACGTTTACGAACAGAAGGAGAAGAGGAAAGGAGAACAGGAGCAACAATGTTAGGACTAAACGTAGGAGCAGTGGAAGTAGCCAAGATAACAGGAGTAGTAGTAGCAGTAGACTGAGAAGTTTCGGGCAGAGGAGCAGTAGGAAGAAGAGGTGGTAAAGGAACAGAGCCCACTTGAGGAACAAGGGGACTCGGAGGAACAGGGCCAACTACAGGCTGACCAGCAGCCGCCGGAACAACAGGCGGAAGAACAGGAAACTATAGGGGCTATAGTACCCTGTACATAAGGGGGTGGTGACTTTAGTAAATAAGATAACAAAGGATCCTCTTTCGATTCTTCTTCCTTCTTTTCAGAACTCGACGGTAAAACCGGATAACATTTATCCACCGCCATACTATGCTGTCTGATAGAAACTTCCCTTTCCTTCTCTGCCTTGTCTCGCTGATGCTGTTCTGCACCTTGCATTACCGAAAGGACACCCTCTCTTATTTTTCTTAGTCAGCTTGATTTCTTTCTGTCTGGCCTCTTTGTGCCATAACCGAAAGGAATCAAACATTGCTGGCCTAGCTTTCTTTTTAAACAATTTCGCTTCGAGATTATCTAAAATCTCAGTTTCAAAGCTACCATGGGGTGGCCAACTAAGGACACCATCTTTTCTCGTATAACGGATCCAAAATGTGTTATATACAATGGGGCCCACTCCATGTCTACTATAGAGCTCATAAATCGGAGTTCCAACTGGAGGTATCGGGCACGAGTCCTCCAACCGGGAATCCGTGTTGCAACATCTGAGGAAACCAAACAAGATACTACGGCCAGGCATCGTGCACACTAACCGAAATTCAAACTTCAAGGGTTATCAAATTACAATATCCTCGCAAAAATACGAGACCCTCGGTTTTTGGCAATTGCAATTGTCAAACAAACCAACAACTAAGAACCAAAAAAAATGCAATGGAACCATGTAATCAACCAAGTTTCAACAACAACAACCAAGTTTCAAAGTACGAAGCAAATGTCAAGCAAATGCCAAGTTTTCAATTTTGAAACAAATGTTCCGAAAAGGAACCAAAGAGCTAACCTAAGAACTGGGAGCGACCCACAAATACTTAACTGAAAGAACAATGGCGTCACCAGGAAGGCCCGTCTATCGTCTCGCCGTACAAAGGACTACGCCAGGCGCCAAAACAGGTCGACAGTCAGGGCATCAGTCCGTCGCAGCCGTCGGGAAGCGGGAATCTTCGCGGGAAAAATCTTCGGACCACTTATTTCAACAACAGGATCGATGAAGCGGGGTGCACCTTCCCTCTGAGATTTCACACGAAGTTCCTCACGATCGTCAGGCTTTAGACCGGTACCACATGATGTCGCCCCACGTTGGGCGCCAACTGAAGGACTGGGCTAATTTAAAGCCCAGCGGTGCCAGGGGACAACACCTGAAACCTTCGTGGGGATACCTGTTCCGGTGTACAAATTACAGAGACACAGGACACTTCCTTCGGCGTCAAAGATCAGCGTTTATTTACTGCAGGGACACAGAAATCGCTAGAAGTACAACATAGTGTATGTTCAGAGAGTCTGCTTCAAATTGCAAAAGTGGATCGCTCCTTTTATACACGTTTTAGCCATTGCACAACATAACAAACAAAAGGTTACAACTCAGTTCCCACAGTAAACTTCACAAGGATCGCATTCATGTTTTCAGAAGCCCGGAACATAATTACCGAGACATGTCGGTTCCCAACTGTAAAAGCACACTATCCCACCATTAGGCACATTCCATTCTAGTCGTAAACGACCTAAGAGAAGGGACAGAAACAGGTGCAAGGAAAACAAAGACAGACAACAGATTGAAAAGAGTGTGGGGGCAATATCGGAGCGTGATCACAGGATCAAAGGATTCGAGCCTAACGTATGCAAGGCTGAAACAATAGACCGGCACGGCAAGATGAGCCTCGAGCGGAGCCATCTGCTTTCGCCGCGTCACTTCCCTATTAACATAACATGAGTATTTGTAACATGAGTATTTGTAAAGCGCACGTTCACCACTACGGGCATCTTGGCGCTGAAATAACAGATGTTTGTTGTCATAAAGGCACACTCAAAAGAATATGCATCTTCCGCAAGAGCTTGGGAATCCCAGGGTCATCAAGCGGACATTGTCCGTTCGCCGGCTACGTGAGGGCAAGAAACCAAATGAATGCCATATCTAAAATGGAACCCGAAGGTTCAGATGAAAAACCCGTAAATAAGACAAACCCTTCCAAGTGGTGTAGCGAAAACACGTACATCTACTAATCTCGTCATTTACGGTTCGTAGATACCAAACTCATCCATATCCGACCAAGCCCAAAACGTCGTTCCGATTCTCACGAACCTCACTCCAGCATCTCTTTCTACCAAGTTCTTCGTCCTCACCGCATCCTCTGCACCGTGGGCCTACATCATTGTTGAGCTGCTCGAGGTCCTCTTGTGACTCCTATGCCTTCGGCCTGTGGGTCCTTTTGAGGGTTTTCCTTGGCTCCTGTTGGCTCCCCTGCTTGCTCGGGGTCTGCTCTGACTCTACGGCACTTGGTATGTCCCTTTGACCTTGCTGGTCCTGACACTGCACCTTCTTCGTTTTCCACGTCTGTTGCTGCTGTCAAGGCTTGTTGGTGCTCCCACCGGACACCGACCCCCCTGCCTCTCGACTCCTGTGGGACTACTCTTGATCAGCTCATGGTCTTCCACAGCATTGCCTGGTCCTCACAGGTGCAGTGACAAGGTCACCGTCAACTCTCCTGCATCTTCAGTCATCGGTGGTCATTGGTCTTCCATGCCTACTGACATCTCCTGAGTGGCATAGACTGTCCCATTTGCTTGCAGGTACTCCTCTTCCAGAATTCACCCTTGTATTCCACCGGACTCCTTCACCTTCTTCGCTAGTGGCATCTTCACTGAAGTCCTCCATTGTGGTCTGTCGTTTTCTGACTTTATTTTGCACCTATGCACCTGGCTTCACTGGTGTAAGTATACTATTTCCGGGGGTATTCATGAGTGGGATGACTTTCAAACCTTTCATCTTCCAAAGGGTTTCTTAAGGGTCCTCTGAAGGGTCCCACTTTAAAACTGCAACAAGACGCCCCATTGACTTGTATTGAATACGCAACTGTGTTTCCTCTCTGCACACAGCCTTGGGTGGTTCCTTGGGTCCCCAGCTCTTCTAAGTCTTCTGGGTCCAGTCTTGACTTTGGTTGCAGTTCGCATTCCACTTTATTGGTATATGGTTTGGTCTCCCCCTGGATACCACTGTGTATTTGTGCTACTTACCTGTTCACCTTTTGAAATATTGTGTGGATTGTGTTTATATCTCCCGGTAGGAGATCTACCAATGTGTTAGTGAGTGTTTATAATAAATAGCTATTTTTATAACTACACTGTGTGGTTCTTTTTCGTTTAACCTACACTATATGCTTAATACTGGTAAAGCAAAGTGCTATTCACTCATTCTGGACTAAGCCTGAAGGCTGCTCTCCGCAGCTACCTCTTAGAGAGCTTACCAAGGTTGTCGAAGATCACTAAAATCACCATAAGGGATGTCTGGATTAGTGCAGGGTGCTTCACTTAAAGAAGTATCACCATATACTAAGCCAGCCTCCTACATGGGGTATCTATTCTAAAATAAGGAATTTACAACCACTTTCTCTATCAGATGAACAAACTACTTACCTTCACTAACAATGTATCTGGAAGAGACATGTTAGTTGTAGATTCCTTACAGCCCTACTCATCCTCCCCTCACTGCGAACTGATTTCTAGCGATAGGGACTTCCTTAAAGGTCCCTAGTTTTGACACACCAGTGGTCAGGGTCTTACATGGCTCTGTGCTTCTGGCGTGGAAAGTTGTATCTGAAAGAGACACGTTAGTGATAGATTCCTTACCTTAGAATATCCCCAGGTGTCAGACTGGATCCAGAAATGTTTGCGTAGCAGTACCCTTGCGCGTCGGTAGGCATCGTCTGCGGCTCCGCGTCCATCGTGGGCGCCGGGATAACGTCGTCGGAGTACTTAGATGCCGCCTCTCCGCGTGCTGACTTCAGTTCTTCTTTTTTCCGCGCCAGCAAGCGCAGATCTGGAAAAAGCAGTACTTCTAGTCACTTTTTGACTAACTTTTTGGATCATTTTGATCATCTTTTCGAAGTTGTATGACTCCGATCAGTGAAATAGGGATGCCTGGATTCAAGCACTGCGAGGATTGCGACCGCACGATGTCGGTCACGGATCCTCACCACCTGTGTCTAACTTGTCTAGGCATCGACCACGACGACAAGGCCTGCTTCGACTGCCCGGCCCTCTCTTCGAAAGCCAGGCGGGAGCGGTCCCGCAGGCGACTCTAACTCCGGCAGTCGGACCCGCGAGTGGTCCCGGTTCCACGGGAGGTCGAGGGACAGGTCGCGGGGTCGGAGCCACCACAGCTCCGAGAGTCGGCACCACTACTCTAGGTCGAAGTCGTCGTCAGGTAAGAAACACAAGAAGTCGAATAGGGGTCATCGCTCTTCTGACTCCCCATGCCGCTCGCGCGACGCGGCCGGGGGTTCAGGTGATACCGCCCACGCGGCTCCGTCGGAGTCGCGGGCATCGCGTCCAGCCCCACACCCTCCGGTCCCTGGGCGAGACACGACGCCGGAGGAGATCGAGTGCTTCCTCGTGGCCATAAGGTCCCTCTCTCCTCCGACGGGATCCGCTGGGACATCTGGCCCAGCGGACCCGTCTGGGGGCTCTAGCGAGTCAGGGGCTTCGGCCCGACGCTGTCGAGTGCTTCGGCCTGACGTCGCCGGCGCCGCAGTGCCCAACGGTCCCGATGCCGCAATGCCCAACGGTCCCGACGCCGCAATGCCCAACGGTCCCGACGCCGCAGGGCCCAACGGTCCCGACGACGGTCCCGACGCCGAAGGGCCCAACGGTCCCGACGCCGCAGGGCCCAACGGTCCCGACGCCGCAGGGCCCAACGGTCCAGACGCCGCAGGGCCCAACGGTCCCGACGCCACCGGCGCCTTCAGGCCAGGCGCAGCGGGACCCCACTGGACCCGCTTCAGGATCTGGGTCGTTGCTGGTGGACCTTACGAGCCCCCCGGCGTCGGACCGTCAGGTGTCCCCTCCGGCGCCGTCCTCGGGCGGCGACGTCCCCGATGCCTCCTTCGCTCCGTTTCGACGGCACTTGGGGAGTTTTGCTTCAATGAACCGGCCCCATTGGTTGACAACCCTGAATTTCAGGAGATGGGTGATGAGGAGTATTGGGAGGGGTCTGAGAACCCTCTGACCCGAGAGTGTCAGCCTTGAGAGGACTGGACAGGTGACCTCGGGGATGCCAGTGGTCTGGACACCTCTCCAGACACTGGTTTTGTCCCGCCTCCTACCGTAGCTTCGAAGGAGGGGGCAACCTACAGTGTGGTGTTGATGAAGGCTGCCAAGGCCTTGGGCCTTGAGCTCCCTGTCGCGGCCGTGAGGACTAACCTCCTAACTGAGGTCCTTAAACCGCAGTCATGCCCGACAGAGCCTATGCTGCCATTTAATGAGGCCTTGACCGACGTTATTTTGGGCACTTGGTCCAGGCCCGCTACGGGTTCACCCGTAGATAGGAACGTGGCCAGACGCCACCGCCCGGCCCCGGGCGACCCTTTTTTCCTGTCCACCCACCCCACCCCCGAGAGCCTGGTCATCCAGGCGTCCACTTCCCAGACCGCATTCCTGTCGGCTCTGCCGGACAGGGAATCCAAGAGGTATGAGATGTACGGTAAAAAGGTCTTCTCCTCCCTTAGTCTGGGACTGCGGTCTTCCAACACTGCATGCCTCTTGGGCCGCTACACCCACTCTCTGTGGGATACGGTTGTGGAAGTGCTGCCAGAGTGTCCGTTGGAGGTACGGGCCAAACTCTGCCAAGCCCTTGTGGAAGGCCGGGATGCAGCCAGATATTCTATCCGGTGTGGGCTGGATACCACCGACTCACTAGGTAGAGCGATGACAACGACGGTGGCGATTAGACGCCACGCCTGGTTGAGATCCATCAACTTTTCAGCCGATGTCCAAAACACATTGATGGACATGCCGTTTGATGGCCTTCGCCTTTTTGGCGACAAGGCAGACCACGCGCTTAAGCGCTTTAAGGAATCCAGGGCTACGGCCAAGTCCTTGGGCCTCTCGGCCCCGCGCCAGCAAAAGGGTGCCTTTCGCTCCTTTCGTGGCCAATGAAGGGGCGCCCCCACACGTGCAGCCAGCTACACGCTGCAGGCTAACATCCAGCGTGATGGCGGCCGTGGAAATCGCTGTAGAGGCGGTCGGGGACAACGGTGAGGCCAGTCCACACCCTCCCCCGCAGCATCGGCCTCTAAACCCTCCTGGTCCGTGCTTTTCGGCCCATGTGATGCCAGTGGGGGGCAGGGTTTGCCATAACCACTCTCACTGGCGCACTGTCACTTCGGACAGGTGGGTGCTGCAGATCGTCCGGAGGGGCTATTCCCTCCCCTTCGAGACGACCCCTCAAGCCATGCCACCGCAACACCACCGCGTATCGGGGGATCATTTGCGGCTTCTGCAGGAGGAAGTTTCGGCCCTCTTGGCCAAGGGGGGGCCATCGAGCGCGTTCCTGGGCCAGAAGTAGGACGTGGCTGCTACTCCCACTACTTTCTGTTACCCAAGAAGGGCAAAGGGGGCCTACGCCTTATCTTGGACCTACGGAACGTCAACGGCTTCCTCCGGAAGGAGAAGTTCAAGAGGCTGACTCTGGCTCAGGTCTTAGCTGCCCTGGACCCAGGAGACGGGATGGTAGCGTTGGACTTGCAGGACGCTTATTTCCACATCCCCGTCCTGCCGGCCCACTGGCGTTACCTACGGTTCACGGTAGGCCACGAGCACTTTCAGTTTACCCTGCTCCCCTTCGGCCTTACCAGCGCCCCACGGGTGTTCACAAAAGTGATGGCGGTGGTTGCAGCTCATCTGCGCAGGTTAGAGGTTTCAGTCTTCCCCTACTTCGACGACTGGTTGTTGAAGGCGTGCTCGCCCCAGACAGTCGTCAGCCACCTCCAGACGACGGCAGACCTCTTGCACCAGCTGGGGTTCTCCATCAATGTGCTGAAGTCACACCTGTGCCCCTCTCAGAAGCTCCTTTTCATCGGAGCCGTTCTCGACTTGGCGCAGTTTCGGGTTTACCCACCCGAACAGCGGGTTCGGGATATACAGGATCTCATTCCAATCTTTCAGCCTTTATCCCGAGTCTCGGTCAGGTTGACGCTGCGGCTTCTGGGGCTGATGGCTTCCTGCATCATTCTGGTGCATCACGCCCGTTGGCGGATGCAGGCTCTGCAGTGGGACCTGAAGTTTAAGTGGGCCCAGCATCAGGGCAACCTGTCCGACCATGTCCTGATCTCGGAGGGCACTGCGAGACAGCTGCAGTGGTGGCTCACGGACCGCGATTGGGTCAGCGGCAGATCCCTCTCCCTTCCCCAACTGGAGCACGTAGTTGTGACGGACGCGTCCCTCCAGGGTTGGGGAGGCCACATGGGAGAGGCGGAGATCAGAGGCCTCTGGTCTCCGGCGGAGTCCCGGCTCCATATCAACCTTTTGGAGCTGCGGGCGATTCGTCTAGCACTGAAGGCATTCCTCCCCTCTGTCCTAGGGAGTGTAGTGTAGGTGTTCACGGACAACACCACCGCCATGTGGTACTGCAACAAACAAAGCGGGATGGGGTCGTGGACCCTCTGCCAGGAGGCTCTGCGCCTCTGGCAATGGCTGGTACATCAGGGCGTGACCCTGGTGGTTCAACAAATGGCAAGTTCTCTGAACGCCAGGGCGGACGAACTCAGCCGTCGGTGCATGATGGATCACGAATGGCGTCTGAACTCTGACGTGGCGCAAGCTCTCTTTCTGCAGTGGGGAGAGCCTTAGTTAGATCTATTCGCCACCGAAGAGAACGCGCAATGTCATCAGTTCTGCGCGTTGGAATTTCCAAGTCGGCACTCGCTCGGAGACGCTTTTCGTCGCGAGTGGAGTTGCGGTCTGTTGTACACCTTTCCTCCTATACCACTTCTGCCCAGAGTGCTGAAGAAGATCAGGCACGACCGGGCACAAGTCATCGTTGTGGCTCCGGACTGGGCACGAAGGTGCTGGTATCCCGAGCTACTAAGTATGTCAGTCGATCCCCCTCTTCAGGAGGACCTTCCATCGCAGCAGCAGGGGACGGTCCTCCACCCGAACCTGTCCAGTCTCCACCTCCATGCTTGGAGATTGAGCGGCGACAGTTGTGGCCATTTGACTTGCCTCCTGAAGTCTGTAACATCATTCTGGCAGGCAGGCGTCCCTCCACAAAGTCTGTATACGCCTGCAGGTGGAACAGATTTGTGGCATGGTGCACAGCAAAGGCTGTGGATCCTCTCTCTGCCCCTCTTTCTGAGGTTCTTCTCTTTCTTCTTTCTCTTGCCCAGCAGGGCTCTGCTCTGGGCACTATCAAGGGCTACCTTTCTGCTCTTTCAGCCTTTTTGAGGCTGCCTGATCAACCTTCTTTGTTCAAGTCCCCTATTGTTAACCGATTCTTGAAAGGCATCACGCATACGTTCCCTCCTGTGCCCTTTGTGATGCCTCAGTGGGACTTGAACTTGGTTCTTACTTTTCTGATGTGCGCTCCCTTTGAGCCACTTCACAACTGTCCTCTTTGCCTTCTCACTTTGAAGACTGCCTTCCTGGTAGCCATCACCTCTGCCAGGAGAGTGAGTGAGCTCCAGGCTCTTATCCTCTCTTTCCTGCCCAAGGTAGTCACAGCCTTCCACATCGGGCAGTCCATCACCTTGCCCACCTTCTTTCCGCCTCCGCATCCCTCGAGAGAGAGAGGAAGAGAGGCTCCACCGTCTGGACCCAAAACGTGCGCTCTCGTTTTATCTGGATCGCACACTCCAGTTCCGGGTGGATGACCAACTCTTTGTTGGTTACGTGGGCGCTAAGAAGGGGAAAGCGGTGCACAAGCGGACCATCGCGCGGTGGATCATCTTGTGTATTCAGGCGTGTTTTTGCTGAGAAGGAACCCCCTGTTGGGCTGAGGGCTCATTCAACTCGGGCCACAGAGACTACAACTGCCTTGGGCCGAGGAGTGCCCTTGCAGGACATTTGCCAGGCGGCTATGTGGGCCTCGCTGCACACGTTTGCAAGACACTATTGCCTGGGCAGCCAAGTGCGCAGAGATGGCTTCTTTGGCCGTTCCGTCCTCCAGGACTTTCTGGTGTGATTATTGGTTTGCAGACCCACCACCGGGGTTGGTATTGCTGGGGTTTCTATTCTAAGGTAAGGAATCTATCACTAACGTGTCTCTACTCTACTACTTGTGTAACGATATATCTGTAAGAGACATTAGATAGTGATAGATTCCTTACCGACGCACCCATCCTCCCCGTTCTGCGAACCGATATCTAGGGCTAAGGTCACCCCCTTTCAGGGCCCTAGTTTCAAGGCACCACTGGTGGTTTTTAGCATAGCTCTGCGTTTCTGGCGCGGAAAAGCTGTGTCTAAGAACTGACATCAGTAGCGGGAGGCGGCGTTTAAGTACTCCGACGTCCTCACGGTGCCCATGACGACGGACGCGGAGCCGCAGACGACGCCTCCTGACGCGCAAGGGTACTGCTACGCAAAAATTTCCGGATCCAGTCTGACCCCTGGGGATATTCTAAGGTAAGGAATCTATCACTAACTAATGTCTCTTACGGATATATCGTTACACAAGTCTATGTAGGTCCCGCGACGTCATCCCAACGCCAACAGACTCCACCCTGTGACGCGGAGTGGTACTGCTGAAGAAAAAACCTCTGGATCCAGACTGACATCTCGGGGAAATTCTAAGGTAAGAAATCTACAACTAATATGTCTTTTCCAGATGCATCGTAACCGAAGGTAAGTAACTTGTTGTTCAATACATTTACACTTTGCTACGATTGCAGCTTACTTGAAAAATAGACAACACTTGTCTTTGTTTAGAATACCTCTGCTTAAAGCCTTTATGGAAGACTTAAGAATCATTCCCACTCGACTTCCTCCTACACCAGCATATAATTTAGATATTGTACTAACAAGACTTATGGAACCTTTGAGCCTCTACATTCTTGTCAACTACAATATTTGTGTTGGAAGTTCACTTTTTATTCGCTATAACTTTGTTTAGAAGAGTCAGTGAGATCCAAGCACTAACCTTAGAAAAACCATTCTTCCAGTTTCATAGAAACAAAGTAGTGCACAGAAACAATCCAAAGTTCCTTCCTGAAGTTGTTTCACCTTTTCACATTATTAAATAGAATTTCCTGTCTTATTCCCACATCCGGACTCTGTTGCAGAAAGGGCTCTACACACCTTAGAATGTCAAGAGCTTTAATGTCTTATATCGACAGAACTAAAGCTTTCAGAGAACTGAGCAAATATTAATTGCTTCTTCTCCACGCATTGGAAATGCTAATTCTAAATCTGGAATTTCAAGATGGATAGTAAAATGTATCCATACTTGTTAATCTAAAGCTAAAATATTTCTACCTGTTACCCCTAAAGCTCACTCTACTTGTAAAATAGTGGATTCTATGGCATTGTTAGGAAACCTTCCCATTGCTGACTTTGTAAGGCATCAACATGGTCCACTCCACACACCTTCACAAAACATTATTGTGGAGTGTATTAGCATGCCAACAAGCTCAAGTTGGTCAAGCGGTACTAACTTTTTCAAACAACTGCAACTCCACAGGTTAACCACTGCTTAGGGAGAGGGGCTGCTTTGCAGTCTTTGCACAACATGCATATCTACAGCACACATGCCTCAAACGGATTATGTTACTTACCCTGCAAGCATCTGTTCTTGGAATGTAATGCTGTAGATTCACACGTGTCCTCCCCGGAACCCAATGTAGGTGTCCGTTTACATACTTTAATTTACTTTATTTGCATGGAGATCACAATACTCATACATACTACAACTCCATTCTCACCCACCTGCGCCAAAACAATCGGACAATGAAGCAGATGCTCATGCGCTCTATCACCAAAAAAGATGAGTAGCACAACCTCGTGGCTTGAATAAACTTCATACAAAAAAACTTGTAATCATCCGAGCCCAACACTAGATGGCGGACTTATGCACAGTGTAGGAAAGTGTCCCTTTTCGCATGGTTGACCTCTAACTTTTTGCCAGATACCTGATGCCAAATTGCCTGAATGTGTGCTGGGATCCTGCTAAGCAGGCCCATCACCTGTGTTCTTTCCAAAACTGTTCCTTTGTAGCCACAATTGGCACATCTCCGGCCAAAGGTAAGACCCTTATAAAAGGTACCATAGGTACCTAAGGCACTGTAACCAAGGAATGCTGCAGCACCTATTGTGCCACCCATAGAGACCCTGCAACGTAATACACCTCAGTGCCAATGCAGGCTGCGTGTTTTGGTGTAGAGAAAAGTGAAGAGTCGACATGGCACACATCCCCGTGTGCCATGCCTGCAACCCACTGCCTGTGGCCTAGGCAAGTCACACCTCCAGCAGGCTGAACTAGACCACAGGTGGGGGTTCGGTTCCATGAGCACTGTACCCCTACAATGTCCAAGTCTATTCTTAGGCCTTTTAAGTGGAATAAAGTCATACAGAGTATATGGTCTGGGAGTTAGTCATTACGAACTCCACAGCTCTATAATGGCTTTACTGACAATTGAGAAGTTTGGCAGTAAACTTCTCAGCACATTAAACCCACACTTATGGCAGCGTGGAATATTATGTAAAATGCACTCCGAGGGCATCTTAGATAGAGGTGACCTCTGAAACACAACCAGGCCTGGTGTGGTTCTTGAATGGCTACCCGCCATTTGCCACCACCAGACAGGTTTATGGACCCCTGGGTAGAGGGCCTCCACTCTCTGGGTTCAGAAACAAAGCCCATCCTGGGCAGAGGTGTCATGCCTCCTTCCTCAGGATGGGCTGGGTCCTTGAAGGGAAAGCCACCTTTTTTTAGCTGTCCCTGCCTTTTGGCACTCCCAGCAACTGGCTCCCACCGGTTTTGACCCCCACTTTGGATGGAGAGAATGGATGGGAGAATCAGTGGGAATGCCATGTAAGGGAGAGAGGTGTACCCACCTTTGCCAACCCCACCCCTCAGGTGGGGGAAGTGCGGTGAAGCACACATCTTAGTCTCCTTGATTTTGAAGATGATAGGAACCAGCCAATAAGAGGGTGGCATAATAGGGGGTGTACTCACCCCAAGGAGGGGACCTACTGCTCCCAACCTGCACACCCCTGTAACGCCCATAAATTGAGTATTTAGGGGCGACGCTGAACCTTGCTCCCACAGACTCAAGAAGGACCGGAGTGCTGTGCTAAATGAGGAAGAAGAGGACAACCATTGCTTTGGTCCCTGCCCCGATTTTGACAGCGAGACCCCGGCGTGTCCAGCAGCCAGCAGTGGTCCAGAACCCGGAGGACCTGCCCTGCCTTCACTAAAAAAAGAATGTCTCCCGTGAGCACTGGATTTTCTCAACTGAAGACTTCTACAGAGACCCCAGGTACAGCCGGCTCTGTGGCTCTGCACCACTCTGGACCGGACACCCACACCCGGAGTTAGAGTGGCCTAACACCACAAGAAGGTCTCCCCCCGCCATCCTGAACTGGGATCTGGTGACCCCCAAACTGCCTTGACCTTCTACTGTAGCAGGGTTTCCGTTCTCCCACAGAACTGTGCATAGAGATCTAGAACCTCAGTGAGTTAGGATGATCCAAAACTCATCTCAGTGTCAGAAATCCCCTTACCTAGCTAGCTACAGTGTCTCATGGATCATTATGAAATGATCCATGTCTTAGACAAACCAGAACATGATCTTTAGAATACCTCAGGAATCGTGGAACACATGAACACTCTTTCGTTATATAATCATTTCAAACCAAAACTGAGAGTCAAAGAACACACGTGCAAGTTTGAAATATTTATTATTCAATGCAAGGTTCTCAAACGCAGTATCTTGTATAATACCAAAATGCAGATTATAAAAATCAGAGTCAGCAGCATAGTCACTAATCCATAGTAAGCAAATGGTGATAGCATGTTACAATGCAAAATCTATAGATATCTATATCACCTATATTTCGCGCACCCTATTTAGCATATTATTTTATATCTAAGAAGGTCTCATTCGGGCTTTAGCAGGGCGGACCCATACCTCTAAATGTCAGTAGGAGTAGATCACATCAACAGCTACCAGCTCTCTTCATGCGCAGCACCAAGTGTCTACGTTCATTTCGTGTAACTCTATCTTAAACCCGCGTAGAGCCCAAAATGTTGGCATCAACATTATTTGTGTTATGTCTAATGTGGTGCGAGGATCAGGCCTCCCAGCAACCTTGTGTTAGGTTATTCTTAGAGTGTGCAGCTCTCAGTGTGCAGACAGTTGTACCAAGTGTACCAGGCAAAGCTGATAGCATAGTAATAACATATTATTCTCAAATAAATCACCTCACCACTTCTAGGGTGAAAGCGACAACAACAAGTAGGTGTCGTGTGCAAAACTGAAGCCGAAGGAAAAATGGCTGTTTACACATGTAATACACTCATGCTAACTTAACGCAATATATGTAACGAAGTATCCATATGACACCCCCCCATTGATCCGAGCACCGTCAAACATAAGGGAAAAGGCAATACTAAATCAGATACATAAACTGAAAGCAAAGTTCAATAATCTTGAGCTAAAATAAGCAAAAAAAATATGTATGAATGAATATGTATGAATGCCTACAGTGGCCTCAAATCTAAAAATAAAAACAAAACTTTCGAACCAAAAGTTATCCGCCAGGTCTCAAAAATATAAAATGTAGGACCAGGTCGCATTAATTCAAATGTCTGTAAGAGAAAAAAACAAGGCACTTATCCGATATCCAAAGTCATGTGCCACATTGACGTTATTTTCAGCGACATCACATGATTGAACTCTCCATCATTTCAGCACAGTTCATCCCTCCAATCCAGCAAGGGGAAAGTCATATTCCATAACAAAGCAATCCTCCCAGGCATCTCACGATTGGACAGTATATGCAAAGTAAGTTGCAACAGCCTCCAGTATGAAATCACTGCCATCATCCGAAAATAGTTCAGCAATCCAATTCAGCAATGGGAAAGAACATACGTGCTCCTCCAGCATCGGATCCTCCTGTATCGTCAGAGGACAACTCGGTGGGTTCACCAGAACGCTGTGTGTCAGAAAGGCATGCGCCGCTGCAGAGATCTCCCATTGACCCAGTACTCCATTGATCGCTGCCAAGGCCATAACTCTTTCGCCAGAACAAATCAGCTCGTGAGCCACTACGGGACGCATTAGCTGATCAAAATCGACGTCAGGAGCAGTCCTCAAGCATAGGCACAAATCAATGGCCCAATCGAACTCGCAGCTCAGGCAGTGAAACACAGGTTGGACACACGTGAAGTCAGTGAACCGGAATGACAATCTATAAGCCGTGCTTAATGCTGCAAGCGGCAATGTTCCATAGTAATTTAGCATCCGATTACGGCACAGTGTCAGGAGGCGTTGAACGGCTTCTTGCGCAGGATGGGCATCCATGTTTTATAAAGAAAAACAATAACAAAAAGCCTGCAGCCACAGCCAGTAAAACAGGTAGTCCACCAAACAAACTTGAAAAAATAGAATGGAAAAACGTGGGAATGATACCAAAGATTTTTTCAAATGTAGTCACGAGGCCACTGCTAACCAATTTAAAAAAATGTGCGAGCCCAGTCGTGGAAGATGCATTAAAGATCTGGTGCACCAGCTCACAGAAATGAAACGGCAAGTCAGTATTTAAAAGCGCCTGCACCTCTGTGCGTGTGTTAGCTATGTGAAGGACATAATTTTCCCGGGCCGAACTCAGGGTCACTTGTTTTTGAGACAAAAGGGCCCTTATTCTGCTTAAACCATTGAACTTCGCCTTCAAGGTTGGTATCCGTGGCCAAATGGAGACATCTGGAGACCCATGCGTGGGTGGGTATAGAACATTTTTGCAACACACCACACGCTCTGATACAGTTACCACATAAGCCACACCAATTAATAACCCACAACATACCTCGTTGTTTAAAAGCAAATAACTACCATTAGTCAATAATGTAAATGTGGGAACCACAGCTGGAACTGGCGTGCCTTTTAAAACACATGCTAAATTTGGCCGGTCCTGATTACAAGAACCGTGTAACTGAATGTGTCTGCATATTAATGAATGGTCAGGTGACTGTGTGCATTCCTCACCATTAAGATTTACTTCTTTTCCATCCTTCAGACATCTGTATGTGTATGGTAACGACCATGCCTCATGGAGGAATGCATTGCCTAGTGTTTCATATCGTCCTATAGCAATATATCGCATACAATTAGTAAATTTGTATAAGGGAAATGGTAATGTAATTAATCCATGAATAAGCCACGTGGCAGTAGTGGTTTCAGCAACAGAAAATGGCAAGGATTCTAGCTTCTCAATATGTAACATAGAAAATGAAGCATCACGCATTGAAAGCATGCGCTGCTTTTCAGTCAGATTAAAAGGGGCGAAAAGGGACGAAACGTTCAATGAGTTCCAGGGAACTCGACCAGCCTTAAGTGTCTGTAGGGTCCATGCAAACTGCATTACAGAACGTAATTGATTTTGACCATGGTATAACGTGGACACTTCATCATGTACAATATCAACAACAGAAGAAACAATATTATCCAACGTGTAAATCCTGTAAGAAAGCATGTTAATACTGTTATCGACCACCGCAAGCACTTTTTCCAAATTTGCTTGATCAATAGCTCTCAGGCGTTTAGCTGCCTCAATCTGTGAAAATTTCCAAATTTCATTGTACACAGCATAAAGCCAGCGTTTAGATCTACCCCTAGCCGGGCCTTTTATAAAATCATTCAGCTCTATATTCTCATTCAACTGGGACAGATGCAGTTTAACTGCAGCCAAAGTGGAATGTTGTAACCAGTTCTGACACAATTTGCCTACTGAATAAGTAGTAACAGTGTGATCTGTTTCAAAACGGGGATCTGGCCTGATGTGTGTAAAACCTTCAGACAAACCCAAAAAACGACGTTGGCAAGAATCAGAGCTTCTTTGCCACAAAAGCCACCCCTCCGGATCAAAACTGGAAATATTAAAGGAGGAATTGTGCAAAAGTGCTTGTATCCCACTGATGGACAATGTTGTGAAATTACTCCAACCTGAATATTCTTCCAAATCAGGGATAGTAGGTGTATTTAATTTTTTAGATGTAGCCAATCCAAAGCATGTTGTTTGGGAAATAGTAGAATTTAAAAACAACATGTGATTCGGGATGAGACATGCACGATGCAAAGCCTCAGTGCCTTGTACCTGCCAATCTTTGGTACCCCAAACCGATTTTAAGGTCAATAGCCTCCCTCCATAACTCATAGCCATCTATAGCTAACCTGTCTAGAAAGGACTTCGAATACAGCAATTTTGTATCGGTAAGTCTAACTTTGGACATGAATTTCTGTTTCACTTTAAAATAAAACGACTCAGGATTTGATTGATTAAAATCTGTAAAATAAGAGAATTTTCCCAGAAATGTACTTGAGCTCCCCTGTAAAGGAGCAGGACAATGTTCCCACTGTGTGTAGTTCACAGGAACCCTCCTGGAATTTGTTTTGTGTAAGAAATGATTTCCATAATGTTGATAACAAAACAAATCACCATAATTGACAGAATCTAAGTACAAATCCTCAGCATCAAAGGCCGCATAATATTTCAAATCAGAGAACAATGCTTCTACGGCCTGAAGATCCCAATCATCAGAACGAATATCTTGCTTAATCACATCTCCCATGTTTACTCTAAGCACATTAGGAACATTAATAACTTCTGTGGGGCCATGTATCTGAAACCTAACCGCATCCCACACAATCCCATCAAGGACAGGCCAAGCAGTAATCTCTACTGTATTTAAGTCTCTTTTTAGTCTGTGTGCTGAATGTGAGGAGGAAAGAGGGGCCAATGTTCCATTAAGGTACCGAATTCCTGTTCTTTCTTTCACATAATGGCCATCGATCAAGCGGAAAAAATAAAACACAAAACCAATTGACATAAAAAGATAAAATGAAAATAGTATCAGCCAAACGTATGTCCAAGGTGGAATTAGAAAATGTTTTTTAAACAACGTGGCATATTTTGCAATAGTCGATGGTTTCTTTGAAAGTTCCGAATCAGAGTCAAAAGAGAATCTTGACTGGTTAGCCAAACGAGCTTGTGAATCGGACATAGATAAATCAGCAGGATCTGCATAGGTCAATTCATCAATGTTAGTAACAGGAATAGTATTTAATAAAGGACTGGATATGGCAGGCATCTCGAGGGACACCTCCTGTTCTGCACCAGATGTAATAGCCAGCACAGAGTGCCTCACCATGGAAGGACAGGATACAGCCGGTGTCATGCTATGAAGAATCGGCCACCCTGTGTGTCTTGACATTGTCAATAGAAATAAATCTGTTTTCTTTACGACCTGGAAGTGGTGGTAAAATGACTGTTCTTGTGCCCTTCACTCCAAGAACTCGAACCGGTGCTCGATATGAGGGACCAAACTCTTTCTTGTTATCGATCTTCTCTCGAACCAGTTCTCCAACTTGGGGTAGCCAGCCAACTACCGGGATCTGCAACGCATCATCCGACGTGGAGGGCAAGTGTTCCTTAGCAAGACTGTCTCTGGTCTTTTGTAGATCCTGTAAAACATTGCAATGTTCATCTACGCAAAGGCCGCGGCCTGGGCCTGGCAGTCTGCACCATCGAGGTCAGGGACGTACATCTTGATACCAAAGAGCATTTCGTATGGGGTCCGCCCACCCAGAGACCTTCTAGGGAGATTATTAAGCGCACGCTGCACGCCATAGAGGTGGGTCAGCCAGTTTCTACCAGTGCCTATAACTCGGGCTGTCAAAGATTGCTTTAAGTCGCGGTTCATTCGTTCTACTACACTATTGCCCTCAGGCCTGTAGGGACTTGAAAACTTGACTTGGACTCCCAACGAAACCATAGCATCCTTATACGCCTTAGAGGCGAAAGCCGGACCCTGGTCCAAATGGAAAGTACCACAGGCAAAGATTCCCACAAAGACACGCAAATCCTTAATGACAGTCCGCGAATCAGCGCTTCGATGCGGCCATACCCACACAAAGCGTGTGCATGAGTCAACTGCTACTAAGATGTATTTATACGCAGTATCAGAAGAAAAAGGACCGCAGTGATCCAAATAAACGCAACCAAGCGGTTTATTAGAGATGTACAACTGTGTCTGAGGCGGACGCGCAGCAGTAGAAGGCTTAATCTGCTGGCAAATGTCACACATAAGGACATAATCGCGCGTCTGTTTGTACAGTCCCCGCCACCAGAACCTTTGTTGTAGCTGAGTTACAGTGGCTGAGACGCCCGCATGCGCAGACGCCACACCTTCATGAGCCGCTGTAATCAGAGAAGCCCTGCGATCCGAGTTGGGAACTAGACGTTCGCCAACTTCAGGAATTTTCACATAAGGAACCTTATCAGGACTTAAGTGGTATGTGTACTTCGAAGGGAACCCCGCAGGATATGTACCTCCCTTCTCCGTGGCAGCAACAGCCGCCAAGATGTCATCATCTATTTTGCTTTTGGACCTTGTGACTGCTGCAACCAAGTATTTTGATACCGCAGACTTCGCTGCTTCATCAGCAAGCGAATTTCCAACAGCGTGGACCCCCACGCACTGATGGCCGAGAGTATGAATCACAAACACGAGCGGCAGCTTCTCATTAAGTTCCGCCACTCTGACCCAGATCATTTTGTTTTATTGTGCTACCTTTGGAATCACGAAAATCATTCTGAATCCAAAAGAACAAGTTCTCATTGTAAGACTGGACACAGTAGTAAGAGTCACTTACGATTAAAGTCGTCACACTTGGATCAGCGTACTCCAATGCGAGCATTAGAGCACGAAGCTCTGCTAATTGTGCGGTGCAGTCCCCTAGCGTTTGCGTGTGCACGACACTGGACTTGAACTCATCGTTCACCATGGCACCGACCACAATGGCGCAAGCGGAAACGTAGGCATGTTTAGAGCCATGCGCAACCTGCGCCGAACCATCAGTGTAAATGATACAATGGAAATCCTCCAACGGCCGCATCGCTAAAGGAGCCGGATGAACAAATTCATACTGTAAATACTCCTGCGACCGTAAAGCGGCGTCAAAAATAAACGTGACATCCTGGGATGTCAAGGATGTAGCCCACTGAATCCAACGAGGGTGCAAAGCTTTAGAATTTGGTACACTGGCTTTCGTGACTGCCTCCAAGGCAGGGCACGGGGTAACAACCAACATGCGCTTTCCCTGCGACAGGGCACGTTCCTTAAGAATTGCCATCTGCACAGCCGTTAAAACTTTCTCCACAGTGGAAAAACGCAGTTCAGCCGAAGTGTACAAGTGTGACTTGTAAGCAATAGGTACAGTATCTCCTTCATTAAAAGTCAGGTACGTGAAACCCACCGCCCCAGGGATAATTCTTATCACCAGGTTGGTTTGGTTATCACGAGTCTGTAAGTAGTCAGAAGCGAGCAAATCAGCCTGCAAAGACTGCAGAATGGCTGAATGCTCAGGCAGCCAGCATGATTTGGAAAAAGAGGGTTGTATCAAGGCATACAAAGGCTTGATACGCTGGGCATATTCCGGAATGTAAGTCCTCCCGAAATTTAAAAAACCCAGCAAAGACTGTAATTTTTTCAGCGTTGTCGGAGAGCGCAACTGCGCGCACTTCTCCAGGAAGTGAGGAGCCAACCCCTTTCCTTCGTGGTTAAGTTCATAACCCAGAAACAACACTGTGTACTCCGCAATGTGTGATTTTGCAAAGTTAAACTTGTAACCCATGTCTGCAAAGTTACAAATTATGCTGTTTACTCGACACAGATGCTCCCAAAGTTCGTCGTCTGTGAGATAAATGTCATCCACATAAGAACAAGCAACTGGATCGAAGCTCTCCAAAAGAGAGACTATGCGGGCGGAAAACACTCCAGGACTATTCTTATAGCCCATTGGGAGTCGTTTAAACATTTTTTGTACGCCGCCGCACGTAAAACTGGTCCATTGGGAACTTAGACCATCTAATCTGTGTGCATAAAAACCATTGGAAATGTCAAGCGTTGTTTTGAACCGTTTACGCTCAAGACTATTCACTAGGGCAGAGCCGTGAGTATTCTGTACTGCACAGTTACGGCAATGCGAGTTCAAATGCCGGTAATCCAAAACCAGACGATATGAGCCGTCCGGCTTGTTCACAGTAAAAAGGGGATTATTCATTGGTGACACACACGTTTCAATTACACCTTGATATTCCAATTGTTCAAGGATAGACGCGACAGAAGCTTTAGCTTCACGCCGTATGGGATACTGAGGTTGTGGCTGTGGCTGTGACCGTAAAGGAATCTCATGGCTAGGGGACAATTTATCCCAGCCACACTGATTTCGGTACACAGCCGGCGCAAGCGCTAGAGCCCACTCTTCTGCAAAATGCAGCGCTTCCACTCTCGATACAGTGTGCGCGAAACTGGGGAGGATCACCTCCTCCCCTCGGGGAGCTGCGAGAACAAAAGGTGGGGGCCAGTCAGCCTCCGAAAGCAAAATGTCATACGTAGACGAAAGATTTTCCCAAAATACCCCTTTTACAGTTCGCTGCATGTCACCTTCAATTAACAGGACAATTTCAAAAAGTCGTTCAGGGGAGCAACATGTGTATCAGCCGTTTCAATCACAACATTAGTGTCAGTCGCTGTCACCTTCAACAGTGGACGGAGGGCCTCTCTCACTATGGTAATCTCCGCCGCGCTGTCCAGCAAGGTCAGAGCCCACGTCAGATTCCGAAGCCGCGTTCTCACTATCTGGGGCATATCGATGCGCCGTTAAGGCTGCGACCTTCTTCTTGGCAAACTGCGGTCTCTTGGGCGTAGAGTCGTCCCGCTGATCCCCTTCACTTCGCGTGCGGGGCTGACCACGTCCTTGCTGGCCACCCCGGCCCCTGCCGCCCCCTCCACCACCGGTTGACGGAGCCGATGAGTCCTGAAAGGAACGAGGAGAGCGTTGGTCAGAAGCCTGAAATCTTTCAGGCGATTTAATCGTCGCACGATCGCGCAAATCATAAACTCGATCTGACTGCTCAGGTTGTGAAGGCGCCGGACTAGAAACCTGTGTCTGCTGTTGTTGTTGCTTACCCTGATTCTGCTTTTTTGGCCAATTTTGTTTTTTGGACTTGGGCTGTCCGCCCGATTCCGAAGACTGTCCCTGGGGCTGTTTCTTCTCCTTTTCAGAAAAAGCCTTTACACCCTTAGAAGTGCGGCCAACCATTTTATAAGTCGCCACAATAATCCTTGCTAACTGACGGGGTTTATCGGCATCGGGAATTAACGCCAGAGCATTGGCCACCTGAAAGTTCACTGCATCCCCCTTGACATTAGCAAGGATAAGACCGCAAACAGTCTCAAACGAGCCACTCAGGCGCATACCTAATTCAACCGCCGACTCTGGTCCGTGATCATCCTGAACGCGTTTAAGGACCGCAGAAAGGTTTGACACAGACGGGGTGCCATAGCACCTCGAGTAAACCGCTGCAAAAGTCTTACCCCATGTTTCACAGTCAGCAAGTTCAGGGGCTAAATCTTTCGGTAAACTGAGCGTAAGAATCCGGTGTTTCTCACCCGGAGTCGTATTAGGAAACACAGCCTCCAGCTGGTCGAATTTCTCGGCAAGCCAGTAAGGAAAATCATCCTTATCCTGGGGCTTCTTGCCCATAACGGAATTCACCAAGACAGGACTGATTTTCAAACCAGCCTGTTCTGCTCGAAGCTGCGCACCTGCGGGTGCTGCGCCATGAACATTACGACCAATGTAATGAACAAGCGCCCTAATCACTCCAACCGCGACTTCATGAAGACGCCGCAGGTCATCCACATTACAAGTAGCGCGATTAGGGTGAGGAGTAAATCCACCCAAAGCGGGCCAATTTGTGCCCGGAATGGACAAAGGACCTAACCTCGGAGCCGCCATGGAATGGGGTAGGGCGCCACCAAACTCCGTGCTGCCAAGCATCGATAGGTACTTCCAGTGCCCTGTACGGAGCATAAGCCGCCGGTACAGCCGAGGCAGTGTATGAATGGAAGACACCCGAATTAGCGTCCACTTCCGGAAACATCACCCAGGAATAAAACAATTCGTACGGGTACGCATGTTCCGCACTCACCACTAGAACCACAGCCAAGCCTTCCACAGGGACATTATATGCCCGCAAGTGGTCGCGAACCGCGATGCGGCTATGCTGCGGTATGTCCACGGCCATGGTAGCACAGGAAGAGAAAAAAGACAAAGAACACTTTGTAGCACAACTGGGTAGTAATTCAAAGAAACCGTTTTTAGAAAAATTCAAGCTTGAAAAGACCTATTTAAAAAATAGGTAGGTTTTCCGACACCACCGTTTACCGGAAACGGGAATGAAGGTGTCAAGGTTTGAATGATATACTACTCGAGTGTCATGATATAAGGCCAACAACGTACGGGCGCCATGTAGCAGGGTTTCCGTTCTCCCACAGAACTGTGCATAGAGATCTAGAACCTCAGTGAGTTAGGATGATCCAAAACTCATCTCAGTGTCAGAAATCCCCTTACCTAGCTAGCTACAGTGTCTCATGGATCATTATGAAATGATCCATGTCTTAGACAAACCAGAACATGATCTTTAGAATACCTCAGGAATCGTGGAACACATGAACACTCTTTCGTTATATAATCATTTCAAACCAAAACTGAGAGTCAAAGAACACACGTGCAAGTTTGAAATATTTATTATTCAATGCAAGGTTCTCAAACGCAGTATCTTGTATAATACCAAAATGCAGATTATAAAAATCAGAGTCAGCAGCATAGTCACTAATCCATAGTAAGCAAATGGTGATAGCATGTTACAATGCAAAATCTATAGATATCTATATCACCTATATTTCGCGCACCCTATTTAGCATATTATTTTATATCTAAGAAGGTCTCATTCGGGCTTTAGCAGGGCGGACCCATACCTCTAAATGTCAGTAGGAGTAGATCACATCAACAGCTACCAGCTCTCTTCATGCGCAGCACCAAGTGTCTACGTTCATTTCGTGTAACTCTATCTTAAACCCGCGTAGAGCCCAAAATGTTGGCATCAACATTATTTGTGTTATGTCTAATGTGGTGCGAGGATCAGGCCTCCCAGCAACCTTGTGTTAGGTTATTCTTAGAGTGTGCAGCTCTCAGTGTGCAGACATTTGTACCTAGTGTACCAGGCAAAGCTGATAGCATAGTAATAACATATTATTCTCAAATAAATCACCTCACCACTTCTAGGGTGAAAGCGACAACAACAAGTAGGTGTCGTGTGCAAAACTGAAGCCGAAGGAAAAATGGCTGTTTAAACATGTAATACACTCATGCTAACTTAACGCAATATATGTAACGAAGTATCCATATGACACTACCTGACGCCAGCAGCCTCAACCTGAGTGCTGCTGGTGGTGCCACTTGAGTGCCTCCTTGAACCTTGGGGAACCTTGGTTCTAACCCAAGACACCCAGCATTGTAAATTGTTGACTTAACTGAAAACCGATAACATTATTTTTCTCCATTGGAGCCCATGTTGTGGTTTTTCTGACATGACCTGCTTTTTGTATGGAACAAAAGTAACTGTGCTTTAAAAATTGCTTACTTACCTTTGAATTGTAGTACACACGGTGTAATATCTAGGTATATCACCCCGAATAGTAAAGCTAAAATTAATCCAACGTAATTTCAATGTAATCTGAACTGTTTAGAAACAAATACAAACCTGTAAGGATTCAATTTACATCTACAATTGCATTTCTGTGTACAGCCTTGCATTTGAAAGTATAGTTTACCTATCTGTGCCAAATTCAGCTTTTTTTTAGAAATCAAACATAAGTATACCATTTTTATACTTACCTAATTGGTCTGGATTCAGTCTAAGTGTGTGCCATCAATTCTTGCCTAAATAAATACAGTACAATACATGCTTAACACACCCTCTGATAAGCCTAACTGCTCGACCACACTACCACAAATAGAGCTGTTGTTGATTATCTAATTTAGCCTCTGCTATACTTCTGGGGATCCAATAGGGATACCTTGCTTTGGTATAGTATATACAGAGTCCGCTTTCTACACACAGCATGTGAATCTACAGCACTACATGCCAAGAACAGATGCTTACGGGGTAACTAACATAATTCTTATGGTGGATACTCTATCTTACCACAAACTCACCACTATCCCTCTTCCAAAAAATGTCAAAAATTAGGGAACTGCACACTGATACAGGTAATAGGTTTTTGGGTTCCGAGGGTGCGAACCAGTGTCAAGAAAGAAACTAATGTCTGTGAGCATGCGTGGTCCTTATATATGGCTCCATTGTCACTTCTGAGGCGTTATGAAGTCAGCGTGGAGCCGCATGCTGTCACCTGCTGGTTGCATGGAAGCAATGTTGTTTGTCTTCTGGGTTCAGTTTGGCACCAGGGGATATTCTAAAGGAGAGTAACCCGCGGTTATAGTGAGTATCCACAAGGAAAGTAACTTGATCTTGAATTTTTTAATGTTGCTTTTTGTGTTTGCCTCCCACTGAACTCTATTGACCGTTCTCAGTAAGGTTAATATTTAAATGTAGTCCTGAACAACACTGAGGCAATATAGAAGCTTGTTAGAACTGGGATTTCTGGTTGGCTAAGGCTTACGCCAAAGCCAGGCAGAAACCACCATTCTAGTCAGGGTAAGGGAGTCACACACCAAGATAACCCCTGCTCACCCCCTTGGTAGCTTGGCACGAGCAGACGGGCTTATCCCGGAGGCAATGTGTAAAGTATTTGCGCACACACAACACAGCAACAACATCCTAGGCACACCACAAAAGGAATTCCACACAAGGTTATATAAAAATAACTTTTGTATTGTCAAAACACATCAGATAGTAATTGCATAATGTACATTGTGCCAACTGGCACGGGCAATTTTCACAAGGGATTATTTACACCAGGACAGGGCCATGTGGGCCACTGTCAGAATCAACACTTAGTAGAACTAGCACTTAGAATAACTGTCAAAACAAATAACATTTCTAGATCACAACCAGTAACCACTGGTAGCAGGTAGGTACACACTACGCAATACTAATAACCATAGGCATAGATCACGCATGGACACATAACCTCTCTAGTATAAACTATACTAGGCAAAACAACCTCCTAAACATGAAAACACAGTTAGAGGTATCACAGGCATAATGGCATTGCACATTACCCATAAATCACATTTAGGCCTATGCAGTAAAAATACAGTAGGCAATCTCCTCACTAGTCTAAACACATTAGACCCTACCCCCTAAGAATAACTCACATTTAGGGGCGTAACTCAGTGAAGTAAACTCTCACCAACATAAACCTAGATAGGTAAAATAACCTCATAATCATAAACCCAAGTTTAGAGGTATCAAACACAGGGTGCGTAAAACATACTAAATGCATTAAATTTCCTAGCACCACATCACTCTAGCACATAAATCATATCAGGCAATTATCATCACAAACCTAACAGGTAGTCACATTGCGCAACAATCACCTTAGGGCCTTGCGCCCTACCCACATACCAGCCCCCTGGCCAACTGGCCATCTCAAGAAGGGGCTCAAATGCCCTGTGTCCAGAATGTCAGGGCGCACTGCCAAGGCAGCGCCAGTCAGGGGTGCGCCACCGGCGCAAACCTAAATGTTGCAGCTGCCCACTACTTGCTGGGCAGCTGATGACAATCACAAGGGCCTAAACGCTGCTGCTGGCACTAAGTGCTGCGCAGCTGTGACAGGCCAAGTTAGGGGTGAAGGGAGTGCGACTCACTCCGGGAATCACAAAGAACAGGTCCCCCTAAAAGAAACAAAAAGCCTAAACGGTGCAGCTGCCCACTACTTGCTGGGCAGCTGGAAACTCAAAACAGCGACTGGGGCTCGAACTAGCCCCTCTGGACAAACCTGCGCAAAACATGGGGAGCCCTGGGCTCTAGGGACATCTCACCAGGCAACACGTTGGAGCCACCTAGGCTCTGTAAATAAACATGCCCATCCTTGGGAGCCCTCTAGCTCTGGAAGGTCAAATAGGCCCAACCGGGGGTATCACTGCCCCCTGAGGACCCCTCTGGGTCCATTAAGTAAATATGTCCCCAACCACTAGCGCCTACAATAAGACCAAGGGATAGCCACACAGGCTCTCTAAACAACAATGCCCCAGTGGTCGTGGGAGCCTCAACAGGATCTATAAAATGCTGGGGCGGCCCACTGCCATCCGGGGCCACCCTAAATGCATCACAATGAAATATGCCCCTAATCAACCAGGCATGGGCCTCTCTGGGCCTGGGTGAACAATTATGGCCACGGTGCAGCTCACGGGGAGCTGTGAACAAATCAGACCCCCATTAAGGAAATATGCGCCTGAACTCGGGGAGGCGGCGTAGGCTCTGAGAATACTTAGGCCCAGGTCGTAGGAGCGTCCCTATGTCATGTGGGGCCGCTTGGACTGCCCAATGCATCGGAGAGTGCAGAGGAAGGCCCCTAAGCCCCCGTACTGGGACTTTTAAAACCAATACGGCCCGTCGTTGGACCCTTTGTGGCTCTAGGCTAAACAATCCCATTGTTGTAACGGCCCACTGGGCACATGGGGCCGCTTGGACTCCGTGCCTGCACTGGCACCACCAACGCCATTTGCTCCCGTGGGGGAGCGGAAGCGCCACCTTCTCCCCCCTTCTCAGCCCTACTCACCGGGCTGTTCTCTGAGGCGGGACTCGGGCGGCGGCCTTTTCATCTGTCCTCACAGCCGGGCTCTCTCTGCAGGCGCACCATCGCGGGGCTCTCCCCTCTGTCTGGGAGCTCAGCTGCACTGCTTATGCCGGCCTCTTCACCCAGTCCTCCATCTCGGGACCAGGGCTCCTCACCCGCATTCGAGGAGGCGGGGTGGGCTCCCAACCTCCTCCCTCACAAGCCTCTTCTCCTGCCGGGCACTACAGGCCCCGCCCACGTCCCTCTCACTGTGCCTGACTTCCTGGTCGCGGCATCCCCAATCCCGGGGTTGCGGCGGTGATTTAACAAGCTGAAAACGAGGGGTGGGCACCCTCGACGGGCAAATAAAACATAGAAGTAGGGTGACACCCTTAAAATAAATAAATGGCGATTAAGGGACTATAAATTATAAACGAAGACGCAAGGTGGGCACCTGCGCACTCGGGGGCATAAAAGGGCAGGAGCGCTTCCCTCCGAGGAAAAACGACAGCACTCTGCCCAGAAATGAAAAATAAAGTGCTCTCAAGGCGCTGGGGCACAGACAAGCCCACAGGAATGACCCCTACAACCAGAAGGGGTCCCAGAAACACAGCCCCCATTAGTGAAGGAGGCAGGAGGGCCCCACAAAGTCCCAGATCTCAAAAAGATGGAGCAAGCAGCTCCAAACAAAGGAAAGTCCATCAGGTGTCCAGGAGCTGGGCAGGGCCCAGGGAGGCAAGCCTTCCCCTGGGCCCCAGCAGCAGCACGCCCCTGATTGATTCCAGTCAGAAACAAGATCATCTTCAGGGTGTCACAGCACCTTTTTTATACAGAAAAGTCCTTTGTCTACAAGGTGCAGGCAATGTGAGAACCAGCTACAGCCGGTTCAGGGGAACTCCTGAGCACTTTGTTTTTGCTCTGCCCCTCTCTCCCTTTCACTAGCCAGGCTAGGGACATCAGACGCACCACAGGGGGTGGAGACAGAATTATGTACGGATTGCCCAGCCCTATTTAGGTCCCAGGTGTACCCCTCCCTCACATCAGCATGGTAATCTCTCCACTCACCACCGGGGCAGACCCATCCTGACTCCTGGAGCCAGCCTCACCAGCCAGCTCCAGCCAATCACACGCCAGACACAAATTACACTAACATGCCAACTTCTAGAAGTGGCACTTCCACACTAGACACAATCATGCCGCATACATCATTGTGCAGCATTCAATCTCACATACCAAACTCGACCCTGCCCTCCCCACACATCAGGAACTACCATGGTTACACATATTCCCCATGCATTCCTATGGGAGGGCAGGTCACTCACCACACACACAGAGAGCGCACGCACTTTACACTGGACCACAGTGAAAAAGTGCGCAGAGGCCTAAAATCACCAACACCAGGTTACAGAAACAGGCTAGGCAAAAGCAAAAAGTTTCGGGGTGAACCTGCCAAAAGGGCCGGGTCCAACAAAGCTGAAACCTCAGTAGTCTGTTTTATGCGATTATAAAATAAAATGAGGGCCTACCGCCATTATTGCATTTCATGACACATTGTTTATACTGAAAATTCATATGCATTTCTTAATATTTTTCTCTCCGACTTGTCATTTTTGCCGAAAACACCCCAAATACCTGTCACAGGAAGAATAGGCTTCAAGACCTTTTTTTACATACAACTTCTTGTGCTATATTGTTTGACAAATGTGCCTAAACTCTCCTCGCCTTGAGTACCAAAGTAGTTTTTGCAGCGTTCACTTACCCGGTTAAACTGAGTTTACGAGGAAGCAAGCCTTTGTAGTCCCTCGCCCTTGATGCTGCAGGTATTATAAATGTGGAAACTTGATGTGGCACACATCTCAAACATTTAGAGTCGTCATTCATCAAGTTGTGTGAAAGTAAAATTATGTTAATGCTGTCATTTTCTTTTCTTCCTAGGGTTATCGTCCTGGACAAAGGTCAAATTGTGGAGTTCGATTCTCCAGCCAACCTAATACAGTCTAAGGGAATTTTCTACAGTATGGCCAAAGATTCTGGCTTAGTTTGACTCATTGACAGTTGACATGCACATTTAGTTTTTTCTGAAGGAGAAGAAAGCCATGGCAGTCTTTGAAGATGTCGTGAACAGTAATTTGTGTATTTCTGTTTTTCAAACCAAAAGAAGGCACTTAAGAAATCGAGGCGGAACGGATCACCCCAGTGCAATGTTGCGTTTTCTCAAGGCTGCTTTATTTATATATCCATGTATAATAGCTACACCGTGCATACAGTTGGTGCGCTCACTGTGTGATCTTCAGTGAAATCTGCTTTACCGCAGCCAACAATGCCGTGCGAAGAGAAGAACAGATGTTATTTGCCATTTCTGTAGTGTAACATGTATGTCTTTGTTTATTCGAGGCTTATTTATTAATGTGTACGTTTTATTACAAGTGCCGATTTTTCTATATTGTTCGCTCAGACAGAACACTTATTTTTCTCTTGAACGACGCCTGAGCTGCACCTGTGTTTTTTAAAATTCTCATCATGATCTTGTAGAAGTGTGCCGCCTCGTTTGGGACAACCTATTTCTCCAGTTGTTCCCCTCACAAGGTGCTGCGTGCGCACAGGGACGTTCAAATAGAATCCACAGCATTGCTGATAAACACACTGCCTCGTTCTGGTGCTTCTGTTACATATTCCTTCCTAAAGAATTTGGAGGAAATTAGGGCATTAATGCACTTATATTCCTCAAAAGAATATTGAAAGTTTTTGATTTCACGTACCTTGAGTAAACACATTTTGTAGTGTTTTGAAAACTGTAGACGCATTTTAGGAACCTGAAAAACATCTAGAGTAACGCGTTTTGTTTATGGGTTAGGTTACCCTCTAGTCAGTGCATTGGAAGAATTATTTTTAAGGAAAAGTACACATAAACATAAGCTACTTTTTCTTGACACAGCTGAATGTTGATGCTACGCTTTTAATGTCATTGACTTGTACAATCCGTTCATTGTAATGACATTTACGGTTTCAGGTTTCCTCGTTACACAATGCTGCCTCATATGTGGTACATTTTAGAGGACAGTTTCTTTGAGAAAAAAAAGTTTATTTATTTTTACAACCATTGTTATGCCAAGAGATGCAATAGGTTTCAGATCTAGTGTTTTGTGTACCGAAATAAGCAAACATAAGAGTGTATTCCTTTTCCTTTCTACATGGTCAGTGTTGCGGTGTGATTATATATACTGTATAATATGTAAAATGCTCACCAGTGACCTCATTATCCAGATCAATAATGTGCGAAGTTAAATTAGACAAGCCGCTGTTTTATACTGTGTAGATATAATGTGTATGCATACCCAAATACTTTCATAGAATGTACTACTGCGTTAATGTGTGTATGCACAAAAATATAAAAACACAGGCATTCGAAGGAAATTGAGTTATTGGTAAAATGTTACAGAAAGGGTGTTCCTAGTTACCGTCTTTTAAATTGCAGATAAATGCAACATTGAGTTTTACTTTCACTCAGGAAGACATAGTTGGAAAGGTTTAATATTTGTGTTTGGTGAAAAAATATTGCCTGCAATGGGGTTTCAGTGGGTCTAGATGAAGATTTATACAGCATTCTTTAATTCGTTTGAAATGTGCTCTTTTTTATAATCTGATAAATTCTTTACTTGGAATGCAGTTATTTATTTTTTCGTAAATTATGCAATACTTTAACCTCGGAATAGAATATGGTCTTCATAATTTTTTGTAAACGACTTATTTGAAACGTAGCAATTTGTAAACCATATGTAATGAAAACAACGCATCTGAAATGTGATGGTGAATGTCTTTATTCCTAAGAATACATGTGTGTTTTATATCTCGTAAAGACTGTTTCAGTTGAATGCCAGATCCCAGGTAAAAAAAAAAAAATCTACCAAAACAATCAATGGTTAGGGAACTTCGGTTGGCCCCCTTTAAACCACTGCTTTATTGAAAGTGTGATTCACATTTTGGGACAGCCAGCGGGACAGTCATTTTTTTCTGTGGTGTCGTGTCTTCGATCATGAGTTAAGGAGGTTTGTCTCATTACGTCTGAGTCTCCTTTCACAAGGGGTATGCACCACACGTCAATAAGGAGTCCTGGCACCAAAACAACAAACAGCACACCTTCTGTTCAGGGAACTGTTGTATTTGCCGTGATTGGTGATGTTGGAGAGAGCAGCACAGTTCCTCACACAGAGGAGGACTGTGCACTGTCTCCCATAACATCTTTGAGTGGCAGAAATTTGTGAGGTGCATGCACAGACATCCATGTATGCACATAGCTTCTTTGCTGTTGCTTTATTTAATTCCCATGTGCATAGCCATCTGCATCTTCGGCCTCACCTCCTGTGCTAACATGAATAATGTACAGAGGATTAAGGCAATAGCAAGAGACAACCTTTTGTTGCGTGCTCTTGATGCACTGATGCAAATGTGTGATGGGTAGTGATCTGCACTGGAGTAGCTTGTGATGTGCTTCAAAATCACTACTCTGTAAGCTCTGTGATTCTGATGGAATGCTTCTAATAGCAGATTCCTTATCTTTAGAATATTCCCAAGCACAAGATTGGTTCCAGAAGATTTTCCAGCATAGCCTCCTGTCAACTGGTAGGTGGCAGTGTGTGGCTCAATGTTAATCAAATTGCACTTAAGAAATTACTGCTAAACTTAACCCACAAATAATTGCTGCCCAAGCGTACGATCATCAGGTCCTTTCTTGCCACACCTTCGTACATGGCTCCAGAGCTAGGTCCTAACTTTTTTCTCGTTTGTTATGTCCGATTGTGTAGCACATTAAATACCCATGAGGGTATCCAGGCACCTAAGCATGTGGGTGGGCTGGTGGTCCCCGTTGAGTTATTCACAGGGCCACTCCTTCAGCTTTTTTGCAGAACTCCAGAAGTGAGAAGGTGGCTCTGTGTTGTGGGAGGCTGTTCCACATTTTGAGCGTGATGTAGGAGAACAAGCAACCTCCTGCCCAGTTGGCAAGTTTTTTTTCCAATTTTTTTCCTTTGCATAAGGGAACATGACTCACCCTAAAACTACGGGGTTCAAATCTTGTGGGCATGGTCTCAATCACATGACCATGCCAGATCCCCACAAGTTGTACCTGTGGTGTTTGGATTCAAGCCAAGACTCCAAGTCATGTGAGATATGTACCTTTATGCATCTGAATGTGAACTGTAGATCGCAAAGCCAAGCTGTGCAGTGCAGAACACTGCGGAAAGTAGCATAAGTCCTGCTTGAAGTCGAAAGTGGTGACCTGTTCCCTCTCTTGGCACTGCTCCAGCAACAGGTCTTCCTCATGGTCCAAGTCTTCTGGTAAGTCAACGTTTAAGAAGAAACAAGAAGTCAAAGTGGGGCTTGTCCCAGCCGCACCAGTCTTCTTCTGAGAAGTTATATGGACAGTCAAGCAGCTCCTTAGTCTCGCTCCTAATTAACCACAGAGGAGCCGACTCTGCAGCTGATGTCAATGCACCCCGAATTTCTGTGGCTGTTGATGTTGCGACCTATTCATAGGTTTAAGGAAGTCAATTTGTGAATCTTTCGCAGTCTTTCGGCCCCCTCTGGCAGGCCTTCAGGCCCCATGGATCGACTAAAAGCCTCTAGTCTGGTTACCGCTGCTAAATCCATCCTTAGCACTGTCTGAACTTCTGAACTCATTTCATGTTCAGCTCTGACTCCAAGACAGACTTTGCATCAGGCACCACTATCCATTCTAGTACCTGCCATGTTGACACCGGCCCTGATGCCACCAATCTTATTTTCCTGTCTGACTCTAAACAGATTCCGTCTCTGGCGAGGTCCCACCCAGGAACAGTCCCGGGGTGACCAACCCCAGTTCCTTATGACTGACATAATGGCACCTGTACTTAGGAGCTGCCCTCAACGCTCCAACAACTTTCGGGTAGGACACTGGCTAAAGTCAACCAGCTTTTGGTGGAGATGGAGATGAATTTCCCCCAGAATATGAGGTCTAGATGTATTTTGACCTACAGGAGGCCAGTTGATTGAATGCTTCAGATGGAAGAGACAAATAAGTTACTTACCTTTTGTAATGCCTTGTCTGTTAAAGTCTGTCTAGCAGCAGATTATTTACTATAGAATAATCCTCAGGTGTCATACTGGGTCCAGATGTTTTTGAGCAGTATCCTTGCACGCAGTAGGTTGGGTTGTTAGTCTCCTTGTTGGCCGTCCTGGAAGTGACCTATGCAGTGCCCTTACAGGTGAACAGTCGCACTGACGTCAGTCTCTTTCATGACTTTCCATGCCACGAGCAGAGCAACAATGAGAACTGATGACTGGTCTGAAAACCTGAGACCCTGAGAAGGCTGTCCCTTACTCTGCATTGACTCACCGAGCGAGGAGTGCCGGTAAAGCAGCTTGGTAGAGTCTCTACCAGATGAGTCGTGACAGAAGGTAAGTAACTTGTTCATCTGATAGGCTTCTAACCACAGATTCCTCACTTTAGAATAGTTACCCAAGCAATGCCTCCCTGGGTTGGGTCACTGAAGCCAGTTTAAACCAGAAAGTCCTGTAGGACTGAACAGGTGAAGTGCCCATCACGACGTACCTGACTGGCCAGACAGTAGTGTTTCTTAAATGTGTGCAAAGATGCCCACGTTGCTGCTTGAGATATTCAGAGGGCAGGGATTCAGTGGGCTAATGCAGTGGTTGCAGTCTTAGCTCTGGTGGAATGAGCATGCAAACCCTTGAGGTCGTTTGGCCAGTGCACAGCAGATCTTGATGCAGAGCACGATCCCTCTTGAAATGGTCTATTTCTGTACAGTGTTCCCTTTCTTCGCTTCTACCTATCACAGGAAGGATTGATCGTCCACACAGAACTGTTTTGTGCAATCAAGGTAAAACGACAATGCACTTTTTGGGTCCAGACAGTAAGTCTCTCCTCCTCCTTGGAGTGGTGGGGCAGTGTAAAGAAGGTAGGCGGGGTGATGTTCTGGCCTACATGGAAGGGAGTCACAACCTTCGGATTGAAGGAGGCACGTGTCTGGAGGACTTGCTTGTCCAGGTAGGTTGATGTAGGGATGGTGCACAAACCGTGCCTGCAATTCATTGTCCCTCCAGGTCAATTTCATAGCCCTTAGATATACAATTTTGAAGGTCAATAGCCTAAGAGGGCAATTATGCAGAGGCTCAAATGGTGTACACCAAGAAGGTATGAAAGAAATTTTAGATCCCACTGAGGCATGATGAACGGCCCGTGGGAAAACATGCTGTACGCCTTTAAGAAACCTGGTCGCAACAGGTGACTTGAATAAAAAAGGTTGGTCTGGCAACCACAAAAATGCCAAAATGGCTAATAGATGACCTTTACCTGTTCCCAGAGCAGAACCCTGCTGGGCCAACGATAGAGCAAACAGAAGAACCTTAGAAAGAGGTGCAGAAAGAGGATTGATGTTGTGGTAATCCTACCATGTCACAAACTTTCCCCAATACCAGGTGTATACCATCTTGGTGGAAGGACACCTGGCTGCTTGAATAACATCACAGACTTTGGGAGGAAGGTCAAAAGCGGTCAATTGATAGCGCTTAATCTCCACACATGAAGGTCTCACAGGTTCAGGTGAAGAACCCTCCTTGATTGCTGCAACAGAATATACTTTCAAAAAGTGAGCCTAATTGGAGGACTGGTGGTCATGTTGAACAGCTCCGGATTCCAGACTCTTTGTACGTAATCCAGACCCACAAGAATAACTTGGGCCTGCTCCCTCCTGATCTTCATGAGACTTCTGGGCAGGAGTGGTAAAGGCGGGAAGGCATATAGGAGACAGCAGCTCCACTGTAGATGAAAAGCGTTTCTGAGCAAGAGTCTCCTTGAAAACTCCAGCTCTCGAAACTGTGAACATCAGGGGCGCATCCCTCCAACATAGTCCAGATCTCAGAGGCATCTCCGAAAGATCTGCAGTGGTCGCTGAAGGATGACGAATGGGTTAGTGGCAGACTCCTCTGCTTTCCTCAACCAACCCCAGCTGACTATGGTGACAGATGTGTCACTCCTGGGATGGGGTGGCTATCTGGAAGATTTGGGGATTTCAGCACTACGGTCTCTGGCGGAGTCCAAGCTCCACATCCACCTGTTGGAACTTCAGGCAATTCGGTTGGCATGGAGAGCCTTTATTCCTTCGTTCAAGGGATGGCTGCTGCAGGTGTTCAAGGACAGCACCACCTTCATTTAGTACTGCAACACACAGGGCAGGGTTGTGGAAACTTTGTCAAGAGGCTCTGCATCTCTGAACATGGCTGGAGTGCCAGGGCATTTCTCTGGTGATTCAACACCTGGCGGGTTCTCTGAACGTCAGGGCAGACAAACTCAGTAGATGCCTATTAGATCAAGAATCGAATCTCCACCCATAGGTGCGGCAAGGCCTCTTTCAGCAGTGGGGAAATCCTTGGATCAATGTGTTTACCAGTGCCGAGAATGCACAATGCTACGCCCACTGGATCTTCAGGTCCTACTGCAGGGCACACATATGCCAATGGGCATGAGTTACAAGCAGGATGCAGAAGGCCTTGAGTCCCAACAACATTAGTCATTCTCACCGAAATTCACAATAGAGGTTGAATCATCTGTATCATTGCTTGAATATCCTGGACTTGCTGCTCTGGAGGATAGGCTGAAACTGTACTGTTTCCTGAACAGCTCAGATGAAGGGGAGCGTCTGAGATGTGACTTTGGCACTTAGATCTTGAACCCCAGCTAGTGCAGAATCTTCTCAGTCGCCTGGAATAAAGTAAATATTCAGAACTTTAGGATTTTCCTTTCTGATGAATTTGTATTCATCCATGGTTAAGAGTCCCGCACTTTTCCACGCCACTAGCGTTCCATAAAAATCATTGCATATAGCTCTTAGTGCCAGTCCATTGCTTATTCGATAACATGCTCTATCATTCAATTGCGACATGGCTTCTTCAACATAAGGAAAACCTCCTCTCTCTTCAATAAAGGAAAGCAGAATTGCTTTTGTGCAAGGAAAGCTGCATATTAGCAGCTCCTGTTGCCCAAAAGCAATGCTGGCTCCTGCAGGAGGCGGGGAGCCGGCCAGGACAGTGGGGGCATTGGGGCTTCCCACCTCGTTCCTCAACTGAGAGGCCAGACCCCTGGGGATGGGGTCCCTGGGGCCAGAAGTTGTCTGGGAGGGGGGGTCACATGGCCCCCCTCCCCTTTAAAAAAATATATATATATGTAGATGTGGGCATGCCTCGGGAGATGGGTCCCCAAGGTGAATGTAAATTAATGAAAGAACTATTTTTTCTCCCAAACATTTGGAGTGGCTACCCTAGCTCGGCTTTCAGCACTGCCCCCTAGTGTGAACACGAAGGTTGTGTGGCTTCAGTGTGGCCCCCTAGAGTGAAAGCGATGTGTGCGCGGCTCTCTAGTGTGAACACGAAGGGTGTGTGACTCTCAGCGCAGCCCCCTAGTTTGAATACGAAGAGTTGCGCGGCTCTCAGTGCGGCAATCGAGTACTTCTCAGGTGTTTAAAACACAGAGGGGCATATTCTCAAGGACACGTTGGTGAGTTAACTGCACTTTATTGCAGCAAAAATTGTGATAAATGTAACACACCATTCACAAGCTGGTGCAAACAGCCCATATCACCAGTTTACCAATGATAGCAGCCTCAACAAACATCATCACAGATGACTCTGTCAAATATCACTAATGAGATGCAAAGTGGGCGTGCCCATGCAAAAAGCAGCTAACACACCACTTCGCAACATTCTCAACGACCCGCAAGATAGGGGAAGAGAACACTAAACAGTCGAGGTGCGTTAGCACCCCGAATTTTACACCTACTCTGACCTGGTGTAAAGTTGGACTACAACTTGCAATATGAAAGGGAGCCCAGCCCACATCCACACCTGAACGACCACAGATGCCATGGAGACTATAATCATGCAGCTCAGACACCCAAGAGTGCCCCACCACCACCCTCTTGTCCGCCATCCCCCCTGACCCCCACCCCTGCAAACAAATGTGACAGCAACCTTCCAAAATCTGAAACGTAACAAATCGTCTGAAGTCGCACAGTTATAATAATGAAGAACCCTGTGAGGTTGGACAAATGAGAATCACAGTCTTCTATGGATTTACATATTAAAGATTTTATTTACACAAAACAACAAAATAAAAGTAGGTACAGCCAGGGCGTGTCCTCCTTCTTCAATCTGTGAATCACAGCCTGCAAAACAAAAGGCAAGATAAGGTTGTGTGTCATGCGCCCATCAAAGGCGATAAAGAGAGCAAGAGAGAGCAAGAGTGTGAGAGAGGGAGAGTGAGTGCCGACACTGCAGACAAAACCCTCACAGCTCACCTTTCCGCCACCGGTTTGTCTTCAACCATGTGCCGGTACATACTGAAGCCCTCAAGCTCACTCATCTGAAACCTAGTACAGAATCAGTAATGGCAGAGTACATACAACTGCACACGCCTTCATTGCTGTCCCGCCCCTGTGCACCCAGGCTGCTGCACGCCATTCACCCCGCTGCCCAGAGGTGTCTGCTGCCCCTGTGCCCCCAGGCTGCTGCACCCCATCCACTCCCACTGCCCAGAGGTGTCTGCCCACCCCTGCGCTCCCAGGCTGCTGCACACCATCTGCTCCCACCGCCCAGAGGTGACTGCCCGCTGCTCACAAACAAGCATCTCTGCTCACCTTCCGCCACCGGCATGTGTTCAAGAGGGCCCACCACGTGCCGAAGCAACCTCCTCAGCCGTCGCTGGATTCCGCGGCACAGGCCCCAAGCGCATCCTGCTGAACCGTGCCAAGGAGTCTTGCCTGTACAGCCAGCTGCCTTTGGTGAACAAGCGGTCCAGCTGAGCTCACAATTCAAATCAGGTCTTGATTGCCAGGATGGTGTATGGCACCCACGCCCATTGACGCAGACTGCACACCCGCTCAGCTCTTGTGGCACTAAGTCAGTGGAACTCAAGTCATCGCCACGTGGCGGGAAGTCTGTGTCGGGGGGTTGGGGGGGCCGGGGGCAACAATCTGAATTACAGCCTGCATGACAAAAAGCAAGATAAGATTGTGCGTCGTGTGCCCATCAAAGGAGAAAGAGAAAGGGTGAGCGAGAGAGAGGATGGGAGAGAGAGAGGAAGACAAAAAGAGTGAGAGAGAGAGAGAAAGGAAGAGATTGAGAGTGAGTGCCGACACTGCAGACAAAACCCTCACAGCTCACCTTTCGACCACCGGTGTGTCTCCAACCACGTGCCGGGACATACTGCAACCCTTAAGCTCACTCATCTGAAACATAGTATAGAATCAGTAATGGCAGAGTGCATACAAATGCAGACTCCTTCATCGCTGTCCCGCCCCTGCGTGCCCAGGCTGCTGCCACCCCATCCACTCCTGCCGCTTAGAGGTGTCTGCCTGCCCCTGCACACCCAGGCTGCTACACACCATCCACTCCCACCGCCCAGAGGTGTCTGCGCACCCAGGCCTCACTGCTCACCTTCCACCACCTGCGTGCAGCAAAGAGGGCCCACCATGTGCAGCAGCAAGCCCCAAGTCTGGAGCCCACGGACAGGGCACCCTCCACATCCTGCAGCCCGCTCCGCAGGCCACCAGGTCTCACATTTGGTGCTGGATCTTGATTTCGCCATGGCAGAGGACATACCAGTGCACCCTGCATCATCGTAGCCTGCTCAGCACTTGCGGTGACACTAACTCTGTGACCAGCGAGGCCACGCCACGTGTCGGTAGGCCCCTGCTGTCTGATGGCTCAGGACTACACTGTGGTTCAGCAGGGCACACACAACCTAAGCTGTACAGACTGCAGGGACAGGACATCATCGCAGGCTGCACACCCGCTCAGCTCTTACGGAGCCCCTACCTCAGTGCACTGAAAGTCACCGTCCCGTGGCAACACTGTGTGGCATACTAACAACTAGACCTGTGACCAGCAGATCACTACAATGAAAACCTGGGCCTTGTAGCGTTTTCGTCCCTCCCTGTAAGCGTAAGCAGAGTGGGCTGGCCTGGAGTATTGCAGTCCTGCCTGAGGCTCTGAACCATGACTCCGGAGCTCTGGGCGTAGTTCCGTCCTGGGCTGAAGGAAGAATCAACTGATGCAGGTGTTCCTGTTGTAGTGCTGCCGCCACCTGGGCCGCAAGCGCCAATGTTTCACGCTGTGACCCAAGTCCCACAACATGGAAGGTAGGGGGGAACCACTGACCGTAAATTCATCCATACTTCCACACATGAAAGATAGTGGTCATAACACATCTGTGTGGATATGAATGTTTATTGCACATTCAGTGGAGTGTTGCAGCTGTAGCAATACAGGGCCATGCAAAGGCCAAATTTCAGTTTTTGGCACATGGATTAGAGCCAAGCTCATCCTCAGGTGTTAGGCTCTGCCAACATATGTACTTATCCAATCACTCCGCCAATCCCCAAGCACTTATAAATTCACTATACACTCTCCTTGCAGTACTGTAATGATCCAGTCTCTACCCATGTACTTATATAATGACCCAGACTAAGTTAAATAACAAAGTCTTCCCCACTGCCAGAGGTAACATGGTTGTGTGCACTGTGCACAGCACAATGTAATGTGGTACAGCCCAGGGGCATCATGCATACATAATGAACGCACAAACACAGATAGATAGTGGAGCTGGGTATGGGCACGCTCTGTCCCTTTTTATTACCAGCGTCACATGTCCAGTGACGTCTGTGCTGGATGCCTGTGGGGTGAGTGTAGTCCAGCCCTCAGGGAGTGGTTGGTGCTGGAAACAAGTACAACAGTAATCATCGAATCACACACAGAGATTCACTCATAAAGGGTCCATGACTTGTGATGCAGGGGCAGCAAATCTGAAATCATACACAAAAGATTCTATCATAAATGGTCCTTGAGTTGTGATGCACTGAGTCAGGGGCATCAAAAGCATTCAGCGTGTGCGCAGCCAGTGATGATGCATGGTGCGGACGGGCTGCACTAGGAGCTGTGCGTCTTGCCTGCTGGACTGCGTCATCTCCAATTGCGACTCTATCTGAATTGTGAGCCCTGCTGTCCGCAGTATAGATTGAAGGCAGTTAGCAGACATCAAGGAATGCTGAGGGCATAGAGTACAGTTCACTCTGCAATTAATAAATCAAAACTAAATTCGAACTATGAGCTCTGCTGTCCACAGTGTAGACTGCCAGTCAGTTTTCCTTTGGACTTGCAAGATGGATTCAGTTATTGTACTAAAGCTATAAGTGATATAAAACCAGTTCTTAAAGCAAGGATACTAAAAGGATATTGTTTGGATACACTTGGAGGATATTGACTTTGGTGCACCTTCCCTTTTATACATGGATTACGTTACAGTTAGCAAGGATACTAGAAGAAAGATGAGATGATGCATCCAGCAAAGGAGAAAGAAAGAGAGGGAGAAAGAGAGAGACAGAAAAAGTGAGCTTCAAGGAAGAGAGAGTGAGAGAGAGAGAAAGAGAGTGGAAGAGAAGAAGACCTAGAACGAGTGAGAGAGGAAGACAAAGAGAGAAAGAGTAAGATACAAGGAAGAGAGAAAGAATCTGAGGAAGTGCGAGATAGAGAGAGGAAAAGAGAAAAAAATGAGAGGAAGAGAGAAAGTGTGAGAGAGCGAAAGGAAGAGAGGGAGTGTTGACACTGGAGAAAATCTTTGCAGCTCACCTTTGTGCCACCTGTGTCTCCAACCACAGGGACATAGTGCACCCTCAAGTTTAGTGATCTGAAAGATAGTATAGAATTAATAATTGCAGGGTACATACAACTACACGCACGTAATTCTCTGTTTCGCCAGTGCGCACTCAGGCTGCTGCACCCCATCCACTCCCACTGCTCGGAGGCTGCTGCACACTATGCACCCCCACCGCCCAGAGGTGACCGCCCACTGCTGCAGAAAGAAGTCTCTCTGCTCACCTTCCGCCACCGGCGTGTGTGTAAGAGGGTGCACCACGTGCCAAAGCAACTTTCTCAGGTGTTGAGGATGCCCACGCATCATTGCAGGTTCTACGCGTGTTCAGCTCTGGTGGTGTTGGGGGAGAATGTTGATTCATGAATCAGTCTATTAGATAAAAAGCAAGATAAGATTATGCGTCGTGCATCCATCAAAGGATAGAGGAAGAGAGAAAGAAAGTCAGAGGAAGACAGAGAAAAAGAGAGAGGAAGAGAAAAAGAGAGGAAGTCAGAAAAAGAGTGAGAGACAAAGAATCCGTAAGAGGAAGAAAGAGAACGAGGAAGAGAGAAACAGAAGAAGAGTGTGAGAGAGAAGAGAGAAACAGGAAACGAGAGAAAAAAGAAAGAAAGTGAGCAGAAGACAGAGTAAGAGAAAAAGAAAAAGTGAGAGGAAGACCGAGTGAGAAAGACAAAGGGAGAGAAAGAGGGAAAGTGTGAGAGAAGGAGACAAACCGTGTAAGAGGGAGAGAGAAAGAGTGTGAGGGAGAGAAAGGAAGAGATGAGTAGGGACTCTGAGTACCCACACTTTGGACAAAACCCTCACAGCTCACCTTTACGCCACTGCTCTGTCTCCAACCAAGGTGCTGGGACCTAGTGTAGCCCTCAAGCTCCCACATCTGAAAGATAGTACAGAATTAGTAATGGCAGAGTATATACGACTGCGCACGCCTAAATCGCTGTGCTGTCTTTATGCATCCAGGCTGCTGTACCCCATCTACTCCCGCCGCCCAGAGGTATCTGCCTGCCGCTGCTCACCCAGGCCTCACTGCTCTCCTTTTTGCTGACAGGGCACCCTTCACATCATGCAGTTCTGCTCTGCAAGCCAACAAGTCTCACATATCGCCATGATAGGACATACTAGTGCACCTATCATCATCGCAGGTTGTACTCCTGCTCAGTGCTTGCGGTGCTACTAACTCAGTGATAACTGAAGCCACACATGTGGCGGTAGGCCCTCGCTGTTGGGCTCAGGCCTACACTGCAGTGCAGCAGAGCACGCAAAACCTGAGGTGTCTGGACCACCTGGACGGCCATCACCGTGGCGATGTAACTGTGCCGGGCGCAGTGCATGTGGTGCGAGCGACTCTAAAATTGGAAAGAGCTTGTGCGCCCGGTCTATTTTATTAGTAGGGTCACGTGTCCTGTGACGACTGTGCTGGATGGGTGTAGTGTGGGTGTATACCAGCAGTGAGGGAGTGGCTGTGGTGGCATACTAACAACTAGACCTGTGACCAGCAGATCACAACATGGAAAATCTGGGCCATGTAGCGTTGTTGTCCTTCTCTGTAAGCGTAAGAGGAGTGGGCTGGCCTGGCGTATGCCAGTCCAGCGTGAGGCTGTGGAGAATGACTGCGGAGCTTTGCGCGTGGCTCTGTTGTGAGCTCTGAGGAATCAATTGATGCGGGCAGTGTTGCTAGATTGGGCTAGATCACGCACAATTGGGCTATATTATTCCCGGTCGTGCACTAAAATTTTGGTTTGTGCTAGTTGCCAGATTATAAATATTTATACTGCGCTCCAGCAAAGTAGTATGTTGAAGCTCTTTATTAGACAAATATTTACTTGGCAGCCTGTTGCAACATCAATTCCAATGCGTTCACCGCCTGCTTGCCGCTGTCCCTGCTTCCTTAAAGTAGCAATATTGGGCTACTCTTTGGTTGGCTTAAAAAATCTGACAACACTGGATGGGGGTGTCCGTGTTGGAGTGCTGCCGTCACCCGGGTAGCAAAAGCCAAAGTGTCACTCTGTGAGCCAAGTCCCACAACATGGCCAACATGGTAGGTATGGGGAATCACTGACCCTACATTCATCCATAGTTCCACACCAAAAAGAGGGTGGACTCGACACATCTGTGTAGATATGAATGTTTATTGCACATTCAGTGGAGTGTTGCAGCTGTAGCAATACAGAGATATGGAAAGTTGAAGTTTCAGTTTTTGGCACATGGAGGGCAGCCAATTAGAGACAAGCTTGTCAAAGTTAGGCTGCGCCAACATATGGACTTATACAATCACTCCGCCAATCCCCACGCACTTCAAAATTAACAATACACTCTCCTTGGAGTACTCTAATGATCCAGTCTCTACGTACGTATTTGTACAATGACCAAGACAAAGTTACATAAATGAAGTTTCCCCCCACTGTCAAAGGTAAGATGGTTGCATACACTGTCCAGAGCACTATGTAATGTGATGGGGCCCAGGGGCAGCAGAGGGCCCTGGGGCAGCATGTTGCATAAATAATGAACACACGGACACAGATAGGTAGTGGAACTGGGTACGGGCACGTGCGCTCGACTCCTTTTTATTACCAGGGTCACATGTCCAGTGACGTCTGTGCTGGATGCGTGTGGGGTGATTATAAGCTAACCCTCCGGGAATGGTTGGTACTGGCAACAAGTACAACAGTAATCATTGGATCAGACCCAGAGATTCAATCATAAAGGGTCAATGATTTGTGCTGCACTAAGGTACGGCCATCAGAAGCATTTAGCGCCTGCGCAGCCAGTGATGATGCGTGATGTGGGTGAGCCACACTGAAAGCAATGCCTGTTGCCTACTGGACTGCGTCATCTGCAATTGCGACTCTGTCTGAATTGTGAGCCCTGCTGTCCACAGTGTAGATTAAAGGCAGTAGTCAGCACAGACATAGAGGAATGCTTTTTGTCACTTCCTTTTGACGAAATCCGAGGACATAGAGTACAGTTCACTCTGCAATTAATAAATCAAAACTAAATTCGAACTATGAGCTCTGCTGTCCGCAATGTAGACTGCCAGTCAGTGTTCCTTTGGACTTGCAAGATTAATTTGGTTGTTGCCTATTGGACTGTGTCATCTGCAATCGCGACTGGATCTGAATTGTGAGCCCTGCTGTCCGCAGTGGAGGCCGGAGGCAGCAGTCACCAAGGGCCCACAGCCATGTGGCGTTGGGTTGAGCTGTACAGTTAGTGGCACCAGAAGCACTCCACGGGTGCTCAGCCTGTGATGATGCGTGGTCCGTGTGGGCCGCACTGGTAGCAATGTCTTTTATCTAATGAATTCTGCCTTAATAAGGGTACGTGGCGATGATGTGTGGTGCACTGAGTTAGTGGCATGTGAATCACTGAGCGTATGAGCAGCCTGCAATGATGCGTGCTCCGGACGGACCGCACTGCATGTGAGGTTGGAGAAATGAGAATCAGTCATTTATGGATCTACATATAAAACGTTTTATTTAAACAAAAACAACAAAATAAAAGTAGGTACAGCCGTGTCATCCCTCGACAATCTGTGATTTACAGCCTGCAAGACAAAAAGCAAGATAAGATTGTGCGTCATGCGCCCATCAGAGGAGAGAGAGAGCGAAAGAAAGACAGAGAAAAACAGTGAGAGAGAGGAAGAGAGAGAAAGTTTTAGAGAGAAGGAGAGAGTGCCGAAACTGCAGACAAAACCCTCACAGCTCACCTTTCCACCACTTGTGTCTCCAACCAAGTGACAGGACATACTGCGGCCCTCAAGCTCACTCATCTGAAACATAGTATAGAATGAGTAATGGCAGAGTACATACAACTGCACAGGCCTTCGTGTGGCTCAGGGGTTAGAGGCGGCAGACCCGGAAGCTGAGATCGGCCCTGGACCAGGGTTCAATTCCCCGCCTCGGTGGGTCTTGGGCTAAAAAATTCCACGGACTCGATAATTCTCGCTCCGGTGCCTTCTCGACTCACGGGTTCACACTTTGCGACTCTGGGCAATAGCTTGCTTAATCTCCACAACGGCCCCTCGCGGCGGGATGCCTGGCTTTCACCTTGTGGATACCCTGCTGGGGTTATCTCACAGGGGAATACCAGGACGGGTTCCCTAAGCAAGCGCTTAGATACCGACCTCGGTCAGTGATTTGCGCTATATAAATACATGTACATTTACATCACTGTGCCGACCCTGCGCACCCAGGCTGCTGCACCCCATTCACTCCAACCGCCCAGAGGTGTCCGCCTACCCCTTCGCACCCAGGCTGCTGCACTACGTCCGCTCCCACCGCCCAGATGTGACTGCCTGCCGCTCCCTCTCAGCTCACCTTCCGCCACGGGTGTGTGTCCAAGAGGGCCCACGACATGCTGAAGCGACCTCCAAGGAAGGGGCCCGCGTCCTTGGGAGCCAGAAGGTCGCACATTTTATTCTGGGTCTTGATATCGCAATTGCAGAGAACATATCAATGCACCGTGCCGAGGAGTAATCTTTGTGTGGCGTACACGCGGTCCACCTGAGCTCACAATTCAAATCGGGTCTGGATTGCCAGGATGGTGTATCGAGGCCTACACATCATCTCAGGCTGCACACCCGCTCAGCTCTGGTGGCACTACTTCAGTGGAACACAAGTCATCACCACGTAGCGGGAGGCCTGTGGCGGGCAAAGTTCCTCAGCTGCCACCAACTCTGTGTACTTCAAGTCATGGGAGAGAATATAAATGGTGTCTAGCACGTGCACCCGGCCCTTTGTATTGCCAGGGTGACATGTCCTGTGACGCCTGTGCTGCATGGGTGTGGTGTGGGTGTAAACCAGATGTGAGGGAGTGGCTGTGGCATGCTGACAACTAGACCTGTGATCAGCAGATCACTACAGGGAAGACCTGGGACATGTACCATTGTTGTTCCTTCCCTGTAAGCAGAGTGGGCTGACTGAAACATGCCTCCTTCACGACTTTACCAATATGGCGGTTTGAATCCGCGCATCCACGCGACCCTATTTTCTTTCTCCCCCCCCCCCCCCCCCCAAAAAAAATATTTTAATATTTAATAAAAAAGAAGACATTATATACTTTTATTAACAAACACAAAAAATTACAAAAACTATTTTTAGGATATTAAAGTTACAAAATATCGCACACATTTTTTTTCAAACCATAGGTTTAATGAAAATTATAATTAGAAATTAACATTTAAAAAACCTTAGAAATTCACTGAAAAAACCCATAGGTTTCAGGGACGGTATAGTTAGAAATTAGCATTTAAAAAACCCTGGAAATTCACTGAAAAAACCATAGGTTTCAGGGACGTTATAGTTAGTTGGACATTTCACTCGTACAAAACCAGAGAACTCCAGCTGTTATAGTTAGTAGAGCTAACTATAACTCGCGCCCTGCAATGCACTACTGATGACGTCACATATTACATCACTTATGACATGGTCAGTGACCTCACTGATGACATCATCCATGTGATAATCTGATGCACCGCCTCACACCCTAATATAACCTTTATCTGAAAGAGACACGTTAGTGATAGATTCCTTACCTTAGAATATCCCCAGGCGTCAGACTGGATCCGGAAACTTTTGCGTAGCAATACCCCTGCGCGCCGGTAGGCGTCGTCTGCGGCTCCGCGTCCGTCGTCGGCGTCGTGAGCGCCGGGATGACGTCGTCGGAGTACTTAGACGGCGCCCATGCGCTCTGACGTCAGTTCTTCTTTTTTCCGCGCCAGCTAGCGCAGATCCGGAAGAAGCTCTACCCCCAGTCACTTTTTGACTGAAAAATTTTGATCCTTTTTGATCTTCTCTTTAGTCGACTGTCTCGACTATCGGTGCCAGGGATGCCCGGGTTCAAGCCTTGTTCGAAGTGCGGCCGACTCATGTCGGTCACGGACCCCCATCGCCGGTGCCTGAAGTGCTTAGGCCTCGACCACGACGATCGTACCTGCGCCGACTGCCGGGCCCTGACGTCGAAGGCTAGGCGGGAGCGGTCCCGCAAGCGTCTCGAGCTGAGGCACTCGGCCCCGCGCCGCTCCAGGTCCCGGTCCCACGGGAGGTCGAGGGACAGGTCGCGAGGTCGGAGTCATCGACGTTCCGGGAGTGACCACCGATCGTCTGGTTCCAAGTCCTCAGGTAAGAGGCATGAGAGGTCGGAGCGACACCATCGGTCCTCCGACCCACCCCGACGCTCGCTCGATGCGGCCGGGGACTCGGGCGACACCGCCCACGCGTCTCCGCGGGAGTCGCAAGCGTCGCCGCCTGCCCCACACCTTCGGGTCCCTGGGCACGGCGCGTCGCAGGAGGAGGTCGAGAGGTACCTCATGGCCATGAGGGCCCTCCCTCCTCAGTCGGTTCCCGTGGCGCCTTCGGGCCGATCGGCTCCGTCTGGAGGTCCTTCCGGGTCGGGCGCTTCGGCCCCGACGACGTCGGGTGCTTCGGGCCCGGCGCCGCTGGTCGACCTTACGACCTCACCGGCGCCGTCCCTTCAGGTGTCGTCCCCGGCAGCCGATGTGGTTGCCGCCCCCAATGTTTCCTACGGTCCTACTCAGGAGTCGGAAGGGCGCCGCTAGGCGCCGATTCCGACGGCCTTTGGAGAGTTCTATCTCCACGAGGAGGCCCTGGCTATTGATCCTGGTCTCCAGGAGCCAGGTGACGAGGAGCAGTGGGAGGGGTCCGAGGACCCTCTGGCACGTGATTGCCAGTCAAACCAGGACTGGACATATGAGCTTGGGGAGGCCAGTGGTATTGACACCTCGCCAGACACTGGATTTACGTCGCCCCCGACTGTGGCTTCGGAGGCGGGTTCTGCTTACAGCGTAGTGTTGACGAAGGCAGCTAAGGCCCTGAGCCTTCAGCTCCCCGTCGCGGCCGTGAGGACTAATCTCCTCACCGAGGTCCTCAAACCGCAGTCCGGCTCCGCGGAGCCCCTCCTGCTATTCAATGAGGCCTTGTGTGACGTTCTTCTGGGCACTTGGTCCAAGCCCGCCACAGGCCCCCCTGTGGACAGGAACGTGGCCAGACGCTACCGCCCGGCACCGGGCGACCCATGCTTTTTGTCCACCCATCCCACCCCCGAGAGCCTGGTCATCCAGGCCTCTAACTCCCAAACCGCATTCCCGTCGGCCCCGCCCGACAGGGAATCCAAGAGATATGAACAGTTCGGGAAGAAGGTCTTCTCGTCTGTGAGCCTAGGGCTACGGTCTGTGAACACCAACTGTCTCTTGGGCCGCTACACCCACACTCTGTGGGACACGGTTGCGGAGGTGCTGCCACAATGCCCTGAGAAGGTCCGGGCTAAACTCAGCCAAACCCTTGCGGACGGCCGAGATGCGGCACGCTTTTCTATCCGGTGTGGGCTGGATACAACGGACTCACTGGGCAGGGCGATGGCAACGACGGTGGCGGTTCGACGCCACGCCTGGTTGAGGTCCGCCAACTTCTCAGCCGATGTCCAGGCCACCCTCCTGGACATGCCGTTTGATGGCCGTCGCCTCTTCGGCGACAAGGCAGACCATGCGCTGGAACGTTTCAAGGACTCCAGGGCCACGGCCAAGTCCTTGGGCCTTACGGCCCCACGCCAGCAATCGGGTGCCTTTCGCTCCTTTCGTGGCCACGGAAGGGGCGCCCCACCACGTACCGTCAGCCACGCGCCGCAGAATGTTCAGCAACGCGGTGGCGGACGTGGGAACCGCCGTGGCGGTGGTCGGGGCCAGCGGCGAGGCCAGTCCACACCTCCCTCAGCAGCCCCTGCCTCAAAACCTTCCGAGTTTTCAGGCCCATGTGACGCCTGTGGGAGGCAGGGTTCGCCATCACCTCTCCCACTGGCATACAGTCACTTCGGACAGGTGGGTGCTGCAAATTGTCCGAAGGGGCTTCTCCCTCCCCTTCGAGTCGTCCCCTCCATCCATGCCACCTCAATACCACCGTGTGTCGGGGGATCACTTGCAACTTCTGCAAGAGGAGGTTTCGGCCCTCTTGGCCAAGAGGGCCATCGAGCGCGTTCCTGGGCCAGAAGTAGGACGTGGTTGTTACTCCCACTACTTTCTGGTACCCAAGAAGGGCAAAGGGGGCCTACGCCCTATCTTGGATCTGCGGAACGTCAACGGCTTCCTCCGGACGGAGAAGTTCAAGATGCTCACTTTGGCTCAGGTCCTGGCTGCCCTGGACCCAGGAGACTGGATGGTAGCGTTGGACTTGCAGGACGCCTATTTCCACATCCCCGTCCTGCCGGCCCACCGGCGTTACCTACGGTTCATGGTAGGCCAAGAGCACTTTCAGTTTACCGTGCTCCCCTTCGGCCTTGCCAGCGCCCCACGGGTGTTCACGAAGGTGATGGCGGTGGTCGCAGCCCATCTGCGCAGGCAGGGGGTATCAGTCTTCCCCTACCTCGACGACTGGTTGTTGAAGGCGGGCTCGCCCCAGACAGTCGTCAGCCACCTCCAGACTACGGCCGACCTCCTGCACTTGCTGGGGTTCTCCATCAATGTGCCGAAGTCACACCTGTGTCCCTCTCAAAAGCTCCTCTTCATCGGAGCGGTTCTCGACTCGGCGCAGTTTCTGGTTTACCCACCCGAACAGCGGGTTCGGGATATTCAGGCTCTGATTCCTGTCTTCAGGCCGTTATCCCGGGTCTCGGTCAGGTTGACGCTGCGGCTTCTGGGGCTGATGGCCTCCTGCATCCTTCTGGTGCGTCACGCCAGGTGGCGGATGCGGGCTCTGCAGTGGGACCTGAAGTTTCAGTGGGCCCAGCATCAGGGCAACCTGTCCGATCATGTCCTGATCTCGGAGGGCACTGCGAAGCAACTGCAGTGGTGGCTCACGGACCGCGACTGGGTCAGTGGCAGACCCCTCTCCCTACCCCAGCCGGAGCACGTAGTTGTGACGGACGCGTCCCTCCAGGGCTGGGGAGGCCACATGGGAGAGGCGGAGATCAGAGGCCTCTGGTCTCCGGCGGAGTCCCGGCTCCACATCAACCTTCTGGAGCTGAGGGCGATTCGTCTTGCACTGAAGGCATTCCTCCCCTCTGTCAGGGGGAGCGTAGTGCAAGTGTTCACCGACAACACCACCGCCATGTGGTACTGCAACAAACAGGGCGGTGTGGGGTCGTGGACCCTCTGCCAGGAGGCTCTGCGCCTCTGGCAGTGGCTGGAACATCAGGGCGTGTCCCTGGTGGTTCAACACCTGGCAGGCTCTCTGAATGCCAGGGCGGACGAACTCAGCCGCCGGTGCATGATGGATCACGAATGGCGTCTGAACTCGGACGTGGCGCAAGGTCTCTTTCGACAGTGGGGAGAGCCTTGGTTAGATCTATTCGCCACAGAAGAGAACGCGCAATGTCAGCAGTTCTGCGCGTTGGAAATTCCAAGGCGGCACTCGCTCGGAGACGCTTTTCGTCGCGAGTGGAGCTGCGGTCTGTTGTACGCCTTTCCGCCTATACCACTTCTGCCCAGAGTGCTGAAGAAGATCAGGCGCGACCGGGCCCAAGTTATCCTTGTGGCTCCGGACTGGGCACGAAGATACTGGTATCCCGAGCTACTCAGCATGTCAGTCGATCCCCCGATTCGTCTGCCTCTTCGGGAGGACCTTCTGTCGCAGCAGCAGGGGACGGTCCTGCACCCGAACCTGTCCAGTCTCCACCTACAAGCTTGGAGATTGAGCGGCTGCAGTTGAGGCCATTTGACTTGCCTCCCGAAGTCTGTGATATCATTCTGGCAGCCAGGCGTCCCTCCACAAAGTCGGTATACGCCTGCCGGTGGAACAGATTTGTGGCATGGTGCACAGCAAAGGCTGTGGATCCTCTCTCTGCACCCCTTTCAGAAGTGCTGCTCTTTCTTCTTTCCCTTGCCCAGCAGGGCTCTGCTCTGGGCACTCTTAAAGGGTACCTTTCTGCTGTATCAGCCTTCTTGAGGCTACCAGATCAGCCTTCTTTATTCAAGTCCCCTATTGTGAGTAGATTTCTGAAGGGCATCACGCACATGTTCCCTCCTGTTCCCTTCGTGATGCCCCAGTGGGACTTGAATCTGGTTCTCACCTATCTGATGTGTGCTCCCTTTGAGCCGCTTCATAACTGCCCTCTTCGTCTCCTTACTCTAAAGACGGCCTTCCTGGTTGCCATCACCTCTGCCAGGAGGGTGAGTGAGCTCCAGGCTCTTTCTTCTTCTCCACCTTTCCTGTCTGTTCATCCTGATAAGGTGGTGTTACGTACACGACCTTCCTTTCTGCCCAAGGTTGTCACGGCCTTCCACATCGGGCAGTCCATCACTTTGCCCACCTTCTTTCCGCCTCCGCATCCCTCGAAAGAGGAGGAGAGGCTCCACCGTCTGGATCCAAAACGTGCGCTCTCCTACTACCTAGATCGCACACGCCAATTCCGGGTGGATGACCAACTCTTCGTTGGGTACGTGGGCGCGAAGAAGGGAAAGGCTGTGCACAAGAGGACCATCTCTAGGTGGATCATCTTGTGTATCCAAGCATGTTACTCCATGGCGAGGAAGGAGCCCCCAGCTGGATTGCGGGCTCACTCCACTCGGGCCACGGCAACGACTACTGCCCTGGGCCGCGGTGTCCCCCTGCAGGACATTTGCCAGGCAGCTACGTGGGCCTCGCTGCACACGTTCGCAAGACACTACTGCCTGGACAGTCAAGTCCGGAGGGATGGCTTCTTTGGCCGTTCCGTCCTCCAGGACTTTCTGGTGTGATATTGGTTCGCAGACCCACCACCGGGGTTGGTATTGCTGGGGTATCTATTCTAAGGTAAGGAATCTATCACTAACGTGTCTCTTTCAGATGCACAAGTTACTACTTGTGTAACGATATATCTGTAAGAGACATTAGTTAGTGATAGATTCCTTACCGACCCACCCATCCTCCACTTTCTGCGAACCGATATCTAGGGTTAAGGTCATCCCCTTTCAGGGCCCTAGTTTCATGGCACCAGTGTTAGTTCTATCATGGCTCTGCGTATCTGGCGCGGAAAAGCTGTGTTATCAGAACTGACGTCAGCGCGCATGGGCGCCGTCTAAGTACTCCGACGACGTCATCCCGGCGCTCACGACGCCGACGACGGACGCGGAGCCGCAGACGACGCCTACCGGCGCGCAGGGGTATTGCTACGCAAAAGTTTCCGGATCCAGTCTGACGCCTGGGGATATTCTAAGGTAAGGAATCTATCACTAACTAATGTCTCTTACAGATATATCGTTACACAAGTAGTAACTTGTGCGATACACCCACTCTAAAATACAGTCTACGATTTTCAAAAGCAAAGACACACCAATATCAGTTACTACATATGCACTCACTTATTCTTAGGTTTACAGACACATCCACCCATACAGTAACTCATACATGCAGTCACTCATCAATACAGAACTAGCATATGTACTCATACACCTATACATACACTCATACACCACCACTCATGCATAGACTTACTCACACACATCCTCAATCATGCAAAGAATCAATTTCACCCATTTACTCACCTATACAGTTATACAAAGACCTCCTCACTTAAATATACAAATACTAACACATACTCTCTTATACAATCATTCATACAAGCAGACACTCGTCCATACATTCACTCTCACAATCACTCACTCTCACGTATGGTCATTTATATACCCCAAAACTCACACATACTGCCTTTCACATATGTTGTTGCTCACACATATACCACTGGGACATCCATTCACTCACCAACACACCCATAGACACACTCAACCACCCATACAGCCCTTCAAAGATGCACTCTTGAACCCATGCAGCCAGTGAATCACCCACTCCCTCATCTATGCACAGTCTTCCACCCCCACCCACTCACAAAGACACTCCGGCACCCATACAGATACTCAGACACCCAATCAAATTCAAATTCAAAAGACTTTATTCGGTTATATTTCATAAATAACCATAAAAGTACATCAGATCACATAAAAAGAGAAAAATATTACATCGTCATCATAACTCATAAATTTTAAAAAACAGTGTGCACAATGTAAACATAGACCAAGTTCATATGATCATTGTCTTGCGTAGATGAAAAATATTTTTAAGAAATGCCGCAACAGAAGCCATTGAAAAAATGTCCTCCAAGAGTTGATCCACATTCTGTCCATCACCTGTTTTGTTTGCAAATTTCGCCCTAAGTGCGCTGGGGATGCTCAGACGTGGGTCCCAGGCACTCCACACCACTGGAGTCAAGCTAGCCGGGCTGATGAGAGGTGTTACCTCGAAACCGGTCCGGTCCTCGGATGCTTGATTCCGTTCTGGGAAGGACATGGCTTTTGTAGTTCGGACTGGACTGTTCCCATGGGGCACAGGGTCAGAGCTGATTTGCATATCGCCATTGTCTAACCCAGGGTGGTGTGGAGTGCAAAAAAACGATGGATTTGGGCCCAGATCTTCGGACTGGGGTGAATGTGTGACATTGATCCACATTCTGTCCATCACCTGTTTTGTTTGCATGTGCTGAACCTACAGCAGGAATAGATATAGTTTTAAAGCCGCACATATGATATTCTTTCTCAGCCCATGTTTCTTGTAAACATATGTCACATTTATCAATGAAATGTTTCCAATTTGGATTGTCTAATTTCGCCTTGAGGCCGGCTATATTCCAAAATGTAATAGACCATTTTTCTCGAAACCTTTTGTTCATCCGTGAATTGTCACACTCCGTGCTATCTTTCAAGGTTTCAGCATTGCTTCCCCCCACGATTGTCTTACCTACAATAGTTTCATGGAGTTTTTTAGACCAGGCTCATTTGGTGGCCTGCCGGAATTAACTCGCCCTTGATCAGAACTTTTTATACCGTTTCTCCCACTTGGAGTTACTTCCCTTATCATTTCATCACCCGAGTTAATTGGGTTAACCATCCCTGGTACAAAGTTAACTGCCTCTACTAAGGTATGGGATTGTAACGTAGACTCACAAACAAATCTCTCATTGGGGATAGGTGGAATAAGTCATTTGTTGGCATCCATACCAGATAGAGGATGAAATAAATTGTGTAGTGGGATATTCCAATATTCCTTTGGGTCTATGGGGTGATAGTTGTGATCAAACGGGTAAGGATACCCGTTTGAGTGTTTGGGTGGGAAAAAAGGAAAGTTTTTATTGTGATATCTAGGGACGACAAAGTTCGTAATTTGATTAGGTCGATGGGGGACATCAAAACTGTGCAAAGTTGGGGGTTTATTTGGGGGCATCATCAGAGCTTCTGGGTAGAAGTAGCTCAGGTTTCGTGATGATACTCCTCCCTCACTTCTCCCTGGGAACCAGTCACTGATATATGTGACCACTCTATGGTCCCTAAAGTTTACTATTATCACATCCCCTTCAATGTCTTTTGGACGTAGGCCCACCCAGTTACACCGTCTCACTGAAACTATATCTCCATTTAAATGTAATGGTAACGGTCTATTGTTACGCAGCCAGTGGATAACTTTATTTTTGAGACTGATGTTATGTTCTGCATTTCCTACTGGCACAGCTGGGACACCTGTTAAAATAACATAATTGGACGATTCCGGGGGCAGATTGACTATATTTCTGTAGTTAGATTTTGCTCTGGTCATTTGAGTTACCTTAGGATGGGGATCATTTCTGATTTAGACGGTTTTAAGGGCACCTGGTTGGGTCTTTTCTCTACTTATGACTTTTGTGACTATTGTGTCTGCTGGTTTGATGGAATTTGTATCAGCAGGCATGTTTTTGGGTGTAGGGGTAACTGTATGTTGCCTAGTTGGATTGTTAATATGGTGGTTAATTATCGGACAAGCTTCACTTCGGTTAGTTGGGTTGGCGTCTTCTATCGGGTTGGGATCTGTCAAAAGGCGATCCATTTTTTCACCCAGCCTTTTCACTCTCTCAGTGAGTGGAAGTATGAGAGCTTTTAAGAGGCATTCGATAGCCTCCAATAATCCTTTGTTGGACATGGATTTCGAATTTATAGTTGATAGCCCCATTAAATCTTCCTTCCCTACTACATTAGGAGACTTGTGTACGGATTCCATTTCAAGTGGTGCCGTATGTGAGGTTCTAACCCTCTTTTTTACCCCACCCTTTCTCCTTCTTTTTCTTGGTGGGGAACGGAATACTCCTCTATTCTCCTTGGTAGGTAGTTTGTCGTGTGCTATGCTGGATGCAGCAGACGGTTGAGAATCTAGCATCACGGCTGCCTCTATTTGAGACTTTAACACAGGGGAAGGAGTATTTCTATTGGGGTGAGAGGCCGCATCTAAAGGTAAGGGTGTATTTAAGTCTATGAGGGAATTAGATGTAGATGTTGGCTCGATAGTATTAGAATCTAAAATTACTTCCATGTCGTCTGGTGCTGGCGGGGTATCTTGGAATATTAGTGGGATGTTTTCTGTGCTAAACAACTCCGCATCTATGTCAGTAGGCGTAGTATTGTGTGATAATACGCTCGTTGCAGCTTTCTGTGGCATAAGGAGAGGCTGTTTTTTGAGAAGTTCAATAGAGAAACGGCGCTCTGCCAGTTTCTCTGCTAGCGAAATCTCCCTATCTATATCTCTTGTGGCTCTAGCGAAGTATTTGTCTAGCGGCCCTAGTATGGATACACCTACACTACTGGGTAGAGAATTTGGAGCAGAAGTAGACATCCTTAGTGTATAAAAACAATTAAATAAATAATGTTAATCAGTCCTATAAAATATGAGGATTGACGAATGGCAACCATGTCAATTGCACAGGCAGTCAAGATACATAAGTAACGTAGCTTACTGTCGTTTAGTTCAAGGAGGGAGACTGGATCTGGAGCAATGCAACGAAAGTCAGTGGGGTGGCCCAGCCCAGCCTCCTGCAGCCCCTGACGGCCACAGACGGCCCGCCCTTGTCCCGGGCTTCTCCCGGGACGCTCCCGCGCGCTCCCACGCAGCGGCAGTAGGTTCTCCTTTTATTGGTTACGGGCCACGGAGGGGGCGGGGCAAACAGGGAGAGCAGGCCCGGTGTTAGCAATTGGCCAGTCAGGGACTCCTGGGATATGGAGTCCCTGTAGTTATGCTCCCAGCCCTGTGTTAAGCCCCAGCACTCCCCAGCCGCCACTCAGATGCGACGTCCCTCGGCGACCCCCTCTACGAAGCGGGACCCGCGCAGCGGGTCCGGCGAGGGGTTGATGTTAAGGATCAATTCAGGAGACAGCTCAGGAAACAATGCTGCACGAAGTCTAACAGGGTCTGCTCAGGTCAGGGTCAAAGCGTTATCCCGTGAAGGCGAGGGAACAAACAGTTTTTGAAGTTAGCCAGTGCGGAGGGGGCGGGGCAAACATGGAGAGCAGGCCAGGTGTTAGCAATTGGCCAGTCAGGGACTCCTGGGATATGGAGTCCCTGTAGTTATGCTCGCAGCCCTGTGTTAAGCCCCAGCACTCCCCAGCCGCCACTCAGATGAGACGTCCCTCGGCGACCCCCTCTACGAAGCGGGACCCGCGCAGCGGGTCCGGCGAGGGGTTGATGTTAAGGATCAATTCAGGAGACAGCTCAGGAAACAATGCTGCATGAAGTCCAACAGGGTCTGCTCAGGTATGGGTCAAAGCGTTATCCCAACGACACCCAATCAAGAACCCATATAGACAGTCTTGTAGCTACTCACCAACCAATGCAGCCGCTTATACACCAACTGATAGACATTCACACAGTTTACTCACTAACCCATGCATTCAGTAAGATACGCTTAATCAGTCACTTATACAATAAGTCACGCACCTACTAAATCAACCATTCTGACACTTATACACCCACTCATTCTTCAATACACCTTGGCATAAATATATATAAAACATATTTAAACTTGAAAGAAACACACATTCACTGGATGATGGCATCAATGATGTCATTTAAGATGGCATCAGTGATGTCACTGACCATGTCATGAGTGATGTAATATTTGACATCATCAGCAGAGCATTGCGGCTCTACTATCTATCATGGCCGAATTTCTATGGTTTTGTAGGAGTGAAATGTCCAACTAATTATAACGTCCCTGAAACCTATGGTTTTTTTCAGTGAATTTATATATATATATATATATATATATATATATATATATTCAAAGACTGGTGTAGCACAGCGTGTGGGGTCACGCACAGAGTGAACTCACAGCGAAGGAGGACCTTAGAGTGCAATCCAATGGGGGTATGCACCTGAACTTTCAAATAGGCTCCCAGGTGTAACATCTTGCATATGTGAAACAGGCACTGAAGAAAGCCGTCCTGGCTGAAACGCGTCTGCTTGAGCATTTCACAAACTGGAGATCTTACCTCTTTGCGCACTATTTTATGAATAAGCACCACTTTTAGTCCACCTGAGCCAGTGTTGGGCCCATTCTTCTGCTGATTGGGATTACCTACTGATGTCATAGTTACAACCTAGTTTTCATAGGAAAAGCCTTTTTTGATTTGCTAATAACTTTGACTAATCTTTGCGAAATTCTCCCCAAGGAAAGTTTATCCAAGTCAGCTCCTATCCTGAAAGGGTCAATGGTTTGTGCTGCACTAAAGTACGGGCACCAGATATGAAATAATACAGAAAAGATTCTATTGTAAAGGGTTCACGAATTGTGGTACACTTAGGTAGGACAGCAGATTTGAAAGTATACACAAAATATTGTATCATAAAGGGTCCATTTTTTGTGCTGCACTGAGATAGGGGCATCAGAAGTATTTAGCGTCTGCGCAGCCAGTGATGATGCGCAATGCGGACGAGCCACACTGAAAACAATGCATGTTGCCTACTGGACTGCGTCATCAGCAATCACAACTCGATGTGAATTGTGACCCTTGCTATCGGTAGTGTACATTGAAGGCAGTAGTCAGTACAGACATCAAGGAATGTTTTTAGTCACTTCCTCTTGACAAAGTTCGGGGACATAGAGCACAATTCTCTCTGTAATAAATAAATCCTGTCTCAATTTAAATTGTGAGCTCTGCTGACCACAGTGTAGGTGTATGGAACAAAAGATTAAACATTTATGGAATACACTGGAAATCTTGGTTCTTCTGAGTATAGTTAAGTATGGTATTCTGAAGCTGAAATCTGAACTGGTATTTCATCAAATCATCCACCTTTTCCAGTAGGGAACAGCTGTGGAAAACAATGAGCTTCCAAACTTGTTTCCCACACACTCATGGGAGTTCCTTTTACTTTTTTCATCTGGAACAATTCAATAGTATCTCCTATCAATTCTTTAGAATGTAGAGGGTGTATAGTATAATGTTAATACATTTCTTCTTTTCTTGAATTGTCCACTTTTTCTATTTGTCCAATTGAAATATGTGTTTCATCTTCTAAAGTAATTTTTCTTCTTCTGAGAAGCACTAAAACAGGGGTATAGGGCCAAGATAGCTGCACTCTATCCAATGTTTTACGGTACAGTTAGTTTGTTGTGGGTGCACACAATGGTTCAGCACCCCACACTATGTACAATTGACAATAGTAGTCAAAACAATAATCAAGAAAAACAATTCAGTAGGACTTAGTTTTCTTTCTTGCTTTTATTCAAAGTCTTCAAGTAAAAAACGTAGCCAACGCGTTTCGTCCAAAGGACTTCAGGGCGAAAGATATTGAGGACGTTTGTCGATTGGTTTTCTCTCAAGACTTTTATATTCAGAGCTTCAGGTGTACGTGGCATTAATGGCCTTATTATAAAGGACAGTAGTCAAATCCTTTCTCTCAAGACTTTTATATTCAGAGCTTCAGGTGTACGTGGCATTAATAGCCTTATTATAAAGGAGAGCAGTCAAATCCTTCTATACATCATAGTAGATAGGCCGTCAGAAAAGTTTTTTTCATTATCCACAACCCATTTGTATGGTGTCCGTGGTTATCTTGTTTTGAATCACGAACAGCGTGTGCGTTCTCTCTCGGTCCCGGTCTCGTACTTCTATTGTTGCCAGTAGGTTTCAGCATCCATTTTATATCAAAATCATAGCTTAGTTTGGGGCTTCGCTCCCCGTTTCTTATTTGCGCCTCTAGATTTCGGCATTCGTTATTAAACCAATCATTTACTTTGGTCTGGTTTCTCTGGTGTGTGTTATCCCCAGTTCTATTACCTTTAATTTCAACCCTTAAATAGTGGACAACATGGCTGATCATCCTATATTATTGATAGTTTTACTGCTTAATATTTGGTTCTGCTGAAATATGGCCAATTTTTCCATACAGTCCTCAGTGATTCTAGTAGTGAGATGCCTAGGATAATCCATTTGTGCAGGGATTACTGTATTTCTGTCTTTTTTTTTTTAACCTCCTACTAATTCAAGTTTAAGGATAATGATCTCTTCCCTCAACTTGCACCTCCTCGAAACTCCTTAGTAAAAGTTTCATGCATGCATGAAATATCTATAGGACAAGGTTGCAGACCTATCTTAAAAGTTCGATTAGCTGGAAGGTCCGCATCCGTCCTTCCATTTAAGCAAACTAATCCCTTTGAGGCCAAGCATTTTCCGAGAACCATATCTTGCGCTGCCTGACTAACATTTGGGAAGCTAGCAGCTTTTCTCTTGTACGGGGTCAATAACGCTTTACCACAAGAATGGGCTAATTTGTGGTTGAAATCTCCCATCTGGATGAGCAAGTCTCTGATACAGTTCACTCATGACCTCCATGTCTTTCTTAAAACTTCCCAGATCTGAAAGAAACAGGTTAGTGTTAGATTCCTTACCTTAGAATATCCCCAGGCGTCAGACTGGACCTGGAAAGGTTTGCGTAGCAGTACCCCTGTGCGTCAGTAGGTGTCGTCTGCGGCTCCGCGCCAGTCATCGGCATCGTGATCGCCGGGATGACGTCATCGGAGTACTTAGACGCCGCCCTCGCGCGCTGACGTTAGTCTTTCCTTTTTTCCGCGCCAGCAAGCTCAGATCCGGGAAGAGCAGTACTCAATTTTTGACTAAACTTTGTGATCTCTTTTGGATCTTCTCGAGTTGATCCCTCGACTCTCTGTGCCGATAGGGATGCCCGGGTTCAAACCCTGCGACGATTGTCCCCGCTTGATGTCGGTTACCGACCCCCAACGTCTTTGCCTTTACTGTCTCGGGGCTGACCACGATGACAAGTCGTGCTAGGACTGCCGGGCCTTGACCTCGAAGGCTAGGGGTGAGTGGTCCCGTAAGCGTCTTGAGCTCCGGCAGTCTGCCCGTGCCGCTCGAGGTCACGGGGCCACAGTCATCACAGCTCGGCGAGTCGACACCACTCGTCAGGCTCCAAGTCCTCATGTAAGTCGAGGCACAAAAAGTCAGAGAAGCGACACCGCTCTTCCGACTCCCCCCGACGCGGCCGGGGGTTCAGGCGACACCGCCCACGCGGCTCCGCCGGAGCCACAAGCACTGCGTACAGCTCCATACCTGCCGGTTCCTGGGCTGCATGCGAGGCCGGAGGAGATCAGCTCCTTCCTCAAGGCCATAAGGTCCTGCTTCCCTCCGTCGGAACCCACCGAGGCACCTTCGGGCCCCGCGGGTCCGTCTGGGAGCCCAAGTGGGCCGGCAGCTCCGTGCCCGGCGCCGTCGGGTGCTTCTGCCCCAGAGCCGTTGACAACTCCGGTCCTGACGCTGCAGGGCCCCTCAGGATCCAGGCCTGGATCCGTGACTTTGCTGGTCGACCTTACGACCCCTCCGCTGGCGCCGTAACCAAGGGTGTCTCCCCCAGCGCCGTCCCTGGTCCCAACCCCGATCCGGCGTCGGACCGGCGCTGTCTTCGACGCAGATTGGTGAGCCCTTCACCGACGACCTGGCTCCATCATTTGTTCTCGACTATCGGGAGATGAATGACGAGGAGGACTAGGAGGGGTCTGAGGACCCTTTAGCACTGTAGTGCCACTTGAGCCAGGACTGGACAGAGTAGCTGGGGGAGGCCAGTGGTCTGGACTCTTCGCCCGACACTGGATTTGTCTCCCCTCATACTGTGGCTATGGAGGAGGGGACTGCTTACAGCGTGGTGTTGACTAGGGCAGCCGAGGCCTTCAATCACAATCAATCACAGACATTTATATAGCGCACTACTTACCCGGAGGGTCTCAAGGCGCTTGGGGGGCGGGGGGGGGGTGCTGCTACTGCTCGAACAGCCAGGTCTTGAGCTTCTTCCTGAAGGAGAGGTGGTCTTGGGTCAGGCGCAGGTCGGTCGGGAGGGAGTTCCAGGTCTTGGCGGCCAGGTAGGAGAAGGACCTTCCTCCTGTTGTCGTTCTTCGGATGCGGGGGACGGCGGCGAGGGCGTGGCTGGCTGATCAGAGATGTCGTTTGGGAGCGTAGAAGTTGATGCGGTTGTTGAGGTAGCTCGGGCCTTGATCGTGTAGGGCTTTGTGTGCGTGGGTGAGGAGGCGGAAGGTGATTCTTTTGTTGACGGGGAGCCAATGCAGGTCTCTAAGATGTCCGGAGCTGTGGCTGTGTCGTGGCATGTCGAGGATGAGTCTGGCTGAGGCGTTCTGGATCCGCTGGAGTCTCTTCTGGAGCTTGGCGGTGGTTCCGGCGTAGAGGGCGTTGCCGTAGTCCAGTCGGCTGGTGACGAGGGCCTGGGTGACCGTCTTCCTGGTCTCGGTGGGGATCCACCGGAAGATCTTCCGTAGCATGCGCAGGATGTTGAAGCATGACGAGGAGACGGCGTTGACTTGTCTGGTCTTGGTGAGGGAGAAGTCCAAGAAGAAGCCCAGGTTGCGTGCGTGATCTGTCGGTTTGGGTGCGCTGCCCAGGGCGGGGGGCCACCAGGAGTCGTCCCAGGCGGAGGGCGAGGAACCCAGGATGAGGACTTCTGTCTTGTCTGAGTTCAGTTTCAGGCGGCTGGTCATCATCCACTCGGCTACGTCTTTCATCCCTTCGTGAAGGTTGGCTCTGGCGGCGGCGGGGTCGTTGGTCAGGGAGAGGATCAGCTGGGTGTCGTCAGCGTAGGAGATGATGTTGAGGTTGTGTTGGCGTGCGATGGCCGCGAGGCGGCTCATGTAGACGTTGAAGAGGGTGGGGCTCAGCGAGGATCCTTGAGGGACGCCGCAGATGACTTCGGTGGCCTCTGACTTGTATGGTGGTAGACGGACTCTCTGTGTTCTTCCGTCGAGGAAGGAGATGATCCATTCCAGTGCCTTCTCCTGGATTCCGACGTTGCTGAGGCGCTGCACTAGGGTGCGGTGGCAGACAGTGTCGAATGCCGCGGAGAGGTCTAGGAGGATGAGGGCCGCTGTTTCTCCGTTGTCCATCAGGGCTCGGATGTCATCGGTGGCAGCGATGAGGGCGGTCTCGGTGCTGTGGTTGGCTCGGAAGCCAGACTGTGAGGGGTCGAGGGATCCATTTGTCTCGAGGAAGGCGGCCAGCTGCTTGTTGACGGTCTTCTCGATGACTTTGGCTGGGAACGGGAGGAGCGAGATGGGGCGGTAATTCTTGAGTTCGGTGGGGTCCGCTGTAGGTTTCTTTAGTAGGGCGCTGAGTTCGGCGTGCTTCCAGCTCTCCGGGAAGGTGGTGGTGTCGAAGGAGGAGTTGATGATGTCCCGCAGGTGGGGTGCGATGACCGCGTCAGCCTTGTTGAAGACGTGGTGAGGGCAGGGGTCGGTCGGAGATCCGGAGTGGATGGAGTTCATCATGCGGATGGTGTCTTCGGTGCTGATCAGAGTCCAGGCGCGGAGTGTGGTGGTGGGGGGCGGTGGTTCGGTTGTGGCGTTCGTCGGTTGAGTGCTGAAGCTGTTGTGTATGTCCGCGATCTTGTTGTGGAAGTAGGAGGCAAGGGAATTGCAGAGGTCTTGCGATGGGGTGATGTCGTTGTTTCCGGCGTTGGGGTTGGAGAGCTCTTTGACGATGTTGAAGAGTTCCTTGCAATTGTGTGCGTTGTTGTCCAGCCGGTCCTTGAAAGCAGTTTTCTTAGTGGCGCGGATCAGTTGGTGGTGCTTCCGGGTGGCAAGCTTGAGGGCGGTCATGTTGTCGGTGTTGGTTCCCTTCTCCAGGCTTTCTCGAGGGCTCAGCAGTTCTTCTTGGAGCTCTTGAGTTCGTCGGTGAACCATGGGGCCTTCTTGCTGCCGGGTCTGCTAGGCTGGGTCCTCAGTGGGGCGAGTTCGTCCGCGCAGTTGTTGATCCACTTCGTGAGGTTGTCGGCGGCCTGGCTGGGGTTCGCTGAGCTGGCGGGGGGGTGCTGGCTCAGGGAAGCGGCGAGCTGGTCGGCTGTGATCTTGTTCCAGCTTCTTCGAGCAACCGGTTGCTGGTGGTGGTGGATCGTCGTTCTTCTGAAAGTGAAGTGGACGCAGCTGTGGTCCGTCCAGTGGAGTCCAGTGGCGTGGCTGAAGGCGATGTCTTTGCTGGATGAGAAGACGGCGTCCAGTGTGTGTCCGCCGAGGTGGGTGGGGGTGGATACCTTGGCTCGTGGGGGTGGAGGCCTTGGCTCTTGAGCTCCCTGTCGCGGCTCACTGAGGTGCTGAAACCGCAGGCAAGCTCCTCGGAGGCTCTAATGCCGTTCAACGAAGCCCTCATTGGCGGTCTGTTGGGCACCTGGTCCAAGCCCTCCACAGGCCTCCCTGTAGATCGGATTGTGGCCCCAGCTTCCTGTCCGTTTAACCCACCCCCAACAAGAGCCTGGTGATCCAGGCCTCTTCCTCCCAGACCGCATTCCCGACCGGTCCTCCAGATCGGGAATCCAAAAGGTACGATCAGTTTGGGAAGAAACTGTTCTCACTGAGTTTGGGGTTGCGGTCTGTTAACACTGCCTGCCTTTTGGCCCGTTACACCCACTCTCTGTGGGATACCGTTGCGGAAGTGCTGCCACAGTGCCCGGTGGAGGTCCAGGCAAAGCTTACCCAGGCCCTAGCAGAGGGACGGGATGCAGCACGCTGTTCCATTCGGTGTTGACTCGATACCACATACTCGCTGGGTAGGGAGATTGCGACGACGGTGGCGGTTCGCCACCACGCCTGGCTGAGGTCGGCCAACTTTTCGGGGGATGTCCAAACCACCCTAATGGACATGCCTTTTGATGGCTGTTGCCTCTTTGGCGACAAGGTGGACAGTGCGCTGGAGCGTTTCAAGGACTCCAGTTCTACGGCCAAGTCCTTGGGCCTCTGCCAACACCAGCAAACTTCTGCCTTTCGTGGCCAAGGAAGAAGCGCCCCCACATGTCCAGCTAGCCACAGGCTGCAGAACCAACCTCAACACAGTCGTGGACATGGTAACTGCCGTGGCGGTGCCGGGGGACACCGGCAAGGTCAGTCCACACCCACCCCCGCAGCATCTGCCTCTCAATCCTCCTAGTTCGAGTTTTCAGCCCCATTCAACACCAGTGGGGGCAGGGTTCGCCATCACCTCCTCCACTGGCGCTCCATCACATCGGACAGGTGGGTGCTACAAATCGTCCAAAGGGGCTAATCCCTCCCCTTTGAGGCAACCCCTCCAGCCATGCCACTGCAGTACCACCGCATGTTGGGGGGTCACATGCGACTTCTGCAGGAGGAAGTTATGGCCCTCTTGGCCAAGAGGGCCGTCGAGCGCGTTCCTGGGCCAGAAGTAGGACGTGGTTGCTATTCCCACTATTTTCTGTTACCCAAGAAGGGCAAAGGAGGCCTACACCTATCTTGGACCTACGGAGCGTCAACAGCTTCCTCCGGAAGGAGAATTTCAAGATGCTGACTTTGGCTCAGGTCCTAGCTTCCCTGGACCCAGAAGACTGGATGGTAGCGTTGGACTTGCAGGACGTGGATTTCCACATCCCCGTCCTGCTGGCCCATCGGCATTACCTGCGGTTCACGGTAGGCTACGAGCACTTTAAGTTTACCGTGCTCCCCTTCGGCCTTACCAGCGCCCCACGGGTGTTCACGAAAGTGATGACGGTGGTCGCAGCTCATCTGCGCAGATTTGTCAGGGCCTGCTCCACAGGATCCGATTGATGAACAAAGGGGTCCACCTCCTGATGTTACCAACACCCTGAAATGATACACAGGGGGTTCGAACCATCAGGCGAGGGATGAATAATGAAAAGAGACCGAAGAAGGGTAGGGGTCAGCAGGGACAAGGGATCTGAAACGACAGAGCATAAGTTTTATAACACCAACCAACGATAAGGCTACTCTCAATAATTCTCTCTAGACTTCTGAATACCTTGAGGGGCTGTACACATTCCTCCAGCAAGCATAAAAGAATATCAGTCCAGCTTCCTGAAAGGAAACACAATGGTTATCACAACATATAGCAAACTGGTTTATGATCTCAAAAAGAAAACCCTTTGAGAATACACACCATATCATGTGGAGATGGACTTTGTAAATGACCCCCAACCTATTGACTTGTTCCTCTAAATCAATCTTTGAGTACTTCACAAGTCATTGGTCCAGAAAACCTTAAAAGAGTTTGTAGAGTAAATCCACAGATTGTCACTCTATCAAATAAAGTTCTTTCCACTGAAATCTTAGAAAATCCCCTTAAACATGAAGAAGCAAAAACGTTGGTGTACACTTTTCAATATAAACTTCTACAAACACCATAACGGCAACGTGTGGTTGCGACCACCACTACGCTCCGCTATTTAGGTAGAATCAGAAGTGAATACTCTAGCCGGTAGTAGGTAGTTAACTCACCACTCTACTCCGGTCATTGCAGGACGAGGCCAATAACCCAGAACGAAGACAAACAGCGGTAACTAGCAGCAGCCGCCGCGTAGCTCCGTGTGACAAGAAACCCAGCGCAGCCGGTTTCGGAATTGACACGCATCCGCCGATGCGTTCTCTGATAACAACAAGGACTTCAAAACTACAAAGCAGGAAAGCGCGCAAGTCAGAAAGCTCCCAGCGGCTTTCCGAAATTACAGTACCTTAACACAGCGGGCAAGCAGTCTTAGAGGGCTCCCATCTGCAAGCGGCAGCAGCATGACGATAGACGGTCTTCACCCAGCAACGAAGGAAACACTAAGAACGGACTCAGGATTACGTGCAACTCGTTTCCTACAACCACCACCCATATACTTCCCCCTGCAAAGGTTCATGGGAGTTGTAGTCCCTGACAGGTAGGCGCAGTGATGCAGGAACCTGACAGTATGCCCTCCCTCCTAGCGCCTCCTAGGCCTGGCAGGATACTTCCGATGAAACGATCTGACAGCAACAGGAGCATGCACATTTACGGATGGCTCCCAGGAGTCGTCCTCAGCCGAGTAGCCCTTCCAGGCCACCAAGTACCACAATGCACCTCTGCGACGTTTAGAGTCTTTTATGCAGCGTACCACATACTCCAGACCATCATCGCACAGCACCGGAGGAGGTGCCCTCCGTCGAGCAGCCAAAGCCGGTTTCAACAAACTGCAGTGAAATACAGGGTGTATTCGAAGAGAGGCTGGAAGTCTCAGTTTATATGCCACAGGGTTAACCTGTTTCAAAACAACATACGGACCAATGTATTTAGGGTGGAACACTGAACGGAGTTTAAACCTGATGTTTTTGGTGGACAACCACACCCTGTCTCCCACCTGGTAAACAGGTCCCACACCTCGATGCTTATCGGCCCATTTCTTGTAATCCTGCTTGGCTTGGACCAAATGCCTGGACACTTTCTTTTGGACTGCATGTAAACGACGGACCAAACCCAACACCGAAGGCTGATTACCCACTTCCCCAGGAATGTTGATAGGCAATGTCCGAGCATCGAATCCATAGTTGGCGTAGAAGGGGGACACCCCCAACGAACTATGCCACGCATTATTGTAGGCAAATTCAGCTAGCCACAACAGGGACACCCAGGAATCATGAGCCTCAGCCGCATAGCAACGTAGATATTTTTTAAGAGTCTGATTGAGCCGTTCAGTCTGACCATCCGTCTGGGGATGGAAACTGGTTGACAAAGAGGCTTTGATCTTTAATGCCAAACACCATGACTTCCAAAAGCTTGCAATGAACTGAGGACCCCTGTCTGAAATGATGACTTCAGGGATCCCATGGAAACGGAAAACATTAGACAAAAGCAGCTGTGCTGTTTGACCAGCCCTGGGGAGGTTCCTGCATGGTATAAAATGACCCATTTTCGTAAGGCTGTCTACCACCACCAGCACAGCTGTATGTCCATGATCAGAAGGCAACCCTGTGATAAAATCCATACTGATACTCTGCCATGGTTTCTTCGGTGTGGGTAATGGCATACGTTTCCCCTTGCTCTGACCCTGCAAGGTCTTTGCACGTGCACACACCTCACACTGACCCACCCATAGTCACGTCTCTGGACAAGGTATCCCACCAGAACTGCCTCTGAACCAAGAGCACTGATTTCTTTATGCCTTGATGACCAGACATCGGCGAAGAGTGACACCACTCGAAAGCCTTTTTCCTGCTTTCCATGGTAGGCAAGAATCATTTGTTTACTACAAAAGGCAGACCACGGACGAGGGACCGTCTGGTGTCTTTACTGCTCCACAACCTCCAGGCCGCCTCGGTCTTTTGTCCTTTGATTGTCTCTAGGAATACATCCGCATTGAGCACACAAATCACCTTGCTAGGTTCGATGATGGCATCCATTGGAGGATCAGCCTTTACCTCCATTGTATCACCCAAGCGTGACAAAGTATCCGCCTTCCTGTTTTCAGCACCTGGACGGAAGGTTATCAGAAAATTGTATTCCGCAAAAAACAGCATCCACCGCATCTGCCTCTGTGACAAATGTCTAGCTGTTCTCATATATTTCAGATTACGGTGGTCTGAGAACACAGTCACAGGATACAAGGCCCCCCATAGGTACTGTCGCCATTCCTGGAAGGCCTTTTTAATAGCAAGTAGTTCTTTCTCCGCAATAGTGTAATTTCTCTCTGCTTGACTCAGCTTTTTTGATAGGTACGCCACAGGGTGGAGTTGTCCTGTTTGTATATGTCTCTGGGACAAAATAGCCCCTACTGCCTCATCCGAGGCATCTGCCTCCACAATATACGGTAACTCAGGTTGCGGATGTGCTAATATGGGAGCGGTAACAAACGCACTCTTGAGATGAATAAAAGCAGCCTCCGCTTCCTGCCACCAACAATACCCCACCCCTTTTCGAAGAAGACGAGAAAGAGGTGCAGCTATGCGCGAAAAGCCATCTATAAATCTCCTGTAATAGTTTGCAAAACCCAGGAAACATTGGATGTCTTTCACTGTTTTAGGTGTGGGCCAAGACTGTACTGCTTGCACCTTTCTTTCTGCCATTTGCAACCCATCAGGACATAGCATGACCCCCAGGAACTCCACAGTAGTTACACCAAACTCGCATTTACTAAGCTTACAATACAGTTTGTTCTCTCTCAGTCTTTGTAAAACCTGTGTCACATGTTCTTGGTGAATCCCTACATCACAGGAATAAATTAGGATGTCATCAATGTGGACAACCACACTGATGTCTACCAGATCCCTCAAAACATCATTCAGGAAGTACTGGAAGGCGGCCGGGGCGTTACACAGTCCAAAAGGCATAACGGTATATTCAAACAATCCGTAACATGTTTTAAAGGCCGTCTTCCATTCATCACCCTCTCTCATTCTCACTAGGTGATACGCCCCCCGAAGATCTAACTTCGTATAAATGCAGGCCTTCCGTACTTGGTCCAGTAGCACAGGAATGAGGGGGAGAGGATACCTGTTACGGACAGTGTTTTTATTCAGCATTCTGTAATCAACACAAGCCCTCAATTCGCCATTAGCTTTCGCTATGAAAAATAAAGGAGAGGCTGCAGGGGACTTGGAAGGGCAGATAAAGCCTATAGCTTGATAATGAGTTAGGTACTCTTTGAGGTGCTTGGTTTCAGGCACAGATAATGCATACACACGACAGGTGGGCATCAGGGCTCCTTCAACCATATCGATGCAACAATCGTATGAACGATGAGGGGGTATTTTGTTAGCTAGTTGTTCGCTAAAAACATCTACAAATGACTGGTATGCACACGGTAATGTTACCTCCTTTTCTGCAGCAGTAGCCACCTGAAAAGGAGTAGACAGCTCTCTCGCCTGAGTAACAGGATGTACTGACATGTGCTCTTGACATTCAGGTGAAGGAAACCTCAGCCTTTTCTCCTTCCAATCAATATCAGGGTTATGATATGAAAGCCAGGGCATGCCTAAAATCACCTCGTATTGTGGAGCCTCGATTATGTTTAGGATTAGCTTGTCCCGATGTTCCCCTTCTGGCAATTCTACAACCAACAACACCTCATCCGTCTGTTCTGTAATGATCCCAGATTTTAAGGGTTTCCCATCTACCGCCCACACTTCTTCTGGGTGTAGTCTAGGTATGCGTTTCAGATTTAGAGATGTTACCAACCCACTGTCTATGAAATTGCCCGTGGCCCCAGAGTCGATCATCACCAACACCTGATGGACCACTAGCTGACTCTCCAGACACATGGACAAAACAATGTGGGATACAGAATCTTGAAGAACCTCACAAACCAAAGAAGGAAGCTTTAAGGGAGTCTGGTCATCCCTATCTTCATTAACTTTGCTGTATGACTCGGTGCTAGATACCGCCAATCTTTTCTTAACCCAACTCCCTGAATTTTTTGGCTTGGAAGGACATTCCCTCACGTAATGGCCTTTCCTCCCGCAATACATACACAGCCCCTGGGTTCTACGGGTTTCTTTCTCTTCTCTGGTTAAGGGTGCCCTCACAGCTCCTATCTCCATAGGTTCATGGCCTTCACCTACTGATGACGGCCCCTTCTTACTAGGGTACTCAGGCCTAGGAGGACCTCTGTCCAATTTTCTCCTGTCCCCCGATCTCTCTGACATCCTGCCATCAAGCCGTAAGGAAAGGTTGATCATTCCAGCACATGTAGTGGGTTGGGGGTCTATTTGAGCTATGACATCTTTCATCCCATCCCGCAGCCCTTGATAGTAAATGGACATCTGTTTCTCTTCAGGCCAGGAAGACTCTGCCACCAATCTGTTAAAGGACGTTAAATAAGTAATCAATTCATTACGTCCCTGTCTTAACTCCATCAATTCCTTGTCAGCCCTGAATGTAGTGGCCCGTCTATCAAACACCCTCTCAAACTCGGTTCTGAAAGCCCCCCAGTCTGAAAGAATAGCGTCATCTCTCCTTACAAGTGGGACAGCCCAACTTGCTGCATCCCCTATCATGTAAGAGATGGCGAACGCTACTCGTGAATGGTGGTTGGGAAAAGACGCGGGTTTGCAAGAAAAATGCATCATTATCTGTGTAAGAAATATCTGTGTCTTAGATGAATCCCCTGAGTATCTCTCAGGGCTTGCCAACGGTATAGGAGGAGGTACCGTTACTTGTATACGGGGATTAAGCGTAGCAGCATCAAAGGGGTTGCCAGCCAACCTATCCACTCTTTCCCTTAAGGCTGTAGCTTCTGCTCTAGAGGCTACCAACTCCTGTTGAACTAACACCAGCGCCTGTAACACTTCCTCTAGGCTAGCCATGTTTGTCCAACAATCGTATCAGGTGGAGCATATATCGTGGGCACGTAATTCTGTCAGGGCCTGCTCCACAGGATCCGATTGATGAACAAAGGGGTCCACCTCCTGATGTTACCAACACCCTGAAATGATACACAGGGGGTTCGAACCATCAGGCGAGGGATAAATAATGAAAAGAGACCGGGGAAGGGTAGGGGTCAGCAGGGACAAGGGATCTGAAACGACAGAGCATAAGTTTTATAACACCAACCAACGATAAGGCTACTCTCAATAATTCTCTCTAGACTTCTGAATACCTTGAGGGGCTGTACACATTCCTCCAGCAAGCATAAAAGAATATCAGTCCAGCTTCCTGAAAGGAAACACAATGGTTATCACAACATATAGCAAACTGGTTTATGATCTCAAAAAGAAAACCCTTTGAGAATACACACCATATCATGTGGAGATGGACTTTGTAAATGACCCCCAACCTATTGACTTGTTCCTCTAAATCAATCTTTGAGTACTTCACAAGTCATTGGTCCAGAAAACCTTAAAAGAGTTTGTAGAGTAAATCCACTGATTGTCACTCGATCAAGTAAAGTTCTTTCCACTGAAATCTTTGAAAATCCCCTTAAACATGAAGAAGCAAAAACGTTGGTGTACACTTTTCAATATAAACTTCTACAAACACCATAACGGCAACGTGTGGTTGCGACCACCACTACGCTCCGCTATTTAGGTAGAATCAGAAGTGAATACTCTAGCCGGTAGTAGGTAGTTAACTCACCACTCTACTCCAGTCATTGCAGGACGAGGCCAATAACCCAGAACGAAGACAAACAGCGGTAACTAGCAGCAGCCGCCGCGTAGCTCCGTGTGACAAGAAACCCAGCGCAGCCGGTTTCGGAATTGACACGCATCCGCCGATGCGTTCTCTGATAACAACAAGGACTTCAAAACTACAAAGCAGGAAAGCGCGCGAGTCAGAAAGCTCCCAGCGGCTTTTCGAAATTACAGTACCTTAACACAGCGGGCAAGCAGTCTTAGAGGGCTCCCATCTGCAAGCGGCAGCAGCACGACGATAGCCGGTCTTCACCCAGCAACGAAGGAAACACTAAGAACGGATTCAGGATTACGTGCAACTCGTTTCCTGCTACCACCACCCATATACTTCCCCCTGCAAAGGTTCATGGGAGTTGTAGTCCCTGACAGTTAGGTAGGCGCGGTGATGCAGGAACCTGACAAGATTAGGGGTTTCAGTGTTCCCTTATCTCGACGATTGGTTGTTGAAGGTGGGCTCGACCGGACAGTTGTCTCCCACCTCCAGACTACCGCCGACCTCCTGCACTCGCTGGGGTTCTCCATCAACGTGTCGAAGTCACACCTGTGCTCCTCTCAGAAGCTCATTTTTTCATCGGAGCGGTTCTGGATTCGGCGCAGTTTCGGGTTTATCCTCCCGAGCTCCGGGTTCGGGATATTCCGGCTCTGATTCTGATCTTTCAGCCTTTATCCTGGGTCTCGGTCAGGTTGACGCTGCGGCTCCTGGGACTGATGGCCTCCTGCATCTTTCTGGTGCATCACGCCCGGTGGCGGATGCGCGGTACAAAAGGGGGTGGTGATGGACGGAGCATCTGAACCAATCAAACGCTCACACCCAGTCAAGAGATCTAGGTTTAATCCATCACCGTTCTTTAGCACACTCTGCCACCCCAGTTCAGACATGGCCATATGCAAATCAGTCTGACCCTGTTCCTCATGGGAACAGTCAAGCCCAAACTGCCAAGCCATGCCTTCCTTGGACCGGAAACAAGCTTCCGAGGTCCGGTTTCTGGCATTTCAGCCGCCTTCAGCCCGGCTTGCTTGAATCCAGTGGCAAAGTGAGCAAGGGACTCACGTCTGAGCATACCCTGCCAACGGCGAACAAAGCGGTACAAAAGGGGGTGGTGATGGACAGAGCATCTGAACCAATCAAACACTCACACCAAGTCAAGAGATCTGGGTTTAATCCATCGCCGTTCTTTAGCCCACTCTGCCACCCCAGTTCAGACATGGCCATATGCAAATCAGTCTGACCCTGTGCCTCATGGGAACTGTCCAGCCCGAATTGCCAAGCCATGCCTTCCCTGGACCGGAAACAAGCTTCCGAGGACCGGTTTCTGGAATTTCAGCCGTCTTCAGCCCAGCTTGCTTGAATCCAGTTGCAAAGTGAGCACGGGCTCTGCAGTGGGACCTGAAGTTTCAGTGGGCACAGCATCAGGGCAACCTGTCCGACCATGTCCGGATCTCGGAGGGCACTGCAAGGCAGTTGCAGTGGTGGCTCACGGACCGCGATTGGGTCAGCGGCAGATCTCTCTCCCTACCCCAACCGGAGCATGTAGTGGTGATGGATGCATCCCTCCTGGGATGGGGGGGCCACATGGGAGAGAGGGAGATCAGAGGCCTCTGGTCTCCGGTGGAGTCACGGCTCCACATCAACCTTCTGGAGCTGCGGGCGATCCGGCTTGCACTGAAGTCATTCCTTCCCTCTGTCCGGGCAAGTGTAGTGCAAGTGTTCACAGACAACATCACCGCCATGTGGTACTGCAACAAACAGGGCAGGTGGGCTCGTGGACTCTTTGTCAGGAGGCTCTGCGCCTCTGGCAATGGCTGGAACACCAGGGCGTCACCCTGGTGGTTCAACACCTGGCAGGTTCTCTGAACGCCAGGGCGGACGAACTCAGCCGCCGGTGCATGATTGATCACGAATGGCGTCTTTTCGTCGCGAGTGGAGCTGCGGTCTGTTGTACGCCTTTCCACCTATACCACTTCTACCCAGAGTGCTGAAGAAGATCAGGCGCGACCGGGCCCAAGTCATCCTTGTGGCTCCGGACTGGGCACGAAGATACTGGTATCCCGAGCTACTCAGCATGTCAGTCGATCCTCTGATTCGTCAGCCTCTTCAGGAGGACCTTCTGTCGCGGCAGCAGGGGACGGTCCTCCACCCGAACCTGTCTAGCCTCGACCTCCATGTGTGTAGATTGAGCGCGGCATTTGAGGCCACTTGACTTACCTACTGAAGTCTGTGATGTGATTCTCGCAGCCAGGCGTCCCTCCACAAAATCGGTATATGTCTGCAGGTGGAACTAATTTGTGGCATGGTGCACTGCAAAGGCTGTGGATCCACACTCTGCCCCTCTTTCAGAGGTTCTCCTCTTTCTTCTTTCTCTTGCCCAGCAGGGCTCTGCTCTGGGCACTATTAAGGGCTACCTCTCTGCCATTTCTGCCTTCTTGAGGCTTACTGATCAGCCTTCTCTTTTCAAGTCACCTGTTGTAAATAGATTCTTGAAAAGCATCACGCACATGTTTCCTCCTGTTCCTTGTGTGATGCCTCAGTGGGACTTGAACCTTGTTCTAACCTATTTGATGTGCGCTCCTTTCGAGCCACTTCACAATTGCCCTCTACGTCTTCTGACTCTTAAGACTGCATTTCTGGCTGCCATTATCTCTGCCAGGAGAGTGAGTGAGCTCCAAGCTCTATCTTCTAAGCCTCCTTTCTTTTCTGTCCATCTGGGCAAAGTTGTCTTGAAAACTCGTCCCTCTTTCCTGCCCAAAGTGGTTACAGCCTTTCATATCGGGCAGTCCACCACCTTGCCCACCTTCTTTCCGCTTCCGCATCCCTCGAGAGAGGAAGAAAGGCTCCACCGTCTGGACCCAAAACGTGTGTTCTCTTTTTATCTTAACCGCACACGCCAGTTCTGGGTCGATGACCAGCTCTTTGTTGGTTACGTGGCCGTGAAGAAGGGACGGGCGATGCACAAACAGACCATCTCTCGGTGGGTTGTGTTGTGCATCAAAGTCTGTTACTCCTTGGCAAAAAAGGAGCCTCCTGTTGGGCTGAGGGCCCATTCCACTCGGGCCACGGCGGCTACTACTGCCTTGGGTCAGGGAGTCCCCTTGCAGGACATCTGTCAGGCAGCTACGTGGGCTTCGCTGCACATGTTTGCTAGACACTACTGCCTGGACAGCAAGTCTGGAGAGATGGCTTTTTCAGCCGTTCCGTTCTCCAGGACTTTCTGGGGTGATCTTGGTTCGCAGACCCACCTCCGGGGTTGGTATTGCTGGGGTATCTATTCTAAGGTAAGGAATCTAACACTAACCTGTTTCTTTCACATGCAAAAGTTACTTACCTTGCGTAACGATATATCTGTAAGAAACAGTAGTTAGTGTTAGATTCCTTACCAACTCACCCACCTCCCTGTTTTGCAAACCGATATCTAGGGTTAAGAACATCCCTTTCAGGGCCCTAGTTTCATGGCACCAGTGTCGGTCTCTGGCATGGCTCTGCATTCCTGGCGCGGAAAGCTATGTACAAGAACTGATTTCAGAGCACGAGGGCAGCTTCTAAGTACTCCGACGTCATCCCGGCAATCACGACGCCCATGACGGACTCGGAGCCGCAGACGACGCCTACCGACGCGCAGGGGGACTTTCTGGATCCAGTCTGACACCAGGGGATATTCTAAGGTAAGGAATCTAACACTAACTACTGCTTCTTACAGATATATCGTTACCGAAGGAAAGTATCTTGTGCTTCTGACCTATACTCCTCTTCCCCCTCCCCCCCACTGCATATATGCATTCACTTTAACCATACATTCATGCCTTGGTTCAGGATCCAGAAGAAGAAGCTACACTCTACAGGCCCCTAGCCATTTACATTTAATTTATAAGCATATAACCGCCTTGGCTATTTTGGTAGATACCACAATTATTTGCCCCCCAGGCGGACATCCCTGTTGACACCTCTTAGCAGACCTGTTTAGCACCTTGGGTGCTAAGGGGTTTTCCCCCTTCTGCGCTGACATTCCTTGAATTGCATAGGTTCATGACAAGGTCAACTCATCATAAGCACAGGGCAGGTAAAACCCATGACGAGTTGACCTTGTCATGAGCACTGAAGAGGCTAGTTTAACAACCTCATTGACCATAGGAGTTTTGTCGCACAGCCATGTTTCTTGCAAACACACAATCTCATGAAGGTCAACAAATCTCTTGCAGTTTTCTAATTTCAACATTCTCCTATAGCCATTGATGTTCCGTGTTGGTGCCCCCAAGCTGTGTGACGACCCAACATTCTAATTGATTTCACTTAGCCACCCATCTTCTCCATATACTGGTAAAGAAAGGGCTTATATCTATTTTCAAGTATCAGCCCTCTCTTGTGTCTGGCTATTTCAGAGTAACTTGATCAAATCTTGTCTGAACAACAGGTGTCATTATGTTCAGATTGGTGACTCCTGCTCTGAGCGATTTTCGCTTCCTTGTGGTGTGCAGCAGGGCTTCGCATTGAGCCCTACACTGTTCAATCTATATGTTGTCTCCCTAGCAGACATTAGCAGGCAGTTTGGCTTTTCTTTAGTCTCCTACGCGTACGACACTCAAATAGTGGTGTCCATCACAAACAACTCAGAGGAAACCGCGGAACGTTTCAGTCAATGTATGTCCCAAATCGACCAGTGGATGACAGCAAACTGCCTAAAGCTTAATGGGAGCAAAACAGAAGTGCTCCTGTTAGGATCTGACACCTCCTTCTAGACACAGAACTGGTGGCCTTCAAGTATGGGATCGCTCCCGGCCCCAGTCAGTAAGGTGAGGAACCTGGCCTTCATCCTCAACGATAGACGCACATTTCAACATCAGGTCAGCTCCTCGGTCTTTCTGATACTAAAAGCAAATAGAAAAGTCTGTAATTTTATTCCCTGCTAAGCCGTAAAAACTCTGGTAACAGCATTAGCCCTGGCCAGACTTGATTATTGTAATGCTATGTATAGTGGCCTTCAGAAGCAATACATGATCAAACTCCAACGGGCACAGATTGCAGCTGCCAGATTGCTGCTGGACATTGCCAAATTCCAGCCTATTGCCCATGGCTTATAGAAACTTCACTGGCTTCCCAGGATAAAGAGGACAGAATTAAAATCCCTCTGTCTAGTTTACAAAGCTCTGCAGGGAACCGGACCAATGTTTCTGAGACAACACTTTTCTTGGTACCAGCCTGCTAGAAACCTACCTTCATCTCAGTGCAAATTTCTTCAGACACCCAAATATAAGAAAGCACATTTGGGAGGAAGAAGTATCATTCTGGGTACATTGAAACAGTGGAATTTACTCCCGATAGAGATCAAGAACAGCCCAACATTACTCACTTTCAGGAAATCACTAAAAACCTAGTTATTTGCTAGCTAAATTCCACTTTCATTATCCAGATGCTGGTTGACTATCCGCTGAGCGCCTAGATGCCCCCGGGCAATCGAGCGCTATATAAATCCTACAATCAAATCAAAATCTAATCAAGTATGTCACAGTACAGTCAAGGTCTTCCTTACCCTTAAATCCCTGGCCAATCAGCCTGACCCAGCACGGTGTCTTAGAAATGGTTTATCATGATTGCCCTATTGTGGCATTCCTGACCTGATCACTTCTTTTAGTACAGCATGCTCCGCTTTAACAAGTGCAGACTTAACCAGCCCAGAGTATAGCAGGACTTTCATAACTTTGTTCCCTTTGCTGTTTTTTCAAAACTCACTTGCCTAAGATCTTTTGCCCCTATATCTTTCAGACGACACATTTAGAAAAAGAGAAAGGTAACAGACAGATTTAATGGTCGTAACTTTCTTAATTTCCTCCCCCTCTTACATTATCAGATGGTTCAAGATCCATCCACAGATTATTCCCATTTCTACTTTCTAGTTCTTTGAATCTCACTCTTCACTCCCCTATTTCTACTACTTGACGGCCACTTTCCTTTCCCACGTCTCATTAGATCCTTGGGGTCTACTTATTGGCTTTGCCCACTTGCCTCATTACCATTACCACACACTCTCTTACTTTTAGATTGTGGAATACTCCTAGTTCTACCTTGAGGTCTTATTCGCTCTCCTTCCTGATTCCCTACTTTTTGGGAATTTTTAAGGGCATTTGAAGGTACTGGGCAGTTTATTTTTTGATCTTTTACCAGACTCTGGGACCCTCTATCTATGCTTATATCCTTCTGCTGTTTTTAATTTATTCCAGAACCTTTCCTCATTCTTCTCATCCGGGGTATATATTGCCTATATCTAGTAGATTCTCCCTGCTTCTTTATAAGCATTGCATATCTAGATACATATACAATTTGTAATCCAATCAAACGGGGGGCTTCTTCTTCCTCCTGGTGTGTTGGAGCTTCCATTGTTTGTTCAACTCCGTCCACAGGCCTTACTGTAGATGGCGCATGGTCCCTAATTTGTTTTAGTTCACCCACGATAATTTGTAATTGCCTTTTTTGTGTTTTTAAAATGTAATTATTGATCACTGATACCTCCAGCAGGCCTTGCAATTTTTTTTGTAATATCAACATTATGTCCAACATAGAGACTGATGACATTGCTGAGATCTCGAGATTTAATAAAGAATTTTGCGTTAATCCTTCAAATGCTTCATTTGCTATGACTGGAGACTGTTCCATTCTCTTTTTCTGCTCTCCTGTAAAATTACTGAACCCCAAGCTGCAATGTTCACTTTCTATCCTGGCCTCCTCCCCCTCCACTTGTGGACCTCTGCCCTCAATTGGGAAGAAGAGCTGGGGTGATGAAGACAATTTTGGTTCCAGAAATGATTCGTTCTAACTAAATGTGTCTTGGTGATTTAAAGAGGGTAGACCTACGTCAAGGGATAAATGACTGCCATTCTCACCCTGTATTTTCTCTGCACGACTGAGATTCGGACACGACTTGTTTGCTTTTGAAGTGTTAACCCACAACTGATTTAGAGATGGATGCTCCCCCCGTGCCCGCCTTGCCTCACTTTGCAGGGGTATTTTGTTAAGGGGTTGTGTTTTTAAGTCTCCACACCTGATCCTTATGGTTTCTTCTCTGGAATTTCATTCAATCTCCTGCAGATTCCTGTCTCCCATTTCTGATGTTATCCATCTTCAAACAGCTGTTCTGCCCTTTACGTGGTTTACCTTTCCCTGGTGCCACCTTTTAGTTTAACGTGAATATTTTTAGTGGGGTCTCTGAAATTCTCCTCCTTGCTGACATTTACTGCTTGAACTCCTCCTACGGCCTCCCAGGGACCACTCAGCTCTGCTTATCTTATATATGGGCAAAAATACCCTTTCCTTTTCACCAGTAGTTTTTCTATCATTAGGCAGCATCAAACACTTGCCACTGCTTTCCTACTGTACTGTGGTGCTGTGCCAGGAGCCTGCCACCGCCTCCACCCTAATAGATGCTCCATCTACACAGTTTCTTCCTGCAGACACATTCAAGATTCTCACACTCTCCTAGGTGCGATCTGCCCTGGATCCATGAGACAGGATGGTAGCGTTAAAGCCCACAGGCCCTTATTGCCATTCAAAATGGACAAGGAACATTTTCAGATTGCTGTGCTTCCACCTCACCAGAGTTCATGAAGGTGATAGTCGCCACTTACCTTCGGAGGTCAGCCATACTGGCCTTGTTGCAGGGATTCTGCTTGGGAACAGAACTGTGCCTTGTGAGAACAGGATGTCAGAATGTAGGGACTAAGTCCCTTTACCACAGCAGTACCTTTAGGCACAAATCCTACTATCTCACAGTGCCTTTCCGAAACACCTAACCTTTCCAGAGTAGCAGGTGATTTCGGCAAACCTACAACATGAACCTCTAATTCCCAAGATAACCGTGGAAACAAATCACCTTTTGTTCTCACTCATGGCTGTCCATGGTAAACAGAAAGAGCATTACAAAGTAAGTTTACAATATATTTATAGAAACTATCGTAGTCTATTTTGTAGCCAGTGTGCTGCTATTAGTAAACAAATACAACTAAGCAACTCAATTCAATTGACAACATTTCTAGAGTGTGCAGCTGCCGCTGAAGAGTCTTAAGACTGTCTGAAGTGGGGTTTAGAAGGGCTTCACCGCACACTTAGTGGCAGTGCATTCCAGAGTTTGGGATCCAGAAATGTAAAAGAACTCTCGCCTTTGCTAGCTTTGTAAATGTAAGGGACATGGAGCAGTTTCAGCTTGTTGGAACTGTAGGAACTGGCTTGGTATATTGTGCACACTTATTTAAGTGAAGCACATGTACTAATACAGACAACCCGTATGGTGATTTTAGTCGTCGTAGACAACCATAGAAACCTCTGGAAGTGGTAGCTTTGGAGAGCAGCCTTCTGGCTTAGACCAGGAGTGTTAAGTAGCTCCTTTTACCAGTACTAATCATGTAGTGTAGGTTAAACAAAAAAGAACCACACAGTGTAGTTATAAAAATAGTTTTTTATTATACACACTAACATATTGGTTTATCTCCTACCCAGAGATATAAACACAATACACACAATATTGGCAAACAGGTAAGCAGCACAAATACAAAGTGGTCTCCAGGGAGAGACCAAATCACATACTAATAAGGTTGAATGCAAACTGCTACCGAGGTGGAGACTTGACCCAGAAGACTCAGAAGAACTGGAGACCCAAGGAACCACCCAAGGTATGTACCCAGGAACCCCACGGAGGCGATGTGCAGAGTGGAAACACTACAGAATATTCAATGCAAGTCAATGGGTAAGTTGCAGTTTTCAAGAAGGACCCTTCCCAGAGGACCCTGAAGAAACCCAGTGAAGATGGAAGGTTGGAAAGTCACCCCACCCGTGGATGCCCTAGGAACCAGGATACCTACACCAGTAAAGCTGGGTGCATAGGTGCAAAGTAACTTCGGAAACCGCTGTGGACCACAGTGGAGGACTTTAGTGAAGATGCCTCTGGCGAAGAAGGTGAAAGAGTCTAGTTGAATCCAAGGGTGGATTCTTGAAGAACAGTACCTGCAAGCAGCGGGGACCGAGGCTATGCCACTCAGGAGTAACCAGGAGGCATGGAAGACCAATGACCACCAATGATGGAGATGCAGGAGAGTTGACGGTGACCCTATTGCTGCAGCTGTGAGGACCAGGTAATGCTGTGGAAGATCAGGAGCTGTTCACAAGCTGGCCCATGTTGGAAGTTGAGAACCAGGGAGTCTGTGTCTGGTGGGAGCACCAACAAGCCTTGTCAGCAGCAACAGACTTGCAAAACTAAGAAGATGTAGTGTCTGGACCAGCAAGGTCCAAGGGACTCACTAAGTGCAGGAGAGTCAGAGCAGGCCCTGAGCAGGCAGGGGAACCCATAGGAGCCAAGGAAGACCCTCAAGAGGACCCGCAGGCTGAAGACAAAGGACTCTCAAGAGGACATCAAGCAGCTCACCTAGGAGGCAGGCCCACGGTACAGAGGATGTGGTGAGGATGAAGATCATGGCAGGAAAAGATGCTGGAGGCTGGAGCTTCTTGGAGCCCGAAGATCTCTGGATAAGTCAACAAACCTTGGCAACGGCAAGTCGACGCAGTGCACACGGGTGCTGTTCTAGTGGTTCCGACGAGGGATACTGGCCTCAAACCTAAACTGGACTTCTGAGTCGAGAAGCCGGGAGTCAGGGCTTTCACATTGTAAATTGCTGATTTTGTACTGCTCGCGCTGCAATTTTAAAACACATACCTTTTTGTATTGTATATTTGTTTTTATTGTGCACTTTCAGCGCATCACGCATCTCTGTAACTGACCCCCAGGGATTCTTTACGGCGTTAGGGAGCCGATTTTGGGCTCAAGCTAACGATCTGCTGTAATCTCCCGGCGCAGACTTCGGGCACCATCTTGAGGGAGGATTAGGTCAGCGGTGCAGTGCTCATGCCGATTTAGGGCCGGACACTATAGAATACACGTCACCTCCCATCCACGCAGTGGGCGGGTGCAGTGGGAGCGCCTGAGGCAAGCCCGTCTGGGCCCGCGGCCAGAAACTTTGGCCGTTTCTCTTGAGCAGCATATAAAGTTCTCACGGGGAACAACTGTTGCTTTGTAGACCCAGAAGGCCTCCGTCAGAACACCTGATATTTTGCCCTGGTGACCCCCTCCCGAAAGGCAATCGATCGGCTATCTTGACCTTGGATGAGGGCATCACCGACCACTCCACAAAGTATGTTAGCCTGGCACTGCTAAACTGTAGATCTGTACCTAAGCATTGTCTAGAAATCAACTTACTGATCCAGGACGCCAAATTGGATATTTTTCTTCTTACAGAAACTTGGCTGTCCCATAATTCGGAGGCTGATATAGTTAATGCGCTGCCTCAGGGATTCCTCATACAGTATCAAAATCGATCTCATGGGAAAGGAGGTGGCCTGGCCATAGTATATAGGGACAGGTTCGCCTGCAGAATTATGGAAAGCGGAATTTTAGACTGCAAAAGTATCAATTTTAATCTACAGATCACCCCAAATAAATCACTATCGGGTCTCCTTATATATCGCCCGCCGGGTAGCCTAGGACAAATTGTAGGATCTCTCTTAGAAACTACATTTGCCCTTACAGCTACATTCTCTAACTTTATCTTACTTGGGGACTTAAACCTCCACTTCGACGACTTATCTGAGAAGGTGGCAATGGATCTTAAGTCGGAATGAAATTCACTCGACCTGCATCTTAAAAACAATGAGGCAACGCATATGAAGGGCCATCTTCTTGATCCTATTTATTTATTTATTTATTTATTTTATAAACTTGTATGGCGCAACAGCTACCCAAAAAGGGTTTCCCGGCGCCTGATAACACAGCATCATAGATGGACGAGTATAGCTGGCGCATTCAGGTTACTGATCGAACAACCAGGTTTTTATCGCTTTACGGAAATTTGAGAGATTTCCCTCCTTTCTTATGTGAATTGGAAGGGAATTCCATATAGTGGGACCCAGGTGGGAAAAGGATCTTCCTCCCATCCTGGAGAGCCTGACTCTTGGCACGCAGAACTTTTCAGCTGATAGGGACCGTAAGTTTTTTGTAGGAACATAGGGGAGTGCCAGTGCCTGAAGATATTCCGGGGCAGTACCTGATTTAATTTTAAACATGTAGTTCAACGCCTTAAATCTGATACGACTTTCCACCTTCAACCAATGCAGTTCACGTAAGTAAGGAGACACACTAGAGTTTTTGGGGATGTGGCAGAGAAGTCGGGCAGCCATGTTTTGAACTAGTTGTAGTCTTTTTATGACTGCTTTATTTGCCCCCAAATACAGGATGTTCCCGTAATCAAGCCGGGATGTGATTAAGGCATTGACTACTGTTTTTTGCATGGGGACCGGCAGCATCCACAGAATCTTTTTGAGCCATTTGATAATGGTGAAGCAGAGACCCACTACCTTACTTGCCTGTTGCTTCATGGACAAAGTATTGTCTAGAATCACTCCCAAGTTTCTTACCTGGGTCACTGGCGTAGGAAGATCACCCATCTGTGTAGGCCAGTGTGTTATATTCCAGAGCTCAGGCTGTTTGCCCAGAAGGAGGATCTGCGTCTTGTCTCCATTTAATTTTAACTGGTTAGTTGACATCCAGTTGAAGATGTTCAGAAGACCATTTTTGAGAGAATATTCTCGAATATTTTACATCTAGACTCATGTCCTCCCTGTCCTCTACCCTGGTCTGACCATTTTATGATGCCGTTTACATGGCAAATCAATACTGACTGTGCCCGGGTACAGGTACCACATACTTTTGAGAGAGCATGGTCCAAGCTCTCTTTCGATAGCTGGACCGATAGACTGGAAAAGACTGCTCCCCCTTCTGTTTCCGACCCTTTGGAGGCGGATAAGAATTTTACCAACTGGCTGAACAGTTCCCTAGACTCAGTATTACCCAGGAAAAGAGTGGAAAAGAGGAGCATGGGTCACAAATCAACATGGTATTCTCAAGAACTTAGAGATCTAAGAAAAATGTGTAAAAAATTGGAACGCATATGGATGAAAGACTGAGCTGTTCACAGCAAAGTAGAGTACAAAGCTGCCATTAGGACCTACAAATTATCTAGGAAAAAGGCCCAAGCCGCTGTTTTTGAGGCGAACATTAGAATGTCCTCTAATTCTTCTAGAGAGACTTATAAAATTGTGAAAGACCTGCTCAAAGTCCTGTGTCCCCGAATGAGGCAGGATGCGTCAGAAGCCAGATGCAATCAATTTGCAGTCTTCTTTGAAAATAAAATACAAAACATTCTAAATACCCTGCCGCAAAGTGGTCAAATAGGTGACATTGTTGAAGCAACTGTTCATACCCCTGGTCCCCTTTTGGATTCCTTTACCCGGGTATCATTGGAAGACTTCCAAGCAGTTCTGTCCTCCATGAAGAGAGGTTCCCCTAATGACCCTGTGCCTATGCACATGCTTAAACGTGTGGCATCTTCCATCTCACCCTTGGCCTCTGACCTTATTAATGCCTCTTTTGCACAGGGATCCGTCCCTCCAGGTTGGAAGCAGGCTGTAGTAAAAGCACTGTTAAAGAAACCAGGACTTGATCCTCTGGAGATGGCTGACTTTCGACCAATCTCGTTGCTACCAGGTCTTAGTAAGATCGCAGAGAAGATTGCTAATCAGCAGCTCTCTGCCTTCTTGGAAACCTATAGGTTACTTCGTTACTCTCAAACAGGTTTCCGCCCAGGGCAAGGCACTGAGTCCGCCTTGATAGCTGTGGTAGAAGAGGCAAGGTGCATCTTGGATTCGGGAGGATCAGCGTCGGTGATCCTCCTGGATCTAAGTGCAGCCTTTGACACGGTGGATCATAAGATCTTAATCCAGCGCCTGTCCAATTTGGCGGTAGCCGGTACAGCACTGCGGTGGTTCACGTCCTTCTTGGAGAATAGAACCTTCCAAGTGTGGAGGGCAGTGCGCGCTCCAAGCCAACCCCCCTCCAGTGTGGTGTCCCACAGGGCTCCTCATTGAGCCCCACTTTGTTTAATGTATATATGGCCCCCCCTGGAGGATGTGGTTACTCTCTTTGGGATTAAAATAGTCACCTATGCAGACGACACCCAACTTGTCGTCTCGCTTTCCCACGAGAAAGACTGCTCAGAAAATCTTTATGGCTGCCTCTCAGAAATCCATTCATGGATGAGCAGTTCTCTTCTTAAATTGAATGGGGAAAAAACAGAGCTCATGCTATTAGGCCGACATATAACATCTCTTCTGAATTCCATCTGGCCCCCTTGCCTGGGGTTCCCCCACCCCAAGAACAAACTCAAAAGTCTGGGGGTGTGGCTCGAGCAAGACCTCTCTTTCAGGACGCAAGCAAAAAAGATCGCGGGTACCTGCGTGGGCTTACTTCTGTCAGCTCGTAAGATCCTTCCCTTACTTCCAGCGCAGTCCAAGAAGCTGCTTATTCAAGGGCTAATCTTGTCTGGGTTAGACTATAGTAATGCCCTCTTTCTGGCCGCCCCAGAATCAACCATCAACACCCTCCAACGCTTGCAGAATTCAGCGGCAAGGCTGCTTACAGGCACATCCCTCAGAGCATCGGCCAAACCCGCACTCAAAGCCCTTCACTGGCTGCCCATACGGGAAAGGATCAAGTTCAAGTCTTTATGTATTGCCCATAAATCTCTCCAAGATAAGGGGCCCCCTATTATTGGGAGCCTGCTCCGCCCCTATAGGGCCGTCGGGGCTTTGTGCTCAGACCATGGAAATCTGGCTTAAGTCCAAAGAGTCAAGAAGGCTAGGACTGGTGGACACCGAATCTCGGTCAACACAGCGACCTTGTGGAATGCTCTTCCGGTTGGACTTCGAACAGAAGTAAGCCATTTAAGATTCTGAAAGCTCCTTAAAACGTTTTTGTTCCCTCAGGATGCGTAAGGGCTCGTCCTCCCCCCAGTTGTCCTTGTTCTACAGCGCTGGGACGCTCTCGGGCAGCCATGCGCTTTACAAATCTTTTTCATTTCATTTCATGAGATGACAGTGCAGGCCTTGAGGAAGTTGCAGAACCTCCACCTGTGTTGCTGGGCCTTTTGAAGTCTGAAGGACGTTGGGAGCAGCAGACTGGTCCGCTTAGTTGCGGTGCCTGCAAATGCAGTGGACTCCTTCACTCCAAGGGAGATTCCTTCGGCTGTCTTTGATGCCCACAGGCCTGGAGAAGAACCTGGATGAAGCACAGGCACAGACTCAGACGACTGGCAGGACGACTAAACCAGGAGCAGCAGGAGTCTTCCCAGATGCAGTCTCAGTTGCCAAAGCAAAGTCCAATGAAGTCCAAAGTCCCCAGACGGTAGAAGTAGAAGTGGTTTTGGATCTGAATCTTGTCCCACGATGAATCTGAAGAACCACACGCAGGTAAGCCCTTAAGTACCCAAAGGAAAGGGTTAGGACAATTCAGGGGCCCCTTTCAGAGGGGCTGGATAGAGGGGAGGATACTCCCATGTCCTTTCTCATTTTTCACGCCAGAGCAGGAGCAAACGTCTCCCTGAACTGTTTTTAACTAGAGTATTCAAGGAGGGTACCAAACGTGCCCTTCAAAGCAGTCTGGAGGCGATGGCAAGTGCCCCCAGCCCAATACACGAAGTCCTGCCTGGGAGGTGGCCACACGCCCCTGTGACAGGAAACCTATTGCTCTACCTTCCCCTGCTAAATCCCGGCTCAGCAGCAGGAGGGCAGAATTGTGTTGGTGGTCGGCAGCAGCACTAGCTTACTGTTACACCCTGAAAGTCTAGTACCGGGAATACAGGGGGGCCCCCAAGGGGAGCCCCCTAGTACATGGTCACCGCCACTTTTAATTGGTGTCATTCTGTTTTTCTGACTAGTCTGACTTGGATCCTGCTAATCAGGACCCCAGCCACTGTGCTGTGGACTTGGTACTTACTTTAGGTAACTTCCTAATTGGCTACTGGTGTACCCTTCCCAGGTCCATAGTATATAGTACTAAGGTATAGGTACACCAGGGGTCTCCCGTGGGCTGCAGCATGCACTGTGCCACCCATGAGAGACCACTCACTGTGACTACAGGCCTGCCATTGCAGCCTGTGTGAGCTGCTGCTAGCACCACTCACAACAGATATAAGTTTTCTTATATCTGATGTCACTGCACTTAAAAACTACAAGTCACCCCTATGTTAGGCCTTTCAATCCTGCTGGCAGGGTGCTTGGTTATAAGTGTGAGAGGGCCCTGCATGAGCTGGACACCCCCTAAAACTCTAGGAGTCGATTCTCCCTGCAGTGCAGTCAGACATTTAAGACATATAGTCAATTACAAGATGTCTAACTATATATTGGCTGCACCAAAACCGGTCAGGTTTGTTATCAAACATGCTGGAACCCTACCTTAACACCAATACCAGTGTTTGATGTAGGATCCCATGTTCTGGTGGGCTCCTCTAAGGAGCCCCCCTGTATTCCTGGTACTAGCCAGCTAGTGTTGCTGCCAAACACAGACACGATTTTGCTCTCCTGCTGCTGAGCCAGTCTCAAGCAAGGGATGATAGAACAATAGGTTTTCACCTCCCAGACTGGTCTTAGTGTATTGGGGTGGGGTGGGGTGGGGTGGAGGGCGCTTGCCAGCACCACCAGACTGCTTTGAATTGCACATTTGATTCCCTCCTTGCATACTCCAGTCTCTCTGGTGCGAAACTGGACAAAGGACATGGGAGTATCCTCCTCTCTGCTCAATCCCTCCTCTGGGAGGGATCCATGAATTGTCCCAACCCTTTCCTTTGGATAATTAAGGGCTTACCTGTGGGTGGCTATTCAGATTCGTTGTGGGACAAAATTCAGATCCAAAACCACTTCACCTTCAACCGTCTGGGCACTTTGGACTTCGCTTTATGAACTGAGACTGCTTCTGGGACGACTCCTGCTGCTCCTGGTCTAGTTGTCCTGCCAGACATCTGCGTCGTCTGTGCCTGTGCTCCATACAGGTTCTTGTCCAGGCCTGTGGACATTCAAAGGGATCTACCTTTGAGTGAAGGAGTCACTCTCCTGCATCTGCAGGCATCGCAATCAAGCGGACAGGTCTGCTGCTCCTGATGTCCAACGGACTCCGAGAGGCTCAGTGACACAGGTGGTGGTTCTGCAACTCCCTCGAGGGCTGCACTGTCTTCCCAACAAGTTTGAAGTCTGTATCCCTTGTCGGAACCGCTGGAGCAGTACCCATGTGCACCGTGTAGACCTGCTGTTGCCAAGGCTTGTTTACTCTCTCCTCCAGAGGTCTAACGGCTCCAAGAAGCTCCAGATATCAGCATTTCTTGCTACCAAGCTCTTCGTCCTCACAGCACAGTGGGCCTGCATTCTTGGTGAACTGTTCGAGGTCCTCTTGCAACCGCTGTCCCTGGGGCCTGTGGGTCCTCTTGAGGGTCTTCTTGGGTTCCAGTGGGCTCCCCTGCTTGCTCTGGGCCTGCTCTGATCCACCTGCACTTAGTGAGTCCCTTGAACCTTGCTGTTCCCGACACAGAACCTTCTTCGATTTCCTCCCCTATTGCTGCTGCCAAGGCTTGTTGGTGTTTCTGCCGGACACCAACCACCTTATTCTCGACTTCCAACGTGGGACAGCTCGTGAACGGCTCCTGGTCTTCCACAGCATCGCCTGGTCCTCACAGCTGCAGCGACAAGAGCACGGTCAATTGTCCTGCATCTTCTGTCATAAGTGGTCCTGGTCTTCCGTGCCTCCTGGTCACTTCTGAGTGGCATAGACTCTGTCCCTTCTGCTTGCAGTTACTTCTCATAAAGAATCCACCCTTGATTCCACCGGACACGAAAAACTTCGGCAGCGGCATCTTCACTGAAGTCCTCCATTGTTATCTACGGCGGTTTCCAATGTCACTTCACACCTATACACCTCGCTTCCCTGGTGTAGGTATCCTCATTTCTGGGGTATCCACAGGTGGGGTGACTCCAACCTTCCATCTTCCACAGGGTTTCTTCAGGGTTCTCTTGGAAGGGTCGTTCTTCTTGAAAACTGAAACTGCGACTTCCCGATTGACTTGCATTGAGCACGCAGTTGAGCAAGCAGTTGTGTTTCCACTCGGCACATGGCGTCCCTGGGGTTTCTGAGTACTTACGTTGGGTGGTTCCTTGGGTCCCGGCCACTTCTAAATCTCCTGGGTCCAGTCTCAACTTCGGTTGCGGTTCGCAATCCACTTTCTTAGTATATGCTTTTGTCTCCCCCCTAGAGACCACTGTGTGTTTGTGCTACTTACATGTTCTATTGTTGAAGTATTGTTTAATGTGATTATATCTCCTGGTAGGAGATATTGCAACATGTTGGTGAGTGTTTATATTAAATACATATTTTTATAACTACACTTTGTGGTTATTTGTCACTTAAACTGCACTATGTGTTTAGTACTGGTAAAACAAGCTGCTTTATACTCCTTCTGGACTAAGCCTGAAGGCTACTCTCCACAGCTACCACTTGGAGAGCTTTCTGTGGTTGTCTAAGACCACTAAAATTACCATAAGAGTTGTCTGGATTAGCACAGGGTGCTGTACTTAGATAAGAGTGCACCATATACTAAACCAGCCTCCTACATCTTTGCAATATTATAAGTAGGGTTCTTATTAAAAATACTTTTCATGTTTCAGAGATTTGACTGTGTAAATTTAAAATTTCAAAGCACTTTAATATTAACCTTCGGAGGAAAACAATTGTGCAGTGTAACAGGTACACATACCACTTACTGTTCTAGTCTAGTCTTTGTGCGTCTCAGGCCATTACTGCAGACCATGTCGGTCAAGGGGGCCCTTGGGCACCCAAATGGTGCGGGATTCAGTATCTACGGTATTTACCTTTGTGGTCCGTGGAGGGCGAGGTAGCAGGTTGGTTTTCAGCAGACCGCCAACACAGTTACCGTCGCTTTCGCCACTGCAGGCTGCTGTAGTTCAGGTAGAAGAGTTTTGCTGTTGTTGGACCGTCATGGGGAGATCACTATCAGGCGGTAGTGCGAGAGGTGCCAGAGAAGGCCAATAGGGCCACTCGCAAGAGGGTACGGGCTCTCGGGTACGGAGCTGGGTAAACTGAGAGAATCCCTCAAGGTCGTGGAGTTCATCTGGCTGGGATGCTTTCATCTGGCAGGGCAGAGTTGCGTCGACACAAGCGTCTGTCCTCTACAACTGCCGTTGGGAGTTCTTTTGTAGCAGTGAGTCGTGTCTGTCCTCACTGTGGTGGTTCTTGTACCGGCGGATTCCAGGGACTAGAGCCTCTAGTCCGAAGGGAGGTTCTTGACACCTTGGTGAAAGTTGAAAGGTCTCCAGGGTTTCTTGGAGACCTTGCAGAGTTTCTGGAAGAATGGCAGGTCCAGGAGTCGAACTGGGTGCAGGTGGCAGAGTTCTTGCGGGTTCTTTCTGCAGTAATTCAGTTCCTGGTCTGGCAACTGTTGTTTTCTGTCGTCTTTGGTCCATCGAATTTAAGTGCCAGGTCTGGGGGGCCACCTAAATACTATATTTAGGAGGCGTTTTAGGGGAGTAGCAGGTAGGGCCAATGGGCGCATTACCTGGAGTGACTACACCCTTTATTATGTCAGCCTCCTGTGGGTCCACACGGCTTCCGACATCATGCGGGAATAGACGACTGCGTGCATGACAGAACTCGATCATTCCGATCAAGCGTGTAGTGCAGAAAAAACGGCCCGCCAGATTCCAAAAGAAGCTAAACGCCACGCTCGGCGGAAACAAACACAGGTATCAACATACAAAAGCGGGACCAGTGCCAGTACCCGTTTCGGACTACTGCAATTATTTATGAGGAACAGCAACTTCTGCTGCATGGTTACACGCTTTACCTAAAAGAAAACGCTGCGTACAGTTGGAATTTTGAGAACACTCCGGTTCTCATCTGACCCACAGACACAGATTGTTCATAAGGCCCTGATGAGAGTTCGGGAACCTTGGCCCCTACTCGAAACGCGTCGGCTTATCAGCGGGAACAAACTAGTATATTGAGTATACACTAGGATTAAAAGAGACTCATTCTATCAATGTTCCTTAGCACCTTGACATTTGACGTTGCTTTGTGACAAATTATGAAGTTGATTTTCTTTTGGAATAAGAAAATATTCAGTGTGATGTTTGTAATGTTTATGAATTAATTGTCATTTGTATGTGTTGTTGTTTAATATGTGAGTATATTTGAAAAAGTATTTGTTTTGTTTGAAATGTACATATACGTGGTAAATGTTTACATTTTTCTGCCTTAAATGCTTATAGAATATTTTTTTTTTTTAATAAAAATAAAATAAAGTGATTGGTACAAATTAAGGTACCTGGCTAAACACAACTAAGTGTCTGTTTGGTCTCCATTGGATTAGCCACGTAGAATCAATAAGGAGGTTGCAGGCAGTTACTCTTTTTTTTTTTTCCTGTGGGAGGCGGCATAGATCTAGCCCACCACTTCAGAGGTGAGGTTGGCACACTGAATATCTTTTTGAATTTTCCTACCCATAGTGGGGGTGTCACCCCGGGATATTGCTAGCCACAAAGGCTGGGGGTCGCATTACAAAGGCAACAGGCCTATGAAGCTTCCCTTTTTAAGTACTGGCCAAACCTGGGGTAGGATGCTTGTCCCTTCTGTCCAGGATGTGCATTGTTTCTGGGCCCAGATAGCAGGAACGCGCTCTGTCCAGGAAGATGTCTGGTGGTAGCTAGCTGTCTACAGCCAGTTAGAGACCATACCAGGGTTGGTAGGGATTCAGGGGACCCTCTAAGAAGCCCTCTGGGTACATGGTACAAATAATCACACACTGACATCAGTGTGGATTTATTGAAAAGAGTAGTTTGGTACCAAACACTCCTGTATTCAGTAAAGCCATCATGGTGCTGTGAGACTAGAGTTATCAAGTTCCCCGTCCATGTACTCTCTATGGCTTCACTGGCACTTACAATATTTGGAAATGGTGCCCAATATTGTTGGGGCATATCTACTCAAGCAGATATGCCCGTACCTGTGATATAGTGCATCCTGCCTCAGGGCTGTGTGGCTTGCTAGAGTGGTGTCACACACTGCTAGCTGGCATGGCACCCAGGCAGGGTGTCATATCAATTTCGTAGTTTTCTCCCTCACAGGGCATGTAGGCTGCAAAGGCAGTGGCATAGTCCCATTGAGGGTGTTCCCAAGGGACGTTCTTCAGCTCTTCGATGTCCCTAGGTACCCAGGGTACAATTTACTAGGGACCTGGAGGGCAGAAGTACCAATTCAGGTTTGTTTTAGGAAAGGAGCACTGGCACAGGGGATCTGGTTGGCAAGGACCCTGTGCACTGCATTTGAAACCACATCAAAACCAGGCAAAAAGTGGGGGATACCCATGCAGAGAGGCACTTTCTCACACAAATTAATACCTTAAAGTGTGGTCAGGAATGAGAAATTTCCTAGCTATCGTAACAGAAAGTTTCAATTCTATTAAGTACACAGAGACGAAGATTAGGCTTTTCCTTTCTTTGCTTTATTTCAACAGCAGCCTTTTTTCAAACAAACTAAATTTCCCATGGCACAATGGGAAAAACCAAAGAGAAAACAGTCTGTCCAATCAGGATGCCCCTGCATGTATAACGGCCCTGCAGACGCTCCTCCTTCCTCTTTCTTTCTGCGAACACAGCTTCTCATTGGGAATATTTCTCCTGTTTATTATTTGACTCCAATCCTGGAATGATGTACAAAGAAAAATTTGAGATACTCTATCCTACGCATGCCAATCCGTCACTTCAGTTATAGAACATTTAACCAATGACATCACCAACATTCAGTGAACTTTTCTACAAATATTAACAGTCATGATGATTAGGTTTAAGTTACATGAAACCATATTTGCACTCTTAGAACCTTGAGTTCCAACTTTTATTGTGGGTGGGAGCCAGTTCTTGGCTAAATGGGTGGGCTAATCTTCGCCTCTGTGTCCTTAATAGAATTGAAACTTTGTTACGATAGCTAGGAAATATTTCATTCTATGGCAGGACCCGGAGGTGAGGATTTGGCTAGTTTAAAGCGGATTGACCACTTCGGTTGCCAGAGATGATACCGGTTTGAAGTAAAACCTTTTAAACGTGGAATCGGAAGACCAGTCTGCTACATGGAGGATGGTGCAGTGCTAGAATATCGACATGAAAATATTGACATACATAAATATCGAGGTAAGAATATTGTTGGTTTAAAATATTGATGTCCTTAATACCAATGTGAAAAAAAACAGTTTTTTTTGTGTGTAGTAATATCAAAATTTTTAATATCGATGTTAAAAATATAGATGTAAAAAATATTGATATAAGTAATATAGATGTTATGTTAATGATGTTATTTTTAGTGTTTTTAATGTTATTTTATATATTTTTTGTTAAATTTCTAATGTTAATATGAAAAAATTATTTAGAAATGTTTTTATTTTATTTTTGTCAAGGTCACGCTCCACGGGATCCGCCTGCAGCAACAATGCTCCACCTCCGGACCCTCCGAACACCCCGAAGTATAAACACAGGGTGTTCAGACGATACGGCGAGGGAAAAACCCCAAAAGGGGAAAAAACCCAGAAAGAATAAAGAGGAGGAGGAAAGGGGCAGCAGGGATAAAGAAACTGTAAGACAAAAATACAAAGGTTAATACAATACTTAACCCTACTCTCAGTAATTCTCCCTAGTCCAAAAACCCCTAAATTCACCTGTAGCTCATATGCCCAACAACACCCAAAAGCTGTCTCTCCCGTCTTCCTTCCTTCCTGCACAACACAAAAGAATGTATTAAGCACAAGCAGTAACACTCCAGAAACAAAAGCCTTCCTATATGATAGCAACATACCCCATGGTGCAAAGAAATAAAGCCTTGAAGAATAGATCCAAAGAAATAGTCGATTGCTCCAAAATTAAATGTCAAACCTGTGCCATAACACTGTGATATATACCTCCTGCGGTATAAGCCAGTGCATGAGTATCCTTCAGGTACTTAAACAAAACCATGTCCACCCAAACACGGCATGACGTAGTTCAATCACTACAGTCATCCGCTTTGGTATTTATAAATCCAATATAGTTCCCTCAACTTCGTGACGGCAGTGCGGAGGTCTACACCCCCCTGCACTCCGCCACTTGAACCTCCAAACCGACAGGTACTGAAGTTCTCCAAAATACCTCTCTTGGCACCAGTCACTACTCACAGTACTATTGGACAACCACCTCGCAGCAGCGAGGCCAAGTAATTATGTATAGACGATTCACAGTGGGCAGTAAGCACTACCCCAGATCAGAAAATGAAGAGCGCGCTAGCCAGCGCGGATCCTCCATCAACCAGAACGTAGCCTTTTCCCCGCTCGCAGCCGCGAGGGGCAAACAGCAAGTAGGCAGCGTTGCTCCAAAGGCGTGGAGGCGCCACCAATAAACGCAACTGAAAGTACACGCAAACGGCGTGTTGACAAAAACGTTACCAGAAACAGTAGCTCGGGTAAACCAACGAAGGACTCCAAAGTATGCTGTAAAACACCGGGAGCAGAAGCGCAGCCGCTACCTCCGCCTCCCAGAATCATGAGCACTGATCGAAGGCTCCGCCCAAGGATATCCTGTTCCGCCGGGCATGCTGGGAACAGTAGTTCAATGCCAAAGTCTGCTGGGAAATGTAGTTAGGCAGGCGCATTGGGCTTAAATCCTGACAATTTTCTTTATAATTTTAGAGCAGTATGTTAGTTTTATAGGGGATAAGGGTGGGTAGCAATTTAAATTGTTAAATTTCTTAATTATTTGTTAACATTTATATATATTTAGGAGCAGGAGTTGGGTGTATAGGGGATAAGGGTGAGTAGTAATTTAAAATTGTTGTGAGTATTACATTTTAATTAGTAATATTTAAACATTTAAACAAATGTAATTTGAAATTAGAAATGTATATTTTTATTAAAATTAAAATTTTTAATTAACAATTAAAATTGTTGCGAAAATATGTATTTAAATATAAATATTTATTTTGTTTCATAAATAATTAAAATATATCCATGTTTTATAATAAATGTACATCTTTATATATTCTATAATATATACAATATTTCTATACATTTGAAATTTAAAATTGAGGACAATAAATATTAAAAAAAATGTTTGTAAAAAATGTAAAACGGTTAACTAAAATTTTAAAGACTATTTGTTGAAAATATTATTGTAAATGTAGATAAATTATAAATATTCTTTAAAAATTAGTAACATTTTAGAATGTTTCAAAAATATGATTTTTTAACTTATTTGCTAATTAATTATGAAATTGTTGAATATTTTTTGAAAATTTCAATCAATAATTGAAATTTGTTTAAGTTTTAATAATAATAAAAACATGGAAATTAGGTCATAATTTAAATAATTTAATTCTATTTTTAGAAATGAAATGTATATGTATTGATATTTTTTAAAGGCTATATATTTCGTAATAGTAAACTTGAAATGGGGGATATTAAATATTTATTTTTTGGAGTTTATAATAATTTGGAGTTAGAATAGTAATTTATTATGGTTTACTACCCAGCACTTTGCCTGAGTTTATTTGGATTTGGAATTAGACTAGCAAATTATTATGGTTTACCATCCAGCACTTTCCCTGAGTTTATTTGGGTTTGGAGTTAGAATAGTAATTCATTATGATTTACCATCTAGCACTTTCCCTGAGATTATTTGGGTTTGGATTTAGAATAGTAATTTATCATGGTTTACTATCCAGAACTTTCTTTGACTTTAGTTGGATTTGGAGTTAGAAAAGTAACTTTTTATTGTTTACTATCCAGTATGTATGTTAGTTTTATTATTAATATAATTTTGATGGAGAGATATTTTTATAATTATATTTTGAAAAAATTGTATTTGGTTTAAAAATTATAACATTGCACAAAAATACACATTGGTATGTTTTTCAAAATGTATTTACATATTGCAACATTTAGTTACATATGTTCACCAAATCATATTTTATGACAGATGTATAATTGTTTTTACAGTTTTTAACAATTGTACATTTTTTAAGTTAAAGTACACATTTAAAAATAATATACAGTATCCTTTGTATTGTTTATTAATTTTTAGTTAAAAAAGAAAATTATTTGTAGACAATGTTATCACATTTTAATAATATTATTTAAAACAGGTTCAGGCATTTGAATATATATACATTGTGCATTTTATTATATTAAGTTGTATTATTTAGCATACTATATTTGATTTTTATAAAATATTTTATTTGTTAAATAATTTACAATATTTTTACAGTGATATTGTGAGCAATACATATATATTTTTGAACATGTATATAATATTTCTAAATTAAAAGTGAATGTAATAAACATATATTTTTATATTAATTATTTTATTATAGTTTTTGGGAATAACAGACATTTATATTTAACATTTTTTAAATGTTTATTTTAAACATTGATGAGAAAAATATATATACAATTTTAAACATTTTAAAATATATTTTTATAATATTTTCTATTCATTTCTATGGGGATGTAGTCCTATTTTTGTTTTAGTTATGCCACCATTTCATTTTACTTTAGGCACTTTTAGACCTATCTATTTCGTTTTTGGGTCATTTAAGAAGATAGAAGCTCGCGGTTGGGACTTGCTTCGTCTACGTTCCTGTAAGTTTATTTTTTTTTACTTTTAAGTTAGCATGAAGGTAGTGTTAAGTTAGTGGTAGTGTCTATGTATTTGTAAGAGTGTTATTTTATCATTTTTAGGAAAATTATGTGTTTCTGTAGGTTAGTGTTTTATGTGTTTTATTTGCTGTCAGATGTAATTGGACTGGTATATAATTTTACTTATAAATGTACGATATGTGTTAATATTTATTATATGTTGATATTTGTGTTTATGGGTTTATATAATTGTTATGGGTGGATAATGTTTGATTTTGTTTACAGGTTCTGGCTTTGGTGAACGGATGGCGTTTTTAAATTAAGGATAATGTTCTTTTTTGGATAAGAAGTTGCTATACATTTCATTTTTTCGGGTTGCTGGAGCGTTTTTTTACACAAAATTATTTTCGTGTTTTTGAGGGTTTTTTTTATCGAGAGGATTACAGCGTTGGATTTTTTATGAACAGGTGTATTTTTCAATTTTTTGGGGTTGTTTACTTATTACATGGATTTTGTTTTGGCTTGGATTGTTGTATATTTGATTGATTTTGAGGATATTCTACATCTACACAACAAAGTCATTTTTTATATTATTGAGGATGGGAAATGTCTATTTTTTTATTTTTATTTTTTTATTTATAATATGTCAAATAATATTGAGTTGTATATAGAATTTAATTACCTAATTTAAGTAACATAAAAAGAAAAATACTTTGTTTGTTTTATATGTTTATAATGTTTTGTATTTGCTTTACTTTAAAGAATTGATTTTGCTAACGTCTGTGTATTCTAGGCCTTGGATATTTGGATATATTTAAGTTTTTTGTTGGCGGTATTCATACATACTTCATGTTTGTTTGCTAAGTTTAGGTCCTATTTTGCTTATAGATTGTTTTATTCTGAGTTCTTGGTAACTTTGTTCCTTTTTATTAGCTTGTATAAGCTAGTGGAAGGCGGGTTGACCTCTACCTGTGGCCTGGAAGGCATAATACCATCCTTCAACTGCATTATTGGTTTTGGCTTTTGAGCAATAGTACTGGCGTAGACATTCCACCAGGGAATTTAAAATGTGGGTTGTTTATGATGATCCGAACTGTGTAATCTCCCCACCCAGGTGTCCTCAAATTAGTCCAGCAAGGGACTCAATTTTGTTTCATTAGTCCGTTAAAAAGGACTGTATTAGCAAGCTATAATAATTAGCTACTTCAGTTGTTGGGATGTATGCTAGGGCTATTCAATTTTTTATTTGATACGCAAAGGTGCTATTAGTTGAGTAGTCTATACTTTTAAAGTAGATTTTTGTAGGTGTCTCCATGTACTTCAATTAAAATGGTAGTAGCACCCTTGAATTGCAGTATGTGGATAAAGTTTAAGTATAGCTTGAATCATAGCATGCTCCAAATCGATTATTATCCTTTGGGGACAGTAATTGTCAGTTAATTATTTTATTGTTGTTAATAATTCTATATACGTGGTGCTATTTTTGCTAGACAGCAACGCATAAATGAATGGAATATGTGTTTCCTCAAATTCACCATGAATGGTATAAAGTTGATATAAGGGTTTTGGACAAACTTTAAAAGTTCCGTCCATCATCCATGTTTCAAAGTTTTTCAATTTTTGTAGGTTATTATTAGTTGCAAAAATAATGATTCTTTTATCTTTACTTTTGTTGTCATATAGTAAACATGTGTCTTCTTTGTGGGTGATGGTATATTCTGGGAGTATTTGAATTTCTTCAAACGTTTGGGCGGTAGGTGGTATTGGATCTGAAGCTCTTTTAGTTTTAGCAATTACTCTTTTTAGGTTGGGGATAGAAAGAAATTGTCCTGTGACATGTTCAGGTACTTTTGTTAAAATATTTTTCAGGATTTGAGTACTTTTCTCTTGGGAGCCTGTGCTTGCTTCTCCTATTATTTCTAAGGCTTCCCTTACTTCAAATTCAGTTACATTGGGTGTATGGTTGTGCTCTCTAACATTCACAACATTGCAATCTATTGTCGTAGCTCGACCATGACAGGCAGTGGAATAATATTTGCTAACTTTTCTAATGCGTTTTATTTTCTATCACCTTTTCCTGGGTGTAAGTGTAACCCATGTAGCAAAGCATTAGTTTTCTCTTTTGCGATGTTATAAAGGTTGCTCCTTCTGCCATTTCTAGGGTGTATCTGTGAAGATATACACATATGTGTTTAGTAAATATGCTTTTCTGAATAATAAACATGCGTTTTTTTAATCTATATATATAAAAACGAATGTATGTCTGTTTGTCTGTCTGTCCTTTATGCATTACTACACCATTCATCCAATCGCCATGAAACTTTGGGAAGTTGTTGAGTACACTCCCGTGAAGGTTTCTGGCATTTTTTTTAAAATATCGGCCCCCCCAGGGCCCTCATAATCTTTCAAATACTGATAAATGTTTAAAGTTTCCGGTGCGACTCGCTTTTGCAATGACCATCAACAAAGCACAAGGACAATCGCTGCAAGTGTGTGGACTAGATTTGGAGACTCTGTGCTTCTCACATGGACAACTGTATGTGGCCAGCTAACGAGTCGGAAAACCTTTTGATTTATTAGTGTACGCATCAGATGGAAGAACAAAAAATATTGTGTATCCACAAGCACTCGAATAAATAAATAGAATTTAAACAAAACTTTGAAATGTTTTCCATATTGAAATGAATAAGTTTCAATAAAAATGACACAATGTAAATTGAATATTATTATAACAAGTTTCCTTGAATTTCCTTTCTTCTGAGATCGCAGCAACGAGCGACGGGTAAGATAGTAAATTATAAATATTACTTACATTAGTGTTCTTTGCATTTTCTTGATGGCTTTGTTTGCTGGTTGTTGTATATTCACAGTTCTATTTTCTATAGATATGGAAGAAAAGTGTTTATGTTCATTATATTAGTGATATGTTTAAATGTGTATTATGCTTTTTTTTGCACTGAAACTATACTACTTTTCGTAGTAGATGAATGCAATTTGGTGGATGTTTTTCATAGATGCAGTTTGTGAAAGCTGTGAAGAAAAATGTATTTATTAGTTTTGCTTTCTCATTTTAAACATGTAACAAAATCAGACTATTTTTCTTTCTGTATAGGTTTAATAGACCATGTTTTTCATTATGTAGAATGAAATAAGGTACTTCATTATATTTGGATTTTATTTTTTTGGGTGTAGTTGTTTGCAAGTCTAGTTTTCATTTAAAAGAGGAGAACGTTGTATTATTTTAGGTAGTTAAGTTAAGGAGGTAGAGGCATTCATATTTTGTAAAAAAGTATTTTTCTTACCTGTGTTATAGTATAATCTGTTATAGTAGTTTTTGTAGATTTTCTTTCTTTTTCTCTTGCAAAGTAATGTTCTTCTGTTTTTGTCCTATAACCTTTAAATTTGTGTTAGTTAATTGTTCGTTTTTAAAGTGTTTAGTTAATTAGTTCACATATTTTATTGGTTTGTGCTCTTTTAGTTTAAATACATTTGTTGAGATACATTTTTTGAATTTTGTAACAGTTACTTTTCAATTAGGTTAATGTGTGTTGGTTCTTTGTGATGTTTATAATATATTATTTGTTGTAGTTTTTAAATATATTTAATAATTTTAATTTATACCATTAATAATTGTTGTATATTAGATATATTTACATTTATTTTTGTTGGTGAGTAAATTTATTGTATCTTGTGAATTGATATATTTATTTGGGTTAGTAGAAAAATGTTATAATTGTTTTAATTATTTCATATATTTATATATGTTGATATTATTTATTATATTTATATGAAATATGTTAAATAATCAAATCATTGAAATAGTGTTTATTTAAAGTTGAATAGTATTATCGATATTTTGTATATGTATTTTAATTATATTTGTAAGTCAATATTAGCATTATCGATATTTGTGTTGTGTTGCTTTATAATTTAAATATCTCAATATGTTTGTAGTCGATTTTTTGTAAACAGTATTTATTAAGGTGAAATGTAAAATTTGATATTTGTGTAAATTCTTGTTTAAGTATACGGTGTCGATATTTGTGTGTACGATATTTTTACATCGATGTTTTTGTTGCTCGGTGTTTTTGTTATCAACATTTAAAGAGAGATCCATTGAAGATATCCTCTAAATGAGCACTCAGGGAGAAGCCTTAGAAGCCATGGTTCCTCTGACTGAATGGGTGCCAAACTGAGCAGTATCAATATCTGCTTCTTGTATTACCCATTTAATCCATCTGGCAATCGTAGGGGAGGAAATAGCTCTGTGAGGTTTGGTCAAAGCAATCAACAGTTGTCTTTCCCCATGGCGACGAAGCTCATCCGTGACTGTCTCATAAATTTTCAAGATCTGGACTATACTTAATTTTGGCGCTCACTGAAACTCTGGGTAGGACTCCAGTCTAGAATTGCATTTCGTTCTGCGAGAAATATCAAATGTTACGCCTTCTAGAGTAAAAATCCTACCTGTAATATCCAAAGCCCGCACGCCAGAGACCCTACGACAGGATATGAGGCAAAGCAATATCGTCAATTTCACTGACAGTTGTTTCCTAGACAAATGCTTATTGGGAGGCCACGATGTCAATAGATTATGGACCTTATTCACATCTTATAATACGAAGTATCTAGTCTCCGGAGGAAGTGATAACCTAATCCCCCATAGGAGTTTGCATACCAGAGGATGTTCTCCTACCGGGCATCCATCTATAGGCAGTGTCCCGCTGAGATTGCTGATCTGAAGGTGTTAATGGAGCTGTAGGCTAAACCCTGTGAGGCCATGTTCGCCAAGAAATTCAGGATGTGGACAACCTTCGCCCCCACGCGATCCATTTGTCGGAGACACCAACATACCCATCTAGACCACGCGGATCTGTATTGGTTGGTGCGGATATGGGCCCAGGTCCTGACGAGGAGTCTTGCAGCTTCCACTGAAATGCCTTGGACTTTCCATTGTTCCTAGTATTCCTACAAGCCATCAGCCTGAGGGAACCCACCATTATCGAGGGGTGAGGATTACCCTGGGGATCTTGTAGGAGATCTAGGTGTAGAGGGATTGGAAAATCCCTGGAAAGTTCCATCATCACTGGATACCAGGCTTGCAACCTCCAGATTGGAGTGATCACAACCAGATCCACCACCTGCCTGCTCACTTGGGCCGACAGCAGCATGATCATTCCACATGGAGGGAATACATAGGCCTGTTCCAGGCTTTAGTCTTGGAGGAAGGTATCTGTCGCCACCGCCAATGGGTCTGGCCTCCAGCTGCAGAATCTCTCCTCCTGAAATTCTAGGTGGGAGGTAAACGGATCCATTAAAAATGGGCCCCAACATTCCTGGAGCCAGTTGAAGATGAAGGGGTTCAGTTTCTACAGACTGACGTCTCTCCAGTGACGAGAGTGACAATCTGCTATCCGGTTGGCTTTGCCAAGGAGGTGTTCTGCCATCAGAGATATGTGGTTGGTTAAACAGTACTCCCACAGGGTCCAGGCAAGATCTGACTGGGCCTTTGAGTGGGTACCCTCGAGGTGATTGACATAAGACTGCTGCTACGCTGTTCATCTTTAGTAGGACTGTGCACAGCACCTTGTCCTACGTCCAGCACCTGAGTGCGAATGAGACTGCCATCAATTCCAATCAGTTGATATGAAGGGCTTGTTTGTCGGTAGACCATTTTCTTCCGGAAGAGAACCCGCCGCAGCGAGCACCCCACCCCAAACCACATACGTCTGATTTGATCACCAGGTCTGGTTGGGAACCGAAGATCACCCTGCCATTCCATGCCTCCATATGGGAGATCCAGCAACTGATCTCTTCTCTCACCTCCTCTGAGTGCGGGATCTGTTGGGAATAGGAGAGGCTTTTCCTTAGATGCAATATTTTTAAAGCATTGTAGTGCCCAGTAATGGGGGGGTCCCGTAAAAATCGCTTGAATGGAAACCGAGAGCAGCCCCACTATGTGGGCCAGTTGCCTTAGAATAATCTGATATTTTGTCAGGGTTCTCCGTAATTAGTGCCTGATTTTGGCCACCTCTGCGACAGGCGTAGGTCTTGGTTTGGTAAAAGTTCACAAACCTATTGGAGTCTTGATATTGGCTCCTGTGCTGCTCTCCACTGAAGGCTTGTTGCTGATAACGGATGGACGAGCGACCCACTCCTCGGCCGGCATTGTTAAAAACACTGGGGTTAAATATTATTTGAATGAAGGTCTGGGCCTTATCTACGGAATTGAATGTGTTAACAAATGTTCCCAGTTCCCGAATAAACGGGTCCCCGAAATGGTTGCCCTGGGCCACTGTGCCCACCTCTGAAGTTGAGAGATCCCCTAGTTTGGGGTCGAACTTGAGTAACCAAGATATGTGCCGTTCTGTAGAAATTGCGCTGTTGTCATTCCCCCCCAAAATTATTGCCCTCTGAGCCCAGCTAGACAAGGCTTTGGGGCAGATCAGCATACCCAATGCCTTCGCGTCCTCTGCCATATCCAGGACTGGCAGGACCTGTCGACTCCCTTTTTTGGATCACGGAAGAATTTGGCGAGAAAGGTGGCCATTTTAGCATCTATCTCCAGGGTTAGGGCCACTTTCCCTTCAAAAGACGGCCGGGGACATTCTGCCTTAAGGCAATTCCTCACCTCTTTATCCAGGGGTTCCCTAAGCCTGTTAACTATATAGGAAGCAACCTTGGGGGCTGGGAACCATTCCGCAGAACGGGGATGCAGCAGATCTGGGTTAATAGGTCTGCCGGGACCAGGCTTGAGCCCGATGTTTCTGAGTTCAGGAGAGGGGACGTGGAGGGGCGCCAGGGTCTGGACTGTTCCCTGTCACAATCAGAGGTTTTTGGAGAATCATCCCAGTCTCCTGGGGTACCTTGGGGGGGGGCATTAGAGGGGGCTCCCCAGGAGTGTCCTGAAGGTTCCAGGATGGGTTGAGCTTCCATAAACACTTTCCTCAGATGCTCAAAAGAGTCAAGATCTATCCCTGACCCCTCTGTGGGTTTGTGCTTGTCTGGATTGAGCATGGAAGGATTCCCTGGAGGTAAAGGGGCTCGTAACCCCGCCACGTCTTCCCTTTGGTTGAGGGCTTCTTATCATTGGGCTTGTAATGACATAAGTCTCTTCTCCACGAGGGCCACTACCTGTGAAACTGCCTTGATGATGGAGGCATCCATTACCTTGCAGTAGTGGTCATCAATTGGGGGATAGGTAACCTCCTCCATATATTAATCTCCCCCAAAGCTATAGCCTGAGGTAGTGGGGAAAGTTGATCAGGTGTAACACCTAACTTTATGTCCCTGATAGGTTTTCTCCCCTTTGATGAAGTATAGGGGTGCAATTGTGGGACTTCCTCCATGTTATTCTCTAGGGAAACAATGTTCTGCCTGGGACTGTCCCACTAATGTACTTCTTTCTTTTACCCAAGTACCGGTGTCTGTCTCCCGGCAGATGCTTGCTTTTCCAGCGTTGGTGAAGCGCTATTAATATAATCACACTGATCCCTGAGAAATGGCGCAACAGGTGTTTGCCTCCTACCGCCAGCCTAGAGAATACGAGTGAAAGGTCACTGCACTAGTTGAACCTTCCCCATGTCAGCTACCTCCACCGGCTGCGCTTCACCAAACACAGTGAGAGGCGTGCGCCGGGGGTCTTGGGGGAGAGACGCACTGAGCGTTTTGCTTGTAATGCATGGGCCCCTTAGCAGTCGGTTGACCATGCGAGAGCATTAAACAAAGACAAACGACTACGTAGGAGTCCCTGAAAAAAATATGATTTAAACCGGCATCTCACACAGACACAACGCGTGGCAAATGGTGCGGTTAAGCTGCGAGCCTGAAATTCTACCAGTTAAACACCAAAAACATACAAAATTTCACACAATAAAGGTAACAGAGAGAAACTTGTCTGAATGCTGCTAGAGCAGCAAAGAAAGAGGAAGAAGGAGCATCTGCAGGGACAGTTATACATGCAGGGGCATCCTGATCGGACAGAATGTTTTCTCTTTGGGTTTCTCCATTGTGCCATGGGAAATGTAGTTTGTTTTAATGCCTTGCTGTTTGAAAAAAGGCTGCTGTTGAAATAAGGCAAAGAAAGGAAAAGCCTAATCCTCTCCTCCGGATCCTGCCAAAGAATTGCTGGATCAGACTATTCTGGTCAACATCATATAAATTAAAGTCGCTAAGTCCCACAAAATTGTCTTGCAAAGAAGACAATTAGCCCAGAGCACTGGACACTTGTATAGAGTCCGCCGAAGCATCCAGGGTAATAGTTAAGAGGTCCAGATAGGGCAAAAGAGGGGATTAAGGATAATAGTGAAGGCCATCGCCTCAATATTATTGATGTTCATCAATTTAGTAATGGAGCAAGAGCAGGAGCGATGAATAATTGTCAGCCTACCCCCATTTTTCTGTAACCAGTCATTGTGTTCAATAGAAAAGTTAGGGGGGATATCCAAGGCTAGGTCAGCAGCAGACCAATCCTTGAGCCAATTTTCAGTAAGGAATATCCGATAGAGTTGTAGATTCCTTACCTTAGAATTTCCCCCAGGTATCAGTCTGAATCCACAGATTTTTTCTTGAGCAGTACCCCTGCGCGTTGTCAGGTGGCGTCAGTCCGCTCCGCATCCGTCGTCAGCATTGTGGGCGCCTGGTTGGAGTCACAGGTACTACATAGATGCCAACCATGCTCGCTGACGTCCGTTCTTTCTTTTTCCACGCCAGCCTAGCGCAGATCTGGAGAGAGTTACCTCTAGCCACTTTTTGGCTAACTTATTTAGATTTATTTTGTTGATGTCTTTTTCGAGTCGTAGACTCCTGGTGCTTCTAGGATGCCCCAGGAGGACTGGCTTCAAGCCTTGTGGTACCTGCCACTGGATGATGTGCATGATAGATTTGTACCTCTGTGCCTTTGATGTCTGGAGCGAGACCAAAACCTGAAGTCGTGCTCCAAGTGCAGGGGCATGAACCTGAAGGCTTTGCGGGAGTGTTCACGAAATCTGCTGGAGGTCCAGCGCTTGGATCCGCGTCGCTTAACTCTCGTTAGAAGGGAATGTCTCGAACAGTCATGAAGCCCAAACTCCTCAAAGTCCAAGTTGTGGGGGAGATCCTTGGTCAAGTTGGAGAAGCACAAGAAGTCGAAGCAGCACAGGTGTTTGTTTGACTTCTCCCTGACGGTCGGCTGACGTCGCTCGAAGGCTCTATCTCTGGAGCCTTCTTCCGAGACTGCTATGTTCCTCCCTCCCTTTCCAGGAACCGTAGCATCTTCTGCCCAAATCCAGAAGTTCTATCAGGGCTTGTACCTCATATTTGGGGAGCACAGCTCCGCTCGCGTGCCTTTGGGCCCACCGGAGTCGGTTTGGGGCCCTGGGACTTTGGCGGCTCCGGAAGGTCCCAGTGGATCCGGATCGACACTGGATGATCTTACTTGACCTTCCCCGACATCAATCCCGATGATGACACTTAAAGTGTCGACTGTGCCCCTGGTCTGCACTGAACCCATCCTCACCACCAGGGTGGACACAGAGTCGAACTGACGTCGATTCTGATGCTGGAAGGGACTTTTGTCCCTGCGTTCATTCCTGGGGTTCCCTTTTGGCCAGAAGGTGTGGCAGAGGGCTGGGAGGGGCCGCTGCACCCTTTAACTGACCAGCTTGAGGAACAGGACTGGAAAATGGAACTGGGTGATGCCAGTGGTCTGGACACTTCCCCTGACACTAGCCTGCTTTCTCCCCCTACCATGGCTACAGAGTAATGTAAATGTAAATGTAAATGTAAATTGATACTTGTATAGCGCACTACTCGCCCGCAAGGGTCTCAAGGCGCCTGTACTCATACCGCTGTGGAACCCATCCTGGCTTTCCCTGTGAGGTGTCCACTCCTGGGCACCCCCAAGGTGGAGGCCAGGCATCCTTAGCGTTGTGGGGGCCGTTGCGGAGATTAAGCAAGCTATTGCCCTGAGTTGCAGAGTGCGACTCCATGATTGGAATAGGCACCGAGGCGAGAATGATCAGGTCCGTGGAATTTTGAGCCCAAGACCCGCCGAGGCGGGGAATTGAACCCCGGTCCTGGGCTAGACCTCTGCATCAGGGTCTGCCGCTCTAACCATTGAGCCACACTTCTCAAGGCAGCTTCCTATGCTGTGGTAATGAGTAGGGCGGCCAAGGTCCTCTGCCTCGAGCTCCTTATGGTGGCAGTCAGGACTAACCTCTTGACAGAGGTGGTTCAGCTGAGGCTTTCTATTCTGAACCCTTTTGCTGTTCAATGAAGCCCTGACGTACGTACGTACTGGGCACTTCGTCCAAGCCCAGAGCAGGAGCTCCTGTCGATAGGTCAATTGCCTACTGACCCACTCCAGGCTACCCAGCCTTCCTGACCAAACACCCCTCTCCTGAGAGCTTGGTAGTCTAAGCCTCTTCATTAAAAGGCGCCTTCCCTTCTCCCCCAGATAGGGAATCCAAGAAGCTGGAACATCTTGGGAAGAAGATGTTCTCTTTGTCATACTTGGCGTTGTGGCTGGTGAATATCGCATGCCTCTTGGGCCAATACTCTCATACTATCTGGGATACGATGGCACAGATGCTACCTCAGTGCCTGGGGAAAGCCCAGCCCAGGCCATTCTCTCTCAAGCATATGGGAGAGACACTGCCAAATTTACCAATTTTCAATTTCAATTTTCAAGGCTTTTATTCGATTTGTAAATACAAATCATACAAGCAAAACTTATAAAACAATTCATTACATTAAAATTATTATAAAATGCAAGGTTATACAAGAGAAATCCGGAATATTTCATATGGGCAAAGAACATATACTAACAAGCACTAGACATCAAATCATGATTGGAGATGTAAGAATAAACTAGAAAGTGCGGGGATCATACGCGTACAGACAGGAATAAAGAAATTATCGCATGAAATGCTTATCCTGGCAGCTGTACATTTTAAAACAAGCCCAAAGCCAAAGACATGGGACATTGTAAATTGCAAAGTAAATTTAAAGGACAGTTAGGTACAGACAGGACGGTGTGAAAATATATCAGCACTAGACACTTCCTGGCAGCTGTACCATTAAAATGCTAGAAGTCATGGGAGCATACCTGTACAGACAGGATAAAAGTAATAATCGCGCAATGTGCTCTTCCTGGCAGCTGTACATTTTACATCAAACCCATAGTAAAAAGGCATTTTGCATAATTATTTGCCGCATGCTATAAAAGAGACAAGTGAGTACAGACAGGAATATATAAAATCATGGCAATACAATACATTTCCTGGCAGCTGTACATTTCAGAATAAAAGTGGCAACAAAAAAACAAATGTCCACATTTTCTAGGGCTGATAGTAACGCAAGGGCATTCTTAAAAGACCGTATGTTGTATTTGATAAAAATAGGTTTTAAGTGCCTTAATCTTAAAAAGTGATAAAATTTGCAGAAAAGTAGAAAATGGCAGCAACTCTGGCGTGAAACGTTGTCACAAGGGCAGGGGGTTTCTGATTTAAGTTTCTGTACTGGAAACGCAACAAGATGATGTACGATACCCAACCTGACACGAGTTAGGACAAATTGATGAGATGGACGGCTGACTTTTAAGAGATAGGCTTGGAACCCCGATGGTAAATTAGGTTCCTTATAGACCTTCACAGTAGCCAGCTTGCCATATACCTCATCACGCCCTTTCTTTTTGTACATTAAAAAAGTTTGTTTAATTTCTTTTTTTGGGATTTCAACCGCCAGTTCAGGGTTAAGGAGAACATCAATATCAAACAGAGTTTTGTACCAAAAGTGAATATATTTCAGCCAAAGGATGCGTGATGAAAAGTCCAAACCTATACAATCAAGAATAATTTCTTGAGTGAATCGAGTCTCTGACTTAGCCCAAATAGAGCGCCACAATAAGAGTGGGCGAACGGCTGCTAAGTCAGAGATAAACTCGACCCCAACCTCGTCATGGATTAATTGAACAGAAGCAGAATGGGGGACACATAACACTCTTTTAAAAAACTTATTTTCATCTTTTTGTAGGGGAGTGCCATCTATGTGACCCCACACACCCGCCCCGTAAAATGCCGAGGGAACACAGCGTATGTTGTAGATGTTAATCATATCTCGGATGCTTCTCGATCCGAGCTTGGAAGCAAATCGAAATACGCTGCTGGTAGTTCGCATCATTTTCATCCTGATATTATCAAGCTCGGATTTCCAAGACCCATCGTTGGCATAGGTGATTCCTAAGTAACAGAATGTTTTAACTTGTAGCATTTTGTCACTATCTAAGTAAAAACTGGACTTCAATTTATTAGCTGACTGACCACACAACATGACATAGGTCTTAGATTTATTTACACAGAGTCTCCTGTTTTGTATAAACAGCATAAAACTGTCAATGAGACGCTGTAAACCTATCTGGGTGCGGGATAAAAGAACGGCGTCATCCGCATATAATAAGATTGTGACAGGTTTGCCTCCAGTCAGCGGAGCGTCTGCCGGTATAGTAGCTAAGGTGCGATCAACACAATTAATGAAAAGGGAAAATAAAAGAGGGGCTAATACGCATCCTTGACGGATGCCCCTTGACACTTTAAAAAACGGTGTACATTCACCTAGGGTACCGTATCGGACTTTACAAGAAAGTTTCTCGTAGAGCCTTGCCAAAAAGTGAACTATTTCTTTCGGTGCCCCTGACTCCAGTAAAACCTGCCAAAGAATACCGTGATCAACTAAATCAAACGCGCTGCTCAGGTCAGCAAAACATAAAAATAAATTGCCCTTTTTAGCTACTGTATATTTGTTAATTAAAAGATCCAAATTTACACATTGCTCTAATGTGCCCATGCCTTTCCTAAAGCCATATTGCACTTTAGTTAAAATGTTCATATCCTCGGCCCAAGTTTCTAGTCTTTTGAGCAGAATTCTGCTCATAACCTTTACTGAGGCGTCCAATAAAGAAATAGGTCGATAATTGGAGGCCTCGGATTTACTACCTTTTTTGAATAGGGGGATGATAACCGATTGGCCCCAGGAAGGGGGAATGTTACCTTCAGCTGCACAATTGAAAGTCCTCACCAGAATGGGGGCCCACAGGTTAGGTTCAGCTTTTAATAAATCTATAGGCACCCCATCGGGTCCCGGGGCCTTCCCCCCCCTTGCTGTTGGCAAGGCCTTCAAGTCCCTCTTCCAGGGTTATCCCCAAAGGTATAGGTGTCCATATGGTCGAGTCAGCAAGAGGTAAGGTTAATGATAACCCTTCTGGGTTAAAGATATTGGTAAAGTGGGTGATCCACTCCTCACATGCGACATAAGAAGTAATTTCCGGAATGCCTTCTGTATTTAAAAATGAGCTGTTGACTATTTCCCAATAGAGTTTACTATTTTGCCATATGATGTGGACTGGATACCACAGACTTACTGGGAAGAACAATTTCCACATCGATAGCTGTAAGACTCTATGCCTGGTTGTGGACTTCTGGCTTCTCAGCCACGTCCTGTTCAGCCCAGTTAGTCACACAAACTGTCCAGCCTCTTCTTAGACCTGGGACCCAGCATCCTCGCAGGTCAGGGAGCCAGCAGATGGGTCAGTCCACCCTTTCCCCCACCGCAGACTCCAACCCTTCTTAGTCCGACGTTTCAGGTGCATCAACAGCCAGTTGGAGGCAGGGTCCGCCATCACCTCCTCCACAGGAAATCCATCACGTTGGACAGGTGGGTTCTGCAAATAGTCCGAAGGGGCCACTCCCTCTTCTTCGAGACTTCCCCTCCATGCCACCTTCATACGATCGCATGACAGGATCATTTCGAACATCTCAGTCAGGAAGTATCTGCTTTTTTGGCTAAGGCAGCTATAGAGAGGGTCGCTGTGCCAGAAGTGGTTGTTGTTCCCTCTACTTTCTTGTACCCAAGAAAGACAAAGGTCTACATTTTCTTAGATCTCCGGTCCTCAACTTCTTCCTCCGGAACGAGAAATTCAAAATGCTCACCCTAGCCCAAGTTCTGTCTGCACCCGACCCAGGAGACTGACTGGTAGAATTGGACTTACAGGACACTTATTTTCATATCCCCATCCTGCCAGCCCACAGACGTTCCCTTTGGTTCACAGTGGGCCATAAGAACTTTCAGTTTACCGTGCTCCTCTTTGGTTTTACCATTGCCCCCTCAGTGTTCAAAAAGGTGATGGCAGTGGTCGCAGCTCATCGGCGCAGATCAGGGGTACCAGTCTTCCCCTATCTTAATGACAGACTGTTGAAGGCAGGCTCATCCCAGGCTGTCTTCTCCCAACTCCAGACTATTGTAGACCTCCCTGCATTCGCTGGGGTTCACTATCAATGTGCCGAAGTCACATCGGACTCACTCTCAGACGCTCTCTTTCATCGGGGCGTTTCTGGACACAGTGCAGTTTTGGGCCTATCCCCCCGAGCGGTCAGTCTGGGCTATCTGAAAGAGACCATTAGTTATTGATTCCTTACCTTAGAATTACCCCCAGGTGTCAGACTGGATCCGAAGGATTTTTCAGTAGCATTACCCCTGCGCATCAGTCCACTCCGAGTCAGTGTCGTGGTCACCAGGATGACGTCGCAATGTCTACTTAGATGCCACCCCTGCGTGCTGACTTCAGTTCTTTCATTTACTGTGCCAGCCAGCACAGATCAGGAGAGAGCTTGCCCCTTAGACTCAAAAAAGACGTGGACAAAAAATTACTATCGACTCGAGGGATGGCCCATTGGCGGACTGGTTTCAAGCCTTGTGATTTTTGTCACAGGTTGATATGTTACGGATCCGCACCTCATGTGCCTTTGGTGTGTGGAGCGCGATCACAACCCAAAGTCCTGCTCAGACTGCCGGGCCATAAATCTGAATTCTTTGCGGGTGCTCTCCTGACAGCTTATGTTGGCCCTGCAGTCTGCTTTGCATCGTTCAAGGTCCTGGTCGAGAGGTAGGTCTTGGGACAGGTCGCAGAGCCACCATCACTCATGAAAGTCTTCGCACTTATCGAGTATGTCGAAGCACAAGAAGAAGGCGAAAAAGCATTGTCGCTCTTTGACTTCTCGGCGTCCATCTGCCGATGTGATGCGGGTCCTGGAGCGTCGTCGCTCTCCGGCTCAGTCTTCGGAGCCCGCTTCTGGGACTGCTCTGCACTACGCTTCCTTTCCTGTAGCCAGGGCGTTCACTACCCAGCTTCGAGCGTTTTGCAAAGCGCTTCACAGAATCTTTGGGCAGCCCAACTCTACCGGCATGCCTTCAGGCCCCGTGGACACAGCTGGGGCCCTGGCCCTCTGACACCGGCCTGGATCAGGATCGTTGCCAGTCGACCTCACGGTACCTTCCCTGGCCCCAGTTCCAGTGACAACGCACCCGGCGGTGGTTGTGCCTCGAACCGGCGTCGACCCCAGCCTCACCCCTGACTTGAAAACGGAATGGACCGAAGCAGATACCGGCGCTGGAGGGTACTTTTGTGCCGCTGTTCATCCCTGGCGTTCCCTATTGCCCTGAGAGGCAGCCAGAGGAGGACGAGGAGGACTGGGTGGAGTCTGGAGCCCCTTAAGCCAACCAGCTTGAGGAGCTGGACTGGTGAGAGGAACTTGGTGATGCCAGTGGTTTGCATAACTCCCCAGATCTTGGCATGCTCTCCCCCCTACTATGGCTACAGAGGAGGGAGCACTGTATGCAGTGGTGTTGCATAGGGCGGCTAAGGCCTTAGGCCTGGAGTTTCTTACGGTGGCAGTCAGGACTAACCTCCTGACAGAGGTTCTTCAATCGGCAGCAGCCTATTCAAAGCCCCACAGCCTTTTAATTAAGCCCTCCCCAATGTTCTTTTGGGCACCCGTCTAAGCCCAGCACAGGGGCTCCTCTGGAGAGGATGAGTCCCCGACACTACCACCAGACCCTGTGCGAACCACTTCTCCTCTCCCAGCACCCTACTCCTGAGAGCTTGGTAGTTCAAGCCTCATCTTCCACCGATGCATTCCCTACTGCTCCCCCAGATAGGGAATCCAATAAGCTGGACCACGTTTGGAAGAAGAGGTTTTCTTCCTCCAGCTTAGCATTGTAGTCAGCAAAGCTGGCATGCCTCTTGGGCTGTTATACCCATACAGTGTGGGATACTGTTGCACAAGTGCTGCCTTAGTGCCCAGAGGAGACCCATGCCATTCTCACATGCGCAATGGCATAGGGTCAAGACGCAGCTAAGTTCACCATTCAGTGTGGGCTAGATACTGCTGACTCTCTGGACAGAACGGTTTCCACGTCTGTAGCCTTGAGGCGCTATGCCTGATTGAGGACATCTGGTTTCTTGGGGATGTCCATTCCCTCCTTTTGGACATGCCCTTTTATGGCTGTCACCTGCTCAGTGACAAGCCGGACTTAGTGCTGGTCTTTGGACTGGGTAAGAGTAGTCTGCTTAATTCAGACACTATGTTCATCACCACCCCCTTTTCTGAATAGTTTATGGCCACTATAGGTGTAGCAGGGTATACTCAGACATGAGTCCCTTGCTCACTGCACCATCAGGATTCAGGCAAGCCGGGCCGACGACGGCTGAAATGCCAGAAACCGGTCCCCGGAAGCTTGTTTCCTTCCCAGTATAAGAATTGGCTTGGTAGTTTGGTTTGCCCTGTTCCCATCATGCACTGGAACAGGAACAGACTAATTTGCATGTAGCCAGGTTCTGAGCTGGGATGGTGCAGTGAGCTAAAAAACGGTGATGGATCAAGCCCTGATCTTTGGACTGGGTAAGAGTGGTCTGCTTAATTCAGACACTCTGTTCATCACCACCTCCTTTTCTGAACGTATATGGCCACTATAGGTGTGGCAGGGTATACTCAGACATGAGTCCCTTGCTCTCTGCGCCATCAGGATTCAGGCAAGCCGGGCCGACGACGGCTGAAATGCCAGAAACCGGTCCCCGGAAGCTTGTTTCCTTCCCAGTATAAGAATTGGCTTGGTAGTTTGGTTTGCCCTGTTCCCATCATGCACTGGGACAGGAACAGACTAATTTGCATGTCGCCAGGTTCTGAGCTGGGATGGTGCAGTGAGCTAAAAAACGGTGATGGATCAAGCCCTGATCTTTGGACTGGGTAAGAGTGGTCTGCTTAATTCAGACACTCGTTTCATCACCCCCCCCCCCTTCTGAATCGTTTATGGCCACTATAGGTGTGGCAGGGTATACTCAGACATGAGTTCCTTGCTCACTGCACCATCAGGATTCTGGCAAGCCGGGCCGACGACGGCTGAAATGCCAGAAACCGGTCCCCGGAAGCTTGTTTCCTTCCCAGTATAAGAATTGGCTTGGTAGTTTGGTTTGCCCTGTTCCCATCATGCACTGGGACAGGAACAGACTAATTTGCATGTAGCCAGGTTCTGAGCTGGGATGGTGCAGTGAGCTAAAAAACGGTGATGGATCAAGCCCTGATCTTTGGACTGGGTAAGAGTGGTCTGCTTAATTCAGACACTCTGTTCATCACCACCCCCTTTTCTGAATCGTTTATGGCCACTATAGGTGTGGCAGGGTATTCTCAGACATGAGTTCCTTGCTCACTGCACCATCAGGATTCTGGCAAGCCGGGCTGACGACTGCTGAAATGCCAGAAACCGGTCCCCGGAAGCTTGTTTCCTTCCCAGTATAAGAATTGGCTTGGTAGTTTAATTTGCCCTGTTCCCATCATGCACTGGGACAGGAACAGACTAATTTGCATGTAGCCAGGTTCTGAGCTGGGATGGTGCAGTGAGCTAAAAAACGGTGATGGATCAAGCCCTGATCTTTGGACTGGGTAAGAGTGGTCTGCTTAATTCAGACACTCTGTTCATCACCACCCCCTTTTCTGAATCTGACTTAGTCCTCAAGCGCTTCAATGATTCTAGGGCTACGGCCAGATCCTTGGGCTTCGTGGCAACTTCTCGCCCCACGCAGTCCACCTTTTGCCCCTTTCATGGCTACAGAAGGGGTGCCCCACCACGTTCTACCCAATTTGGCCATAGGGCAGCGCAAGCTTCCCAGCTTTTGTGTGGCTGTGGATGTGGGACCAGCGATGAGGGTCTAGGGGTCAGCAGCGAGCCAGTCTACCCATGCCCCCCCGCAGCGGCCTCCAAACCCTCCTAGTCAGAACTTTCAGGGCCACCAGAGGCCATTAGGCTGCAGGATTCGCCAGCACCTCCTCCACTGGCAAAACATCACGTCAGACAGGACTACTCCCTCCCCTCCGTGACTAACCCCCTCCATGTCACCAGCACTCCATTGCATGTCAGAGAATCACTTGGCCCTTCTCCGCTAGGAAAGTTGCAGCTCTTAGCCAAGGGAGCTATCGAAAGGGTCCCTGTGCCAGAAGTAGTTTGGTTGTTACTCTCACTGCTTTCTGGTACTCAAGAAGGACTAAAGTCTGCGTCCTATCTTAGATCTCTGAGCCTTCAACCGCTTCCTCTGGAAGGAGGAGTTTGAAATGCTCACGTTGGCTCAGGTCCTGTCTGCTCTCTCTCTCGGAGACTGGATGGTAGCGTTGGACTTGCAGGACGCCTATTTCCACATTCCCGTTCTGCCAGCCCACAGGCTTTACCTACGGTTCACGGTAGGCCACAGCATTTTCAGTTCATCGTGCTCCGTGCTCCCTTTTGGCCTTACCCCAGTGCCCCTCAGGTGTTCACTAAAGTGATGCGGTGGCCACAGCTCATCTGTGCAGATCAAGGGTCCCAGTCTTCCCCTCTCTCGATAACTGGCTGTTGAAGGCGAGCTTCTGCACTTGCTGAAGTTCATTATCAAAGTGCCGAAGACACTCCGGATTCCCTCTCAGATGCTCCTTTTCATCTGAGCAGTTCTGGATACAGCGCAGTTTCGGGTTTATCCTCCCGAGCAGCCAGTCTGGGATATTTGTGCTATGATACCGATCTTTCAGCCTCTATCCCGGATTTCTGTGAGACTGACCATGAGGCTGCTAGGCCTCACGGCCTCCTGCATCCTGCTGGTGGATCATACCAGGTTGCATATGCAGGCTCTGCAGTTGGACCTGAAGTTCCAGTGGGCGCACCATCAGGGGAATCTTTCCGATATCGTCCAAATCTCGGAGCAGACTGTACGTCAATTGCAGTGTTGGCTCACAAACCAGGATTGGGTCAGCGGCAGAACCCTCTCCCTTCCCCAGCCAGAGTTCACAGTAGTGACAGATGCCTCACTCCTGGGATGGTATAGCCACCTGGGAGAGGCGGAGATCAGGAATCTCTGGTCTCTGGCTGAGTCTGGTCTCCACATCAACCTTTTGGAGCTCTGGACGATCAGTCTTGCACTGAAGGCATTCCTTCCTTCTGTCGAAGAAGAGTAGTGCAGGTTTTGACAGACAACACCACCACCATGTGATACTGCAACAAACAGGGTGGGTAGGGTCGCGAACCCTATGTCAAGAGGATCTTTGCCTTTGGACATGGCTGGAACATCAGGGCGTATTTGTGGTGGTTCAACACCTGGCAGCTCAAACTCAGCCGGCGATGCATGATGGATCACGAATGGGGTCTTCACTCAGAGGTGGTGCAAGGCCACTTTCGGCAGTGGGGCGAGCCTTGGTTAGATCTGTTGGCCACCGAAGAGAACGTGCAAGGCGGCACTCGCTTGGCAACTTTTTTGTCACAAGTGGAATTGCGGCATCCTGTACGCCTGTACCACTTCTGCCCAGTGTGCTGAAGGAGATCAAGCGCAATCAGGCCCAAGTCATTCTTGTATCTCCGGACAGGGCATGAAGAATCTGGTACCTGGAGCCATCAATCCTCCGATCAGACTGCCTCTAAGGGAGGATCTTCTGTCGCAGCAGCAGGGAACGGTCCTCCACCCGAGCCGGTCCAGACTCCACCTCCTTGCATGCAGATTTAGCGGTGACAGTTGACTGCTTTCGACCTTCCTCCCGAAGTCTGTAATGTCATCTTGGCAGCCAGGTGTCCCTCCGCTAAGACGGTATACACCTCTAGATGGAACAAATTTGTGGCATGGTGCACAGCAAAGGCTGTGGATCCCCTTTCTGCCCGTCTTTCAGCGGTTCTCCTCTTCATTCGATCTTTCTTTCTCAGCAGGGATCTGCTCTGGGCACTCTTAAAAGCTACCTTTCGGCCATCTCTGCTCCTTCCTAATCAGCCTTCTCTTTTCAAGTCTCCGATTGTAAATAGATATCTGAAGGCCTTACTCCTCTCTTTCCTCCCTCTCCTTTCGTAATGCCTCAGTGGGACTTAAATCTTTTTTTTTAAATATAATTTATATTTTTTGAGAGTTCGGATCATGGTACAATATAAACACATGCATAAAATCAAAATAAAGTGCAGTGTGCATATGTGCTCAATATAAATTACATTTAGAAACCCATCGAAAATACTTAGGTACATCCTTCTATAAACAATAGACTTAATATACTTAAAAAGCACAGATTATATATATAATCAGTCGGACCCAGGGAACCAAAACCATCAGGGCGCCACACTGTTTATCGGAACAGTGGGTACTTGGAAGAACAATGCGCTCAAGGTTAACAAAAAGCTATTTTCAAAATATTGAACGTAAGATTTGTAAAGATGTGACTTTTCGGGGCATTAACCAACGTTTGCAATAGATGACAGACCTTGTAGTCCGGAAGTGCTCTAAACTGAACCGAAGGAATGACATTCAAACATTATTGAAGTAACTGCATTGAAGCTAGAATCTGTAAAGAAAGGTTGTTAAATTCCCAGAGGTTTGTGACAATTGCAACATGAGAAATTAATTTACTTGAAAACTTGCTTTGAAATGCATCCACAAGTCCTTCTTCGCTTTTGGATAAACGAAAATGTATTTTAACCTTGTTCACCTGTTCTCTCAGGTTGCATATGATGAAGACGTGACACACTTTCTGGAATCGAACGCCACACTTGACTCCTCACAGACGGGCTTTCGGCCCCTCCACGGAACAGAAACAGCCTTGGTCGCAGTGACGGAGGAGGCAAGAAGGATCCTGGATAGCGGTGAGTCATCGGCCATCGTTCTCCTCGACCTCAGTGCCGCCTTCGACACTGTAAACCACAACATTCTTCTCCATCGTCTCAGTAGGATAGGCATCTCGGGAACGGCACTCACCTGGTTGAGATCCTTTCTCACAGATCGATCATTTCAGATATTCGAGAAAGATTTCACCTCCCCCAGCAAACCCCTGAACTGTGGGGTGCCCCAGGGCTCCTCCCTGAGCCCCACCCTTTTTAACGTTTACCTTAGCCCATTGGCTGATGTCGTCCGCCCCTTTGGAGTGAAAATTATCACCTATGCGGACAACACACAGCTAGTGGTAGCACTGGATCCCCCTCTCAATTCCCATCACAGCCTACACAAATGTTTGGAAGCAGTCGCCACCTGGATGACGGCCTCCTGCTTAAAACTAAACGGGGAGAAAACAGAGATTATGCTCCTGGGAAATACCATCACTAAATCTATCGACTCCATCTGGCCCCTTTGCCTAGGCTGCCCCCCGTACCCAAAGAACAAATCAAAAGCCTCGGCATATGGCTTAATTTTAATTACCAGGCAACCAAGCTATCCGCCACATGCTTCGGCTCCTGAGGCTACTACGTAAGATCCTCCCTCTTCTCCCTTTCCACTCAAGACGGATCATGGCCCAAGGGCTGATCCTATCTCGCCTTGACTGCGGAAATGCCCTATACCTCGGGGCCCCACAGTCCACGCTTAACAGACTCCAAATTGTCCAAAACTGTGCCGCCAGGACTCTTCTCGATATCCCTCGACGAGTCTCAGTCAAAGCCCGACTGAAAGACCTTCACTGGCTCTCCGTAATATCGAGGATTGAATTCAAGGCCATATGTATTGCCCATCGTTCCTATTGGGGAACAGGCCCCGCTATCAACCTTCCCCTTGTAAATGCTTATCATCCCAATCGACACCTCAGATCCGGGACATCCTATCTCACCACAGTGCTTCGAATCAAGAGAGCGAGGTGTGGAGGCCGTTCGCTCTCCTACAATCTAGCTAAGATCTGGAACACGCTTCCCCTCACAATCAGATCAGAACCTAAACTACTTACCTTCCGAAAGCTCCTTAAAACCTGGCTTTTTAATAAACCAATATAAAATCTAGCGTACTCCACCTTAGCCCATCCTCTGCAACGCTGGGACGCCCCAGGGTAGCCATCGCGCTCTATAAATTATCTTTTCATTTCATTTCAAGGTCGAAACCGGTATTGCTTTACCTGCTGGAATAAAAATGGTTCCTCTGATGTCCGACTGGTGGGCTTGATTTCTGCGCTGGAGGTGGCGTGAAATATTTTGATATATATATATATATATATATAGTAAGTTGGATATTTCACAGTTCCCTATTCCACAGTGAACAAGTATAAAGTGACATGTGCATATATTCAATATGGGAATGGAATTAAACAACTAAACACATACATCTACATCAAACAACTTTTTGAGACCATATGTTATACCGTTGCTTAAAAAGCATACTATTACCCAAATCTTTTTTATTAATTTCCTATAGGCCCCCAACGTTTCTCAAATTTCCTAAGAGATCCTGTTCTTAGTGCATAACGCCTTTCTAGTTCTTTGACTATACACAGTTTTGCTCTTCATGCTTGGAATGAAGGTACATTTTTACTTCGACATTCTGCTTGCATATTATTCAATGTAAAATTTGTAGAGCATCCCAAAACTGCAATATAATTGTCAATAGCTATACATTGGCCTATGGTACTTCTAAGATATTTGTCAATTTCTTCCCATAGATTCTCATTTTTGGGGCAATCGCAAATGATATGTGACCATGTGCCTCCTCCTGTTTTTGCGCATCAGAAACATCTGTCTTCTACCTGGGTATATATACTATGTAGAAATGAAGGGGTTCTATAGACTAGAGTAACCATTTTGAATAAAATTGCATTCGTTTAAAATTGGCTCCTCTACTTACTGTGGTGTTAAGTCTGTTGATTGTCCTCCAAGTTGATCTTGGGATCTGCATACATTCTTTTTTTACACCATTTATCTTGCATTTTCTCATAGATAGTAACCAATGTATTTATTATTTAAGATTGTTATCCAAGCAGTTACTGACCGCTTTTCAGGGTTTTCTAGAGCTTCCGTTATTAATGAACTTGCTGTTCAAGTTCCTGCATCTATATTTTCTAAAAAGTGCTTTATTTTAATGTATGACCATTTAAGCATGTCCTTGGAATGGAGGAGCCGGATTTCTATCTCCGGCCACTTTTTCCTGGAGTTTAAGTCAAGGAAGTCTTTTACTTGCCTATATCTATTTTCCTCCCACTTTCTCAATACACCGGACTGTAGTAATTTAACCTCCCCAGTGTAGAGATCAGACAGACTTGTTATACCCTTTATTCTCGGAATCCTATAGAAAGCTAACAGTTGAGCTCTTTCTTTATGAATCCATTGGAGTACCTTGTACCGGACTTTCTTTGGATCCAAAACTATTCTTGTTGGGTCCTTAATTCTGGGTTCTATTGAAATTTTAATTTAATCAAGTTAGGCAAAAAATCTGTGTTTGTTGTGTGCAAAATAGTATGCTCTTATGTTTGGGAGGGACAATCCTTCCTTTTCCATAGAAAAATGTAATGTGCCTAGTGCTAATCTTGGTATCTTATTGGCCCACAGAAAGGATGAGAACAAACTATCTCCTTAAAAAAGACATTTTTAGAGCGTACGGAGCTGCTGTGAATAAGAAGTTAAACAGTGGTAAAATAGACATTCGAATAAGTGCCACTCGTAGTGCTAAAAGGTGCTTAACTTTTTGTAACAGGGAAATATAGTTCAGCTGGAACAGCTCCTCTACTTTTTCTGTCACATATATCCCTAGATATTGCTTCGGGCGTGAGTTGTACGTTGCGTGAAATTGGGCATTAAAGTATCCACTGAACAGTTGCTTAAGATAATTTTCGTCTTGGACATATTAATTTTGCATCCACCTATTGTTTAGAATTCCGAAAAGATCCCTAGGATCTTCTCTTGGGTATGATCCCTACAGTTTAAAAAAGAACATTATCGTCTGCGTAGAGTTTTATATTAGTCATGCAGTGCAGAGGTGTGGTATGTAACGTTTTTTGTCTAATGTCTGTTGCCAAAGGTTCAATAAAAAGGGCAAATAAAATAGGGAAAAAGGGGACAGCCTTGTCCTGTATCCCGATGTATTCGACAAGAGCCTACATTTATAGAATTAATTAACATTTGTGTCTTTGAGCCTTATAATGTTTTCTTATTTATTGTATAACACCTTCTGGGAAACCTAACTGTTCAGGAATAATAAAAAGACAGTTCCAGGATACTAAATCAAAGGCTTTCCCAGCATCTAAAAACCACACCTAAGCTTCAATACTGTTCCTATGAAAGTAATCAAGGGCATCTATTAAAATGTTGTGTTTGTCGAAAGCTGCCTCCCTGCCACAAATCCACATTGATCTACATGAATAAGAGAACCCACAATTCTATTGAACCTATTTGTGAGAAATTTTGTAAAAATCTTATAGTCAACGTTAAGAAGACTAATAGGTCTATAAGAGACGTTTTCTCTGTCTTTATCTTTCTTCAAAACGCTGACTACTACCGCTGTGTGGAAAGAGGCGAGAGGTTCTCCTCCTATCAGTAGAAGCTTAGCTAATTTTAGGATTTGTATATTAAGAGTTAGGGCTAATCTTTTATATAGTTCTGCTGATAGTCCGTCCTCCCCGGTCGCTTTACAGTTGGCTAACGAACCAATCACCAATTCAATTTCCTCAATAGAGAATTCTTCGAGTAATGATTCTCTAACATCATCGTGCAGTGAAGGGATCAGCAGTTTATCAAGGAAACTTGTAATGAGTTCTGGTGACGTTTGTCAATCTGTCTGATAGATTCCCCTGTAGTGTGTCAGAAAGGCATTCCCAATATCTTTAGTGACTGTTAATTGTGTTTTAGATACCTCATCCTGAATACTTTCAATTCTATTTTTTACCTGTTTCACTTTGCCTGCCATGCAAGTAGCTTCCCAGTGTACTCACTCTACTCATATGCCTTTTGAAGACAAGTCCTACTTACTAGATCCCCCAGTTGATGAAAATAATCCTGCATCTGCGATTTTACTTGTAGCAACTCTGGTTTTGTTTTATATATTTTGTTCCTATATGTCACATGACCATTATTTGCCTGCGCATAACCCACCTCAATTTTTTATCTTTCTTCCTTTTAAGCTTTTTGTTGCAGGATTTCTTTCGATGTAATTATACCCGTAAGGTGGCCTTAAATGCATCCCATACTATATTTATTGGTGCTGAGTCTGTGTTGTTGAAAAGGAAAGTATTTATCTAGTTGGCTATTTCCATACACCAGCTCTCGTTTTCCAAATTCAGTTTATTAAGTAAGATACCATCTGATGGGCGTTTTCGCCCTTGATCCTGCTCCCACTATTTCCATCTTAATTAAAGCATGGTCTGAGAACGCATTCGGCATATGATCTTATGTATTAACCCTGAGGCCATGTGAGATCAGAACAAAATCTATCCCGGAAGCTGTATCATACTAAACCGAAAAGCATGAAAAGTCCTGTTTTCCTGGGTTTTGACAGCGCCATTGATCTATCAAATCTCAAGACTTTTTACAGCTAGCCAGGGCAATAGCTGCCTGGGGCTTGTTTTGCTGTCGAGCCGCCTTAGAGGAATCAACTGAAGGATCCTGAAGGAAGTTAAAATGGCCCCCCATATAATGGGTCCCGAAAAACACAAGAGTGCCTGCTTCAGCTGTAGCAGGGTTTGAGGATTATCCAAAACTGGGACGTAGATTGTGGCCAAAGTAAGTCTTGACTGATTTGCGATTCAAAGTACAAGATCCCACCTGCCCCCCGGGTCTGACTGGGCGTTTTTTACTTGGAAGTGTACGTGCTTCCCTATATAAATCCCTACTCCTTTCTGCGCACATCCTGCGTTCGCTGAACATTGGAAGCCAGACCATTTCTGGAAGATTTTACTCGCATCAGATGCGCTCCGGAAATGGGTTTCCTGTAAAAAAAATGGCATCTGGGTTGTATCTTCGAAGCCAACCTTCAATTGCCTGAGACTTAAGTTTGTTGTTCAGGCCATTAGCATTATAAGAGTGAACTGTGATGTTTTCCTTACTCATAGTTGTTTTATCAAAAGTTGGCTAGAGACTTTGCGAGCTGCCCTTACAGACACAGCTCCCAACACTGCGTGCCTCAAAGACAAATAACTTTGAACTTGGTACAGCTGTTCTAAAGTGTAAGTATACATTTGCATGCAGGCAAAAATCAAAGGTGCAAGAAATAGCATATAAATAGCAGTGACGCGTACCAAAAATGTTTAAAGTGACAGGTGCTGATTTGAATCAATAACATCTGTACGAGATAGAAGTCTAAAGTGCAACAGATAGCAAATAGATTGCTATAGCATTTACAGTATCTAGAATATATAAAGTGACAGGTGCTAGCATGAATCAAAAACCAAAGGCAGAGACCATAAATATCTAAAATGCCACTAATTATCAAATCTCTGTAAAAGCACAAGGTGTCCAATAAATTTCCTAGCAGCTGAATATCTAAAGGGCTTGTACAGCGCACACAGTACTTATGATACCTAAAGTGGCAAGTGCTAACATGAGTCACCTCTAGCTCATAACTATATAAAGTGCCTTGTGCTGTAACTGGTGACCTTCGGTTAAGATTCTTAAAGAACAGGAAACTGTAATGTATGCTTATAGTATCTGTAATGCTTTGTGCTTACTTAAATTCAGAATATATCAGGACTATATAAAGTGCTCTGTGCTCAATCTGATCACATCTGTTTTAAATCCTAAAAAAACGACATACCCTAAAGTGCAAAACAAATTGTGCAAATAGCAAAAATAGTGCCAATGGATAGGTTCTTGCTAGAACTATTGCTAAGGTGGATCAGACCTACCAACGTATGCCATAGCTGTATCATTCCTGTATTCTTTAAGAATGTTGTAAACATGTCACCGAATGATGCGTTATAAACATAGACCGTTTTATACTGCAGGTAAAAATTACTGATTGTGCTTCCCTATAGCTGATTGCTGGAATGCCTGCAAGATTTACCAAAAATCTGAATTATTCTGCGATAACCAATAACACCTAAAAGACTGAGTTTTTCCAATATAAATCGCAGGCAGCGTAGGTCTTCCTATCTGGTTTAACCCTTATTGCAATTTCTGTTTCAGAAGGCACCTGCTGATCGTATAATGTTTAAGCTCCAACTTTAATGTTTTAGAGCACACACGAGAAATCTCTTTTTTGTAAATGCTTCACCTCCTCCACTGCCCTCCCTTCCCCCCTTCCTCGAAGGACTGAATTGCCCACTATTCTCTCCTGCATCCCCTCTTGTTGGATGCCATTTTGTTGCATCCCTGTACACCCGTTGCCTCACCCCTGTCCACCCTTAAAACAAACTGCCAATCTAATTTACTGTTTGCCTGCCCTCTACTCAGCCCTCTGTTAAAGATCAAAAAGAGAAGGAGGAGGGTCTTAATCCTGCCCCTCAGACAACTCTGTAGAAGTAATTGAGCTTTGTTAATGTCTGAGAAAATATAGAATTTCCCTTTAGCCAGTACTTGAGTTTCGATTGCTGCACAATTGCTGCTTGGGCTTCCCTTCCTTTGAATGTATTGATCTTTCCGCCTACATGCAGAAGCTGTGGACATGTCCGGAAATATTCTGAACTGATGAATCTCTGTCGCAGAGAAGGATCTTTTAGCAATGGTGGTGCTTAAAATGTTTTCTTTTCTCTCTTCTGCCCCCCCTCCTCCTCCTCCTGGTGTGCTCCTACGGCGCCTCCGACAATGGCGACAGGGGGCAGGGGATCGAGAAATACGACCCAGAAGCAACTATCCAAATTTGCATGGACTAAAGGTGGAGAAAAAGGACACTCGCCGAGGGTGGATAAAGGGGGCCCAGAGGCATCGTCGCAATCGGAACTGGAGCCGACGCTCCGTGACGTCCTGGCTGCTATAGGAGGAATGCGCACGTCCATGGATTCAGTGTCGGTGGAGTTCTCCCTGCTCAGAGTTGACTTTAAGCAGGTGAATGAAAAGGTGAAGGAGCTCAAAATAGCAACGACTGCACTGCAGGACGACACCTCTGAGCTTCAACGTCAAATGTCCGAAATGGAGAACAAGCAGCTTCGAAAGGCACAGCAGCTGGATGACCATGAAGGACGGGCCCGTCGAAATAACATAAGAATCCTTGGTCTCCCGGAAAAAACGGAACTGCCTGCTGGGGATCTTTACCTGGAGGACTTGATTACGAAACACTTAAAACCCAAGGCGCTCACTGCTTACTTTTCTATAGAACGGGCCCACCGGGTACCTGGCGGAAGGCCCAGGCCTGGAGGCCCGCCGCGACCTTTGATCGCCAGAGTCTTTAACTTTCGGGATAGAGATAGTATCCTACAGGCCTCCAGGACCGGCCCCCGCTCAAAATTGATAGTTATGAAGTCTCATTCTTTCCCGATTTTACTGCTCGTGTCCAGGCACAGCTAGAAGTTTTCAAGGAGTCAAGCAGAGACATAAAGTATGCAATGCTCTTTCCGGAAAAACTGCGAGTGGAATGGGAAGGTAAACCATGGTTCTTTGATTCACCAGACGCAGCCTGGGACTGGATGGAGGGCTGGACGAAGGTCGGAGGCCGGAATGGAAGCCGCCGGGACGGAGCAGAGCGAAGGGCCAGTGATGGTCCTGACCGGACAGTGATGGAGACTGCGGCGGGATCTAGCTGCCTGAATGAGCAGGAATAGGATAAACTCCTGACTTACTGGGAGCCCTGGCGTCAAGGTCACACGCAAGTACTGGGGGGGAGGAGGAGGGGGGGAAGATGCCAGGAATGGCGCGGACTTTTGCGACTATGCTGGGTTTCAATGGACTCTAGGTTTATACTGTGCTTAATTGACCGATTAATCAGACATGTTATGATGTGATGTAAGGTTCTAATGTAACGTTTAGGCTGACCTTATAGACATCATTTTATAATGCCATTGAATGAAGAGCTCAGTTCCCCTCTGCGTTTGTAACATGGTTGGGGGTGGTTCAGGCACTCTGCCACGTTGGGGGTTGGGTAGTTTTACATCCACAGGCAGGGGAGCAGGGAGGGGGCGGGGAGGAGTGAGAGGAGAATTCCTGGGGGGGGGGAGGGATGGAGATCTTGTTTTTTGTGATCTTGTACAGCTAATGAAACTAATGATGGAGATGGGTGAAGGGTTTTACGGTTTTGTTTTTGGTTCATGTTTTGGGCTACAGACGTTAGCGTTCCCCTGTTGGCCCCGGTGTCTCCTATGACCCTGCTTACCAGGAATGTGCATGGGTTGGGGGACAAAATTAAGCGAGGATTAGTATCACAGTACATTCGCCGAAAGGCACCTGCTGTAGAACTGCTCCAAGAAACACATCTGTTGGGCTTGGCAGGTAAAGCTATGGACCGTTGGGGCTACACAATGGTGGTACATTCAGAGTTCTCTGCGGGCTCCTGTGGTGTCGGCATATTGGTTAGTAAACGATTGCCACTAGTTATTCAACAGGTCTGGAGGGACACACGGGGGCAATTTGCTGCTATTTCATGCCAATAGGATTGGAAGAGATTTAACATAGTGTCAGTATACATTCCGCCGGCCCTCCATTCTGTGGCGCTTCCTGCCCTTAGTGCATTTTTATTGACCTTGCCGCAAGGGGAACTCATTCTGGGTGGCGACTTTAATGCGGTTCTCAATGCTGCGCTGGACCGCCATCTGTGTAAGTCTCAGGGAGCGGGGAAATCTCGACTAGGTGGGTTCTTAGATGCACTTGGCCTAACGGACGGGTGGAGGTACAAACATCCTGGTGACCGTGGGTACACTTTCCACTCCGGAGTTCATGGTAGTCTCTCCCGTATTGATTACTTTTTCCTCTCCGCAGACAGCCTTCCCCACTTGACTGAGGCAGAGAGGGCCGGGAGGCATCTTTGACCACTCGCCGGTTGCTAAAACATACACCTCCTACGTTAAGGCGCGGAAACAAACTTTCCCGATTTCTCCTAGCTATTTACAGGTCCCTAAAATTCGGAAGGAACTCATTGCAGTCACAAAACACTACTTTCAAGAAAAAGTGTACTCCGTCCGCTCGCCGGGCGTTCTATGGGAAGCCTATAAGACCGTGCTGAGACGGCAGGCTATTGCCTCGATAACGGGACACAGAAGGGCAGCTAGAAGTGAGTTGGATATGATTGAACCCGACCTGGCTGAGCTGCAATCGCAGCACAACACTGACCCCACGGTAGAGACGGCGCGGCTGCTGAGCCTCAAACAATGCGCTCTTACTGAGCATCAACGGGAACAAGTTAGACTGAGGCTCCAACGTACACACCACACTATCTATGAGGTAGGAGATAAGGCGGGGAAGCTTTTGGCTTGGCTGGATCAGAAGGAGAGGGCTAAGAGGACGATAGCACAGCTCCACACCGCCATGGGCGTAGTTGTCTCCACCCCAGTAGACATTGTTGCCACCTTAGCTGACCATTCTGAGCAAGTTTACACCTCAACTTCACTCTTGTAGACGGAAGAGGCGCAAACCTACATTAAAGACATAAAAATGCCGTCCCTATCGGAAGACAACGCTTTACTTTTAGAATCCGATTTTACGAAGGAAGAAGTCACTGCTGCGGTTCTCTCCCTGCAATCGGGTAAGGCTATGGGGCTCAACGGGGTCCCTATTGAGTTATAAAAGCGAGTATCCGAACTGACCGTCCCACACCTCTAAGCTATGTTCTCAGATAGTTTGAGTAAGGGGGAATTGCCCCAAGATCAACGAATTGCCACAATTGTTGCAATACCGAAACCTGGCAAACCCCCGGACGAGTGTACCTCATACCGCCCGATCTCCTTACTTAGGGGCCTATTAGGATGGCAGACGGACCTGCATCCGTCCGCCACCCCTGAGGAGGAGGGACCGTCCGCTGCGGCAGCGGCGGTCCCTCCGTGCTAATTAGGATGTGACCGCCACCCTGGCGGGCACATCCTGTATTTTTAACATTGCGGCGGGTGCTGCTTGAAGCAGCACACGCCGCAATGTTAAAAAACCCATTTCCTTTAGGTGCACGAAGCAGCAGGCACCACGTGGTGCCTGCCGCTTCGTGCACGCAAAGGCAGGTGGGTACCATAGGTACCCCCCATGTGCACCCCCACCCACTCTTCACCCCTGGGGACCCGGAACGGGTCCCCAAAGAAAACACTGTATGCCTTTCCACGGCGGAAATGCCGCCGTGGAAAGGCATAGGACCGGCTCCATCCTAATATGCCTGGCGGTGTCTGATAGAAACCGCCAGCCATGTTAGAGCTTTTCCGCCGCGGTCAGAAGGCGACCGCGGCGGAAAAGCGGCGGACTGAAAAAAGATGCCCCAGCCATCCTAATCTGGCGGGGGGTCTTTTCTCAGTCCGCAGCGGATAATCTGCATCCTCCGGGCCGGCGGTGGCTTCCACCAGCCCGGAGGATGCGGATTATCCGCAATCCTAATGAGCCCCTTAATGCGGAAGCCAAGATCTTAGTCAAAATGGTTGCCAATCGGATAACCCCACATCTTGCAACATTGATCCACCCGGATCAATCGGGCTTTATGCCAAATAGAAACACTGCTCTTAACCTTCGACGAGTCCACGCGGTGATGGCACAGGTCCCAAGTCTCTCAGAGCCCGCGGTAATTTTGTCCTTGGATGCCCGAATGGCATTCGTTATGGTTGAATGGCCTTATTTATTTGCGGTCCTCCGGCACCTTGGCTTTGGACCCAAATTCTGTGCATGGGTACAGCTGCTTTATACTAAACCGCTGGCTCAAGTAGTGGCTAATGGCCATATTTCTAGGACCTTTCCACTCGGCCGCGGCACACGTCAAGGGTGCCCTTTATCGCCCTTGCTTTTTGCTTTAATTCTCGAACCACTGGCAGCATGGATCCGGTGGGACCCCATGATAAAGGGACTCAGTTGGACCGCGACATGGGAGGACCACATATCACTATATGCGGATGATATCCTACTATATTTGACCATGCCCAGACGCTCCATTATAATTCTGCTTAACATTTTTGACATTTTTGGCCAGGTCTCGGGGTACACTATTAACTGTTCCAAGTCTGTTTTATTTGTCCTCAAGGGTCCCCCACCACAACTTCCGGCAGACTGTCCACTGATAATTACCGAAGAGCCCTTTAAATATTTGGGGATCTGGGTGACACCTACGCATGAGGCCTTTTTCCTCCATAACTTGGCACCCCCTTTGGAGCGCTTTCGTACTGATGTACATCACTGGCGTACCTTGCCCTTGACCCTCTTGGGGAAAGCGGCGTTATACAAAATTAAGACACTGCCTGGGCTGCTCTATATCCTCGAAAATACCCCTTTCTCTGTCTCTCCAAAATATTTTAGATCTATAGACGCAATGGTTTCAGGTCTCCTCTGGGGAGATAAACCGGCACACATCTCTCAACAGAAGTTAGTTTGGGGCTGGTACGATGGCGGAATGGCTCTCCCCGATATCCAACTATATTATTGGGCGGCCCAGTTAAAGATCATTAATCAATGGTTGCATGCGCCCCAGACAGAGCCAGAGTTCAAAGCAGATAGGCACGACCTAGGTAATGGGGGAGTGTTGGCTGCACTCTATGACAAAAGAGGCGCCTCGGCTTTACTCGGTCCTACGGCCCACACAGTTAAATAATGGTACGAGGCCGAGGCCCGACTTAAATATTCAAACGTCATTACGCAAATGACTCCACTTTGGTCATCGCGCCAATTAGGCCGCCTATGTAACAGTAAAGGGTTCCAGGCATGGAATCTGATTGGTATTTCCACAGTGGGAGACCTCTGGAAACGAGGGGCCCTGTTAACATTTGAACAGCTTGCGGAACAATATGACCTGGCCCCCACTGAAAGGTTTAGATATCTGCAAATTTGTCATGCCTTAGGATCACTTATCCAGTCTGGGGACAAGATTCCAGAATCTACCCCGCTAGAAGATAGGCTTCTTTCAGAACACATGCCTAAAAAAGTGACCCCCTTCGTTTATCGTTAGCTCGTGAATAACCTACCAGACCCGACTTTGAAATTAAAGGACAAATGGACTGCGGAGGTGGGAGAGCTAGACGAGTCTGACTGACAGACTGCGCTTTCCTCCCCTCGGGAGGTTGCTATCCCTTCCAGACTTCGCCTAGTACAATTGAAAATATTGCATCGGGTGTATTATACTAGAGTTACACTACACGCGATTGGGAGAGCTGACCACAAATACTGTTTGTGAGGGTGCGAGGAAGAAGGGACGTTCTTTCACACCATTTGGAACTGTCCATGCATTACAGAGTATTGGAATAAAGTAATGAGGACTATGTCACAGGTGGTTACCGACTCAATATTACCGGACCCTAAGTGCTGTCTTTTAAATATCTGGGAACCCAATGATCTCACTCACTCCTCCCAGGACTGGATGACATTAGGAATAATGTATGCAAAAAGAAATATAGCTAAATATTGGGGATCTCCGGCAATACCGACACTCAAGGACTGGTGTGCGGATGTTAACTTCGTAATGTTGGCTGAACAAAGTGTATTTGAACCGAAAGTGTCTGCAGAAATGGGTACGGCTTTGGGGCGCATGGAATGAGTACAGGGGATATATATGTGACCCTCCGGCGATGAACAGTGACAGCGATTCTGACTGAGAGGGTGGGGGGAATGCAGGTAGACACATACTGCATCCATATGCTTTAATCGAAATGCTTCCTATCGTATGTTTTTGTATCAAGATTCTACATGTTCCGATCTCTATGTATGCACAATATGATTCTATGTATGCCCTATGGTTGCCTTGATTAATAATAAAACAATTTAAAAAAAAATGTTTTCTTTTATTCAATGATATTGTTTGTGGATATTTAGCATTGAGTTGCTTCTGTGCTGTGACCCTATGGGCACTAGGTATTGTCAGGTCTCCTTGCGGATCTGGCATTACTTTCCTAAGTAATGCCCCAGCTCACTCAACCGTTTCCATATTTTCTGATCCTTCTGGAATTCCCACTAGCTGCAAATTTGAATGTTTATTATAGTTTTCTAAGTACGAAGTTTCTGCTCTGCTCTACTTGACTTTTACTTCTACTCAAAGCTACCATGTCTTGATTTACAGCAGAGAGTTTGTCCTCCAGATCTGAAATGCGAGTTTCGGCCTCTTCCAATCTCTTCAGTGTGTTCGATGTGTTCTCTTCAAGTTTAGCCAGTCTTTCATACAGCTAAACAATCTCCACTGCCTGAGGTGCTTTGAAATCCCCGATCTCATTCAATATAGTCAGTAGCATTTTTTGGATTGATGCTTCTCCTCTCAGGCCTTCTCTTGAAATCTCAGATACTGACTGTACTGCATTTTCAGTACTTGCTTCCCCTACTCAGCTCGGTGAAAGATCCTCTATGCCTAAGGTACTTTGAGGGGGAGGAGCGACTGTACAGGCATTTTGTGGAAGATTTGTCGCATCTTGTGCTACCAGGCCAGGTTCATCTTCTTCTCCATTGTGGAGTTGTGGTGTATCTCTAGGTTTACTCGCAGCCTGATGTTTTGGAGGTTTGCAAAAGAGAGGGTATTGCTTTGGGCTAAGTAGAGCCTCACTATTTGCATCATTAGTCTCTTCACTTGTATTTGGAGCTATGCCTCTTTGGGCCCCTTCTGACCATCTGGTGATTGGCCATTTTTATATGAACCAATTTCTGTTTCCAGATCCGATGTGCCCTCTTCATTTTTTTTGTAACAATTTATTTTAACAATTTATAAAGCGCACAAATACCCATAGGTGTCTCGGCGCAATGTACTGAAAGGATAAGCCGATGCTGATGAGGCCTATTGCTTGAAGAGCCACGTGTTTATTTGTTTTATGCGTAGTAGCAGTGTGGAACTAGCCTTGATCGGCAGGGGTTAGAGAGTTCCACAGTTTAGATGTAGCCACTATGAAGCTTCTGTCACCCCAATTAACCCTCTTAGTTCTGGGGATGATCAGAAGGTTGGCCTCTGCTGAACAAAAAGATCTGTTGGGTGCATAAGCAAAGAAAGCTTTCTTCAGACATTTCTTTGTTGCGAATTGCCTTATAGGCAATTCAGTGAGCCTTAAACTTTGTTCTGCTTCTTACGGGCAGCCAGTGGAGCTGTCGCACCACATTGGAGATGGAGTGAAACTTAGGGTTACAGGGCTGCTTGTCTCTCCTGCGCCATTGTGTCTGGGTCTGATCTTGGCCCCAGAGTAGGCGACCTCCTCCGTCCCACCTTCTGCCATTTCTTGTCCAGAAGATTCCGCTCTGGAGTATGCGCATCGTCTGTTGGGTCACGTTTTCCAGGCCGAGGATTTTGTACGTTTCCTGGAGGGAGCGGAGCTGACATAGCTTGCCATTCCACTTGAAGGTCAATCGGAAGGGGGGGGCATGAGTAGGCCACTCCGTGCTCTCTCAGGTGTGCAGTTACCTCCCTAAATTCCCTCCTTTTTTGCAAGATGATGGCGACCAGGTCTTGGAAGAGGGCGATAGAGTGGCCCTGAAATGAAATTGGTTGCTTGACACTGGCCTCTCGTAGGATGCGTTCCTTGAGGGTGTAATCGGGGAGAAAGGCTAGAATGTCCAGAGGGGGGGCAGGGGCCCGCCGCCTCAAAACCCACCCGAAGAGCTCGATCAATGCGGACGTTGAAGTCCTGAAATAGCTCTTGAAAATATTTCGAAATGTCAGGCCTCTCCGCATCTGTGGGTATCCCCCTCACGGGAATGTTGTTCCGCCTCAAGTGGTTTTCGAGGTCTTCGGTGTGCGCTTGCAAGTCGATTTGCTGCTCCCGTAGGCAAAGTACATCTTGCTGGAGCTGTTCCACTTCCTCATCTGGTCTCAATCTTCTAGTGCCCCTACTCTTTCCCTGATCTTGTCAACATCGTGACGTATCTTTTATTTCCCCAGCGACCTCACTTTTAAGTGTTTGGAAGTAGTCTCCCAAGGTATTGAAGAGTGTCTCTAGAAAAGAGCGAGTGATCGGGATATCCTTGCCCTCTGGGTCTGCTTGCGAGGTTGGAGCCGGGGTCGAATGACCCCCTTCTCCACTGGTAAGGGGCCTTTGGAGAGCATATCTTTCAGAGTCCGCTCTCTTCTCCCTTTGGCCGAGGACATGAGTTTTGTATGGGATTGGGGCTGTGATGGGAAACCAGGGCCTCTCCCGTGTACGGCCTCAACTGTGACTTGGGTGGTCTGGGGCCTGTCCGAGTAGATGCGTCTATGACGTGTTGCCCTGCCTTGGGGAAATCAGACCGGTCACGGGTATTTCCGCTGGACACCTCTCGCGTCCCTGCCAGGCGATGTCGCAAGCCGATCGATAGCAAGTCCTGTGGAATGGTCCCTGCAGATCATCTGAAGGGGTCTCGCCAATGTTTGTTTCCTTCTTCCAATGTCAATCGAGCCAGGTATTGAGCGGGACTGGGTGCCGAGCAAGTGGGACACAGCACAGGCAGATAGGTGCCACAACCTGTCACTGACGCGGCCTACTTCTCGATTGGGTGCTATCTTGCTGCTCCTCAGGATGGGAAGCGGCCTGTGGGCCCCATAGTGGTGGTCGAAGCGGCGGTACCACGCCCCGGCTCAGGGGCGAGCAAAGTCAGTGAGGGCTCCGGGCACTGATCCCCGTGTAGTGGTTCGGCTGGGGGCACACTGGGCCGCGCCAAGATGACGGACTCAGTCTAGCGGCCCCTGCGTGACTGTGTGGCCAATGCCCGCCCATCCAGCCACTCTTGATGGAGTCACTGCGGGATGAACAACAATTTCTGGAATGCTCACGACCCCAGGGGTCTCAAGTGACGTGGCCCCCCACAGCAACACTGCTGGTGGAACAGCTCCCCAATCCGGGCAGGCACCGCCGCGCAGCATTCACCTCGTAGCGGTTGTTGGCTGGGCTGGAGCGGGCGTCAGGGGCAGGATCTCTGCAGCTCACTCACTGACCATGGCCTCACTTCGCGGCAAGTCCTGTGGGCGTCTCCTCCAGCCAATGCCGCGTCGCAGCTCCTCAGGCCCTGTCACTCCTGGAGCCTCTCCTGTCATGGAGGCCCCCGGTCACAAGGATTCTCCCACCTCGCCCGGCAACCCCTCAACCAATCCGCTCTCCTGTGTCCGCCTGATCACTTCTGCTGCTGGGTATAGTTGACACATGTGGGGCAGGGCTCTCTCTATGGGCCAGGGAATTCCGAACCAAGCACAGTTAGCTGGAGCGGTGGGCCTCGGCTGAGGTCACTGCCATTTTGTCTCACGGGTGCTTGGCCCATACAGTCCGTCTATCTTCTAGAATCCAGCCCTCCGGAGCTTGGAACGTGTCTCTAAGGATGCTCCGTGGTGGATGGTTGCTGTATCGTTGAGGATAGTAGCATTTACAGGGGTGAAAGGCGCTACTTGGCCCGGGTTAACTAGCCGGGAGCGGAGAGCCGCTGGAATTTGCGACTCACCAGTCCTCTATCTTGGCCACGCCCGTCCTACCCAATTGGCACATCTCTGCGAGTATGTTCAGCATACTCTGAACTTTTGTTGGGTCAGGTTTTCAATGTTTTTATTCCTGCTATGGATCTGCTCTGTGTGCTTACCCAGCAGATTTTTGCGGGCTCCTTCATTCAGACAGTTTCCGTGGTCCCTGCCCCGGTCTACTTGTTCCACCAGTTCTCGGAGTACCCGGCTCACTGGTGCCCCTCTTGTACCCTTGCCTTCTAACTATTAGGTGCCTTAGGCAACTACACGACTCTACAGGAAGTCTTTGCTTCCTTTGTACGGCTCCAGATCAACTTAGCATACTTAGGTCCCTTCTGGTCTTCGTTCGTGGTTGTTAACGCGCAACTACCTGTCTTTGCCCCTTCACATCTTATGGCAAGATCGCCTAGGCGTGTCGTCTGTTTCTGGCTGTCCGCATTTTGTGGGCATAGACTGGCATTCTGCCACTGCTGTCACTCGAGGCTTGCGGTGCCGATTACAACAAGGCTCCTTTTTGCTCTTGTGCATATTGGACCGGCGTACAATGTCTCTGTTATACTAGCTGCCAATTCTTTACACTTAGCTGCGGTTGGCATACCGAGGCCAGCGATCTTCTCGGTCCTTCGGTTCAGCTACACTTCTTGCTTCGTCATGGCCTTCCTTTTACTCCATCATGTCTGATATGTGGTTTCTTCTCCATGCTGGCACTTGAGGCGTAAGGGTTTCCCTATTGCCTCTGCTGTTCCACTTGGCTTACAAGTACAGGTCCCATAGTGTTTTTTTACACTATTTTCTTGGTCGACTGGTAATTGCTTGCTTCTGTCGCCAGTTCGGATCCTGTGGATCTTTCACAGGATCTTCCGTACTGTTCTTTGCGGCTTCTACTACCTTTGCCTCCCATTGCTTTCTGCTCTCCTTAGAGCTTCATGGTCTGGAAGGTTGACTGTGCTACCTTTCATAGCCTCATTATACTTCATCTGTAAGGTTAACAGTGCTGTTTAGTCACCTTATGGACGAATAAGTTCAATCTCGAACATAATGGGGTTTAGTCGCAGACCCGCCTCCTCTATGGGTATGGCTTTGGTATCTATTCTAAGTTAAGGAATCTGTGGCTAGACGTCTCTATCAGATGAACGAGTTACTTATCCCAATCCCAACCCTTCCAAAATCCCCACGCAAACACTCTGTAACTCCCTGGCCACATTCTTTCCAGAAAAAGTTAGCCAGATCTACACTAACTTCTCTGCCCACTCCTCAACCAACAACCAGATCATTCCCTCCACCAATGACTTTAACTCACCCAATCCAACTGAACCCTGCCAAACCAAGGATAACACCTCCCCAATCCTCCTGGAATTCACCCATGTCACGCCAGACCAGATCATTGACCACTTCTCCTCTATCAAATCTGGATCCCCAATGATCCATGCCACCCAACCATATTAAAACTGATACCCGACATCATCGCGCCCACATTAGCCAACATCTGTAACTCAATGTTCACCACAGGAAATTCTTTATATAAACAGAAATAATCCACACCAGGGTGTTTCTAGAGAGGACCCCACGGTGGTAGAGAGCCCTCAGTGTTCTTTTGATACCCCTCACACACCAAAAGGACCCTTGGTGTCATGCTTCATCATCGGGGTTTTCGCACCCCTCTACGGGGTGCGGCGTGCTACTAACTGACGGAATACGTGGGAGCACTTAAATGATGACTATGGGCCCGATGTAGGTAAACGCGATTTTCCGATTTTAAAATACCGAGGCGGGCCGAATCGGTATTCTGAAATCGGAAAACGAGATGTAGGGAAAAAAAAGCGAATGGAAACCGAATCGGTCGGCATCGGTAATGAGAATCGGTACGTTCCGATTCGGCACGGTCCGAATCGGAAAGTACTGAATCGGCTAACAATGAATCGGAATTTACCGATTCGGCTACCACCGAATCGGATAGTCCCGAATCGGCGAACACCGATTCGGTAAAAGCCGATTCGGTAAAATCCGATTCGGCAATCAGAGATTCGTAGCCATGAAAACACACCCATGGCGAAAAAGCCCATAGGAATGCATTGAAGGAACCGAATCGGCTTTTACCGAATCGGATAATACCGAATCGGATTTTACCGATTCGGATATTACCGATTCGGTAAAAGCCGATTCGGCAAACGCCGATTCAGCCAATGAGGTGGCTCCCCCTCCCCCACCCAAACAGGGAGTGGCAACACTGGCAGGTGCAGCTAATTAAGAAGTTTCTGGAGAGCCAGCCTGAGCTCAACACTCACAGTTAGCAGCAGTGGGAGTAGGAGGTTGCCAACTGAACTGGAGAACATGGCAGAGCAGTCAGAAAGCCAGAAGTCCTCCCAGAAGAGGAAGCCGAAGTTCACCACCACCGAACTTCAGGTGCTGGTCGAGGAGGTGGTGAGGGTGCACCGCCAGCTGTTTGGCAAGCTGTCCCTCAACGTGCCAGACAGCACCAAGAGGAGAATCTGGGCCGACATCGCCCAGAAGGTGAATGCTGCGGGTGTCACCCCCAGGTCTGTAGAAGAACTGAAAAAGAGATTCTACGACATCCGCAGCCTCACTAAGAGGAAGATGGCTGAGATACAGAGGCAGGCTGGAGGCACTGGAGGAGGCAGGAACCCAGCGCCACCCCTCACCGAGCTGGAGGACCTGGTCTCCAGCACCATTGAGAGGGAGAGTGTCAGTGGAATCGGGACCCTGGACAGCTCTGCGAGAGCAACAGCTACAGGTAAGAAGCATGCGCATCATGACACACCCTACCAGACACCTCCCCATTAGACACAATGCATAGGCAAACCCCAGCACAGTACTGTCACCAACATACAAGAGACAAGCATCATGGTACATGTAGTCAGCAGAAGTTAGCTAAATATGGCAGTGCAGAATCACAAGACAGGAAACAGTGTGACACAGTGTAAGGAGATGCAAGGACATGTGGAATGCTAAAATTGTACTGACTGTAATACATCGGCACTCAGTTTACAAATGCTTCTTTGTACCTAGGGGCCCCATCAGGCGGAACAACAGTGGCATCAGAGGGAGCAGCACCGTCCGACACTGCAGTCGCAGGGCCGAGCACCAGCCAGGCTGGCCAGGAGGAGGAGGAGGAAGGAGACACCCCAGGGCTAGGTATGGAGGGAGTCCTGGTCATTGACTTCGATGGACTGCACTCCCCAGTAATGGCCAGCACACCCCCCTTGCAGTTCTCCCCAGAGAACTCCCCTACAAGGGACACCATTCCGCCTACACCAGCTCCTGCCACAACCGTGGCCTTGCCACCTGTTCAACCTGTCCTGGGAGCAGGGGCTCAGAGACCGGCCAGCTTCACACCCCCACCAGTGGCACCCCAGCCCACTCAGCAGGCCGGAAGCAGCAGTGCCCGGCGCCGTACCATCACCACCACTGCTGCACCAGCACGGGAGGGCAGTGTATTCCTGGGCCTGGAGGGACAGATGGTGAAAATTCAGAGGCAACAGGCAAGATCCACTATGGCCTGCCAACGCCAGCTCCTGCAGCACAACATGCAGATGGGAGAGTTGGTCAAGGGATTCCAGGCCGTCGTGGAATCGAACAAGGAGGTGGCAGCAGGGTTAGGCAGGCTGACCACTGCCATCACCCACTCAAGTAGCAGACAGGAGGAGCATGAGCTGGTGCGCAGGCGGGATGCCCGGGTGCTGAACAGCGCCATGGGCCGCCTTGCAGCGGCGACGGCACAACTGTGCCATCGCAGCGCCAACCAGGAATCTGTCCTTAGTCAGCATACGGCTGAGCTTACTAGGGGGATGGCCCGGATCACCACGGCTATGGAGGCCATGATTATTTCAAACACCGCCTCCAATCCTGCCCTGGACCTGGGTGATGCTGGGGACAGCAGCAGCCGCAGCAGCCCGGCCAGCGCTGCGTCTGAGCCACGGAGGAGCACCAGGCGCTCCGCTGATGCTGCTTTTTTTGTTGCACATCAGTGCTGTAACTGTGTTGCAACACTATTAAATTTTGTTTTTTCCAATCAACATTTAGCTGTCTTTGCATCTGTACTCAGTCAGAAATAGTTCTCAGTGATCTCCTCACGTCTGTATCTGCCATCACTTGGCGTACACACCCCAGCTGGCTGTGTCAGTGGCACAGCTTCGTCGTCGTCATGGTCCTCGTAGTCAGACAACTCCACCTCAGTGCCCTTCTTCACCGCAAGGTTGTGTAACATTGCACATACAGCTATGATCTTGCAGCAGGTGATGGGGGTATACTGCCTTGCACCTCCACTCTTGTGCAGGCATCTGAATCTACTTTTCCAGATGCCAAAGGTCCGTTCGACAACATTCCTTGTGCGTATGTGGGCCCGGTTATACCTCCTTTGGCTGGGTGTGGAGGGGTTGAGGTAGGGGGTGAGTATGAATGAGCGGAGGGCATATGCACTGTCGCCTGGAAGAGAAAGGGGTCACATTAGACACATGCATACATGTATTCCACCTACCTACTATGTGTTATGGGGGTCTGATGATGTGTCTCACCTAGGAGGTATCCTTCTCCAAATTCGCCAGCCATCAGCCGTGCATATATGCCGCTCTGTTGGAATATATAGGAGTCATGGGTACTCCCTGGAAATTTTGCTACCAGGTCTGTGATGGTGCACTTTGCATTGCAGATCACCTGCACGTTGATGGTGTGTGTAGACTTGCGATTGCGGTATATGTATTCGGTGTCCGCTGGTGGGCAAATCGGAATGTGCGTGCCATCTATGCAACCGATGATTTGGGGAAATTGTGCCATCTGGTAGAAGTCAGCTTTGGTTTGTAGCAGTTCTGCGTGGGTTGCAGGGAAAGAGATGTATTGGTCCATCCTGTCTATCATGGCGTCAAGGAATGTGTGGAAGAACCTTGACAGGCTGCTCTGGCTCACCCCTCCTGCTGCTGCAACTCCACTTTGATAGCTGCCAGACGCTAGCAGGTGTAGGCTGCATAGCACCTGGACGTGCGCAGGGATGGCGTGTGCCCTTGGGGTGTGGTGGTCCAAGAATGGTTTGAGATCCCTGATGAGCTCAAGTATGGTGTCAGAGTCCAGCCTGTATCTCTGTAGTATCTCTGCCTCTGTGAGCATGAACAGGGTTATCCTCTGTCTGTAGACCTGTTCATTTCTTAGCCATTCCCTCTGTCCTTCCTGCTGTAGCCGTAGCCGCCTCGCAATGACATAGAAAGCTGCCATCCTGCAAGTTGCAATGCATTTTGGGACTGTTTATATGGGTTGGAGTTGGTTACCACCTGATTGCAATCCATGGTAAATACCGAGTGAATTCTACCGATTTTGAGCCGATTTCGGTGTTTCTGTGCCTCCCTACATCTCCCCAACTGTCGGAATCGGGGAATTTCCCGATCGGCGATTCATACGAATCGGCATGTTTTCCGATTCGGCTCATGTCCGAATCGGTCTTTGTACCGATTCGGTACATGGACCGATTCGGTGATTTTCCGAATCGGTGTCACTAACGATTCGGTACATGGACCGAATCGGTGATTTTCCGATTCGGTCTTTGTACCGATTCGGTACATGGACCGATTCGGTGATTTTCCGATTCGGTGTCACTAACGAATCGGTACATGGACCGATTCGGTCTTTGCATCCGAATCGGTGTTTTTCCGATTCGTTACATATCCGATTTTCGGTATGTACGTATCGGATTCTTTCCCATTCGGTACTCATTCCGATTTGGTTTTCTATCCGATTCTTTATGTTTTTGGTTCCCTACATCTCGATGGCTGTTTACCGATCGGTAAGGGCCAAAAATCGGTATTTTCGGCCGTTACCGATCGGTAACGCCCTACCTACATCGGGCCCTAAGTGTGGTGTGCGAAGGGGTTATGTTATTCAGTAAGTGGTGGGTTTGGAGTTAAGATAGTGGGAAAAATTTAAAAGAGCCTGGCGCATGAAGTCTAATACATTTTAATATACTTTTGTGCTGGCACTGCTAAAAGGTTTGTGTCGAGGTGTATGTGTTTATTAAAGTACAACACCTCATTGGTGCATCAACATGTTTCCATGCAAAGCATCTTCTTCAGGACGGGGGTGCACAATCCCCACCTTACTCACAACTATATGTCAAAGGACATCAATATTTTAAACATAATCCGTTTAATTCGGCTTTCCAAGGATATTGTGTACCTACTTTATAATGTTTGTAGATATTATCAATGTATACCTGTAGATAAAAAAGGAAAAAGAACACACACAAAATAGACAAATGGTATTATATTAATTAATTGAATATCCAAATGTTGGTTCAGTGACCTGAAAAAAGTAGTGGGGGCATCATTAGCTAGACAAAATTGTCATACTAGTTCTGTGAAGTGCCCTGAAAAGGAAAAAAGGCAGACATAAGACAGACACAAACATAACATAAAACACACGCTCTATTGAGATATCCATAGGGTTTGAGGGTTTTAGTCATTGTTGTATGTTTACACAAAGGAAGGAAGTAGAGCATACTTGCTGCCAAACAAATTGTGTGCACCATGAGCCTTTTCAGGCTTCACCGGACCCATTTCAGGCCAAACTGTCAGATGTATTGTGTGCTTGTTTTGTCTCTGGCAGTGGTTACTGTTAAAGGTTATTTGTGATCCCTTTTGGTGTTTATCGGGCCAGTCGTCCCTGTTCAAATCACCAGTTGTGATGCAATTTTGTAAATGTCATACATTCTTTCCTTTCTTAATTTGGTTCTTACTTGTCTTAAGTGCTTCCCTTTTGAGCCGATAAATAGCTGCGTTCTATGCCTCCTGACTCTTAAGACCATCTTTTGCATTGCAATAACTTTAACTTGTCACAAGCGTTATGCTCTTTCAGTCCAGCCACCCTACACCACCACCTTCCATGTAAAGTGTTTGTGAGATTGCTGCAAAATTGCAGTTCGTATACTAAGGCAAGATCTATATGTCGAACATTTGGTGCTACTATAATGAAGCAAAAAAATCTAGGAGTCATTATGGACAGTAAACTTACCTTTAGCAGACTGGTGAATGCTGTGATTTCATCAGCATTCTACACTTTTAGGACCAAAAGATACTAAGATGACTGTGGTCACAGCTCTGACCTTATAAAAAAATGATTACTGTAATGGCCTCTAACTCAATATGCAGAACCAAAACCTGAATACATTGCAAATTCTTCAGCACACCGTAGCCAGACTGCTCACTAGGATTCCCGAATTTAAGTCTGCCTCATAAGCCATTTGTAATCTACATTGGCTCCCCATAAGACAACACACCAAGTTTAAGGCTCTTTGCATTGCGCATGATGTAGTGCATGGAGACGGGCAAGCTTATTTGAGACATAGTTTTAAAAAATATGAGCCTTCCAGATGCCTGCGCTCCACTGGAGCAAACAATCTGGCCATTCCCAGAATTTACAAAATCAAAGAGGGAGGTAGAAGCTTTGTGCCTGGCACAGTCAGAATCTTGAATTAACTGCCTCCCAATATCAGTGCCATGCCTTGCTTATTACTATTCATGAAGTCACTTAAAATATGTCTTTTCATCTCAATTAGTTGCCAAATCCTAACCTACTTCTCTGAGCTAGAACTTAGCTACCTCTTGGTATTTGTGCACTTTATAAATGTCATTAAAATAAGATACTATGATACCTGCGGGTGGTTCCTAGGCTTTTGGCCATATGGCAGAAACTATTTGACAATAGAAAAAAAGACTGTATTGGAGCCCTCATTGATCATTCATATCTCAATTAATGTGTAACTAAAATGTAAATGTAACACATTGATATCATAGTTCTTCCTTAGTTGGATAGTTCAGGTAAAGTTATGAATTAATCCCAAAAGATGTGAAAGGGATTTTCTGTGCTGGGTAAATCACAGAGGTAAATATAAGATGAAGGCTATGATGGGTCTATAACATCTGTTCTTTCTATCATTGAGGCATGTGTAGTTATGACTAAGAACTATGTCACCTATGAACCAATGCTAATAACCTATGAACCATTGCTACTACGGCTACACTCATTGACTCTTTTTTTGGACAATGTAAGGCAGAACTCTGACCATTCATTACCTTTTGACCCCAACCTGCATGGCTAGTCTCTATGACCATTTCCAAAATCTTTTCTTAAATGAGCCTTGAAGTCCATTGGGACAAAACATGTTGTATCTGTCTATAGTTTAATTCAGGAATATATCAGCCACCATTTAATTCTTTACTTTGTCAAAATTACATTTGAGTTACATATTAGTTGTAACTTGAATGATAAGTGAGATCTGATAGAGGCATCTAACTGCAGATTCCTTAAGTTTTAAATTCTACCCAGGTGCCAGTCTGGATCCAGAAATTTTTTCAGCAGTCCCTTTGTGCACCGGGGGATGGCGACATACGACTCCGTATTGACGTTGACTCCGGTTGTGATGTCAGTGGAGTCCTACAAGTCCCCTCCAGCATGCAGAAGTAAGTTTCTTCATTTACGTGCTACAACGCGGATCTGGAGAAGCGGTTCCTCAGGCCAGTTCCTGGCCTACTTTGACAGTTTTGTTGGTTGGAACAGTGTGCCTTTTTAGGTCGAGCCTAGCGTTGCAGCTTGCATGCGCTGCTTCCTCTGCGAGGCATGCTGTTGTAGGGTATACTGTAGAAGTGGTGTGGAAGACTACCCATATTTTTCATTGGCTGGTGTCACTGGGCCCGATTCACAGAACTAACTTAAGACAAAATCCTAAACTTACTACTTTTGGTAGTCACAGAAGTTAGGATTTTGTCTTAAGTTTGTCTTAAGACAGACTTAAGACAGACTTAAGACAGACTTAAGTTAGGATTTTGTCTTAAGTGTGTCTTAAGACAAACTTAAGACAAAATCCTAACTTCTGTGAATACCAAAAGTAGTAAGTTTAGGATTTTGTCTTAAGTTAGTTCTGTGAATCGGGCCCATAGTCCTTGGTAAATGCTGGCTTCGGATTTAATATGAGGCTTGTTAGTACCTCGCGAGTACCACCCTGTCTCCTCTTACCTCCCATGAGGACTGGCCCTTATACTAGTGTCCTAAATCGGGTGCTTTCATTAGCAATCCCAAGAACAATTTACTTTATTATTGTACACTGCACTTACAGGACGCAAGCCTCAGCAATGGCGGCTGCTTCCTAACACAGTTTGCACTTGTATTTTTTTCTCCCAGAATCAACTCGATCACTACTGATAGCATTTCTCTGAGATGCTGTTTATTTTTTTTTAAGAAAGAGATCCAGGCTGTAGATAATAATTACTGCCCACAGTTTGATAGAGCCTTGCTCTCCAGCTCCAAAGTCGGAGCCTTGGATGGTAAGCCACGTCCTCGGTTAAAAGCATTATGCTTTTTTTAGATGGTTTATCTTATTTTCCTTCCAAATCACCCTCCCATCATGCACCCATCCTTAACCTCTTCCCCCCTTTTGCTTCCCTGAGCTCCTCCGGGAGTGCATGGGAAGTGGGCTCTGTTCATTACACAAACAAGTACAACAAGCGCTTTCACTATAAATTTAAAGAGCCTCATGTTGAGTCTCTCTTCCAGAGCCCCCCCGCTAGCCCTCACAACATCGACACACCACGCAATAGATGGGGTACATTTTAGTTGGTTTCTGCCCAGCCCTTCAGTTGGGAATGATTACTTTAGTTCTTTTTGACTAGGACTCGTGTGCACACTTTTTTAGGTCTTGTCTACTCCATCCCGTAGGGATGGTAGGCGAGATTTATAGTAAGCGTTCCGAAAAGCGTCTACCCAGCTACGGATACGAACAGTTCATGTGAGCCAGGCGCATGCACGGGAATTGGCCCCCTCTACCCCTCCGACAAAGCAAGACAAGAATATCAAAGCAACCGCGCCCGCTCTGATTCCATTTGCAACCAGCCACTTCACGCAGGTCATAAACAGGACCATCTGCTCGTGAATCGGCATGCTGGCATGGTTGCCCGGCCCCCCTCCCAGCGCTGCCTTTCCTCTGCTCAGCTTCAACCGGTGCCCGACATCGCACCCCAGTTCAAATTATGTATGCCCTCTGTTTGTACTGCAGGTCCTAAACATAATTCTGTCTTTCCCCAACAAAAACACAAGCATTTTTCCAAATTGCACCCTTTAACTGCATTCAAACTTGGTTTTTACTCTCTTGAGACACCGGTCTTTCTTCACTCTAACTTGGATAGCAGAGCACTGGACCCTGTCTACAGCCGGCGATCGTTAGTGAGGCCTGCCGAACAAATAGGTCTGAGCGGTTCCGCCGTGTACTTAAACACGTCCGCATTGCCGGACGGTCATCACTGTGAGTATCCAGACTACCGGAGCTGTTCTATTTCCAGCACACTACCGAATTCATCAGAAAGGTGAGCACCCCTTCCATGTGGCGACCCTTTCTCCTGCAGGTTATACGAGCGCCTTGTTGCCCACACAATCACTGACTCCAGCTATTGTTTATTAATACGCGAGAGACGAGTCTTTAATTATTATATGCGCGCTGTGCTGTCCACATTATTACTGACTCCCACAATTGTTATTTTAACGCAAGAGACGAGCGGCGGTGTTCATTATACAGGCGCCGTGTTAATCACTGATTCCGTCAACTGTGTATTTTAACGTGAGCGACAAGTGGCGACCTCTATTACCAGCGTGCCACGCACACGGAATGCTGCTTGCCTGCATACCGTTCCTTCACTAGCAATTTAACGCTAGAAGCCTTACTATTATTACAATTCTTGACAGTTAGTAAAACTAAGGCTAATTTTAGGCATTATCTCCTAGAGTAATATCCATACCGGGCACAATTGGTCCCTCCATCTACCCTGCATAATTTGAAGCATCCGCTCCATCTACGCAACACACTGCGGTAAGCCTGCATTTATGTGCATTATATGACTACAGCCAGACATGCATAGATGTTCCAATAAGTACAAACAAGGGCCGCTTGTAAATTTGTTAATCTCATCTTTCTGTGATCAGTCAGAAACAGGAATCTTTAGAGTTTTGCATTGGTAAGCACAAACTGTTCACAGCTAGCTGTACACTGCAAGGAAATGAAATACAGGCTTTTAACACCACTGCATGGCCCCAGCCCCTCTGAAACTTAGCAAAAGTGTCACTGCTGTTAAATCTACCACTCTACCTCCCTCACTCTACCGCCCTCACTCTACCTCCCTCCCTCTACCACTCTACCACCCTCACTCTACCGCTCTACCGCCCTCACTCAACTGCCCTCACTCTACCACTCTACTGCCCTCACTCTACCGCCCTCACTCTACCACTCTACCGCCCTCACTCTACCACTCTACTGCCATCACTCTACCACTCTACCGCCCTCACTCTACCACTCTACCGCACTCACTCTACCACTTTGGCACCCTCACTCTACCACCCTCACTCTACCACTCTATCGCCCTCACTCTACCACCCTCACTCTACCACTTTACCGCCCTCTCTACCGCCCTCACTCTACCGCTCTACCGCCATCACTCTACCACCATCACTCTACCGACCTCACTGTACCGCCCTCACTCTACAGCCCTTGCTCTACCACTCTACCGCCCTCACTCTACCACTCTCCACCCTCACTCTACCTTCCTCACTCTACCGCCCTAACTCTAGCACTGTACCACCCTCACTCTACCACTCTATTGCCCTCACTCTACCACTCTACCATCACTCTACCACTCTACCTCACTCTACCGCCCTCACTCTACCATTCTACCGCCCTCACTCTACCACTCTACCGCCCTCACTCTACCACTCTACCGCCCTCACTCTACCACTCTACCGCCCTCACTCTACCACTCTAACTCTACCACTCTACCGCCCTCACTCTACCGCCCTCACCATGTTCACATTTTGTGTGATTCATTCTAGACAATGTTGCCATCACTTCCAGATGACCTCTGATCTAATATAGAACAGTTGATTCAGGAAGGCCAGCAGGCAGCTAAATTGATCACTAGATGTGGCATAGATAGCACTGATTCGGTGGGTTGGTCTTGGCGTCTTCAATGGTACAACGCTGTAGTGCCTGTTTGCATACTTCTTGCTTTTTAAAGGCTGTACAATCTGCTTTGGTTGATATCCCCTTTGATAGTGCCATGGTCGAGTCTACTTTGAGGCTTTTCCGCAACAGTTAAGGTGAAACAGAGTCCTACTTTTACTCTTTCTAATTAACTGCCTCTTTAGGTTTTTTGTATGCATATACTAGGCTTGTATGGGGATATTTTATTTCTTACACGGCTGGCTATGTTATGTCAGTGCCATAATTGTCTAGATTCCGCCGGTTGCTGGCACCTGATGTGGTGTTCTTGCGGTTAGCAGGTATTATTCTTTCCATACTGTCTATAACAGGTTATGTCCCCTTTTTGTGTGTTACGAGGATACCCACTGAATGGGTTCTTTCTGAGGATTACAGTAGGACATTCTTTTGTGATCTGTCCTTTAGTTGTTTACGATTCTTTTCACTATTTTTTGGCAGGGTGCACTATTTGTTGAAAAAAGTAGAAAAGAGAAGAACGCAAAATGAAGAATTAAATGAAAAAAAGGGACAAGCAATAAGATAAAAGAATTGCATAATCAGATTCACAGTACAATACAAAAGTAGTCAGAGGATCCGCTACCCGTGCAGTGAAAAATGGAAGGGGTGAGGTGTGAAGACGTTGTTGTAGTGGCATCCTCTGTGACATCAGATACTGTGAGTGAAAAAGAGAAATTAGAGATTCTTCTTCAGAGAACCAGAGGCATAAAACAAAGGTATAGAACCAATGATGCCCCACCTTGCACAGGTATTGAGAACTGCTGTGAAAATGAGGTCCTAAAATAATTTGAAGACCCAGTAATTCAATGAGACCATTCTCAGATGAATCAATACGAATGTCATTAATCCAAGTTGTAGAATGCAAATTCCATTGGTAAGTATCTGATGAAGAGACCCAGACAAGTGATATTTCATACGTAGTAATTGCGCAACACGTAGCACTAGTAAAAGAAAGCAGGTTGGCAAACAGAGATATTCCAATAAGTAAAGGAAAATTAAAGACTACTGGTTATCTTATTGCTAAGGGTAGGAACACACATGAAATCAACCTTGTCGGGCTGATCAAATAGAGAAAGTAGTAAGTAGTCACTAGTCTGCTCAAACGGTTGAAGAAAGCAGTAAGTAATCACCAGTCTCAAGTAGTTGTAGAATAAACTTGCTGTTATGACAGAAATGTCTATACATTGTTGTAAGAAAATAGGACCTGCATTCATGTTTACCCACAATTTTTGCTGGTGTTATTCTGTTTTCTTATTTGTCTAATCAGGACCCCAGTCACTGTTCTTTCTCCCTAAATTTGACAGTTGTAAGTACTTCAGTACCTTCCCAATTGGCTACTGGTGTACCCATGTAGGTCCCTAGTATATGGTACTAAGGTATTCAGGGCACAGGTACATCAGGTGTCCTTCTTGGGCTGCAGCATGTATTATGCCACCCATGAGAGACCATGCAAACTGTGACTACAGGCCTGCCATTGCTGCATGTGTAAGTGGGTGTTAGCACCACTTTCAACAGATGTAAGTTTCCTTTTATCTGAGGTCACTGCACTTAAAACCTATAAGTCACCCCTATGGCAGGCTCTTCAGTCCTGTGGACAGCGTGCTTGGTTAACAGTGTGATAGTGCCCCTGCATGAGCAGGGCCCCTCTACAAACGCCTAAAGTCAATTCTCCAGGCTTTGTATGTGCGGTCAGCCATTTAATATATATAGTGGACATCAAGTTAAATACAAGATGTCTAACTATGTATTGGCTGCACTGAAACAGGTCATGTGTGGTATTAAACATGTTGGATTCCTACTCCAACACAGATTCCTGTGTTGGATGTAGGATCCCATGTGTTGGGGGGCTCCCTTAGGGTGCCCCCCTGTATTCCCGGTACCAGCCTTTTAGGGTCTAACAGCAAGCTAGTGCTGCTGCACACCACAGACACGTTTCTACACTCCTGTTGTTGAGCTGAGCTTGAGCAGGGGGAGGCAGAACAGTAGGTTTCCTGCCACAGGGAGGTGTGACCGCCTCTCAGACAGGACTTAGTGTATTGTGCTGGGGTGGGGGCGCTTGTCCGCGCCACCAGACTGCTTTGAAGGGCACATTTGGTGCCCTCGTTGCAAACTTCAGTTTGAGCCAGTTCAGGGAGCCGTTGGTTCCCACTCTGGTGCGAAACTGGACAAAGGACATGGGAGTATCCTCCCCTCTGTCCAGCCCCTCCCCTGGGATGGATCCTTGAATCATCCCAACCCTTTCCCTAAGGTGCTTAAGGGCTTACCCGTGGGTGGCTCTTCAGATTCGTCGTGGGACAAGATTCAAACCCGAAACAACTTCAACTTCTACGCACCTGCGTGCCACGAGTGGTACCGAACCTGAAGATATTTTTTGGCAGCCTATGCAGCACCCCTTCACACAATTCTACTCCCTGCTGACGAGAGGCAACAACCTCGAAACACGTGTCCAGGGATGGCCAACGCGATTTGGATTTTTTGCTCAAGACCCTGGCAGAGGCGTACCCGCTGATGCTAACTACATAGACCACGATGCTTTGGGGCAACACGCTGATAGGACAAGCAGTGTGCGACCAATTGGACTTAAACTTATATTCAAGCTCCTTGGAGCTGGTGGGGCTGACGGGCCGGGTTACGCACCTGCGTGCCACGAGTGGTACCGAACCTGAAGATATTTTTTGGCAGCCTATGCAGCACCCCTTCACACATTCCTACTCCCTGCTGACGAGAGGCAACAACCTCGAAACACGTGTCCAGGGATGGCCAACGCGATTTGGATTTTTTGCTCAAGACCCTGGCAGAGGCGTACCCGCTGATGCTAACTACATAGACCACGATGCTTTGGGGCAACACGCTGATAGGACAAGCAGTGTGCGACCAATTGTACTTAAACTTATATTCAAGCTCCTTGGAGCTGGTGGGGCTGACGAGCCGGATTACGCACCTGCGTGCCACGAGTGGTACCGAACCTGAAGATATTTTTTGGCAGCCTATGCAGCACCCCTTCACACATTCCTACTCCCTGCTGACGAGAGGCAACAACCTCGAAACACGTGTCCAGGGATGGCCAACGCGATTTGGATTTTTTGCTCAAGACCCTGGCAGAGGCGTACCCGCTGATGCTAACTACATAGACCACGATGCTTTGGGGCAACACGCTGATAGGACAAGCAGTGTGCGACCAATTGTACTTAAACTTATATTCAAGCTCCTTGGAGCTGGTGGGGCTGACGAGCCGGATTACGCACCTGCGTGCCACGAGTGGTACCGAACCTGAAGATATTTTTTGGCAGCCTATGCAGCACCCCTTCACACATTCCTACTCCCTGCTGACTAGAGGCAACAACCTCGAAACACGTGTCCAGGGATGGCCAACGCGATTTGGATTTTTTGCTCAAGACCCTGGCAGAGGCGTACCCACTGATGCTAACTACATAGACCACGATGCTTTGGGGCAACACGCTGATAGGACAAGCAGTGTGCGACCAATTGGACTTAAACTTATATTCAAGCTCCTTGGAGCTGGTGGGGCTGACAAGCCGGGTTACGCACCTGCGTGCCACGAGTGGTACCGAACCTGAAGATATTTTTTGGCAGCCTATGCAGCACCCCTTCACACATTCCTACTCCCTGCTGACGAGAGGCAACAACCTCGAAACACGTGTCCAGGGATGGCCAACGCGATTTGGATTTTTTGCATCAAGGACACCCAAAGTAATCTCCCTGGAGTGAAGGAGTCACTCCACTGCATCTGCAGGCACCACAACCAAGCTGACTGGTCTGCTGCTCCTGACATCCTGCGGACTCAGAAAGGTTCAGCAACACAAGTGGTGGTTCTGCAACTCCCTTGAGGCCTGAACTGTCATCACAGCGAGTTTGAAGCCAGCATCCCTCGATTAAACGTCTGGAATAAAACCCCTGTGAACTGCATTGACTTGTCATTGCCAAGGCTTGTTAACTCTATCCTCCAGAGATGTTCAGGCTGCAAGAAGCTCCAGCAACTCTTCCAGCCAAGATTTTTGTCCTCACTGCATCCTCTGCACCATGGGCCTGCATCTTTGGTGAGCTGCTCAAGTCCTCTTGCAACTCCTGTGCCTTTGGCCTGTGGGTCCTTTTGACTAATTTGACCACCTTTAGCCATTAGTAAAATTTTACTCGAAAATACTCATTCACTTTAAGAGGATAAATCATGATAACAGTCAAATTTAGTTATTATATTTTAGTTTATCAAATCTTTTAGCAGAATAAGTATATCAAATAGGAAACAAAACATTTAGTAAACAGATCAACTACCCAATGCTCACAAATCTAGGAAAGGACGTGAAATGCCAGTTCTAGGGGTCTCAGAAGGGAGGGACCACTGAGCGCATACAGCCTATGTGCCAATTTGGAAAGGAAGCCAGTTCAGTCTGCATCAAAAGTGCTGCAATTTTTATCAGGTAGTTCGTAAGTTTCCTGCATGCAGAACGGCAGCTGTCTGTCCCCACCATCAGCCTCACGAGAGTCTCTTTCCAAAGAAATAATTCTCAAGGATTCCAACACTTTCTCATCAGGTAATATTATATTCTTAGCATTTACGGGGATGACATCTCCTGGTGTCACCTCATTGGATTAGACCACTCAGTCCATTGGTCAGTTCATGTGGAATGTAGATCGGGTGACATAAAGAAGACACAAAATGCGGAGGAAATAGGTGGAACCATTACGTAGTCCTTAAATCATCCTGTTATATGAAATGTTAGACAATGACCCTTTAGCTAGAGCTTGTAGTAAAAGTTTGAAAGGAGTCCCAGGCATCTGTCCTGAAAGAAGTAACATAAATGTCACCAAGACTTTATACAATACATTAGAATCTCAAGAGGGTAAAGAACGTGAAACAGTCAACTGCTACATGGAGGGATTTTCGCATTTTAGGCGCGCATAGCGAAGCAGAAATCTTCATGAGTAGTTTAGCCAATGTTAATTTAGTCTAATATAACGCACAAGATATATCATACACTTACAATAGCATAACAAAGTCAAAGTTCTAATATAATTTCTGATGCACTTGAGAACATTTCAGTATGGTAAAAATTAACTCAAGTAGAAATAGGGTACTACTTTCATTTAAAAGTTTCTACTTGTAAATGCACTCAAACCTATAGATTATATTTTTTCTGTTTCAAACAATTATTATTAGCACATGTGTAAAGAACATTCTGACATTTTCACTAATGCTTTTAGTAAAAAAAGGTGTAGCGCCTATTTGTTGTCCCATTTTGGAGCACACATTGTTACACATTTAAGTATATTTATAAAATTCAGTATCAGTATTAGGATTAATAATAGTTTTTCATAGATCTCATTTGTTATTCTTTTATGTTAATGCAGTATAAAACCGATTAGAGGTAAACTCAATAACGTGAGAATTCTCCATGCACGCATGACTAACACACGTTAATAGAACAATATTCTTTTCTTTAGTATATCACACCCTATGTTACTTATCACAACCTATTTTACTTATCCGCACAGTATCATTTAAACTACTCTATTTCTGCATACTTTTACGATGCAGTAACTACAATTCTTTGTTTTCATCATTTTCTATAACTTGAACTTTTCGCACATTTATTCATTTTTCTCTCAAAAGTGTAATATCCAGTTTTTGTCAGAGCGGAATTTACATTTACACTTAAAAGACTATCAGTGGTAGACTGCATCAGTGTTTTCTCAGCTCTGGAAAGCTGCACAAAGTACAGCGTGGAGCTGAAGAGACACAGAAGTGACATAAAAACCTCAAAGTGCAAGTGAGGCCTGTGACATCAGTTCTTGTTTTTTGACTGGTCGACAGATGTGCCATCGGATGACTCCGATGTTTTTCCTCATAATAATTTTCTCTATGTTTACCCTCTGCAGCCTAGCTGCAGAGGGTAAACATAGATCTGTATGTGGTATCATTGACCATCTTATAAGGTCTCCAGCTGTGAGGTGCAAGCTCAAATGCTTGCCCAGCCCATCAGGGACATAAGACAAAAATCTTTGCAGCAGCTTTGAAGGGAAGATTGAGGAGACATACCAATTTTTGGTCCCTGCCTCATAGTAGTTTCCCTGTTTGGCAAGAGGTGATCCGACTCCCCCTCTGAGCTGATCCCTTTGCTTATACACATGCTCCATGTATGTTTTCCCCCATACACGTGCCTCTCAGAGCCAGCCTGAGGCTTTTCAGAAGACCAGGTTGACTCTTTTCTCACACAACTGTTGTGGGACGATATTCGGTTTCAGTTAGGCTGCAACCCGGCTTCTTCTGATCCATATTTTAGTTCAATTAAGATTGAACCGTATAGTCAGACCTTTGATTTGAAGCCTCACCACTCAGCTTCGCCGCCTTTAGTGGCCTTGGTCATGGTACTGGTGATGTTGGTACCTATGCCAATTGCAGACTTAATTATTGAAGCAACTAGAAAAGATCTTGAAAACCCAAAAGGAATCATAGATGCCTTAAATACCATAACTTACTACGGTCGAGAGTTTTTCACTGCCTTTTTGGTTCACATTCTGGTGCCATTAAGGTTCTTTACATGCTCCCAGTGATAAGGAAGAAGAAAATAAAGTGGATAAACCTCCTGCTTCCCCTCTTATCAGACTCTTCCCTCAGAATAGACCAGCTTGAATATGTGTGCTAAATATTTCGCCTGAGAATGATTTTCCTTATGAGTGGTCAGACCCATTTCTCTGCAGGCTTCTGTTAAGTTGTGAAACCCTTAGATATTCCTTTTCAGTGTGAGCAGTAACAAGCCTATTTATTCACAGAAACATTTTTGGGAAACCAAAGATCTGCGCTTCTTCTATCGTTAAACGAGGCTCTCCTAAATAACACTTGGGAATCCTGAGATAAACCTCCAGACACATCATTAGTCTTGCGGGTTCCCTCCCAAAAACATACTCATCCTTTCTGAACCCAGCGTTCTCTCACCACACCAATGCACTTAGGGTTTGGCGATTCAGGTGTGCGCTTCCATTTATAAAACACACTTTTCCCACTATCCCCCTGACAGGGAGACCATGCTACGAAACACAGTTGGCTGCAAAGTTTTTCCCCATGCAATCTGGCCTATCCTCTTTGCTCAATATTCTCACACTTTTCGGAAGGTGTTCTACCTTGCAAAGCCCAATTTGATTGACCACTTGAGGGACTTTTCCCAGCACGGTGTTGGCCATGCAGCATGAACAGGCTCGCCACCACTGAGGCAGCTGCCAAGTTTAAAGGGACTGGTGGTGGTGGCCAGATTTCATAGGTGTGCTCCACTGGCTTCTTAAGGTATGGCCAGGCTAGGTGTCTGGATGTGCCTTGAAATGGCCAGCACATTTTTGGTGAAAAGGCAGAAAGCTAGCTTGTGCTCTCCAAGCAGCTACCAGATCCTTCAAACTTACTTTCCAGACAAAAAACAAATCCTTCCCCAACATCAGAAATGTTGAAGATTTAGCCACGAAGCCATCAGCCTCTACCCATATATCAACAACAGCGGTTCTGCCAGCACTACAGAGCCTAAGTGGCTGGCGTAAAACATTAGGAGCTATTGTCCTCTTTTCCTCCTCTGTAACCAAGACTCCAAAACCATTGTGAAAACTTGCCCTTTCAGGAGTTGAGTATTCCAGCCAGGCGTCACTTTTTCTTCATCAGTGGTATGCAATAACATCGGACTGATGTGTCCTTAAGATTATCAGACCAGGGAGTTGCCCCTCCACCCATCATCTTTTTCCCCATACAAATTTCTTGGTGAAGTGTTAGGCCCTTTTCTTGGATTCAGAAGGTCCTTCCGCACCCAGGACTGTGCGGTTGTTACATTTCCTTAAAAGGACCGATGGAAGAGGTTTGAGTTTTCTTTATAACATGTAAGATAGAAATTCAGAATACTACGGTTCCTCGTTTTTGCCCGCACTCCAGTCACAGGACGGGTTGGGCACCCCGAACCTCCAGATGTTTATTTTCATATTGCTATTGTGGAATAAAACAGACAATTTCTGATAGTTATGGTAGTGGGGTGTGCCATCCAGCTTTTGGGTCTTTTCAAAATCCCCAAGGTCATAGCAAAGGTTATGTCTATGGAGGTATGGTACTCGGACCGTGAACGAATAAACATTTACCTATGACTGGCTAGTTGGAGGATGTGTTCGGTATTTCAAGTTATGATTGTTATGTGAAATGTCCGAATATACGCTATTATGACACGTCACGTAATTGAGATTTTAAGGTGAACTGTCCTATAACAGGAGCTCAAGAAAAACAAATGAACTGAACGTGATTGAACGTGAATGTCTGTGGTTTGTGAGACAACCAATTTTGCGCTTTTATTTAGTACCAAATTGCACACTCGCTCCAAAAATTAATTCAAAGACGCATTACACAATAAACATAATGCCAAATACCAAACCTGGCGCTTTATGTACTTTCTGTGCAATTTGCATGTTTTTCAAAAATGAAAATTACTCACATTTCGCCTAGGCCTAAACATAACATTCTAACTGGGAAGAGAGTAAGTTGTCCCATTCGCAGTACTCCTGTGAAGTGCAAGATGCTATTAGATCTCTTGGTGTCATTCGACATTATCGACCATAACCAGGCTGCTGGTAAACAAACTGCTTGAAATGGGTTGTGTTGCACTTGAGATTCTGCTTTTAAATTAACATTTGAGCTGTATTCTTGAGTTTGATTGAAGTTTGTGGGCACCCTGTGAATGGGGCTCCACCCTGGCCCTGCATATGAACATTGTCAACATTTCTAGAACCTCTGCTCTGGACACTGTATGCACTACTGTGTCACAGGGCTGCCAACTAGCCATATCTAATCAAGCTCATACTTAAACGTTAACAGTTACAATTTACGTAACACAAAATAACTGGATTAATCAACAACGGAGGTAACACTCATGTTTAAGTCCGGAAAATGCTGGGGAATGCCTTTTTCGAGGTCAGAGTCCATAACTTTAGCATGGATTTTGACAGAAGGGCACATCGCCTCTGTTTGCACACTGGCTTCATCACTTTTTACTTATTTATTTAGTTGCATTGATTCGGTTATTTATTCAGTGCAGTATTATTATTAAGGCTCCTTGTTTTCCGTTTTTACTGATTTTTATAGATACATACAGGAAGAAACCCATTCATTTTCCTGTCTGTATTTATTTTTAAAGTGGATAAAAACAGATGTTTTAAATTTTATTTGTCATTGATTTTAAACGCTATCAAGTCATGACTGCCAAACCAATAGCAGTTCGGATTGACAGGTAAGGGGGGTGGGGGTCTAAAAAATAATAAACCTTAGTAATGAGGCTTAAACAGCAGTAGATATGCCCAAAGTTGTTGCGAAAATGTCCATGTTGTCATATAAGTATATTGATTTTTCATATGTAGGTATTCATTCCACTGGAACCTGTGGGGTATTCAAATAAGTGTGTACATTTATTCGGTCAGTAAAAGTGGAAACATACCAGTTTCAGCTTCATTTTTTTTGCCATCCCCACAATAAATGTGGATAAATGCAGATACAATTAGCAAAAAGAAGATACGGATAAATACAGACAGATATATCAAATAAATACCATAAAACCAGGAATAATTATCACCGCCTGCAGCATGCTGGGAGAATGAGTTCTTAGGCACATTGGCCCACTCTCCAGCAATATGCTTTATTTTATTTAGGTTTCTTGTAGAGCGCTAACAATCATCCCAAAGGGATATCACGGCGCTGAGATTGCTAAAGTACGGGTGCAGTGGGCATCGTTGCTTGATTTAGTCGAAGTGGGGGAAAAGGAAGGTTTTTAGTTTTTTCCTAAATGCCAGGTGGCATTCTGTGAGTCAGAGGGCCACAGGCAGTTCATTCCACTTCCTTGCTGCGACGTGGGAAAAGGCTTGTTCGCCCATCCTGGCTCTTTTAACCCGGGGGATGCTAGCTTGCGCCGAAAGTTGAGAGCGGAGGTTTCTGGTGGGAGTGTAGAAGTGAATCCTGTTTCTCAGTATGAGAGGTCCTGTCTGATGCAGTGCTCTATGAGTGATACATAACATTTTAAAAGTTGCTCTTTGCTTCATTGGCATTTCTTTTGCTTTCAAATGTCATACTCCCTGTGAGCAATTGTTAAATATGCAATTATGTTTTGTTTGTAGAGACCCCTGATGAAGAGCCCTTCAGACCCAAAATGCATTTTTGTTGGATTGAACGGTCATTCACAAGAGAACATTGTGATCTTTTCGTTTTGGAAGATTCACACCAATAATTTACTACTTAAAAAAGAAATCGATAGATTAAAGAAATGATTAATCCAGTTATTTTGTGCTACATTTTGTATGTTAAATTGTAAATGTTAATGTTTATGTATAAGCTTGATTAGAAAGGACTAGTTGGCAGCCCTTGGGCAGGGTAGTGCAAACAGTGTCTAGAACATAGGTTCTAGAAATTTTGATGGTAAACAAACTGTGGCACGCTCATATTGGAAGGACCTTGGCAGAATGGTTTTCCTGCTTTCTTTCATACAGAATCACAGTAAGTCACGTTTCATTCTTTTCTATCTTAAGCCAGCATGATTGCATGCAGTCTTCCTCAAGGTTCGTCTCTTCCAGTGCCACCCTATCTGCTTAACCTTAATGTCATGTCTTTGTCTGCCCTTTTATGCTCTTGTGGTCTTCAACTATGTACTTAAGCAGAAAATAAAGACTGTTTTGGTTAACTGGCCATCTCAAGGACTATCCTTCATTTCAACGGTTTGTCTGAGGTCAGAACTGGCATGAGAGCCAGTGGCGCCTGGTTCGACAGTCTTTGTTTGCCCCCCCCATGACCCCCTTCTTCATGGATTCCTTCTCTACCAACAGCTCCCCTCCTCCCTCCATAACACCTCTGTCGCTTGTGTTTCATTCATTTTGTAGCACTACTGTAAAGTCAGGAAGCAAGTAGTTGAAGTAAATAAGGTTTATTGCAAGAACACAGAAGCAAGGTAGGACACAGCCTACACAGGTCTTCTTTCACAGCAACTGTCCTCAAGCCACCAGCATAGAATGTTATGACATAGCTGAGATACAGAAGCTTGAAGCAAAACAAATCCAAAGAATAACAAAACATATTATCAAACACAACACATCTTCCTCTTTTAGAAAAACAAAAGAAAACATAAAAGTTACAAAGATAAGATAAAAGATAAAAGAAATCAACAAACAAAATCATCTAACCATTTTGGTTTAGAAGTAACACGTTTCTTAGGTTCAGGATACAAATCTTGAGTAACAGAATCATCCACAGAATTACTCAAATTGTTAACAACTACGGTTTCAGACATATTATATGAGGAAACATTATCAGGTAATTTAAGAGAAGCATCAGAAGAATTTCCTGAAGAAACTTCAGGGATAATATCAGAGGAATTTCCCTGAGAAGGATTAGGAGACATATCAGAAGAATGGGACAAAGAAGAAATCTCATCACCTTGTCCCTCCTCCAAAAAATCATCTAAAGCACTTAAATCCATCCTCCCAGAAGAAACCGGAACCTCATTCTTACCCTTATAAATGGCAATTCTTCTAATGTTCCAAACCTTTCCGTCACTTAAAAGAACTGCATTTCGTAAAACCTTCTTGATCTTAAGTGGTTGAAAAAATTGAGACTCTCCCTTACGAACCTTCCAAGGTTTCTTAACCTTAACCCACATTCCAACTTTGACATCAGCCGAACCTCCACCAAACTTGTTATCGAAGGTATGTTTATACTGTAAATGTTTCTCAAGGACACTATTCCTGACTGAATTCATACAAATATCATGACACACATTCTTATGCAACCAATCAGGATTACACTTGGTTCTAGCTGTACGTCCTCTTATAATGTCAAAAGGATACATTTTCAAAGCCTCATGAACATTAGTCCTATAAGTCCAAACTGCTTTAAACACTTGAAGTTCCCAATTCGCCCCATTAATCCCAGAAATTTGGATTGCACCCTTAAGAACTTTGTTAAACCTTTCACACATGCCATTTCCACTAGGGTGGTACAAAGAGGTAGTCCTATGTTTAACACCAACTCTTTCAAAATAGGATTTTGTTAATTTGGAAACAAACTGCACACCGTTATCACTGACAACTTGAACAGGAAGACCTTCCTCCATAAAAACACGATCTAAAAATTGCAAAACAGCAACTGAATCAACCTTGTCAACAATAGTAATACACGGCCATCTAGAGAAAACATCAATAACTGATATGATATAGATGGGGTGGTCCAGGGGAAGTCACTGATAGTTTTAAAGTAGCTAAGGGGGTTAGACAAGGGTGCGTGTTGGCCCCCACCCTTTTTTCTTTGTTTATTAATGGGGTGACCAAGTATTTTTCTAACTACCCAACGGACGCGCCCACCCTTGCTGGAAGGAAAATTCCCCTCCTCATGTTCGCGGACGACACGCTTATTATTTCTAAAACGAGGCAGGGATTGCAGTCCGCCCTGGCCCGTTTTGAGTGTTTCTGCAGCGAGCACGAGTTAGAGGTGAATGTCAGTAAGACCAAATTCATGGTTCTGCGAGGCCCCAAGTCTGTGAAGGCCAAGGTGTCAATGAGCGGCGCCATTTTGGATCAAACAGAGGTTTTTACATACCTGGGTGTCACATTAAGTGAGAATTTGAGCTGGAAACCTCAAATGGATCTTATGACTCTGAAACACGCGCAACTTGGGGGAGCCTTATTGAAGGAGTATGCAAAATCTCTCAGCAAACCCATGGCACCGTTGGTTAAAATTTATGGTTTCAAGGTAATTCCTGCAACTATCTACGGTGCTGAACTGTGGGGGTATAGTGATTTATCCTCTTTGAGGGTGGCTCAGAATAGGTTCCTGAGAATGGCAACTGGTCTCCCACAATCGACACCCTGCTTACCCCTGCAGCTAGACCTAGGTGTCAAATCCATAGAGGATGAGGTACGGTATAGACCACAGGCGTTTTGGCGGCGCCTGTGGACTACACCAGAATTATCCTTGTTCGCTGAGGCCATTGACTATGTGAGGGGTCTTGAAGGGTCTTACAGGGTACCCTGGTTCAGTCACCTCAGGAGGCTCTTGAAAAATCTAAATCTGGAGGCATTATGGGTTGATCCAGCACGCGCGACCTTTCCCTCAAAGAAGGCACTCAAAGATATTTACTGGCACTGGATCACTGAGAGGAGATCCGCTATGGTTGATGGTCCTACCATGACACTGGAATTTCTGGTTGTAAAAGATGTCCCTAAATATGAAGCCTATTGGGACTTAATCACCAAGCCAAAGGATCGCAAACTGTACCACCGACTACGAGTAGGCTCGTTACCTGTGCGGGGGCTTACGCACTCTTGGACTACTGGTGGTAGTGATAAGTGTCCCTTCTGTGTAACAGCAGTGGAAAATATTGAACATCTTTTTTTCTGCTGCCCGATGTATTTGTTACCCAGGAAAGTTTGGCTTTTACCAGTCTGTCGGTTACTAGGCACCAGCTCTGCTCTTGCAGCGTTTAGGATACTTAAAACTGATACTTCCCCCTCCATCGCTATTGGTGTAGCAAAATTTGTGAGTTGGGCGTGGTCAATCCGAACCCGTAACCTTGGCAAATGATGTTTTTATTGTATAGTTTTTATGACTATCTGTTTAAAGTAGCACTGTTTTTATGTAGCAAGGGGTCTTCTCGTTCATCAATGTCTAACAATTTAATACTTTTTTTAACTTGCTTTTAAATGTAATGTATTTATTATCTTATATGTAAAATGAATCGTTTTTTAAAAATATATATGTATTTGTCTTTTATGATGTGAATCGAATAAAGACCTCTTGACTAGATATGATATACTTTGAATTCTGACCTATGGGACCCATGATATCGATAGCAACAGTGTGCCAAGGCCCATCAGGGACAATCGGTTCACACATATCGGGTCTTAATGTTACAAGAGCCTTGTCTGAGTTAGCACAAATGACACAAAACCTGACCACTCTTTCAGCATTCACATCCATACCAGGCCACCAATACCATTTTTTAACATTCTGTTTGGTCTTAACTATACCGCAATGATTATCGTGGCACAATTCTAAAATAGATGTTCTCAAAGAAGAGGGAGGAATAGCCTTATCACCTCTAAAAACAGTGTCATCCACCACAGACAGTTCACTTTTGACTTCCCAGAAGGGTTTGAGATCCTGAATTAATTTAGATTTATCTGGCCAACCATCTTGAATATACGAAATAAGTGAAACCAAAGTCACCTCTTTACGATATTCTTGAATTCATTTTCCTTTTTCAATACAAAATCGGTTATCATCATGAACTAGAGCTACTTGTAAAGAATCCCATTCATTACTTTCACAATCCTGCAATTCCGAAGGCATGCGAGATAAAAAATCTGGCAAAACGTTGTTCTTACCTGGAACATATTCAATTTTGTAAATGTATTCCTGTAAACGCATAGACATCCTCGCAATCCTAGCAGATGCCTTAAATAAACCTTCTGTAGTCAATCAATCAATCAATCAATCAGTGACACTTATAGAGCGCGCTACATACCCGTAGGGTCTCAAGGCGCTGGGGGGGGGGGGGGTGCCGCTACTGCTCGAACAGCCAGGTCTTCAGCTTCTTCCTGAAGGAGAGGTGGTCTTGGGTCAGGCGCAGGTCGGTCAGGAGGGAGTTCCAGGTCTTGGCGGCCAGGTAGGAGAAGGACCTTCCTCCTGTAGTCGCTCTTCGGATGCGGGGGACGGCGGCGAGGGCGTGGTTGGCTGATCGGAGGTGGCGTTTGGGAGCGTAGAAGTTGATCTGGCTGTTGAGGTAGCTCGGGCCTTGGTCGTGTAGGGCTTTGTGTGCGTGGGTGAGGAGGCGGAAGGTGATTCTTTTGTTGACGGGGAGCCAGTGAAGGTCTCTCAGATGTCCGGTGATGTGGCTGGTTCGTGGGATGTCGAGGATGAGTCTGGCTGAGGCGTTCTGGATCCGCTGGAGTCTCTTCTGGAGCTTGGTGGTGGTACCGGCGTAGAGGGCGTTGCCGTAGTCCAGTCGGCTGGTGACGAGGGCCTGGGTGACGGTCTTCCTGGTCTCGGTGGGGATCCACCGGAAGATCTTCCGTAGCATGCGTAGGATGTTGAAGCACGCCGAGGAGACGTTGTTGACTTGCCTGGTCATGGAGAGGGAGGAGTCCAGGATGAAGCCCAGGTTGCGTGCATGGTCTGTCGGTTTGGGTGCGGTGCCCAGGGCGGGAGGCCACCAGGAGTCGTTCCAGGCGGAGGGGGAAGAGCCCAGGATGAGGACCTCCGTCTTGTCAGAGTTCAGTTTCAGGCGGCTGGTCGTCATCCACTCGGCTACCTCTTTCATCCCTTCGTGCAGGTTGGCTCTGGCGAAGGCGGGGTCGTTGGTCAGGGAGAGGATCAGCTGGGTGTCGTCGGCGTAGGAGATTATGCTGAGGTTGTGTTTGCGTACGATGGCCGCGAGGGGGCTCATGTAGACGTTGAAGAGGGTGGGGCTCAGAGATGATCCTTGAGGGACGCCGCAGATGACTTCGGAGGCCTCTGACTTGTACGGTGGTAGGCGGACTCTCTGTGTTCTTCCGTCGAGGAAGGAGATGATCCATTCCAGCGCTTTGTCCTGGATTCTGATGTTGCTGAGGCGCTGTACTAGGGTGCGGTGGCAGACCGTGTCGAATGCCGCGGAGAGGTCTAGGAGGATGAGGGCCGCTGTTTCTCCATTGTCCATCAGGGCTCGGATGTCATCGGTGGCGGCGATGAGGGCGGTCTCGGTGCTGTGGTTGGCTCGGAAGCCGGACTGTGAGGGGTCGAGGGATCCGTTCGTCTCGAGGAAGGCGGCCATCTCCTTGTTGACGGTCTTCTCGATGACTTTGGCTGGAAACGGGAGGAGCGAGATGGGGCGGTAGTTCTTGAGTTCGGTGGGGTCCGCTGTTGGTTTCTTGAGCAGGGCGCTGAGTTTGGCGTGTTTCCAGCTCTCAGGGAAGGTGGCGGTGTCGAATGATGTGTTGATGATGTCTCGCAGGTGGGGTGCGATGACAGCGTCGGCCTTGTTGAAGACGTGGTGAGGGCAGGGGTCGGTCGGTGATCCGGAGTGAATGGAGTTCATCGTGCGGATGGTGTCTTCGGTGCTGATCGGGGTCCAGGCGTGGAGGGTGGTGGTGGGGGGTGGTTGTTCGGTCATGGTGTGCGTTGGTTGGTTGTTGAAGCTTTTGTGTATGTCCGCGATCTTGTTGTGGAAGTATGAAGCGAGGGAGTTGCAGAGGTCTTGCGATGGGGTGATGTCGTTGTTTCCTGCGCTGGGGTTGGAAAGCTCTTTCACGATGTTGAAGAGTTCCTTGCAGTTGTGTGCGTTGTTGTCCAACCGTTCCTTGAATGCTGTTTTCTTGGCGGCGCGGATCAGCTGGTGGTGCTTCCGGGTGGCAAGCTTGAAGGAGGTCCTGTTGTCCGGTGTGGGTTCCCTTCTCCAGACTTTCTCGAGGGCTCGGCAGTTCTTCTTGGAGCTCTTGAGTTCGTCGGTGAACCACGGGGCTTTCTTGCTTCCGGGTCTGCTGGGCGGGGTCCTCAGCGGGGCGAGCTCGTCCGCGCAGATGCTGATCCACTTCGTGAGGTTGTCGGCGGCCTGGCTGGGGTTCGCTGAGCTGGCAGGAGGGTGCTGGCTCAGGGAGGTGGCGAGCTGGTCTGCTGTGATCTTGTTCCAGCTTCTGCGGGCGGCCTGTTGCTGGTGGTGGTGGGACGTCGTTCTCTTGAAGGTGAAGTGGACGCAGCTGTGGTCCGTCCATTGAAGCTCTGTGGCGTGGCTGAAGTCGATGTCTGGGCTGGAGGAGAAGACTGCATCCAGTGTGTGTCCGGCGAGGTGGGTGGGGGTGGACACCAGTTGCTTGAGTCCCAGGTTGGCGAGGTTGTCCAGCAGGGTGGTGGTGTTGCGGTCGTTGTTGTTCTCCAGGTGGAAGTTGAGGTCCCCCAGGACGATGTAGTCAGCGGAGGGGAGGGCATGCGGGCTGACGAAGTCGGCGATGTCCTCGCTGAATTGTGTGCGTGGTCCAGGGGGTCGGTAGATCAGGGTGCCTCTGAGGGTGGTGTTCGGGGTGGTGTGGATCTGGAAATGCAGGTGTTCGGCGGTGGTCAGGGTGTTGTCGGTGCTGGTCGTGAGACGGATGGTGTTCTTGTGGATGATGGCGATGCCTCCTCCCATCTGGTTGGCGTTGCGGTCCCTCCGGACGATCTTGTAGCCCTCTGGGATAGCGATGGCGATGTCGGGAGCTGAAGAGGCGTTCATCCAGGTCTCCGTGAGGAAGGCAACGTCAGGGGCTGTGGCGTCTAGGAGGTTCCAGAGTTCGATGGCGTGTCTGTGGACGGAGCGGGTGTTGAGCAGGATGCACTTGAGGTGGGTGCTTCTGGTGTTCGACTTGGCGGGTGCTGGTGCGAGGCAGGTCCGGATGCAGGTGAATTTGCAGGCGTGGCAGCTAAAAGGTCCGTGGGTGCGTCGTGGTGTGGCTTGATGGCATTCTGGGAGTCGGCCGGAGTTGAGAGCGATGAGGGTGGCGGCGGAGTACGTCAGGCGGGTCGGTCGGGGTCTTCGGGGGCCAGGGGTCCTGGCGCTGGTCGCGATCCGGTCGCGGACGGGCGCAGATGGGCTTACCTTTGGCGCGCCTTTGGCGCGCCCGCTGCGCGTGACCGCTGCGCGTTCGCACGGTCGCCATATAAAGGCGAAGTGCGAGGGTGGGCGGAGCAGCTGGGAGGCGGGAGCGGGGAGGGAACAGAAGGAAAAAAGGGGCGGGGTCTGCGGTGGTGGCGGGAAGCGGGGAGCGGGGAGGGAAGACGGAGGGCGGCGAGGTAGGCGGGCAAACAGGAAGGACGCAAGCTGAGAAATAAACAAACAGGCACTAATGGGAAACAAAACAAAGAAAAAACGCTAACACGGGCAATAATACAGTTGGACAAGCACAAATGTCGGACAAAACAAAAACAAAACAAACGGCAACGGAGTCAGCCGGCGGCGAGGCAGGCAGCGCGGCAGGGACAAGGCTGAGGGGCACACGCAGCAGCTGGTGGCCGTGCGGCGCGGGGGTGTCCCACAAGTGGGTCACACAGCTCAACAGCTTAACCAAGGGTTTATGGTCTGATCTGACAGTACACTCCTTACCCCATACAAAACTTCTGAAATGCTGCAAAACCCAAACCACAGCCAAAGTTTCTTTCTCTATGACAGAAAATTTACATTCTGGGGGAGTAAGGGCTCTAGAAGCATAAGCAATCACGCATTCTTTACCATACTCATCAATCTGAGACAGAACACCTCCTAAGCCTTTATTACTTGCATCGACTGTAATAATAGACTTCCTGTCCAAATCAAAAAGTGAAAGCACAGGAGCACTGATAATGGCTTCTTTAATAGAGTTAACTCGTTTTCGCACTCCTCAGACCAAAAAAATCTAACATTCGACTTAAGAAGTTGTCTAATATTAAACACCTTACTCGAGAAACCTTGGATAAATTTAGAATAAAATTCCACCATACCAAGGAAAGATCTTACTTTATCTTTGCTAGATGGAGGAGGGGCATTCTTAATAGCCTCAACTAATTTAGGCTTAGTAGTAACACCACCTGCACATAAAACATGTCCTAGGTAGGTAACCGACTTGACAGCAAATTTACACTTGGAATGTTCCACAGTCAAACCCTTTTCCTCTAAAATGTTCAACACCTCATATAAAACAGAATCATGCTCCTCTTGGTCCTTACCAAAAATGAGGATATCATCCTGGAAGAATCTGATTTTAGGATGCTTGCCAAAAAGCTGATGCATGATTCGCTGAAAAATGGCGGCAGCAGATGCCAAGCCAAAAGGCATCCTTTTAAACTGAAAACACCCCATAGGTGTAATAAAGGCAGTTAGATGTTTGCTCTCATCCTCCAAAGAAATCTGATGATAAGCCGATGACAAATCAATTGTAGAAAAACATTTTGCATCTTTAACTAAGGACAGCAACTCAGTAATCTTCGGTAAAGGAAACTTATCAACAACGATATTCTCATTTAGATGGCGAAGATCTATGCATAAACAAATTTTACCATTAGCATTTCTTGCCACAACTACTGGTGAAATCCACTCGGAAGATTCAATAGGTTCAATTATGTCTTGTTTAACAAGTTTATCTAATTCCTTTTCTACTAATTTGTCCACTAAACACTTTGCTAAATTTAGAAAGCATAGCGTCCCCAATACCACTACCATCTTCGATAACCATAACAGGATCAGGGCTATTGGGATTCAAAATAATGTCAAGATGTGCTTGGTCTTTCCATCCAAGGACAGAAGGTCCTTTTTTATCTACATAAAGTTTACCTAAACATTCTCTTCCTTTGAATCTGAAGTTTAAAAGTCTAAAGCCAATCAAATTAATTTTCCCTCCCAGATAACTCACGGGAGAAATATCAGGAGCATAAAGGGTATTACCTAAAAATTTTGAAAATGTAGATTTCCACACCTCTTTGTTGATGATGGTGTACGGAGAACCAGAATCAGCATATATGTCAATAGATACACCACCAAATGACATGTTACAAATAGGTTTCTTAATCAAGCATTTGCTACAAGGATCAGAAATGTTAAATACATTTTTTTCTCCTCATGAGAATTTTCTTCCTCTTCAATAGAACAATGTAGAATTTTTTTGACGATGAATTCATCTTCACTGGAGCTGGAATCACAGCCAATTTTAACTTTCTTATTCTTCTTCCTAATGCAAACTTTAGTGAAATGTCCTATAAGACCACAATTTAAACATTTTTCTTTTATAGCAGGACACAATTTACTGTTAGCTAAATGAGATTCAATACCACATCTGAAACATTTTAAAACTGAATCTTTTTTTAACAAAATTCGACTTATTCTTAAACTGCGGTTTAAATTTTTGTTTGTGCTTATCTTGGACTTTAGATATCACTTGTTCTGCAACCTCCTTACTCTCATTTTTAATGGCTTTAGCACTGCGACCAGAAAGTTCAGCTTTTCCAAGAATGGAAAGAATATCTTTTAAGTCAGCATCACCATTAATCCATAGTTTGTCTTGGATAGCTGGATCACTAGCATGCATAACTACTTGATCTCTAATCAATTGTTCTTGAAGATGGTAGAATTTACAGTCCTCTGCAATCTTTTTTAATTCAGCTACATAAACATCAATAGTCTCTCCAGGTTGTTGTTTTCTATGGAAAAACTTATATCTCGTGATACCAATACATACCTTGGGAGAAAAGTGATTATCAAAATCCGTTAAGATATCAGTAAAGACATTGGAATCTCCACCACCAGGAGTTTTAACCATATCATTGTAAACTTTTAAGCCACAAGCTCCAATAGAATGTAGGAACAATTTTTTCTTTCTTTCTGCTTTCATCTTATTTTCTTCATCAATGGTATCAATGAAATTTAGAAAATAAGCTTTCCACTGTAACCATTTCATAGAAGGTTCTAAACCAGAAGGCCAAAAGGCATCAGGAAATTGGATAGTAAAATTTTGTGTGGCCATGGTGGAAGGTAAAAGGAAATTAAAATATTAGAAGGTTAGCACTTACTGTAACAGATAAACTGTGACAAGTGTGGATGTTAAAAATGAAGAAATGATGTAAAAGTGTGCGTATCACTGAAGAGACACGCAAAAATGTTTTTCTTTAAGCTTGTAGAAGTGTGCGTGTCACTGAAGAAAATAGTCATCAAGTATTTAATAATCCAATAAAGTGTGCGTATCACTGAAACGAAACGCTTCCAAAAATTGGTAATAGTGTGCGTATCACTGAAGTGACACGCTAATTATTATTTCCAGAATCGGCAATAGTGTGCGTATCACTGAAGTGAAACGCAAGGTATAATTTCCTGAATTGGTAATAGTGTGCGTATCACTGAAGTGAAACGCAAAGTTATCCTTAAGCAAAATGGCCGCTACGTAGACGTGATGCCGCTACGTAGACGTGATGCCGCTACGTAGACGTAATGATGTTCCGTGGAGAAACGTCACACGTTACACCTCTGATGAAAGTGGAACGGAGAGGAATGGATTCTGTGAAAGCAGCCTGACGCGAGCAAAAATTCAAAGGATGCAGGTAGCGCGAGCAGGCGAGAAAGCTTTGTTTGCTAAGAATATTTTCCTTTTTAAAGTATATGAGCTTTCAAAATGGAAATTAAAGTACTCCTTTTCTTTTAAGAAATGTCAATCAAAGAGAGTATTGAGATTGAGCTTGAAATCACTGTGAAAATTGCAAATTGCAAATTGCCCATAGATAAATATTCGCAAACCACAAATCAAGGTTTATGTATTTCAAAGTGAATACAGATATAAAGTGGAGCGAAGGCAAATTAAAGGCAGTGAAGAGCTCAAAAGATTTTGACATCCAACCAAATGAAAAAAAAAATTCTCAGTCGTTTTTCATTCCAATTGATTGTAGCTTCTCAAATTAAAAAAAAAAGTCTTTTAAAATAGTTCAAGTAAAAGAGTACTCACATGAATGGAATTTCAATCAAGTTCATATAGTAGATGAATGTCAAAATTCAAAATATCAATTGAAGCAGGTATTCACAATTGTAATAAAAAATTAAAAATTTGTGAATAAAAATGGGTTCAGTGGTTTCCTAGTGTTCATAGCGGAGTCCTCGTCGCCAATTGTAAAGTCAGGAAGCAAGTAGTTGAAGTAAATAAGGGGCCTTATTTATGAAGGCCTTGCGTCACCGGTGCGTGTCTTTTTCCCATTTTAAAAGTCACGTAAAAGTGGCGCAAGTCCTTCATAAATAAGGCCCAAGGTTTATTGCAAGAACACAGGAGCAAGGTAGGACACAGCCTACACAGGTCTTCTTCCACAGCAACTGTCCTCAAGCCACCAGCATAGAATGTTATGACATAGCTGAGATACAGAATCTTGAAGCAAAACAAATCCAAAGAATAACAAAACATATTATCAAACACAACAACTACCCATACTAGTGTAGGGTGTCTGAGCAAGAGCACTTTACATCACACTCAGATTATACAGAGACAATAACTCATACCTGTGCAGTCTGTGCCTAGGAAATTTTAAATATGAAAGTTATTATTATTATTAAAAAATTTTATAGAGCGCGTAGTCACCCTGAGGTATCCCAGCGCTAAAGATCCCTACACCTGTGAATTCGGGGCTGAAAAAAAGGGGGGGGACAACCAGTTTCAGACGGAAGAAGGTTAAAATTAAGGGAACAAGTGAGTTTTAAGCCGTTTCCTGAAGCGCAGGTAGTTGGGTTCTTTCCTCAAGTCTCGGGGGAGAGCGTTCCAGAGGCGTGCGGTGTGGATCGAGAAGCGTCTTCCACCCGTGCGGGCTTTCTTGAATCTGGGCAGGATGATAAGGGACTCCTTGTCCGATCGGAGGGATCTAGGGGCTTTGTAAGGTTTTATAAATTTCCTCAGAATAGGGGGGCCTTGATTCTGCAGTAGCTTATGGGCCAGGCATAAGGCTTTGAAGATTACTCGTTCCCTCACTGGGAGCCAGTGAAGGAGCTTCAGAGCAGGTTTGGCTGAAGCTCTGGCAGGGGTGTTCGTGAGGATCCGGGCAGCCGCATTTTGGATTTTCTGGAGTTTGTTTAAGGTTGCTTCGGGTGCGCCAAGGTAGATAGCGTTGCTATAGTCGAGCCTGGACAGTATGAGGCCTTGGATGAGAAGTCTTTGCGATGTGGGTGGAAGTAGGGGCAGGATCTTTCTCATCGATTTGAGTAGCCCGAAGCAAGTACCGGCTACTTTTTTGGCCTGCGTGGTGAATGAAAGGTCTGTTTCAATCCATACTCCCAGGCTTTTTACTTCCTGTTTGGGGACAGGGGGGACCCAAACAGGGTGGCCAGAAGTTCAAAGGGAAGGTGAGTCCTTTCTGACCCAGAAGGAGAATGTCAGTTTCAGAACCATTCAGCTTTAAGGCTGAGTTGTTCATCCACCCTTGTATCTGCGTCAAGCAGTTGAATAGGTCCGCAGGCTGTTGACTAGGGTGGGATAGGGAGACAACTAGTTGTGTGTCATCCGCATAACTGACAATGCTCACTCCGAACGGGGTGACAACCTCCTCCAATGGGGACATGTAGATGTTAAACAATGAGGGGCTCAGGGAGGAGCCCTGAGGCACCCCACATTGGAGGGGTGTTTCGGAGGAGCAGGTGTTATTCTCCCAGATCTGGAAGGAGCGTTGGGCCAGAAAGGAGGAAAGCCAGGATAGAGCGGTGCCTTCCACTCCTACCTTCTTGAGCCGTTTGATCAGGAGTTGGTGGTTGACGGTGTCGAAGTCCGCGCTTAGGTCGAGGAGGATCACTGCCACTGATCCTCCCTCGTCTAAGAGTGCTCTGGCCTCCTCCACTGCTGCCAGGAGGGCGATGTCGGTGCCCTGTCCTGGGCGAAAACCTGTCTGCGAGTTTTTTAGCAGATTATTGGATTCAAGAAACTGGGAAAGTTTCTTGTTCACCAGTTTCTCGGCAATCTTGCTGGTCCCGGGGAGGAGGGATATTGGTCTGTAGTTGGCCAATTCCGCTGGATCCAAGGAAAGTGAGGACTACAAGGTGTAGGAGTCTCATAAAATCCATCCAATATATTTTAACAGTGCCTATTTTGAAGAGAGAAGCACAAACGTACAAGGTAACACATCACACAGTGGGTGGGGTTGACTATAGTAATAAGAATCTATTTCTACCCAAAGAAACCCTTTTTTAACAACATTAGGCTAATGAAGACATCTCCTAAATACAACGCAGGATTTCTCACAAGCAAATGATCTCACGATCAATTTGGACAAAACGAGAACGATGATAATTGGTAAAAAAAGGTGACGAGCTGCAACCTGGCTTTGGGGGCAGACCAGAATAGAAAGAACAACAGAATTCAAATACCATGGTGTGAAGCTGGACTCCGGGGGACAATTCCGGGTGGAGAGGATTAGCATAAGGAAAAAAGGCTTAATAATAGCCACGTCCCTAAAAATCCTAAACTCCGGGTGGCTTTAAATTCCAATTTAAAGCTACCCGGATGCTTCTGACAAACCCTGCAGGTTCAACGTGGGGAGCACTGCTTGGACAGCTGGCCAATAATGAGGAGGGCGATAGCACAGAAGGGTTTCTTTATAAATTTGGGTCATTGAAATTTTTCAAAAAAGTACGTTTGAAGGTCCTAAAAATGCATTAGAAACCTGGCTCAAAGTAAGGAACAGGTGTGGGTTAGGCTACTATTCAGATCATGCACCTGTCTGGGACTCCCCGGGGACTCCTCTCTGTCTTAAAGATGGGTTGGCTGTCCCTATTAGGAGAGCTGGAGTCTCTATTTGGTCAGATCTGGGGGATATGAATGGTATACATCCATGGGAGGCATTAGGAGCTAGGATAGGCCCTGGTATATCCAAGTTTAAGTTTTTGCAATTAAAATCCTGGTTCGAGGCGGAGAGCGGGGGGTAAGTGGTGACTGGGACACAGAGCTTCTCTTTTTATCATCACAACTGTTGAAGAAAGAAGTCTCAATTTGGTATAGAAAACTGGTAGAAGCAGACAATCAGAATATTCCAAAACAGGCTTCTGCATGGAATCAATCTCCTTTTGAGTCCACAATAGGAGATCTCTTGGAACCTTCTTTAAACTTCTTTATAAATTCACAAAATCAGCCAGTTTAAAGAAGAACCATTTTTTTGATACCAATAGAATATACTATACCCCAGCTAAAATTGCGAAATTTGCCCCAGCACCAAAATGTTATAGATGTATGGTTCCCAAAGCTGATGACATTCATGTTTTTTTTGAGTGTCTGGCACTGGGATTGTTTTGGAAAGGGACTGGGAATTATCTTTGCTGGATCTTTGACTTGAATATAGTGGTAAATGGATCTTTAGTCTTTTTTGCTGATGACTGCGTTTCAACAAAGGACTTGGCAGTGAGGGATAAAGGACTACTACTATGTCTTATTCTGTTGGCACGAAGAGAAATCTGTGTAAAGTGGAAAGACCCAAGCCCCCCAAGAATAGAAGACTGGCTCAAATCGGCATTGGCAATGGCCCGCCTTGACCTTGCTGGTCCCAGCAGCACTTGGACTAATCTCTGGCAACCCCTATTAACCTGGGCCAAGATCTAAGGTTGCTTAGGTAATCAACAGCGCAGGCACCCGGTCCTATGATTACACCTTAACTCCAGTGTAAGGAGCTGGTTGGGAGACCTAAGCAATTGCAGATGGCCGGAGGGAGACCAGAGACACAACAACGGCTGTAACACTCTACTATATGCTTATAGGTGAAATGAGGACTAAAAAGAATAAAATAAATAAATAAATAAAAATCCTAAACTCCACATTATCTGGCCCTTCTATCCTGCCACTCGCAGAGGTGGTTCGTTCAAAACTTTTACCATCAATCACCTATGGTAGCGAGGCACAGAAAGGCAAGGTCGCGGAAATACTCGACGCCACTGTAACTACTGCATACAGGGTTATCTTTGGGCTCCCGAAATACACCTTTCCTGCTCAAATCAGACTCGAGTTTGGCGTCTCGAAGCAAACAATTTCCAGACAAGGGGCCTTCGTCATCGCATGTGATAAAGTGAGAAAAACTCCTTGGGGAACGTTAAACGATCACCTGTGGAGAGAGCCACAAAATCACACCACATTACCAGGTGCGAAATATCGTCATAGCAGCCTATCTAAATTAGGGCTAAATCAACTTTGGGAAAAATCGACAACCACCGTAAGTTTTAAAAAAGCAGTGTGGAAGACGGTGAAACTACAGTCATGGTTGGAGGACAAGGCCGCACTTTCACAGAGTTCATGGATGGATGACTCAAAATACATACTCGAAGATAGGAATGCAAGCCTATCTTAATCTGGGATACGACAAAAATGTTAAAATTGCTTTATGAAATACAGATTTGGCCTGCTTCCTTGTATCCAGCACCTTCCACCAAGGCTACGGAAAAAAGCAGGTCTTGTGTGCCGATTATGCGGACGAGCTCAGGAAGATCTGCTGCATCTACTATGCACTTGTAAAGAACTTCTCAAAGAAAGAAAGAACTTGTTTAAACAACTATTTAATCAATGAGGAATTTGAGCAAGGAGGCAAGCCCTGATTGCATGCTTTGCACCTAGCGATCCGCAACTGAACTGCAGAGCAGTAACATTTTTGAGACTGTGCAAAAGCAAAATGCCAGAAATAGAAACATCAGGAACCCGGTCAGAAATTACAAGCTAACATTAAGACATCCCTGCTTTGACATTTACAATTTTTATTTTTGAAGACAAAAGAAACCGAAAAAATGTTATGCTGCTAAAGCCCCAGCAAATTTATTAAACACGGTTTTAAGATTTTTAAAGTATTCTGAAGGAACAAGTTTTATGCATGTGTGCAACAGTTTTATTAAATATATATGTTTGTATTGCAACGTTTTTAATTAACTATGCAAATAAAGATTTACTTACTTACTAACATATACCCTGCAGTTTGTATGCAGCTCTTTGTTGACAGTTCATATCTCACTATGCTATATTGGGTTTGTAACTTAAGAACTGCAAGTAACAAAAGGACCTCTATGCCAAAAGCAGTAACCAACTGAGCTAGCTATGAATAAATAACTATATGATCTGCTTGGCACACGTTCTTTGCAGCTGGCATATGAACCCTCTGCACGCTTTATGATGAGTCAAAACGGCCACTTGACACAATTTGGTCTCTCTCCAGCAATTACATTATCACCAGAATTATCTTAATATTTATATTCCTGCTTGAAAATTGCTAGACACACATGCTACTCTCCAGCAGGTTGTTTTAAGCACAGAAAATGTTTCAAAACACAGTTCCCCATGAGCTTGGTGCTTAATGCTGTGGAAGCAGTTGCACCACCCTAAAACCAGCCCTCTATGAGGTCAGAGAATGGATGGGACAAAGCCTGTTAAATTTCAACACTGACAAGACAGAGGTCTTGGTCTCTGGTGGGAATCATGCCCTCTTGCACCTCTCCATTTGGTGCTAAATTGTCAACCCTTGTCCCTATTTTTCGCTATCTGAGAAAAAATGTATGACTTAGGGTAAACTCTACTCTCCAAATGAAAGGTAAGAGTGAATATGTTACTTCCTCCTGTGCTTTTTTCATGAGGAAAAATTGTCCTGGTCTTCAATTTGTCTATGAGGATAGCTTGTGGTATCATGAGATGGGATCCAGGTTTGACCACTGTATTTGTACCTATTTAGGCTACAAGTTTCCTTTGACTTCAGTTGATTGAAAATCAAGCTGTGTGTGTTGTCACCCTGTGCCCCTTTTTTGCCAGGCCACCTCATTTTGAAAAGTCTTCATTGACTTATGCATACGTTTCTCTTCAGCTTGTGGTCTGGAAAAGGCCATCAGTAGTGAATAAAATGCACTGAATAGGTGTCTGGATTCCCATGAGCATAATTTGTTTTGGTTTTTTTACATTTCCTCATGCCCAGAGTCAGGTCTGTTGTATGCCAAAGAGCAAATGTAGTAGAATGCTGGGAAACAAAGGACTTCTTACAGAGGGCAATAAAGGACGTCACAAGAAGGGTAGCATATAGAGCATTGGTGATCCATTTATTAACCTAATCTACAAAGTTGTCAATACTTCCAAGAGGCTCAGGCACGGTATGCTCTAAGCAGGTGATCAATTTAGGAGGGTCCACTTCAGACCATAAGCGATCAGAAATGTTGGACAACTCATTGGCTTTCATTTTGGCCTCTCTCCTTGATTGACGAAAAAATAGCGTTGTGGTCCATCTGTCCGTTCTAAAGTAGAAAGAGTGTTGCCTAAAGCTTGGCAGGACTAGATATGGGCAAGAATATGGCCTGCCAAGTGAGTTGGACTTTGTACAAGTTACAGAAAATCAAAGGCCGACTAAATAGCAACTCTGTGGTTTCCTTGTCAGATTTCCTGTCCACATGGAGATTAAAATCTTAAAGCAAGATAAAATGGTGGCGTTGTAGACTAGAGAGATCGACTCCAGTACTGAAGTAATAACGTTCTTCACAGAGTCTGAGAGTCTATAAATGAATATCATTTTATTGGATTCATTTTTATTCATTGAAATTTTGAATGAGAAATATTGAGAATATAGTCTGTAAAGGAAAGTGAATTGATAATCCATGATGAGACTAAAAATATATTTTTGTAAATAATCGAATGGGTCTGTTGGCTAACTTGAAAAGATAACCAGGAGGAATGTGAGATTGAGCACCAAGTCCGCTTTAAGCAGGTTTCTGTATAAATGCAGAATCAAAATGAGTCTTCCAAACTCCGCCCTTCAGTTACAGGTTTAACCATACAAACACTGATTAGAATGCATGCTATATTGGGATTCTGACCAGTATGATATACAGCTCGATTAGAAATTCTAGAAGATGAGGGGGTAAAAATGAAATGTGTGCTGTGCCGTAGATATTCGGTTGCACTGGTGGGGCACTTCAAACTAATAGGTTCAGTGCTACACAGGTGCAAATCATTTAAAAGTAGTATTAAGTCTTTGCTTACCGGGTGCAGAAAAAAGACTTGACAGTGTCCCAGGCTCTGGACACGGTCTGGGCATAGAGGTACGCAGAGAGGCTTGCCTTTAGCGCGCTTCTCTCTGCTGCTAGTCTAAAATAAGGCATGGATGGATGACACATCCCAACTGGTATAGACAAGAGAATGCACTACCAATATGGCACTTCTAAAATGGTACAATTGAGAGTGAGGGAAAAATGACTGATGCTCTCGCTGTAATATATATCAAAAACAACAAGGGCGCCCAAACGAGTCAGCACAGGACCTCGGGGAACGTATTTCTCAAACAACAATGGTCCCATGCATAATTGAATTCAAGGGAAAATAAATATAGACACAGTGGACCTATATTAAGTAAGGTGATTTGTCCAGCCGGACAGGGATCACAAATCTTTACTGTATAATGAAATAATCAAAACAATACCTTACATTCATTAGTGTGAGACACAAGCCTGTGCCCTCATGTTTACAAATTGGCAGAGTGACAGGGTAGTGAAGAGACAGAGGGAAGAGTTTTTTAGGCAAAGAGTGAACGATTTCTGAAAGTGAAGAAATGACAGAAATTCAATTACACCATTATACGCATATCAAATTTGGTATACATTTAGATATATGGTGTTTCAACAAGTCGACGGCGTTTCGATCCCTTGTACATAATTCATGGGATCATCATCAGGACAAAGATTATGCCTAAAGGGTATTGGACACAACTGCATGGTACAAAGGAATTAGCAGCCACGTAGAGCAGGGTGAGGGCAATACTTCACGGCATCAACCGCAATGGGTCGCCGTATTGTAGGTGCCAGGGTTCGAATGAAGGAAGGGCTGAAAGTCGCCGAATCACTAAGGATCAGGACGCGCTCCGTTAAGAGCGAGGCAGAAAAGGAATAGGCCCGCAAGGGGGGGTTATTTGTCGGGCACCAACACTTCAGGGCAGCTAAGAGCTTACCCGTGGGGACCGCAGTAATCCGTGTTTAAGCCCGCAGTGGGGAATTGGATCGAGCGCCAACAATGAGACTCGATCCGACGAGCCGAAATTGGAGGCTTCGTGTGTGTAGCCTCCAATTTCGGCTCGTGGGATCGAGTCTCATTGAAATATGCAATCCAAGGTATAGCAGCAATGCTAAGAAGTCATAACTGTTTGAATAAAAGTATGGCAACCCTCCTGAGAAGAGCAGGTAGTTTCTCAGACTTGTAATCACTTTTATAAAGCGCTTCATCCTTCCACCGGGTTTCTTCAGGGTCCTCGGGTAAGGGTCCTTCTTCTTTAAAACTGCACCCGCGACTTACCTATTGACTTGCATTAATCACTTTTATAAAACGCTTCATCCTAACCGGATACACTATAGTCTATGGTAATGATTTTAATTGTGCCCCACCTTGTTGGTCAGTCAGGGGAAACTTTCGTTTGCTTTGATGAACTGAAGTTTCTTTCGTGTGGTAAAGTTTGTGTGCCCATTAACACGTGGCCAGTGTACACATTGGACTTTCTGGCACAGAGTGCCCTTTTTTAGTGGGACATCATGTACCTGGAAATCCTGAGGAAACGTAAGACAACAGCAACACTATGGGGGATATTCACAAAGACTTATCTCCGATTTATCTCCACCTTAACGCATCAAAAGTGGGGATAGATTTAACACCCCATTCACAAGCTGGTGTAAACTGCAGACATCTCCAGTATCCCTGCGATAACTGCCCCAAAATATATCTCCTCAGTGGACAATACCAACTAATCCTAATGAGATGCAGAGTAGGCATTCCCGTGCAAAAACACACAAAAAACCGAAACACCACTTTCACAACGAACTGCCAGATCTGCAATGTGAACCAAAAACAAGGCGATAAGCCGCTGTAGTAGCAGGGAATTAACACCTACCTTTTGCTGGTGTTAAGCAGGACGACTACCTGCAGTATAAAAGGGAGCCCAGCCAAGAGCCACACCTGAAGACCCACAGATGCCATGGAGATGATGATCATGCAACGTGGATACCCATGAGTGCCACAACACCCACCGCAAGCACCCCAGGCCTGCCACCACCCCTCTAGTACCATCCAACCCACAACTGCCAGAGTCGGAGGAGTCCCACAGCCAGGCCCATACAAGGTCTTCACACCTGTCCTGGATGCCAACATCAGTCTGGTACCCCAGCACCCCCACATCACCCACGCAGCGCAGGAGCAGCTGGAGACCAAGCAAGGCTCCTACGCCATAGCTGGATTCCCTCACATGTCGGGGACAATCAACTGCTCACATAAACCCCTTGTGCCCCCTGCCCACACTGCACACAACTACCACAACGGGAAAGCACACGCATACCATGAATGTGCAGGCAATAGTGGACCGCCAGGGACTCCTCAACAATGTTGTGGCCAACCACCCAAGCAGAGTGCATGATACTCACATCTCCCAAAAGTCCATCATCAACCAGCGCTCCCAGGATGGCACACATGGAAATGCATTGCCCGTTAGTAAGTCCAAAATAAACACACCACACACCTCCAGCCCACAGTCATGACACTGCCAATGGGCACGCAGCACAACTACATTCAACATGTCACACAACATGCCAACCGACCAGACACAACAACACAACTCCATTGGGAATCCTGCGTTGCCATGCCCACAACCCAGCCACGGCATGGCACCACAGACACACAGTAGCAGGAAGTGATGAGAGGCATGGAGCAGGCATGTGCGAAAGCAGCAAGTGACTAAGGAATGTGAACCTACTCAATGCCAGGTGTGGCGTGGAGGTCCCCGACAGACCACAAACCACGGAAATGGCCATGTGGAGAACAAACTGCTGGTGCATGGGGTGCAGTGGCCAGTGGACACTACCATGTCCCCACAGGTTGTGAGGCAGAGCGCAGAAATGTTGCACGTTCGGTCCCTCCTGCATGCGCGTGCATAGTGGGTTGGACCTGCGTACTCCAGGCCTGCGTAGGGGTGTGAACAAAAAGCCAGTCACACTGGTTGTGGTTTTGTTTTTGGAATGGACAACGTGTCTGCCAGGGCAGTGCCTCTCAGTCTGCCATAAGTCCTGCGCTGTGGGGCCTGTGTCCCTAGGCGCCTGCTGCACCCCGGACCGCTGGTCCACAGACCTGTCATGCCTTCCCCAGCGGACCGAGACTCCGAAACAGATTCATCAAAGGCATTACTCATCTTTTCCCCCTATTCCCTTCGTAATGCCACAGTGGTTCTCACATATTTAATGTACGCTCCCTTTGAGCCTTTTCACAACTGTCCTTTTTCGTCTGTTGACTTTGAAGTGAGTGAGCTCCAGGCTCTTTCTTGTAAACCTCCTTTCTGCCTGTTGATCCGGACAAGGTTGTGCTCAGAACATGTCCATCCTTTCTGCCAAAGGTTGTCCCTGCCTTTCACATCGGGCAGAACATCACTTTCCCTACCTTCTTTCCGCCTCCGCATCCTTCCAGAGAGGAAGAGAGGCTCCACCGTCTGGACCCAAAACATGCACTCTTATTTTACCTGAATCGCACACAACAGTTCCGGGTGGATGACCAGCTCTTTGTTGGCTACGTAGGCACCAAGAAAGGTCGGGCCGCACACAAGCGGACTATCTCCCTATGGGTCGTCTTGGGTATAAAAGCGTGTTGCTCTCTGGTGAAGGAGGCGCCTCCAGTTTGGCTTCGTGCCCATTCCACCAGGGCGACAGATGCCACTACGGCTTTGGGACGTGGTGTCCCCTTACAAGACATCTGTCAGGCAGCTACGTGGGCCTCATTGCACACTTTTACTAAGCACTATTGCTCGGATAGCAAAGTCTGAAGAAACAGCTTCTTTGGCCGTTCTGTTCTCCGAGACTTCGTGGTGTGATCTTGATTCTCAGACCCACCTCCAGGGTTGGTATTGAGGGGGAATCTATTCTAAGGTAAGAAATCTATCACTAACGTGTTTCTTTCAGATGAACAAGTTACTTCCATTCGGTAACAATATATCTGTAAGAAACAGTTAGTGATAGATTCCTTAATGCCCCACCCATCCTCCCCGTTCTACAAACTGATTTCTAGGGTTAAGGTCATCCCTTTCAGGGACCTAGTTTCAATGCACCAGTGGTCAGTATCTTGCATGGCTCTGCGTTCCTGGCGCGGGAAGTGGTGTACAGAACTGATGTCAGCGCGCGAGAGCGGCGTCTAAGTAGCTGCTGCAAAGTCATCTCTGCGACCACGACGCCAACGACGGACGTGGAGCCGCACAACGCCACCTTCCGACGTGCAGGGGTACTGCTGACGAAAACTTTACAGATCCAGTCTGACACCTTGGGGGAATTCTAAGGTAATGAATCTATCACTTACTAATGATATTTCGTTTCCAAAGTTAAGTAACTTGTTCATCAATGGTTCTAGTTGTAATTCCACTCCCGTGTTTTTTTAATGTGGAAAATTGTAACCTTCCAATATGGCCGAATATCCTCCTATCCCCACCACTGTGTTATTGCTCTCCTCCCCCGACACCTCCAACATATGGGAGAAGAGTCAAGCATGGCATTGAGGTGTGTTATCTTCAGTTAGCGCCACCTCATTATTTTGTAACCATTTTCTTTTAGGCTTATTTGGCCCGGTGCCAAATGCCTAACAATGAGGTGTTGTCAATTTCTCAATACAACTCTCCCATTTGGTAGGGTATGTATGTTTGCCAACTGCCAGGGTGACTAACTCCCTTCTCTTTCTATATTTTTAACTGTATTCCCCCCGGGGAAGTAGGGTCCCAGACCAGTCTTCCCCGGGGTTCTTCGCGCATAAGGCGGAAGGACAAGCTGGGGTAGGGTCAAGGGGTTGGGCAATGAGAGGGATTAGGATGGGTTATAAAGGTGCAGGGGAGGAGGGCTCTTCCTGCACCTGACACCACTGGGGAGGTTTTAGGAAAAGTTAGGGGGAGGTTTTAGGAAACGTTAGTGGAGTTTGGAGTCAGTTGATAATAGTAAGTGTAGGCAGGGAGGAGAGTCTGGCCAGCTTTTCGGCTAGCACTGGGTACACGTTACAGGAACAGGCAAATTAAGTATAGGTAGGAATCCCCTACCTGACGAAGCGGTGCGACCATGGGGGAGCCCGACTTCGAAGCAGTGCGGGCTGCACTGCGAGTCCTGGGCCAGGCGGGCTGGCAAGACCTATTGAGGCCAAGAGTTCTGGACCAAGCGTGGGTCGGCATGGTCCAACCTCACGGTCCGCATCGACGGGCGTCGCAGCGGCAGTGGCGTGTCAAGAGGAGCTGCCATTGCTGAAGAAAGCTGCAGGTGGTAAGGGGCGGGGCCAGCCCAAACAACTGCAGAAGCGGGCAGGCTGACAGAAGCGCCCGTCGAGGAGAAGGTGAGGCAAGGGGGCGGACCTTCCATACATGGACCCGGCCCAACCGCACGCTGTGGTCGGATCGAGGCCCGTCCATGTATAAAAGCAGAGGGAGGAGCAGGACAGCGGGACACTGGCTCGACAACACACTGAAGCTGTTTTAAGGCCCAGTGAAGTTATGAATCAGGGAGAAGGGCGGGGTATCACTGCACTGGCCCAGCAGCGTGCTGGAGCCGGTGAGGACAACAATAAGGAAGTTTCTCAGGGAGAGGGGATCCCTATGTACCTTGCGTGGAGGCTTCTCCCTGGGAACAGGCAACATACAGAGGAGAGTGGGGTATCCCAGCCCATATTTAAAAAAATGCAAAGGGCAGGGACCCAGTAGGCCCCCCTATTGCAACGTGGGGGTGGGGGACATCATCCATGCACATTCGGGGACAGAGCACTCCACCTATCCTCCCCAGATGGGCAGGCCTGGATTTGGAAGCCAATATCAGCAAACAGCGGTGGCTCATACAAGAAACCGAACAGAAGTGGGATGCCATGTGTGAAGCTAGGTATGGAAGTGGTTTAGAGTCTTGGGGCGGGGGGCTGCCTACCCCTCCATGGGAGGAGGAAGCAGCCCTAGATCAGGACCTCTGGGTAGGGGGAGCACAGGGCAAGTGGGTGTGGGCTAGGGACAGCCGGAACGGCGAGAGACCCTGTGGTGCTGGGGCCCCCTCAGGTTGGAGCAGCCTGGGGGGGGGGTACATACCGTCATCTGAGGCCGGTAGAAGCAGGGTGGTGCCGCTGGGGCACAAAACGGCTCTGAGATGCTGGCAAGAAGCAGCAGGGAGTTCCGCGGTGGCCTACCCTCCACCGAGGGATCAGGCACCAGCGGCGATAGCGGAAGAATGCAGTGGTGTGTTGGTAAAGAAAAGAAAGGGGCAGAAGAGAGCGGTGCACAAAGTGATGTGGGCGTCTGATGAGGATGAGGCGGAGTTGCTGTTGGATTATGATGATGAGAGTGATGAGTTGGAAGAGGGCGAAGTGCAAGACGATGATGATGTGCCTGAAGGGGTTACTGGGGCATCGGAGATGGCAACCAGAAAGAATGGTGTTTTGCAGGGGACAAGTGCGGCCTAAGGCAAGGCAAAATCGGCTAGCCAGAAGAAGTGCAGCAGCAAGGGAAAGGACCAAGAGGCGCAAGCAAGTCTATCAGGTGAGGGTGACTGGTGGGCCGCTTGGGATGGGGCCGAAGACAAGGAAGAAAAAAGCCTTCCGGTTGGTGGGTGTGGAGGACGGGTTTGTGAGAGACACAAAGGTTCTCTCACAGCGGTTTCAGCATCAGGCGCCAAGGCCAGCGAGGCAAAACAGTTAGTTGGAGCGAGTGTACAGAGAGACAAGGTGGAAGGGAGTGAAGAAAAGGGGTCGACAAACACCACAAGAAACTGCCCTACATGGGGCTGGCAATGCTGTTGGGGTCACACCTATTTGAGAAAGGGAGAAACAGGATATGGAAGCACTAATACGTTGATGTATTTAAGCTGCTCCATAGGGAGATCCGGGCAAAAGAGGGATCCAAAGAACAAGAGTGGGAACTGACAAGGAGGCCCAGGGTGCCCATCAACATGGAGAACTGGACCTCATCCTTCCTCATACACACCAGTATTTATTTCGAGAAGCACCTGGACAGGGCAATAGCATTATTGAAATACATGGATATAATTCGAAAGGTGCAGATGCATTTCAGGGCATGCTTGGTTGAGTTATGACGAGGAGTTTAGCTGCAGAATCAGTGTTAACCCTGACAAGCCATGGGGGGAGGTTGACCAAGAACTGTGGGTGCAATGGATGTGATCTATCTAGTTATCGGCATCTACCCATACAGCTAGCGGCCTACCAGTGACGTATTGGTCCTTTCCAGCGCGTCCCACCGAGTGAGGGGTGGGAGGGGATAATTTCAGCACAGGAAGTGCAGGTCTAACACTAAAGCAAGGGGGTACACCACGGGGGTGTGTTGGAATTTCAACACGGTTTCTGCTCAAGACACCCTTGTAAATTTAAGCATGAGTGTGAGGAAATATAAATTTTTGGTCAAGTTATGTTCCCTATCGTGTACCCCACCGTCTCCATCTACGAGTTAAAGTGCATGTAACTTCCCTCCTGTGCCAGCTATGAAGACGCAAATACATTTGCGTCCAACGTTAACATGTCCTCTTTCAGACCCACCCTGAATGGGTTGAATAGTCCGTTCCTAAGTATGCTATGCCAACGTCTTTTTGTAGTATACTCTACATATTTTTCAGCTCTGGCAAAGTAGGCCCAGAATTCCTGCCATCGAGCCTTTTCCTTCCTTCTGACTCTGAAAGCCTCAGCCCAGGCTGCCCAGGCCGCCCCCGTACCTGTGAACTCTGCCTTACTTTCAGCGCGGCCCACCACGCTCAGCTCAGCCTGCTGCCTGCCAAGACTGACTACAACCTTCGAGTTATCTGTTCCGCTCCTCGAAGATACATTCCTGCCTACTAGTTTCAGTAAACACTCTCCAGCTGCAGAGCCAAAGGGCCGGCCTGTCTCCGTGCAAATAATTCATAGCCCCTGTTACCATGCTCCCATGGAAGGCCCATGCCCCCACGCTTCTCATGCAGACACTCAGGCGCTTATACACGCACTCACAGTCAGTATAGAATAGCTTCTGCCCCAGAGACCTTTCCGCCCAGATAGCTCCGTTCCTAAAACATCAGATATCAGATATGATAGAAGCACAAGTTGATCTGACATGCCAGACTTCTGTCTCTTTCCGTCAGTGTAAATGTCAAGCCCCCTGCACCCTCCAGTTTCACGCCAAATCACACGTCATACAGCTGCGCACGCATCCAAGCTTCTGATTTCTGCTGACATTGCAACATTTCTGTTTTAGTGCCACCCACATGTGACACCTACCTGTGACGTTTCTAGAGCACACCTCCAGTTACGCCTAGTCCACGCCTTCTGATTACGTACTAGTAACACGTGGATGCTGTTATCTTGTCTACTCTCAGCTGTTACGCCTACTACATTGCTTCCTATGATGTAAATTAAGTATATAAGCTATGTATTGTCAATAAAACATTGCTCTATCCCTTCCTGAACCCCGTGTGGTTGCAGGAACATGATATCCTACTCCGGAATAATTCCTTTTTAAGGAATAAAACCCCTAAGAACTCTAACACCACGGACTCTGTTTTCTTTCTTTCCGATTGAGTTATTATTGATTAAGTACTTACCTGCATAGAAATTAAGATAGTAAATTAAATATTTACGACATTTTGGCGCCCGAACAGGGACCCCTCCCCCACCTCACGCGCCGGTTGGTGCGTTGCAAGCTCTGTCCCCTGCCATCAGTTAGAAGGAAACTACGCGTACCGGCAGGATTTCCTGTATCTCCCTCTGGCCCACGGAGGTGACGAAGATTGCGATCAGTACCCAGACGAGGCGGTGAGGAGTGCGGAGGATCCCGACCAGAGCCTAGCCGAAAGAAGCAAGGTCCGAGGTGTCAAGAGGCCCACCAGTTTTCCGAAGTATCCACGTGTCGAGTCGAGTCGAGTCCGGTCCAGTCCAGTCCAGTCGAGTTTTCCGAGGCCTTCTGTTTTCCGTGCTTCCCGGTGAGTACCATTGCTGGGACGTATCTAGACGGGTTTGGGTACACAAGTCCGGTCTGCACTGTTTTAGACAGTGTATCTGTACTGTTTAGCAGTACATCCGATGATTCAAGTTCTTGCACTGTTTTCAGCAGTGTATCTGTGCTGTTTAGCAGTACATCTGATATAGGGGGTAGTCGTATATGTCGCAAATGTCTTTTTGTGATTAGTGTCGTGGTATGAGTGTGTCTGTTTTATGTGCATTATTGTGTTCTTGTATAACTAGCTGTACCTAGTATTAAGTAGCAAGGATTGAGCGTTCAGTACTGAGTAAACAAGATGCCGTTTTTCAACAAGTTAAAGCAGATAGGAACTAGGAAAGGGATACTAGAGGAAGAAATTCCTATCCCCCCTAAGGATACTCCTGGAAACTTGATGTACCACAAGCATGGCATAGATGCCATAGTGTATCTAGATTTATGGGCCGACTATACTAAACATCTAGACGAGAGACACAGATGGCCAGTTACTGGAACATGGGATGCCGAGTGCATCATGAAGGTAGAGGAAGCATTATGGAAAAAGAAAGCCAGACAATCTCAGAAAGACGCCATAGAGTTTTGGCGTAAGGAATCACGTAAGCGTGCTGAAAAAGAACTACGTAGAGAGGACAGACTTAAAGAATCAGAGAAAGCCCGAGAAAACGAATTAATTACTGAGGGGATCCGAGTAAAGTCAGAACAGATAGACCGTGCACGAAATAACCTCGTAAACGGTATGTATCTCGCGGCCGAGGGTTCGCCTGAGGCCATTTCAGAAATACCGAAAAATCTACCGTCACCATTGGTTCCAACTAAAGTAACTCACAAGACTACTAAAGACATATTCCTGAATTCCTATCTAGAGGATGTAGCACCCGCTTACACCAATCTGCCTGTCCGCGCCCTGCCTAACGACAGGGACGGGGGTGGTAACCCGCCCCAAGATCATATTCCGCCTGTTCCACCCCCTCCACCGCCTCCCATACCTAAAGTTAATCTACCAAAGCCACGTTTACCTGACCCTACTAAAGGACAAATTCAAGTACAGATACAGACTCCACAGAGAGATAATGTCCAAGCTTCCGCCTCAGGAGGTGCGATGGGGGGTCCCCAGACCCCGCCATTAACACGCAGGTTACAGCTCGGGGACTTGCAGAGTCCCTACACGTACAAATCACCCCGTCTCGATATATTCAAGGGACAACTTACAGTTTGCAGATATGATCCAGTACCCGGCAAAGACGATAGAATGATAATGGCATCACTACGGTTACGATCTGCTACTGATTTCCTGCTGATGTTTCCAGGAATGAACGAGCATCTAGATAGAATATATCAGTTTATTCAGACTGGGAAAGACCCCGACAGTATTAAGGATGCCATGGAGCATCAGAAAGTTGACGTTCAAGGACAGATATTACGTTTTTTCATAAATTGCCTAATAAGAGAACGAGACAGGCCCGAGACAGATCAGGGTGAATTAGATGCACTCAACAGGTGGGGTCAAAATATATCTGAAGGAAAACACGACAAGGGGACTTGCATAGCCAGTATGTACAAGAAAATAAGAAAAGCAGTGATAGACGTACACAAAGAAGAGAAAGAAAAGGCTTCCTCCGAGGGGGAAGAAGAACCTGAAGAACCAGAAAAGACTACAGACACTATAGCATATGTAGGTAAGGGAACTTACCTTAGGAAAGGCATCCGTCCAGAAAGCAAGAGAGTTCTTTTCTCTGCCTTGACAAACCCAAACTCTGCTGAACATCAGTTCCAGGAGACTAATAAAAGGCTTCGAGATCGAGTAGGGTACCATGTACTAAATTCTATGGATGAACAAGAACTAGCCCGGTCAGCCATATTATGGACTGACAATCCGGATATATATAATGATGACACCGTAGCACAGACATTCCTGAACCTTTCCCCAGACGAGCAGAAATTAGCAGGCGTATACATGATTCAGCACCTTCTCACGAAATACAGAAATAAACATTCTGATCCAGGTCCCTTACACGAAACATTAGAAGAACTACTCATGGACAGATGGAGAGGTTTAAGTACCAAATTAATTCAAATAATTCTAGAACAACGCCATAGATATGACACTTTCATAAGCTCCGAATATGTCCCCGCCCCGCCCCCAGAAAGAAAAATGTATCATATGGAACGTCGGCATGGCATTGAAAGTCAGAACCCCTTACGAGAAGTGCACCCAGTTATGGGTGACGATCATAACTTGAAACGAGTGTATGTACACACGCCTCTGACTAAGTTAGAACTATTAGAAATGAAGAAACTAGTCCCGTGCCATGATAAAGACCCTGCAGGTTTTCATAGAGAGCTTAAAGACATGTTACTGATGGGGGATTATACGTACGAAGATATCACGAAAATGTTAAAAGTACTGTTGCCCACGGGCATCTACGAGAAACTAAAAGAAAAAGAATGGGAGGTGGGGGAGAAAAAGATTGTATGGACAGAAATAGAAGACGAAGAGAACAAACGGGTCCCAGGGGTAGGCCTTGGGGAGAAAACTAAAGCACTACCAGGTCTGATAGTACAGGTTCTGCCAAGATTATTGACAACTAGAAAGGAAGACTGGGATGCAATATCAGCCTGTAAACAGAAACCCGACGAAGATACTAGTGACTTCTATTCAAGATTCGAGAAATGTTTCATTATTAATAGTGGTCTTAAACCAAGTAGCGAGTCGTACCCGCATCTTTTTGTATCAAAGTTAGTCGAAAATTCCCTGTTAGCAGTTAAAAACCGTGTATACAAGGTCGAGAGTACATGGCAAGCCAATACGCCATCCCAGATGTTACAAATGTTACAATATCATCAGAACAGAATTAGAGAAGAGCAGGATCAGGAACAAAAACGTATGAAAGACACGAAAATGAAAATGCTAGTAGCCCAATCGGTCCCAACCGATGGCCACAGAAAGGGTACGACCCAGACAGGTCACACCGCAGCTCCCGTTAAAGGGACATGCAACTATTGCAAGCAGCCAGGTCACTACGTACACGAATGCCCAGTTCTGAAACATAACATAGCGACAGGTAAAACTAAAGAAAGACCGCATCCGTCTAGACAAGACCATAACCAGCATCAGTCTTCACAGAATATGCAGCCCATGCAGAATACACAGCCTACGCATGCTTCATCACCTACAGCACAGACAGTAGCGGTATCACAGCCGCAGCCCATTGCCGCATCTCAGCAAGTTTCACAACAGATGTACCAGTATGCCCAGTCCGCATACCCCGATTATCCACGATATACATGAAACAGCCTAGAGAGGGAGGGTGGCTTGCCTCTTATTGAGATTCCTGTAGATCAAGAGGGTCCTTATGTACACAGTCAAGTATTGGGAAAAGACAGAAAGTTTTTAATTGACACAGGGGCAAGTCGCACCACAATCAGTCATGAAGAAGTTCCAGGGGCACCCCTCTCAGGCTCACAGAATGTTTCCCTTGGTTTTTCAGGACAGCCCATTGTAAATGAGGTATCAGAACCAGTTCCCCTGGCTGTGGGTCCATTATCACGTGTTACAGACTTGTTACTTACGAAATCATGTCCAGAGAATCTGTTAGGAATTAAAACATTGAAGGCTCTAGGAGCCGTGATCTGCTGTTCCCCGGAGGGAGTTAGACTCTTTTTGCGGGATTTCAAGGGTCATTATATGTTACGTGAGTTTGATGTCAGATTGAAAAAGGTACCAGATCACCTGTGGGCAAAAGGCCCAACTGATGTAGGTTGTATGCACATTACCCCATACCGTATTACACTCAAGCAGGGTGTAGTTTTACCCAGAATCAGACAATACAAGTTACCACCCGATGCTGTAGTGGCTTTACTGGAAATCATTGAAGAGCTCATCACCCAGGGAGTGGTCGTAGAGACCGACTCCAATATCTGTAATTCACCCATCATTCCGATTCTTAAACGTACTGATCCCAATGCACCGCCAGTATATCGGCTGGTGATTGATCTAAGAGAACTGAATAAATGCATTATTCCACAGTACCCTGTGGTTCCCGACATCTCATCCTTATTGACTGCTATTGATTCAGAAGCGACGTTCTTTACTGTAATTGATCTCAAGAACGCCTTCTTCAGCGTACCTATTGATCCAGAGAGCCAATATCTCTTCGGATTCAGGTTAAATGGACGCAGTTTCAAATTTTCACGCGCACCTCAAGGATTCACAGAAAGCCCCAGCATCTATAGCCAAGCACTGAAAAGACAACTTGATTGTATCACAATGCCAGTTAACACCGCTTTACTGCAATACGTCGATGATCTGCTGATCACCGCACGAAGTGAGCCCGAATGTGAACAAGCATCACTGACAGTTTTACATTTTCTGGCCGACAAGGGGCACAAGGTGTCTCCTTCGAAGCTACAATTCTGTGTTCAGCAAGTTGTGTACTTGGGTCACTTGCTGTCCAAAGTGGGGAGACAGCTCACTCCCGATCGCATTCAGTTAATTGCAAATATGCCACAACCTCAGACACAAAAGGAAGTGCGGGCCTTCATAGGCCTCACTTCGTACTGTATACAATGGATTCCTCAGTATGCATTTCTAGCCAAACCACTCATTCAGTTAACAACGCAGGAGGCAGCGACTTCGACTGTCCTTCCCTGGACTCAGGAACATACACAAGCCTTTGAGGAATTAAAGAAAGCATTATGCCAAGCACCAGTTCTAGCGACACCATGTTACAGCAAACCTTTTACACTTTTTGTTACAGAACGTGAAGGTACAGCACTGTCTGTCCTCACTCAAGACCAAGCAGGTTCATATAAGCCTTGTGCTTATTTTTCAAGTACATTGGATTCAGTAGCCCAGGCACTCCCTGCGTGCTTAAAGTCAGTAGCAGCAACAGCATTAGCAATCAGACAGAGTGATGCAATTGTTTTAGGACATCCATTAACAGTTCAAGTTCCACATTCCGTAGAGGTTCTTTTAAACAGAACCCAGACTCAACACTTGACCATAGCACGATTGACAGGTTATGAATTGACACTATTCCAGCCACACATAGAAATCAGACGCTGTAGCATCTTGAACCCCGCAACATTGTTACCTGCACTTATGACCGATCCAACACCGCATGATTGCATAGAGATCATTAATACAGTAACAAAACCTCGACGAGACCTAACAGATGTTCCACTGACAAATCCAGACCTGACACTTTATGTGGACGGTTCATGCATGAGAACAAGTACAGGAGAATTAGTGGCCGCATATGCAGTGACCACTGAAACTGAAGTTAAAGAAACACACCGTATTGACACATTATCTGCTCAAGCAGCGGAGCTCATCGCTCTGACCCGAGCTTGTATTCTAGCCAAGAACAGAAATGTTAACATATACACTGATTCCCGCTATGCGTTCGGAGTCGTACACGACTTCGGCATGTTATGGCAAGAAAGAGGTTTTTTGACCTCTCATGGTGCCAAGATCCAACACGGTCCCCTCATTCAAGCATTATTAGAGGCAATACATTTGCCCTCAGGCATATCAGTCATGAAGTGTAAAGCACATACTAAGGTTACAGATTCTGTTTCCCAGGGTAACGACCTGGCAGACCAGACGGCAAAACATACAGCATTGACTCACACCCAGACTACTGATGTGACAAAGACAATAGTACCAACTCAGTGTATGTCAGTCAGGGATCCCACCCTAGACGTAATCGATATCCAGACACATGCCACTTCAGATGAAATAAAGAAATGGACCGAACTAGGAGGGATCCAGACAGATCAAGGATGGGTCACAAAGGGAAAACCTACATGGTTCCTCCCCGACTCCATGGTTCAAATCATGATAAATACAGCACATAGTCCTGCACATCTAGGAGAAAAAGCTATGTTAGACAGTTTACAGAATCTCTGGTACAACAAACACTTACGAGCAGCAGCAAAACAGAAAGTGCGTACTTGCATGATCTGTTGTCAGTTCAATCCAGGTAAAAGCGTCCCCGTAGAGCAAGGTGGATTTCATCCTCCTGATCACCCTTTTGAAGTCCTCCAGATGGATTATATCCAGATGGACCGTTGTCGAGGATTCAAATATGTCCTCGTAGTTGTTTGTGCACTCTCTCGTTGGACCGAAGCATACCCAGTCTCAGATTACACTGCTCCGACCACTGCCAAGCAGCTGGTTCGAGAATTCTTCCCACGATAGGGTCTGCCTCGTGTCGTGTACTCAGATAACGGACAGCCGTTCTCATCCGAACTTATGAAGCATGTTTCCCTTTTGCTAGGATATCAGTGGAAATTCCACTGTGTCCGACATCCCGAAGCCGCAGGCCTTGTAGAGAGGCATAACCAGACACTCAAGATACGCCTTGCTAAAATATGCCAGGAGAAAGGGGTCGACTGGATAGTCGCCCTGCCAGTTGCGCTGTTCTATATGAGAATGGTTGCACATTCGAGATCAGGACTATCCCCGTACGAAGTGGTCTTTGGCAGACCACCGAATATGTGGGGGACGCCCATTCCTAAGAAAATTACCGATGTTGATTGTAACATGTTAACAGATTACCTTGCCTCCTTGATGTCTGCACTCCAATCATGTCGTTCACAGGTTGCCGCAGCATTTCCTCACAACACTGATGTAAAGCCACATGATGTCCGTCCTGGCGACATAGTCCTAGTGAGGAATTTTGACAGGAAAAGCCCATTGGAGCCCCGCTGGAAAGCGCCGAAGACCGTCCTTCTTACTACGAGGACCGCTGTGAAGTTGGAGGGCAGAAAGGGGTGGGTCCACACGAGTCATATTAAATTATGCAATGAACTGAAACCAGACCTTGACTCGCCCACCCCCACCAAAGACTGTATTAAACCTAGTGACTTTAAATTACCTGAACGAGAGAAAACTCCCCAAGAGGAGTACCGACTCAAGCTTCGATCTAGCAAGTCAGACAGTTTAATTGTTTAAGTCCTCCCCTAGGTGAATCGGTTAAATAGTTTCTGACATGTATCCCCTAGATCGAGATAGAGAGAGAGAGAGACAATTCAAGAAACGCACATACTGCAAATCACTGCGTAGTCACTGTATAGTGACATTATTAATCATGTTTTTTCTAAGTATTCTGATAATTGTTGCAAGTGTACTTCTTCCAATCTATTGCCCTATTTTCAAGCGTGAACAATCTGCTTACAATGTTTCTGCTGAACATTCTTTTAGCGAGTTACCTCCACATGAACTTTCTTACAAACTTGCGCTGCGCAACAACACATTCATTAGTATGTTACACCACTCCCACCAGACTAATAACGCTACAAACTGTTGGATATGTGGCCGACTCCCTCCCTACCAGAATTACAAGGGAGCTCTGCCCCTCTTTCCGTACCCGTTCACTCACAACGGCTCCTGTGGTGCATGGTTCAAAATAATTAATTCCTTAGATCCTGATATTGCTGTTCTCGACGGGAGCTGGGTTTGGGGAAACCTGAACTTAGTCCTGCTCAACGTCTGTTACCCTGATAAGGAGGGACTCCCCATTAGAATAGGAACTGATCTAGAAAATGAAGTATATGGATTAAGTAATTACACAATTAACCTTATGATTCTTACTGTTGAATCCGAAGCTGCACCAGTTCTGCCCGCTATGTCAGTATTACCAGACACTGGTGAATTATGTGTCAGAAAGAAAGGTTCAGTACACTTAGGTCATAGTAAATGTACTACTGTGGTCGAATTCAGTGATCATGGTAAATCATCCTTTAAAGCTACCCGTCATTCTTATTTTGTTTGTGGTCATACCGCATACATACGTCTGCCTCCAGATTGGGATGGTACCTGTTATATTGCATTCCTTCTGCCACCTGTTTTTTTAGCCCCTCCTGATTACCACAGAAATACAAATCTAGTAAAGAATAGACTCCGAAGAGATCTCCCGCTTGTCGACTATACAGAAACGGCATGGGAACAATACACCGATTTTAATAAAGGATTCTTTTTCTTTTTAGGCCCCGTCCAAAACAGTAAATTAATACGTAGATTAACTAGAACCCTTGAAGCTGTAGTACATGAAACTGCCTCCGCCTTAGGTAACCTAACAGAGGAACAGTCCGCCATGCGGGTTGTTGTCCTTCAGAATCGTCTTGTTATTGACGTCATCTTGGCAGATAGAGGTGGAGCCTGTAAGGTCATCGGGTCAAGTTGCTGTGTTTTCATTCCAGAAAACGCGCCATCTGTATACAAAGCTATTACACGTCTTCACAAAATTGCAAGTTTAATACATCAGAATCCAGGCACCTGGACTTGGTCCGGTTGGTTCTGGACAACGTTGTCCGCTTGGGGATGGAAGATCCTATCCTTCCTAGGCTTTGGCCTTGTCATAGTATTCAGTTGCTGTCTGTGCCTACAGTGTGGGCCGGCGATATGTGGGCTGTGTGCCACATCGTGCATTGAACATTCCAGTTTTCTCTCAAACAGACAACGGAAGAGAGACGAACAAATTATGTTACAAGAACAAACTGATCAATTTATGATGATCGATATATCATGAAGGGTCCGTAGGGAACAAGGAGAGAATGAGGAAATATACATTTTTGGTCAAGTTATGTTCCCTATCGTGTACCCCACCGTCTCCATGTACGAGTTAAAGTGCATGTAACTTCCCTCCTGTGCCAGCTATGAAGACGCAAATACATTTGCGTCCAACGTTAACATGTCCTCTTTCAGACCCACCCTGAATGGGTTGAATAGTCCGTTCCTAAGTATGCTATGCCAACGTCTTTTTGTAGTATACTCTACATATTTTTCAGCTCTGGCAAAGTAGGCCCAGAATTCCTGCCATCGAGCCTTTTCCTTCCTTCTGACTCTGAAAGCCTCAGCCCAGGCTGCCCAGGCCGCCCCCGTACCTGTGAACTCTGCCTTACTTTCAGCGCGGCCCACCACGCTCAGCTCAGCCTGCTGCCTGCCAAGACTGACTACAACCTTCGAGTTATCTGTTCCACTCCTCGAAGATACATTCCTGCCTACTAGTTTCAGTAAACACTCCCCAGCTGCAGAGCCAAAGGGCCGGCCTGTCTCCGTGCAAATAATTCATAGCCCCTGTTACCATGCTCCCATGGAAGGCCCATGCCCCCACGCTTCTCATGCAGACACTCAGGCGCTTATACACGCACTCACAGTCAGTATAGAATAGCTTCTGCCCCAGAGACCTTTCCGCCCAGATAGCTCAGTTCCTAAAACATCAGATATCAGATATGATAGAAGCACAAGTTGATCTGACATGCCAGACTTCTGTCTCTTTCCGTCAGTGTAAATGTCAAGCCCCCTGCACCCTCCAGTTTCACGCCAAATCACACGTCATGCAGCTGCGCACGCATCCAAGCTTCTGATTTCTGCTGACATTGCAACATTTCTGTTTTAGTGCCACCCACATGTGACACCTACCTGTGACGTTTCTAGAGCACACCTCCAGTTACGCCTAGTCCACGCCTTCTGATTACGTACTAGTAACACGTGGATGCTGTTATCTTGTCTACTCTCAGCTGTTACGCCTACTACATTGCTTCCTATGATGTAAATTAAGTATATAAGCTATGTATTGTCAATAAAACATTGCTCTATCCCTTCCTGAACCCTGTGTGGTTGCAGGAACATGATATCCTATTCCGGAATAATTCCTTTTTAAGGAATAAAACCCCTAAGAACTCTAACACCACGGACTCTGTTTTCTTTCTTTCCGATTGAGTTATTATTGATTAAGTACTTACCTGCATAGAAATTAAGATAGTAAATTAAATATTTACGACAAGTGCTCTAAGAGCAGGGGCTGACCCAGCTCGCGCAGTGCTTTACCCTGTCCACCCTAGGCGAGCAATGGAGGGCCACTAAGGGTAGGGGACAGTCTGGGCCATGGGCTCCTACCCCAGTTAGGATCCAGGCCATGGGCCCGTGGCTCTCGATTTACCCTGACAGAGAGTATGCATTGAGGATTCAATGAGGTTTTATTGAAGGTTTTCGGTGGGATATCAAGGTCCCAGAGAGTGAAGGCTGGCGAAAATTTTTAAATCAGCCAGAGAATTGCCAGAAGTAGTAGCAGCAAAATTATGAAAGGTGGTAGACGAAGGAAGGATAGTGGGCCCATTTAAAAGTTGGCCAGTGGAGGTATCACCTCTAGGGGTGGTACCAAAGAAAGAACCAGGGGAATACAGGATGATCCATAATTTGTCTTGGCCCAAACGGAGGTCAGTCAATGACTTCATTGCAGAAAAGGACTCAAGGGTACTGTATGCTTCAGTGGACAATGCAATACATCTAGTGAGGTTGTGTGGGCAGGGAGCGAAAATGGTCAAATGTGATGTGAAATCGGCCTTTCTCTTACTGCCTACACACCCTGCTGATTTTTTATTGCTGGGGATACAGTTTGAAGGGGCCATCTTTGTGGACAAGGTCCTACCGATGAGCTGCGAGATTTCTTGTGCACTTTTGAGATGTTCAGCACTTTCTTGCAGTGGGTTTTCACGAAGAGTAGTGGTCACCGGCAAGTGTCCCATTATCTAGATGACTTTTTGTTCATAAGGAAGGGAAATTCAGGAGATTGTGAGAAGGCGCTACAGCATTTTCAGGATTTGGCACAGTGCTTTGGGGTCCCCTTAGCGCCAGAAAAATCAGCTGGGCCCAGCTGTAGACTGACTTTTTCAGGCATCGAATTGGACTCTGTTCAGTGGGTGGCCCGGCTACCTAGCGGGAAGGTGGCAGACATACAGGCTTTCTGGCTGTGGGAGGTAAGGGAGAAGAAGATTGATCTGAGAACGGTTCAACAACTGATAGGCTTCCTGAACTTTGCTTGGGAGCAGGGAGAACATTCTGCCGATGCCTGGGCATGGCCATGTCTGGGGCGGTGCTACCACACCACAGGGTCAGGATTTCGATGGGAGTCAGGGTGGATTTGAGTGCATGGCAAACCTTTTTAACGTAATTCAATGGAGTGGCCTTGGACTTTGTGGAAGACAGGAAGATCTGGCAGGTTACATTTTTTTTCTGATGCGGCACGGGCCTCTAGCTTGGGTCTGTTTTGGGATGGACGATGATGCGAGGAACAATGGCCGGACCACTTGTTGAGGCAGGGGCGGAATTTAGCTTTCCTAGAGTTTTTTCCACTGTTTGTGGCACTGTGTCGGCCCAGAATTTCAGAATAGGCCAGTGTTGTTTCATGTGGACAACATGACCGTGGGGGAGCTAGTGAACAAGCAAAATGAGGGAGACTTGAGGGTCTTGCAGCTGCTGCTGAGCTTCATGTTGAAATGCTTGAGGTTAAATGTAGTATTTCAGGCAAAACATGTTCCTGGGGCAATTAATGACATTGCACATGCCTTGTCTTGTTCGCAGTGGGGGCAATTCTGACGACTGGCACCTGGAGCAGATGCATGCAGGACAGAGCTGCCGGATGGTGTGAGAAGTTAGCCTGGCATATGATGTCCACTATTCTAGTGGGCACCTTGCACCAGTCTAAACGACCCTTATTGATGGTGGTTGCAAAGTCACCTTATAGACAAGCTATCCTAGTGGTAGCATGGACCAGCAGTCTTAGGTTAAACTTCAGAGAGCATGTAAAGCAAGATATTTTACCAATTATAATCCCTTGAATACCAAATTAAAGGACACCACACAAGGTATATATCGAATATAGATGTATTTATTTATAACACAACCCCTCTGCACTCTTTATGAGGTCAGAGATCGAAATACATCACAAGTTACTCAATTAGCATACTATAAGTTGCACAAATACAGTTATGCCCTAGGGGCCTCACAAACCATATACTAAGTAAGTGATATAAGGACCACTTCAGAAATAGTGAATAGGCCTAGGGCCTAGGGAATCGCTGGGGCTACACTAAACAACCAAAGGTTAGGAAGTAGGAGGCCCGCGGGAGACGCGTGCAGTGTCTAAACACAGTCGCGTGTTACCATTGACTTGTAATGGAGATCGTAAGAATTACAAAGTTACAGTTTAAAGACACTTCCGGGTGGACTACGGTAGAACCCCTTTAAACCAGGACACTTCGAGAGTCAAGACCCACAGGAGCACCGGAGTACTCGAGTTACCTCACCCAGGTAAGCCGGGTGCATAGGTGTCTTTTCGTGTCGGCTTTCGCCGATGTTTTCTATGGAGATCTGCAAAGAAGTGCTGCAGGCGACCAGAGAAAAAGTGTCCGGTGGATCCAAGGGTGGATCAAAGATGTGAAGAACCTGAAATCAGAGGGGACAGAGTCTGGGTCACTAGCCAGTGACCAGGAAGGAACCAGGCGATGTCAAGTTGATTTCAGGTGAAGAGGTGAAGCTTGTCTCTGCAGCCACGAGGACCAGGAGGTGTCGACGACAACCAGGAGCTGGATTCAAGCTGTTCCACAAAGGATCTAGTTGACTGCGGTGTCGGTATCTGGACTGGACTCAACAAGCCTTGGTAAACACAATCTACGCAGGAGTTAAAGATTGGCTTCAGAGCAGACCAGCAAGGTCTGGTGAGCTTCTCCTTTGCATGGAAGCTGGAGCATGCCTGGAGCAACCAGGAAAGCAGTTTGGATTCAAAAGAAAGTCTTTGGAGGGCTAACTAGCCAGCGGGCTAGCAACCGGGAAGACACGTTGAGCTGAAATGCAAGAGCGGGCCCCACGCGGCACTCGTGGAGGGCTAAGCTTCGATGCAAATGGCGCTTGGGTCTGGGACTTCTCGTACCCCAATGCACAACTGTGAGGGTGCCTCAGAATTTGCACTGTTAGCAAAATGCAGGATGTCCAGGGTGTCCAGTCCCACGTCTCTCGTGTCTGCCATGGGTCTCCGCTTTGCTGTGGATGTGGGTCGGAGTCAGAGAAGTTTGAGAGTCCAGTTCCTGTGTCGCTGAGTCTTTAGGTTTGGGCGGAAGCATCAACAAAGCAGACCAACAAGTTACTGGTGGTGCCTGTATGCACAGGGTGGTCACTCCTTGACCACAAGGGAGATGTCTTCAGTCTTCTAGTCGGTATAGAACGTCGAAGGTCCAAGAGTTTCAAATCAGAGTTTCATTCCAGGATCATCTAAAGTCCTGGGGACACAGCACCTATCTTTATCCACTTGGATGCTATGCTGCTTCTGGCTCTTCAATGTAATTTCCATTGAAATCAATGGAAACTCCATGACGAGTTACCCTTGTCATTAGCGGCGAAGAGGTTAAACAAGGAAAATGGGCTGGATTACCTACTAGGTCCCTCCTATGGGTGGACCTGAGAAGGGGGTGGTTACACCCCATTCCCTTTGTCCAGTTTTGCGCCATAGTGGGGCTTGAGTGCCCCAGCAACTGGTTTGAACCGGGCTATGCATTGACCACCTTGTGTGCCCCAGGCAGTGTCTGGAAAAGCATCTTTCCATTCAACCCACCCTGCCTCAATACACTACAGGCTGTCTGCACCTCCCTCAACAGAAAACCTATTGTCCAGGCCTCCCTTGCTGGAGTTTCCCCCAGCAGCAGGAGGTCAGACTCTTCTGTGGCAGCAGCATCCATTTTGTGATGCTGAGGCTCTGTTTAAATGTAACCGGGTAAAGCAGTAACTACATGTCTTTTCCCTCTAGAAAGGTGGAATACTGGTGGGGGCAGTATTCCAAAGTGTTTGACACCTTACACAACATGTTTTGATAAAGCCAAACCAAAGTTAGCATTAGCCGCAAGGATTATAATGCACTTAAGAGTATATGGTATGGCTATATCATAGAACAGCTATAAGGAGATGGTTCCAAAAGCTGCAGAGGGGCTCAGTTCATGCTAGGGCATCTTCTCACATAAAATTAAGCACTCTGCCTTCAGGATTGTCGAGGCCTGCCATAGGAGTGACTTATAGGTGCATATGTGTCTATATATATATATATATATATATATATATATATATATATATATATATGGGTAGATATAGGTATACTATATCTAAAAGTAAGGGGTGATTACACCACCTTACCCAAGCTGAGTGATCAGCCTGTGGTGTCAGTTTGAATGGCCAGCCAGGGGTGGCATAATACATGCTGCATCCCCTGGTAGGCCTTGGATGCAACTATGCCCTGGGTACCTATGGTACACTATACAGGGGCTCACAAAGGTGACCCAATACCCAATCAAGTATGTACCTAGAGTACATGGAGTCCATTTTATAGGGAGGGTAGATAGGTTGGTGCCCTGAATAGCAGGATCCCAGGCCAACTAAGTCAAAAACCAGCAAAAAACTAGGCAAAAAGTTGGGGTAACCATATAGTCAGATATCCACCTTCCTACAGATGGCATCTGTGCCTGGGGGAAGTGAGAGTGATAGGCCAGGTCAAACAATCTCAGGCGGAGTCTACAAGACAAAGTTACAGGCTGGCATGGGCTGAATTTTGAGATTTCATGGGACAGACTGTAGATGTATGGAACAGGTCAAGACAGGACACTGAGCATGGAGTTATGCCTTTTGTTTTATGTTGGATAGATTAGAGTTTGTCGCAAATGACAATAGCAGGTAAATTGGCAGAGTTTTTTATTCTATAGGAAACTGTACCTAGGTTTTGATCCTGCGAAGGATCAGATTCGGTTATGTTGGGGACGCGAATGGGATGAAGGGGAACAGGAGCTCCAAGGGAGGCAATACCGTTTGAATTGTTGCAAAGTTTGCTGGGGGTTCTGCCCAGTTGGTGTTATGATGATTATGAGGTATCAGTATTTCGTTTATGCAGGGTATGGATGTTTTTTGGGGCTTTCAGGGTTTGGGAACTGTTGGGGACAGGGCAGCAGGCAGGAAGAATGTATGATGAGGTGAGATTGGATGAAGGTTGACTGGGAATTTGGCTTGGTCATTATAAGACAGATCAGGCGGTGAGAGGTAGATGGGTGTGGTTGAATGAGAGTGGTTGCAGTGGTGTGTGCCTGGTGCAGGAATGGCGAGATTTCCTTGCATGAGTAGGAAGGCTGTCGAAAGGAATTTTAAGTCATGCGGCTGGCAGTGTTCCAGTTCCTGTCGGTGTTGCGCATGGCTTTAAGGCATTTGGGAAGGGATCCAGCTAGATATGGCACACATTTGTTCCGTATTGGCGCAGCTACAGTGGTAGCACGTTTAGGTTGGTCCTGGAACAGAATACGCCAGATTGGGAGATGGAGGTCTAGGTGCTGTGAGAGATATGTGCGCAAATAGTAAGAACTCAACAATCGCTTTTGTGGTGATTTCTGGCACACTCTTCACCTCTGGCCATCTTGAATACAAGTCCATCAGGACTAAGATGTATGGTGTGCTTGTTTCTCCCGTTAACGGGCCTATTATATCTAGCGCCACCTCATCCCACGGTCCTGAGGGAGGTGGCCTGCAGACCATCGGCGGAGTATGTTGTTTCAAGACCTTATCACTAACTGTGCACGGGATACAGTCCCTCACTTTCCTTTCAATGTCAAGGTCCATGCACGGCCACCAGTAATCCTCACGCATTCTCTGCTTAGTCTTGTTGATGCCTAAATGTCCATCGTGGGCCAAATCCACCAGTCGTTCTCTCACCGCTCTGGGTGGGATCAACCTTGTACCCCTGAACAGACATCCGTCCTTCTCAGAGATCTCTTCCCTGACCATCCAGTATGGGTGTAGTGTTTTGCTTTGCTTGTCTTCATGTCTCCACCTTTCTCTTGCTCTTTCACTCACTCTTTTCAATAGATCGTCTGCCTCCAAGGCCTCCTTCCACACTTCCTCACTTATGGCTCCTTGAGTGATCATGCATGCGTTTTCTGTTTGGAAGTCTTCATTTTCTTCATTTTTGAAGTCTTCGGGTTCATCTTCTGCCTCATCATTTACTAGTCGCGAAAGGCAGTCTGCAGCAAGGTTTTTCGTTCAGGGTACGTATTCAACGCAGAACGTGTATTCTTGTAGACTTACAACCCAACGCCTGATTCGGCTCGATATCTCGTCGAGTCCCTTCTTGGTGAACACTTCTACTAGGGGCTTGTGGTCGGTACGCAGGGTAAACTTGGTACCCCAGATAAAGTCTCTGAACTTGCTCATGGCCCAGTGTGCCGCTAATGCTTCCTTCTCGATCACTGAGCAGTTGGTTTCCGACTTCCGTATTGACCTGGATGCAAAGGCTATGGTTTCTTCTCCCTTCGCACCAACTTGAGAAAGGACCGCCCCTAGTCCCTTCGAGCTCGCATCTGTGGTTACCACGGTCTTCTTGTTGGAGACGAAAGCTTTCAGGTTGGGGGCTTCTGTCAGTGCTTTCTTGACCTCCTCAAACTCCTTCTGGAATTCTTTGTCCCAATTGAACACTACGTCTTTCTTGAGCAGGCGTCAAATGGTGAAGGTTCTGCCAGCGTAGTTCCTTATGAATTTACTGTAGAATTCTAACATTCCCAAGAAAGACTTTATCTCCTCTTTGCTCCTTGGCGGCATCAAATTCGCTATGGTGTTCTGTAGCTCAGCTTTAGGGCGGATGCCATCCTGGGTCACCCTGTGTCCCAGGAAGTCCAGCTTATTGCACCCGATCCTGCACTTTCCTTTTTTTACTGTGAGGCCTTGGTCCTTAAATCTCGCCAACACTTACCTCAGCCTTCCATCATGTTGTTCGTTGTCTCTGCCAAACGCAAGTACGTCGTCCTGGTAGCATAAGACTCCGGGGATACCCCTAAGTATGCTCCCCATGATTCTCTGGAACACCGCTGCAGCGGAGACCAGCGCAAACGGCATTCTCTTGAATTTAAAGGCACCCATGGGCGTCACAAACGAAGTTAGGTCCTGTGAGTCTTCATGGAGCCTAATCTGGAAGTAGGCTGAAGTTAGATCCAACGCTGAAAATACTCTCGCACCTTCCAGCATGCTCATCATCTGCATGATGTTGGGCAGGGGAAATGTATCCACAACCACTTCCTTATTCAACACCCTGAGGTCAATGCATAGGCGGACAGATCCATCTTTTTTTCTTGCTGCGACGATCGGCGCGAGCCACTCCGTTGCCTCCACCGGCTCCATGACCCCCAGGCTGCACAGCTTCTCCAGTTCATCTTTTACCGCTTCTTGAATAGCCAGTGGTAGGTTCCTCACCTTGGCTACAACAGGCACTGCGTTTTCCTTCAGCTTTATCCTGTGTGACTAGTTCTTCAGGCACCCCAGCTTGTCGTTGAACACTTCCTTGTATTCTGTTTCAATGTTGTCACTGGTTCCCTGTACTTCATGGATCAAGATCTGTGGGATTTTGTTAGGGTCAAGGTATATGCCTAACTCCTTTTGTGCTCTCCACCCCAGGATGTTGTCTCCCTTGGAGGACACGTACATCTTCTCTGCAGTGAGTCTACCTTTGTATTCTATTGTGCTCCAGAAAAAACCCTTCATACTAATGGGTTGACCACTGTATCCCCCTGGTCTAGGGTCCACTCTGTTCAACCTTATCTTGCCTTTTGCCACACTTTCAAACTCTTTGGCATTGATGATCGTGATTTTCGAGCACAAATCAAACATGGCCTCAATGCTTGCCCCCTCAATCTCAATGTTGTCTTTTGGGCTGTTGACCTGACCGTTCCCTATTTGAAGGACAATCTCATCACATACTGTGTTAACATTTTCCCTAGGTTGCTTCTTGACCCCTTGACCACTCCTGCAAAATTGTCGGAAATGTCCCTTTCTGCCACACTTGTTACATGTGAACCGGAGTGCTGAGTAGTCCTTGTCATTTGCCATATGGCCTTGTTTGCCACACCTATAACAATTTCCTTTAAAAGACCAGCCTACCTTCCCTTCCTTCTGCTCTTTGTGACCCAATTTCTGTCCTTTGACTTCCAGTACCTTGTCCTCTTCTGTCACCACTTCGCTCACCTTGACGTTCCCCTCGCTATCTTTGCCCACACTGTCTTGCTTTATCTCACTCACACACTGCATCATATGCTCCACCTGCTTGGCTACTGTAAGTACTTCTCTTAGTGGAGGGTCATCCTTCAGCCACAGCTCCTCCCGTACCCGTTCTGTTCTACAAGCTAACACAAACTGGTCCCTGATCCTCTCTTCACAAGATCCCCCAAAGTTGCAAGTCGCAGCAAGTTTACGTAGGTCAGACACAAAGTCTTCCATGGATTCCCCTTCCTTCTGTCCTCTCTTCCCAAAATGATACCTTTCCATGATGGTGCTAGTCTTAGGGAGGTAGTGTAGGTCCAGTTTTTTAATGCTTATTTCAAACTCGTTCAGCCCTCTCGCCTCTTAAGTGCTAAGTTCTGGGAGGTGTTCTAAAACTTCTTCCCCTTCTGCTCCTAAATAATATGCTAACAAGGCCACTTTCCTCTCCAACCCCAGATTAGGCCCGCACACAACAGCATAATTCAAAAACATTTTCTTCCACTTCTTCCATTGTATTGCAGGTGCCCCTGTATTTACTAAAAACATCGGGGGTGGCGTTACATTCTGCATTTTACTTCACAGGGATCACTAACAAAAAGGTGATGCTACTTATTCTATCAGGGTTGTCCTAACCACATTCAACAAAACTCCTTTCCCATTTCTAAAAAATGTATTCTCTTCTCTGAAATTAGGTTAAATTTTGTGTTGCTTGATGCATCCACAAGGTGGCAGTGTTGATCAGGTAATGATTATCCCTCTGAGGGACAGATTCCCCACACTAGCGCAGATGTTCGTGTTAGTTTCCCCAGAAAAGACAGTACAGTGGGGGAGGAGGCTCCTCCTGTTACAATCCAGCTACCAAGTGGGCTTACTGTGGGTCTATTCGCTACACGACTGCAAGCAGAGCCCAGATAAGGCGAGATGGTGAAGTGTTCCCTAGCTTTGCTTCCGCAGGGATTACAAAGGGATTCACGAAGACTATCTGCAGCATTCCCCGGAAGACGGGGAATGCTGCAGATAGTCTTCGTGAATTGCGATGTTGAAACAGTCCATTCACGTCGCACAACGCAGCCTCCACCACCCGCGTGCACTTCTTCTTCACTGATCTCCCACTCTGGCTGTTACGTGGGACAGCACACTTCTCTTGCTCCACACACAGTTTTTCCTTTCGCCACACGTACAGTTGGTTATTGTTCCTCATTAGATTTAGCGTTGCCAGGCAGACTTCTTCTCATAATGCACAAAGCGAACGCCACTCTCATAGCGGGTTGAGCGGTGATTGAAGATCCCTCATAGACTCGCCACATTTCGTTTCAACAGTCACTCTGCGCTTATCCTCTTACTTGTACATCGCCCGCCAAGGTGCGCCTACACAGACACCATTTCTTCCGTTTTCTTTTCACTATATGTTACTCACAGACCGGGTATTCATTTCACCTCCCGACTGTTTTTCTCTCCGCACGTCGCGCCGTCCTCAATATTCCTCTTCAGCCTTCCTTGTTGGGGTCGCGTATGCCTGCTCCCGGTCCTCGTCGCCAGTGTGAAAGTGATAACGAACCAGCAGCCAGATGAGGGTATGACACAGGCTTTATTGGTGCAACAATAAGTTAGTAGGAAACGACACACAACCCCAGCCACAGGTGACAGGCTGGCTCACGACGTCTCCCAGCCCCTGCTCCGTAGGCGCTCACGCTCGAACGCTCGCGGCGGTGACATTCTATCACGTCACCTCGGAGTGCACCAGAGTGAGGGAAGGGCAGGGGGTGACAGAAGGTCAGGGTGGGAGATACCACACTAAGCTAGTGCCAAAAGAAGATGCAAGACGAGGGTTTCCCAAGCAGACAGATGCCGGGAAGCGTTGCTGCCTAGTCTGCGAGAAGCCTTCTTCTTGGGCGCCTGCCAGCGTTGCTGGACTGGGCTCCCGTCCTGAAAGGTACAGTACTGCACGCTGCAGCGACCCCTCCGGCGCACCAAGGGTTAACGGCCCACCGCGTCGGTCGGTCCAGAGCTCCATTCCTGTAATTGGAGCCATTATTTCCTTGGCGCACCTGACAGACCTGACCTGCTGCAGCTCTGGAGTTAGCAGGTGGAAAGTTAGCGAGCAGGCCGGCCCAGCGCAGGTGAGTTCAGCGCACTCACCTCCCCTGGCTCCTGCATGGTGGCAGTGTCAAGAAAGAAATCTTTTAACGGAGCGCGCTCCTCCCCCCGCATCTGCGGACATGGGCATGCAAACAGCTGGACAAGGGGAATGCGTTCAAAATGGCCAGCAGAAAAAACAAGATGGAAGAGTCGCCCTGCACAACAGACGTCTTGGGCGTGTCTGCCGCTTGTTTATATATTCATCGCACTTTCACCTGAAAGCGTGATGCAAAAATAAACACGCTTGTCTGAAGATACGCCGCGCATGAGCGTAATCTCCAGTCCGGGTGAGCGGGGCCTAACGCCGACAGGGCGGACACCAACACCGCTTCCAGAGAAGCCGGAAACAAAAGCAACGACAATAGTTCCTGCCGAGGCGAGACCTAAAAACAGGATGGCTGTCTGTGCATGATTGTTCAGACAAGGTGATATTGTGATGTAATTTTTTATACTTGGTACAACCCTCTAGAGAAAACTGTTGTCCATAAACTATGCCAAAGCAAACAATCAATGGCAAAGCCAATAGATCTGTGCACACATTTGTAAAGCAAAACCTATTGATTTTGCAAGTGCTTTTTGACACAGGCATTGGCAAAGTCACGAGGTCTGGCTTAAATGTGGTAATTCCTAGAAACACAGGCTTGCACAAACACTATTTACACTCAAGCTAGAGCTATTGTCTTTGTCAAACAGCATTTGTGCTTATCAGGGCTGGCAGGATTTAGTATGTTAACTACCAACTTACCGATTTTTCAAATAACCGACAATATTGAAAACTAAACAATTAAAATGCAAATATAGGGGCAATAAAACTCTTTTCAGGAAATTAATAGGTGATTTTATTACCCACTGCTAGCAGTGTCAATTAAACTCAATTTAATATAATCTGAGAATCAAAGTGCAATTTAGAAGATGTCATGCAATAAACCGAAAGAAAGTATGATTCTTTTAAACATGCTTTCAGGAAAGACATTTTGGGCCCGATGTAGGTAGCCCTTTACCGATTGGAATCGGCCGAAAATACCGATTTTCGGCCGTTTCCGATCAGTAAAGGGCTATCGAGATGTAGGGGCACATTTTCGGTAATTTTACAGAATCGTTATCATTACCGAATCGGTAAATTTACCGAATCGGTAATATTTACCGATTCGGTAATGATAACGATTCGGTAAAATTACCGAAAATGCAATGTAGGTAGCCAATGTTCCATCAGCACATGGCTTACAGAATCGATATTTTACCATGGAATACAAATCCATGGTAAAATACCGATTCCTGTGTACATGCACATCTGTGCATGTACACATGTGCCATGTGACAGACAGACGTGCCCTTGGGGCATGTCTGTGTGCCACATTGCACACATGCCCGTTTTGGGGGTGCTAGAGGATGTCAAAGTGACACCCCCTGCACCCTTGCCAAATTCGGTATTTACCGATTCGGTAAATACCGTTTCGGTATTTGACTTTAATCCTATGGGCTTCAAAGGCCCATAGGATTCAATAGCAAATACCGATTCGGTATTTACCGAATCGGTAAATACCGAATTTGTAAGGAATCGGTAACGATTCCAGATGTTGGGACCTACATCCCATTTACCGATTTTGAAATACCGAATCGGTAAAATTCGGTATTTCAAATTCGGTAAATGGGATTTACCTACATCGGGCCCTTTGTCCCCAGATGCTTTAGTTTTCATTGAATGGCAGATGAACAGTTGCAGACACCTATATAAAAGTGTACACAGATAGGAGTCGATGCTGTGAATGATTAATTTAAAATGGAAATTAGTCTTGGCACAACCCAGCAGAAAATGTGTTGAGATTTAACCCCTGAGGCTTTCGAACATTCCCCCCCTCTTTGTGCTAATTTAATAGGAATGGCACCTGGAACTCTCATATAGAATTGTGTAACTTGAAATTTTTAATAATTATTGAGGGGATTTTTAGATTTGCTACGAAAATAGCTAATAAACCTATACGGGAAATCCTAGCTTTACATCAAAGTAAGTGTGTTACAGGAGTTTGTTATGGGGCTGCAGTATGGGGGAGAGTTAACATCACCTCCCTCCAGATACAAGAAAATAAATTCCTGAAAAGACTGTTGGCAGTGCCTAGCTCTACCGTGAATTACTTAGCTCATAGAGAATTATCTGTTCGTTTCCTTTGCGATCTAATAAATAGGCAAGCTCTCACCTTTTGGCAAGGAATATGGTGCAAAGACTAGACCAAATTCACCAAGGATTTAATTATGGACTGTTTAGCTCTTGAATGAATACAGCAAAAAGATTCCATGGTTGGAGCATATTTATACCTGTTTGAAATTTTGCAAGATAGATACTGATAGAAAGAATAGATAGAACCCTGTAGCTATCCAGGATTTTAGTAAAAGAGATCTAAAGTTAAGATACATGAATACTATGGAATGCGTAAGGGAGGTCGAAGTTAGTCAAATGCATAGCGTTATTTCTTACTGTAAAACTATATTTGTAGGGGGTCCACAAATGTGCTTAATACAGGTCAGAAATATACAACACAGATTCTATCTAACACAACTTAGATTAGGCACACTCCACTACTTAACAGCCTTCCCCAATAGGGAAAAGTGGTGCCATAAACTCCTGAATTGCCCATGTGAAGGTAAAGCACCCCAATCCACAATGCATTTTATTCTCTTTTGTAGTTTTTATACGGATATACAAAAATCCATATTAAAACCTCAGTTCTTATCTAATATGCTTTTCCACTACAAACATCCTTTTAACTTTATATGTTGCTTGGGCAATGAAAAAGTTATTAATGCTGCTATCCTGTTTACACAATTTGCAATAGGGAGAAGAAAGGCCGATGCATTCCTGAATGCTCTGCAATATGAAAACCCGATGATTAAATGTTGCATGTTATATACCTTTTTTATTTTTACTTTTACTTTTATGTCCAATAGCACCATGCACTTTATCTATCTGTATGAAACAGGTTATTTTGTTTTCGTCCTGTCAGGATTCCGCACTTTGCACTTTAACTTTTATCTGATATATTAGCTTTTAGCAGTTTAGGTAACCAGTGGTCTTTTTGTTTTATTCACTATATAAAAGTGTACTATGTTGTGTTATATTAATGCTCATGAAATATGTTTTTAGCTTTTTATTGTCTAAATTTGAGAATTAACTGCAGCTTGTATTTGCTCCCCTCTGAATAGCATGCTTTTATGGTGATATCATCTCATCGAATAAAGTTGTTTTGACTTGACTTGTGCTAAGCCCTTTTTTGGCTAATTGGGTTAGTTTGCACTTAGGCATCCATAACATTTTCTCTACTTAAGGTATCCACGCCAGTTTTGTGTCCTATTAGGAGGCAGAATGGTGCATCCAACAGTCAATAGCCAGATGTGGAAAAAGGTGAACTACTTAGAAGCCCACTCCATCTACAGTTTTTAAAAGAGTAGAGAGAAAAGCTCTAGCAGGCAACTTCTCAGTCGAGTACGTGTATCAAGAGGGAGAGAGAGGACCAGATAGCTAGTCCAGATCCCCGGTTTATATGTTGATTAATCAAAAAGAGACTAGCTAGGAATGGGGTTGACAAGATTTTTATATTTTAAAGATCATAGTGACTCAGTTTTTGTTTTGTCAGGGGGTGGTGGCACCTGATGGGTGTCCTTAAAAAGCCCTCACCCACCAACCTAGTTGGTGGCATGCTTCATCATCGGGCCCACCCAGTGACACCTAGCGTGTCCCGGGTGTGCTACGACGCCTGGTTACAGCGGAGCAGGTATGTCACTGTGTGTGCGGTGAAGGGTGAATGGTTTGTGAAATTAAAACGGCTTGACGGGGGTCCCAGTACCCGAAGGGTGAAGACACTTTATTACCTGGGCTTCCGTCAGCGGTTAAAAATAAGGCTGTGGGACGTCACCATATTACAGGTCAGGAGAGACGCCCACGGAGTGATTATGTAGAACTTATGTAGGACTTAGAACCCTCCCGCTAAAACTTGAGGCGGATGTTGGGTGCGGATGTGTGGAGGCATTTATAACTGTTCTTCATCTTTTTTTAGAAATTGTAACTTGCGCTGATTGCTAGCGCCTTTAAAAAAAACTTTTACTTTTTGTGCTGCATTGGTGGGATTTTGCGCTGAATGCCAGCGCCTTTGACAGCTCACAACTAGTGCTGCATTGACTTGTTATCGCACTGATTGCTAGCGCTTTTAGAATCTTCTCACGTTTTGTTTCCCTTACCTGACTGTGTGCTTACCTCTTCTATCCTCATTTTCAACACCTGAGGCGGAAAGCAGGGTGTCCTTTCGATCTCTGCCTTTCTTTGTCTCAATCTTTGTTTCTCCGGTTTGCTGGGTGGCAACTGCATCGCGGCCGACTTTTCCTTTACTTTCCCATACCCGCACGGCAGACGAGGTGCCGCAGGGTATTCTGGGACTAGTAGGCTGCCTACACTGTCAGCGGCCATCCTAGGAGGAGTCAGGCACGCTGGTCGGCGGATCAGTGATGCGGTCTTCCTCACTTTCGCCTGATAAGCTATAAAGCTGAGTTGAGAGCTGCCCCGGGCTGACTTAGAACCCTCCCGCTAAAACTTGAGGCGGATTTTGGGTGCGGATGTGCGGAGGCATTTATAACTGTTCTTCAGCTTTCTTTAGAAATTGTAACTTGCGCTGATTGCTAGCGCCTTTTAAAAAAACTTTTACTTTTTGTGCTGCATTGGTGGGATTTTGCGCTGAATGCCAGCGCCTTTGACAGCTCACAACTAGTGCTGCATTGACTTGTTATCGCACTAATTGCTAGCGCTTTTAGAATCTTCTCACGTTGTGTTTTCCTTACCTGACTGTGTGCTTCCCTCTTCTCTCCTCATTTTCAACACCTGAGGCGGAAAGCCAGGTGTTCTTTCGATCTCTGCCTTTCTTTGCCTCAATCTTTGTTTCTCCGCTTTGCTGGGTGGCAACTGCATCGCAGCGGACTTTTCCTTTACTTTCCCATACCCGCACGGCAGACGAGGTGCCGCAGGGTATTCTGGGACTAGTAGGCTGCCTACACTGTCAGCGGCCATCCTAGGAGGAGTCGTAGGACCAGTGATGCAGTCTTCCTCACTTTCGCCTGATAAGCTATAAAGCTAGAGGCACTCTCCTCCGCGCAGCGGATGCGCTGTGCGTGCGCCTCTTTCACGCCAAAAGAGCGCCTAAGGTAAGCCCGTCTGCGCCTGTCAGCGTCCCAGAGGCGGACGGGTGCGGGCGGGGCTATTACCTTTATTCAGGCTACCAGACAGTATGCGCACATATATCACTTCGGAGCTTTTCTCCTTAAGGGGTGAGATGGGCAACTGCTGTAGCATCTTTCCAAGGAGGCATGCCCTGAAAAGGCGCTGTCCTGGCTGTGGCTGGCGCTTAGGCCATACTCCTGTTGCACCTACCTGTAACCGGCCTAAACATAGCTCCTGTTTACTCCTTAATACAAGATCCTTAAGCAGGCACTCATTGGACATCTATAGTCTCCTGTCAGAGGCAAATCCTCTGTGTCTTTTTCTTACGGAGACCTGGTTGGGTGAGAGCTCGGGCCCTGACATAGCGACAGCCATCCCCTCCAACTATGTCATACTCAGGAAGGACAGAACAAAGGGAAGGGGCAGTGCCATAGCCATGGTAGTGGACAAGTGCTTTCCCTGTGCCATTATTCCAACTGATGACATTTTGGGCTGTGAGTCCCTTGGGTTCACCCTATCCTTGTCTCCTTACAAAGCATGTGCTGGGCTCCTAATTTACAGACCCCCTGGACCTACAGGCTCTTTTTACGAAGAGCTCCAGGCTGTGGTCTCGGCACTATGCCTGAAAACGGAACATAGTTTGTTGTTGGGGGACTTTAACATACATATGGATTCAAGCATCAATGCTGATGCCATTAAGATTCTGGATATTACATCCCCTCTAGGTCTGTCTCCTTTTATTACTGTTCCCACGCATAATAAAGGCCATACCCTTGACCAAGTGTTCTCGACCATCCCGATCGGAATGCCCTCCCCCCCCCCCGGAACCTGTTTTATGGTCCGACCACTACCTAGTAAACTTTCAGATTCCTCTGATGGATAAAATATCACCCAGGCCCTTAGAACGCTCTCGACAGGCTTAACGAGCTTTCCTTTTTTTTTTTTTTTTATTTATTGAAAATTCATTGGTACAAAAAACAGATACATCTTAATGAAGAAGAAAAAAGAAATTCCATTATTTCATAATACGTTTCAGTATACATTTTAAACATCATACATAACGCTAGTCATTCTATAAATAAATGTGCAGGGGTTAGCATGTACGAATAAATATACATATTAGAAACTCATCGTCCGGTGATCAAAGCTGCCGCTCCCTCCAAATTTTAAAGGGGTCCCATATCTTATTTCCAAAATCCCGCTTTTTCTTACCCTTATAAGAATATAGAGTAGATTCGATATTATGTATACCAAGAAGCCTGGTGAGCCACAGTTGGAAGGTTGGGGCATTAGGGTCCTTCCAAGCAGCTGATAGTAGGATACGTAAAACAGCAACAGCTATAAAGATAAAAGCCTCTGTTTCTTTGTTCAGACGGGCCATTTTACTGTCACTCCCGAGAATCATTCTTGTCGGGGATAGGCAGATCTTTAAGCCTAGCAGCCCCTCTAGAAATTTCTCTATCTCAGATTTGATCGAACTAAGCTGCTCACAGTAAAAGAACATATGTAATAAATCCCCTGGACCTTTCTGACACCTGGGGCAGTTACTGTCGTTTCTCATGCCCCAATCATGTAGCTTAGATGGTGTATAATACAGGTTAAAAAGTGTTTTAAAATGCTGAACCTTCAAATTTGAGGATCGAAGTACCTGCTTATCCAAGCTCAGGGCCTTATCAAAATCGGTATCTGGATCTTGAAGTCTAACTGCCCAGGCAGCCTTGTGTTTCTCAAGATCGTCGGGGGATTTTTCGATAAGTGCTTGATATATACTGCTGATCCTATCTCCTCCTCCTAGCAAATACCCCAGCACAGGGCAATATGACTCAGGCAGGATATCAGACATAGCCGATTTAAGTGTTTGTGAAACCTGGAAGTACTTAAAGATTTGGTCGTTGGGGAGACCATATTTCTCTTGCAGCCAGTTGAAGCTAGCGACGCTTCCATTCAACGTCACATTGCCCACCGTCCGAATACCCAACTGCTCCCAGCACTTCCAAGCCCCATCCACACCCAAATTTGGTGTATACCCTGAGTTCCACAGCGGGGTATATAGATTTATCTTAGGGATATGGAATAGTTTCTGCAGATTTTTCCACAAATCCCAGGCACTTAAAGCCGCCTTATAGTGGGATTTAAAAAAAAATCTGCGACTGGTTTTTCTCAAAACCCCCGCAGCCTCCTTTCCCATCAGTAGTTCGTAGATTGAAGGTAAAACATATAAATCTGAGGTAGGATCCTTTGTATATCTCTCTCTGGAAATTGGCTCAAATAATATGGACATCTGAGTTAACAAACCAGCCCAGTGGTAGAATCTGATATTTGGAATCGCCAAGCCTCCGCGTTCCTGGGGGAGGGTCATAAATTTTAATGCCCTCCTGGTTTTACCATACTGCATAAAAAACTGTTAAAGATAGACTCGATCTTTTTTAACATGCCCTCCTCAATTAAATATGGTATACATCTAAACAGATACAGTAATTTAGGTAGCATGGTCATCTTTAACACGTTGGCTCTCCCAATGAGTGTAAGGTGCAATGAGTCCATCCGCTTTAAATCCGATTCGATTTTCTTAAAAAGCGGGAGATAATTATCTTGTATAATAGATCCTATTTCAGCATTAATTATTACCCCGAGGAAAGTGGCTGAGTCGACATATCTTTGATCGATTTTAACTATCCCCCTGGAACAAATTACCTGGGTCTTCGACTCATTCAAGCGATACCCCGAATACATACCAAACTCGCGAGCGATCTCTACCAATATCTGCATAGCCTCAGCTGGCTTTGGTGTAATTACTGCCAGGTCGTCGGCGTATGCCAGTATTTTGCTCGTAAATCCATTTGTTACTGCCGGCTGTATTCCCCCGTTCCCTAGAATCTGCCTAACCAGGGGGTCAATATACAGAGCAAACAGGATGGGTGAGCAGGGACACCCTTGACGGGTGCCCCTGCTTATCCCAATCCTGTCCAAACTCTGGCCCATCAGCTGTATTCGGGCCCTTGGGTCGCAATACATGGCTTTAATGGCCGTCCTGATTTTTGGGCCAAACCCTCTCGCCATCAATACATTCCATAGATAGACCCACCTAACGCGGTCGAACGCTTTTTCTGCGTCAAGGAGGATCATGGCGACTCCTCTCCCCCCAGCAGCATAGGCCTCAAACAGTGAGATTGCTCTTAACGAGCTTTCCATCGAGTGTCCCCTGACATGCTGGCGCATGCATTTTTTTCCCCCCCTTGCCAGCTGTCAGGCAGTTTAGAGGCTGATCTTGACCTCCTGAATACTTGGCTGGTCGAAAGATTCGACGAGTTAGCTCCACAGACTGTCTCCCGTAAAGCCAGTAATCTGGCCTCTGACCCATGGTTCTCTGCCTCCCTATCCGAGGTGCAGAGAATTTGTAAGAAAGCGGAAAGGGCCTGGCGCCGTCACTACGATCTATCGGACAAAAATGTGTATAGGGAATCCATCAAACTATACCATAGCAACATCTTGTCAGAGAAGAAAGCTTACTTTGCTCAAAGAATCGAGGCTGCCGTAGATACCAGCAAAGAAATTTTCCTCATTGTCAAGGAATTTACCTCACCGAGCGCAGTTCTGCCCACACATTCTCACTCTGAACCTTGGGTCTTTCAACTCGCAAATTTCTTTGCTACCAAAATTAAGTCTATTCAAGACTCTTTCTCCCCTATTAACTCCATGATACGGTCGGACACTAGTGTCCTTCTGTCCATGTCCCAGCCCAGTGATGGTCCTATTTTTTCTACTTTTCCTCCTCTCTCTTCTTCTTCCTCACTTGACCTCCTTATTAAATTAAAATCTGGCTCCCCTCAGGATCCTTGTCCAGCGAAATGTCTTGGAAGAATGACCCCAGTGATCAACTCCTTGGTTAACCCAGTGCTCAATCTCTCTCTCAGCACGGGAGTAGTACCCTGGGCCTGGAAACACGCCCTGATCCTGACGCTGTTGAAGAAGCCAAATCTGGACCCTCTGGTTCATGCTAACTACAGGCCCATCTCCCTCCTCCCGGCATTGGCTAAGGTGGTGGAGAAGCATGTCCACGTCTCTCTCTCCACTTTCCTCGAAAATAATAACATCTTACACGACACTCAGTCGGGCTTCCGTGCCAACATGAGCACGGAGACCGCGCTGTTAGGAGTCACCAATGCCATAAGAGAGGTGTTAGATGCGGGTGGTAAGGCCATGCTGGTAATGTTGGACCTGTCGGCGGCCTTTGACACCGTTCTCCATGGTGGTCTCCTTGTAAGAGAGATCGGGCTACGGGGAGCGGTGTTCAGATGGTTTGAGTCCTTCCTGTCGGGCCGCCGTCAAACAATCTGGGCCCCTCCGTTCTCTGCCGAAGTGCCGCCGTCGGAGGTAGGGGTGCCTCAGGGCTCTATTTTGAGCCCTACTCTCTTTAACATCTATATGGCACCTCTGGCGGCACTGGCGGAGTCTTTTGGCGCCCAGATCGTTTCTTACGCTGATGACACCCAGCTCCTTTTCACCTGCAAGAAGGGCTCTGACTTCGATGGAGTGCAGATCAGAGGCTGCTTGGGGGCGGTGTTCGAGTGGTTTGAACTTAATAGCCTCAAATGCAACTCCGACAAATCGGGGCTGCTGTTTTTCGGCTGTCCACCCGATCCTAGGTGGCTGTCGTGGTGGCCCCCAGCCATGTTTCCTCCTGCGGCCGCGTCTTCCAAGGCCAAGAATCTGGGAGTGCAGATCGACGATGGTCTCACCTTGAAGCCACAGATTCTCGGTCTTGCTGGGAAGTGTTTTGGCATCCTGAAAATGCTTAGAAAATTCCTTCCGTTGCTATCTCATGACCACAGGAAAGTTACTGTACAGGCCCTGATAGGCTCCCGTTTAGATTACGCAAACGTGCTCTACCTGGGCCTGCCGGAATATCTCCTATCTCGCCTTCAGGTAGTGCAGAATTCTGCTGCCAGAGCCATCTATGCCTCCACCGGAGATCCAGTGCCCCGGATCTATAAAAAAAAATTGCATTGACTCCCTATTAAAAAACGGATTGCTTTTAAAGCGCTCGCGCTTCCTTTTAAAGCACTCCATGACTCAGGTGCGAAATATATCAGGACTGACTTTTTACTTGCCATCTAGGGCGCTGAGGTCAGCCTCCCTGGCTTTGGCATCTGTTCCGCTTATCAGACGAGCCTGGATTGGAAGACGCTCCTTTCGTCACCTGGCACCTCAACTTTGTAACTCCTTGCCAGTCCCTCTGAGAAAAAACTTTAATCTGCTAGCTTTCAGGAAGGAGCTGAAGTCCTGGTTGTTCATTCAATAGTTGTTGTGCTCTGTTCATTTGCTTCTGACTTCTGCATCGGGTTTCTTGAAGCGCCGGGACACTCCTCGGAGTAGCTGAGCGCTATATAAAACCGATTTTAACATAATATAACATAACATATATTCACTGAAAAAACCATAGGTTTAAAACACGTTATAGTTAGGAATTATCATTTAAAAAACCTTTGAAATTCACTAAAAAAACCATAGGTCTCACACCAGTTCTAGTTAGCTGGACATTTCACTCATACAAAACCATAGAAATTCCCCCGTTATATGACATCACTGATAACATCTCAAATGACATCACTGATGACATCATCCAGTGAATGTGTGTTTTTCTGAAATTTAAATATGTTTTATATATGTATATCTAAAGGTCAATGGATGAATAAATGGGTAAATAAGTGTCTGAATGGATTTTAAAAAAAAATGATTGCATAACTGACTTATTAAGTGTATCTTAGTGAATACATGTATTAGTGGGTAATGTTTACATATGTAAGTATCTGTAACAGTGTCTCACTTTGTCTGTAAGTGGCTGCATGGGTTGGTGAGTAGCTACATGAGTGTCTATATGGGTTATTAGTTTGTTTTTTGAGTATCAGTATGAGTGTCTGTATGGTTCGGTGGGGGATATTACTTACTGTATAGATGCATGATTGACTGACTCACTGTTTGTATGTGTTTTGAAGACAGCATATATGCAGGACTGTATGGGTGGATGAGTGTGTATATGGGTGTGTTAGTGAGTGATTGACTGTCTCAATAGTATATTTATGAGTAACACATATGTTTTAATCTAGTATTATTTATTGATGTATATAAGTGATTATATGTGTGAGGGAGAGATTGGACGAGTTCCTGTATAAATAGGTAAGTGATTGTTTAAGACAGGAAGTATGTGTACGTTTCTGTAAAACTAAGTGTAGTGGTGTATGTATAGCTGTATGTGCAAATAAATGGATGTTTATTTGCATGTGTGAGTAACTCTATGGATGAGTGTCGGTGTGCAACAGGATGTATAGGTGTATGAGTACATATGATGAATGAGTACATGTATGAGTGACTATATAGAACTGTTGGTGAATGAGTGCATATGTGTATGTAGATGGTGGAATTACTGAATAGGTTGTTGTAACAGGTATTGGTATCTCCATTTTTTTGAAAATTTTAGATTGTATTTTTGAATGTGTATCAAAGGTTATATTACGCTGAGAGGAGGTCTGCCACTCTTTCACAAGGATGATGTCATCAGTGATGTCATCAGTGATGTCATTTGAGATGTCATGAGTGATGTCATGAGTGATGTCACTGACCATGTCATGAGTGATGTAATATGTGACGTCATCAGTAGTGCATTGCGGGCGCGCGAGTTATAGTTAGCTGAACTAACTATAATGGGGGAATTTCTATGGTTTTGTATCAGTGAAATGTCCAGCTAACTATAACTGGTGTGAAACCTATGTTTTTTTTAGTGAATTTCAAAGGTTTTTAAATGCTAATTCCTAACTATAACGTGTGTTAAACCTATGGTTCTTTCAGTGAATTTGCAAGGGTTTTTAAATGCTAATTCCTAACTATAACGTGTGTCAAACCTATGGTTTTTTCAGTGAATTTGAAAGGTTTTTTAAATGCTAATTCCTAACTATAACGTGTGTTAAACCTATGGTTTTTCAGTGAATTTGCAAGGTTTTTTAAATGGTAATTTCTAACTATGATGTGCGTGAAACCTAAGGTTTTTTCGGTGAATTTTGAAGATTTTTAAATGCTAATTCTTAACTATTATGTGTGTGAAAGTGATGATTTTCTAGTGAATTTCCAATATTTTTAAAATGCTAATTTGTAAATCATTTTTTTTTTTTAATTTACTTTTTAACAAACTGTCTTTGTATATTGTAATACATTGACTGTATTATGTAATATGCAACAGCACATGTATTTTTTAAAACAAAGTCCTGCGCACTCAACACAAATATAAACAACAATGTGTAAGGTGAGTGAAAAGGCAAAGAAATACGTCCCACGTCGGTTCTTGGAGTTAGTGTTCTCCCTTTAATAGGTGATCAATTACGACATCAATTACACAGCCAGCCGATACGTGTTCGGCAGAATCGCCCTCGCTTCTCTGGCGTCCTCGAACCGGTTCCGGTTCGAGGACGCCAGAGAAGCGAGGGCGATTCTGCCGATAAATTATTATTGCACGCACCCGGGTTGATTCCGGACACCATACGGATTTTACTCTATTGACTCCTTGTGCTCATACTCAAGGCAGGTTACCGTTGCCTTTCTGAAGGTCCATATTATCTGGCGTTCCATGTTTGAATATAACTAGACCTGATATTGGTTGAATTTGAGACCGTTCGCTTCATTCTTTTATCTTCTTTGGAATTAAACTGGGTTACCCTTCCGGGTTGGAATTATGACCGGAATTGGGCCTTTCCGACTGTGGATTCAGCCATTGAGCCCTGAAGAGTTGTAGAAATCTGTTTTGTCTACTACGAAACACGTGTCGGCTGGCTGTGTAATTTATGTCGTAATTGATGACCTATTAAAGGGAGAACACTAACTCCAAGAACCGACGTGGGACGTATTTCTTTGCCTTTTCGCTCACCTTACACATTGTTGTTTATATTTGTGTTGAGTGCGCAGGACTTTGTGTTGTACTTGTGTTTGTGTGACTTGCTTCAAACAAAATTGATGGGTTCTTAGGGTCTCCCCTCCCTGCTAGCACCACAACTGTTGTTATTATTGAATACTTATTATTGCGTCTAAAGTGCTTGAGCGCCAACAATTCCCGTAAACTTAAAACCCAATTCTTTTGATAGTTACATGTATATTTTATGATTTCCATAAAGTTGAACACTATACTCTACATCTTCAATCCACATGTAAACAGTCACATTTTTATTTTGTATTATTTTTTTTTTTTAGATGTGTGCGCCCGGGTGCGCGCACCTCGCGATTTAAGAAAACAAAAAGGGTTTTTTTTGCCCGTCTGGGTTCTTCTGGGACCCCCTGAGAATGGTTTGGGGGTTAGGGTGTCTCTACCTTGCCTCCTTTTCACGTTTTGAAACTTTTATGAAAATCGGGCAAAAAGCCATTTTGATGCGAAGTGCGCGAACCTCGCGATTTTTTTTTTTAAAAACAAGTTGTTTTTTTTGCCCGTCTGGGTTCTTCTGGGACCCCCTGAGAAGGTCTAAGGGGTTAGGGTGTCTCTACCTTGCCTCCTTTTCACGTTTTGAAACTTTTATGAAAATCGGGCAAAACGCCATTTCAAAGTGACGTGCGCGTCCAGGTGCGCGCACCTCGCAATTTTTTTTTTTTTTAAAGTTTTTTTTTTGCCCGTCCGGGTTCTTCTGGGACCCCCTGAGAAGGTCTAGGGGGTTAGGGTGTCTCTACCTTGCCTCCTTTTCACGTTTTGAAACTTTTATGATAATCGGGCAAAACGCCATTTTGATGCGACGTGGGCGACCGGGTGCGCGCACCTCGCAATTTTATTTTAAAAAAAAGTTTTTTTTGCCCGTCGGGGTTCTTCTGGGACCCCCTGAGAAGGTCTAGGGAGTCAGGGTGTCTCTACCTTGCCTCCTTCTTATGTTTTGAAACTTTTATGAAAATCGGGCAAAATGCCATTTTAAAGTGACGTGCGCGCCCGGGTGCGCGCACCTGGCGATTTAAAAAAAAAAAAAAGGGGTTTTTTTGCCCGTCTGGGTTCTTGTGAGAAGGTCTAAGGGGTCAGGGTGTCTCTACCTTGCCTCCTTTTCACGTTTTGAACCTTTTATGAAAATCGGGCAAAACGCCATTTTGAAGTGACGTGCGCGCCCGGGTGCTCGCACCACGTGCGTGTACCCGAGCGCGCACGTCAAGTCATGTGATTCAAAAACAACACTTTTCATTGGTTCATAGTAATTTCTGTCCTAGAATCTTCAAAAACCCCAAACACTTACCTCACTATTTGTTTCACTCTCGTGGGAGAAGGAGCTTTTCCAGCTTTCCTGAGAATTTTCAGAAATGGCAGAAAGACAGGATTCATCTTGTGATTCTGAGGAAGAATATCGGCTACCTCAAAGAAAAGGGAAAGAATCATTCATTTGGACATTTTTTACTTTTCCAGAAGGGCTTAAAAAAGTGAATGCCCCCTAAAGTCACATCTACTATATGTGGCACAGTTCTCTCAAGGGGAAACCCTTCAAAAAATACTCCTTCTCTATAAACACAATGATAAGGCATGTTAGACAAGTGCACCCTGTGCAATTTGCACAAGCATCAACAAGAGCCCTGGCCACACAAATGCCACCAGCTGTGGCCAGCACATCATCAGCACAACCACCTCCATCTCCACCCACTGCAGAAATAGTCTTAATACCATTCTTCAGAAAAGTGCACATGAGATGCAACAAGTGCTTTGAAATTATTGTGTATGGGGAGCAGAGTCTCAGTCGGATTCAGCTGAGAATTAATGAACACAAATGCTCCCAGAGAAGATGATTTTTAAAAACATTTTTGATATATTTTGTTCCTGTTGAACAGTTTTGCAGTTGAAGAATCATGTTCATGTTTGAAAAAAAAAAATATATATATAAAACCTTTCAAAAAAAGAAGAAAAAAAGTTCTTTTCAGAACTAACTCACTTCTCCAAAAAGAGCTGTATTTCTTACACAATGTGTCATTATTTTTTTGAATGAATGTGTAGTGTATAAATGAATGACTGAAATAACTGAGTGTAGGGGAGGAAGGGACTGAGGGAATGAGTGAAGAAAGGAGAGTATGGTGAGTAAGGAAAGATGAGTTAAACAGTGTCTAATAGAAAGAGACTAAGGGTAGGGGAGTGAGTTAAGGGCAGTGAAAAAGTAAGGGAAGGGCACTAAGGAAAAGAGAGTACGAGAGGGAGAGTGAGAGAAGGAGAGCGGGGGCGGAGACTGGGAATGACTGTAAGGGACGGAGAGAGGGAAATAGAGTAGGGTAAGGGGAGTGAAGGTAAAAGAAGTGGATTGATGGTGAGGGAAGGGGGTATGAGGATGTTAAAAAGGAGGTAAGTGAGAAGTGGGGAGTGAGTGAGAAAATTTGAGTGAGGGAATGGAGGGACTTAGCAAAGCGTAGAAAGGGAAGGGAACTAAGGATTTAAATGAGTGAAACAGAGTGAGGGAGAGTGAGGGAAAGAGAGCGGAAAAAACAAGAGGGGTGAAATACAGACAGGAGGCAAGGTTAGACTGAGTGAGACACAGCGAGAGAAGGAGAGAAAAATGTAGAGAAGATGAGTGAGTGGGTAAAATCTGCTTGCTCAGCAAACTGTGAGGAGAATTACTACTCCATATAGCAGCAAAAATAGTCTGGCAGTTATATTAGTGTAGCAGGTGTATTCTATTAGCTAGGCTCTTCTGGGCATGTATGAAGTGGAGGATGCCAAACATAGTTTGTGTCTAGGCAGGCTAGAAGAACAGTTAACAGAAAGGTAGGGCAGAGCACATGGCAAACAAAATGGCAGCCAGAAATACAAAATGGGTGCCATGTTAAATCTTTTTCTTCTGTGCGTGTAGTCTCACACCCTCTGCTTGTACCATTTTCACTCTGTTTTCACTATCTTCCCTTCTGTGTGCTTTATTTAGCCGCTGTATGTCATATTTTTTTCAATGTTTTCTGCATTTCGTCTGTGGTATATCATTTCACTGTCTGTGTGTACCTTGTCTGTGTTTGCTTGCGCCATCCGTGTCTCTCCTTGAAGTATGTCATCCTCTCCGTGCACCATCTTTACTTTCTGTGTGTGCACTATAGCTCTCCCTCTGTCTGGCATTTTGTCATGTGTCTAAGATCACACTGTGCGTGAAGATTCATTTAAGATGAATATGGCTGAATGGCATCAATTGGTGACATCTTAATCCTCTTAATTTTCCTCAGGGGTCTCACTGATAGTTCTTTTGACCCACAATATTAAGAAGTTGGCACAGAAGCTGAAATTTAAAAGATCATTTTTATTAAACTCAAATGAGTTGAGACTATGTCTCATAGAGGCCTTAGCCATTGAATGAAGCAGTTTAAAGAGTAGAGAACACTGGGGCCTTATGTATGTGAGGGTTACACACTCAGCATAAAACCGAGGGGCACTCCTGGCACATGTAAGCATGTAAAATGACTACGTTGGGCATGTAAAATCTGCTTGCTTAGCAAACTGTGAGGAGAATTACTACTCCATATAGCATTTGACTTCCACAGCCCATCTGAGTACTACCGGATCTGCCTTAAAAATGTTAAAAGTGTGGATTGAAGGACATAGCTATATTTTCTGGAGTAAAAGGTATGCAGCAAATAGATGCTTTCTCAACCTTGATTTACCAAATGTGGATATTATGTGGATTGGCCAAAGAGGATTAAGATGTCACCAATTGATGCCATTGGTAAAATCCTTTTTGGAAATGCTTTTAAAGGACACCTTTGGGCAATTGATGTCACTTTTTCCACAAACTGCCTTGGTATATTCTTATATATGCCAAAGGCAAAAATGGAACTGGTCCAACCAATATTGTCCACAGATTGAGAAAGCAAGGAAACATGTGAATAAGTCTGTTTCAGCTTTCCTCAGAGACTATGGTATGGGTTCTATATACCACAACAGCTTGCGTTACAACATGCAAGGCATTTATAGAGGAGACGGTGTACATTTCACAGATGACGGGAACAGAGTCTATCTTTTGAATTTACGACTCTGCATCCGTACTTACTTGTAGGTACTAAAAACACTTTTTAAACACAATGGCTCTTTTTAGAGCCAACCAAAATCTAAACACTCAAACATGTTATTTAACTGTACATTTTTTCTCTTTCTTTTTTCACCGTGCGCGCACCTCGCTATATTTTTTTCTCCAAAAAATGATTTTTTGTCCCTTTGGGGTCCTTCAGGGACCCCCTGAGAAAACCTAGGAGGTCAAGGACTCTGTACCCTGCCCCCTTTGCACGTTCTGCCATATAGTTTTTCACACTCTTGAGTCACAGAGGTGCGTGCTACGTGCGCACACTTCGCGATTTTTTACAAAAATAATAATATTTGTTTTGGGCCTTGGGGATCCTTCAGGGACCACCTCACAAAGCCTAGGGGGTCAGGGAGTCTCCACCCTGCCCCCTTTCCAACATCTCCACTATAGTTTTTCACACTCTCGTAACACGGTGGTGCACGCTACATACGCGCACCGCACAATTTTTTACAAATACAAAAGTTTTTGGGGCCGTCGGGGACCTTAATGGACCCCCTGAGAAAACCTAGGGGGTCAGGGAGTCTCCACCCTGCCCCCTTTCCACGTTCTACACCTTTGCTTTTTCAATCTGTTGTCTCGCACAGACAAAATGGCGGACAACACTTCCTGACTGCCACTGAATCGAATGTTGACAGACGTCAAACAGCAAATCAGAATTCCGCTCGCGCACAAGGGTGCGCGCACGGGTGCGTGCACGGTGGCGCTTATAGATATATAATTAGTTTCAACTTCAATTTTCTCAGCAACTACTGGAGGGATTAACACCATTTAAAGAAAAGGGTCATCTGCGAACCAAACTCTACCTGATTGCCAAATTTCTTGTAATTCCGTTCAGCCATTCGGGCTGTAGCCGTGTCTAATCGTCCTATTGAAAATAACATGGGCAAAACATGTTTTGGGACCCCCCTTTTATCTCAGCCCCCACTTGACGAATCCCCCCAAAACTTTCAGGGACGGAGCAGAGCGGAGCGGGCCATCTTCTTTGAGAAATTTGCGAAGATTCATCCACCGGCGCCAAAGTTATTCCAAATAGAATGTTGCGGATGTCCTATGAAAACTAGGTCCTAACTATAACTACCTACTGGCGACCAACAGTAGTTAATATATATATATATAAATGGTTCATGCTTAAAACATTTCTTGAGCCTCAGTTTCCTGGGGGCAAAGGCAGTTCTTCACTACAGGAGAAGTTCAGTTTTTCTTGCAAGGACAGAAGAACAGACCACAATCCACAGAAACAACAATACCAGCAAAAAGGTACAGGAAACTTAAAAGAGAGGGACAAAAGAAGAGATGCAAACTTCAAAGGACGGAGCACACGCAGCACCAAGAAGTGATGGAAACAAGAAATATGGTAATAAATTTGACTAACTCTCCACTTTCACAAACAAATGAAGAAGTACTCTCTCTTGGCCTCTCTTTTTGCCCACTCTCGGGGTTTGACTATGCTGGAGAAAGAATTGCTTTTATTTAGTATTAAATCTTTTTATTGAAAAATTGCAGCACATAGAAAAACAATATCATCAATCACAGTCATCACATTGCCTCTAATATGACAAGAAAAGGGTGGCAAATGGAGTCAAGCGGGTTAACTGTGCCAATGCGGTCTGATCTGCATCAAAGGAAGCTGTGCCGACATAAATTTTATCAGAAGATAAGAAATAAAAGAAAACCAACAAAACCCTCTCTCCCCCAACTCCTCCCCCCCACCCGTGTTCCAAGTCCACCATTCATACCTTTGCAACTCTCAGTCTGCTTTCGGATGCTCCGTGTCAGAGAGGCAAAGTAGCCGGAGGTACCGAGGACACGTGACCTCATGGAATTCCGAGGCCAATAGGGACAAGAAAGGCTGCCATACCTCTGCACATTTGGATCCCTCCCCGGCTAAGGTTAAGGAAAGTGTTTCCATCCCAAGTACATGCCACAGTCGGTGAAGTCAGCCATTAAATGCAGGAATATTGGTGGTGTGCCAGTGTGCAAAGATGTTTTGCATGTCAGAACCCAGTGCTATAGCAATTAGCCAGCCTCTACGAGAGCGTAGAGGATATGTTGACGGATTTGGGAGTCCCAGAAGAACATATGAGGGGAGGCGTGGGATTTCGTTCTCAAAATGCGCATCCACCGCATCCAACACCTGCTTCCAGTAAGCCTGAAGGTGCACACAATCCCATAAGATGTGGACCAGTGTACCCACCTGCCCGCAGCCTCGCCAGCAAGTCGCATCCTTGGTACCATCCATTGTATGGAGACGCTCCAAAGTGTAATACCAGTAAGTTGCAATTTTAGTGAGAGTGTCAGTAAGCCCCATGTGGTATGCGGAATGTCGCGCTCTGTAAATATCCCCTCCCACTCCTTATGGCTAAGTGCCCTGCCCAATTCTCTTTCCCAACGCGCCCTACCATCACTATATGTGTGTGTGTGTACCTAACCAGTAACATTTTGTATATGTCCGAGATTAATTTTCTGTCCGTCGTGCGGGTGATCAGCCAGCGCTCATAGGGCAAGAGGTGCCTATCGGCCACTGGGCGCACCTGCTGACTAAGTGCCCAGTGTCGCACCTGGAGGTAATGCAGCCTCTCAATCTCTGGCATTCCGTACGTTTGCCGAAACTGCGTGAAAGGAATCACTCCTTCCGGTGAGTACATATGGAAGAGGCATCGATAACCAGCCGGTCGCCACCTCACATAGGCCACAGCATTGGTACCTGGCGTAAAGTCAGGGTTGTCCATCAAGGGAGTGAGTGGGGACGGGAAAGTAGTAAAATTGTGTTTAACATTAGATCTGAAAGAAACAGGTTAGTATTAGATTCCTTACCTTAGAATACCCCCAGGCGTCATTCTGGTTCTGGAAACTTTTGCGTAGCAGTACCCCTGCGCATCGGTAGGTGTCGTCTGCGGCTCCGCGTCCGTCATGGGCGTCGTGGGCACCGGGATGACGTTGTCGGAGTACTTAGACGCCGCCCTAGTGCGCTGACGTCCATTCCTATTTTTTCCGCGCCAGCAATCGCCGATCCGGGAACAGTGGTACCCTTAGTCACTTTTTGACTAAAATTTTTGGATCATTTTTGATCATTTTTGTAAGTCGAACGACTCCGACGGTGCCGGTAGGGATGCCCGGGTTTAAACCCTGCGTCGTCTGCAGCCGACTGATGTCGGTTACCGACCCCCATCGCCGGTGTCTTCATTGCCTGGGGCCCGACCACGATGACAAGTCGTGCCCCGACAGCAGGGCCTTGACGTCGAAGGCTAGGCGGGAGAGGTACCGCAAGCGCCTCGAGCTCCGGCAGATTGCCCGCGCAGTTCGAGGTCCCGGTCCAGAAGGAGGTCGAGGGACCGGTCACGGGGCCGGAGTCATCACGGCTCGGAGGGTCGACACCACTCCTCGAGCTCCAAGTCCTCAGGTAAGAAGTCGAAGAGGCGACATCGCTCTTCCGACTCCCCCCGACGCTCGGGCGACGCGGCCATGGGTTTGGGCGACACTGCCCACGTGGCTCAGCCGGAGCCGCAGGCGTCACGGCCTGCTTTATACCCGCCGGTCCCTGGGCAGCATGCGACGCCAGAGGAGATCGAGGCGTTCCTCACGGCCATGAGGTCGTTCACTCCTCCGTCTGGTTCCGCTGCGCCTTCGGGCCAAGTGGACCCAACTGGGAGCCCATGCGGGCCTGGTACTTCGGCCCCGGCGCCGTCAGCGACTTCGGTCCCGACACCGCAGGGCCTCGCCGGATCCGGTTCCGGATTCCGGTCGTCGCCGGTCGACCTCACGACCTCGCCGGCACCTGACCCCAGGGTGTCGCCCCTGGCGCCGTCCCAGAACGACGTCGTCCCCGGTCCTCCCCTCGATCTGGGTCTGGCGCCGGTGCGGCGCCGCTCAACGCCACTCTCGACGCCAATGGGAGATTTCTACTTCTATGACCCGGCCCCATCATTTGACAATGAGTACCAGGAGATGGGTGGCGAGGCGGATTGGGAGGGGTCTGAGGACCCTCTGGCACGTGAGTGCCAGCCTTATCAGGACTGGGCAGGTGAGCTAGGGGACGCCAGTGGTCTGGACACCTCGCCAGACACTAGTTTTGTATCCCCTCCTACCGTGGCTTCGTAGGAGGGGGCAGCCTATAGTGTGGTGTTGACGCGGGCGGCCAAGGCCTTATCCCTTGAACTCCCCGTCGTGGTCGTGAGGACTAACCTCCTCACTGAGGTCCTTAAACCGCAAGCAAGCTCTTCAGAGCCTCTGTTGCCTTTTAATGAGGCCTTATCTGACGTTCTTTTGGGCACCTGGTCCAGGCCCGCTACAGGTCCCCCTGTAGATAGGAACGTGGCCAGACGCCACCGCCCGGCTCTGGGCGACCCTTGCTTCCTGTCCACCCACCCCACCCCGAGAGCCTGGTCATACAGGCCTCCAACTCTCAGACCGCATTCCCGACGGCTCCCCCCGATCGGGAATCCAAGAGGTACGAACAGTATGGCAAAAAGATGTTCTCCTCACTGAGTTTGGGGTTGCGGTCCGTTAACACCACGTGCCTCTTGGGCCATTATACCCACTCTCTGTCGGACACGGTCATGGACGTGCTGCCAAAATGTCCGGAGGAGGCCCGGACTAAACTCGCCCAAGCCCTTGCGGAGGGTCGAGATGCGGCACGGTACACCATATGATGTGGACTGGATACTACGGACTCGCTAGGTAGAGCGATGGCGACGACGGTGGCGATTCGCCGCCACGCCTGGCTGAGGTCCGCCAACTTTTCGGCTGATGTCCAAAACACCCTTATGAACATGCCGTTTTATGGCCGTCGCCTTTTTGGCGACAAGGCAGACAGTGCCCTTGAGCGCTTTAAGGACTCCAGGACTACGGCCAAGTCCTTGGGCCTGTCGGCCCGTGCCAGCAGCCTGCTGCCTTTCGCTCCTTTCGTGGCCAAGGAAGAGGCGCCCTTACATGTCCTGCCAGCCACGGGCCGCAGACTAATATCCAGCGCGGTGGCGGACGTGGTAACCGCCGTGGCGGTGCCCAGGGACAGCGGCGAGGCCAGTCCACATCCACCCCTGCAGCATCCGCCTTAAAGCCCTCCTAGTCCGAGCTTTCGGGCCCACGAGACGCCAGTGGGGGGCAGGGTTCACCATCACCTCCTCCACTGGCGCAACATCACATCGGACAGGTGGGTGCTGCAAATCGTCCAAAGGGGCTACTCCCTCCCTTCGAGGAGACCCCTCCAGCCATGCCACCGCAGTACCACTGCGTGTCAGGGGATCACTTGAATCTTCTGCGAGAGAAAGTTACGGCCCTCTTGGCCAAGGGGGCCATTGAGCGCGTTCCTGGGCCAGAAGTAGGGTGTGGTTGTTACTCCCACTACTTTCTGGTTCCCAAGAAGGGCAAAGGGGGCCTAAGCCCTATCTTGGACCTGCGGAACGTCAACTGCATCCTCCGGAAGGAGTGGTTCAAGATGCTGACATTGGCTCAGGTCTTAGCTGCCCTGGACCTGGGAGACTAGATGGTAGCGTTGGACTTGCAGGACGCTTATTTCCACTTCCCCGTCCTGCCTGCCTTCCGGCGCTACCTGCGGTTCACGGTAGGCCACGAGCACTTTCAGTTTACCGTGCTCCCCTTCGGCCTTACCAGCGCCCCACAGGTGTTCACGAAAGTGATGGCGGTGGTCGCAGTTCATCTGCACAGGTTAGGGGTTTCAGTCTTCTCCTACCTCGTCGACTGGTTGTTGAAGGCGGGCTCGCCCCAGACAGTCGTCAGCCAGCTCCAGACTACAGCCGACCTCCTGCACCTGCTGGGGTTCTCCATCAATGTGCCGAAGTCACACCTGTGTCCCTCTCAGAAGCACCTCTTCATCAGAGCGGTTCTAGACTCGGCGCAGTTTCGGGTTTATATTCCCGAACAGCAGGTTCGGGATATTCAGGCTCTGATTCCGATCTTTCAGCCGTTATCCCGAGTCTCAGTCAGGTTAACGCTGCGGCTTCTGGGGCTGATGGCCTCCTGCATCCTTCTGGTGCATCATGTCAGGTGGCGGATGCGGGCTCTGCAGTGGGACCTGAAGTTTAAGTGGGCCCAGCATCAGGGCAACTTGTCCGACCATGTCTTGATTTCGGAGGGCACTGCAAGACAATTGCAGTGGTGGCTCACGGACCGCGATTGGGTCAGAGGCAGATCCCTCTCCCTACCCCAACCGGAGCATGTAGTTGTGACGGATGCGTCCCTCCAGGGCTGGGGAAGCCACATGGGAGAGGCGGAGATCAGAGGACTCTGGTCTCTGGCTGAGTCCCGGCTCCATATCAACCTTCTGATCTGCGGGCGATCCGGCTTGCACTGAAGGCATTCCTCCCCTCTGTCCGGGGGAGTTTAGTGCAGGTGTTCATGGACAACACCACCACCATGTGGTACTGCAACAAATAGGGGGGGTGGACGCCAAATAGGGGGGGTGAACGCCACGGCAGACAAACTCAGCCATTGGTGCATGATGGATCACAAATGGTGTCTAAACTCAGACGTGGCACAAGGCCTCTTTGAGCAGTGGGGAGAGCCTTCGTTAGATCTATTCACCACAGAAGAGAACACTCAATGTCATCAGTTCTGTTCGCTGGAATTTCCAAGGCGGCACTCGCTCGGAAATGCTTTTTGTCGCAAGTGGAGTTGCGGTCTGTTGTACGCCTTTCCGCCTATACCACTTCTGCCCTGAGTGCAGAAGAAGATCAGGCACCACCGGGCCCAAGTCATCCTTGTGGCCCCGGACTGGGCACGGAGGTTCTGGTATCCCGAGCTACTCAGCATATCTGTTGATCCCCGATTCGTCTGCCCCTTCAGGAGGACCTTCTCTCGCAGCAGCTGGGGACGGTCCTGTACCCGAACCTGTCCCGTCTCCACTTACATACGTGGAGATCGAGCGGCGGCAGTTGAGGCCATTTGACTTGCCTCCTGAAGTCTGTAATGTCATTCTGGCGCCCAGGCGTCCCTCCACAAAATCGGTATACGCCTGCAGGTGGAACACATTTGTGGCATGGTGCACAGCAAAGGCTGTGGATCCCCTTTCTGCCCCTCTTTAGGAGGTTCTCCTCTTTCTTCCTTCTCTTGCCCAGCAGGGCTCTGCTCTGGGCTATCTGAAGGGCTAACTCTCGGCCATTTCCGCCTTCTTAAGGCTACCTGATCAGCCCTCCTTGTTCAAGTCCCCAGTTGTAAATAGGTTTTTGAAGGGCATCACTCATCTGTTTCCTCCAGTTCCTTTTGTGATGCCTTAGTGAGACTTGAACCTTGTTCTAACTTTTCTGATGTTCGCTCCCTTTGAGCCACTTCATAACTGTCCTCTTCACCTTCTTACTCTGAAGACCGCTTTCCTGGCTGCCATCACCTCTGCTAGGAGAGTGAGTGAGCTCCAGGCCCTTTCTTCTAAGCCTCCTTTCCTTTCAGTCCATCCGGACAAAGTTGTGTTGCGGACGCGACCCTCTTTCCTGCCCAAGGTAGTCACAGCCTTCCACATCGGGCAGTCCATCAGTTTGCCCACCTTCTTTCCGCCTCCGCATCCCTCTAAAGAGGAAGAGAGGCTCCACCGTCTGGACCCAAAACGTGCGCTCTCCTTCTATCTGGATCGCACACGCCAGTTCCGGGTGGATGACCAACTCTTTGGTGGTTACGTGGGCGCTAAAAAGGGACGGGCGGTGCACAAGCAAACCATTTCTCGATGGGTCGTCTTGTGCATCAAGGCTTGTTACTCTTTGGCTCCAAAGGAGCCTCCTGTAGGGCTTCGTGCTAATTCCACACGGGTCACGGCGGCTACTACTGCCCTGGGCCAGGGAGTCACCTTGCAAGACATCTGTCAGGCAGCTACGTGGGCCTCGCTGCACACGTTCGCAAGACACTACTGCCTGGACAGCCAAGTCCAGAGAGATGGCTTTTTCGGCCCTTCCGTTCTCCAGGACTTTCTGGTGTAATCATTGGTTCGCAGACCCACCTCCGGGGTTGGTATTGCTGGGGTATCTATTTTAAGGTACGGAATCTAATACTAAACTGTTTCTTTCAGATGCACAAGTTACTTACCTTCGGTAATGATATATCTGTAAGAAACAGTAGTTAGTATAAGATTCCTTACAGCCCCACCCATCCTCCCCATTCTGCGAACCGATATCTAGGGTTAAGGTTATCCCCTTTCAGGGCCATGGCACCAGTGTTGGTTTTTATCATGGCTCTGGGTTTCTGGCGTGGAAAAAGCTGTGTATAAGAACTGAAGTCAGCGCGCGAGGGCGGCGTCTAAGTACTCTGACAACGTCATCCCAGGGCCCACGACGCCGACGACGGACGCGGAGCAGGAGACGACGCCTACCAAAGTGCAGGGGTACTGCTACGCAAAAGTTTTTGGATCCAGTCCGATGCCTGGGGGTATTCTAAGGTAAGGAATCTAATACTAACTACGTTTCTTACAGATATATTGTTACCGAAGGTAAGTAACTTGTGCTTTGGTCCCAAACTTCCAGGGGAACCTGTGTAATATGGGACGCGTAAAGGTTGGGAGGACGATGTTGCTTCCTGAGAAATGGAATTTCCTGTAGGGGGCGGCCGGCCACAGCCGGGTCCTGAAACAACCAATGTTTCTCGGACTCCCACCTACTCCACTCCACCAGTAGACACAATTGAGCTGCTTGAAAGTAAAGCAACAGATCCGGCACCCCGAGTCCCCCGCTCTCCGGCGGTAGCATTGCCAGCCTCAGTTTGAGTCATGGTTTACGCCCATTCCAGAATTGATTTATTTAAATTTGTGAGGAAGTTGAGGCTAAAGAAATTTTTTAAGCATTAACCAACCCATAGATTTAATAAAGCTGTAAAAAAGGGGGTGGTGGTGGACGGAGCATCTGAACCAATCAAACACTCACACCCAGTCAACATATCTGGGTTTAATCCATCACCGTTCTTTAGCCCACTCTGCCACCCCAGTTCAGACATGGCCACATGCAAATCAGTCTGACCCTGTGCCTCATGGGAACAGTCCAGTCGAACTGCCAACCCATTCCTTCCCTGGACCGGAAACAAGCTTCCTAGTACCGGTTTCTGGCATTGCAGCCGTCTTCAACCAGGCCTGCTCGAATCCAGAGTCAAAGTGAGCAAGGGACTCACGTCTGAGCATACCCTGCCAACTTATGGCGAACAAAGTGGTAAAAAAGGGGGTGGTGATGGACGGAGCATCTGAACCAATCAAACACTCACACCCAGTCAACATATCTGGGTTTAATCCATCACCGTTCTTTTGCCCACTCTGCCACCCCAGTTCAGACAGGGCCACATGCAAATTAGTCTGACCCTGTGCCTCATGGGAACAGTCCAGCCGAACTGCCAAGTCATGCCTTCCCTGGACCGGACTGACAAGTCGCTTAAAAAAAAGAGGATATCCGTTGAACCTGCTGAAGCGTGCAAAGAAAAGGGCATGGTACAGTCCTAGGTCTACCTTACTTGAAGTGAAAGAGAAGAAAGAAAATCCCGACAATATTGTGTGCGTTACCACCTATAACATCAAAAGCAATGAGGTGAGGAAGATCATATCCAAGTATTGGAATTTGGTGGCAGGAGAATTGAATACTACAGAAAAACCAATTTTTGCCTTCAAGAGAGGAAGGAATGTGAGAGACGAAGTGGTACAAGCCTATCTGGAACCTGAAAAACAACCTGATCTTCGTACGATGCTGAATTTACCACCCATCATCGGGTATTTTAAATGCCATGCATGTAAGGCCTGTGAACACTGTAAAGAAGGTGACACCTTTACTCACATGAATAAAACATACAGGTTAAAGGACTTCAGTAACTGAAAAGCATGAATCTCATTTATGCAATAATGTGCCCATATGACAAACTATATGTAGGTCAAACTACACAGAAAATAAAGACACGCATCCTACAGCACATGAGCAGGGTAAAGTGCAAGACACAGGGGGCACCCCTTGTAGAACATTTTAACCTCCATAACCATACACCACAGGAGATAAAATGGTGGGTATTAGAAAAAGTACACACCAAGCCAAGGGGTGGGTCCATCACACACTCTCTGAAGTACAAGGAGTGCCGCTGGATACATATGCTAGATTTTGTGAGGAATGGTCTGAACGAAATTGAGGAAACCAACAGACAAATGGGACAATTGTAGAATATGATAAGGCCATCTTGTAGCTCCCATATACTGTGATATGTGCCTATCCGCAGGGACACTAGATAGACTGTGGCACTTATATGACAGTTTGAGTAAAATGAAGTGCTTGGAAACCCTTGTGTAAATGATGTATCCTGAAAATGATATGTTGTATTTAAATGCAAATGATAGGTATTCCACTGTAATCCCTAAAAAACATTGTAATAGTATAATACCTCACTATACACTGTAAAGTCATTGTCGAATGATACATGCCATGTTATACCACATCCATTGTGGATTGTATGACATGTTTATCATCATTTTTGTGATGAATCACATGAAAACTGATTTCTCAATCACACTAATTTCATTGAGATTGGTTTACATACACACGACTGACTACAAAATGTATCGCCATCACCAGCCAATCAATGGCTTACCTAAGTCCAATCTAATACTCAATTGGGTTTATGTTTTCAAATAATGGAAATAGTACACAAATGAGGATTTTTGACCTCGTAGAAAGCATCTGTTACCCACCACAACAAGTCACAGAACGTGCACGCTGATGCTCGAACTTCCTTTGGCGCATGCGCAACAATTATGACCAATAGGACGCATCCCTTCTAGATAGCGTCCTTTTGCCATGGTAACAGCGAGAGTGTGTGGTCGTGTACGCTCGGCATTTTGTGCGCATGCGTACCTGGTAGCGTCTGCCACCGGAATGACGTTTTAAAAGAACGCAAGCCGCGCAACCCGGAAGCTTGGAACAGTGCCGTGTTGGAAGAACCCTCTCCCCGGCGTGTAGTACCCTCCGATTTAATTCAATCATTTAGACAAGGTAAGATCCCTCGCTCGCTGGCTATAACTAAGTAGACTGTGCGACTTCCCCTTCGGTTTCTAACGGATTTTAAACCCACTATTTATTCCTTCACAGTGTGGAATTAGTCGTCCCACTACCGGCAATCCCTTGGGAGAAACATATCCTTTCGGGATCCTACTGGGAGGGTCATTCTTTCCTTACCCAGGTGAGCAGAAATGAAAAAATCTTTAACGGATGTACGAAAATTGGATTAGGCAAATAAGTAAATAAATGCCCATTTGCTTTCCAGTTGCGATTCAAGTCCAGGGAGTTTAATAATTTCTACCACAGTCGGGCAGAAGTAATTACGCCGACAGGTAAGAAATGGAGTATACACGCCTCTTCATAAAGGATATATGACTCTTTAAGTATGAGATTACTAATTTAGATTTCATACATTTCCCACTAGAGCTGAATAACACAGCTCTACGTGAATAAGAAGTTGAGAATTCACGTCTCATTGGGTACAACCAATATACCCACTCCCAGGTGAGCCGCATTTATAGGCACTGGTCTCTGTTGCATTTAGATTTAACATAGCAGACAGATTATAAATTAGATGCCCCCTCTTTTACAGATTGTGGTCCTAAATAGTGTTGAACCCTATTTTAACACTGAGGGTCGGTTGTGAATTCCAAGTCACCCCGAGAGAACAGATTAATACAGTTCAATCCACACCTCAACCCAGCGGGGTTAAATGAAGGTGAGTGGTAATTTGGGCATTAAAGTAGGTAGCCCAAAACTGTCCCTCGCAGAATCCACTTTTAAACAAACCATCTTTTTAAATTCCCTAGGCTGTTTTGCTATCCGCCACAGTCCTGATGAAGACCCGTTTTTGACTTCACATGCTTGCTAGTTAAGGGTCGAAACGTCGACGATCAAGTGGATTATGTGCATACATATCATGTACCATTACTGATTAATACTGTGTACATTGTGATAATTGTGTAATACGCATAGACCACACGTTTTTTCCTTTCTTCTATTGTATATAACAATTGTACAGCATTCACCTTGCGCCGTAAGCACTGAGCACTTTAAGTCACTTTTGCACTATTCACTATTTGTGTACAGCCTTTTTTGCAACTTACCTACGAAACTAGTGTTTATGAATGACTATAATTGATAAAATAGTGCATAAATACGTAGATGGTCTCTGGATTCTGCTTTGTGTGTTTCAAATATCTACATAACTTTATGAGATAAGAAAAGTAATTTTGTGTTCCCCAATGAACCAACTGTTTTTGAATATATTCCCTGGACCGGAAACAAGCTTCCTAGGACCAGTTTCTGGCATTGCAACCGTCTTCAGCCAGGCCTGCTTGAATCCAGTGGCAAAGTGAGCAAGGGACTCACGTCTAAGCATACCCTATCAACTTTTGGCGAACAAAGCGGTAAAAAAGGGGGTGGTGATGGCGGAGCATCTGAACCAATCAAACAATCACACCCAGACAACATACCTGGGTTTAATCCATCACCGTTCTTTAGCCCACTCTGCCACCCCAGTTCAGACATGGCCACATGCAAATCAGTCTGACCCTGTGCCTCATGGGAACAGTCCAGCCGAACTGCCAAGCCATGCCTTCCCTGGACCGGAAACAAGCTTCCTAGGACCGGTTTCTGGCATTGCAGCTGTCTTCAGCCAGGCCTGCTTGAATCCAGTGGCAAAGTGAGCAAGGGACTCACGTCTGAGCATACCCTGCCAACTTATGGCGAGCAAAGCGGTAAAAAAGGGAGTGGTTATGGACGGAGCATCTGAACCAATCAAACACTCACACCCAGTCAACATACCTGGGTTTAATCCATCACCGTTCTTTAGCCCACTAAGCCACCCCAGTTCAGACATGGCCACATGCAAATCAGTCTGACCCTGTGCCTCATTTGAACAGTCCATCCGAACTGCCAATCCATGCATTCCCTGGACCGGAAACATGCTTCCAAGGACCGGTTTCTGGAATTGCAGCTGTCTTCAGCCAGGCCTGCTTGAATCCAGTGGCAAAGTGAGCAAGGGACTCACATCTGAGCATACCCTGCCAACTTATGGCGAACAAAGCGGTAAAAAAGGGGGTGTGATGGACGGAGCATCTGACCCAATCAAACACTCACACCCAGTCAACATATCTGGGTTTAATCCATCACTGTTCTTTAGCCCACTATGCCACCCCAGTTCAGACATGGCCACATGCAAATCAGTCTGACCCTGTGCCTCATGGGAACAGTCCAGCCGAACTGCCAAGCCATGCCTTCCCTGGACCGGAAACAAGCTTCCTAGGACCGGTTTCTGGCATTGCAGCCGTCTTCAGCCAGGCCTGCTTGAATCCAGTGGCAAAGTGAGCAAGGGACTCACGTCTGAGCATACCCTGCCAACTTATGGCGAGCAAAGCGGTAAAAAAGGGGGTGGTTATGGACGGAGCATCTGAACCAATCAAACACTCACACCCAGTCAACATACCTGAGTTTAATCCATCACCGTTCTTTAGCCCACTAAGCCACCCCAGTTCAGACATGGCCACATGCAAATCAGTCTGACCCTGTGCCTCATTTGAACAGTCCATCCGAACTGCCAATCCATGCATTCCCTGGACCGGAAACATGCTTCCAAGGACCGGTTTCTGGAATTGCAGCCGTCTTCAGCCAGGCCTGCTTGAATCCAGTGGCAAAGTGAGCAAGGGACTCACATCTGAGCATACCCTGCCAACTTATGGCGAACAAAGCGGTAAAAAAGGGGGTGGTGATGGACGGAGCATCTGAACCAATCAAACACTCACACCCAGTCAACATATCTGGGTTTAATCCATCACCGTTCTTTAGCCAACTCTGCCACCCCAGTTCAGACATGGCCACATGCAAATCAGTCTGACCCTGTGCCTCATGGGAACAGTCCGGCTGAGCTGCCAAGCCATGCCTTCCCTGGACCGGAAAAAAGCTTCCTAGGACCGGTTTCTGGCATTGCAGCCGTCTTCAGCCAGCCCTGCTTGAATCCAGTGGCATAGATTTAATAAGACAAGTTGTATGAGTGGCCAAGATATTTTACAGGTTTCTGATTTGAATTACCTTAGGGACCTTGTGTTATTGGAAGAAAGGGAAACTGTAAATAACATTAGTGATACACAACTAATGTATGAAGCTGGGATCTGTGGGAGTGAAGGTGGGGGCACTCACTTTAGAGTTAAATCGAAATTTATTCCACCAAAGCACATGATAGTATTGAAGTGTTTTTGGATTTGATGACTGTGGGACTAAGAAAATTGCAATATAGGAAGGAAAATGACATTAGAAGACAATTGAGGAAAGAAGAAACTTTTAAAAAACAGATTCACAAATGGAGTGATAATGTAAATTGTGTGTTACGTTGGTCTGACAAGGGAGGTAATGTCATCCTATGGAACAAACTAATTTACAAGGAGGAAGCTTTTTCACAATTGAATGACAGGGAGTGTTACATCAGGATCACACAAAAAAACTATGAAGTGATTAAAACTGACTATTATAGCCAGCTCGATGCATGGAGGGAAAGAAATCTGTTAAATTGTGATGAACTGAAATTTTTGAAACATACTAAACCAAAAACACCTTAATTTTACTTACTTCCCAAAATTCATAAGAATACAACAACACCACCAGGCAGACCCATTGTAGCAGCAATAGACAGACTTTTTGTAAACACTTCTGTTTATGTTGGCCATTTCCTGCAACCACAAGTACAGAATCTTCCCTCATACCTTAGGGACACCATAGATTTTTTAAAGGGAATGTTTTTTGTAACATGGTAGGATGACATGGTGATGCTAACATTAGATATGGCATCAACTAACAAAAGTATAAAACATAGGGACGGCTTGTTGGCTACACAGCATTTTTTAGAACCAGAGCCGTTACATTTTATGCACACAATCAAATGATTTGAAAGATGATGGAGTGGTGTCTGAGTAAGAATTTTCTTCGTTTAATAGAGAACTTTCTTCAGCAAACAGGGACTTCGATGGGCACCTGCTTCGCCCCCAGTTATGCAAATTCGTATATGGGCTGGTGGGAGGAGCAGGCGCTCAAGGGACCAACACTGGCCAAAATGACTGAAAATATAACGTTATTGGTAATATATATTGATGATATCTTTGCACCATGGAAAGGTGAAGAGGGCATGGCTAAAGAAATTGTGGAAGAGATTAATCAAAATAATCTGAAAATACATTTTACATGTACAATGAGTAAAGAACAGGTAGAATTTTTAGATATGAGTAACAGTTAAGACCTCTAGGCTGACTACAACTGTTTTTAGAAAACCAGCAGCAGGGAATTCTATCCTGCATGCGAATAGTTTTCATCCACAAGTGCTAAAAAACAATATACCCTTTTGCGAATTCTTAAGAGCCAAACGTGTTTATCGTGAGGAGGATGAATTCCTGAACACAGAGGAAGAGATGATGGCAAGACTCAAAAACAGAGGGTATACTAAAGGCACATTCAATTAAGCACAGTATAGAGTTTCTAAAATCAAAAGAGAGGATTTACTCTTTGATAAAAAGAAATATGAAAGAAAAGCAAGGCAATGGTAAGGACAAGGAGATAAGATTCATTACAAATTTCCATACAAAACACAAGTTGTTAAGAAGGTCAAAAAGCAAGTATTGGTATCTGTTACGTAATGATCCACTCATAGGAAGTGAAATATCTAAAGGACCTTGATTACATTTAAGAGAGCAAAGTCGATGAAAGACTTTTTAGTTAAGAATGATATTACTGTGACAAATGATTTGTGGTTGAAACCAAATCCAGGTTTCAGAAAATGTGTGTAATGCAATGTTTGTGAGAATGGTAAGAATCTGACTGAACTCATGACCCCATTTAGAAAGAAACTGAAAGTGAAAAGGAGTTTAACATGTAAAACAGATTATGTAGTGTACATACTAACATGCCCCTGCCCCAATAACTACGTTGGGAGTACAATTCTGCCTGTTCACAAGCGTATCCTTAAACATCTAAGGGCAGTAAAGAATAATGATAACACCTACCCAGTAGTGAGACATTTTCACATGGTACATAATGGTGATCACAAACTTCGCCCAAGCGCCAGTATAACCCACTTGGGCACAACATTTGATGAATTAAACTTGTATATATTCAAAGGTACTTGGAGATGATTATTCTTAAAGTAATTCTGCTGGCAAGTTTTTTTCCACACTTTAAGCAATTGAATTTGGTGTATTAAAACGATATGAAGTGAAACATGTTCAAAATGGCAGCCAAAAACACTTACATTGTGGATAATAGTCTTTCTACTTCCTTCCTTTCTGTTTATGTATTTGTTGATCATGAGACCTATGAGGTAAATACAGCACCAGTACACAAGATCTTCACTGTGACTAAGGTGCAATGGCACCGAAACACGTAGATGCTTCCTCTTAATTAAGCGTGAACTGGATATAGCAGTCTTGGAGTGCTGTGGTTTCTTTTAATCCGAGTGGGAACCATCAATCTATTATTTTCGCAGTGCGCAGCGGAGGGCTGCAGCACGAGCACCGCCGACAATCAGGAATCTCTGCAGCAGTTCGCTGAGACAGGAAATGAATATACATATAGAGATATATATATATATAATGGACCAAGGCATAAAGCACTGGACTATCTTTTCTAGATTTTTCAGAGGCACAGTATGAAGAATATCAGCTTCCTCTATTTCCTCTATGTATATATTACTTATATCTATGTGCATTAGGTCAATATGAGTAGGACAAGAGACCAATACTGAACTATGATCCCTAAGACCATTGTGGGCTTAGTAACAGTAACCGTTTCCATATATGTATATAAATTTGTAGTTCGGAACTTAAATATTGTCTCCTTATGGGATTGAGCCTTGTAAATTATAGTCATTGAAGTGTGTAAAAGACACGTCGCATGAGTATCTTGTTGTGGCCCATGGAGTTGAGCCTAGGAAATTATAAATAAGAAAGCAAGATAAAGGCCTGTCGCATGAATATCATGTGATTACCTGGCTGCAACAACATACAGGAACAAGTTTGAATAAAGATGATGATTGAAAAAACAGGCAAGGGATTACATTTCCTAGATTCCCCTATGATGAGTGGTGCATTACATCACTGCAACGCATGACACCATGCGGGCTCCATTCTTTTTAACCACAGGAACCGCCAGGCACAGAATTAGGAAAATATGTACACTGTTGGCATTTCATGGTCAATAGATGGGACCTGAGGTTTGATGGACTAAGGTGTGGGGGCTGTTGCCAATTTACTGAATCGATATCCTGAGGAATAGGCCCGCCTCTCTTGGATTTCCAGCTTGGGATGCATGAATGATGCACTGGGGTGCTTTATGAGTGTATAGACACAAGAATATGTGAAACGCAAAGAATTTAGGACAGGCTGTCTTTTTACGCATTAATGATACACTGGAGCTGTATATGTGTCGAAACATGAGAATGTGTGTAAGCCATAAGTAATGAATTCAGGACAGTCTGATGTTTGAATAAGCACAATTTCAGCTGAAGTGCCAAGGGGGCTGCAGGTTTGCAACTCTAGCCCCCTGTCTATGGAGCTCCATCCCCCTGGAAATTAGGTCTAGCGATAACTTACTGAATTTCAGAAAGTCTCTCAAAACCTGGCTATTTATCCAAGCTTAAGAATGAACTGTTTCCGGGTCGGCAACCCCCTAGTACTCAGGGCCAAGAAATCAACCGGTGTATGCGCGCTTTACAAAACCTTGATAACATAACATGATAACATAACATGATGTTGTCATGCACACAATGGTGGTCTACATTTACCAATGATATGTAGTGTAATCATTCCTATAGTGCATCCATTGTATGAGGGGGTGAGCATTTGCACTAATCAGTTTAGTAGGAGAACTGTGTGACCAACTAATGGTGGAAAGATAGGATACAAATGATAATGTGTACAATTGACGAGTAATAAATAGGAGGGAGGTTGGCAATAAAGTACGATTTGGATGATACTACTATTCAAAATCTGACATGTAGATGCAAATATCCCAATGGTTGGGTTACTGTAAATTAATGGGAGGCACCCTCACTCACTATCATGAGGAACATCTTTAGCTGAACTAAAACTAATGAGTATTACTAAAATTGTGACATAACCTTTTTCAAATCTAAGTTAGGTTGTGCCCCAGGAATAGAGGGGATTATGAAATAAGGTTCTGTTTGCCACAGATGAAAGCATCACAAGAGTCCATGCGAGATGGGAAAAAGAGCAGTTCCCTCTTTTAACTGACAAGGACCATTTTGGACCCAATAACACTGAAATTTTGATTTATCCCAGAAGTAGATGGATTCACTTTTACTGCTTGTATTTTATCATATTTTTCCACATGAGTGTGTGACTACAAGTGTGGTTCCACTCTGGTGTTACTGCTAGGCTTGAACGCTACAGTATTAGGGTAAGTAGGTGCACTAGTAGTGCATCCTCATCATTGAGCCTTTCACATGTGTTTAGTGAGCTGTGATTAGGCCCGTGCAGAAAACTTCGCTCTGCTTGCAGAGTTTTCAGAACTTGGGCATGCTGCGTTCTGCAGCGGAGCGTACAGTTTCTGGATTCAGCCTTCCAGGCACAAGGTGGAGTTTTTGTTTCCGTCCGCGTTCTCGAGATTTGCATGCCCGTTCGCGCTACATTATTCTTGGGCCGCTAGCGAGCTCGTGTGAGACTTTGTGGCAACTTGCATGGTCTCTGGCCATCATGGAGCCAATGTAGTGCTGTTCGCAATCACAAACACACCCCTCAAGTAGCTTTTATGGTTGAGAAGCAGCGAAATCTACAAAAACAGATTTTCGAGTGGGTTTTTTTCTCCAACGGACCGTTCGAGTTGTTTTTTAGTGCGAGAAACGTTTGTCTTTTTAAAATATTTTTTTATTTCCAGCAGGAAGGAAGAGCCCCAGAGACTTCCTGTTCCTGTCCCGCATGCGCCTCCCAGTGCTTTGTCCATCTCTTGGTCACTTCATTTGGATTTGGAACTTTAAGACTCACTGTCTTTGTCTGCTGCATATATACCATTGGATTTAAGTACTTTTTGTATTTGAGATTTCACAAGTAAGCTCAAAAACTCTTGTTCAAGGGTGTTGTTTGTTTGATAGAGGGAATGCACCAGTATTTATTTGTATTCTTACTAAAATGTTCAAATGTATTGTGGTGGGTGGCCTACAGTTTTAGCAGGGGCATGTTTATATTTTTTCATTTCATTTTTCTTCTTTTGTTAAAGAACAATGTTGTACAGTTCAGTACATTTTCTCAATGTTTTTTAAATTTCCAATATTTATTTCTTTTACTATGTGGCCGAGTCTGCCAACAGGCTATCGAATCAGTAGGCCAAGGCCAGTACTAGTCATGGGTGCATGAAACAACTGTTTCTGTGGTATATGTTGTTTTAACATCATTTAGGGCTGGAATGGCATTGGATTGAATTAAAAATGTGGTATTTTCTGTATTTCAAATTTTTTTGTGTACAAAAATGTATATGTGGGGTAATATTTGATGCCTTTGGAGGATGTGTGTTGTAAAGTGTTTATAGCTCAGTTAATTTTTATTTTTGGAATTGCTGAATTAATGGTAGTGTTTTCTACAGTGTTCCCATGCCTCCTTCCTCTGGCCAGTGAGGGTGCTTGCCCATTACATGCTGCAGCGTTTGAGAAGCACAAACAGATTAATGACTGTCATTCAAGACGAGGGGATGTAATTGGTAAAGTTATGATCATGGATGCAGACAAATGGGGCCTAGTCAAATGCCTGACACATATGCTACTCCCTTTTGAGGTTTTCACACAGGAAGTTAGAAAGGAGGACAGTACGATGGGCCAAGCTATCCCGTTGTTGCATCTGCTACTGAACCAGCTAAAGTAGGTGTCTAAAAGGTTCACACTCGCTGGTGTGAGTGAAAACACAGAAGCACATGCCCTGGTTGAATGATTAATCGTTCGCTTGGCTTATGATGCAAGGATGCAAAATGACCAACACGTCCACAGACTAGATCTGTGCCACACTACCTAATCCACGCTACAAAGAAATTCTGCCCACTTTTTTTCCTTTTTCTGGAAGGGGATGTTTCAAAACACAAGAGGTGGTTTGGTGAGCAATGTGGCAACTTGGAAGAAGAACAGCTGGAATTTAGAGCCCCACTCCACAGTTCCGGGGTGCCACCTTCAACTTCCAGAGAGAGCATGCTTGTCTTACAGCGGCCAACACCATCAACCAGAATACCAACAACAACAGCAACAGAAGAATTGGACCCAACCTCTGCATTGGATTGGTTTCTAATGGCAGGGTTTAGGTCCAGGTCAGAGTCAATGGCAAAAGAGGTCAAGCAAGTAGCTACACCAATGACCATTCATTGGATGTTCCAGGAGAATATGTATTATCCAAAAGAGGTCTGTGTGGATCAAACACATTTATTTATTGATATGGGATGATCCACCAATGACCAGAGCTCAGCAGGCTGGCAATAAAGTATCTGGCTTATCCTGTAGCCAGTGTGTCTGCTGAGCGTGTGTTCAGTGCAGCTGACACAGTTGTTACCGTGAGATGGACCAGTCTCGCACCTCAAAACGTGCCGAGATTGACCATGATCAAAATGAACCAACATTTTACACCACACAATTACACCATTCCTGAGGAGGATCAACTTCTGGGGGAACCACCTGAGTTTGAGGACAAACTATACTTACCAGACTGAATATGCCTATGCCATCAGAGAACTTTTTAAATATTTCCCATTGAACTTCTTTCTTTGCAAAAAAAAGTAGCTACTGAAACATTGTTTGTGTCAGATTTAGGCTGCCCCACCAGGTTTTAGACACATATATGGCCGGATTGCAGTTGGACCAGTGTGCAGTGAGGAAGCCTCCATAATTCCTTCATGACATTGGAGACAATGCCTGCCTCCCTCGCATGCCTATCCTTTTGTCCGTCACTTAGCAGGCTGTCTGAGTAGATTGTTGATTTACAAGAGTGCCAATACCAAAATCCAGTGTGTTGCCTACGTCAAAGATATGATTGTGTACGTGCTACCTAACCTACCCGTGCTTGGATTGGATGAGGTAAGTATAACTATTGCAACAATGAGTGAGAGATTGTGAGTGATACTTGATGATTTATGTGGTTGAAGACCGGGAGGGAGGGTGTTCAATTAATAGTAAAGTTAATTTTAATGAATTGCAATGTTTGGTGCCTGATGGGAGATCATTTTTCCTGAAGGTGATTGGACTTTACAAAATTACTTAGCGAAAATGTACTTGTGCAATTAACCCCTATCGTTCTTTATTTCATCACCTGGAAGGGCTACCCCGGATGATCATGTGATTTACAAAACTGCCAAATTCCAATGTTTTACTTTCATCAGAGAGGAGATGCAATTGGGTACCTACAACCGTGCTTGGATAGGAACAGGTAACTATTGCACCAATGAGTGCTATATTAATGAGTGATTGTGAGTGATGATCGATGATTCACGTAGTGATAGACAGTGAGGGAGGGTGTCCAACTAATTTGTAAACATGATTTAGATGATTTGCAATGTTTGGAGCTTGATTGGTGATCATTTTTCCTGAAGGTGATGGGCCTTCACAATCTTACTTATCGAAAATGTACCTGTGCGGTCCACTCCTATCCTTCTTTTTTCATCACCTAGAAGGGCTGCCCCAGACGATCATTTTATTTAGAAGACAGCCAAATTCCAATGTATTGGTTGCATCAAAGAGGAGCTACAAGTGTGTACCTACCACTGTGCTTAGATTGGAACAGGTAACTATTGCACCAAGGAGTGATATACTATTGAGTGGTTGAGAGTGATGATTTATGATTCATGTGGTGGCAGTGAGGGAGGGCATTCAACTAATTTTTAAACTTGATTTTGATGATTTGCAGTGTTTGGGGTCTGATAGGTGATCATTTTTCCTGAAGGTGATTGGCCCTTTCACACTACTTAGCAAGATTTACTTGCATGATCTACTCCTTTTTCCTGTTTCTTTAGAGACCAGACCAGTCACTTTATTTAACAAGTACAAACCTATACAACTACTGCATTTCTCTTTCTTTATTCGTTCTTCAACAGCAGTGAACTTCACGGCTATCTTGGGTCGGTACTGGGACGGAGTTACTCTGAGTCAGGAGGAGGATGGAAGGACTCTGGGTGGGATTACCTCATCAACAGCTAGAAAAGGGAAGTTATCAACTTCAAAGGGAAACAACGACTCTGGGGCCTAGTAATCAGCTATGAGGAATGTAGAGGTGCGTTGATTTGGGAAATACTGCTGAATGTATGTGTGGCAAAAGTGAAACTGTGTTATCTTGTTTTCTGCTCTTCTCTGAGTCTTCTTGGTACACTCCTCATGAAGCTACCTTCCTTCTGTCCTTCTCCTCGACCTTACAATACAGTTTCTGTTTTACAATCCACAGATCTACTTGTCTCCTACATGAACAAAGGGCAAAAGCTGAGCTCAACACTCCTGCTCACCTACCAGACCGGTCGAGACAATCACCTAAGACTGATGGACATTCCAGAGGAGAATGCAGATGCATCACCCAATTTGGCAATACAGTATAATAATAATAATTTGTCTTTTAACAATCATATATTTTGAACTGGGTGGGTTCAATTCACTCCTTCATATTTCATTTTTTGAATCCTAGAAGACAGACTATCTATATATATGATAACTTGGGTCTCTGGGTCAGAAGGACTGTTTGCAAATGCATTTAACTGTACTGTGTCATAGTCATTCCTTTGTTTTCTTCCACAACATATTGATGATGATGAGATGATGATGATGATGATGTGCTCATCATCGACCTCATGAATACAGTTTGTAGGAAAGTAGAATATTTTTGGCATAGATACCCACACGTTTTGCCTGGTGTCAGTGTGTTTTGACTGTAGTTCACAGGGATCCTGCTAACCAGGACCCCAGCGACAGTACTCTCCACTCTAAATGTACTGGTAAGTACTTTGTACACCCCACTATTGGCATACTAGGGTACAATTATAAGTCCCTAGGTACCCAGGGCATTGGTACACCAGGGATCTCCTATGGGCCTTAACATGTATTATGCCACCTATAGGAGCCCATGTAAACAGAGCTACCATTGCAATCTGCGTGACAGAGTGCATGCACCCATCACTTCAGATATAAGATTTTCCTTATATCCCGGTCACTGAACTTAAAACCTACAAGTCACCCCTAAGGTAGGTCCTTCAGTCCAAGAGCAGGGTGAATGGGTCTAAGTGCGTGGGTACCCCTACAGAAGCAGAGGTGGTGCTACAAACCCCAGACTTCATTTTCTGGGCCTTGTAAGTGTGGAACAGCTTTTTAAAGGTATATAGTGAACACTGGCAGATTGAGATGTCTAACTACATAAATATTGCTTCCAACCTGCTCTTGTTTGGTATCCAAAATGTTGGAATCGTGCAACTATTCTTATTCCAGTGTTGGTTGTATGGTACCATGTACAGGGGGGCTCCTTGGAGAACCCCCCAATACCTACCTGTGTAGCCTTACAGGGTCTGATTGCCAGCCTAAGACAGTGTGCTGCCCCCTTGTTGATGAGCTTCACTTAGGCAGGGAAAGCTGAACAAAGTATTTCCAGTTAAGGAGAGATGTGACCACCTCTCCTTTAGAATTAGGTAGGGTGGGGGTACTTCTGAGCACCACCAGACTGCATTGAAGAGCACATTTGCCCTCCATGCATAAACCAGTTTTGCCCAGTTCAGGAGCCCTTGGCTCCCATTCTGGTGTCAAACTACACAAAGGACAGGGAAGTAATCACCCCCTGTCCAGCTCCTTTCTAGGGAGGTGTCCAGAGCTCCTCCAGGGTGGCCATTTGATTCTGCTGTGTTGAATCATGCCCCATGGAGCATCTGACAGGACAGCTGAGTAGCGTCCCAGACCCCCTCTGGTAGGTGGGTCACCAGGGAAGAGGTCCTTTTCCTTTTTGGAGTTACTTAAGGGCTCCCCTAAGGGTGGGTCTTTATATTCATCTCAATAACAACTTCTAGAACTGATTGCCAGTCGCTGAAGATTGTTTGAAGGCTCTTCTGCTGGTGGACACTGGAGCTTTGCTGTTCTTCAAGCCAGGACCCACGACAAGACTGCTCCCGGTGGGAAGAATCCTGCTGCAGGTTCGTCCCTATGCTTCTCCAAATATCTGCAATTCCTTGGCCGTGCATTCTATGAATCACCAAGGACTCAGCCTGCATCCAAGCCTGAAGAAATCTCCCTTGAAGTGAAGAAGCCACTTCCCTTCATCTGCAGCACCTCAAAATTGACAACAGGTTGCTGATCCTGTTGTCTCACAGACATCCTCCGGCCCTGCAACTGAGGTAGTGGTTTGGTGGTACTCTAAAGGCCTGGCCATTCTTCCCTGCAAGTTTGGAGGATGTAATCAATCTCCAGCCAACATAGACTGCCTCCCTGTGCACTTTGTTTGTTTGACATTACCAAGGCTTGTTGGCTTCTTACACCAAATACCTTCAAGCTCCAAGCAGCCCCTGCCTCTAGCACTGCACAACTCCGAGCACGTTGTCCTGCCTGCATTCTCTGCCTTGTGGGCCTTCGTCTCCTGTATGCTGCTGGGGCTTCCTTACAACCTCCTGTGCCAGATGCCGGAGGGTTATTGAGGGAGCTCCATTGATTCCTGCTGGCACTCCTGCATGCTGAGGGCTGGTCCTAAGTTCCCTCTGCTGGGTTAATCCCACAGACCTTGCTGGTCTGCAACAAAGCATCTTCTACTGCAAAAAATTGTTTGCCAAGGCTTGTTGGTGTTCCTGCCGGCCACTGACCTTCCTGCACTCGTCGACCGGCATGGGGCAGCTTGTGAAAGTCTCTTAGGCTCCTAGAATGTCATCTGGTCTTCACAACTGCTGTTTTTTCTTCCATGCTATACCAAGAACCTTCAACCAGGCCTGGTATTGTGCTCCTGGCCACCTCCGGGTGGTTTGGACACTATCCCCTCTGCTTTCCTGTTCATCTCATCTGGATATTCTTTGTCCTGGTTCCACTGGCCTGGTCCATGACACGGTGTAGCTGCTGAACTTCCATGAACCTCCATTGGCTTCTACAGAGCTTTCCAACAATACTTTACCCCTATACACCAAGGCTCCCTGGTGCTGGTACCCATATCATCTGTGTATTCATGGGTGGGTTACTCTCCAACCTTCCTTGATCCAAGTGGTACCTTCGGGGTCCTTTAGGAAGGGTCCTAGAACTCTGCAATGGGGCCCCTTGCGCTCCCTGGCTACTTACCTTGAGTGGTTCCTTGCTTCCCCTATGGTCCTACAACCTTGGGAACTAGTCCTGTTTATTTATTTATTTTTATTTATTTATTTGAGGAGTTTTATATAGCGCTAGCCAGACCCGAGGGTATCAGAGCGCTTCACAACAGTTTTTTAGCAAGATTCATACAATAAAGCAGTATTCAATATATAGGTTCGGGAGTCCGAGTGTGCTGAGCAGTGTTGAGGTAGTACATGAGTGCTGAGATAACCTCATAGAGTGCACTTTGTTTTATGCTTGAGCCATTTTAGTAAGTTCGGAAGTCCAGGTGTGCTGAGCAGCGTTGAAGTAGTACGTGAGTCCTGAGATAACCTCATAGAGTGCACGTTGTCTTGGGGTTGAACCCCTTAGGTAGGTTCGGAAGTCCAAGTGTGCTGAGCAGCATTGAGGTAGTACGTGAGTCCAGGGATAACCTCCTAGAGTGCACGATGTCTTGGGGTTGATACAAAAAAAGCAGTGTTCTATATATAGGTTTGGAAGGCTAAGTGTGCTGAGCAGCATTGAGGTAGTCCGTGAGTCTGAGATAACCTCATAGAGTGCACCTTTCTTGGGTTTGAACCACTTAGGGGGGGGAGGAGCAGTTGGGGGTCAAATAGCAAGGAGGAGGTAAGTCTTAGAGATACAATGTCTGGGAGAGACGAGTGACTAGTAATTTGCGTTTGGATTTTGGCTATCCATTTGGGAGGGAGTGGTTGAGGAAAAGGACTTTTAGGTGTTTTTAAAATTTTGTGAAGGACAAGATAGTCCTGATACTGACTGGGATGGCGTTCCAGATTTTGGGCGCGTTTCCGGCGAAGGACCGTGCTGCAGTTTTTTGTTTGTGTGTTTTCATAGGGATGAGCAGTAGGGTGCTGGAGCTCCTGAGGCTCCTTGTCTGACCAGCCTTCTTGAGTTTAGCGGCCAAATACTCAGGTTTTCCTGTGTGCAGGGCCTTGTGTGTGAGGCAGGCAGTTCTGAAACTGGCATGCAATTCGACTGGGAGCCTTTTTAATTCTCTGAGTGCTGGTGAAATGTGGTCGTATTTCCTGATTCCAGTGGTCATTGTAGCTGCTGTATTGAGAGTAGTTTTGAGGGGAACTAAGTGAGATTTTGTTGTACCAGAGAGGGTGGCATTCCCATAGTCAAGTCTGGATAGCACCAGTGATTGGGGGGCTTTTTTGAGGTCGTTGGTTGGGGTGAAGGTTTTTTTTTTGTTTAGTAGCTTCAGGTTGACAAAGGCACTCTCTGCAGAGTTCTTGATGTGTTTGGCCATGTCGAGTTTTGAGTCTATGGTGATTCCTAATGATTTTGCGGAGTGGGTTAGAGTGTTATTGCTGTTAAGAGCATCCAGAGCTTTTAGCCATTTGAAATGTGGGGGTTCTCTTCTTTGTATGAGATAATGAGGATTTCAGTTTTATCTTGGTTACGTTTTAGGTGGTTACGCAACAGTCAGTGTTGGATTTCCTTTAGAGTGACATTTAGTCTGTGAATGCTATCTATGGAGGAGGTTTCTAGATAGATCTGGGTGTCATCTGCGTAGAGGTGGAAAGGGATGTTAGCATTTTTTAGTAGGGTGGTGAGGGGTTCCATGTATATGTTAACAGTTGAGGTGAGAGCACTGAACCCTGGGGGACGCCCCTGTTGACAGGGTGTAGGTTGGAGGTAAAGTTTTTTTTTTATCCTTTGTGAGCGGCAGTGTAAGAAGGAGGTGAACCAGCGTAGGACCACCTCATCAGCACCTACCCTTTTTTGCAAAGCCTTGATGAGAAGTTGGTGATCAACCGTGTCAAAAGCTGCCGACAGGTCTAGGAGAATGAGGAGGCAACATTGATTGGTATTGAGGGATTTGTGGATGTCATCTGTGATGTTCAGGATCGCGGTCTCTGTGCTATAGCCTTTTCTGAAACCCGATTGGTGGGGGTCAAGAAAGTTGATGCTATCCATGTTCTGAGTAAGTTGTTGGAGGACACATTTTTCCAGGATTTTGGATAGGAGGGGGAGATTGGAGACGGGTCTCAAGTTATTCAGTTCCTTGGAGTCCAGGCCTGTTTTTTTTAGTAGTGGCGTGACTTGGCCAACTTTGAGGCATTCCAGTATGATGTCGGTTCTCAGGGAGCTGTTTATGATCTTGCAGCAGAAAGGGGCTATCGAGAGTTTCAATTTTTTGGTCAGTTGGGTGGCTATCGGATCGAGGACGTGAGAGGCTGGTATGACGGTGGGGATCAGTTTGAGGATCTCGGTTTCCGGGATGGGGTTGAAAGACTTCCAGGTTTTTGTGGGGTCTTTGAGTGTGCGATCTACTGTCATTGGTGGCAGGCTTTTGCAGACTGGGTTTATGTTGATGTCCAGTGAAAGCTCGATCTTTGTGTTTTTTTCTTTCGAAGAAGATGGTGAAGTTTTCACACAGGTCCTTGGAGACTTGTAGGGGGGATTCCGGGGGCTTGGAGGTTTGTTGCCTAATGATTATGAACAGTTCTTTGGGCCTGTTTTTTGCGTTGTCAAGGGCGACGCAGAAGAAGGTGGATTTTTCAATGCTGAAGTGTTTTTTGTATTTCCTTCGAGCTGCTTTGAGTTGTTAGAGTAGGCTTGTGGAGGGGTTGTTCTTCCATAGTCTTTCTGTATCTCTTAGTTGTCTTCTTTCGTTGTTAATGTCCATAATGAACCAAGATCTGGATGGGATGTTTCTGTTTTTTTTAGTTTCAAGGGGGCTACTTGACCTATAATGGATGACATGCTTGTGTTGTAATGGGAGGTGAGTTCTGTTGTGGATAGATCATCCACAGTGGCAGTCAGGAGAGAGTTAACCCTTTCCTCTAAGTCAGTCATGTTAATCTAAGTGAAGTTTCTAGTCCATTTCGGAGGATCTGGGGTGGGGGGCACAAGTGTGATTGGCTGAGTAAGGGGGAAAAGAATTAAGTGATGATCGGACCAGTTCGCAGGCAGGACACGGTCTATCATGATAGTATTGTGCTAGGTGATAATGGCGTCTAGAATTGCTCCTTTGTTGTGGGTTTCCTCTGAGCAGTGTTTGGTAAGGTTGTTGCTGTTAAGCAGCTCCTTCAGGTTCTGGATTAGTAGGTTGTTTTTTAATTCCAGCGTATATTGAGGTCTCCCAGAATAAGGTTGTTTGTGTCTCCGATTTTGGCTATCCATTTGGGAGGGAGCGGTTGAGGGAAAGGACTTTTAGGTGTTTTTAAAATTTTGTGAAGGACAAGATAGTCCTGATACTGACTGGGATGGCGTTCCAGATTTTGGGCGCGTTTCCGGCGAAGGACCGTGCTGCAGTTTTTTGTTTGTGTGTTTTCATAGGGATGAAAAAAAGGAAGGGAGGCCTCCTCTATAATTAAATAGGGAACAAGGAGTCTAATTAGGAGGAACAAAAGAAGGTCCCACAACAAATCAACTCAAAAAGAACCCAAGTGTAGTTCACATATTCCTCTAAATACCAGGTCTAGCTTGAAGTTTGTACCATGTAAACATAAACAAATGTTAAGAAAAATATAAACCATAGAAAATGTGTGTCTTATAAAAATATACAGTTTATTACAATTCAAAGATAAAAACAAATAGTTTGTACAATAAATGTGCCCAAATACACAATAGCTTATTTATAAAAAACAGTTAAAAATCACAATTTTTAAAAAAAACATTTCATCATGAATGTCACAGTTGTTCTTGTAGTCGACGCAGCGTTTCGGTGAATCGGTGATAACACCTTCTTCAGGACAAACAATTCTATAAAAGAACATTGCAATTAGAGACATGCCATGATATGAAAAACCGGCATATTCTACCTTTTTATTTTTAACATTCTCCTTGATATTTGGGCGCACATTGAGACACACAATGAGGGGGGTTTATATTATGTTAAAAAACTATCACAGATACATTCTATTTGGTACATTACTAAAGGCATTCGGTCTATATGACTCTACACTTGGGTCTTGTGGAATGAGAACATATAGTCCTCATGAGGGTAGCTATGAGGGTTCAAGAAACCTGTAGCATACCTGTGTGTTCTTTTGACACTATCCTCACTCTTGCAATTTGGAGGAATTTTTCTGGTCAGCTTCAGTAAGACATCTGGAATATTTAATTTCCAGTTTGCAGTCCCTTAGTAAAAAGATGATTATAATTACTTTTCATATAATCTTAAGTCCTAAATTGTAGACATATTCTTCTTTTGTCGACTTCCCTGAAAGTGCATGTTGATTTTACCTTCCTATATCAGGAGCTCTGCATTGGTGAGGGTACCGGAAGGGGGCCACCGAGTTGTAAATAAGAGCACTGTTGGAATAAGGAAGTAATCTTATATTTCCGGAGTCTGCTCAAACATAGTTTCCTTCATTTAGCTGATTAGCTAGAGTGATCTTAGCATATTTTCTTAAGGAAAAAACTCACATTTATGTACTAAAGTTTATAGAAGTGGAGTACACATGTAGATACATGAGGCATTCTGCTGCTAGATTCTAGGACTAAGCCTGGTGTATCGAAATAAACTGTACATGGTAGAGTACATCTGGTATTTCTTATCTCCCAAGTTCCACTCACCTAAGAATAAGCAAGTTTCTTATTCATATGACCGCCACTGGATGCTTTCAATTTTGTCCGCGGCGACACTCTATTAGCGATTGTGGTTGTTAATAAATGCAACCTGTAAGGAATCATATGATGGCCTCAGTTTGTATTCTTTTTCGAGTTCATTAATACAAACAAAAAAGATTTTTTGAACTTACTCGGTGGTTCTGAATAAAAGCGTAATTTAAAATCAATATTGGGTTTTGTCATCTCACTCTACTAATTTTTGCCCATGTTATACAATTGTAGGGGTTTTGGTGAATAGATTATTTTTTAATAAAAAATTACCATTATTCGCTATCTTGCTAGTACTTAATTTGCGATAGCGGAGTGATTCAACAGAGAGCAATTAGGTAGCATGGGCACTGACGAAAATCTGTTAGCTGACAGGTATTATCAGCGTGCTGCTCTGGTTAGGTTACTGGAGGGCGATGATAATTCGAACAGGGGGCCATCGCACAAAAACGGGTGCTCTTAACACAGTCCCGGTATTGTTCTTACCTTCGTATTGTGGATCGGCCTCCCTGCTCCCCTCGCGGTCCTTTCGGCGTCTGCTTGTCAGGACGGTCTGCCAAGTATGTGTCTTGGCGTTCGTCCGCTTGTCTTTTAAATGTCAGTTTCAGCGGGAAAAGCAGTCAATTACGTGACGTTTTTTTCTCCGCGTCACTTTTTCTTTTGGATGGATTGAAGAGAAGAACTACAATTGTAGTTCTATATATTAATCGCGCACAATGTTGACAAATGTGCGTTTGTAAACAACACGGCGTGTTTTGTTATTGTTCACAGTCACAGGCAATGTTGGATTATTTACGGGGATTTTTTAGTATGTGTAGTGCCGCCGTATTAATTCAAAAGCAGCTATATAAGACCTTCCGTTTCATGGAGTTACTTGTTTTACAGGTCTTGTGTGGTTTTCTGTATTAAATATATGGTGGGAGTGCCGCTTTATGCCGAAAGTATTCACTTAGGGATTCATTGGGCTCCCACTTATGAAGTTTATTTTCGGAATTGTGTATTTAGATTTGGGAGGGGGTCAGGGGAGTCGGGTCCTATATTCCCGGTGACCTAATAGGTACATGTTATCTTTCTAACATGCTAGTGGGAATTACTGTTATTCTCTTGAAATCTTGACTAGACTCATGAGTAGTGCTACCCGTTTTCTGCGCAGAGGTCTGTAAGAGATATGCAGATATAGGGCTATTGCAGGATTCTTTCCCAATCTTCCCTTGTGTTGAGACCCTCATTCACTGAGTTAAAACGGGACATGTAAAATTGCTCCTGTTTTTTCCGTTTCATATTAATATTGCCTCCTCTCATATTTTGAGTGATTATCTCCAGCCCACACCACGTTAATTGTTCGATTTTATGACCAGCTGATTTCCAGTGGTCTACGAGTGGGGCTCCAGATTTATTGCATCGTATTGCAGATTTGTGTTCATTTAGTCTGATTCTAACTTCGCGGGATGTTTCACCGATATAGACACAGTTGCAGGGGCACTTGATTAAATATATTAAATTTTTAGATCTGCAGTTTATGAAAGATTTAGTGTAATGTTTTATTTTATTATGCTCTATCTGGTTGCCCTTGATTACATTGTTACAGTTTGAGCATTTGCTACACGGGAATGTCCCGACTAGGAGTGGGTTGTTATCTATAGTTCTCTGTACTTGGGTTGTTTCTCTATAGGTGTGTACTAGGCTGTTCTTGATTGTTTTATTTCTTCTAAAGGCAAAGATTGGTTTAGGGATCTGTTTTTTGCTACTGTTAGTATTGACTAGGTTCCAGTTACGGTTTATTATATTCTTAATTTTATTGCTCACTCCGCTATAGTTTGTCACGAAAACTAGCCTGTTGTCCGTTTCTATATCTTTTGTTTTTCCTACAAAAAGATTGTCCCTATTGAAGTATTTGGCTCTTTTTAGTGCTTGATTGACCATTTTTTTGGGGTATCCTCTGTCTACAAGTTTTTTGGACAATATTCCTGCATGTTTCATAAAGTCTTTATTGTCTGTGCAGTTTCGTTTCAGTCTGAGGAATTGCCCGAAAGGGATATTATTTTTCTGACATGGGGGATGGTAGCTGTCGTAATGCAGCATGGTGTTTCTATCGGTTTTTTTTGTAAAAAGCTCAACTATAAGGGTGCCCGCAGAATGTTTGATGACTATGTCTAAGAATTCACATCTTTCTTGGTTGTAGTGACTAGTAAATCTGACATTTTCATCCCCTAGGTTGAGCCAAGATATGAACTCCTCCAGGGATTCCATGGGTCCTGTCCAGATAAAAAAAATATCGTCTATGTATCTAGACCATAAAGAAATATTTTCAAAAAAAAGGGGCAGCTGAATTAAAAATGTGTGTTTCTTCGAATTGGGCCACATAAAGGCAGGCCAGACTAGGAGCACAGGTGGCTCCCATGCTGGTGCCCTTGGTCTGCTTGTAAAAATGTTTCTCAAACAAGAAAATATTATTTTTGAGGACCATGGTGACGCAGTCTATAATGAAGGTTGCATGTGGAGTTGGGTCTTGATCATTTTCACATAGTAATTTGCTAATTGTATTTATGGTACTATCCTGTGGTATATTGGTGTATAGGGCTTCTATGTCAAGCGTTACCAGGTATTGTGTATCTGGGTTAAAAGGAAGGTTCTCGATTTTTTGGATAATTGCCGCCGTGTCTTTTATGTATGCTTTTTGTTTAGTAACGTGAGATTGCAGAAAAATGTCAGCATATTTACTGAGGGGTTCAGTAAGGGAACCTATGCTAGACACTATGGGTCTCATGGGAGGGTTTGTGGAGTCTTTATGAACCTTGGGAAGTCCATAAAGTGCAGGTATAGTGGGGTTAGTGTTTCGGAGGAATTTGTATTCTTCCTCACAGATAATATCTTCCTCTTTTGCAAAGTCTAAGAGATGTTTGATGTTGGTTTCAAGCTCAGTCCACTCACTTCTGTTGGATTTTCGATAATGATCAGAGTTATTTAGAAGTAAAAGCATTTTCTCGTTGTAGTATGTTGTGGACATCACAACAATGCTCCCGCCTTTGTCGGCTGGTTTGATAGTAAGCATATGGTTGTTTTCTAATTCCCGCAATGCTTCTTTCTCTTTCTTGTCCAGATTAAATTTAACCAATTCTTCTGTCCTACAACATCTGATACACTTTTTGTTACCGCTATTTCAAAGGCTTCTATTTGTTTGTTAATTTGGCCCAATTGTGGAGTCCAAGTGGATTTGACTTTAAGGCCTGATTTGTTGGGACGGATGATTCTTTCCTTGTCTTCGAAGAATGTCATTAATCTTATTTTTCTAAAGAAACTTTGAAGGTCCCTTTCCAAACTAAATTTATCTACCGGGGCAGCGATTGCATATCCTAAGCCCTTTTCTAATACCTGAATTTGATGGGGGGAGAGGGTTGTATCTGAGAGGTTGATTATAGGTGCTTTATTCAGATGTCCCAGGTCTTCTGGCTCCTTGTTTGGGGTCTCTGTTGATGTTGAGGCACATATTTGCCCCTCCCTCTCCCTGTCCCTCTCTGCTGTGTGAAGTTCTGACGTTGTTCTAAAAAAGGAAGTGATGGTTTATTTGAGCCTTTGGCGGTATCCTGTTCTTTGTTGCCATGTCTATTGTCCTTCTGTACTTCATTTTCGCTGTCTGAGCTAGTATAGGACGTATCAAAAAATTTGACCTTCTTTTTTGGCTGGAAATTAAAGCCCTGGTTGCGTTGCCATGGTTTGCGGTATTGGGGTGTTTCTCGTGGTCTATCATAATAGTCCTTTTGTAAATAAGGATATGTAATCTCTGGGTTATATCTAGCCACATCGTTTTTTAGTTTATTGCTTGTTTTATTAAAGAGATAGTCCCTATAGCCATCTACATCTTTCTGGATGTCCTCCAGTTTTTTAATGGCATCATTCAATGCCGGATTCTATGGTTTATATTTTTCTTAACATTTGTTTATGTTTAAATGGTACAAACTTCAAGCTAGACCTGGTATTTAGAGGAATATGTGAACTAAACTTGGGTTCTTTTTGAGTTGATTTGTTGTGGGACCTTCTTTTGTTCTTCTTTTCATAGGGATGAGCAGTAGGGTGCTGGAGCTCCTGAGGCTCCTTGTCTGACCAGCCTTCTTGAGTTTAGCGGCCAAATACTCAGGTTTTCCTGTGTGCAGGGCCTTGTGTGTGAGACAGGCAGTTCTGAAACTGGCATGCAATTCGACTGGGAGCCATTTTAATTCTCTGAGTGCTGGTGAAATGTGGTCGCATTTCCTGATTCCAGTGGCCATTCTAGCTGCTGCATTGAGAGTAGTTTTATGGGGAACTAGGTGAGATTTTGTTGTACCAGAGAGGGTGGTATTCCCATAGTCAAGTCTGGATAGCACCAGTGATTGGGGGGATTTTTTGAGGTTGTTGGTTGGGGTGAAGGTTTTTTTTTGTTTAGTAGCTTCAGGTTGACAAAGGCACTCTCTGCAGAGTTCTTGATGTGTTTGGCCATGTCGAGTTTTGAGTCTAGGGTGATTCCTAATGATTTTGCGGAGTGGGTCAGAGTGTGATTGCTGTTAAGAGCATCCAAAGCTTTTAGCCATTCTGAAATGTGGGGGTTCTCTTCTTTGTATGAGATAATGAGGATTTTGGTTTTATCTTGGTTACGTTTTAGGTGGTTACGCAACAGTCAGTGTTGGATTTCCTTTAGAGTGACATTTAGTCTGTGAATGCTATCTATGGAGGAGGTTTCTAGATAGATCTGGGTGTCATCTGCGTAGAGGTGGAAAGGGATGTTAGCATTTTTTAGTAGGGTGGTGAGGGGTTCCATGTATATGTTGAACAGTTGAGGTGAGAGCACTGAACCCTGGGGGACGCCCCTGTTGACAGGGTGTAGGTTGGAGGTAAAGTTTTTTTTTATCCTTTGTGAGCGGCTGTGTAAGAAGGAGTTGATCCAGCGTAGGACAACCTCTTCAGTACCTACCTTTTCTTGCAAAGCCTTGATGAGAAGTTGGTGATCAACCGTGTCATAGGCTGCCGACAGGTCTAGGAGAATGAGAAGGCAACATTGATTGGTATAGAGGGATTTGTGGATGTTATCTGTGATGTTAAGGATCACGGTCTTGGTGCTATAGCCTTTTCTGAAACCCGATTGGTGGGGGTTAAGAAGGTTGATCCTGTCCATGTGCTGAGTGAGTTGTTGGAGGACCCATTTTTCCAGGATTTTGGATAGGAGGGGGAGATTGGAGAGGGGTCTCAAGTTATTCAGTTCCATGGAGTCAAGGCCTTTTTTTTTTTGTAGTGTTGTGACTTGGCCAACTTTGAGGCATGCTAGTATGATGTCGGTTCTCAGGGAGCTGTTTATAATCTTGCACCAGAACGGGGCTATCGAGAGTTTCAATTTTGTGGTCAGTTGGGTGGCTATCGGATCGAGGACGTGAGAGGCTGGTTTGATGGTGGAGATCAGTTTGAGGATCTTGGTTTCCGGGATGGGGTTTAAAGACTTCCAGGTTTTTGTGGGGTCTTTGAGCTTGCGATCTACTGTGATTGGTGGCAGGCTTTTGCAGACTGGTTTGATTTCGATGTCCAGTGAGAGCTCTATCTTTGTGATTTTGTCTTCGAAGAAGATGGTGAAGTTTTCACACAGGTCCTTGGAGGCCTGTAGGGGGGATTCCGGGGGCTTGGAGGTTTGTTGCCTGATGATTATGCACAGTTTGTTGGGCCTGTTTTTTGCATTGTCCAGGGCGGTGCAGAAGAAGGTGGATTTTTCAATGCTGATGTGTTTTTTGTATTTCCTTCGGGCTGCTTGGAGTTCTCTCGAGTAGGCTTGTGGAGGGGTTGCTCCTCAATAGTCTTTCTGTAGCTCTTAGTTGTCTTCTTTCGTTGTTAATGTCCGTAATGAACCAAGATCTGGATGGGATGTTTCTGGGTTTTTTTAGTTTCAAGGGGGCTACTTGATCTATAATGGATGACATGCTTGTGTTGTAAAGGGAGGTGAGTTCTGTTGTGGATAGATCCTCCACGGGGTCAGTGAGGAGAGAGTTAACCCTTCCCTCTAGGTCAGTCATATTAATCTAAGTGAAGTTTCTAGTCCATTTCGGAGGGTCTGGAGTGGGGGATATAAGTGTGATTGGCTGAGTAAGGTGGACAAGGATTTAGTGGTGATCGGACCAGTTCACAGGCAGGACACGGTCTATCATGATAGTGTTGTGCTAGGTGGTAATGGTGTCTAGAATTGCTCCTTTGATGTGGGTTTCCTCTGAGAAGTGTTGGGTAAGGTTGTTGCTGTGAAGCAGCTCCTTCAGGTTCTGGATTAGCTGGTTGTTTTTTCATTCCATTGAATATTGAGGTCTCCCAGAATAAGGTTGTTCGTGTCTCGGAGAGAGCAGTGGACAATCAGGTCGGAGAGGTGTTCAGTGAATGTGGTGGTGTTGCCTGGGGGGTGGTAAATAAGGTGGCAGATAAGTGTTTTGTTGTTGCTAGTGTTGATGTTGGCGGTTAGGCACTCAAAGGTTATGTAGTTGAAGGAGTCTATTTCCGTCACAGAAATATTGTTTTTGTGGATGATTGCTATGCCTCCACCTCTTTGATCTTTTTTAAGTTTGTTGGCGATCACAATGCCAGCGAGGACAAGAGTGTAAGTGTGTCCATGAGTGGAAATGAGGAGGCATTTAGCCATGTCTCATGATGAATGCTATGTCTATGTCGTGGGTGAAGATAGATTCAGCTAGCTCTGTGGCATGTTTGGTGGCTGATCTGTAGTTTATGAGCATGCAGTTTGTGGGGGATGTCTCTGTTGTGGTTTTTTTCATACGAGGGACCATGGGGATGATAGTGCGTGTGGCTGGGGGTCTTGGGGATTTCGGAGGGGCCTGTTCTCTTCCCAGTCTGGTGATCACCTGTATTTGGGATTGGAGGGTGGCAGTAATGGGATTGTTGTACGAGTAAGCGAGAGCTGCCGCTTCACTTGCAGACATTTCATCTCTAGTTCTTTTGGGTCTGATTAAAGAGGGGGTAGACATCCCTTTCGGGAGGGGAGACTTGGGAGGCCTCTGCTGAGAGAGAGTGGAGAAGGAGGGGAAACAGTGGGGCTTTAAGGGTGTGGCGAGGTTGGTGAGTATTTCACTAAGACCCTGGATTATGGTTGTTATCTGGTTTTCAGGCCAGGTGAGCCACTGCCCATTCTCTATGTCGGTGTGGGTGTTCTGGGCAGGTAAATTGAACCTGGGGGGGAGAGCTTAACGTTCTTAAGTTACCATTTTGGGAGTGAGCTGTCCGTGTGGGGTGTAGGTGGGCCCTGGGGTATGGGGAGGCGGGGCCATGTTGGGGTGTCGGTGTTAAATTGCATGAGGGTCTGGGGAGGAGGTTGGGAGTCGCGTACTGTGTGTTGAGGTTGTTCAAATGGGTTGGGAGGGATGGAGGGTGGGGGTCGGGAGAGGGAGGTTGCCGGTGGCAGGTTGAGGGTTCTTGTTCTCTCTGGTAGTGTTGGGGGTGGTGTCTCACAGCAGGGCAGAGGATGCAGGGAGGCAAGGGCCATGTTGGAGCGTCAGTGTTAAATTGCATGTGGGTTTGTGCAGGGGGTTGGTAGTTACATACTGTGTGATGAAGTCGTTCAAAGTGGGTTTGGAGGGAAGGAGGGTGGGCGGATGAGGGTGGTTGCCAGTGGGGGGTAGAGGGGTCTTGTTCTTTCTGGTAGTTTTGGGGGTGGTGTCTCGCGGCAGGTGGTAGGTGTTATTAGTAGGGTGCACCGGAATGATGGAGTTCTGTTGGCGGGTCGGGTTCTTCAGGGAGAGGAGGATGGGCGGGCAGGGGAGGAGTGTGAGGGATGGGAAGTTCGGAGGGATGGGAAGAGGGTGTCAAAGGATTCTAGATTGTCATTGTTGGCTTGTATCAAGACTGTGTCATTGGAGTAGATGATTGCAGTGGTGTTCCCATTTCGCCTAGTGCGGTTGGGGGCTGAGAATGTCAGTTTGCGGATATGGGTAGTGTCATATTTTGGAGATAATGAGTTGAGATCTGAGGATGGAGTTCCATATTTCGGGTCTTTCAGAGATCCATTTTTACTTGTCCTCTGGAGGCACAGTGATAGATGTCCGCAACTAGGGATTCAGGGTGTTGTCTGATCAATTTTTGTTTAAAGTTTTTTTTCGCTTTGGGTGAAAGGTTAGGGGGGAACTGAGCGAGAAGGAGTATGGGCAGTGCGGTTTTAAGTGGTTTGTTAGAGGCGGGGTTGGGGTAGGCTGACGTGGTGGATGGCATAGTGTCTAGGTGGGATGGTGGTAGGTGCCCTATATGGAAGTGTGGGTTAGCGTTTCCAGGGCTTTCCTTTGAGGGTAAGGTGCGAGTATTAGAGAGATTCGTGCTAATTGCTCTAGGGCTGGTCATTGACTTTCCGGGGTATACAGCTGAGGGTGACTCCTAGGAGACCGTTGAATGGCAAGGTATCGAGAGATAGGAAAAGGACACATACAGACTTTGCATGGCAGTAATGAAGATGGAGATTAGTGCGGCCATATTGGGGTCAGGTGCCAAGCCCCGAGATCACCGATTCCCGGGTATTGAGGCGGGTCCATTGTGAAGCAGTTTTACTTACAGGGGGCTGTTGCATTATCCTGAAGGGACTGGGATCTGATGGTTAGGTTCTTTCTTGTTTACTGCACGGGGTTCAGCCAGTGAGAGGACGGTAATGCTGCCATTTTGGGATCAGGAGCCAGGAGCCATGACCTGGGATTCCTTTGGGTTGGGGCAGCGTGGCTGAGAGGTTGGTACCTTTTACCAAGGGGCTGTAGGGCTATAGTAGGGACCTAGCCAATTGATTCAGTGGGAGGGTTACCAGCTGAAATAATGTTGGTCCACTTTGAAGTATTCTTGGAAAGTGTCTGGGCTGGAGCTGGGTAAATAGGTTGATGTAGTGATGTTCCCTATTAAGGTGCCCTGTGCCGCTTTAGTAACTCCGAGTCTCATGTATCTCATGAATTGGGGATGACTGCCATTTTGTTAGTGGTGTTTGTGTGCAGTACACGTGCAACACCAGGCTTGTAGTATAGGCATAGTAGGATCAAATCTGTGCTCCTGTGACTCCCAAGAGATTACTTTGAGTGATCAATACAGGCGCTAAGCATTGTCCTCCTTGTTATAGTTGCTGTGGTCCTACGCGAGTGGTTGTATTACAGGGAGTATTAGTGTCCTCCACACTTTCAAAGCTTGGTACCTGCTGGCGGCCGCCATATTAGAGTCAGGCAGTGATGTGCCGATCGGATGATAAACAAAAAACCTCCCTTTATACCGATATGAGCTTACTTGCAAGAGGGTGCTCCCGCTAACATAACCAACAATCTAAATGCTGTGGCTGAAGCAGGGATTACAGGCTTAGTACGGGTTGGGTCTCCTCGGCGTCATTAGGCTTGTACATTTTGGTACGTTTTGGTACTCACCTCTCATCCCTCTATTTTAGTATATGGCTTGGCACCCTGGTTGGGCCCTATGTGTTTTTCTATGCTACTTTCCTCTTTTCTAAGTATTCTCTGTGTATAATTGATATCTCCAGGTAGGAGTAAAAACTAGTTTGTGTCTAGTGTGTAGTAATAAATTTAAAGTATTTTTCTACACAGCTGGTGTGGTTCTTTCTTGTGTGAAACGATTACTGGTCGACAATGTAGAACCTGCAACTGCTTTACACCCTCCTGGATAAGCCTTAGCTACTCTCAACAGCTATTTTTGGAGTGATTTGCTTTTCAGGGACCTAAACACTATATCACTAAGAGTTGCTTGGACTCACTGCACAGTGCCTCACTGTAGATGCACACCATATGCTGAGCACCCTCGTACACTGTTCTTGTGTTGGGTTTGTCTATGTCACATCTTTTCTCAAATCCCCTTTCCCATCCATTCATCAAATCCCTAACCCCCTCCCCGCGGCTGCCTGATTTTTTTGGGAGGTGTGTCTTAATATACACCCAATAGATAACACACTCGGTGTAGTGGTTGTGGTTAAATGCAATACCAACTCACTGCGGGATCTTCTCTTACCGGAGCTATTGCCCACACCAGCCCCACTTACCCAACCACGAAGCACATCAGTCCTCAACGTGAACATAATCTTTCAGGCCTTTGTTATGTGTAAATAAAATGATGAACCTTTTTGAGTCCAAAGTACAGACTTTGAGTACATTTTACCCGACTTGAGGAGTTAAAAACTTTGGTTTTCAAATTCCATGCTCACTAAAGTTCAGAATAATTTACTATTGTTAGTTTTTGTTATAATATGTGGTATTCTTTTCTTTGATGAGTCATGGTGGTAGTAGTCTGTCCTCGGTCTTTCTAAAGCTATAATATAAATGTATATGCATAACCTATTAACTTTAGGTTTTGGGGACAGGCACAGGCAGCTCCAAGCTGCCGCCGATGCTGGTGTGGCCTGGAGGCTGGAGGCACAGGCAGTTGGCAAGTGGAACTGACTCTAGGAGCAAAGGTATGTGCCAGGCACTCCTCATCCACCAGCCACTAAAGGTGCTGGTGACCTCCAGTCCCTGCTTCAGGAGCCAGGCTGTGATCTCCTGCCAGGTCCTTGGTGGTGGTGGACAAGCAGGAGTAGCTATATTAAGAAGAAAATAGACAAATTGTAAAGAATGCTGCAAACACTTTTTTTTATAGTGGCACAGTATAAGTACATTTGCTGGTTCCCTAGGGCCATCGGAATTTTTGATCTGAATGGGAAAGTCAGTCAAATTTTCAAATTCCAAGATAGCTTTATTTGGTATTTTGACAAAAAAACCATAAAAGCAGACATAAATACAAAATACAAACGTGGGCAGACTAAGTAACTTTTCTCATTAAAACTTCTTACAGAAATACACATCATATAAACAGAACAGATGAGACAGATGAAATTCTTAAAATGCATAAAAGAGTTCTAAAATTCATTAAAAAACTCATAAAATTCATACAATCTCCTGTATTATGTATTATTTTATGTAATTAGGCACAATATAATACAATTTTTATCCATAAGGTCCTAATCATTGCACATGGTCCCTCTACATTTTACGGTGAAGGTCAAGAATTTTATCGCTGTCACAATGGTAAGTTCATCTTGCATCATATACAGTCTGACCAAAGCAGTTTTGCAAGTTCTCAAGCCCCATGTCTTTAGCAGTGGTAACAGGTATCTTTTTCTCCCCCACTGGTAATACTTGCAGAAGAAAATGCAGTGTAGGTTTGACTGATTAGATAGATCATCGCACGGGCATTTTATCAAGTTAGCAGTCCAATCATTCGGAGCAGGAACTGTTATTAACCTATAAAAAGACTCAGTCCTCATTCGTGTCAAAAGCATTCTATGGTAGCACGAATAGGTTGGCGCCAGATATGAGTGAAGGCCCACACCATGAAGGAGGCTGCGGTGGGCTACTATGGTAGATTTATTCCCGTCTAGATACCATCTCCTTTCCTCCAATAAGTCAAGGCATGCCACTTTTAAAGCTTTTTTTGATATTTGTGAGCATGATGTGGGATTTAGATAGAGATCTGGTTTACCAATAGAGTTCAAGAACTTTTTCACATAGGCTAACCATGGCTGCTTACTAGAAGCGGATTGATTTAAACAGTCTTGAATTACTTCCCTATTGAAACCTGTATCTTCACATGTCCAGATCTTAAACCACAGCATAACTGGCGCTATCTTTATCAAATCGGTGATATGGACTCTGTCAAGTTCGTTATGGCATATGGTGGTAGATGTAGAACGAGGGACTGATAAGAGGTGCCTCAAGAAAGCATTTTCCACTGTTTGTATTTGTGTGCAATCTGCCAGTCCCCAAATGCCAGCCCCGTATACAGCAGTAGGCACACATTTAGCTGCGTAGATCTTGAGTAATATATCTACAGGTTTCCCGCCCAGTCTTTTAGCAAATTGTTTAACAGCACCTATTGTGCAGGAAAAGGCCAGGTTCCGGGAGGTTATTGCTGTTGACCATGTACCCCTATTGTTGAATATGATACCTAGATAAGAAAATGTTTTAGTCATGGCTATCTTTGTGTTGTTGACAAAGGTTTTACAATCTGGGATGTTTTTTCTCATAGTACATGACATTGTGAATGTTTTTCCCTCATTTATTTTTAGACCTCTCGTGCTCATAAAAGTTGAGAATCCCGTTAGGGCCTTCTGGAGGCCCAGCTGTGTGCGAGCCATGATCACCGCATCATCAGCGTATAATAGTAGTGGTACTGAGATGCCATTTATTTTAGGGTAATCCACTACAAGATCATTTAAAAAGTCTGCTACCTCATTAATGTATAAATTAAAAAGGAATGGCGCAAGGATGCAGCCCTGTCGAACACCCTTTTCTATTGGGAATTTTCTAGTTCGCTCTCCATTTTTTTTTTGTAAAATTTTTATTTTGCAAGTTATATCATAGAAGAAGAAAAGAGAGGAAAAACAGAGGAAGAGTGAGCAAGAGAGAGAAGAAGGAACAGGCGACATCCCGCCATGTATCCCCACACAGGGGGTGCCTTTAGAACATGTTCTTAAGAACCTCGAACGACGACTTAAACAACGCCAAAGTCTTATGTTGTAACCTCCAGCGGTGGCGAGGCACGCTCACTGCGCCGTAGTGAATCCCAAATCTCAAAGAGGAGGAGCGACTCAAGCTCGGTCACAGACCAAAGATAGGCCAAATCGTATGTCCATGTATGCAAAATCTGTCACAACAAAGAGATAAACATTCTCAACGTAACAACCCCCCCCCCCCCCCCCACCCCCCACCCTCAGCCCTAGTGGTGGCGACCAACATTCATTCAAATCCTCACAACATAATCAGGTGGCTAAAATTGGAAGAGGTGGAGCGCACGGAGCGCCGAGGGACACACTGCTGATGGCAATCCACGGGACAGAAAACGGGCCAAAGGCCCCCAGGTGAACATGAAGTTTTTAAAGTTCCCCCGAAAGATATCTGAAAGCCTCTCCATACTCAAGAGGCGCCACAGTCGAGCATGCCATAAGGAGATAGCCGGAGTCATCGGACTCTTCCAGGCAGCCGCCAGGGTCAGTTTAGCCGCTCCAAGGCACAGCCATAGAATGCGTTTATCCGCCCTCGTCTGATATTGGAGCATTGGATCTCTCAGCCCCAGCAGGACAAAGTCCAATGAGTCCGGGACCGGATAGCCCACCACTTCCCTGATGTGCGAGAGAATCTCAGACCAGAACGGTCGGATAGATGGGCAATCCCACCAAATGTGGCGAAAGTCCCCCAGTTCCCCACAACCCCGCCAACATCTATCAGAGGAAGCTGGGAAAATCCTATGTAGTTTAGATGGATATAGATACCAATCGAAGATGAGCTTCATGTGCGCCTCCCTAAGATCAGTGGAATGGTTATGTGCCGTCACATCCCTCCATAGAGTCCTCCACTCAATGTCAGTTATGTCCCGCCCCAGCGTAGTTTCCCAATGTTCCATATACCGAGGTCGGGGGGACACCGTGGTATCAAGGAGCATCTTGTACAAAAAAGAGATCGTCCCCTTCATGGTGGAAGTGTGGAGGATAAAGTTTTCAAACTTCGTCAACGGTCTCGTGGCCGCATCCACCACCCCAGGCGATGTCGCCCAGTGAAGAAGTTGAAGATAACGAAAGCGTTCAGTAGGTAAGACACCATAATCCCTCATACAGTTATGGAACGTAAGAGGTGTCACGCCATGGAATAGGTGGGTGAGAGACCTGCATCCACCCTCTCTCCAAGGCCCAAAGGGTCCATCCGTCAGAGCTGGTGGAAAGGCTGGATTGAAGTGGATAGGAGTAAATGGGGACGGGAACGTTGTCCAACGGTCATCGCCACTGATAGCGTCCCAAACTTTCAGCACCGTGCTAGTGGGGGTGCAAATGTACGCATTCCTGGGTCGGTCCGCCTTGGGCTTCCAGGCCAGGTCCCAAATGGACCGTCCCACTACACTTCGTTCCATGTGGAGCCAATGCTTTTCGGATAGCTGCTGGGACCACTCCACCAAGACTCTCAATTGGGCTGCCTTATAATATAAGTGCATATCCGGAAACCCCACCCCTCCCTCCACCCGTGGACGTCGAAGTACCGCATAGGAAAGCCGTGCCCGACCACCTTGCCAAACGAATTTCAGCATGAGAGTTTTGAGTCGACGGAAGTAATCCACCCCCATCGGGATGGGCAGTGCCTGAAAGAGATATAAGAGTTTGGGAAGAAGGGCCATCTTAAGGGCATGAACCCTACCCAGCCACGAGATAAATTTGGGTTTCCACCTCTCCAGCTCCGCCCGGATCACAGCCAGCATTGGCGGGAAGTTCGCCTGGAACAGCGCGCCCAAGGTAGAGGTCAGTCGCACCCCCAGATACAACAGGGAGGAGGTCGCCCACGGGAGCGGGGTAAGCAAGCTGACCCGTTGAACCTCCGGGGGTGGAAGGGTCAGGTTCAGAATGCACGATTTGTTGAGGTTCACTCTGAAACCAGCCACAGCTTCGAAGACCGAGAGTTCCGTGTGGACGTGTGGGAGCGATAGCACCGGGTCTTGGATAGAGAGCAACACATCGTCCGCGAAGAGCGAAATCTTGTGCTGTTCCCCCGTAAAGGGAAGTCCCAAGATCCGTTCATTCTCCCGGATCGCCAAGGCCAGCGGCTCTATGCTGAGGGCGAAAAGAAGCGGCGATAGTGGGCACCCCTGGCGCGTGCCGCGGGAATGTGAGAACGGCCCAGATCTACAGCCATTGACCAGCACCCGCGAGGTAGGGCTATGGTAATTGGCTTCAAGCATTCTAATAAAGAGAGGTGTAAATCCGAAGGCCTCCAATGTACGGTGTAGAAAGCCCCAGTCCACGCGGTCAAACGCTTTTTCCGCGTCGAGTCCTATCAGCACAGCAGGAATGTAAAAACGCTCCGCCTTTTCAATCAGATGCATCACGCGGCGTAGATTGTCATGGGTCTGACGACCCTTGATAAACCCAGACTGGTCCGGGTGGATCAGGGCCGGCATCAAATCCTTCAGTCGACCGGCAAGGATAGACGAATACAATTTAGCATCTAGATTGAGGAGCGCTATCGGGCGATAGGAGGCACATTCGGAGAGGTCCTTCCCCGTTTTGGGGAGAATGGTGATCAGGGCCTCCGCCATAGACTCCGAGGTTCGCCCTTCGGATGCCATCGCGTTAAAGAGTGAGACCAAGAAATCGCATAGGTCCGAGGCAAAAGTTTTATAGAACTGGGCTGTGTAACCGTCGGGCCCGGGTGCCTTGTGAAGCTTCAGGCCCTTGATGGCTCCCAATACCTCCTCCCTGGAAATGGGGGAAGAGAGCAAGTCGTTCCATTCCTTGGAGACCTGTGGAATAGGAAGACCCCCCAGGTACGCCTCTTGGGCTGCGGAGTCCAAGGCATCCGCTGAGTAAAGTTTCGCGTAGAAGCGGCCAAAAACGGCCGCCTTGTCCGCGTCCCTATGCCGGACAGCTCCCGTGTTATCACGTATGCCCCCAATGTAATCCTTCTCACGCTTATCCCGGAGTTGCCGGGCTAGGTGACGCCCCACCTTGTTCCCCTGGGAGTAAGAAACCCGTCTGAGACGCAAGAGGGTATATTCAGCCCGGTTGTTATAGTGCGCCCTCAGTTTCCCCCGCACCGCCGTGAGGGGTCGAAGGGTCAACCTAGAGGGGTTCGACTTATGCGCCTGCTCCAATGTAGCCAACTCCGCTTCCAGGGCCTCCCTTTCAGTTCGCCTGAGCTTATTAAGATTCGCGTTAAGAGCGAGACACGTACCTCGTATAGAGGCCTTGCACGCATCCCACGTGGTGTATATCGACGTATCGGAGGGTGGGTTGAGAGTAAAGAAGTCTGCAAGCGCCCGTCGCAACGCGGTGCAAGAGACATCATCCCGCACCAACGCCGCAGGGAAGTACCACTTCCGCCAGCCGTCCCCCCCCACCGCCCAGTGTAGCCCAAGCACCACTAAACTATGGTCAGATAACGACAGTGGGAAAATACCAGCTAGAGTGATGTCCCCCCTGAGAGCCTGATTGACGAAGATGTAATCTATGCGGGAGTATGTATGATGTACATGAGAGAAGAACGTGTAATCCCGCGTGTGTGGGTGCATGAAGCGCCAGCTATCCACTAAACCCAGGTCGCTTACCTGCTGCTGTGTAGCCCCTGAAAAGACCCCAGTGTCTGCCCTGCGTGCACCTGAGCCATCCAAATCCCTGTCCCACAACATGTTGAAATCCCCCAATAGTATCAAGTGCCCTTCCACAAAGTCTCCCATTTTGTCCATCAGTCCTTGCAAAAACCCATTCTGACCAGTATTCGGAGCATACACAGCCACAAACGTACACAGGCGATCATACAACAAGCCCTTCACCATGAGCCAGCGGCCCTCCCTATCACTGCGCACTCCCAGTGGCTGGAACTGGAGAGAAGCCCTAAACATAAGGGCCACCCCCCTATGCTTAGTGGATGCCGAGGCCCTGTAGAGAAGAGGAAACTGTCTATGTCGAAGCCTCAGTTCATCCTTCCTGGCCAGATGAGTCTCCTGTAGAGCAATTATATCTAGATGGTGGTCCAGCAAGTACTTCCAGAGTTTCTGGCGTTTCTGCGGGGAGTTAAGACCCTTCACGTTCCAGCTACCTATACTAACAGGCATAAGGACAGTAGAGGAATTCGCTCAATACCTGCATGAGGGACAATCAGGGCGCGGAACCGGAACATCACCCCACACCCAACCACCACACCCCCAAGCAGAGCTACAGCCAAACATCCCCCTTCATATCCCAGGCCATTCCATCGGGCCAGCCAGACCCATCCTCCAGACTTCCAAGAGCCCCGTGGATAAGAAGACATAGGAAGATCAGCAATCCCAGGACCTATAGACAAAGGACTCGGGCTCAGTATCCCGGACACCTCCCTCCCGTGGGGAATCCCACTCCCCTCCCCCCGAGGGATCAACCAGCATGACCTGACAAGGTAAACAGAGATCGGACAAGTCCCGGCCCAGCTCCTGATATAGGAAGCGGCAAAGACTATCACAAGCATCAACCACACCCAGTAGTAACCTACCAGGGTCGCCACCACACACCCCCCCCACCCCAACCCCAGCACCAACCATCCCCCCTCAACCAAAACCCCCATAACTCCCCAGAACCAGAGCCCCCCCCCGCTTCCCCCCCCTGCAAAAAAAGACAACAGCAAGAGACTTAAGACATAGAACCTGAGTCGAACAGTCATCAGGTCCAGTAGGTCACGATCCGAGGGACTCCTTCCGGATCGATCTGGGGAAGAGGGCACCAGGTCGGTAGCCCCCTGGACCACGGCCCGGTGTGTCTTCTCCAAAGTACAATAGTACTCCCGGGCCTCGGGGTCAGAGCCCCTCCGACGCCATCAGTGGGAGATGGGGTCATGCAGCTCCAGAGCTCGTTTGAGAATCAGCCAAAGTGGCGGAGGCCACCGATGCAACCGCAGCATCCCTTTCTTGCACGCTAGTCGTACGATCCGGCCGTCTCCGCTCTGGAGAGGGACCGACTCTATGCCAGGAAGGAGAGCGCCGTCGTCTCCTGGACGGTGAAGAACGGCTCCCCTGAGAAGGCGCCACATCCTCTAGGCCCAGCAAATCAACTGCCACCTGCAAAGTGTTTATCTGCGCCAGCCGGTTCTGCCAGCGGAAGATGATCCGGAAGGGATGTCCCCACGAGTAAGAGATGTTATTCTCCCTCAGGAAGGTGGTCACTGGACGGAACTCCCTCCGCTTCCGAAGGGTCGAGGCAGCCAGATCTTGGTACAGCTGTGGATGGTGGTCTCGAAACTGCAGAGAGGAGATGGTTCTAGCCTGGCGCAGGATACGTTCCTTCAGTTGAAAATCGTGCACACAGACGAGGATATCAGGAGGAGGGCCCCCTCCCCGTCTGGGCAGCCCCACTCTGTGCACCCTGTCCATCCGTATTTCCTGCATGCTCTCATCGTCCAGGATTTGCAAGAATAGGGCCTGAACATATTCACGGAGGTCCCCGGCTTCTCCTTGCCATGGCACAGCCTTGATGCGAATGTTATTCCGCCTGGAGCGGTTCTCCAAATCCTCCGTGTGGGTTTGCAAATCTAAATTTTGTTCCGTGAGACGGATAAAGTCCTGCTGCAGCTGATGCACATCATTCGCCAAGCTGAGGTCGCGATCTTCCAGCGTCGCCACACGTTCGCCGATCCCATCCACATCTCTCCTCACCTCCCGCAGGTCCGATGCCAACTGCGATCTGAGTTCCGAGATGTCCTCCCTGATGGAGGAAAAGAGCTCTGTCATGAAGGCTTTAGTGGCAGGCGCCTCATCGTCAGATTGCCTCGATGAGCCACTAGCTCCCGGTGAGGCCGGCTGCTGAGAGTTCTTGGGGGCACCATCCTTCCCCGGCCTCCCCTTGCGCAGTGTGGTGGTCATCCTGAGGGTCCGCCCCAGCTCGCAGCGTGGTGGGCCTCCCGCGCCCCGAAGTTCCTGCAGCGGTGGTAGGCTGGGCCCGCAAGTGGTGAAGATCACTCCCTCAGGCAATCCGTGCAAGGGCACGGCCCTCCTCTGCCAGCAACTGGCACCACCACGGGAATGCAACAGTCATTAAGCGCAGTCCACAGGGCAGGGTGGGCCGCCGCACCGGGGACTGACACTATGGGCACCAGGCAAAGGTAGTGTCGCCACACGAGGCCCCCAGTACTATAAGACCAGCAGCGAGGCTAGACAGGTCCCGGTCAGATAGAGGGGCCCCAGATAGAAGATGGCGCTGAGGCTGCCCTTGACGAACTCTGCAAACCAGAAACCCACCGTGGGAGCTCCGAACTCCGCCCCCAAGGGCCGATGGTCCGTTACCGGGGCCCTACAGGCCAGGCAGCAGGGAGTCTCAGGGGCCAATGTCCGCCAAAGAGATGGGCCCAAGCACGCCACGTGACCACCGCTACTCCGGGGACCGTTCCGCCCGCACCAAAAGAGGGCCGCCTCAAGCCTGTCTCAGGGCGTGCGTGACTCAGCTGGCACCCCGTGCCGGGTCTGCAGCAACGCCAGCCGTTCCCTCAGCCGCCCCGCTCCAGCAGGGCTCCATGGGCCGGGGCCGCCCCCTCCACGTGTGCACGCAGCCTCAAGGTTCTTCGGCGCTGGGCTCCCCCTCCGGACCCCGTGTGCCGTCTCCCGATCCCCTTCCGAGGCTCCAGTCGCGCCTCGCCGGCTCCTCGACCACTCGGGCCCCCGACCCACGCACAAGGCTCACCCACCTCCGGCCGGTCAGCAAGTCTCGGGGGCGGGTCCCGGCAGCGAGCGCTGAACGCCCCTCGGCACGCCGGCTGCCGCGTCAGGTGTGGCCGGCCCCTCGGGCACTAGAGGCCGGTGCGTCGCAGGCCTCAGCTCGTCCCCGCTGCAATCTCCGCCACCGGTCTCCGGGCAGCACTCCGACGGCACCGGAGGGCACCCTAAGCTTCCAGCGACCTCCGCTGCTCTCGGATCGCCGAAAGGAACGTCCTGGACCCCGCTATTCGTGGCTATGCAGAGTCGGCGTCGGAGAGGCTCTCAAAAGCGTCCTATTCCGACGCCATCTTGGCCACGCCCCCCGCTCTCCATTTTTACCGTATCTGACCGTAGCACCTGCATCTCTATACAGTTCCTGTATAAAATATAAAATGTTTTTATCTATCCCCAATTTAACCAAGGTTTTCCATAGGACACTATGGTCTAAACAATCAAAAGCCGAGGTTAAATCGACGAATGTTAGGAACAGGTTCCCTTTTTTTACTCCGATGTATTTGTTCATTATTAAGGCCAGGTTTAAACCCTGCTCTACAGTGCCTACACCAGTTTTAAAGCCATATTGTAATTTCGAGAGAATCCCTTTGCTCTTGGACCAGGTTTGTAATTTAGTTAACAACACTCTGCCTGCGACTTTCATCAGGGTATCTAGCAAGGAAATAGGGCGATAGCATTTTGGGTCCTGCCTGTCCCCTTTTTTAAATATTGGGATTACTATAGCTTTGTGCCATGTATCGGGAAAACCTATTTTACTATATGCATTTATTACATTTGCTAGTAGAGGAGCCCAAAGATCTGCATTTTCTTTAAATAAGTCAATGGGAACTCCATCTGGGCCAGGGGCCTTTAAATTAGCACTCTGGGTAATTGCTAGCTCAACCTCTAGAGGGGTAATGACTACATTTAATGGGAAACTACCTTGCATCAATGCATGTTCCACCTGCCTGGTATTCAAATCATCTTGTGGGGTCGTTGCTATTAAATCTTTTTTTATATAGGGAGGTAAAGTAATTAACCCAAACATCTTCCGTTATGGCTATCTCCATAGAGTCAGCCTTGCTATCCACGAAGAAGGGGGCATTAATTTCTTTCCAAAAAGAGATGTTATCCCGTAAGGCACTTGCCTTTATCAGGGCTTCCCAGGCCTGATTTTTCAGTTCGTCCTGTCTATTTCGAAGGGTCTGCTTATAGGCTCGCCTGGCGTCCTTAACCAAGCTACTGTCTTTAGGGACTGTCTTTAATGCCTTTAGTAGGTCTTTATGGGCTTTGGTACAGGCGGAGTTAAACCAGCTGTGTGCTCTCTTTTCTACCCCTGTCTTTTGTTTTTTAGTTAGCTTGTCATTTATAGTGGCAATTATCCTGCCATAAGCCTCTATAATTAACTGGGGATTAATATTAAATTCTAAGCAGGTCGAGAATTGTTTCAATTCTTTCTGGACTAAATCCTTCAAGAAGTTTGTGGAATCAATTTTTGCCCATTTTATGGCGTATCCATTTTTCCTTGCCAATGACACCGAGTGACCGTGGAGGATACTAGATGTACTTGTTGTAAGGCTCCCGGACTTCCCTACAGAGATACTGGCGCTAATCGGAAAATGATCACTTAATGCCAAATCTTCCGTGTTAAACTCCTCCAAACAGCCCTGGTTCCTATTTGACACTAAGATGTAATCGATTACAGTGCCTGACCCTCGACCAAAAAAGGTTGTCTGAAATGCTACAGGTGGCTCACAGAGTTCGTTAGCATACCCCAAATCCCAATCATGCATGAGTTGATTTAACATATTACCCAGAATAGAATGTTCAAAATGTGTGGTGGGATCCCCTCTTAAATTATAAATGCCACAGTTTTTTGTGGCACTGTAAGGACATAGGTGACAGTTAAGATCTCCTACTATGAGGGTACAATCTGCGTCCTGCCCGCCTCTCTTAAGCATTGTAGTGAGCTCAGCTATTAAAGCTTTGAGATCTACTTTTGGCACGTTAATATACATGTTAATCAGGAAAAGGGACCGCCCATTTGCTTTAACCATAAGTCCTTGTAGTGATCTACCTGCACCTACTTTGGATCCACTCGCCACGTATGTGGTCAGTTTTGTATTACACAGATTAGAGGCAAAAATACACAGACCCCCCGACCCTCTGCCTCGATTACCCTGTGTCGACGGAATATAGAAAGTGCTAAAGCCCTCAATGTGGGTCTCCTCATGATCCCAGCACTCCTGTAAACAAATTATATCCTGTTTTTCCATAAAGGTTAAGAATAACTGGTCCCTTGATTTTTTATTTAGCCCTGCTATATTCCAGGAAGTTATTTTTAAATTGGATTTGTGTGAACTGGCTTCTGCCGTCAGTATCTGAGGAATTAACAACTCAGTGCCCTCTATGCTATGTTCAACCTCCTTTTGGGTTTGTGTAGTGTCCCGCAAGCTTGTGAGTATAGACCCACCATTAAATTTCTCTTGGACTACGGAACCTTCCCCTTTTAAGACCTTAATTAATTAGTCTGATGATTGCTGGACTAGTAACAGTGCTTCCCCCGCTAGGGGATCGGGTATGTTCCCTAATGGCAGGATATTAACGTTAAGAGTCTGGGGATCATCGTTGTGGGTCTCAGCTGAGGTGACTAAGTTATTTCCTTTCCCATTTGTTGTCATTATTGGTCAATCGACCATGTCTAGACAGTCGTACCTATTCCTTGTGGGGGCCCCCCTCCAATAGTCAGGATTTAGGTTTTCTCTTCTGGGTAACCAGAGACGAGCATCCCACCCTCTATTCCAGTAGTTATTGCAGTTCCTATTTCTGTTTCTATTGTAGTGCCCCACCTGTGTCCAAGGCCAGTCCTAGACTTCCTCCCAACTGGTAGAGTCGCCATAGTTAAAAGTATTTAGAGGTGGGTAAAAGAAGGAGAGACGCTGTACGTCGACCCCCCCCTTTTTTCCAAAGCTGGCCATGAGGAAATATATTCAGCTGTAGCAGGGTCCTCACAGTTGAGTATGATGCAGTCGCCCTGCAAACTTTTTTTGGTATCGCCTATCCAGAACACTCTTCTCATTGAATTGATTCTACTGTGATTAGATGGTTGGAGAGGTCTGTTTTGGCTCAACCACTGCAATACCTTGTTACGCAGTGACCATGGGGGTTCGTCTGTACCATCTGCCAGCTCGGGGACCCCAGTAAGAATGACAGTGTATGGGGTCGCCTCAGGCGGCAGATGTATCGGACGCCTATACCTAGCGCCTTTCCTCTCGTTGGCCTGTGGCTGAGATGGTTGGGCTTTGTGTATTATCTGTGGGGTGTCCTTCTGCTTGACTGGCTGACTGTTTGGCTCCAAAGGAGCCGGGGTTTTTTGTGAGTTATCAATAATGACATTTGATTTTCCATTCCCCTCTGTTAGGGCGGGTTTTGAGATTATTGATTGTTTAGCCTGGCATTTTTAGAAGTTTCGGAGTTTGCAACTCTTTCGAGCGGCGGAGGCTTCGGTCGGGTAACTGGTAAGGACAAAGGTTGGGCCGGTTTATTTGGGTCTTTAGGTGTCCCCGGCCCCTTGGCAAGTGTGCCTAATGATTTCTGTGTGAATGCTGGGGTATTTAATTTTGCTAATTGTTTCTCGATAATCATAATGCTCTTTTCCATGGGTTGCAGATGGCGTTTTAGCAACTCCCCCATACTTTTTATGATGAAATCGTGTAGTGTTACACATGCAGTGCATGGTTTCTGTGTGCCACCCCCGTGTCCCTGGTCCTCTGTCAACTCTCGGAGACCAGTATCTTGAGAGGTCAAAATATAATCAGCATTACTGTTGGTAGGGATCGGTTGATCTAACGGAATTGTGGCACTAATTGGATTGAGGGAGGTCGTGATGTTATGTGGAGCTAGTGTGGTCTCATGTGAGGTCATCTCTGTGTTTTGCCTCTTAGCTTTGGCGCCCTCCCGCTTGCCCGTAGAGTTGGGGTCTGAAATATCCACGTGGTTATGGGAGAGTTGTAAATCTGGTGTTTTTTCCAAATCCTCACTGTAGTTAGACCCTAATGACAGTTGGGTGGCAGATAGATCCACAATATTTGGGACCGTGTGTATTAGTGCATTAGTATTATCTGCTTGCTTAAACAGTGGGATAATTGGACCCTGTTGGATAGGAGTTTGGGCAGAAGCCAGGGGCCCCATAGACGATCTTCTTGCAGCCTCCAGTTCGTGTGATACCCTACGTTCTAGGATATGTATACTTTTATCTATGACCTCATGGGTCTTGGTGATGAATAAGTCTATAGGACCAGTTATATCAGTAACTTTAGGAGTCTTTTTGCTTCTGGTACTCTTATTCATTGTTGCGCAGAATACAACATGATCAGTGATAAGTGCGGGTCAATACGGTATCTAACAGGGGGATCGCAAGTAGGATTAACAGAGTAAAAATTAAAAAAAAAATACTGTGGCCCAGTCCAGTCCTGCCCAGTCTTGAACGGGCTTAAACGGGCCCGCCCTTGGCCCGGGCTTCGCCCGGCGTCCCGCTCGCGTCCCGCATTGCGGGGGACGCTGACCTTTATCGCGCCTCCAGGCGCCGATGGTGACAGCAAAGGTCTGCGCCGCCGCAAGGTAGCCTGGGTAGCCGAGTCCTCCTCTCGGCGGCCGGCTGGGATGTTAGCACGGCGGCGGGAGTACTCAGGCAATGCAGGGAGGGTGGGTTCAGCAAACGATCTGCTCTGCGGTGTGGCCTTCCAGTAAGTACAGCCCCGGGTCAGTGCAGCCAAAGAGATTACGCCGCTTGGTCGGGGGACGCTGACCTTTATCGCGCCTCCAGGCGCCGATGGTGACAGCAAAGGTCTGCGCCGCCGCAAGGTAGCCTGGGTAGCCGAGTCCTCCTCTCGGCGGCCGGCTGGGATGTTAGCACGGCGGCGGGAGTACTCAGGCAATGCAGGGAGGGTGGGTTCAGCAATCGATCTGCTCTGCGGTGTGGCCTTCCAGTAAGTACAGCCCCGGGTCAGTGCAGCCAAAGAGATTACGCCGCTTGGTCGGGGGACGCTTACCTTTATCGCGCCTCCCGGCGCCGATGGTGACAGCAAAGGTCTGCGCCGCCGCAAGGTAGCCTGGGTAGCCGAGTCCTCCTCTCGGCGGCCGGCTGGGATGTTAGCACGGCGGCGGGAGTACTCAGGCAATGCAGGGAGGGTGGGTTCAGCAATCGATCTGCTCTGCGGTGTGGCCTTCCAGTAAGTACAGCCCCGGGTCAGTGCAGCCAAAGAGATTACGCCGCTTGGTCGGGGGACGCTGACCTTTATCGCGCCTCCCGGCGCCGATGGTGACAGCAAAGGTCTGCGCCGCCGCAAGGTAGCCTGGGTAGCCGAGTCCTCCTCTCGGCGGCCGGCTGGGATGTTAGCACGGCGGCGGGAGTACTCAGGCAATGCAGGGAGGGTGGGTTCAGCAATCGATCTGCTCTGCGGTGTGGCCTTCCAGTAAGTACAGCCCCGGGTCAGTGCAGCCAGTGCAGTCACAGGGACATGATTTTAACACACATGCCTCACATAAAAGCACTGATTGTCTGAAAGGAGGCAGCATAAGATTAAAACAGAGTGATGTTTTTTTCTTGTAAAGGATTTCCTTAAAAAAGTAAACCACACAGACACTTTGTCTGAAAAAAAGAAAAATAACTCAGGTTAATGAGTAAGTCATTATCCACTATAGAGTACAAGTATTCTATTCTTGTTGTGCTGAATGACTGAAAACATGCTAGCTAGCGCATCCAATACAGATTTGCTACTCTCTGCAGTCTGAAGCTGGGGCAGCTGCAATGGACAACCAATTATCTTTGATTTCAATGGCCCTGCTCTTCTCCAAATAGCTTTCTATTCTAGCCTGACTCCAAAGAGGTAGATGATTAATAATGTCTCACAGAGGTCATGTATAACAATTGGATAATAGATATCATTTGTGTGACGTAAGTAGACAGTGGGAAAATCAATGCACTGCAGTACAGGATATTATTGGGCATGTTCGTCACAGAGTAGCCCATTCGCAAAACATGAAATCACAGAAACATCATCCCACTTTACCTCCTGGCTTAACCCTCAAATACAAATTGTTTAAATCAAACACATTTGCTTAGCAGTAAGGGAAAGAAGCTTGAAGTAGGGACTGATTTAGACTAGAGTTTGGGTGGGGGGGTTACTCCATCACACATATGACAGATATCAAGTCCGCTGTATTATGATTCATAATACGGCAGACAGGATATAAGTTATGTTTGCAACTGAGTAACTCCCTCTGATAAACTCTAAAAAACAGGCCCTTAATCCGGTGGGTGGGACAGAAGAATTTAGGAACTAATAAAGAAGTGCAGTACTGAGAGGTGAGTGACTAAGTGGGCACTGGGAGGGAAGAGAAAGAAACCTTGTTTTCGTTTCAGTTTGCAATCCATTGAAAGTGTTGTAAATGCTACATTAACAGAAGCAGATACACATTGCGCAGCCAACACTGCAGTACCGGATTGAACCATGTTGCAGTTGGGTGGGGTCATGGCCCATTGGTCATGACTTGCAAAGTGCCATGGGTAGGGAGTTCATGGGTGAATGATGATGGGTGGGTTCTGCCTCACTTAACAAATACAGTGGTTATGCTAGTAATTGTCAATAACCAAGCAATGTGACCTACCATCGTCCTTCCCTGCTGCCGCAGAGACTCCCCCTTCACCTTCTGCTGGGGCATTGATGCTGCAGCTCACCTTACTGGTGGTACGTGTGGCTAAAAAAAGCCTAACACATTTTAGATGCGAGATACACCTCCCCCTTTTTATTTTTTTTACTAAATGCAGCAGCAACACATGACTACAGTTCAGTTCGCAGTATCTCCTCTCCCATCTAAAATATAACTTTGGACATTTTGCTGGTTGTCAGTGCTAGAAAATCCAGAAGCCAAGCATTAAATAGAACAATGAGCATTTAAATGAAGTTACAGTATAACAGAAAGGAAGAAAAATGTATCTAATGGAGACAGGTAAAAGTTAGAGAAATAAATAATAATGAAAACTTGATGTTGCCAGCAGAGCTGTCTGCCGTGGCCACCAGGGGCGTAACACAGCTGCAGAGGGCCCCTCAACACTGTACTCAGGCCTGACAGCTCCGGAATAAATCCAGAGCGGGGTTCCTCTGTGTACCTTGCAGTGGGGACCCTTCAACTTTCGTTATGCCACTGGTGGCCACAGTGCCAATGGTGACTGTCGCTGTGGAACTTCCACCCCGCTGCACTGGTGGTGGCACCCTCCTCGGCCCGACCCTCTAACACCCTCCTCTTGCTTGGTTGCTGAAGAAATAAAGAAGATAACAAAAATAGATTAGTGGAACAGTTAATCCCCTAGAAATATTTTGACAGTCAAAGGCAAACACAGTAACATATTTACATTATACTTTTCTAAAGCAGAATGCCTACTACTACCACTGTATCACTATTTTATCGACAGGAGGACAGAGCAGTCTGCATAACTTCCTAAATAAACAGCCCAAGCGAGCGCCTACACCAAGGACCTGAACTAGGTAGCACCGATCAGCTGGCTCGCTCAAATTGGATCATATAATATTCATAACGTTAGGTAATGTGAACTTAACTTACTTTTGAGTGTGAGCAGCATGCTATTTGGAAAAAAACATTATAGAATATTACACAACAAATTAGTAATAATTAATTACTAGTACTCACCAAGCCTCGAAAGCTGGACGCCAAGCAGGTCCCTCTCCTGGTCCGGAATGTCAGTCCAGCGGCTAATGCAATGGTGCATCCTCCCCCACAGCATTTGACGCTCCTGCAAGCCGTACACCTATTGCTTACTGCTAGCATGGAGGGGAGGAGGTGCTGCACAAATAACAGAGTGTGACACCCTCCTCATCAATAAAAATGGTGCAAGGCAGCAGAGCATGGCGGTCCCGGCACCCACAGGGTGTGCTATTTGCTGCACCCCTTGCAGGAGCTCCGCTTCTCCCACGTTCTGGCATGGCGCTGGGTGAATATGAAAAAAAGTAAAACAGGAGGAAGAGAAGGAATAGACTAGAGAGAAAGAAATTAAAAAGTTTGGGGAAGTTAGGGGAAAAGTAATAAAGGGATGATAAAGAAACTGAAAATAAAAGACGCAAAAATTTAAAATGCACCAACACAAATACAGACCGGAAATAAATGTAAAACATGAGAAGGTAAGTTAAATAAAGTTAGGATGGGAAAGAAATAGCTAGGACTCAGAAGAAGGCCCAGAAACCAATCAATTAATCAATCAGTTTTTTGTAGAGTGCAACTACTCACTCGTAGGGGGCATCTGCTAATCAGTCGAAGAGCCAGTTCTTGAAGCCCTTCCTGAATGGAGGCAGAGATGGTGACTGCCTGAGATGCAGAGGAAGGGAGCTCCAGCTCCTTGCAGCAAGGTAGGAGCAGGATCTTTTTCCTCCATCGGTGGTCCTGCGAATCCATAGAATGGTGGCCAGGGCCTGATGAAGTGGACATGTCTGGTGGGGGTGTGGAAGGAGAGACGGTGGTTGATGTATGCTAGTCCATGTTGTGGAGGGCTTTGTAGGCATGCGTGAGGAGCTTGCAGGTGATTCTTTTGTTGACTGGGAGCCAGTGGATGTCTCTCAGGTGGCTTTTGCTGTGGCGAGAGTTCAGGATGAGTCTGGTGGAGGTGTTTTGGATGTTTTGCAGCTTCTCTTGGAATTTTCTCATAGTGCCGGTGTTAGCAGAAGTCGAGTCTGCAGTTGACAAGTGCATGAGTGACTGTTGTCCCTGTCTCTGTGGGAATCCACTTGAAGATCTTTCGGAGCAGGCAGAGCATGTGGAAGCAGTAGGACGAGACAGCCTTGATCTGGTGGTTCATTGAGAGTGAGGAGTACAGGATGATGCAGAGGATTTGTGCATGGTCCGTGGGTGTGCGGGGTTCCGAGGACTGCGGGCCACCAGGAGTCATCCTAGGCGGAGGGGTTGGCGCCCAGAATGAGGACTTCAGTATTGTCTGATTTGAGTTTGAGGCAGATGTCCTTCATCTTGGTGGCTACTGCCTTCATTTTACAGAGGATGTTGTTCTTGGTGGCTGTGGGTTCGTCGGAGAGGGAGATGATCAGTGGTTTCTGACAATGGTTGCAAGTGGGCTATGTAGATTCTGAAAAGGGTGGGCTCAGAGAGGAGCCCTTTGGCACTCCGCAGCTGATTTCTGTGGGTTCTGATTGTGAGAAGTTGGCCTGATATATGATGTTTCCAATTCTGGAACCACCTTGTATCAGTCCAAACAATCCCTTATGGTGTCTGGTTGTAAGTCAACCTTATAGACAAGCTATCTTAATGGTAGTATAGACTAAGCAGCCTTAAAGGCTAAACTCAAGAGGTCGTGTTAAGCGAGCTGTTTTACCAATCACAGTCCTGTAATATCAAATGAAAGGACACCACACAAGTATATATTATAAAAATATATGTATTTATTTCTAAAATAATCCCCAGTACTCTTTATGAGCAAAGGGGCACAAGCGTTAAATCAAAAGCACAGTATAACATACAAAGTTGCACAATTATGGATGAGGGCGGGTGGCCACTCAAACCATATATTAAGAAAGTGGTATAAGAGATACCAATCGAACAGTGGTTAGGCCTAGGGCCTAGGGAATCGCTGGGAGCAGTCAGGACAAGCAATACTGAAGTCAGGAAAAGCCCGCGGGATTCGGGTGCACACGCATGCACCAATGTTAAGTCAATGGTGCGTAAAAGTTACACAGTTAGAGTTTTAGGATACTTCCGCTGAACCTAGAGGGACAAAACTTTAGACACAGACCCTAGAGGTGTGTACCAGTGTGGGAACACCGGCGTTGCAATGTTACCTCACCCACAGGAAGCGGGTGCATAGGGTCGAAGTGGCGTCGGGTTTCGTCACGCAGGTTCTTGGTGCTTGAAGCTGAAGATGCTGCAGGCGATGTGAAGGAGAAGTGTCCGGTGTGATCCAAGGGTGGATCAGAGTAGAAAAGTACCTGAAAGCAGAGGGGACAGAGTCTGGGTCACTCAGCAGTGACCAGGGTGGAACCAGGACGGAAGCAGGCAATGTTGGGCGCAATCAGGTGGTTGTCGAGGAGCTTCTCTCCACTGCCACGTGGGCTCTGGGGCATCTGTGATGTCCAGGAGCGGGTCACGAGCTGTCCCACGCAGGTTCTCACCGTCGGCGCTGTGGGCTTCAAGATCGGAGCAAACAACACTTGGCAAGAGCAATCCACGCAGGACTGGAAGATTGCTTCTCACTCGGACCAGGAGGGTCAGAGCGGGTGCTCCTTTTCAGAGGAGCTGGTGCAAGTCTGGAGCAACCAGAATTGCAAGTCGGTTTTAGGTTTTCGTTAGAACAGGGGCCACAAGCCAGCTGGCAAGTGACCGGGCCAATGCGTCGAGCCAAAGCAAATAGAAGGGCCCCACGCAGCACTCGTCAAGTGTAGAGGGGTGAGCTTCGGTGCAAGAGTGGCTCAGGGTTGGGGCTTTGAAAACCCCGGTGTACAGCTTCGAGGGTCACTCGTGGGCTGCACGGTCAAAGTCTTGTGGTCTTTTCAAGATGGCGTGCCCCACGCTTCCAGTCGCCTCCACGGGTGTCAGCTCTGCAGGGACTGTGGATCGGGCTGTAAGAAGGCAGGCAAGCTTGATCTTGTTGATCTCTGTCGCTCGAGTTCCGGCGGGAACTGCAACAAAGCAGACATCGAGGTGCTGGATGGTGCCTGTTTGCACAGGGTGGTCACTCCTTGACCACAAGGGAGATTCAACAATAAACATGTAAGGAGGGTCATAAGGGGATTTAAAGACCACACTCTGATACGGCCCCACCAGTACTGCAAAACACGAAGTGTCAGAGGGTCTGGACTAACAAGAACAAGAACGCCGGATGAGCGACTACAGAGGACTCCAATACCATGTTGTGTATAAATTATAAATTATAAAGACAAAGGTCACCCTTACATTGAACCCAACAGGTGATCATATAAGGATGCCCATCAGTCACCACACGGAACCGCCCTTCATCATTTGGGTTCCTTTTCTAAGACCACTGGTGGTGTCATCTATTATCTTTCTTATGGGGGGCTATGATTGTAAAAATCCAACCCAAGATCAGATAGATTAATGTGGCCTTGTTCCTCGACTGGGACGATGTTACAGAAGGGGGGGGGACTGATGTCGTAGTGCAAAAATAGTGAAAATACTGGAAAAAAGTGTGTGGGATAAAATTAGATGAGAGGGTGCTGAAAGTAACTTTATTCTGTTGCAACCCACTTTACCAATATTAAAAAGTAGATAGAGACAACCAAATTATTCTTGGGTCATCTGAATGAGTTTAAAGGGTCAACATGTTTCAGCAATAATAGACACAAATTGTCATTGCTTTCGTCAGGACCTACAATAATCTGTTTGCTACTACGAAATAGTGTTTGAAAAAAGACAAACGTGCTCAAAATTATAAGTAAATATGAAAACCGATACTCAGATCACCTGTATCCACTAGATGTCTGTATCGGTGACTTCACATTTCCAAGTGGGAGATTGCTGGAAATAGTGAAAACATTGAGAAATTAGACTGAAGTCATGATAGAGAACATCGCATCCTTGTAAATGTATGAGTACTAGGTTGCAGTTATTCAATCCTAGTGCAAAATAACATATATTTTTAAGCACAACTATAAACACAATTTATATAGTGCCAGAATCTCAAACATTGAATGGAATTGTCACAGTAACCAAAGGAGATTAACATCTTACCCCGCTTGGAGGATGTATGGACCTCACCCCACCTGGCCACGGCTCAGGGTAAAGGGGAAGCACCGCTCTAAAAGGGGCAAAAAACAGCAATGCTGAAAGTGCCACTTATATCTCGTCTATTCAAACAATCAGAACTGAGCGCCTGAAGCGCCAAATATTGTTCCACTCACACTGTGTGGCTACCTTGAATCAATTAAATAAGTAAGCAACCCACTCTTCTGCTAGAGTGCGGAGACATGCATAGATGATGTTCAAACCCGGCGCTGCAGATTTGTAAAATGCGCCGCAAACACATGCCTGCCCTTAGTGCTGTTATCAAGTGCCACACTCGTGGTATGGATAATCGCGCTGGGGCTTGATTTAGCAAGCATTCAAAGCATATATCCCTGCCATCCGTCTAGTGGCTAAAGAACGTATGCGCGACCTCCACCAGCTAGTAGGTTAAAGCGAGGCCCCCTACCTGTCCGTCGATACTTCGTCTCGGCATCCGAGCCGATCGGGGAGGTGAGGGGGCCCGCCTACATCCCTGTATATGACGCTAAGTGTCATTCGTTGGGCTTCGGTCACGTGGGGTGAGTGTGCTGCATGCTATTGGTTGGATGTCCGGCCAATAGAGACATAGGACTGATGTTGTCCAAAAAGTGTAAACAAACCTTACGATCATCGGTCAGTGTCAAGACACATTTTTAAATGCGCACACGAGTTGTTTAATATGGGATTAGAAACACCACATGTGGAATAAAGTCTACAACCACATAACAATGGAATAGAAACGAAGCAAATCCTTGCTACAGAAGTTTATGTGCCACTCATTGGCCGTCAGTCACATGGGATAAAAGCGCTGAGCGCTATTGGTTGGATGTAGGACCAATCTAAATAGAGGACTAGAATCGTCCCAACAGTGTAAACAAACCGGGGTGTTGTTGTAGACCGGTATCTGCACAATATTAATGCGCACATGAGTTATTCACAATGGATTAAGAAGCGCAACATTAGAGGTAAAATGTTGAATCTAAGGCCACGCGCTAGGTAAATAAAGGCCAAGCAAATCCTTATTATCTTGAGAATTATTTTTGTTATAGACACAGAGAGATGTATCTCTCTGATGGGCAATAATAACACGATTGAATCAGTTGAATCAATGCCCCTTGTAGTGTTCTGGACAAGATGGCGTGCTGTGTACTGAAAAATCAGAAGATTCAGAAAAATATCTCGAGATCAGGATGTCAAAAAACGAGGATGGCATCAGTGAAAATGATGTATGCCTAATGTGCAGTAGATATACAGGATCGAAATGCTGATCCGTCTCAGACAAAGTATTGTGAGAAGCACACAGTTTACTGGTTGACATGAGGCCCATGTTAGTGGAGATCATAAGCTACCCCATGGTATGTCATCATTGAGCCCGCCACGATTTGTGCCCATTTTAAACACCCACTTTTGTTCTTTCAATAGGAGAAATCTGCCTATGTCAGTGAAGTGTGCCGGGATGTTTGGTTGTTCGATGACTGTCCACTGGAAGGCCGTAGATGGATGCCGTGCCTTCAGAAAATGATTTGTTAATTTGGTGGCTTGTCTCTTGCACCTAATGGTGCTCTTGTGTTCAGATATTCTAACACGGATCTTGCGAGTGGTCATGCCCACGTATTTGAGACCACAGGGACATGTAATCAGATATATTAGATTATCACTATTGCAGTTCGTGAATTTGTTCTGGATCCATGGTCGCGTAGTGCCTATATCTATCTCTGTGGATTTCTTTGTTTGTGGGCAAGAATGGCATGACCCGCATGGATGGTGACCTGTTACTGGGGGGAGATCCCATAACGTGCCCAGAGCCCTAGGTTCTTTCATGCGTGGTCTGGTGTGCACCAAACGATCTCTGAGATTGGGACCTCTTTTAAAAGAGAAAAGAGGCGCCTGTATGGTGGACTGGTCAGAATTTAGAATGGACCAATTACGTTTGACCAATTTCTGTATTCTGTTGGATAGTGTCCCGAATGTGGTGACAAACGTTAACCTTTCCAGAGGGGGCTTCTGAATAGCTGGTTCTAGTAGTGCCAACCGGTTATTGTTCCTCGCCCTTTTTAGTGATCGTTGTACTAATCTCTTTGGGTATTTTCTGGAAATAAGTTGTTCTTTGAGAGCCATTGAATGGTTTTGAAAGGCCTCAACACTGGAACAGTTTCTGTGAACCCTAAGAAACTGGCCATATGGCAAGTTCTCCCGAAGAGATTTGGGGTGATGACTATCGAAACATAATAGGGAATTTTTTGCTAGTGGCTTCCTATAGAGTTCTGAATGCAGGCCCTCTGGAGTGGATGTGATGAGTAAATCCAAGAAAGCCAATCTGTTTTTCCCTATTTCAATGGTGAAACGAAGGAATTCGTTCCTATTGTTGAGCCATCCCAAAAACTCGAGACAACTCTCGCTGGTGCCCCGCCACACCACAAGGACATCATCGATGTACCTTTTCCAGGTTCTGATACATCGAAGAAACGGGTTTGTGTTGGCCAAAACATGTTGCTGTTCAAACCAATGAACGTAAAGATTTGCCAGGCTGGGAGCGTAAACGCTCCCCATGCTGGTGCCCGATACTTGGAGGTATGTCGTATCTTCAAATTTGAAAAAATTGCGTTTGAGAGCCAGGGTAGCACAAGCCATGATGAAACTGACAGGGGTTATACTCTCAAGTGGCCTGGATTGTAAAAGATGCTCAATAACTTCCAGAGTTTCATCTTGGGGTATTGATGTATAGAGGGCCTCTACGTCAAATGAGACCAAGAGATCCTTCGTGAGGTCAAACTCTACTTCAGGTAGAAGACGTAGTACATCACCCGTGTCCTTCAAATACGTTGGCATTTCCTGTACCATTGGGTGCAGAAAGAAATCAACGAATGTTGATAATGGTTCGAGGATAGAGCCAATGCCCAATATTATAGGGCGGCCAGGAGGCGGCCTCTGTTCCTTATGTACCTTTGGTAAGGCATAAAAGTAAGGAGTCACAGGGTGTGGAGTGCATAGGAAGGCAGCCTCTTGGGATGTGATCCATCCTTCAGACAGAGCTTCCTCTGTCATAGTGGATATGATAGTTCTTAGTTCGTCCGTCGGGTCAACATCAAGAGGACGATAGGATTTCTTGTCACTCAATTGAGTCCTCTGTCTCTATTGGCCGGACATCCAACCAATAGCATGCAGCACACTCACCCCACGTGACCGACGCCCAACGAATGACGCTTAGCGTCATATACAGGGATGTAGGCGGGCCCCCTCACCTCCCCGATCGGCTCGGATGCCGAGACGAAGTATCGACGGACAGGTAGGGGGCCTCGCTTTAACCTACTAGCTGGTGGGGGTCGCGCATACGTTCTTTAGCCACTAGACGGATGGGCAGGGATATATGCTTTGAATGCTTGCTAAATCAAGCCCCAGCGCGATTATCCATACCGCGAGTGTGGCACTTGATAACAGCACTAAGGGCAGGCATGTGTTTGCGGCGCATTTTACAAATCTGCAGCGCCGGGTTTGAATATCATCTATGCATGTCTCCGCACTCTAGCAGAAGATTGGGTTGCTTACTTATTTAATTGATTCAAGGTGAGCCGTGGCCAGGTGGGGTGAGGTCCATACATCCTCCAAGCGGGGTAAGATGTTAATCTCCTTTGGTTACTGTGACAATTCCATTCAATGTTTGAGATTCTGGCACTATATAAATTGTGTTTATAGTTGTGCTTAAAAATATATGTTATTTTGCACTAGGATTGAATAACTGCAACCCTAATACTCATACATTTACAAGGATGCGATGTTCTCTATCATGACTTCAGTCTAATTTCTCAATGTTTTCACTATTTCCAGCAATCTCCCACTTGGAAATGTGAAGTCACCGATACAGACATCTAGTGGATACAGGTGATCTGAGTATCGGTTTTCATATTTACTTATAATTTTGAGCACGTTTGTCTTTTTTCAAACACTATTTCGTAGTAGCAAACAGATTATTGTAGGTCCTGACGAAAGCAATGACAATTTGTGTCTATTATTGCTGAAACATGTGACCCTTTAAACTCATTCAGATGACCCAAGAATAATTTGGTTGTCTCTATCTACTTTTTAATATTGGTAAAGTGGGTTGCAACAGAATAAAGTTACTTTCAGCACCCTCTCATCTAATTTTATCCCACACACTTTTTTCCTGTTTTTTCACTATTTTTGCACTAAGACATCAGTCCCCCACCCTTCTGTAACATCGTCCCAGTCGAGGAAAAAGGCCACGTTAATCTATCTGATCTTGGGTTGGTTTTTACAATCATAGCCCCCCATGAGAAAGATAATAGATGACACCACCAGTGGTCTTAGAAAAGGAACCCAAATGATGAAGGGCGGTTCCGTGTGGTGACTGATGGGCATCCTTATATGATCACCTGTTGGGTTCAATGTAAGGGTGACCTTTGTCTTTATAATTTATAATTTATACACGACATGGTATTGGAGTCCTCTGTAGTCGCTCATCCGGCGTTCTTGTTCTTGTTAGTCCAGATCCTCTGACACTTCGTGTTTTGCACAAGGGAGATTCTTCAGTCTTCTACATTGAGTAGGATGTCGATGGGTCCAGAGTTTCGTTTCAAATGTTTCATCAGGATAATCTGAGTGTGTTGGCACTGCTCCCATTCTTATACCAATCTAGGGGGCTGGATTACCTGCTAGGTCCCCTCTTATGGGTGGGACCCAGGAAGGGGTGGATACACCCCTTTCCTTTGATCCAGGCCACGCTGGTACAGGGGCTGGTGTGCCCCAGAACCGGTTTGGCCAGATTATGCAAGGGGCAGCCTTGTGCTCCCCAGGCAGTGTCTGGTTTCTTTCAAACCTCCCTGCTACAATCCACTATCTCCTGTCTGGGGTGGTGTGACACCTCCCTGTGACAGGAAAACCTTTGTCCAGGCCTCCTCTGCGGAATTTCGGTCAGCAGCAGGAGGTCAGACTTGTGTCTGTGGCAGAAGCTTCCATTTTGTGGATCTGAGGCTCTTTTAAAAATCAACTGCGTTTCAGTAAAGTAACATGTCTTCTCCCTCTAGAGGGGTGGAATGCTATCCCCGTCGACAGAAATGTCGAGGGGATAGTATTCCAAATCGTATGACACCTTACACAACATGTTTTGATAAAGCCAAACCAAAGTTAACATATAACCGCAAGGATTATAATGCACTTATTAGTATATGGTATGGCATTATCCCGGAACAGCTTAGGGAGTTGGTCCCGACAGCTGCAGACAGGCTCAGCTCATGCTAGAGCACCATCTCACATAAAACCAAGCACTCTGCCTCCAGGATTGTTAAGGCCTGCCATAGGAGTGACTTATAGGTATATATGTGCCCAGTTAGGTTTAGATATAGGCATACTACATCTAAGCAAGGGGTGATTACACCACCTTGCCCCAGTTGAGTGATCAGCCAGTTGTGTCAATTTTAGATAGCCAGCCAGGGGTGGCAAAAGATATGCTGCAGCCCCTGGTAGGCCTTGGATGCACCTATGCCCTGGGCACCTATAGTGCTCTGTACAGGGGCTGATAAGGTGACCCAAGCCAATCTAGTTATGCACCTAGGGTACATGGAATCCATTTTACAGAGAGAGCAGATAGCCTGGGGCCCTGATTAGCAGGGAACCAGGCCAACTAAGTCGAAAACCAGCTAAACACAAGGCAGAAAATCTGGGGTAACCATAGTCAGGTAGCCACCTTCCTACACTGATAAAAAAGGTAGAAGTCTGACTGTCTGTGTTTGGCTGTTGAGGAAGGAGCGGATCCAGTCGAGAGCTTTGTCAGAGATCCTGGCCTCGTGAAGTCTAGCGCAGAGGGTGTCGTGGAAGATGATGTTGAAAGTGGCCAAGAGGTAAAGAAGGATGTGGGCGTTGGTTCGCCTCTGTCGAGGAGGATGCTGTCTGTGGCGGTTAGGATAGTTGTCTTGTGATGTGGTTGCTTCTGAATCCAGATTGGGAGAGGTCCAGGATGTTGTTTCATTCAATGAACTCAGAGAGTTGACTGTTGATGGCCTTCTCGATGACTTTGGCTAGGAAGGGGAGCAGGGAGATGGATCTGTAGTTCTTGGAGTCAGTCAGGTAGGCAGATGGTTTCCTCTGTAGCGGGTTGATCTTGCAGTGTTTCCCGTCTTCTGCGAAGGTGGCAGGTTTGATGGAGCAGTTGATTGTGTAGCAGAGTTCGGGTGTGATGGAGGCGCTGGCTCTGTTGAATATTTGGTAGGGGCAGGGATCTGATGGGGCTCCGGAGTGGATGTTCTTCATGAACTTGAGGGTATTGTCTTTGGGGGGGAGGTCCAGTTGAGTAGCGTCTGCTGGGGTCTGTGTCCGTTGGCACCAAGCACAGAATAGGAAAACTGAAATGGCTGCACAAGTGGGCAACCGTGTGGTGAGGTTTGCATGCTCATTGCTACGCAGAGCACGCTAATCGCATGAATCCGCGCAAATGGGTGTCCGAGCACAACTCCGCCCTCTCGCGCAAAGTCAGGCAGAGTTCACTGAGTTTTCTTTTCACTCCACAGAATTCCACGGAGTGTAACCCTGCGAGCTCTGCCCACCCCCAGATGTTATTCCACAAGTGTACTACAAAGAGTACACTAATATGTGAAGTAGACAATCACACACATGAACATAATATTCTGTATGTCTTTTCAGTAATTTTTCTTCTGGTAACATATAAAATAACACACAGCTCAAATGAAAATGAATATGTTAATCAGTCGGAAATATACTATTGTACAATATGAAACTGCACCAAATCCTGCTTGATGCATTGGAGAATAGTGGCTTGTGTATGTTAAGTCGTACAAGGTCCCAGTCTGTGACAGAAAGCACTGTAAACATGCAAGTCATTATTTTAAACTTGCATTACACATAGTATAAGATAGGCTGCTATATGACGCACAAAAAGGTTTAAGATAAAAAGTATTTCCAATATACAGATTTTTTGCATAGTGCAGTTTTTTTAATAACTGTATTTTAACTGTCTTTTCAAAGCACACACTTCACAGCTTCGCTTGCAGCTCCCTTACAATACCACTCCCAATTAATAAATATCTGTCATCAGGAAGCTGCAAGTGATTCCAACAGTTAAAGCAAATATCGGCTTACAGGCACCCTTTACATTTGCAGATTGAGCATTTGCGCACATTTACACTTCTTTCAGGCAATCAGGCAATCTGGGACAAAGGCTTGTTTAGCTATCTTCCCCTCCCTCTGTTTCCCAGCTCAGGAGGCTCCCTGAATGACACTTCAGCTGAAGAATTTCAACTCCCGGAATTGACCATCTCACACAGTTGACTTTTGACAATAAGTAGGGGAACTGTTTTCCTATAATTAAAAAAACGTAATGGCACACCGTGCCTCTCAGATCCCCCCACTTAGATCACTGCGTGACGGCCAAAAGAAGAAACCCGGTGGAAGATAAGGGGGTGGATGAGGTGGAGGGTAAGGACAGAGATAATGTGGAGCCAAATCGAAGAGTGGAGAGGAAGGAGAGGAAAGGGGACTTAAACAAGGGGAAGGGAAGGGGAGGAGAGCATGTGAAATGACGAGGTGGAGGGGATTGTGGGCACATCACTTTCCAACCCGTGAATTAAAAAAACAAACATCTAGAATTGGCTGGTGCTTTTTTACCCTTTTCATCTGTTTACCGAGTTGGATTAGTAAACAAAACATTTTTTTAAAGTAGAAGAAAAAAAAGTTTTCTTTTTTTGTGGTGTTGAAGGAGCACCGTTCTTAGACCAACCACTCAAATTGGTACTCTGAGCAGTTGAAACATGGGATACCAAGTAAACGTCAAAGCACTGGAAACATATAAATATATTTTTTTAATATCTTTTTATTCGCATTTATCGTATAGGCTAGTGAACAGACAGATTACGAGCATTGTACATCACTTATTGCAAAATTCTGTTTGGAAAACCTTGGGTCGTACATTCCAATCTTAACGCACTGGAAACATATTTAAAAGAAAGAGAGTTGCACTTCTTAGTTCATTCAAACAATTGGATCTAAATCACCATTTACCAACGGCTACATACTTTTCACATTTACACATTATGACGTGTTCCCAAAGGTCCTGTTGTAATTCTCAATGAAAAGCACGCATATTACAATTTACAGCATACTTTTGTTGTAGAAAACATTGGAAATGTGGGTTGAATTTATTAGTTTCAAAATGCCCATCAAGTGTTCAACATTGTGCACAATCTGGAGATGACAAAATGTTCAAAGCACCTTACAATATGTGCATGAATGTATGTTGTACTTATATACCACGAACTTGGCAGAAAAACGGTTGAGCGGTGTACTAGGTGAACTTTAAAGACACGGACAACGTTTGTTAAGAAGATACTCTGGTCTCGTCACGAGCTGCTGAGCTCAAGACTACAGGGGTCAAGCTATGCAACAACTACGCGTGGCTAATGGTTAATCAAGCAGGTTGTTTTGAAGGTCTTAAAACATAGGGGCCTCATTTATGACTTTTTGCCGTAGGGAAGCGCAGCAGGCCTTCCTGCTGCGCTTCCCTACGGCAAAAGAAAAGGGCAGAAATGCGCCGTATCTATAAGATACGGCGCATTCCTGTCCTTTTTCCCTCCGCCGGCGCACAATGGGCTGCCTGCGCCAGCGCAGGCACCCTTGCACAATGGTGCAAGGGTGCCTGCGTTGCGGGGAAGATTATTTTTGTACAGGAAGGGAAACCTTTCTGTTCAAAAATAATCACAAGAGGCTTTTCCTCTTTCAATGTGTGCTGTAGAATGCAGCACACATAGAAAAAGGAAATACGAGGAGAAATAAAGCCATTTCTCGCTGTTGCACCTCCCTTACGCCACCCCTGGGGAGGCGTAAGCTTTTGGCACTGCTTCAGAGTTACTATTTCTCGTAAATCTGGGGCAGTGTCAAAAGGCCATGGATGTTGCTGGGAACGCCCCCAGCAACACCCATTGCACGCCCCTTTAACGCAGTACACTGCGTTAAAGGGACTGATATTTATCAGGCAGCAGTACGCCACAAAAACTGGCGTACTGCTGCCTGATAAATACCACGCTGGTTTCTGCGCCACGGAACTTCATGAAAAGTGAAGTTCCGATGGCGCAAGGGGCCTCATAAATGAGGCCCTAGGTGTTTTACAAAATACTGTGTACCATGTGGCCAGAGGAGCGTCGCCCCACTACTTTCTCACAGTGCGAGAAGCAATAACATAAAATGGTATGAATACCATTTTATGTTACTGCTTCTCGCACTGCGAGAAAGGAAAAGGGCTTAGTTGGGGATGGGTGGGTGGGTGGTCCTGCAACATGGCAGGGGAGGCGTGGCTAGTCCCATGTTGCTGGTCCTGACTATTTGGTTGCCCCTCTGGGGCCAACCATACCAGTCATGCGCACTCTGCCATTTTCTCCATGTAGTCTGCATGCCGCCTACATGGAGAAAATGGCCTTCCCATAGTCGCCTGGCTGGGCACCGTCCCCACCAATCCCAACACTGCTATTGGAGTGTTGTGATTGAATTGGGGAGAGGAGGGAGGCTGCCTGCTGCCTGCGAGGAGCAGAGAAGCAGCGACGACGCAGGACCGGATCGAGCCGGCTAAGGTAAGTTATAATTTATTTTTTTTAATTAAAATTAAACCTCCCCCGCGCAACCTCCCCGCACCCCCACCCGCGAGTCATGCAGGCCGCAACTGAACATGGGCAGACTGTAAAACCTTGTTCGCTTTGGCTCTTGATAAACAACCAATGTAAAGCGATGCAGTGTACTTGGTCCGATTTCGCGCTATCTTGAAAAAAACAGGACGGGGCTAGTGGGGGAGAAAAACAGGATGGGGAGGGAGGGGGGAAAGAAGAAACTGGTGGAGGTGGGGAGAAGGTAAGCAATGATAGGCTTTCCCGCTGTTTGATGAAAATATGATAACGTCTCTTTAAAATTTTTAAAAGTATTTCTTTAACAAAGAAGCTTCTGCACCAAAGGGCACAATATAGCATTGCATGTAAGTGAAGAGATGCATGATGTATATGAAATAATAGATGTGTAAAACTATATATGTATATATGGTATTACAAGACAATTCTGCTGACACTGTGTGGGAGTGCGCCATACCTACAGGTGCAGTCCAGGTTTGCTGCTCTCGCGAGCTGAGAATGTGATTTCCAATGACTTTGGCAGCAACCTCAGTGAAGGGTTTTGGCCTTGATCGCTGTGTTTGGTGGAGCTCAGTCATGCTCGATCTCAGTCACGTGTCTCACTGTTGCATCTCACTGATATGTGACCTCTATCCCACTGCCTTTAGAAACAAGTGCTTTGGTGGCACAACAAGTCTTAGTTTCTCAAGAAATCAGATGCTTTGTGTTCGCAGCCGCGTCATTTCAAGCAGATGCGCTGTTTCATCTAGTTTCTGCTGTTTTCTGTCCTGTCATTATTAAACCTGGTACTCAGTGACAAAGACACCTGTGGGTGATATATTCTTGACATACTGGTGCTTGGTGACTGTTAGACCTGGCATCCTTGGCGTGGTTCTCCCCTGAATTTTTGCATTTGCCTCCTGTATTTTTATTGTGTGCTGAATTTCTTTTTTGCTGGTCTAGAAGCGTTGGCCACTTTGCCACTGCTGATCAGTGCCAAAGTGCAAATGCTCCCTCTGTTAATTGTGTATATGGATTGGTGTTTCCATGATTGGCTTATTTGACTTACCCCTAAGTCCCTAGTACAGTGCACTTCGTGTGCCCAGGGCCTGTAAATCAAAAGCTGGTAGTGGACCTGCAGCACTGATTGTGCCGCCCGCACAGCAGCCTTTCAAAGGGGTCTCAGACCTGTCACTGCAGTGTCTGCGTGCAGTCTCTACTGCCATGTTGACCTTGCAAGTGCACCCACTTGCTAGGCCCTAACCTTCCCCTTTCTTAACTGTGAGTCACCCCTAAGGTGGGCCCAAGGTACCCCTGTTGGCAGGGTGCAGTGTTTGTGAAAGGAAAGACATGTTGTGATATATGTAACATGTCCTGATAGTGAACCACAGTGAATTTTGGTTTTCACTATTGAAAGGCTATCAGTCCCATAGGATAGAATGGGAATTTATTTATAACATCTCATAAATATAACTTTCCATAGGGATAAGATGGGAAGATAATGTTTTTGTATGCCTGAACTCAGAATATAAAGATGCATCTTTTAGTAAGGATGATTTTTACATTCTGTATTTGAAAATACCACTTTTAGAAAGTGGGTATTATCTTGCTTAGCCTTCCTGTGTGTCTCTGCTAGGTTTGTATATTGACCGAGTGACAGGTTCTGAGGACGTCCATTCTGTTCGGACAGCCACTTTGGGGGGCGAGGTGTGTCCTGCCTTTCCAGGGTGAGTCAGGTCTGGGCTGAATAGACCTGTGCTGCATTCAGAGTAGGAGGAGGAGATTTTTTTCACACCTGAATGGTCCTCGTCTGCCTTGGTCAATATTGTCTCCAACTCTTGCCGGGCAGCTGCAACAGAGAGGACAGAACTGGTTTTGGCTGGGCAAAAAGCTTCTCTGCCAACAGAAAACAAAGGAATTTGTGCTATGAAAAGTGGAGCCCAGACCCCAGACTTTAACCCCTTCCATGCTCATGACAAGGTCAACTCGTCATGGGTGTTACCTGCGCTGTACTTATGACGAGTTGACCTTGTCATGAAACTATAGTATTCATAAATCATGAGCACAGGAGGGGAAAACCCCCTAGCAGCCAAGGTGTTCAGATCATTTCTGTAATTCAAGAAGAACCTTTGCCAAGGAGAAGAGCTGGAGAAACTGAAGGAGAAGTACTGCCCCTTTGCTCTGTGCTGTCTGGGGTTGGCCTGCAGTGGCTTTTTCTGCCAAGGAAAGGACAAGGACTTTGCTGTGTGCTGTGTCCCCTGGTTGAGGAAGATCTCCAAGGGCTTGAAGTAGAGCTTGCCTCCTGTTCTGAAATCTCAGGGACACAAACACTTCACTACCAGCTCGACTGAACTTCCTTGCTGAGAGTTCTGACCTGCCAAGAGGTGCCTGTTGCTGAGTTGGGCCTCTGGAGGTTGTTCCTACTGTTGTGAGCTGGAAAAGACATGCACCTAAGAGAAGCACGATGCAGCCACACCTGTTGCCAATGCATCGCCGCCGTGCAGGAAGAACTTCCATGCATCGCCATTGTACCGCTGAAGAAACTGACGCAGCTCCTGCCCGAGGCTGGAGAAATCACTGCTTGCTGCATCGGGTGCACCGATCTATGGATTTCGAGATCACTGCACCGAATGCAACGTAGGTCCTGCTGTGTGGCTGTAAGAATCAACGCATCATGGGACCGCAGCTGGAGAAACCAATGCAGAGCCGTTGCCGCCGCCTCTTTATTGAGAACCGTTGAAACACGATCTCCATGCATCACAACGGGGCACCAAGTCTACAAGGACACCAGGGCTGCAGTAAGAAACTGACGCATCACCTCCCTGAGCTGTAAGAAACCGACAAATCACCTCGCCTCCAGTAAGTAATCAATGCATCACCTCCCCTGTGTGGCAGTAGGGAACCGACGCACTACTCTCTTGGAGTAAGGAACTGAATCATCACCTTCCTTGTGTGTAAGGAACCAACGTTATCACCGTCCCTGCGGCTGTTCTTGTTTAGGATTTTGACGCATCCAAGGTACTTTGTGTTAAAAGTGTTGCATCTAGAGTTTGCTATGGACAGAACTGTTTTTACCTTCTAAGAAGTTCATTTTGTTTACCATATTGCGGATTTTTGTCATTTTGGTCTTGTTTGGTTTAGGTAAAGATTACTTATTTTTCTAAACTGGTGTGGTGTCCATTTGTAGTGTTTTCACAGTTTTACTGTATGGGTGCACAAATGCTTTACACACTGCCTCTGAGATAAGCCTGTCTGCTCGTGCCAAGCTACCAAGGGGGTGAGCAGGGCAGTGGTGACTGGTAAGTGTTGGAGGGAGGGGGTGGAAGGGACACACTCTCTCTCACTCACACTAACACATACACACAACACTTAAAGCAATGTATTCACACTCACGCACGCACACAACACATTCATTCACAACACTCTTCACCAAACAGTCATTCATACACTCACGCACGCACACTAACACATCCATTCACAACACTCTTCACCAAACATCCATCCATACAAGCACCAAACAGTTTAAAACTAAAACAAACACTTACCTGCAGTCAGCTCTGCATTGGTGGGTCTGGAAGGGTTGGGACTGCTGCCTTCCCTCATTGGCTGACCGTAGAGGGAAGGCAGCAGTCCCAACGTCCTCACAGAGTGGGATGGGGTCAGTGAGACTGCTGACCCCACCCCACTCTGTGATGGAGTGTCACTGATTGACACTTGGCCCTGGATGCTTCAGGGCTTAAAACTGAAGCGGCCAGGTGCGAGGCAATCAGTGACGCTACCCCTGGTCACTGAGGGGAGGGCCTCAGGGACCTTTGCAAAGCTGAGGACATCAAGCAGACAGGAGCTGTGACTTCCTCAGCCCAGCAAAGTTCAGCTCAGGCAGACAGGAGCCTGCCTTAAATGTGCATGTCTGGCTCCTGGCTGCTTGAACTGAAAGTGAACAGTGTCTGTCAGGCTGGCCTTTGTGCAGCCTGACAAACATTGTTCATGAGGAGTGAAAGGTGGAGGGGCATGGCCCCTCATCCCCAATGTACCAGCCGGTCTTGGAGCAGGGGTTATTTTAGAAGAGTATCCCCTTACCCTGACTAGGAAGAAGGGTCCCTACTTGGACAACAGTACAAACCATTGCCAACTAGATTGCCCCATCTCTAACAGTGACTGGCACACTCTTGTCTTGGGAGGTTACTATATTTGCAGACATAGTTGTTTTGACATGGGGTGGTGAGAGGGCTGAAGCAGCCATTCCTTGCATAAATGAATGAATGAAAATATTTTCTTTAGAGCACGGCTACTCGAAAGAGTGTCCCAGCGTTTTTAGACATGCCGAAGAGGATTAGACAGTAGTTCATCCGCCCATACTCAGCCTCAGATACTTACTCCTGCCTTACTAAACTGAGGGTGTTGCTGGACAAGGCACCACATCTTCCTGAATCCCATCGATGTTCAGGAGTGGCTGGATAAGTATAGAGCAGAGGGAATGAGGGACTCCCTCTGATGGACGCTCTGTGGACGTTAACTCAGATGATACCTTGGGTGGTGTAGCAGTATATGCCACTTGTGACACCCAGACAGCAAATGAGCTGCTTTGAATACCCGATGGTATGTTGGAAAGGTAGGCTTGAGTAATATCCTATCCCCCATCTGGTTCTAACCTTGTACCATGTTTCCAAGGCTGCCCTGAGAATCTTCAAACGTACTCGCTTGAAATATTTTGGTGCCCCAAACTTATATAGGAAAGCCTCATCACCCCCTCCTTCTTCGGTTCTTGCCATTTCTCCCAACAATCTTCCCAAAGCTGACTCTTCTGGTTTCGCAAGTAGCATCCGAATTCCTTTGAATTGAAATGCTACCGCATACAAGCTGATATCGGGAAGGGCCAGTCCCCCTTTATCAAGTTTGCGTCTCAGTTTCTTCCAGGATGACCTTACACCCTTTTCTCCCCAGATAAAACTCCCAATTTTACCCTGCACCTTACTAATGCTATTACGTGGAAAGGCCAGGGGTATTGTGGAAAACAGGTAAGACAGCTTCGAAAGAATGACCATCTTTACTAAATTTACTTTCCCATAGATTGTTAAGGGAAGGCTCCTCCATCTGCTAAAAAAGGCGGTCTATTTCTTTGATGGTTCTATTTAGATTAATCTGGGGGATTTTTTCAAAGTCTTTGATGACGTAGATACCTAAGTATCTTAACTCGTTACTAGTTCTGCCTTCCCATTGTTGAAAGGTTCCAGCACATCACCCCATTCTTTGATGTATTTGCTAAATAACCTGACAGTGAGCCAAAACCCTCCAATAGCGCTTCTACATGGGGGATAACCAGCTCAGGGTCATTGGCATATAATACCAAATCAGCAGCATACAAGGCTGACTTACAGCTATTTGGGATTCCCCTGGAACAACTTGTTGTCTTAGAGACAGTTTGGCGGTACCCATCAAGAGAGCGGGCATAGATATCTGGTCCGACCTGTTAGACTCAGAGGGGATCCACTCCTGGGAACTGCTGAGGGCTAGGATCGGCCTAGGGTTTCCCAGATTTAAGTATCTACAACTGGTATCCTGGTTCAATGCAATAAAGGGGGACGTGGGAGGGAATTGGGATATTGAACGTCTGTTTCAATTTGCACACCCGATGAAGAAACAGATTTTAGTGTGATATAACCATCTTTTAGAAGCTGAAGATCTGGAAGTCCCACCCCTATCTTTGGTCTGGAATCAAACTTCCCTAGAACCCTCTATAGACGCCCTGTTTGAGCCTTCATTGAAAGTACTATATAAATATATAAAACCCACAAGAGGGGCGTGGCTTGGACGCTGATGGCGGTGGTCGAGTGAGCGCTCGGCTCCGAGACTGAGCCCGCATTTATCCTGAATCCCTAGGGTCTTAAGCGCCCCGATCCCCTCAAATCGAAGAGCGTAGTGAGGCTGACTTGGTGGGGCACCTGAAGATACCCGGAAACCGACTGATCTTGACGAAAACCGAAGTTGTGAAGGAAGCGGAGCAGAGCTCAAGATGGCGCCCGCTCCAGCTCGATAGAACTAGCGAGAATCTCAGCCCGGAGGAGACCGCCGGCTTTGCGCTTGCCTTCTTTCCATCTCTTCCCTCGGAGAAGCGGAGGTCCACCCGACGGCCCGGGAGGTTACAGACACCGAAGACTTCCCCGGAAGATCGCTGGTCAATCTGTCGGCGTTGCGAAGGCCCTCACTGCCGGAGGGCGTGGCTGGAGGCGCTGAGCTGACCGAGACGGGCGAACTTACTCCGTCTAGATCCTGAAACTAACGGTGAGGGTGCTCGACGCCACTGAGTTCGGACCCCCTCGGGTCCTGAGGAACATTACAAGCGGCGATCCAACACTCGGATGTCCTGCCGGAGGTTCGGCTACATCGGCGGCAGAAGACCGAGGCCTACCTTGGCCCGGTGGGACTACGTTGCCTGGCGGTGATCGCTCCTACTTCCCCACTCAGTTGCTCCCGGAGACTCGGTTGCGGCTCACCACAGGAGGGCTGACCAGTGGAGGAACTCTGCACCACTACGCTGGGAACGGCAGAAGGCCTATATCACCACGGCCGTACACCGGAAGGCAATCAGCTGAAACCCCCTCCTGGCTGGTCGACTGTCGAGCCCCCTACTGCAGAGCACGGCCGTCATGGGGAAACCAAGGGGACCTAAAGGTGGCACTCCAGCCGTCTCGGACACGGAGACTCCGGATAAAGACGACCGACACGACCCAGAGAGATCCGGAGGCCCTCACCTACAGCAACAATTTGATAGGATCCTAGAGGCGATCGCAGATACACGATCGGCCTTACAACAGGACATTGCCCAAGTCGCAACTAGTTTGGGCCTTCTCAGAGCGGACCATGGTAAGCTCTCGGACAGGGTCAAAGAGGTGGAGAGCTCCGTGAGGGTCCTGGAACCAGCGCAAAAGACCCTGGCCGCTACGATAAAAGATGCCCTAACCCGGATCGGTGAATTGGAGAGACGAGCGGAGGGCGCTGAAGGGCGCAATAGGAGGAATAACATCCGTGTGGTGGGCCTACCGGAGAAGATTGAAAATGGCGACATGGTGGCCTATCTGGAGAATTGGCTCCGGAATGCAGTGGCACCTGAAGGGCTCTCCTCCTTCTACACCCTGGAGCGGGCACACAGGGTACCGGCCAGGCCTCCTCAACAAGGCACTTCCCCGCGCCCGGTGGTGGCGCGATTATTACATTTCCGGGACAGGGATCTTCTCCTCAATGCCGCCAGGCACAATGGCCCGTACCAGGTGGAGAACAGTCAAGTGAACATTTTCTCTGACTACACTTATGAGACCCAGCGTAAGCGGACCTCTTTCCTAGCGGTCAAACCAGAGTTGCGGAGCGAGGGCATTCAGTACTCCCTACTCTTTCCAGCGAAACTCCGCATCATCCTTGATGACACGACCAAATTCTTTGAAAATCCAGAGGACGTCTGCAATTGGCTTGAACTGTACAGAGCTGGTAAAGATGGCTTTGGTTCTTCCTTTCAAACGTCGGAGGCTGGACAACAACGGAGATCCAAAAGACTTCGGAGCCGCCGCGGTAAACCGGGCAGACCCTCGAAGGTGGAGACTGCAGCCGAGCGGCGGGGAGTGTTGGAGATGGTTTCCAACTTATCTGGCTCCCAAGGCGGACCCATCACCAAAGACTCGGAACCTGGCGGAGAAGGGGGCCAATTGGACACGGAGGACTCGGAGACTGACAGTGTGAACTTACCTGTGATTATTCCTGACTCGGCAGAAGGCCTACTAGATGGGCAGGGATGAACTCGGGTGAGCTGATTCCATTTGGGTGGGGGAATATGGCGGAGCGTTTAGGGTCCATGGAAGTCGCTGCTGGGCCATGGATCACCGGATGGGTTGGGGTGGCTTTCTATGCCCGATATTCATGATCTGGGGCTCGGTCGGGTCTCGGCAGCCTGAGACTCGGTGTCCCCTTGTTGGTGCTCGACCCCCACTCGGCCCTTAAGGCACACCTGCGGTGGCTACCGTAGGATTAGCTGGGATGGGGGGTTTTCTGAGGGTACGGTTTGGATGGGAACTGGATGGTATTATTTGGGACCTGTTCTGGGGAGGGTGGAAGGGAGTTTGTTGCAGGGGGAAGTTCTGTTGTTATTGGGGGGGGGACCGCCATTGGTGTTGAATTGACTGTAAAACTATCTATAACTGAGCATTGCTGGAGGAACCTAGATGAGACACTATGGGACAATGGCTGATGTCACTAATCTGAAATGTATCACTTGGCATGTGCGAGGCCTTCAACCATGTCCAGACGGCACAAGATCCACGCTTACCTGGTGCGTAGAGGGGTGCAGATTGTGCTGCTACAAGAGACACACCTTACTAAAGCAGAAGGGTTGGCGCTACAGCGTAGGTGGAGAGGGCAGGTATACTACACCACATACTCAGCTTACGCGAGAGGGGTGTTGATCTGGGTGCGGGCTGGGGTACCCCTGCAGGTTACCAAATCAGTGGTGGATCCAGAGGGACGATACGTGGCAATTTCTGGCACATTGGGGGGTAGGGCTCTGAACATTTGTTGCATTTATGCGCCTAATGTGGACCAACTTGCTTTCCTGACCACGCTATCGGGCTCCTTGGCCCATTTCCTGTCGGGGACCCTCCTGATGGGAGGAGACTTTAACTCGGTGCTGGACGTTGATATCGATCGTTCACACCCCCCCCCCCCTTCCGGACTCCCCAGTCCGACGGGTGGCTAAAGGCAGGAGGGAGTGGCAGACTCAATGGGGGCTGACGGACATTTGGCGAGCACAACACCCATGTACCAAGGACTACTCATACTTTTCTGGTATGCATGAACTGCATGTCAGACTGGATGGGCTGTTGGGATCGACGGAACTAGTGTCCGCGACCGTGCGGTCTGAATACTTGACCAGAACCATCTCTGACCACAACCCCCTGTTACCGGATTTTGTACGTGGGTAACCTTTTCAAACGTTACTACCTCCACAGGGATCATGCTGGCTGTGGGGAGGAAGGTTGAAGGGGGACGAAATGGAATATTAGCAAAGTTTTCTGGTGTGGGATGTAACTCGAAAAAAGCCTGGAGGCGTACTCGTCTAAAAAATCTCACCAGCTCGGTTTGCAGTTCCATAAAATTAGGAGGAACTGTAGGGACAAAGGATAATCCTTTTTTGAGCAGGGATAACTCATCTTCTGCCAAGGTATGTGATGACAGGTTAAAGATGGGAATGGTAGTCAGGTTTTTGTTGTGTGTGCATAAGGAACTCTCTTTTACCATTGGTAATAGTTGAAAACAAGACCTGCTGCACACTTATGTATAAGTTCAAGCAAAATAGATGTCACAATGGACATAAAGTTCAAAATCCATGGGCGAAGATGTGGAACATCAGTATTTCGGTTCCTCTTTTATTATTCAATATAAGCCAGCCGACACGTGTTTTGTCGCAAGAAAACACAGTTTCCGCGACTCCTCAGGGCTGTAGGTAATGGATAAGAAACCACAGGTTGCGGTGCCGGTGATAATTCCGACCCGGCTCCGCTCGAGACCGGGTAAAAGTAACTGTCGGGATACAAGTTGACTTATCCAGAAGGGAAATTCTCCAGCGGGTTTGCGGAGACTCTTTATTAGGCAGTATTGTTGCGTATTTAGATCGTTAGCGAGAATACATCAGGGGTGCGTATCTGCCCACGTGTATACAGCGCGGGCAGTGTGGAAACTTCTGGTGTGGATAGTCCCCGTAGTGCGGGGAGATTCCAGCGACGTGATCGCTGGGTTTATGGTTTCGGTTCCGGGTGCAGCAGGTCTTGTTTTCATTGTATTCAGTGTGTCTTTCTAAGCACATTTTGAGGGGTTTCAGGGACTTGCCCCTTACTTGCATGCACCTTCTGCATTACAGCATCTCTTCTACGTGTAACCTGAGCAGTGCGCCCAGTATTTCCCTCAAACCTAAAACCCTGTCCTTTTGCTGACCATTGGTAATAGTTGTTGCGAGTTCTGCGCTCGCCAGGGGGGTTGTGCCATCGTTGGGTTTTCTTTACTTTGGGATCATCTTCAGGACTACAGTAAACATTTTGCACCTTTTAATGTAAAATCAGCACAGTAGAGTTTTGTAATTGACATGTTGTAATAATGAACATTTCCCTTTGAGATAACTTATCTCTTTTTCCCCTCCCTCTTTATCCTCCTATGTTTAATATTACAGGCTTGTTTCAAAATATACTCAGGCAAAATGTTTACTGTAGTCCTGAAGATGATCCCAATTTAATTTTTGGAGACAGGGATCGAAACGTAACGTCGACAGTTTGTGCAGTTCTGCTTCCCTTTTCAATCTTGTAATACGTGTTGCAGTTACTGTCGGTTTTGAGCTTATGTAATACTTCACTGTACTATAAGCCTGTCAGGCCCAGGGGCGCTTGCGGTCTAGGGCCCGCCCCATTTGGCCTTCGGCCATGTCCCAAACGTTTATGTGGAAAGACTCATGGGTCTTCCCCTGCTGGACATTGGTGGTTGCTTTGTTATAGGGCTAGGGCAGGCTAAACTTTGGAAATGTATTTTGCCCTAAAAATTCCATTGATTCCCTATGGTCCGCCAGATGAGTGAGGTTTGGCAGGGTACCCGAGATGAGTGAGGTTTGGCAGGGTACGCGAGATGCGTGCACTTTGGCAACCGCGTACCACGAGATGCGTGCAATTTGGCATGCTGTCGCATTTCAACGCCGCAAGCAGGGGAAATTACGCGGGTGTGGTTACGTTGATGTACCTGACCACACCCAAGGATCTGTGCTCACTATTCTGGAGATTTCTGAGAAGGAGGTTGATTCCAGGCAGGCTCTATGTTTTGGTATGCTGTTTAACCCTTTGATGCAGATTCGTGTGTGCCGCGCTGAAGCAGACCTTTCCGGAGGAGCTTCTTGAGTTGGTAACTTCTCCGGCAGTCTTTAAGAAGGTGGTTTTGGACCGAATTTCTTCGAGGAATTTCTTCCTTTGGGGTCCAGAGTTTGCAGATGAACCTATAATTAAGAGTAGGTCGTACTCTTTAGGTATGAAGGCGATTTAATGCACAAAAAGGTTTTTATTTTTTGTATTTACAGAATCTAAAGAGCAAGAAAGATTTAAACGCTGTTTCAGTTTTTTATATCATGTTATTTAAGGAATTAGAAATCTTCAATGTTTTTGGTATGAAGTAAACCCAACATAATATTTCGAATAGAAAGTTATTGTTTTAACACAGAAACAAGATAAATCTCTTGCTTATGTTTTTTACATGTAACTTGATTATGAAGCTATAACAAGACAAAATTAGAGCATTTTGCAATACACAGTTTCGTGCTATGTGAACAAGTTTAAAGGTTTTGATACTATCTAACAGTGAACAATTTACAGAAGATAATGTAAATCGTGCTATTTTTTCTGAGAGAGTTTTATCAGAAAAGTACAGATGTTTTATGTGCAAAGAAATATCAAGCATTTGGAGAATAATTTGTATAAAAGGTCAAATTGCAAGAGGTTTAATTGCAATATTATTTCACAGAATTTTGTGAAGTGAATCTAGTTTTACATGAAAACTCCATGCTTAGATTGCTGCTTGCATTAAGGAAAACTTACTGAAATATAAGTAAATAGGTATTAGTGTGTGTCTAACTTTTTCCTTTTCAGATATCCCTCCCAGCTGTTCCCTTCCCAACTCCCCTTTTCCCCCCGCTTGATCACTTCAATATTCTGTGTAATAATTACCATCAGAATTGGAGGTATCGAGAGGTGGGCCCTTATATCATCGCATCAGAACCCGAGGAAGACTTCGTCTGACAGAATAGTGAGCCCACAAATTATTTTCCTCCCGATCTGACTGTGTTGACATAATGGCCACCATGGATGATTTACTTGCGGCAATAGTTAAAATGCAGGCAGATTTAAATGAAACTATGGCTGCTACAGCATTGTTGTCTGATAAAGTAGATAATATTCAGATTTTGAACACTCCCCTTCCTGAGGAGGCGCAAGACACTAGAGCTTCCACAAATATATCAGTAACTGTTCCACCACAAATTCCTCTGACTGCGCCAGAACGTTTTTCAGGAGACCCTTCTAAGGTTCAAATATTTTTAACACAAATAGAATTGCATTTCTCTTGTAGACCTGCAGCATTTCCCACCCCTCAATCCAGAATAGCTTTTCTAATTTCTTATCTGTCTAGAGATGCTGCAAATTGGGCAGTTCCGCTAGTACCTCAAGATAGCGCTCTATTGTATAACTGGCGGCGCTTTGTAGAAGAATTTGAGAAAGTATTCGACAGACGAACAGTAACTTTGTCTGCAGATCGAGAACTGTTACAATTAAGACAAGGAAATCGAGATCTCATTGCCTACTTGTCACATTTTAATAGATTGGTCGCAGAAACCTCTTGGCCTGAAGAAAAAAGAGCAGCACTTTTCTATCAAGGGTTGAAGGACGATTTGCGAGATGTGTTAGCTCAAATTGACCCACAACCAACAACTTGTTCAGATTTAATTAATCTAACTTTGAGATTGGATCACAGACTATCAGAACGAAGGGGTGATAAAAGAAGAGGAGAGAAACCTAATTGGAAAAGTGAAACTAAACCCAGAACTCAGTTCACACATTCTGAATCTAGCTCTGAACCAATGGAAATTGGAACCCTTAGACAACCATTGTCAAAAGACGAGAAAGAGAATAGACGCAAAAATGGACAGTGTCTCTATTGTGGGCGCAAAGGACACTTTGTGAAAGATTGTATGTTGAAACCTAAGAATAAAACTCCAACCACAGGTAAAGTGTCAGTTTTGGAAACAAAAGACTTTGAGTCGGGAAACTAACATGCCCAGGATTGGTAGAAGGGGATATCTTGGGAACCATTGCTTACCCTTCAATAAACTCTTGTGTAAGTAATTTCAAAGCACATTTTCGATTAGCAGTTCAAATACAACTGATTCACAAAATCTGGCAAATGGAAGTTTTAATTGACTCTGGGGCCACAGGAAACTTTGTCGATTTAAAAACCGCCCAGCGATTGAGTATCATCTGTGAGAAAAAAGACACTCCTGAAATAGTCCAAGCCGTAGATGGAAAAGTTTTGTCCGGAGGTCCAGTCACCATGCAAACCTCAAAGGTAATAATGTGTTGTGAAGACTCAAAAAAGAGATATCATAGAGAGGAGGTTCAATTCGATGTAATCCAAGCACCTCAATACGGCTTTATTTTAGGAATGCCATGGCTCTGTCTACATAATCCAATTATTGACTGGCAAAAGAGAGAACTTGTATTCCAATCTGATTTTTGTCAATCATCTTGTATGGGAACTCTCACAAAAACAATCAGTCAAATTGCTACTGCAGAGGAAAAAGAGACAATTCTACCCAAATGTTACAAAATGTTTCAGGAGGTATTCAGTGAAGAGAAAGCAGCAGTCCTTCCTCCTCATCGCAGCAATGATTGCCAAATCGATCTCATGCCGGGTTCATGTGTACCGAACTGTAGGATTTATGCACTCTCTGAAACAGAAAGTCAACACTTGAGAGAATACTTGGATCAATATCTTGAAAATGGGTTCATTCGTCCTTCAAAGTCACCAGCCGCCTCCCCTTTGTTTTTTATTCCAAAAGCAAATGGTGAATTAAGAACGTGCATTGACTATAGGGCTTTGAACAAAATCACCATCAAAAACAAATATCCCTTACCATTAATCCCAGTTCTTTTAGATCAAGTAAAAACAGCAGTAATTTACACCAAGCTTGATCTAAGAGGAGCATACCATCTGGTGAGAATCAGACAAGGAGACGAATGGAAAACTGCATTTAAAACTAGATATGGACTGTTCGAATATTTGGTAATGCCGTTTGGTCTTTGTAATGCGCCAGCAGCCTTCCAGTTTTTTCTCAATGATGTTCTACGGGAATTTCTAGATTTATTTGTTATTGTCTATATAGATGATATCTTAATTTATTCCGATTCAGAAGAAAAGCACGAAGGTCATGTCAAACAAGTTTTAAAGGCATTACAATCACACAATCTGTATTGCAAGTTATCCAAATGCGATTTTCATGTCTTTGAGGTCGAATTTCTTGGAGTACTGCTCACACCAACGGGCATGAAAATGACTGATAGAAAAATAAAGGCAGTAGCAGAATGGCCAATCCCAAAATCTGTTCGAGATGTGCAATGTTTTTTGGGCTTCGCAAACTTCTATCGACGATTTATCGATCACTTTTCAGCAGTCGTAGCTCCCATAACTCGTCTGTTACGAAAAAAGGTGAAGTTCGAATGGACTACAGAAGCAAATGAAGCATTCCAAAGTTTGAAAAAAGCTTTTACTGAAGCCCCAATTTTGATGCATCCTGATGTGAATGAACCTTTTATAATCGAAGCGGATGCCTCAGATGTTGCAATTGCAGCCATTTTATCTCAGAGACATCACAAAATTGGTCAAATGCATCCTGTCGCTTATATGTCTCGTAAATTGAATGCAGCTGAACAGAATTACATAATTGCAGAGAAAGAGTTGCTTGCAATACTTGAAGCATTCAAGGAATGGAGACATTATATTATGGGAGCAAAATTCACAGTAACAGTGTATACAGATATGGATGATGTTCTTTGCAGAATATCATTTCATAGTAACCTATCGACCTGGACAAGACAACAAAAAGGCGGATGCTTTATCCAGGAAAGACTCAACATTACATAAGTGTGAAGGAACTCCACAAGCAATAATAGAACCTGACAAAGTGATCTGTTTGTTGAATGCTGATCAGTTCTTAGACAGTATACATGAGAATTTTCCTCCATCACAATGGGAGAAATGGAATAACAAGAAGAAAAACCAAACAATCAAAGAAGGAATACCATTTCATGGAAAACAAGTCTACCTTCCAACCAAGGAATTACATGAGACGGTCTTTAATTGGCTACATTCCCACCCTATGGCAGGACATCCAGGTCCAAAAAAGACTGTAGAAAAGATTCAAAACTTGTTTTGGTGGGCAACTCTCAAAAAGGATGTTTCTTTGATGGCTCAAAACTGTGAAACATGCGCTAGATTTAAAACTGATCATAGCAAACCAAAAGGTTTGTTACAAGTCTTACCAACACCAATCAAACCATGGGAACATGTTTCTTTAGATTTAATCACGAATTTACCACTAGTGAATCTTCATTCAGTAATTTTGGTAGTAGTGGACAGTTTAACAAAATATGCCCATTTCATTGCTTGTAAAAAATTGCCAACAGCAGGACAATTAGCGCAAATACTACTAACAAACATTGTGCGATTACATGGTTTGCCTTCAGTGTTACTGTCTGATCGAGGGTCTCAGTTTTCATCTAAATTCTGGCAGCAATGGTGTCAAAGTCTACAAATCACATCTAATATGTCTACTAGTTACCATCCCCAAACTGATGGTCAAACTGAACGATTAAATCAGACATTAAAGCAATACTTAAGATGTTACGTAGAAGACTCCAAGAGATCTTGGTATGATTTGCTTTGGATTGCAGAAATGGCTTATAACACATCACTGCATTCTTCAACTGGGTCATCTCCATTTGAGGCTCTCTATGGCTATTTACCAAACACAATTCCCTTAGTATTGCCCAAACATGTAAGTGATACACCTGCAGTACAGGATGCTATACAACATATGCAAACTGTTCACCAACAAACTCACCAACGTTTACTACAAAGTAAGGAAAAGTACAAACAGCAGTATGATAAACATCATAGACCTGGTCCAAGATATGTTGCGGGGGATAAAGTTTGGTTGTCTACCAAGAATTAACCTTCAAAAGAAAAAGTATGTTTCATCCTAAGTTTATTGGGCCATATTCAGTACTTCGTCAAGTCAATCCAGTAACGTACAAATTGTTACTTCCAAAAACTTTGAGAATCCATCCAGTGTTCCATACATCCCTTTTGAAACCAGCTAGACAAAATGTTGCAACTAGGCCAGCGCCAGTTTTGGTTCAGGGTAACTGGGAATACGAGGTAAAGGACATACTGGATTCTAAACTAAGGAGAAGCAGATTGTGGTATCTTGTCTCCTGGAAAGGTTACGGAGCTGAGAACGATTCTTGGGAACCGGCAGAGAACATTCATGCCTCTCGCTTGGTGCGACGTTTTCACCTCCTTCATCCCTCGAAGCCTGGCCCTAGACCGCTCCAGGTAGGGGGGAATACTGTCAGGCCCAGGAGCGCTTGCGGTCTAGGGCCCGCCCCATTTGGCCTTCGGCCATGTCCCAAACGTTTATGTGGAAAGACTCATGGGTCTTCCCCTGCTGGACATTGGTGGTTGCTTTGTTATAGGGCTAGGGCAGGCTAAACTTTGGAAATGTATTTTGCCCTAAAAATTCCATTGATTCCCTATGGTCCGCGAGATGAGTGAGGTTTGGCAGGGTACGCGAGATGAGTGAGGTTTGGCAGGGTACGCGAGATGCGTGCACTTTGGCAACCGCGTACCGCGAGATGCGTGCAATTTGGCATGCTGTCGCATTTCAACGCCGCAAGCAGGGGAAATTACGCGGGTGTGGTTACGTTGATGTACGTGACCACACCCAAGGATCTGTGCTCACTATTCTGGAGATTTCTGAGACGGAGGTTGATTCCAGGCAGGCTCTGTGTTTTGGTATGCTGTTTAACCCTTTGATGCAGATTCGTGTGTGCCGCGCTGGAGCAGACCTTTCCGGAGGAGCTTCTTGAGTTGGTAACTTCTCCGGCAGTCTTTGAGAAGGTGGTTTTGGACTGAATTTCTTCGAGGAATTTCTTCCTTTGGGGTCCAGAGTTTGCAGATGAACCTATAATTAAGAGTAGGTCGTACTCTTTAGGTATGAAGGCGATTTAATGCACAAAAAGGTTTTTATTTTTTGTATTTACAGAATCTAAAGAGCAAGAAAGATTTAAACGCTGTTTCAGTTTTTTATATCATGTTATTTAAGGAATTAGAAATCTTCAATGTTTTTGGTATGAAGTAAACCCAACATAATATTTCGAATAGAAAGTTATTGTTTTAACACAGAAACAAGATAAATCTCTTGCTTATGTTTTTTACATGCAACTTGATTATGAAGCTATAACAAGACAAAATTAGAGCATTTTGCAATACACAGTTTCGTGCTATGTGAACAAGTTTAAAGGTTTTGATACTATCTAACAGTGAACAATTTACAGAAGATAATGTAAATCGTGCTATTTTTTCTGAGAGAGTTTTATCAGAAAAGTACAGATGTTTTATGTGCAAAGAAATATCAAGCATTTGGAGAATAATTTGTATAAAAGGTCAAATTGCAAGAGGTTTAGTTGCGATATTATGCCACAGAATTTTGTGAAGTGAATCTAGTTTTACATGAAAACTCCATGCTTAGATTGCTGCTTGCATTAAGGAAAACTTACTGAAATATAAGTAAATAGGTATTAGTGTGTGTCTAACTTTTTCCTTTTCAGATATCCCTCCCAGCTGTTCCCTTCCCAACTCCCCTTTTCCCCCCGCTTGATCACTTCAATATTCTGTGTAATAATTACAATCAGAATTGGAGGTATCGAGAGGTGGGCCCTTATATCATCGCATCAGATTCCGAGGAAGACTTCGTCTGACAGAATAGTGAGCCCACAAATTATTTTCCTCCCGATCTGACTGTGTTGACATAATGGCCACCATGGATGATTTACTTGCGGCAATAGTTAAAATGCAGGCAGATTTAAATGAAACTATGGCTGCTACAGCATTGTTGTCTGATAAAGTAGATAATATTCAGATTTTGAACACTCCCCTTCCTGAGGAGGCGCAAGACACTAGAGCTTCCACAAATATATCAGTAACTGTTCCACCACAAATTCCTCTGACTGCGCCAGAACGTTTTTCAGGAGACCCTTCTAAGGTTCAAATATTTTTAACACAAATAGAATTGCATTTCACTTGTAGACCTGCAGCATTTCCCACCCCTCAATCTAGAATAGCTTTTCTAATTTCTTATCTGTCTAGAGATGCTGCAAATTGGGCAGTTCCGCTAGTACCTCAAGATAGCGCTCTATTGTATAACTGGCGTTGCTTTGTAGAAGAATTTGAGAAAGTATTCGACAGACGAACAGTAACTTTGTCTGCAGATCGAGAACTGTTACAATTAAGACAAGGAAATCGAGATCTCATTGCCTACTTGTCACATTTTAATAGATTGGTCGCAGAAACCTCTTGGCCTGAAGAAAAAAGAGCAGCACTTTTCTATCAAGGGTTGAAGGACGATCTGAAAGATGTGTTAGCTCAAATTGACCCACAACCAACAACTTGTTCAGATTTAATTAATCTAACTTTGAGATTGGATCACAGACTATCAGAACGAAGGGGTGATAAAAGAAGAGGAGAGAAACCTAATTGGAAAAGTGAAACTAAACCCAGAACTCAGTTCACACATTCTGAATCTAGCTCTGAACCAATGGAAATTGGAACCCCTAGACAACCATTGTCAAAAGACGAGAAAGAGAATAGACGCAAAAATGGACAGTGTCTCTATTGTGGACGCAAAGGACACTTTGTGAAAGATTGTATGTTGAAACCTAAGAATAAAACTCCAACCACAGGTAAAGTGTCAGTTTTGGAAACAAAAGACTTTGAGTCGGGAAACGAACATGCCCAGGATTGGTAGAAGGGGATATCTTGGGAACCATTGCTTACCCTTCAATAAACTCTTGTGTAAGTAATTACAAAGCACATTTTCGATTAGCAGTTCAAATACAACTGATTCACAAAATCTGGCAAATGGAAGTTTTAATTGACTCTGGGGCCACAGGAAACTTTGTCGATTTAAAAACCGCCCAGCGATTGAGTATCATCTGTGAGAAAAAAGACACTCCTGAAATAGTCCAAGCCGTAGATGGAAAAGTTTTGTCCGGAGGTCCAGTCACCATGCAAACCTCAAAGGTAATAATGTGTTGTGAAGACTCAAAAAAGAGATATCATAGAGAGGAGGTTCAATTCGATGTAATCCAAGCACCTCAATACGGCTTTATTTTAGGAATGCCATGGCTCTGTCTACATAATCCAATTATTGACTGGCAAAAGAGAGAACTTGTATTCCAATCTGATTTTTGTCAATCATCTTGTATGGGAACTCTCACAAAAACAATCAGTCAAATTGCTACTGCAGAGGAAAAAGAGACAATTCTACCCAAATGTTACAAAATGTTTCAGGAGGTATTCAGTGAAGAGAAAGCAGCAGTCCTTCCTCCTCATCGCAGCAATGATTGCCAAATCGATCTCATGCCGGGTTCATGTGTACCGAACTGTAGGATTTATGCACTCTCTGAAACAGAAAGTCGACACTTGAGAGAATACTTGGATCAATATCTTGAAAATGGGTTCATTCGTCCTTCAAAGTCACCAGCCGCCTCCCCTTTGTTTTTTATTCCAAAAGCAAATGGTGAATTAAGAACGTGCATTGACTATAGGGCTTTGAACAAAATCACCATCAAAAACAAATATCCCTTACCATTAATCCCAGTTCTTTTAGATCAAGTAAAAACAGCAGTAATTTACACCAAGCTTGATCTAAGAGGAGCATACCATCTGGTGAGAATCAGACAAGGAGACGAATGGAAAACTGCATTTAAAACTAGATATGGACTGTTCGAATATTTGGTAATGCCGTTTGGTCTTTGTAATGCGCCAGCAGCCTTCCAGTTTTTTCTCAATTATGTTCTACGGGAATTTCTAGATTTATTTGTTATTGTCTATATAGATGATATCTTAATTTATTCCGATTCAGAAGAAAAGCACGAAGGTCATGTCAAACAAGTTTTAAAACTGCCTATGCTGAGCAGCTTTTCTAGAAACAATACTTTGATAATTGTGCATGAACAATAAACATGAACAATGGCTTTTGAAATTGCAGCGTTTCTTTTAATTTTTTAGCAGACTATTTTGCTTTTTAGTCTTTTGCTTGTTTTTTGGCATGAGAATACAAAAAAATGTGTTAAGAAAATACTACACATTTACATATACACAAGAAAAAACACACTTTGGTATGTACAAAATTCACTCAAACTGACATTCAACACATTCTTGGCCATCCAGACATACAAAAAACATTCATACAGGTCCCATCATCATAATACAGTTTGTAATAATACAAGAATAATAACAGTTGTCAATTTCAAACGAAAGTGAGACTTTTTTTCAGTTTTTTTAGAAGGAATAATAATCCATCACTTGAATGACACAACCATAACCACAATGATGATATGGGACCGGGTCAGGTCGACGCGTTTCGAACCCTATCCTTAACAGGTTCTCATCAGGACCACAGTGTTACTTAATACGTGGGTCAAAGCTCCTCAAAATAGTATAGAAAGCCGATGTATTCCCATCATAGGGGAGCGGAGAGGTGCTTACAGCGCGTGTGCGCTAACCAATGATTGTTGGATTGCGCTCGGTCCGCGATTTCTGGATCCGGCGCCTCTGAGAAACCAAATTACACTCTCAGAACAGTATTTCGATCGTCCTCGCTCCTCACACAGTCACTGCTTGCAAGTAGTATTTTCTTAACACATTTTTTTGTATTCTCATGCCAAAAAACAAGCAAAAGACTAAAAAGCAAAATAGTCTGCTAAAAAATTAAAAGAAACGCTGCAATTTCAAAAGCCATTGTTCATGTTTATTGTTCATGCACAATTATCAAAGTATTGTTTCTAGAAAAGCTGCTCAGCATAGGCAGTTGTGTTGTTTTTCAAGTTATTATTGGCTCAGCCTTGCTGAGTTTTGAGTCAAACCCTTACTGTTTTTCAAACAAGTTTTAAAGGCATTACAATCACACAATCTGTATTGCAAGTTATCCAAATGCGATTTTCATGTCTTTGAGGTCGAATTTCTTGGAGTACTGCTCACACCAACGGGCATGAAAATGACTGATAGAAAAATAAAGGCAGTAGCAGAATGGCCAATCCCAAAATCTGTTCGAGATGTGCAATGTTTTTTGGGCTTCGCAAACTTCTATCGACGATTTATCGATCACTTTTCAGCAGTCGTAGCTCCCATAACTCGTCTGTTATGAAAAAAGGTGAAGTTCGAATGGACAACAGAAGCAAATGAAGCATTCCAAAGTTTGAAAAAAGCTTTTACTGAAGCCCCAATTTTGATGCATCCTGATGTGAATTAACCTTTTATAATCGAAGCGGATGCCTCAGATGTTGCAATTGCAGCCATTTTATCTCAGAGACATCACAAAATTGGTCAAATGCATCCTGTCGCTTATATGTCTCGTAAATTGAATGCAGCTGAACAGAATTACATAATTGCAGAGAAAGAGTTGCTTGCAATACTTGAAGCATTCAAGGAATGGAGACATTATATTATGGGAGCAAAATTCACAGTAACAGTGTATACAGATCACAGAAACTTACAATGCATGAGTTCAGCCAGAATGTTAACTCCACGACAAATGAGATGGATGATGTTCTTTGCAGAATATCATTTCATAGTAACCTATCGACCTGGACAAGACAACAAAAAGGCGGATGCTTTATCCAGGAAAGACTCAACATTACATAAGTGTGAAGGAACTCCACAAGCAATAATAGAACCTGACAAAGTGATCTGTTTGTTGAATGCTGATCAGTTCTTAGACAGTATACATGAGAATTTTCCTCCATCACAATGGGAGAAATGGAATAACAAGAAGAAAAACCAAACAATCAAAGAAGGAATACCATTTCATGGAAAACATCTCTACCTTCCAACCAAGGAATTACATGAGACGGTCTTTAATTGGCTACATTCCCATCCTATGGCAGGACATCCAGGTTCAAAAAAGACTGTAGAAAAGATTCAAAACTTGGTTTGGTGGCCAACTCTCAAAAAGGATGTTTCTTTGATGGCTCAAAACTGTGAAACATGCGCTAGATTTAAAACTGATCATAGCAAACCAAAAGGTTTGTTACAAGTCTTACCAACACCAATCAAACCATGGGAACATGTTTCTTTAGATTTCATCACGAATTTACCACTAGTGAAGCTTCATTCAGTAATTTTGGTAGTAGTGGACAGTTTAACAAAATATGCCCATTTCATTGCTTGTAAAAAATTGCCAACAGCAGGACAATTAGCGCAAATACTACTAACAAACATTGTGCGATTACATGGTTTGCCTTCAGTGTTACTGTCTGATCGAGGGTCTCAGTTTTCATCTAAATTCTGGCAGCAATGGTGTCAAAGTCTACAAATCACATCTAATATGTCTACTAGTTACCATCCCCAAACTGATGGTCAAACTGAACGATTAAATCAGACATTAAAGCAATACTTAAGATGTTACGTAGAAGACTCCAAGAGATCTTGGTATGATTTGCTTTGGATTGCAGAAATGGCTTATAACACATCACTGCATTCTTCAACTGGGTCATCTCCATTTGAGGCTCTCTATGGCTATTTACCAAACACAATTCCTTTAGTATTGCCCAAACATGTAAGTGATACACCTGCAGTACAGGATGCTATACAACATATGCAAACTGTTCACCAACAAACTCACCAACGTTTACTACAAAGTAAGGAAAAGTACAAACAGCAGTATGATAAACATCATAGACCTGGTCCAAGATATGTTGCGGGGGATAAAGTTTGGTTGTCTACCAAGAACTTAACCTTCAAAAGAAAAAGTATGTTTCATCCTAAGTTTATTGGACCATATTCAGTACTTCGTCAAGTCAATCCAGTAACGTACAAATTGTTACTTCCAAAAACTTTGAGAATCTATCCAGTGTTCCATACATCCCTTTTGAAACCAGCTAGACAAAATGTTGCAACTAGGCCAGCGCCAGTTTTGGTTCAGGGTAACTGGGAATACGAGGTAAAGGACATACTGGATTCTAAACTAAGGAGAAGCAGATTGTGGTATCTTGTCTCCTGGAAAGGTTACGGAGCTGAGAACGATTCTTGGGAACCGGCAGAGAACATTCATGCCTCTCGCTTGGTGCGACGTTTTCACCTCCTTCATCCCTCGAAGCCGGGCCCTAGACCGCTCCAGGGAGGGGGGAATACTGTCAGGCCCAGGAGCGCTTGCGGTCTAGGGCCCGCCCCATTTGGCCTTCGGCCATGTCCCAAACGTTTATGTGGAAAGACTCATGGGTCTTCCCCTGCTGGACATTGGTGGTTGCTTTGTTATAGGGCTAGGGCAGGCTAAACTTTGGAAATGTATTTTGCCCTAAAAATTCCATTAATTCCCTATGGTCCACGAGATGAGTGAGGTTTGGCAGGGTACGCGAGATGAGTGAGGTTTGGCAGGGTAAGCGAGATGCGTGCACTTTGGCAACCGCGTACCGCGAGATGCGTGCAATTTGGCATGCTGTCGCATTTCAACGCCGCAAGCAGGGGAAATTACGCGGGTGTGGTTACGTTGATGTACGTGACCACACCCAAGGATCTGTGCTCACTATTCTGGAGATTTCTGAGAAGGAGGTTGATTCCAGGCAGGCTCTGTGTTTTGGTATGCTGTTTAACCCTTTGATGCAGATTCGTGTGTGCCGCGCTGGAGCAGACCTTTCATGAGGAGCTTCTTGAGTTGGTAACTTCTCCGGCAGTCTTTGAGAAGGTGGTTTTGGACCGGATTTCTTCGAGGAATTTCTTCCTTTGGGGTCCAGTGTTTGCAGATGAACCTATAATTAAGAGTAGGTCGTACTCTTTAGGTATGAAGGCGATTTAATGCACAAAAAGGTTTTTATTTTTTGTATTTACAGAATCTAAAGAGCAAGAAAGATTTAAACGCTGTTTCAGTTTTTTATATCATGTTATTTAAGGAATTAGAAATCTTCAATGTTTTTGGTATGAAGTAAACCCAACATAATATTTCGAATAGAAAGTTATTGTTTTAACACAGAAACACGATAAATCTCTTGCTTATGTTTTTTACATGTAACTTGATTATGAAGCTATAACAAGACAAAATTAGAGCGTTTTGCAATACACAGTTTCGTGCTATGTGAAAAAGTTTAAAGGTTTTGATACTATCTAACAGTGAACAATTTACAGAAGATAATGTAAATCGTGCTATTTTTTCTGAGAGAGTTTTATCAGAAAAGTACAGATGTTTTATGTGCAAATAAATATCAAGCATTTGGAGAATAATTTGTATAAAAGGTCAAATTGCAAGAGGTTTAATTGCGATATTATTCCACAGAATTTTGTGAAGTGAATCTAGTTTTACATGAAAACTCCATGCTTAGATTGCTGCTTGCATTAAGGAAAACTTACTGAAATATAAGTAAATAGGTATTAGTGTGTGTCTAACTTTTTCCTTTTCAGATCTCCCTCCCAGCTGTTCCCTTCCCAACTCCCCTTTTCCCCCCGCTTGATAACTTCAATATTCTGTGTAATAATTACAATCAGAATTGGAGGTATCGAGAGGTGGGCCCTTACATCATCGCATCAGATTCCGAGGAAGACTTCGTCTGACAAAGCCACCGCTTTTTCTCCACTTTGTTTGCCTGCTATTCTATCTTTTTTCCTCCATGTATTGTCTCTCCTTTTCCTCCGACTCGGTACAGGCTTGTGCCCAGTTAATTGTGGCTTGCTCCACCTCCCAAACTTTGTATATATTCATCAAATCTTTGAAATAAAAATCTCCCTGTCCGGCTGGACGTTGGAGAAAAGATACATAGTCTTTACCTTAAAGTCTGTGTCTATCATTTTATGTTGTATCTACCAAAGCTTAGGACCTTTGTCTGCTCTAAAACATATAAACTACCCGAGGTCCCTCGCTACCTTTACGGGTCCCCTTGTTTTGTATACCATCACACTCACTAGGAGCAGGGTGAGAAGAGCAATCAAACCCCCCCAGTCTCCTTCATGAGCAATCCACCAGACAGATTAAGCAATTGGCGGGAGGCCAGGTACCCCCTCACAAAGCGCCCAACCCAAGGCCAAGGCGCAGGCATCAGTAACGATGTCAGTGCTACAGGAGCACCCAACAGGTGAAGCCCACTACTAGGTGGGCCTCTTCACTGCTTGAACTGGTATGGTTTTAGGACAATCGCACTCCTGGGTGTATAAAACTTCAGAGTATGATCTATGACGTTGAGTTGGTGCTATCCGGTAATCCGTTAGGGACTGTGGGACCAAGTTACAATGCTGAGTTGCGCTATCCCAAACGTGGGTAGCGACACCGGATGCACACAGAAAAGAAAATTTCCAAAGGTTGATTGTGCGTTTGAATTTATTTTATTGCGAATCAAATTTTATCTTCATTCAAAATGTTGTATTCACATGATGAAATTTATAGAAACATCAATCTTCATTTCTTATTGATTCAAAAGCTTCCCCATGAATTCCCAATGCATTTCGGGCGCTGGGCCCTTCATCAGGGGATTTAACAGTACTGTTGACAGAAAGAAAATGATACACAAATTTTAGTACGCAATCTAGTGTGCAAAATGCAAATCAATACAATTCAAAAATCCAAAAATTATCCCTTAAACATGAATCTGTTACATTACATGTAGACTCTGTGATTCACCCGGTCTGAACGAATAAATAAAGTACACATTTAACCCCTGATAGTTATCGGGTGTGGATAAAAGTCAAAGAACACAATTTGCGAGTTCCTGTATGTTTAAATGGAGCAAAAAAGCTTGAATGTCTGAGACCGTGAGATTGTCAAGGAACAAACCGTGGTCCATTCGGAGGGAGTTGAGTCATAAAAAAGTAAAGGGAGATGGGGTTCGACTAATTGGAACACGTTAACAAAGAAACCCGTCTGAATTCTCAGAACCGTCAGACACCTAGTTTTCGGAAAGGTTCTCAACCCGAATGGGGAGATTGAGGATTTGGCGAAAAGCCGTGGAGTTGGTTCTATCAATAAGAACCGCTCTAGAAGGGTACCGGCTGGAATTTAAACTAAAGATCGGGTCGCTTACCAATATCAGTGCGGAGCACTGGAAACAATGTAGCCCTCCATGTGCGTCGGCGGGATGGAATGCGGAAGTTCCGTTCAAATCTTTACGTGAGCGTCGTGTGACGTGTACGGTCATGTGATGAATGGAGGTGAAAAACAGACTACCCAGAGTCCGGATAGGTGGGTGATCTTGTACCGTGGTTGAAAACGAGTCGTAAAAAAAGATAAATGCCGGAGTCATAACGTCAGGCGCAGCTGCACAGGACCAAAATATGCACGAATGGCTGTGTGGGGTCATATATGAAAAAATGTAAAAGATTAGCACACAAATATCATAAAAATTAACATCACAAAAGAGCGTAAATAGTCTACACATATCTATTGCACAATGTAGAAACGTAGTAATTTTGTACAACTGGGGTGAGACTGTGTACAAGAGAAACACATTGCAAGAGTGTTTTTACAGAAAGCAATGAAAGTCCATACGATCATTTAATCCTTTTGGATGAGTCGTGGTAAGACGATTTATCCAAAATATTTCTCGTCTCAATAAATACTGGCTGTTGTCTCTGCCCGGTAGAATGCTCGATTGTTCCAATACTAAAAATCTTAGTTGACTGGGAGTATGATTGTGAAGATCGAAATGTACTGCCAAACGAGATTTGGAATTTTTAGTTCGAATGTTACTTTTGTGTTCTGTGAGCTCAGACATTCAAGCTTTTTTGCTCCATTTAAACATACAGGAACTCGCAAATTGTGTTCTTTGACTTTTATCCACACCCGATAACTATCAGGGGTTAAATGTGTACTTTATTTATTTATTCGTTCAGACCGGGTGAATCACAGAGTCTACATGTAATGTAACAGATTCATGTTTAAGGGATAATTTTTGGATTTTTGAATTGTATTGATTTGCATTTTGCACACTAGATTGCGTACTAAAATTTGTGTATCATTTTCTTTCTGTCAACAGTACTGTTAAATCCCCTGATGAAGGGCCCAGCGCCCGAAATGCATTGGGAATTCATGGGGAAGCTTTTGAATCAATAAGAAATGAAGATTGATGTTTCTATAAATTTCATCATGTGAATACAACATTTTGAATGAAGATAAAATTTGATTCGCAATAAAATAAATTCAAACGCACAATCAACCTTTGGAAATTTTCTTTTCTGTGTGCATCCGGTGTCGCTACCCACGTTTGGGATAGCGCAACTCAGCATTGCCTCTTCACTGCTTCTCGTCAGCGTTCTGAAGCCTTGTGGTTGTGTGAGCACCCCGTATCCCATCCAAGAGTACAAGCCTACCTTTCCTTTTTCTTTTTTCTTTTTTGTCCACATCTCACCAATAAGCTTCTGCGGGTCTTATGAAGCCGGTATTTCGATCTGTGGGCCCCCCGGCTTACCTCACTTGCTTAGGTCACCCAACCAGTACCGTTTGTCAAGGTCCGGCACACCTCTCCTCGGGGCTGTGCTGAAAGTCCCAAACACGCGATCACGCAACCCACCCGTGACCCAGTACTGATCACAGACCAACAGGAGGGTTCCGAAACCGCGGGAAAGGAAGGGGACAGCGGGGAGGGAGATCTGAAATGACAAAGAACAAGGGATTTTAGTTTCACTCCCCTCCCTAACTTCTCCACTACAAACAGAGCACTCTATGAGAGAAAAGTCTTCTATTCCCCCCTCCTAACTGTTAGCCTACCTGTAAAGGAAAATTCTAAGGCTTTATATGCAGGAGAGAGATGAAGGGTCCTAGCAGTGGTTATAATCTGGTAAAGAAAGAAACATACATGTATATGTACATAACGCAATCATATCATATACTCTAAATAGTTCCTTTCACCAAACATACCAATGCTTGATCATACGTATCTTGTTCCACTCTTTCGTACTAGGGACCCCCTTGTTTTCCTCTCCTGCAGTTCAAAAGAAAACACAAACAAGTTGTCGCAAAACAAAGAAACAAGTAATTAAGTTCAAGGTTAAATGCACCTTGTCTTATCCAGGACTGAATGAGTTGATCAGTATACGCAAATAATGTCACTATGTAAATGCCAGTAACAGTTTTTTGTGCCACACAGGGATGCTAAACAGAACTCAGCTCAAGTCGGCACTCTCCTGATACTGAAGGTGTTCCTGATATCTCTCCAACGCAACCACCTCTGAAGGAATAAACGCCGCCGCGTCTATCCACAGTTTTTTGGAGGAATAACTCCTCTACTCCGATAAACAGTCTTACTGAAGGGAATCGCAACGTACACAGCCGTGTCCGTCGTTCCCGTAGTAGCACCAAGAGGATCAAAACAGCCGTTTTGAATCGTCCGCCTAGAATGCCTCCAGCCGGAAACACCCTAGCGAGGGTTACTCACAGTTTCTCCAAACGATTACCGTAGCTCCAGACAAACGCCAGCAAAACCCAGAATTATCGGCTCCGAGTGTCCAATACTTTTGCCTTTTGTTTCCGGGTTTGCGTCTTGACGTCTCGCGCTACGACACCCATTGCACCATGGGGATTGTAGTCTTTAGCGTAGCAGTCTTCGGAACCCCACGCATTGCGCGGACAGCGTCCCGAACGGTCCGATCCTGACAGTACACCCCCCTTTTACAAGGGACGCTGGCCCGGAGCAGGCTTATCCGGGTGACTGCGATGAAAAGAAGACACCAACCTCGGGGCATGAACCGCCCTGGCAGGCTCCCAAGAATTTTCTTCAGGCCCGTAGCCCTTCCAGGACAACAAGTACTGAAGCCTCCCCCGCACCCACCTGGAGTCCAACACACGTGACACCTCAAACTCAGAGTCATTCTGTACCCACACAGGCACAGGGGGGCGATGCACAGGACTACGAGAAGGCTTCAACAGGGACACATGAAACACAGGGTGAATGCGCAAATGGGCAGGCAATCGCAATCTCACCGCCACCGGATTCACCATTCTCACCACCTTATATGGCCCAATGTACTTAGGGTTAAATACGCTAAACCTGCGAAACTTGATGTGCCTAGTGGACAACCACACCCGGTCCCCACACTTGTAAACAGGGCTCGGCCTACGGTGTTTATCAGCCTGAGCTTTGTACCTCCCCTTGGCCTGGATCAGATGTTTACGCGTTGCCAAAAGAACACGGCGAATGCGCAACAATCGAGCCTTAACCTCTGGAAGACGAATGGTGGTTTTAGGGAGGATTAAAGGAGTAACCCTAGGATGGTGCCCATAATTGCTGAAGAAAGGGGAATGACCTGTTGAGGAGTGCAAGGAGCTATTATAGGCCACTTCCGCCACCCACAACCAATCCACCCAAGAGTCTGTGTCTGCAAGAACATAACAACGAAGATACTGCTTAAGGGACTGGTTCAGTCTCTCCGTTTGGCCATCTGACTGTGGATGGAAACTGGTAGATAAAGAGGAGGAAATCCTCAACTCCGCACACCACACTTTCCAAAACCCCGCTGTGAATTGGGCCCCCCTGTCAGACACTATTACTGTAGGAAGTCCATGCAACCTAACTATGTGGGTTAACAGGAGATGAGCTAGTTGACCTGCAGTGGGTACTTTATCGCAGGCGATGAAATGGCCCATCTTGGTGAGGAAGTCTACCACAACAATGATGGCTGTTTTTCCTTGATCTTTCGGCAACCCTACGATGAAATCCACAGAAATGCTTTCCCAGGGTGTTTCAGGGGTTGGCAAAGGCATTAAGAGACCTTGAGGTTGTTGTCGATCCGATTTCATTCGGGCACAAATCACACATTGCCCACTCCATTGTTTCAAGTCCATCCGAATGGAGGGCCACCAGAATTGTCTCAACGCTTTCTCCAAGGTCTTTATATAACCCATGTGTCCTGCACTTGGAATGTCATGGCACCATTTAAACACCTGGAGTTGCAATGTCTTTGTGGGCACCAGCACCTGTTTCCCTTTCATCGCCACACCTTGTCTCAACCTCCATTCGGGGTGATGTCTAAGCCAGGTCCTCCATGAACATGATTGGATCCCTGAACGGACGGACTGCACAAAATCACTGGACTGAGTCACACACAACACATTGGATGGATCAAGAATGGATCTTTTCTGAGTCTGCAAATGTAAGGCCGGATGTTCTTGCCTGGTTAGAGCATCTGCCTTTTTATTCATGCTTCCGGGTCTGAAGGTGACAATGAAACGATATTCTTCAAAAAAGAGCATCCAGCGCAACTGTCGAGGAGTCAAGTGATGAGCTGACCTCATGAATTGCAGGTTGCGATGATCTGTGTAGACAGTCACCTGATGAACTGCCCCTAGTAACCAATGTCTCCATTCCACAAATGTGTCCTTTATTGCCAGTAGCTCCTTTTCGGCTATAGTATAGTTGATTTCTGCAGGGTTGAGTTTCCTTGACATATAGGCAATGGGGTGTAACATGCCTGAATCTTCCTGCCTTTGTGACAGAATCGCTCCCAAAGCGACCTCGGATGCATCCGCTTCCACGATAAAAGGCAAGGAGGGATTGGCATGTCGCAGAACAGGAGCTTTGATAAAGGCCTCTTTCAACCCTTCAAACGCTTGTTGTGCATCTGAATCCCACAGAAATGGTACCGTCTTCCTAGTTAAACGAGTCAATGGGGATACTAATGCAGAAAACCCACAGATAAACCTCCTATAAAAGTTCGCAAACCCCAATAAACATTGAATGTCCTTTACATTCTGCGGGCATGGCCATTCTTTGATCGCTTGAACCTTCCTTTCTGCCATGACCTGTCCGGAAGGCGTAAGCATCACTCCCAGAAACTCGACGGTAGTAACGTGGAATTCACATTTTGTAATCTTGCAATAGAGATGGTGTTTCATCAGGGCACCCAGTACCTGTTTCACGTGGGATTGGTGTTCACTCGTCCTGGTGGAATAGACGAGAATATCGTCAATATAGACGACCACGAAGAGATCCAGGTATTCTCTCAAGACTTCGTTTAGAAAGTATTGAAACGCGGCAGGGGCGTTACACAAGCCGAAAGGCATCACGAGATACTCAAACAGCCCATACCGCGTCTTAAATGCTGTCTTCCATTCGTCGCCTTTCTTTATACGGACCAGATGGTAGGCTCCTCGTAGATCTAGCTTGGTATAGATATTGGCTGTTCGGACCTGTTCAAGTAGGACAGGAATTAATGGTAGAGGGTACTGGTTCTTTACCGTGACGGTGTTTAATGCGCGATAGTCAATGCAACACCTCTTGTCCCCGTTGGCTTTAGGGACAAAGAATAAAGGCGAGGATGCCGGTGATCGAGAGGGGCGTATATACCCCAAAGCCAGGTATTTGTCAAGGTACTTCCTCAAGTATTCATTTTCTGGAATGGTAAGAGCGTAGAGCCTGCCGTTAGGAATCACCGCTCCAGGGACAAGGTCAATGCGGCAATCAAAGGTTCTGTGAGGGGGAAGGGTCTCTGCTTGTTCTTCACTGAATACCGCAGCGTATTCAACATAACATGACGGAAGCTGCACCTCTTTCTCAGCGGCGGTGGCGATGTTAAAACCTCTGGCCAAGGTCTGAGAAGGACTAGCCGTGGAGATTAAGCAGTGCTCCTTACAATACTCAGAGTTGAAGTCGATGGTTTTTGAGGTCCAATGAATGGAGGGCTCATGTGTCTGAAGCCAGGGAAGGCCCAGTATTATCCCATACTGGGGTGCCTGGATGATATTAAAGGAGATGTCTTCCTGATGTGAATCATTGCTTATACACCGATATTCCGGAGTGTGAAATTGTATGGGTCCAGCAATTAACTCACTTCCATCCACAGCATATACTGGTTCAGGATTTTTCTTCTCGATGAGCGGGATGCCCAGCCTATCTGCTTCCGCATAATCCATAAAACACCCCGTAGCACCGGAATCCACCATCGCTTTTACTTCTTGTTCTCCTTTATCCATCACCAGGTGCATAGATAGATATACATGGTTTTCGTCTTGTTCACAACAGGCCGTGATGGAAGGGATGAGGATTCGGCTTGAGGATTCCCCTTCATGTATCCTCAAGCTTTGGAGTTTCCCGATTTCTCTTCCACTGTACTCGCCGCGGTCTGGTTTGACTTAAACCTTCCGGTTTTCGGCTTCACTGGACATTCCCTTAGGTAGTGCCCCTTTTTTCCGCAATATGAGCACAAACCATTCTTCCTACGATATTCCTTTTCGCCGAAGGACAAAGCCGCTCTAACCGCTCCTATTTCCATTGCCTCTTGAGAGGACGGGGATTTTTCACTGCTCCCCCCTCCTCGCTCAGGTGCCATCACCACCGGCTCTTTCTTCCGTAGTTCCCCTTTGCGTTCTCGGATACGGTGATCCAAGCGAAGTGCGAGTTCAATGAGAGCCGTACATGTACGGGGTTGGGGGTCAATGTGTGCCAGTACATCCTTCATTTCGTCATTCAACCCTTGATAAAATAGAGCGGATTGTTTAGCCTCGGGCCAATCGGTTTCTGCCACCAGGCGACGGAAGTTGTTCAGATACGTGACAAGATCAGATGTGCCTTGCTTCAATGCCAATAGTTCACGATCTGCAGAAAATGTTTCTGCCCTGCGGTCAAAGGTTTTCTCGAACTCCTGTCTGAATTCCTCCCAATCGTGTAAGAGGGGATCATCCCTTCTGACTATGGGGACGGCCCACTGAGCTGCTTCCCCACCCAAGTAGGAAATTAAAAAGGCTACTCGAGCTTGATTGGTGGTAAACATCTTTGGTTTGCACATAAAGTGTAGGCGCACTTGGGTCATAAACACCTGGACCTTTTTATTATCCCCAAAAAACCTCTCGGGGGGAGCTAACGGAATCTGAGTGGGGATTTCCACTACCACGGACGAAGGACTAGAAGAACTAGCCCCTGCACTGAATGGGTTTGCCTGTAAACTATCTAATCGGGCTTTGATCTGGACATTCTCAGCACGGGAAGCAGCGACCTCTCGATTGGAGGCAGCCAGTTCCGTTTGGACTAATGCAAGGGCAGCCAAAACATCATCCATAGTGGCCATCTTCTTTCAACACAGCCAAGAGGAGGACCGTTTCCTTGGGCCGATAATTCTGTCAAGGTCCGGCACACCTCTCCTCGGGGCTGTGCTGAAAGTCCCAAACACGCGATCACGCAACCCACCCGTGACCCAGTACTGATCACAGACCAACAGGAGGGTTCCGAAACCGCGGGAAAGGAAGGGGACAGTGGGGAGGGAGATCTGAAATGACAAAGAACAAGGGATTTTAGTTTCACTCCCCTCCCTAACTTCTCCACTACAAACAGAGCACTCTATGAGAGAAAAGTCTTCTATTCCCCCCTCCTAACTGTTAGCCTACCTGTAAAGGAAAATTCTAAGGCTTTATATGCAGGAGAGAGATGAAGGGTCCTAGCAGTGGTTATAATCTGGTAAAGAAAGAAACATACATGTATATGTACATAACGCAATCATATCATATACTCTAAATAGTTCCTTTCACCAAACATACCAATGCTTGATCATACGTATCTTGTTCCACTCTTTCGTACTAGGGACCCCCTTGTTTTCCTCTCCTGCAGTTCAAAAGAAAACACAAACAAGTTGTCGCAAAACAAAGAAACAAGTAATTAAGTTCAAGGTTAAATGCACCTTGTCTTATCCAGGACTGAATGAGTTGATCAGTATACGCAAATAATGTCACTATGTAAATGCCAGTAACAGTTTTTTGTGCCACACAGGGATGCTAAACAGAACTCAGCTCAAGTCGGCACTCTCCTGATACTGAAGGTGTTCCTGATATCTCTCCAACGCAACCACCTCTGAAGGAATAAACGCCGCCGCGTCTATCCACAGTTTTTTGGAGGAATAACTCCTCTACTCCGATAAACAGTCTTACTGAAGGGAATCGCAACGTACACAGCCGTGTCCGTCGTTCCCGTAATAGCACCAAGAGGATCAAAACAGCCGTTTTGAATCGTCCGCCTAGAATGCCTCCAGCCGGAAACACCCTAGCGAGGGTTACTCACAGTTTCTCCAAACGATTACCGTAGCTCCAGACAAACGCCAGCAAAACCCAGAATTATCGGCTCCGAGTGTCCAATACTTTTGCCTTTTGTTTCCGGGTTTGCGTCTTGACGTCTCGCGCTACGACACCCATTGCACCATGGGGATTGTAGTCTTTAGCGTAGCAGTCTTCGGAACCCCACGCATTGCGCGGACAGCGTCCCGAACGGTCCGATCCTGACACCGTTAGTCGGGGAGCTTGGTGTAATCATAGGACTAACTATATTAATCTCAAGTTACGTCCCCATCTCACAAGGGGCAGCCAGATGTTTGTTGAACTGACCCCTTCACCTTCGTGGTCTAGGCGAGCCATAGCAAATATGGCTTTAAGCCAGTTCTCGCTCTTAGGGGGAACGGGATCTTTCCACTTTTTACAGACCTCTCTCCGTGCGAATAACACCAGGTATAATAATAGCCCACGATGGATCTGCGGTGCAGTCTGACAGAATAAACCATCATCCCCAAAAAAACTAGTGACAAATTGACATTAATGTTGGCTTTAAAAATATCTCGGAGAGTGTCACCGACCCCCTTCCAGAATATTTTTAACTCGGGACACTCAAAAAAGATGTGAAGGTCATTGGCAATGGGCTTCATGCACCTGGGGCATTTTGGTGTTGGGGATGGAGCAAACTTGGCTATCTTCGCTGGGGTATAATAAAGTCTATTTATGACAAAGAAGTGATTCTTTTTTAGACTTGCGGTTTTTATATATATATATATATATATATATATATATATATATATATATATTTTTATATATATTTTTATATATTTTTATTGCAGGAATTAGCCAAAATTACATAATAGATCAGAGACATATCTGCAAAGGAAAACCGAAGCAATAGACCCCCCGTGGGGGAGCACCTCTCGTACACAGCCATTCAGCCCACAACCCGAGGGTCGGGCGGCGCCTGCGATGAGTCCACACATGGGGGTCTGGTAGTTGCTGGAGTCGATCTGAATAAACGAGCGACCTTCGTCTGCTTTTCTAGATCAACCTGAAAACCCCCCCTAGTTCCCACCTAACCCAACTCCCCCCAGAGGATCAGGGACTAATCACGCAGTATGAGAAACCAGAATGATAATGAAATGAAATTAGAGTATTCTACGCTCCCCTCTACCTCTATCCACCCCCCCTCGCCTAGCCCCGCCATCAGTGTGTTGTGTGTGATAAGAGCTTGTGGGAGGAAACCTTTTCCTGCTGTATAGAAGATCAGTGTGATGTATGTCTAATGGGACTCAGGTTGTGCCGCCTCATCATTCTCGGAATCGCTGGAAGAGCTGTAATCGCGCAAGGCCTGCACTAATGTCTCCCATTCCTGTGCAGCTTCTAGCGCCTTCTCATTCTGCTGCCGCCTCGCCAGTTGGTACCGCAGGGTGCTCTCCCCCATAGCCCATTTCAGGAGTTCATTGTGCCATTTACTGCCTGTTGGACCAACTTGTGCCTTCCAGTGCCTAGTTATCTCTCTCTTTGCCAGAATGAGCCCCAAGTCAATGAACTTACTGGAGATTCTGTTTTTAGGAGTATGAGGGAACCAATGTAGGACCCCCACCGCCGCGTCAAAGGTCAGGGATCTCCCAGTGACTCCATTAAGGGTGTCACCTATCAGCAGCCAATATGAGGACAGCACAGGGCAGGACCACAGCATATGTATAAGGTCCGCCGCAGGTATTCGGCATCTGGGGCAAGCCGCTGTATCTGAGGCGAAATATTGTTGAATTTTTGCTGGAGTCAGGTAGGCCCGGTGGAGTACGTAAAAATGAACTAACTGAAACCGGGCGTGGCGCGTTCCTTTCCAGGCACGACGCATCAGTTGTGCCCACGTGGTTTCCGGTATGTCTTTCCCAATGTCGGCCTCCCACCGAGTCGTGAGTGTATCGAGCGGAGGCAGCCCTTCGTTGATCAATCTAGAATATAAACACGTTACCGCTTTGACCGTCCCCGACGACATCATAGCATATTGGCACACCGGTGATGTTGGTGGCTTCTCCACACCCTTCTGCCAGTGCGTCTGGAACGCTCGAGTGACTGCTGTGTGGAGCAGGAAGTCACCTCGGGGAATGTCAAAGCGGTCCAGAATCTCCTGGAAGGGCAGCAACATTCCGTCTTCATAGAGGTCTCCTACTAGTTGTAGCCCTGCGTCTTCCCAGTGCCTTAAACGCGACCAGTCTCCACTGTGTGGCAAGGCAGTGATCATTCCCAGTGGAATCTCCGGAGCATACGGGTGTTTCAGCTCCCCTCGGCCATGGGCCCGATTCCAGCATAATCGTATAGTGCGTTCCTCGAGCGTGAGGTCTTTCAGAGCTAACCGTTGACGCAATGCGATGTAGGATATAATATGTCTGGGCATGCCTTTTACCCTCCCCTCCTCCGGGCCTCGGAACTCCCTCGCTACCTCCTGGGTAAAAGTTTGCAATTGAGCCGCTAAATAGTACTTTTTGAAATCTGGCACCGCTAGGCCCCCCTCTGGTTTCGGCCTCATCAGGGTCTTGAGCGCCACCCTCCGGCGGCCCGATCCCCAGAGGAACACCACCAACATGGAGCTCAGGAGCTGGAAGGTGGCCGGCGGGATCCAAATCGGGAGCGTTCGGAAGTAATATAACAGCCGAGGGAGTGCCACCATTTTCAGCAGTGCTATACGTCCAGCCACCGATAGCGGCAAGGTGGCCCAAAAGTCCATACTGCCTCGTAGTGTGCGAATACATCGGGCTATGTTGCCATCTAGGAGATCGGCAGGGTCATGGTATACATATACTCCTAGGTATTTGAGGCAGCTATGTTCCCATCTGATCTCTCTGACGGTGTCAGGTCTGAACTCCCCTTTTCGAACCGGAAACAAACAAGTTTTGGTCCAATTTACTTTGAGGCCCGAGATCTCTCTGAATGTCGTGAGGGCCGTATCAGCCCCAGACAGGGCATTGCCCGAGTCCTCGAGGAAGAGCAGCAAATCATCAGCATAAAGGGAGATGTATTGTTGCCCCGATAAGGTCTGTAGCCCACCGAAGTAGGCCACAGTCCGAATCGCCAATGCCAGCGGTTCTACCGCGAGCGCAAAGAGCAGGGTGGACAACGAGCATCCCTGTCTCGTGCCTCGTTCCACTGGGTATTGTGGAACATGGTTCCTCCCTCTTCCCCACTACATGCCTCCAGCCCGAGGATAGCAGCCTCCACCAGTACAAGGGCCTCTCTATGCAAAAAGGAAATGTCTACCCTACGAAAAGTGGGTTTATTGCTTCCCACAGAGTCACAGCCCCCCGAACTGAGCCCATGTAGATAGCCAAGTACTGATCAATGGCACCCTCCATCTGTTCCCTATAGTCCTCCTTCTGGAGATTCCAGGCAGAGAAGTGCCACTGGAATGGCCCATAGGCCTCTCCAGCCCGTAAAGTAAGGGCCACTGGTGAGTGAGCTAAGAGTCCCCGTGGGAGAATGTCAGCTGCCACCACCCTGCTGTCAAATGCCCATGGGATAAATAAATAGTCAAGGTGGGAGAAGGAGTCATGAAATGCTGAGAGATAGGTGTAGCCCTGTGTAGTACTATGCAACCTGCGCCAGGGGTCGACCCAATCTAGACTCGTCACTAAGGAATACAATTTAGTAGGGTGTTGAACCTCCAGTGGACCCACTCGACCTCCATCGATCCCTGGCCATATCCATCACATCATTCCAGTCATCACCAACAACCACTAGGCACTAAGGTATATCTGCCCACAGGGTCATAATTTTCTCCGCCAGCCCTCAGGACAGAGGCGGGGACATAGACGCTCCATAAGACTAAGGCATCTCCACCCACCGTGCCCTAACAGGTATCTGCCCTGCATGTCCCCCCACGTCTTGACATGTGTGTATGCAACTCTACGATGAATTAGAATAGCGACCCCGGGAACCCGTCACAGACCCTGAGTGAAAGACATGAACATATCCAAAGCATTGGAAACACAACGCCTAAGTCCCCATGAGGTGTGTCTCCTGCAACATCAACATGTCAGCGTGGGCTCACTTGATCAACTTCAAAATAGCCACCCGTTTTACATTGTTGAGTGCCCCTCTAACATTCCAGCTGAGGACCCGGAGGAGTCCAGAGGCCTCCTGTGTGCTATCGGACATTCCTACCCTGTGCAAGCCCCATGCAGGCCAATGGTATTATCAACAAAGCTCCATACATTTTGACAGACTCCGGAACGCTAATGAACAGTGCAGCTACACAACAACCCCCCCCCCAAACACAACCCAATAGTTCCCCCTCAAGAACGGTGAAGTACCTGTCGAAGTAGGCAAAGCAGGCTGACCCCAACAGGAGGTCCCACCCCTCACCCGCCAATGGATCCCCAGTTCACAGCCCATTGTCAGCTGGCCCTTTATCTGGTCGCAGAACCCCACGGAGAGACCGCCCTTCGTACATGCTTCTCCATAAATGCAAACAGTTTAAGTCTAAGAGATTACATGGTGATCCTGTGATTGTCCGCCGAAACCATGTTGTCAAGAAGTCGACCCCTCCCGCGCCAAGCCACCACCCGACTGGGAGGGACGTCTGTATTTGGAACTCCCGCCACTTCTCCCCCTCGGCTTGAGTTGATTCCGGACAGTCCCGCTCGAGGAGGAATCAGACTCCCTCCATGGCAGCTGCACCGTCTCGTCAGTCCATAGGATCACTTCCTCCAGCGTATCAAAGAAGTGGGTGCGTGAACGGTATACCACACGCAGCCTAGCGGGATAAAGCAAGGCATAGGGCCCGCTCACAGCCATTGACCTTGGCCAGAGGACACTAAATAACAATGTACAGCGTGTCAGGCGGGCAAATATATCCCAGTCAAACAGAAGCAGGCAACGTGGAATACCTCGGCCCCAGCAGTCTCACCCGCGCCTTCAACGAATGGGCGCACTGCTATCAAGGAGGAGGCCGGTATATGTTCCTACCAGAAGCTTGTGATCATCCTCAGCCAAACTAGTTAAAGTACCTAAGTTTAAAAGAATAAAACTGGGAGGAAGAGCTTTTAGTTCGACAGCCGCTCGGCTCTGGAATGCACTCCCGACCAGCCTCAAAAAATGGATGATCTTCTGAAATTTAGAAAGAAATTGAAGATCTGGCTCTACCCTAATGGTGCTGTTTAGGTCGTCTTTTATTAGTAGGTGCGATCTTCACTACAATGTATGTCTGTGATTTGAGTTAGTGTACCTCAGCGCCAGGATGCCCGTGGGGTGATAGTAGCTTTATAAGTCTGCCTAATGTTAACATTAACATTAAAATATGACATTGTGATTAAAGGACCAATGTGGAACAATTTACAACTAACTCCATCCTGCTGACCGCTGCATACAGACCTGGCCACTTCCTGTCTTCAGACAAGAAAAATGGGAACAGGGGAACCTAGGAAATGTATGATGAGAAATCAATTCCTGTCACCGTTTTAAAATGGCTGTGACACTCCTGAAGTGTGACGGTGGGGAAAGGGGTTGGCACCCCAAATTTAAAGGAAACATTTAAAAAAAATTACCAAAATATTCTGATTCAATGTTAAAATAATATTAAATATTCTACCATAATATGGTTTTTAAATGTATTAAAACACCCTTTATTATCATATACTGAATTTGTTACTTCACTGAAAATGCTTAAAAGTTTCAATCATCCACACAATTATACTTTTTTTGCGAAGAACAGCTATGGATATATTAAAAGAATTTAAAGATGGTTGCAGTAATGTAGCGTGCAATGACTTAGCAGGATCATCAACTCAATCAGACATTAGAGAGACGTCCCCGTTTAGTGAAGCGCCTCTAAAACAATAGGATGAGAGTAAGGTGGAGCAAACCGACTTAATAGTCACTTTTCACATCAGTCATGTAAAAGGACTAGCAAGAAATGTATCCGTTAGTGTGTAAACAAAAGCATAGTAAACCAAGAGGTCTTGGCTCTACCAAGGTAATCGCTTTGACAGTGCTTTTTTGTAATGGCAAGCGCACATGTGTGATGTGCATATGAACGCATGCAAAGGCAATTTTAGAATGGGTTTTCCGATGAAGGAACTCTTTTCCAAAATGGCCACGGACTGGCATCATGTCGGACGCCCACGTTAGATCAGTAAATTAAAATAGTAAAAGGAAAAAAGTGATGGGTATGATCCTTCAATTATTATCCGCTACTGGTGATTTCTTCAGAGCATATTCCAGTCCATTGTTGTCTGGTTTTCCCCACTATGCCACTCCAGATGTAAACCAGCCATTTGCAAATCAATCTTGACCCTGCATCAATAGGAACAGTCCAGCTGGTGCTACAAGGCCAGGTGCCCTCAAGAGTGGAACTCAAGTAACAAGTCAGGTTAGGAGCACTCTAGCACTATAGTTAGAATCATGATCCCACTACATCAAACAAATGAAAACTTTACTACAGAGCATAGATAATGTGCACTAAAAGAGATGCTTGGGGCTTCAACACTGAAAAAGGTTTCAGGACTCCTTAGCTTGAAAAATAAATCTAGTACTATTTATTTGCCCCCCATACTCTGTCCTCGTACTCTGTCACAAAAACATGGGATTGCGCTTTAATTCCAGACTAAAGCTGGAATTAGTTATGCCAACTGCTGGCACTATCATGAGGTACCACACACTGAACATTTACAAATATTGTCTTTGCCTTCCTTTTACACATGCCATAGCCCTAATCAATCAAAAGTTTTGAATATGCAACTATGCAGGTCTGTAATCTACTCAGGGGCTTATTTATGAAGAGGTTGCATCTCCAATGCGCAAAAAATCTAATGCTGTGGTGGCGCAATCCCTCCTCCATGTTTATAGAGGGACATATCCTTGAAGATTTGTCACTTTCCCCACCCCTGCGTTAAGAAGACACTGTGTCGGAATTGACTGCATCACGTAAGTATTAAATTATGTAAGGTAGGCGTTCTGTCGTAATTATATGCGCAAAAGTGTCGCATGGATATTTATGACATTTTACAAAGGTGACGCAGCTGCAGTTTAAGTGGTGCAGCATTGCGCTTATGTCAAAATCGATATGCCTGCAAAGCACAATTGTAGGAAATAACGCATCCATACATATATAGGAGAAGTTGGACTGGACAGTGCTGCAACTGGAACCACAGCATGGAGGTAGTAATTTTGTGACTAGGAGCCAGACTGAGATGACTGCCACCATCCACCCCATCACAACCACGCTCCCCACACTATCCCCCACCCCCAAAACGGCAATGCCGGAGAAAGGAGTGCATATTTTGCCAAAGGAGCACTCTGAGAGACCTCAGGGAGGAGAAGGTCATCATTCTTTATCGCCTCAAGAAGCAGTACATAATAGACCTGCTACACCTGATTGCTCCAAGGCTAAAGGTCACAGCAACAGGCCTATCAACATACCACCACAGGCTAAGCTCATGGCTGTGTTACATATGCCAGTATCAGGCTACCTCCAAACAACAGTTGCCAAAGTGGCTGGAATATCTCAGCCATCCTTCCCATTACTCCTTCTCACTGTCCTGGGTGCTATCATCCAGCTAACACCCCGCTACCTTTGTTTCCCTAACACCCCGGAACAGCAGATGGAGATAAAGCAAGGCTTCTATAACATTGCAGGGTTCCCACATGTGCTGGGTGCCAATGGACTGCACACATTGCAATTTGTACCTTCTGCTGCAACCTCACATCTGTATAGGAACTAAAAACACGTCCACTCCATCAATGTACAGGCCATTGTGGATCACCGGGGACTTTTCATGAATGTGCTAGCTAAATACCCTCGGAGAGTACATGATGCCTTCATATTCCGGCACAGCATCATAAATGACCGCTTCAAGAATGCCCAGTATGGCAATGGCCTACTTGTAGGTAAAACATAACACACCATACCGGCACAATTACGCTGCTGGAATGTCAATTTTGTGACGTTCCGGTGGCACAATGTGCCTCTTTCATATTTATAAGGCCACGTAAAGCCACATATTGTGGCTTTCCATGGCCTCATAAATATGTGCCCATTTCATGCAGAAAACTAGGTGAAAGGGGCATTCCATAGGTGTTGCTGGGGCGTTTCAAGCAACATTAATGGGTTTTGTAGACTGCACTGTCCAAAAAGGGAACAACGCACACACCATGTGGCCTGTCTTGTACCATTAACTATGTCAAAGAAGTGACAGTATAATATGTCTTACTTTTTTCAGCTGACTGGGATATGGGATCCAGCCATGGGTCTTGACACCCTATGGAAACCCATTGTCGCCCCAGAAAATGGCCTACAACCAGGCCCTGTGCAAGACCAGAAACATTGTTGAAAGAACCTTTGACCTACTGAAGGCCAGGTACATGTGCCTGGACATTTCTTGTGGTCGTTTGCTGTACTCACCACAAACAGTCTACAAATTATTTTAGTATGTGCAATACTGCACAACATCTGTGTGCTGACAAATGTCCCCTGGGATGATGAGCCGATAATCACTGAACATATGGAGGAGGATGACGAGGAGGATGCCAAGGCTCCAACAAATCTGAATACAGCAGCAGGCACACGCAGACGCGCCCCCATAGTTCGTAATTTCATTACTTAATAGGAATGTGTTATTCATCCTCATGTAACATGATCTGTGTTTGCAACAACACAATAAAAGTAAAAAAAATAGTACTTGCCTGCCTGTGTATTACATGTCAACTATAAATTGTAATTTGATGTCAAATATTAGACTTGGAGAACTCACATGTTTGATGCCAGGCATCAAACTAAAAATATGGTCTTGAGGCACATGAACGCAACATATACAGGTTGTGCAATGTTCACTGCACATAAACAAGACCATATCAAGGCAAATCATGTGTTTCTTAATGTCCTTGGCAATATGTGCTCCTGTCATGCAAAACACTACATGAAAGGGGCATACCATGGGTGTTGCTGCGGGTGTCCCCACGAGTCATCTATGGATTTTGTGAGAATTCAAGGTAACAAAGATATCCAAAAACCTGAAATGTGTCAAAATGCATATGCAACATCAGGGGTTGTGTTAGGGAGGTGCAAAAACTAGAAAGATTGAGAAATCTCAATGTACTTATCATCTACAATGTATGTGCACAAATAACTACACATAGAAAGAGGTGATGGCTTGAATTGATTGATATTGGGCATAAAGGTGTACCTTCCTGCACAAAATCATTCAGTCCTGCAACGCAGCCACACATGCACCATGAGACAAAGGTGCCTGTGATGTTGCACGTCAGACCACAGTGCGCAAGCGCATGTAAAAAGCACACCAATGCATTGTCTCACATAAATACATCACGTTACTAAGCTTTTGCCTCGGTGTACGGCAGCGCAGCCAGATTTCTTGCAGTGGTTTCCCACACGAAAAGCCCTTAACTTAGTTCCTAGGCACTGTACATTATCAAGTGTAAGTAATCCAACGTGCCCATAAAATTACTTTGGTTTCAAAACCATGAAGTACACATTTGAAGGTGACAGCATAGAATGAAAGGTCACACAACAGTTTGAACTTAAGAAATATGTAAAGAACGTTGACAATTTGTATGTATCCACATTTTTTAATAGTTTAAGCATTCCAAAACATCCACTGTGACAGTGGCGGTAAGCTCCGCTGAGCCCTCCGCTGCCATTTTGTGTGTTGTTGTCCTCCTTCGTGGCCCGCCCCGCCTCCCAGCTGAGACGCCCTCGCCCCTCCCCCTCCACCATCCATATATGCCCACTGCATTAACGCGCAGCGTCCACGCGCAGCGACCGCGCCCAATCCGCGCCGAAGGTGCGCCAAAGGTAAGCCCGTCTATGCCCGTCCGCGCCTGGACCGCGCCCAGCGCCAGACCCCCTGCCCCTCGCGCTGCCCAGCCCTCCCGCAGTACCTACGATGCCGCCACCCTCCTAGCCCTTAACCCCGGTCGCGCCCCCAACTGCGTCCAAGCCGCTCCTGGACGCACCCATGGACCGTTCTCCTGCTTCTCCTGCAAATTTAGCGGCACCGACAACATCTCTGCTACGACCACACCACAGATTCCCGACCCCAACCACCTACAATGCATCCTTCTCAACACCCGATCAGTCCACAGGCACGCCATTGACCTTTGGAACCTACTAGACACCATCTCTCCTGACGTCGCCTTCCTAACGGAAACATGGATGAACGCTTCCTCCGCCCCTGACATCGCCATCGCTATCCCTGATGACTATAAGATCACACGCAAGGACCGCACCGACCATACAGGAGGAGGAATCGCTATCGTCCATAAGAAATCAATCCGCATCTCAACCAGCTCTGACGCAAACCTCGCCAACTCCGAACACCTTCACTTCCAGATCCACATCGACCCCAATACAACTCTCAGAGGCACCCTCCTCTACAGACCACCAGGACCCCGCACAAAATTCAGTGAAGACATCACGGACTTCATCACTCCACACGCGCTCCCCTCCAAAGACTACATCCTTCTGGGAGACCTCAACTTCCACCTTGAAAAGATCAACGACCGCAACACCGCCACCCTCTTGGACAACCTCGCCAACCTCGGACTTAAACAACTGGTCACTTCCCCCACCCACATCGCAGGTCACACACTCGACCCCATCTTCACCTCCAGCAACCATGTCTCCTTCAGCCACACTACGGATCTCCTCTGGACTGACCACAGCTGCGTTCACTTCACCTACAACAAGCCGAAACCCATCATCCACCTCCAACCAACTCTACAAAGAAACTGGAACAAAATCACCACGGATCAGATCTCCACATCGCTCCTTCGAACCTCCCCAGCCCTCTCTTCTAACGCCAACGAAGCGCCTCCAACCTCACCCTTTGGTTATCCAACACCGCCGACACCTTAGCACCACTGAAAAAACGTCAACACAAACTTGGCAACAAGAAGGCCTCATGGTTCAACGATGATCTCAAGAAGTCCAAGAAACTGTGCCGCTCCCTTGAAAAGACCTGGAAAAAAGACCCATCCACCAGCAACAAGGACGCCTTCAAAAGCGCCACCCGTACACACCACCAACTGATCCGAAAAGCCAAGAAAACAGCATTCAAGGATCGACTTGACAACAACGCCCACAACAGCAAGGAACTTTTCAACATCGTCAAGGAATTTTCCAACCCCTCGGCCAACTCCAACGACATCACCCCCTCTCAAACCCTCTGCGACTCCCTAGCCTCTTTTTTCCACAACAAGATTGCTGACATCCACAACAGCTTTGACAACCAACCCGGAAGCCAACCCACCCTACCATCTGCTGACCATCTTCCCCCCGTAAACACCCTTAACGACTGGAACTCTATCTCCACTGAGGACACCATCCGCCTGATGAATTCCATCCACTCTGGATCCCCCACAGACCCATGCCCTCACCACATCTTCAACAAAGCAGACTCCGTCATAGCTCCGCACCTCCGAGACGTCATCAACTGCTCCTTCAACTCCGCTACCTTCCCAGAAGACTGGAAACACGCTGAACTCACCGCCCTTCTGAAAAAACCAACAGCAGACCCCACCGAACTCAAAAACTACCGCCCCATCTCACTTCTTCCATTCCCGGCCAAAGTCATCGAGAAAGCCGTCAACAACCAGCTCGCCGCCTTCCTCGAAGCCAACAAATCACTCGACCCCTCACAATCTGGCTTCCGAGCCAAACACAGCACTGAGACCGCCCTCATCGCAGCAACAGACGACATTCGAACTCTACTAGACAATGGAGACACTGTCGCCCTCATCCTCCTCGACCTCTCCGCAGCCTTCGACACAGTCTGCCACAGCACCCTTTTACAACGCCTCAGAAACATCGGAATCCAAGGAAAAGCACTTGAATGGATCACCTAGTTCCTCACCGGAAGAACCCAGAGAGTCCGCCTCCCACCATACAAGTCCGAGGCCTCTGAAATCATCTGCGGCGTACCACAAGGATCCTCACTCAGTCCCACCCTCTTCAACGTATACATGAGCCCCCTTGCGGCCATCGCCCGCCAACACAACCTCAACATCATCTCTTACGCGGACGACACTCAACTGATCCTTTCTCTCACCAAGGACCCCAGCACCGCCAAAACTAACCTACACGAAGGAATGAAAGAAGTCGCCGAATGGATGAAACAAAGCCGTCTGAAACTGAACTCAGACAAAACAGAAGTCCTCATCTTAGGCACATCCCCCTCTGCATGGGACGACTCCTGGTGGCCGGAAGCCCTTGGAAAAGCACCCATCCCGACAGACCACGCACGGAACCTTGGCGTCATCCTGGATTCTTCACTCTCAATGAACAGACAAGTCAGCGCCGTATCCTCTTCCTGCTTTAACATTCTTCGCATGCTCAGAAAAACATTTCGCTGGATCCCCTCCGAAACAAGGAAAACAGTCACCCACGCTCTAGTCACGAGCCGACTGGACTACGGAAACACCCTCTACGCAGGTACCACCGCTAAACTCCAGAAGAAACTACAACGAATCCAAAACGCCTCAGCCAGGCTCATATTAGACATCCCACGCAACAAACACATCTCTGGTCACCTTAAAGACCTCCACTGGCTACCCGTCAATAAGAGGATCACTTTCCGACTGCTTACCCACGCACACAAATCACTCTACGACATCGGACCAGATTGCCTCAACTCTCGACTGTCCTTCTACACCCCCTCCCGCCAACTTCGCTCTTCCAGCCAAGCCTTCGCCACTGTACCTCGCATCAACAAGACCACCATGGGAGGCAGATCCTTTCCATACCTGGCTGCCAAAACATGGAACTCACTCCCCGCCTACCTTCGCCTCACCCAGAATCACCTAACGTTCAGAAAGCAGCTTAAAACGTGGATATTTGACAAATAATCCTCCTCCCCTTCCTAAGCGCCTTGAAACCCTCTGGGTATGTAGTGCGCTATACAAATTTTATGACTTGACTTGACTTGACTAAAATGATGTTATGGAATGAAAGTGGAGGTATCAGCACCTAAGGTCATTTTTTTGGGTTGTTAAAACTGACTTGCACTCAAAAATTATGTTTGTGCATCTAACGTTAAAAACTAACCTTTGCATTATCAACTCACATCCCAAATTGACGTTGGGAGGTGAAACGTCAATTTTAGCCATCAAGTCACAAGCATGTAGCATGGCCCACTGGGACCGTGGTGGACAGTAAGTAATAAATGTGCCACTTGAGACACATTACTGTCAGTTGGAAATCGTTCATCTGTGACGATGAGATGTTATTTCCCATGCCATTACTTTGCATGCTATTACTATGCGGTTATTACTTAGCAATAACCGTTACTACGCAAGTTTTTACTCCGCATTCCATTACATTAAAAGTGTTAATCTATGTGAAGTAAAAAGTTGCCTAGTAATAATAATGACACGTCATATTTAAAAATTGTTTTTTCAAAAACAACACTATAGAAAATATACTACCCTACACATCTAAATCACTTAAACACTACCAAAACACGAAAACACTACACTACCCTACACTACTGAAAAACCACAACACTACCCGAAACCCTAAATCACTACCCCATGAACTAACATACACATTCCCCTACTCCGCTCCCTACACTCATTCACCACCCACCACAACCCCGACACTACACTAAACACTAAAGCAGTAAACTACACTACACTAACACTACAACACTACCCTAAGCCTCTTCTTGTCTGTGCTTGGTGTAGGGAGGTGTTTTGGGTAGTTTTGTGTTGATTATTAAGGGGTTATTTGTCCATATAGGAGTATTTGTTCATACTTATAAGGGAAAGGGTTGTTACATTGTATAGGTTGTAGTTTTAGTAGTTAGTGTGTTTTGTGCTGTGTTGGAAAGATGCCCGGCAGCTCCAGGAATCTGATTGAGCAGGAGTATTGGAGTTCTGGACTTTTTGGTTCCGTCCAGAGGTGTCAGGGTACAACACCCGAAGACCCCGGAGTTCCACCTGTCTTGGTGCACAAATAAACAGAAACACGGGCTTCTCGATGGTGGCGTCAAAGACCAAAGGTTTATTACTGCAGGGACACAGAAGTCACAGAAACTACGCATGGGCAGTGTCTAGGAGCCTGTTCGATTTGTACAAAGTGGGTTGCTCCTTATATACTAAATATTAGGCTTCGGGCAAATTCTTTACATGTTAGTACATTCCCAAACCTTTGTGTCCTAAACAATAAATATTTGGCGTTGCACAGGAATCGTCGACAATATCTGATGTCAAAACATTACGAACGAGGGGTTCCCACTTTTCCATCATAATCTCATGTCAACTTTTCATTCAAGACCCGGACCGCCTCATCGTAAATTTCGTTACCTCCCCCTAATAAAGGCCCAGAAGGAAAGGAGCAGAGCCAGGTGCAGAAGATAGAAAAGCAGGATAAGGGATGTTTGTGGGTTGTAAATGGGCAAGGCTACCAGCTTCGGCCGCCTAATCATGATCAGGCCAACGACCACAAGAACCAGTATAGCAGGACTAGCCTCGGGCAGAGGAGGCAGCCTTTGTCGAGTCATGCAGCTACAGCGTGTTCTGCTTCAAGGTGCACGTGTCACTAAAGAGGTGAATCGTCGGCTAAGGCTACGTGTCCTTAATTGAAATGAAGTGATCAGAGGTTATTGCGTATGTGAGGGCAAGAAACACAAAATGGCTGCCATGATCTAAGATGGATGCCATGGGTAGATCGGAAATATGTTTGTAACAGGAGTACTCTTGCTCGTAGCATAGCGAAAACACCAGGATCTGCTAAATGGATCATTTGCGGTTCGCTGATACCAATATTATGTATTTCCGACAATATTGAAAACACGGGTTCAAATCGTCACGGAACCTCAGACCCTCCTTTTGCCCTTACATAGGCAATTACTCAGTCTATGTCAGAATCTAGTTCTATGCTCATCAGGTCAATGACATGTTGTTGTATCATCATCCTTTCTCGTGCCTTTTCCCCAAACGCAGGTGGTTTTCTAAAACAGGTTGCAGCACAAAGACTACACAAAGCTGGACCACATTGGATAATCAGGCAACATGAGAATAGGAATACCAAGATGACACCAATGACCATCAGAACCTTCCATCCCCACACTGATATCAGAGTCCAAAACCACTCTATGAAGGACCAGTTTCCCTTGTCTACATGAATAGAGTCGGAAATCTTGTGTAGCTTAGAGATCGCCTCATAAACTGTTGGAGCATTATTGGGAATAAAGACACAGCAACTTGATTGGATCATTCTGCATACCCCACCTCGATCTGCAAGTATTACATCTAAAACCATACGGTTCTGTAACGTCATGAGTCTATCCGCCTGAAGCTCAGCTGTCAAGTTGCTAAGGGCACCAGCAGTTTCGGTAATAGTAGATTCAACTACCCGTGTTAGCTGACGTATGTTTCTACTATTGGCCATAGGCCCCCAGAACGGAAGGAAACCTTTGAAGAAGTCTCCAGCTTCCTGACCAGCAGTATCTTCCTTGCTGAAGACACCTCTTGCTACTCTGGTTTTGTGATAATCAGATGAAGCAGTGTATGTTGGAGGCAACAACCGAGCGATATAACATGACCCTGAAAAGTCAGCAGGCAACCATGTATACGCTCTGTCTTGACAGATGAAGTAGGTACCCCTAGCAGTGAGAAAAGCAGGGGAGGAGTTAGACGGAAATACGTAAGTTTCGACGCACTCACTCCTCCCTAGCTGAGCTCTTGGATTTCTCCCATTACCTTGCAAACAGACCTGACCTCGGTGAGGTACAACCCAGATTGGAGTTGAGCTTTTACGCTTGCTTTCTCCCAAACTAAGGCGATACTCTGAAGAATTCCAACTCAAATATACTTGTAATTCGTCTCTAGGGTAAGATGGAGTGTTATTGACATCCTTGATCATATCAATAATACCCTGGACTAAAGCTTTGTTGACAGAGTTATATTTAGTGGAACGTGGTGGACGCGGAGGATAGGTTTCAAGGGCATAAGCAAAGATGGTTTGAAAGGCCTGAAATGATCCATTATAGCTAAAAGGCAAAACCAGATAAGGAATACCTTTATCCATAGTGTGGGGTATCAAGCCACACACCCAGCAGTCTGTAGTGTTAACTACCAGTTGGTGTTGGTGCAAGAGCTGTACAAAAGTGTTATTGATAAATTCTGAGCGTCGAGCTTGCTCATGTTCAGGAAACGAGTGAAAAGAGTGTATAGAAGAAACAGTAGAAGTAGCAGGATCAGGGGAAGGTACTGTAGTTACTGGCACAAAGATCAAATTTACACCAAAGACGATTCCACCCACCAACGTTATTAAAACAATTAAAAATGTAATGGCACATTGCATCAAAAAGCATTTGCTATGAAGAATTCTGTAAAGTCTGTTTCTGCGAACATAAATCACATTTTCTCGTTGCAGCACAGGAAGCTCCATCTTCTACAATCCGCTCGCGACCACTGATGATGTGTACGTAGATGAAAATGCCTCTATCAGCCCTGGGAGTTCCCAGAACTAACAGAAAGATCGACCTTGTGTCTGATCCCTGCAGATTCAACTAGGCACACAGCCACGACCCTACGGCTACCCAGACGGCAAGGCAATTGAAAACAATAAAACAATAGCAAACTTCCTGGCTGAAGGCAAAGTGTTAAAATTTCAAATGTGTAGAAAATTGGCAGTTTCCTGCTTTATTTGTCCATATTACGAGGTCGTAAGTTGTATCTTAGTTTTGCAGGAATCGTTTGATCAGGAAACAGTGTAGTGTCGGTAAAGTTCGCAATGTTTAAGTTCGCAGATGGCAGAGTTTCTTCTGATGCAGAGGGCAAGTGTTCAGGAGTCAAAGAAGTATTTTCAGGAGGAGAGTCAGAGTTCGTAGTGTCAGTTATCACTTCGGCATCGCTAAAAGGGACAAACTTTGGTGTTTGCTCGCATTCAGAGGCACCAATTCCCTTCTTAACCCAGTCGTCGTAAGGAAGTGGCAGAGGTACACGTTTGACGTGTGTCGCATGGATCCAATGCTTGCGACCAGCCACACGAACAGCAGTTCTCGTTGCAAGCAGCACCTGAAAGGGGCCGACAAATCTGGGTTGAAGGTTCTTCGTCCTCGCGAAATTTCGTACCACAACGTGGTCACCTGGTTTCAGTTGATGGCCTGGACTCTCCGGAGGCTTTGGCAATGCATCGAAAACCTGTTGGTGAATAAGACTCAATTTAGCAGTCAAGTCGTAAAGGTAATCAATCAACATTGGATATTCTAGAGAACAAAACTCCTTTGGCCTTGGCACTCCCCAAATATTAGCGGGACGGCCAAAGACAATTTCGTATGGACTAAGCCCTACTCTAGAATGCACAGTCGCTCTCGTGGATAACAAAGCCAAGGGTAATGCGTCTGGCCAGGATAAACCCGTGGATGCCTGTATTTTAGCTAGTTTTAGTTTGAGGGTGCCATTGTAGCCCTCAACTAAACCAGCAGACTGGGGATGGTTTGCACTGTGGAACTTTTGTTTAATGTTCAAACCGGCACACACACTCTGCATAACTTTCCCTATGAACTCACTTCCGTTATCTGACCATACAATCCGTGGCATTCCATACCTAGGGAAATATTCTTTGAGAAGAATTTTGGCAGTTGATAGGGCAGTATTGTCCTTCAGTGGATATGGTTCGATCCATCTGGAGAATGCACAGACTACCACCAGGACGTATTTTAAATTGTTACAACGATCCATGTGTATGAAATCTAGCTGAATTACTTCAAAGGGGCAGGAAGGAGGAGCGAAGTGACCGGCAGGAGTTGGGGTTCCCTTGCCAGGATTATGCATCAGGCATACCATACAATTTTTCACCACTCTTTCTGCGCATTTACTGATCCCATCATTCTTCCAAACTGGATCCAACATCTTACAGATTCCTTTAGAGCTTATATGCGCTACTCCATGCGCCATTGTCACCACTGCAAGCACATACGCATCAGGCAACATCCAACGCTGTTGTTCCGACAAATCAATCCAACACCCACTTGAATCCAACTTACCCATACTCTCTCTCCATGCACGCTTTTCCTCCTCAGTTGCCTCTTTCTGAATCTCTTTCACACTTTCCACTGTATCCTCACACATTCCAGACTCGGAAATCCATCTTGCAGACGTAGCAACATACATTCTACTCATCATATCTCTAGCTGTCTGTTTAGCGGTTTCATCAGCAAAAGCATTCCCACGACCAACATCATCCGTGATTGCTTTATGAGCACTGCTTTTCACAATTGCAACTTCAATCGGCAAGGTTAGAGATTCCAACAAGTCGTTAACTAGCTGACCATGTTGAATCTTAGTCCCATGGGACGTAATGAAACCTCTTTCTTTCCACAAACGGCCAAAACTATGGGCCACGCCAAACGCGTACTGACTATCTGTGAACACATTCACTCTCTTTCCCTTTGCTAACACACACGCTCTTGTTAGAGCGATTTATTCTGCAGCTTGGGCAGAATTCTGACTCACTCTCGCAGTCTCCACAATCGTACTCAAAGTTGTTACTGCATAAGCAGCGGTCACATCACCATTCTCCAATTTAAAACATGACCCATCCACATACAACGTGCCATCTGGATCTGACAACGGAGTGTCTTTTAAATCAATTCGTCCTTTTGTGTCTTCCTCAGTTCTAAAACAGCAATCATGGGGCTCGGAATCACTCGACTCTTGATTAGTCGGCAACAAGGTTGCTGGATTCAATACGTTGCATCTTTTGATTTGAATATGACTTGCTAGCAGTGTCAGCTCGTAGCCAGATAATCTAGCACTGGTAAGGTGTTGTGTCTTGGTTCTGTTCATGAGTGTATCCACAGCATGAGGAACCATAACCACTAGCATGTTGTTCATCACCAAACCAGCAGATTGTCGAATGGAAGTTGCAGCTGCCGCTGTAGCTCTCAAACAACTAGGTAACGCTCTAGCTACCGGATCTAATGTTGATGAAAAATACGCACAGGGGCGTTGTTTATCACCGAATTTCTGTGTCAGAACACTCAACGCACAACCTTCTCTTTCGTGAACATAGAGCGTGAATGGCTTACTGTAATCGGGTGTACCCAATACAGGAGCTGAACACAATGCTTTTCGTAACTCAGAAAAACTCTCCTGACATTCATCAGACCATGGCACCGGACTCGGAACACCTTTCCCAGTCAAAGCTACCAATGGTTTCGCTAAAAGAGAAAAATTTGGGATCCACTGCCTACAGTAAGAGGTAATACCTAGAAAGGCACGTACTTCTCTCTGAGTGCGGGGAACACTCATCTGAGTAATTGCTTTTATTCTCTCTGGGGTCAACTTCCTTCCTTCCTTTGACAAGAGATGACCTAGGTAGGTCACTTCTTGGCAGCAGTATTGCAATTTCGAAGGTGACACCTTGTGATTCAAATTGGACAAATGATGCAATAACGAAATCGTAGCTGCTTTGCAAGTTTCCTTGTCATCGGCAGCCACTAGAAGATCGTCTACATACTGCACTAGGGCAGAACCTTGAGGAAGTACAAAAGAATCTAACTGGCTTTTTAATGCCTGACTGTAAATGGACGGACTCTCACAATAGCCTTGTGGAGCGCGTTTGAACCTGAAGCTTCGACCTCTTAGACAGAAGCCGAAAATATCCCTGCTTTCCTCGGCTATCGGAATGCTGAAAAAGGCATTCTTCAAGTCGATGACTGAAAACCATGTAGCTGTAGCAGGAATCAATGTTAACAGGGCAGTAATGTCTGGGACCACAGGAAACTGTGGAATCACGATTTTATTAACCTCTCTAAGATCGATAACAAATCTATATACTGGAGGCTTTGTAGGATCAGTTCGTTTCAAAATCGGTAATACAGGACTGTTACAAACATTTCCTCTAGTTTCTTCGACCACACCTTTCTTAATCAAATCTTGTACGATCAATAAAAGTGCACGTTCACCTTCACTAGAAATTTTGTATTGGGGAATTCGTGGAAATTTTACATTTGTTTTCAAAGTAACTACATACGGTGGTATTTCCAAAAGGCCTACATCGTTAGGACCAGTTGCCCAAAGAGTATCAGGGAGTGAACGTAGCTCTGGCGGGAGTGCATCCATTGACAAGTACATCGGAGAGGTGATTCTTTTACCCAATGTAAGCTGTACTCATTCTGGAGAACAGTGCAATGTCGCATATAGGCGTTTTAATAAGTCTAAACCAAGTAGATTTTCATTACAGCCTGTCGTCAAAATCAAGGGTGCTTTCAATTGACACGGTCCAACAGAAATAGACAAAGGACCAGATACAGGGTTGTAAACAGGGGCGCCTGAAAAACCTACAGAAACATTTGTTAAGCCGGACAAAGGTGCGCCAGGGAGTTTCGCATGAATGATAGAACTTTTTGCGGCACCAGTATCCAACAGAAACGGTTCGACTACACCTGATGTTGCTACTGCGACATAAGGCCCACTCTGATCCACTGGAACTGATACTACTCTATCTCTCTGTCCATGGCTGTCCTAGTACCCATTTTGCTGAAATCCCTCATCCACTTCACAATAGTCTTCAACATGATACTGCTGAGATCTATTTTGCTGGGCAGACTGTCCATTTCGTTGATCAAAGTGATTGGAAGGGCGATCATTCGTCTGTGGAGGCATAGCACCTCGTCCTCGACCTCTAGAATTCTGCACAAAACCACCACGACCTCTCTGAGCTGCTGCTGCGTTATTTTGCGCTAAGACTGGACACTCATTCTTATAGTGACCCTCTTTCTTACAGTATGCACACTGATTCCATTGATATTGTGGCCTCGGTGAACTATAATCTGTCCTTTGATATGACCCTTGCTGCGTATTAGTCTGATTCGTGCGAGGCGGATATGCCTGTTGCAAAAGAACTTTTGTCTTTAAATCTTTCGTTTTCTTATCTGATTTCTCTTTTTCCTCTTTATCCCTATTTTCATAATACTGTGCAGTTGCAAGTATTTGCGCAGTTGTAGAGACAGCCCACGCACTCTCGGAATCTTTCAATTTGTTGCAGAGCTCTGGTAGCAAGTTGTGTACAAATTTATCGACAAATAATCTCTGTCCTCCTTCTGTGCTCATATCCTGACCACTATGATCTACAAAAGTCTCTTCGAACCTCGTGAAGAAGTCGGAGACACTTTCGTCTTTCTTCTGCCTGCATGCGGACAACTTGTCCCAGTTAACGCGCAGTGCTGGCATCAGAGTCTTCATTAAGTCAGTTATCCTACCTGGAAGATTAGCAATTAGAGGTTCGGGTTTGGAACCACCTATTTGCTGACCATCTGCTGCAATGATTGCTGCCCAATCACCACCTAGGGCAACTGGATGATTCTCCCTACGAATTTTAGCCCAAATTGGTTGTGGAACTACATTCCCAAATAACATGTCGATGTCCGCTAGATTCATAACACAAGCCTCAACTGTTTGTGCTAATTCCTTATAATATCCGGCAGGATTCTTACGCGGATCTGGCAAGGCCTGTTTTACTGCCAATACTTCGGCTCGCTTCCAAGGAATGTGTATCCACACTCTCTGAAATTGTGCCGGAGCGGCTGCGATACCATTAATAGCATCAGCTTGCACAGCTTCGCGCCAAATTGGAGGAACCTCCCTCATTGGATATTGGCCAGTCCGCTTCGTACTACTTTTCTCTAAGTCTCTCGGTGAACGAAGAGATGGATCATTTCTAAAACTTAAAATCAGTTCCATCGCTTCTTTTATATCTTGACCCACTATCATACCTGCAGCAAACTCTTTTTGAACATTAATTAATTCTTCTAGGTTCGATTCAGAATCATCTTCTTCTAATTCATCACGCAACAGAGAGCACATCTCGTCAAAAACATATCGTTGCGTTGGTTCCTTCCACTGCATAAAAGTATCTAGTACATCTCTCGTACTATATCTCCTACTCTTCGAAATCCATCAAAGAGCCGTGGAATCCAAGATTCCCCGTTCCTCAGTGCTTGGAAGCTGACTGCGTCTCTGTACAGAGTCAGAGGCAGGAGTCTTGATTAAGGTTTTATAGAAAGGAGACAGAATATTAGAGACGGAATCAGTGATTCTTCGACGACCAGTAAGCGGAGTCATAATACTAGCAGATGTAGAGAACACAGAAGCAGTAGGAATAGATAGCGGGACAGTAGGAGTATCAGGTAAGACAGCTTGTGAAACAGGAGGTGTAAGCGATACAGGTATAGGTAAAGAAGCCGGCAACCCAGGGAGTGGAGGTGCCGAAGGAATATTCACATTAATTATAGGAGGTACAGGAGCTTGATTCTGGGGTGCAGGAGCAGGAATACCAGGTTGTCCAGCAACCGGCAATTGAACATTCGGTACAGGCGGAGCCGTAGCACCTTGTGCATACGGTGGAGGTGACTGTAACAAGTAAGACAACAGAGGATCGTTTTCGGAGTCCTCTACGATCTTAGTTGTTTTCGATGGCAAGGCAGGATAGCACTTGTCGATCGCTAAATTATGCTCTCTAATGGCCACCTCTACGGCCTTCTCAGACTCGTTGACTTGCAGCTGCTTAACAGCCTGCTCTAGAGTCAACTCTTGCTCTTTTTGTTCTTTCTTCAACCTTTTAATTTCTCTCTGTTTGGATTCTTTTCGCCAGTAACGGAAAGAATCAAACATTGCCGGCCGGGCTTTCTTCCTAAACAATTTCGCTTCCAAATTATCAAGGATTTCGGGTTCAAAACTACCATGCAGTGGCCAACTAAGGACACCATCCTTTTCCGTATAGCGGACCCACACCTCATTATAAGATATAGGACCCACACCAAACTTACAATACAAATCATATAGAGGAGTCCCAATCGGAGGAACCAGACATGAGTCCTCCAATCGTGAATCACTGTTGCAACCAAAACAAGACAACATACAATTTTTGCGACTTACCATTTTGTAATCCGGAACACAGAACAAACAAAACAAGAAACAGATATGTGCACTTGAACCAAGAACTTAGGCCTACCAAAAACGAACTGATGTATCGATACCCAAACTAAACCAATAGATTATCGTAACCAGGACAACCAGTGATAATCTTACGAAACCAAACCAAACCAAGAACCAAAAAGGAATTTAACAACCCTCACGAAGTAACCAACGAGCAACCACTAAATACTTAACTGAGGTACTGAAGACGTCACCAAGGAGAAACCTGTCACGTTTCGCCGTACTAAGGACTGCACCTCGGGTCCAAGACAGGGCGACGGTCAAGGCAACGGCCCACTGCAGCCGTCCGAACGGGAACCCTCGTGGAAGAGAACTTCGGGCCACTTTTGCGATATGCCGGGATCGATGAAGTGGGGCGCCTCCCTCAGGAATCTTCACACGAAGCTTCTCAAACTCTTCAGGCTCTTGGACCGGTACCGAATGACGTCGCCCTACGTTGGGCGCCAATTGGAGTTCTGGACTTTTTGGTTCCGTCCAGAGGTGTCAGGGTATAACACCCGAAGACCCCGGAGTTCCACCTGTCTTGGTGCACAAATAAACAGAAACACGGGCTTCTCGATGGTGGCGTCAAAGACCAAAGGTTTATTACTGCAGGGACACAGAAGTCACAGAAACTACGCATGGGCAGTGTCTAGGAGCCTGTTCGATTTGTACAAAGTGGGTTGCTCCTTATATACTAAATATTAGGCTTCGGGCAAATTCTTTACATGTTAGTACATTCCCAAACCTTTGTGTCCTAAACAATAAATATTTGGCGTTGCACAGGAATCGTCGACAATATCTGATGTCAAAACATTACGAACGAGGGGTTCCCACTTTTCCATCATAATCTCATGTCAACTTTTCATTCAAGACCCGGACCGCCTCATCGTAAATTTCGTTACCTCCCCCTAATAAAGGCCCAGAAGGAAAGGAGCAGAGCCAGGTGCAGAAGATAGAAAAGCAGGATAAGGGATGTTTGTGGGTTGTAAATGGGCAAGGCTACCAGCTTCGGCCGCCTAATCATGATCAGGCCAACGACCACAAGAACCAGTATAGCAGGACTAGCCTCGGGCAGAGGAGGCAGCCTTTGTCGAGTCATGCAGCTAGAGCGTGTTCTGTTTCAAGGTGCACGTGTCACTAAAGAGGTGAATCGTCGGCTAAGGCTACGTGTCCTTAATTGAAATGAAGTGATCAGAGGTGATTGCGTATGTGAGGGCAAGAAACACAAAATGGCTGCCATGATCTAAGATGGATGCCATGGGTAGATCGGAAATATGTTTGTAACAGGAGTACTCTTGCTCGTAGCATAGCGAAAACACCAGGATCTGCTAAATGGATCATTTGCGGTTCGCTGATACCAATATTATGTATTTCCGACAATATTGAAAACACGGGTTCAAATCGTCACGGAACCTCAGTATGGAAGCCTTCTGTAGCTCATTGTCCACTAGTTCCCCAAACATGATTGGGAGAGAAGGCAGGGTACTCCGGGGGTACCCAACCCAGGACAGGAAGATACGTTGGGTGAAGGTGTGGTTTCAAATGCAGCGCCTCTTTGGTGTGGATCAGAACCTCCCCCCAATATAAACATCGCTGTACTGAAGTAGTTAATCGAGAGCAGGATCTCCTGGACCACCTGGGCCTGGAAATCTCTGGAATAGTAGGTAGGTTGACTAACACAATGATGTTTTTTGTTTTTTTACTGTTGCCAAACTAAGATGTTCGCGTTAATCATAAGTAAGTGTCATGTTGTGTAATATTTGAATATAGCAGGAAGAAATCCTAACGCAATTAAGGGTATTTTTCACAATAAGTGGCACATGACCACAAGGGAAACATAATGTAAACAATCAATATCATGCAGTGCTGTAGGTGCACACATATCAGGGCCTCTTTCATGAGGCCCTGTGCGCAGATGGAACTTAGGGCCTTATTTATGAAAAGTGTTGCATGACATTTTCAACAGACTTCTGGCTAATTTTCTTGTGCCCTCATTGCAACACCTTGGATATGCTGTATTTACAGTACAATAATGATATTCATAACTGATAATGCTATTATATGTCTGTCTGTCTATACTATGATTTCGAAACCACTTCATGGTTCAAATCAAATATTTCATGTGAACCCAAGTGTTTGTTTGTCTTTTTGTTGCTATATTTCTATAGCCCATGAATGGAATCTTTTACTGCAACATAATAGTAGGAGACAAGATACCACAAGCACATGGTTGACCAATGGGGGACCCAGGAACCTTTTTAATGTTACCCTACCATGAAGGTTCCAAGGTATTGACTCTTTGTCTTTTGTCTGCTTTTTGTCATTCCAGATTATTAATTTCTTTTATATGTTCATTGTGATAGGCCACAACAGCACTCATGCAGCCACTGCACATTCTGAAGAAGCGCTTGGGATCTCCTCCTGAGACCATTTGTTGCGCAAAACATGTCGACCGTCAACATAGGGATAGGCTTTCTGTCTAGCTACCAAGGGCCATTATACCCCTCAAGCAGCACAACCTTCTGCTTTTTTATTACTGATGACAGAGGGGTTAATTTCTATTAAATTCACTGACTACCCCTCCAGCCATCTTTTAATATCACATTACGACACCACTGGCATTGCAGCGCGGCCTGAAAAGGAGCACTGCACACTGATGAAGCATGACATCCTTCTGGGTGTGAGGGCACCAAGATCAGGACACACTGTCCACCAGACTCTATAATTTGATAACGACCTCAGTTTCCTCTCCTACCCCTCTTTTACAGAAACTGTGACTCCCGCAGGATATAATTCTGAATTTACAGTACTTACCTCCAGGGCCCTCAGACTTGATAACTTAACATAGAGCAGTGAGGCAAGGAATCTTGCTGTGATGCCCTACAACATAACAAAAGTGCAGGAATGTGGAATTTACAGTAAATATTGAGCATTCTGGCCCTTTTACCCAGCAACCATGCACAATGGTCTGCCTTGCGCCAATGCATGCACCCTTGATCCATACTGCAAGCGTGTCTACGTTGTGGTGAGGATTGATTGTGTGTAGGAAGGAACACCTATTTGTGCAAAATCATCAACAGCATATACTGAGTAAAAATATGTTAAACTTAAGAATATTTGCCCTCATTGCGCATCCACAACGCCAACCTAGGGGTTGTATCAGGTTTGGATGCATACCCAGATATACAATTTCTCCTACAGCTGGGAGTGTGTTATTTTCCATTGTTGTAGTGTTGGAACACCCACAGCAACACACATGGTATGCCCCTTTCACGCAGTGTCTCGTGTGAAAGGGATACACAATTGCAAGGCCCTGAAAAGTCAGTTAATGTTGCTCTGCTTGGCCTTGTCCACATGTGTCCCTATCACACAGAAGACTGTGTCACAGGGATATTCCATGGGTGTCGTGGTGGTTGTCACAAAGCAGCAACCATTGAAGTAGACACACTCCCAGATCTAAAAGAAAATGTATATATGGGAATGTTTAAAAATCCAATGCAACACCCGGGGTGGTTTTAGGGAGGTCCAACAAGGACAAATGTTTAATTTCATCCACTTCATCATTTTTCTATGTGTGCTGCATTCTGCTGCACACATACCTGGAGGATAGTGGATGATTAGTTTACATATTGTCAGAAAGGTGTCCCTACCTGCACACAAACAATCATCACCTAAATGCAGACACACTTGCAACATGATGCAAGGCTACCTTTGTTTGGGTCTGGCATCTCAATGGATCAACACTGCAAATGTGATCACATGTGTGTGTTATATGTCATGAAAGAGGGTGATTCCTATGTAAGACATTTAGCTGGGGCATGGTGTAAGTATCTTGAACGTTATGCGCCTTACTGTCATTACCTTGTGAAGATGCCACTAACTCTCATGCTCATCATGTTAAGAGTGTAACTGTACACCATTCCTGATCAATGTGACATATTTTTTGTCTCATAGGTCGTCCAGAGCCATACACATGTGAGGAGGTGGCGAGCTTCTGGGATCCTAATGCCACTGGTGAGTGACATCTCATTGAAATCATTGCCTATTTGTTCACAATTTCTCCACGTACATTCTTTGCTCAGAGACATGCCATATATTATGAGAGACAACAGTCCCTCCAAAAAGTTCGAGATCAATGATACACAGAACAGCATTGAGACCTTTGTCAATATTCTCCATTTGGAGAGACTATGTATTTATAAAAAGCACAATAAAAAACACAAAGCAAAAACATATACAAAATTCCTTGGGTAAAAGGTTGGAAGTCAACAAATTTCCAACCCGTAGGCATTTACACACATAGTGACTTCATCAGTAAATACATGTTAAGGACAGTCACAATACAGAAAACATCTTACGCTCCCCATCAATCCAACTGAGCCACTTTGGAGTAAAGCTGTGCAAGTCAACGACGTTTCGATCCCAACTACAATTGAGGGATCATCATCAGGACACATGAGTATATGCCTGAGAAAATGCCTGTGCTGGGCATAAATTAGAGAAGGGGAAAAAGGTACAATCAATGGGAATGCGAAGGGAGGGGTAAACAAGGCAAACAAAAGTAAAGAAAAAAGAGGAAGAAAGAAAGCGAAAGAGGTACGGATGGTTTCAAATAAGGATAATGGAGCAAGCACCAGTGTAGTGCATATACACTCAAAATGTCAGTGTGACGTGAGACCTCTACGAGCCACTATGAACCCTGAATTGCAGACAAGCAAGGTGGAATTGGCGGTGCAACTGCTACACCGTGTGGGATGGGTGAGACCATAATTATGCTATGCCGTGAGTGATGGGTGAGACCAAATTAATGAAAGGGATGTCATGCAGACAGGCTGGTCAGTGTGTGATCAAGAGGTGATTCCCTTGAGAAAATCATACATGGTAATACGTCAATGTCAGCCAGGCCAGGCCCTGGCAAGCAGGTATGATGACCTGAAGATAAACGAACTGCACGCCCCTTGGGAGGAATCCAGTGCGCATGAAGAATTGGATCAGTGTACCATGAGTAGGAGCTTGATAATGCTCGCTGTGGAGTGGTAATCTGGAGGAAACAAGGAGGAGTCAGCTGAGTGAAATGGCTAACAGTTGGCCAAATCCGCCATCAAAGTAATGTAGTGGTCCGACTTACAATAAGGGTGGAAATCAGCAGGAATAACGGTCAGCTGCAGATAGGGCAGCCTACATCAGAGCCCAGATGCAGAAACAGCACTAAGAATGAGCTGCAGAGAAAAAGGGGAGGTAAGGAAACGGAATGCAGAGTGCTACAAGACGGAGGGGCATGAATACGGCTTACCGTAGGGTGCGCGGTGGTAGGATACGACTGAGTCCAGCGATATCCAGGAGGTGCAGTGTGGTAGACCGGGATGCGTGAGATTAATTAATTAATTAATTAATTGCAGGTTTATATAGCGCTAGGATCGACTCCCGGAGGAGTATCTCCGCGCTTCGACCGCTGCGAAACCCTTCCTGGCTTCCCTGAGAGATGGTCCCTTAATGGGTATCTCCAGGGTGAGACCAGGCATCCCCGGCGGTCTGGTGGGGCCGTTAGTGAAGATGAGGCAAGCTAATGCCCAGAGTTGCCGAGTGTGATCGCTGATCAGAGTGGGCACCGAGGCGAGAGAATTATCGAGTCCGCTGACCCAGGTCCAGAAACCTGCCGCGTCGGGAATCGAACCCTGGTCCCAGGCCGTCCTCTGCTCTCGGGTCTGCCGCCTCTAACCAGTGAGCCACACTACTTCACCTACTTCACAGATAAAAGCAGCACAGCATTCAGGAGCATGCATGCGTGATGGTGCACACGGGAAAGCTAGTGTGCAAAGACAGACGGCTATAGAGGGGTAGAGATGTGCGCAATGATGGACGACCCAAGGAAACGTGCAAGTCTAAAGTAATAAAAGGAGCGGCGCATCATGAATGAGTCATGGAAATAGGGCGTGAAGTTATCATGAAAGGAGAACATGGCAGTGCACATCCAGCATAGCTGAAGGCAATTAAATAAATGATGAACCCTCAACATAGCATGGTATTAGAATCTCAATCAAACTAGAAACAGTAAATAAAAATTAGCGTGCAGTAAGGTTAATTACTAAACATTGCTAGTTATGTTGATAAGGAATTAGAGGATCAATTAGATCTTTTAAAAAACAGAATGAAGCAATTAGTGAAACAAGCTATACAGGATACCCATATTGAATATATGCATGAATATACTGATGCCTATGCATAAATAGAGAAATCATATTCCAGAGATTCACATGGAATAATTGGGAAAATTGTTCTGTCTCAAGGTCATCAATGCCGTGGCTGTATTGCTAAGAGTCTGTTCTACTTAGCTGTCATAAGAGTGAAGAAAACAGACAGAGGGTTGCTGTTATTAAAATCGTTGAAGCGGTGCACATATTAAATCAGGTTGGTCCAATCCTCCGTTCTGTTAAGTCCAGTGTATAGGCTGTTAGTCCATAATATACATTTAATTTCTTCTTTGTTGAGGATAGTGCTGATGTCTCTGCTGTGTGGTGGTGGTTGGATCACACTGATGACTTGCTATTTTAAGTTGTCCTCTGTGTGTCCTTGGTTTGTGAAATGTTCAACCAATGGTGGGTTCTGTGTTTGACACCTCAGGCGGCGCTGATATTGGCCGATCCGGAATTCTAACGTTCTGAGTTGTTTGACCTATATAAATTACGTTACAGGGGGACAAGATAGCATATTTAAGATTGTTGGTGTTACAATTCGAGAATTGGCTCAGCATTATATTAATATTTCCAAAAGTAAAACCCTTGCTTTCGATAGTCATATGGCAGACGCTGCAACCTCGACATTTAAAATTTCCTAACACAAGTGGTAAGCTCCAGATATCAGTAAGTGCTTGAGAGGTTTTTTGGTGTGTATGGCTGCTTTAACCACATGGTCTCTAATATTTTTGTTTTCACGGAAGGCAAAGAGTGGGCGTTCTAATGACATTCTGCCAGCATTGAGAATTGGCCAGTGCTTTAAAATGCATTTCTTAACCTGATTGGAGACAGGAGAGAAGGTAGTGACACATAATCAATGGTAATTTTCTGTTTTGGACTTGGGTGTCAAGAGTACTGCACCTGGGCAGTACTAAGCTTGTTTCAATGACCTTCTGACAAGTTTACACGGATAGCCCCTGCTCATAACTTCTGTGACAGGTTGTTGGCTTCATGAAAGTAGTCCTGTTTGAAGGATCAATTCCTTCTTATATGCAAGAATTGTTAGAATGGCAAAGAATCTCTCATTGCACGTGGGTGGTGGCTGTTGTAAGAGAGTAAGGTGTTTCTCTCAGTGGGTTTCCTTCATGAGGGATCATGAGAAGGTCCAGAAAAGCAATCTGGGATTTACTGTGCGTTATGGTGAAATTTAAGCCATTATATTGGGCATTCAACCTGTCATGGAGCATGATCAAAGTAGTTTCAGAGCCTTGCCAATCATGAAAATATTGTCGATATATCTTTTCCACATTATGATATTCAACACGAAGCGGTTGACTTCGGATAAGGTATTGTTAGTTTCTGTGTAAATCAAAGGAGAGAGTAAGGGAGATTACACAGGCTATGTGTAGTGGGAACTCCTGGTCCCCTGGTAAAGAGTTTTAACAACAATGGAGGAGTACCCCCTAGATGCAAGATATACAGTTCAGGAATTTCCTCTGTATCTAAAGCATAAGGCTTAGGTTAGCAATAAGTGCCCCAACCTTGAACCGGACAATCGTTGTCTTATTGAGAAGACCCCTCACTCACCAACCTGGTTGGTGACATGCTTCATCATTGGGGTCCCACCCCATAAGCCGAATATAATGTCAAATTTTGAAATATATTTCTTAGGAGAAGGGTGTTGGGTTTATCGGGGGTAAGGGTGGGGAGTGTTTTAACAAAATAAATTTATAATAAAAACTAAATTTAAAATTTTAATTTAGAAAATAAAATTACAATTAAAATAAATACATTTTAGGAGTGGCATGTGCAGTTTCAAGTGGATAAGGGTGAGGTGTGTTTAAGAAATATTAAGTGAAATGTAAACATTTTTGGAAGTTTATGTATTCCATTTGGTTAAAGTTTATTTATGTATTAAATGTATGCATTTATCAGTTTGGAGTTGTGTTTATACCTGTAATGTTGGTTACTGTTTTTACATTTTGATAAAATATTTAGAAATTTAAAAAGAAGAAAATATATTTACAAAAGTTTATAAAAGATGTAATCTAGGAGATACATTTACAAAAAAAAATTAATTTGGAAAAAATATATTTAGGTATTTTATGTAGATATTTTATTATTTATGTCACATTTTAAAATTATTAAAAGATAAATATTTAACAAAAATAGAAAATGATTAATATTTTTCTTTAACAAATGAAGTAAACAATGAAATTAATTAAAGTATATACTGTAGTAATTTATTACAGGTGTTGTCAAACACTTAAAATTGTATTTGTAGTGTAGTTAGTCATATTATAGTAATTTTAACAGGAAAAGAAAAATAAACATTTTAAAGGTTGGGCAACTAATTTTATTTTACAGTAATTTAAGTGGCAATGATTAATTAATTAAGTTTAATGACCAGCACTATTCCTAATTTTATGGTAACTGGAGTGGGAATGGTAAATTACTTAAGTTTAGTGTCCAACACCTACCCCAAATTAATACTAACTAGAGTGCGAATAGTAAATTAATTAGGTTTAGTGTACAGCACTTACCTCTAATTAATACTAACTGGAGTGGGAATAGTAAATTAATTACGTTTAGTATCTAGCACCTACTTTAAATTAATACTAACTGGAGTGGGAATAGTAAATTATTTAAGTTTAATGTCCAGTACCTACCCCTAAATAATACTAATTGGAGTGGGAATAGCAAATCAATTAGAATTAGTGTCCATCAACTACCCCTAAATAATACTAACTAGAGAGGGAATAGTAAATTAAATAGAATTAGTGTCCACCACCTACCACTAATTAATACTTACTGAAGTGGAAATAGTACATTATTTAAGTTTAGTGTCCACCACCTACCCCTAATTAATACTAACTGAAGGAGGAATAGTAAATTAATTAGAATTAGTGTCCAGCAGCTACCCCTAATTAATACTAACTGAAGTGGGAATAGTAAATGAAATAAGTTTAGTGTCCAGCACCCACCCCTAATTATTACTAACTATAGTGGGAATGGTATATTCAACAGATTTAGTGTCCAGCACCTACCCCTAATTAATACTAACTGGAGTGGGAATAGTAAAATATTTAAGTTTAATGTCCAGCACGTAATGCAAATTAATACTAACTGGAGTGGGAATAGTAAATTATTTAAGTTTAGTGTCCAGCATCTACCCCTAATTAATACTAACTGGAGTGGGAATAATAAATTAATTAGAATTAGTGTCCAGCACCTATCCCTAATTAATACTAACTGGAGTGGGAATAGTACATTAATTACGTTTAGTATCTAGCACCTACTTTAAATTAATACTAACTGGAGTGGGAATAGTAAATTATTTAAGTTTAATGTCCAGCATCTACCCCTAATTAATACTAACTGGAGTGGGAATAGTAAATTAATTAGAATTAGTGTCCAGCACCTACCCCTAATTAATACTAACTGGAGTGGAAATAGTAAATTAAATAGAATTAGTGTCCAGAACCTACCCCTAATTAATACTAACTGGAGTGGGAATAGTAAATTATTCAAGTTTAGGGTCCAGCATCTACCCCTAATTAATACTAACTGAAGTAGGAATAGTAAACAATTAGAATTCGTTTCCAGCACCTACCCCTAATGCTAACTGGAGTGGGAATAGTAAATTAATTAAGTTTAGTGTCCAGCACCTACTTCACCTTCTTTAAATTAATACTAACTGGAGTGGGAATAGTAAATTATTTAAGTTTAGTGTCCAGCATCTAAACATAATTAAAAGTAACTGGAGTGGGGATAGTAAATTAAATAAAATTAGTGTCAAGCACCTACCTTTAATTCATACTAACTGGAGTGGGAATAGTAAATTAATTAATATTAGTATCCAACACCTATCCTGAATTAATACTAACTGGAGTGGGAATAGTAAATTATTTAAGATTACTGTCTAGCATCTACCCTGTATTTATGCTAACTGGAGTGGGAATAGCAATTTAGCTAAATGTGTTTTTATTTATAATTTTAATAAATTATTACAGGTTAAAGTACTATAAAATTATTATTATAAGACAGTTGTGAATGGAAAAAACTACATTGTCTTTATATTTAATTAAAATATATTATTTTACACAGTATATTTAATAAAAAATAAACTTAATATGTAACACTGAATGTAACATTAATAAAATGGTAGATAATAAATTAGACATACATTATACATTTCTTATTGATCTTTATTTATTGTCAAATATTTTGCAAACTAAAAGAAATATATCATTTATTAAAAACATGTAAAATTAACCAATACATAAAGATAGGAAATAGTATTTATTTTACAAAGACAACATAGGGGGTGAGGAGGATGGCAGGTAGATCGCCACTGCTGGCCCGGCGGTGGCGATCCGCCCGCCATCGTAGTGATTTACCCCGCCATAATATAATGGCCACATTATGGTGAGTGCAGTGGAAGGCCTTTCCATGGAAAAGCTGGCGGGGATGTTCTTTGCTGGCCCGTTGCGGGCCCCCGGGGGGGGTGCACTTGGGGGGTACCCATGGCACCCCCCTCCATTTCTATGCACAAGGTGGCAGGCACCGTACGGTGCCTGCCATGTTGTACATCGACATGTAAACCATGGCACTTTGGCATAGCGGCAAGCAGCACCTGCTGCAATGTCAAACATGTGGAATGCTGCGACCCCCAGGGTGGCGGTCACATCCTAATTAGCGGTATGGGACCTCCGCACGTCTGGCGGCTGGTCCTAGCACCGCGAGGACGGCGGGTGGACTACGTCAGTAACTGGGACGTAGGCCAGTGCAATTTTTTTATTTAGTATGGGAATGAACTGTTTGTTGCATATTCTACACTTAGGACCCGATTCTGGCCTGATCTGATCCCGCTCGGAAAACCCTCCATACGGCTCTCATCCAGAGGGCTTTCCGACCGACTCGGGCTCCAAACCTCCGAGCTTCCGAGTATGATGCGACTATGCGCTGATCGACTCTGGTCGCTTGGAACCCCATTGAAGTCAATGGGAGCTTGTTGTACGTTGCGTAAATAGGCTGCCAGTGACGAAAAAGGTACGTTGCAGAAAAGGGCAACCCCATCATCAGGACGCGTCAGTGCCACCCGCACCGTACATGCATGCGTCAGGGGGACCCTTACCAACACGTAAGGCTATGGGTGAAGGGAGGCCCTCTACGGCCCCCTGAAGTCCGCTTCCTGGAGGGGGGTGGTGATGAACAGAGTGTCTGAATTAAGCAGACCACTCTTACCCAGTCCAAAGATCAGGGCTTGATCCATCACCGTTTTTTAGCTCACTGCACCATCCCAGATCAGAACTTGGCTATATGCAAATTAGTCTGACCCTGGCCCAGTGCATCATGGGAACAGGGCAGACCAAACTACCAAGCCAATTCTTATACTGGGAAGGAAACAAGCTACCGGGGACCGGTTTCTGGCATTTCAGCCGTCTTCGGCCCGGCTTGCTTGAATCCTGATGGTGCAATGAGCAAGGGACTCACATCTGAGTATACCCTTCCACGCTTATGGTGGACAAAAATGATTCAGAAAAGGGGGTGGTGATGAACAGAGTGTCTGAATTAAGCAGACCACTCTTACCCAGTCCAAAGATCAGGGCTAGATCCATCACCGTTTTTTAGCTCACTGCACCATCCCAGCTCAGAACTTGGCTATATGCAAATCAGTCTGTCCCTGGCGTTTTGTGACACCGTCACATGGACATGGGGCAGCAGGGCACTTTTTGATACATGGGAATGCAACCAGATGATGAACAATACCTAGTCTCATTCTCGTGAGAACAAATCGATGTGAGGTTCTAGTTAACCCTGGGCGAAGCACTACGCTACGCTTGCGTAGTTTGCGAAGTTTGCGCAACTTCGCACTACGCGAGCTGCACGTAGCACAGTGCGAACATGCGTAGTGCAGCGATCATTTTTTGCTTGTTTGCGGTCCTCAACGTCATGTTCGCGACCGCGAGCAAGCAAAATGACATCCCGGTGAGATTCTCAATGCGGGGAGGTCAGGTTTCTCATTGCGAGTGGTTGCGCCCATGCGTAGTAGAGTAGGCCCTTGACTACTTGGAACTTCCATGACTGCATGGATTCCCGACTTCGGCTTTCGCTAATTCACACGCTGTCCCTGATCTATTGTGAATTATATGACCAAAAGGACCCCGGACTTCTACTTCCCTAGAATCCATACCAGCACTGCTCTCAACCCGACCCAGTCTTGATGATGATCCCGATTAATGTGGAACGAAACGCCGTCGACCATTCAGCGCGATCATAGGTGCTTCATACAAAGTGGTTCACAAATAATACAACAAAGCAAAGTAGAAACGAACTCTTCAAGCTACCTGGAACCACATTGTGTCATTCATTCACTGTATATATCTATGCACCAGTCACTATGCGCCGTCCACGCTGATCACATTATCACCTGCGTCGCTACTGTGTTTTTCACGCACACACTTTGAGCACCAAGTACAATTTGGGTTGTTTTCATTTGTTTTATTTGTATATCGCAGTGCTGTCACAACCGCTAATTGCCCTTTTCCTTTTTTCTAAATTTCTACATAAATGATGCCATGAGCACATGCAATAATCAAATAGAGTCTCCTTGATTCCTTTTTGATAATGCTGTATTCATATCCTTTCTAATTGCCTTTGATTAATACCAGTTGGGCTATTATATGTTTTTATCATATTTGCTAATATATGGGGCGTCCCAAGACTAGGAAGTATTCTGACACTATCCTCTCTGTTGATAGACTGTTTCTCTGCCTTGTCTAAAGACCTTTTGTTCTGTCCATCAATAGATATTTGCTGCCTTACAACCATTGCAGATTCAGCCTGGGGAGTCAGCGTCAGCGTCAGCACCAGTCCAGCTTGAACCCAAAGTGATGGTAACCAGCACAGGCAATGCTGTCAACTAGGACCTCAGTGAAGGCGGAAGCCTTGGGATGTTAAGTGTGTACCCCTGCCACTGTCTTGGGCGAAAGATGAGGTCACAAATCAGAAAGGAGAAATCGTGGAACACGTTTTTTGATGCCCAGCTGAGAGTCACGGACCGACCAGAATGGCGAGGAGGCTTTGCTTGAGGTGACCCCTTTTGAAACAAGGGTTGCTTCAGAGATCCTAGCATCAGGCCTCTGAATCCTGGTCCCAAAGTGAATGCAAGTTTGCACCTTTGTTTGTTGGTCAAGAGATACCTGGGTACACTGGATGCAATGTGTGGCCCCAACAAATGAGCAGTGCGCCAGCAGAGCAATGCAGGTGTTAGGGAAGGACTTGAGTTTAAGGTACAGGTGCTGTGTCTCTGGTGCCTGTTAGATTGAAGTGAAGAAAACTGGTGCACTGCCTGAGAGACTGGACAGGATCACTGAGAGCATTTGCCTGGTGGGTGACTGCCTATCCTGAAAGAAGAGACTTTTTTCCTTGCAACTGGGCTGTGATTCTTGAGTTGCGAGTTATGCAGCTCCACTGTGGAAACAAGAAGAGCCTGCCTGTGAGGCTCAAACGGACACAGGGAGAAGACTCCCTCTGGCTTGGTTGTACAGCAGCTTCAATTTCCCTAAGGACTTCTTCTTTTTGTCAATAATATACCCCTTTGGATGGCCTGTTTTTAAGGAGGAGCAGCCCTTTGCAGCTCTTCGGCCTAATTCCTATGGCCCTGTGTGGTCCTCCTGGTCCCAAATATAATTGATGTTCTAGCCTTCATTAAGGGAACAGTGGAAAAGTTTACTAAAAATGTTTTTATTAGATATGTGCTGTTGGCTATTCTGAAATTAAAATGAATAGTCACTGAAATGCATAGGAGCCCTGAAAATGTTTACTAGATGATTTTAGGATTTGCTTTTGCTTAGGACTAGAAAAATTATAATTCTATTTGTAATAGTGGTCATTGCTTTCTCCTGCTATTTGAAGGTAATTATGACCTGATGCTTTGTTCCCTTTGTATTCCTGCTTATGCTTATATATACCCGCTTAATGAAATGTTTAGAATGGAAAATGCCCACCTAGCAATGAATTAGGATATTGATAAATTTATGAAAATTAATGTGCAAATATTTTCTATGTTCCTACTGGATCATGGGAATGTCTTTAGCTCATGCTAAAAGGACCATCTGTTAAAGATTGGACGGATTTGTTAGCATGAGCTGAAAGCCATTTTGTATTTCTGGCAGCCATCTTGTTTGCCATGTGCTGCCACGTGCTCGCCATGTGCTCTGTCCTCTCTCAGTGTTGACTGCTCTTGCAGTCTGCGTAGAAACTAACTATATTTAGCATCTTCCACCTTCACACATGCTCAGAAGGGCCTAGCTAGTAGAATGCACCTGCTCTCTTAGAACTGTCAGGCTATTTGTGCTGCTGTATGGAGAAGTAACTCTCCTCCCACTCTGTTGAGCAAGCAGATCTTGCATGCCCATATCAGGCATTCTGCATGCTTACATGAGCCAGGACTGCCCCTTGGTCTTATGCTGACTATGTAACCCTAAGCATATATAAGACCCCAGTTTTCTGTACTCCTTAAACTGCCTCATTCATTTGCTAAGGCTTCTGTGTGACATAGTCTCCCTCATTTGAGGTTAATAAAGATGTTACTTTTATATTCCAGCTTCTGTGCCAATTTCTTCTTTGTTGGTTTAAAATGACCAAGTATCAGTGAGACCCCTGAGAAGGTTTCTATTTTCTACACCAACACATGCACACTTGTACCTTGTGTGCATCTGTGTTTGCACAGAAATGCCCCAAATCTATGACATTATGCTTCACATACCTTTTTAATGTTGCAGAGTTGCACCGTCAGATTTCTTGTGGCACTGTCCACCAAATATAAATCTGGCAATACTCACAGACTACATGGGGGCTCAGTCCTAATCTCCTTGCCACACAGCTGTGTCACTTTTAGCCATTTTTCATTTGTGCATGATCTAGCTCTAGTTCTAACACTTGGACCTAAGCCAATATTTGTTGTTTAACTCCTCGCTTGTCAATATTGATCACTTTATTGTATATTTCAGCCAGTCAGGGGTGGGCAATGGAATGTAGCTGGTGGCATTCTCAGCAACATACATGGCTTTTTGTCACTGCCTCTGAGACACAACACATTTTATCACTGAGGCAGGCCCAAAAACTTTTGCATCCCCAGGAGAGGTGTAAGGCGAGGCAGAACGATGAGATTCATATTTATGTCTCAAAATCATTCCTTTTGCTATGTGTGTTGACTAACACATTGAACAATGCAAAACGTGGAGAAATTGAGATACTTTTCATTGTTGTGCCTCCATATTGTCTACCCTGGTCAGCCACAGGTTTTTGGCCTTGCATCTGAGTTGATATGTGGTGTGACTTAGGGGCAGTGACAATAAGCCATGGTCCCCATTTGTGTGACCCCTTGCACCACTTGAAGATAATTTTTTGTGAGGTTCCGTGGCTCAGGAGTCTGCTCCATATTTACGCGGCAGCATTAAGCCAAAAATCAGTTTTGTTTCTGCTTCGTAAATAGTGACGTTACAGATGTGCAAGGTGACTCATAAATGAGGTCCAGGATGTTGAGAGAGAAGTAAGGCTGTTTGCCTTCCCATGTCTCTTATGCCAAAACTAAGGGCCATATTTACAAATAAAGTGGTAAAGCGTGGCATCAAGCCTGGAAGGCTAGAGCCACGCTCAGTCACTTCAGCAATGCAGGGCTGCACCATATTTACAACAATATGCAGCAATCCTGTGTTTCCTCCTGCACTGGTGATACATTTAGCTGCCTATCGCCAACTCAAGCACAATTGCACCATAGTGCAAGTGTGCCTGTGTTGAGGGGAGTGATTGTTCATGTGCAGGAAGGTGTCCCCTTCCCGCACATGACCACTCAAGGGCGTTTTGCTGTTTCAATGTGTGCTGCATAACTCAGCACACATGGAAACATCTAAAATGAGGAGAAATGAAACATTTCTCCTTGTTGGGCCAGGGTAATACCAGGTTTTCCCTGCTCTTAATTTTTGGGCTGTGCCATGTTTACACCAGCCTTGTAAATATGGGGTAGCGTCAAAATCAATGGGTGTTGCGGTGGAACGCCCACAGCAACACCCATTGCACTCCACTTTCCCACAAAGCATTGCGTGAAAGGGTGCCTTAATAACAAGGCAGCGTCAAGCCATATTAAGTGGCTTAACACTGCCTTTGTCAATAATGTGAAGCCCGTGTTGCCAAGACAGCGTCTTTAAAAGTGACGTTGTTGTCGTGAAAGGGCTTTGTAAATATGGCCCTTATATTGATTGGTTGTGAGTGTGTACAAATGTTGATGTATAAGTGTTGACTGGTGTAGAAATCATCTCTCTATTACAGCCAACATGACCCCAGATGAGGAATGGCAGTACAAGATCAGGCTGAACAGATCCTGCCACATTCGTAATGTTGCACGTTTTTTTCAGACAAATGGCCAGATTATATGAGCGGGCCAATGAAGCAGGGAACTGCATGTCACCCCCTCCACCTCAATCATCCAAAAGAGGCTCTCGCAAAAACAAGTTATTGTCATCTGGACCAGATACACAACCAGGACAGTAGCAGGAGAATCACCTTCCCCACAACCAGGACCATCCTCATCTTGACCGCCTGGACCCTCTACTGGCCAAACTTCTGGTCCATCCACTGCTCCCCTACCTAGAACTTTCTCTGCTCCACCTTCTGGCCCCTCCACTGTTCCCATACCTGGACCTTCCTCGGCCCCACTCTCTGGCCCCTCCACTGCTACCCCACCTGGATCTGCCTTTGTCAAAGGTGAAAACACTTCAAAACGTCAAGCTGGACTTGAACATCAAGCTGGCGGGTGTTCAGTTGCAGCTGGCCACCGTATTGAAGATGGTGTCATCCTGAAAAGGATACTGTGAGACGAATGGGCCAGAGGTTGTAGCCGCGCCCTCATCTCCACCAGGACCTCAAACTTTCCTGCCTATATTTCAAGTGTTTTAAAAAAATATATATTGTGTTACTATAGGTTTTTAATACATTTAATATTAATTTAGTGATAGTTTATTACCTGTTAATGTAGTTTTAGTGCTTCAAATTAGTAGTAGGATAAGTAGGTAAGTTATGAGTGGTGGGTGGGGGGTGATGTTTAGTGTGTGTTTTAAGTATATTAAGGAAATATTTTAAAAACAATATATTTGTTTATAATTCTATGTTTAGTTAATCTGTTTAGATATAGTGTATGTGAGTCTCACGCCTAATTGTTGCATATGGGGTTCGGGGTTGATGTTTTAGCGGTCTGTTGTGATACATGTGTATAGTAGTATAAGGTATAGTTCTTTAGGATAAGTTTAGATGTTAGGATGTTAGTGTAGGTAAGTTAGTTTAGTGTGGTGTAGGCATTTGTATTTTAGGTATTTAAAGTGTAGTAGTTATTAGATTAGATTGTGTATGTTTTTACAGATTTGAGAATAAAACAGTGTTCACATTTCAAAAACTGCTTACTTTTTGGAGATGCACTAAGTGGTGATATAGTGTTGTGATAAGTGTCTGAAACCACGGATGTAAAGAATGGTAAGACACATCGAGTCGATCACAGGAAGGCATCATTCCTGAGTTTACAGGTCTTTTGACATTTATGACCCATTATTCTGCACTTGTCTATGGGACAGGGCTTTTCACTTGTTAATATTGGGGGTGTGTGGAAGCTACAGCCGTGCACCTTTACACATTTCCAAATTTGCAAAGTGCCTTAAACCTGGTAAAGTGTTCGGTTCTGACATCTCTCCAGGAAATGTGTTTTGCAGGCCCAGAAGTATTAGGATGCTGATTTGTAGTCACTCTCCCATATTTTCACATGTGTGCTGCATAATAAATGCTGCCATGTCAGTAGTTTTGGAATAAGTGGCTAACTTACAAGTCCATTGTGCTGCTGCGGCGCCCCTGTAGATAAGTTCCAGTGACTCAAGGTGCTTGTACATGAGACCCTCAATATAATGTAATATCTGGTACTCTTCCTTCCCCACACAGACACTATTGCCTTTGCAACACTTAGCCCCTTGCCACATGGTGCTATGCACTCAGAGTAGGAATAGGGCATGTTTGTGTACGGCAGCTCCTGTATCTGAACACAGGAATGTTTCATATCATGTGACTGATATGCATTCATGCACTTTATATTAGTTGTAGAACCTTTCTGAAGAAAAGGCAGCTTGCCTGCTATGCATATATTTCTCATTGTTTGATATCATGTATGTATTCAATAGATATGTTAAACCAGGTGTCAGACATGTGCCAAATGTCCATAAATTTGTGAACCAGATTGGTGATAGTACACACAACCCAGGGCCTCTCAGACGGTTATTTTGCAGGCTATGTTTTCTACATGTAGCACATACTATATCTGTGCTGGAGTGAGTTGGTAGGGCCTCATTAATGTGATTTTTTTACGTACCTCAGTGCAGCAGAAAAAAAGGGCAGGAATGTGCCAAATCTATCAGATATGCTGTTTTATGGTCATTTCCCCAGCACCGGCAAACAGTGGGCTGATATGCGCCTTTGCAGGCACCTTAGCACCATGGTGAAAGGATACCTGCATCGTGTGGATGAATATTTTTGTGCAGGAAGGGAAACCTTCCTACAAAAAAAAATCACATGAGGATTTGTCCTCATTGTATGGGTGCTTCAGAATGCAGTACACATTGAATATGGAAAACCAAGGAGATTAAGAGATATTTTTCCTCGTTGTGCCTCCCTTACACCTCCCCTGGGGCGGCGTAACTTATTGGAGCTGCCTACGATTGATGAATTTCCCATTAATCTAGGGCAGTGTCAATAATCCAATGTTGCTTGAAACACCACCACAAACACCTGTGGAACATCACTTTCACGCAATGTTCTGCATGAAAGAGGCACATATTTATGAGGCCATTAAAAAAGGCACGTTATGTGGCATTTTAGATATGCCTGTGGCACACTGCCACCAGAACATCAAACAGAGTGACCTTCCAGTGGCGCAAATCGCAGCTTGGGCCTCATGCATGAGGCTCCTGTTGAGAAATGTAGGATATGGAAGCAAGCACACTTGTGGCAAGCACATACACACTTGAAAAAGGAGCACATTTCAATAACAGCCATATATTTCACATTCTAATGTGCCTTTGATGACAGCCACCTGGACATCAATCACATATTTACATAACATTAGGAGATCAACGTTTGTAGCTCAGCAAATATTCACTTATGTATGCCACCCGGAAGTTCAAGCTTGCAATCTGAATTGCTTGTGCCATTTACAGATTCTTTAAGAATTTAAAATGGTTGTCATACCAACATAGAACATCATGGGATATATTCAACAGTGCAATATCTGTCTTCGACGATGTACTAGTCACTCAATTCATGGGGAAAGTAACACCATGCATGCTGAACATGAATTGTGATTTTATTGTGACAAGAAACCAAGGAAAAAGGTTCAAGTGGCATTCAAAAACAGCAGGAAGCACTTACAGTGAGGATGAGGATGTCCGAGCACAGTCTAGGGAAAATACCTGTCATGGGACATATAGGGGAGAGGAATATTTCAGTGTTGCATCACATAGACAGTCCACAGAAATATGAGTGATAAACCAGTGATAAAGCAAAGGAGGACAGTTACAGTTTTGGTGTACACTGGCATGACAAGTAGCACAGGACAATGGAGATTTTGGCCCATGCTAACAGTAACTTTTCCTAACTACATGAGTAACATCAACATCTGCTTCCTCTGATGTATGTGTAGGATCAGCTGATGGTGTTTTTGAGGGTCCCAGAGACAAAGAGGCATACATACATCAGGGATTGAAAATGTGGAAGGCAGGTTCCCAGCAGCATTCCCCTGTGCCAACAGGTAAGGCAGAAATGCACTGAGTAGGACTTGCTGGTTTTCCAGCACTGCAGCTACACCGCGCTGGTAGGCAGCCAATGTGTTGAGGTATGTATTCTGCTTTACTCCATGGCTTCAAGAATGTTCTGGATGGCCCCCAGCCTGTTGGCAACCTCAATGGTGCCACTTGTGCTGGTAATTTGATCCTGCCTCTGCCACATGACAGGAGTAGGTGTTGCATGCTCTGAAATGTGACACAAGGTAGGTTAATGCTCATGTTTGAGAGTCTACATTTTTTGATTTATTGTCATAATTTTGTAACTTTAACTATAGGTCAAAAGAGCAAAGTTCATGCAACACAGCATAAAATGTAAATTTCAGGTCATGAAAGCACCATATCCAAGTAGTTTTTTAGGTTGAGCCTATAGCGGCAGCGCTCATGCGCTGCTTACTCTGTGAGGCCTACAGTAATAGAGTATGGAGTGGAAGCTCCGCCCACTCTACGCCCATGTTTTTAATTGCCTTGTGCCATTGTCTTTCGTAAATGCTTCCTTCTGATTGATTGTGAGGCTTGTTAGTCCCTCCCATTATGGCCATGTCGTCATTTGGATCCTCCCATGGCTACTGGCCCCTTTACTTTGAGTGTTACATGGGTACAGTATGTGTTATCTAGAGTGTGAGCACTACTTTTGTTGACTTCTCACCTCCTTCCCCCCCTCCACTCCCACCCTCACTCCGTTGTTCATGCTCCCCCCGTTGTCCATAATGCAATGCATTAGGTCTCGTGTAAATTCAAGTCAAATTGCATTGCAAATGCTTTTTTAAACCACTCCCGTGGACAGCACCTGGCCACCCGTGGGTTGGTCTGCAGTGAGAGAGCAGATGTTTGACCCTCTTAGCTTAGGCCAGCCCCAGGTTTGATTTCTATTCGAGGGAATGGGCGCTCGGACCAATGCACCTTTAACCACTTTTGACCAAACTTTGCCTGTTTTAAGGTCCCTCATCACATCCGTCTGACTGGGAGCCTTGCTGTCCCGTGAGTTAATTAGTTGCCGGGCCATCCCTGAGCCTCCGCCTGCAGCTGTGTGATCAGGGAAGCTTGTTCGGAGGAGAAACTAAAGTTTCCGAGGTAGGGAGGGAACACCATGAGCTTTGCTCGAGGCACACCCCGGACAGGAACCAGGTTTCTTCGGGATTAGTCGGGTGTGGGGCAGCTTCACCTGGACTACACACCCCGGCCAGGCAGTATGGGGGTTCTATGGACCGGCTGCTATTGCTGATTTCTCTGGGTCAGGTCTGCTGGGCTTATATCTCCTTCCCTCTGAGGGTCTCCTCGCTTCTGGCCAGGGAGCAATGGGGACCTCTCCTGAACGCTTCCCGCGAGAACGAGCAGAATGCCCCTGGCATTAGAACCCGGGGGCAGCATCAACTTTCTGGCCATGGTTGACAATCTACAGGGGGACTGCGGAAGGGGCTACTACCTGGAACCGAACATCGGGACCCCACCCCAGAAGGTGAGGAGGCTGGCTTTTATTGGGAGAGTAATAAAGGAACAAAATTTGAAACTTCTGTGTAAAATGTCTCTTTTACCCTCTGGTCACTTCTTATCTTGGGGTTCACGCATGCATCAATTCAAGGTCCCACCAATATTTACATATAACTGCTACTAAGTCTGAGGCAGTCGTGAATTTTCAGCTATCCCCACATTGCATACTTAGATTTGTAGTTTTGCTCCTAAGCAATGTGTCAAATTTCCCCCAGTGTACAAAGTGGTTTTGGCTAAACACTGAGGGCTGGTTACAAGTGCCAAATACGACGTGACTATTCAACTCTGCATTAACGCTTACCCCTCAGTGTTCGCCAACTGTATTAACCAGCTCGTTACATTTAGCCACTGATGCTGTCCCCCTTTCCTGTAGTAGAAGCATATGGGAAAAAAAACTGCGTAGGAACTGTCACCTTGAGGGAGATGTAAGGGTGATGTGGGCTTGGCCAGCGGCGTTGCTCACAAGAGTAAATATTGTGTAACTATGCTTTCTTTTCTAAGTAAGTATGTGTACAATACTTGTCCCAACTCCATACTTAGAGGATAGTTAAACAAGTTTCATTAGCTTTCTAAAGCGTCGATATGCATTTAAGCACATCAGCAGAATGTGAGATGGGTACACACTTTTTTATTTTTCACAGTATGTTCCACTTAGTCCAAGAGGCAGCTGTCTTACTACGACTGGAATGTGTTTCCTATACGTTGCACACAGATCTTTACACTCGGTTCATTAACCCGCTTACCTAGCACTCTATGGCCTGAACTCTGTGACCAATAGGTTGTACATAAATGATTTGGGTAGGCGCATTAACCCACAAAGGTTTCTCATTGGGATCAGAATCTCTTGCTTTCGGGAAACTAAGGCATTTCTCCGGTGGTGCATGTAACCGCTGAGTTTTCTGACCCAAAGTATAACCTGTGACTTGCAGGCTGTACACATGGTTCTCTGCAGTCAGTGAAGCTACAGAACTATGTCCCAAGGACATCTGCCACCGTTAACCAATCAAGCAAAATCACAGGGCCTAAGTATTTAACACAGTTTTCATTCTTATCCCTTTTGATTACTTTAAACTTTTTTATTAGGTCAAGCATTCGAGACCTCTTGTATATACTTCAGTACATACTTATTATATACTTATATGTGTATGTACTTTGTGGGCTCTGGTGATCAGGCCTGGGACTGGTCTGCTTCCGCTTAGGGACTTTTTTTTCTGTTCAACTGCCTCTATTTAACTGTCTTGATAGAAAACGACCAGCAGAGGTCAGTAAAATACCAGAATTGCTTTCTGATGAGGGACTTTCTTTTTTTAATTTTTCTGGCAACTGCCTCTATTTAACTTGCTTGATAGAAAACGACTAGCAGGGGTCAGTGAAATACCAGAATCACTTAAGCATTCTCTAGATTCCAGTCAAAAGAAATTTTCTTCCATGAGCACCTGTAGACAATATTTTTTTCAAATCTTGTTTTTTCAGTGATATGACCACCCAAGGCCCTGATTTTATATTAAAAACAGAGCTGTGGACTATACCATTTCCCGCTAAAAGGCAATATTTCTCTCCATGTGTTCCCATAACTGGCATGTCATGCAGTTTGGTGCCTACTTTCCCTCCATGTTAAAGAACAGTAGATGTTTCAGCACCCAGGCTAATGTGCTGCATAACTAAATGCATATAAGGTCCCAAAGGCAAGACCAATTGCATTGCAAATGCTTGTTAAGTTTGGTTCCTGTACCATAGAACATGCCCAGACAGGCCTGTTCTGGAGCACGGCATGCACCCTTGTCCCTTGGTGCAGGGGTGCATGTCTTGATGGGCTGATTGTTGATGGTTAGGTAGGGGCACCTTCCTGCACAGAAGCGATACCAAGTGACAGTATACGCTTTCTATGTGTGTTATACAAATCAGCACACATTGTAAGAGGAAGTAACACATAGACATTTTTTCATTTCTCATCATTGCACCTCTCAAAGCCACCCCTGGTGTGGTTTTAGGATGTGATCCATTCCCATGTTTACAACATTTTTAAAAAATGAGTGATGCTTCAGAATTAGGGACATATTTACAAGCCCCTTGCACCGCCGGTACAGACTTTTACACATATTGAAGTTGATGCACTGGTGGCACAAAGGGAATGTAAAGAAGGCAAACAAACTTTGTCCCATGGGGTCACCCAGAGCAACACCCATGGAAAAACTGGATCACACAATTTTTTACTTGAAAGTGTCACGTTTGCAAGCACATGAAAAGGTACACTAAATCTCTATACAGATACTTGTTAATATACCACGGAAAAATGCAACACTATAGAACATCAAAATTGACATTCCAGCAGCAAATTGGTAACAAAGGGCATTGAAAAGACTGAGGACCATAGTCTGTCAGCCCCTTGTGTCAGTGATGCTTCACTATTGACATGTATATTAGTGAGATACCAGCCACACAGGGGCCTTGTGATTAATCCACTGACTTTTGCTATGTCTCCCTCATTTTCACATTAACCTGTGTGAACTCTCAATTGAGAAATGTGACCAGGTAGAGGATTTATCTCCAGACACTGTTGACAACCATACCCAACATTGCTTGAAGTGTTCCATGATAAAACTAGAGTATGAATGGACATAACCAGACACTTACATGGCACCCAATGTTGGTTGGCTGTGGTTAGAGTGGCTCCCATATTTGAAAGGGTTATGAGCAGGTACAAATCCTAGCCTGCTTATGCACACAGCATAAGCAAGTATAATGAAGCTACATATCATCCCTTCCGGAATGGCTTAGTGGTGACACAATATGTTGTCCTGTACCGTGCTTCACCCTGTTTCTTGAGGTGCAACTTTGACATATGTGTAATGCTGTGTACATATGGCTACAAACTCCTAACACATGTCCCTATTTTATGACTGGACTACACCACATATATGATGTGCTGGCCAAATGTACTCCGATATTTAATGGGTTACCAGGTCCCTCACAGGGCTGATACTGTCAGACACAACAGTAGATATGTTGATTAGTGTGAACCTTGCTGGAAAGGCATGCCTTATCAAATCCTCTGTAGGCAAAATCTACACAGGCACATACACTTGTATGTGGTATGCCTGCCCATGAAGTACACAGAAGTTACAGGGAAGATCCATTATCACCAATGTGGCCTCACATACATGTATTGGACAGAGGCCTGCTCCACAGGTGATCCAGCTGTACAGCCCTATGGTTAAATGTGAGCTCATAATGATGCATATTGTAGGCGAGGTATCAAGTTTTATTATTTTTCACCTTCAAAGGCATCGCAAAGGTATTCGATAGACAGCAGCAGGCATCCTTGAACCTTGGAGTAATGTTGTTTGAGTTGTTAGGGGAAAGTTGCATTCCAGAAGGACACCATCTTTCTCAAACAATGATTCTAACAATTAATTCTAAATTAGTACCTGTCATGTTTGCATTTTGCAACACATGTAACCCATGGACAGTCAGAGGATGTGAAGATTTAGCCTTCCTATGAGCCTTTACATAGTCAGCTTTGTAATAGTACACATAGTCAATGTAGCAACAACTAGAGGTACTTGGGGCCCTATTTACAGGGCCCTTGCACCGCCGGTACATCACTTCTTCTAATTTTTAAGGTGACACACCTAAAGCGCAAAGGGCCTTGGATATAACCTCCTTGTTTTTCTTCTGGTTCCATGGGTCAAGTGTGGAACACACTATGCAACACAAACAGACCACACCTTTGAGACAATGACGGTCTTGTATTATGGACAATAGTAATTACGCATGACAAACCAAACATGTTGATTTGCATTGCTTCACATGTCGTATTGATACACATTGACAACAAAAATATGATGACATGCTTGTTTCACATAGCTTAGGTCTGTGCTATGAGTTATACTGGGCCCATCAGTTCCCAGCATGTTATGTACAGCAGCATAGCACGCCAGCACACTGCACTGCCTTTGGTTATTGTATACTTAGAAGGATGTGACATCTATGGTAGATGTGGGACATTGCTGACCATTGACCCTGCAGCATGAAACAGGCAGCAGTCTGACACCAGTGGAGGCACCCGTATGCCATGTTGCAAGTGTGACTCAGTTGCAGGAGTGATTGGTGCTGTTCAAGGAGAGATACATTCCTGACAAATGCTAAAGGTGTGATGGTCTTTCTGTCTTGTGATTTGTGTTGCAGGTTCTGGTTAGCAGTGTGTGCCTCATTTATGAGGTGTTAGCCACAGGAAGCACCACAAGAACTCTTCCAGCACTTGCCTGCATCAAAACAAAAGCTGATGAATGTGCCATTATGTTAGTAAAACATAACATTATATTCCTTTTACACACCAACAGCACTGACTGATTAGGCATGAGACTTCCATTCTGACACTGACTCAATCACCCCTACTCCACAGGCACCCTTGCAACATAGTGCAAGGATGCGTGCATTAGCACATGCAGCACATTGTGTACCACGCAGGGCCAAAGATAAGGCATGCACTGTAGTTTGGAGATTGAACACAATTTGCACCTTTTATTTTGACACATGGCAGCACTGTGCTATAAGACTCGTTGCAGCACTGCCCCGCCCCCAAAACACATATGTGTAGCTCCAATTGTGTGTAGTAGACCATGGATGTTGTGTCGAAACACCAACATCAACACCCATGCTACAACACAGTCCCACATGGTACTGGCTGGAAGAGAACCATTACGACAAGACCTCAGGAAGCCACACACTGTGACTCTGCATGACCTTGAAATGGGTGCTGAAATATTGTGCCACCGGTACAAATCATGAAGGGACGCACAAGTGGTGATGTGTTATTCTTCAAAAGACCATATAGAGCGTTTACACCCGCACCTTGCACGTCTGGTGTTTTGCATTTAAAATGTGTCAGAAGTAACATTCCAGTGGCGCAAGGGGATAATGTTTGAGATCATATGTCTGTTGCAGGGTGTTGCTGGATTTGTACTTCAAATGGGTTCTGTAGTGAATACACCTAAATGCGTCACTTCACAGGAGTGGTAGTGGCCTAGTACTGCATTTCTGACATATATTGTGAGTTACATGATGGATCTAGAGTGAACTAAGCAACATGTGACTGTCCAGTGTACAAGGCATTTATGTGACACTTAACTGTAATTGACATACATGACTTCTCTTTGTACGTCGCATGTCACTAAGGTGGACTGGTACCTACAAAAATGCACTGCAAAACATTAGCTTGTTCGCGACATTGCCCCTTGTCTTTCAGTTCCTCATGCTCAGCACTGTCTTGTCCTGGAAGTCCTGCTGCCAACTCCTCTGGGTTGACAGCCTCCAGTCTGCATTGCTTCCTTCATGTTTTGGGCCGTTTTCTCCTTGGTCCTAGGCTTAATGTCCTGCCAGCATTTCTTCAAATTTGGCCATGTCCTCTTCGCTTGAGCCACACAGTTGACCACCGCCAATTTGGACTGCCAAATGGCATCTTTTCTGGATAACGGCAATTTAGAGATGACAAACAGCTGGTGTTGGTGGCCTGTGACCTCATTGATTAGTATTCCATTCTCCTCCGCAGTGAAATTTACTTTCCTCCTCTTCTTCCCCTGGGTTTCAGATTAGACATCCTGGCTAGTGTGTGGGAAGTTCTCTTGGCTGCTGGTGTTCCCTTCCTGCTCCCTGGAACCTTTCTTTCCCTCCCAAAAAATGTTTTGTCAATTTATTAATCGTGACATTACAAAAAAGTAGTGCAAGGCTAGTTTGTCTTGTGTTGGAATACATGATTCTGACTTTAAAGACTTTTTCAGCAGTTGCGTCAGTTTTTGTTACATCAAGATGGCCGTGTCAATGTCATTTTTATTTTTACTTTACTCGTCACTTGCAAAATGGTGGTGCCAAACCATAAATCTGATGCAACCATACTGCAAAAAAGTGATGCAGCTTGTCATAAGTAATTTTGATACAGCCAACAAATGATGGACGGAATGCTGACAATGCAAACATTCTCCCCCAGTCAAAAGAGCTGGGTTAAATCCATTGTTCTTTTGCCCACTCCGCCACCCCAGTTTGGACCCAGCCATATGCAAATCAGTCTTAACCCTGTGCCCCATGGGAACAGTCCAGACGGAACTGCCAGGCCAGGTCTTCCCTGTACCGGAAACAAGCATCCTGGGACCGGTTTCAGGGTATGTCACCCTCCTTCAGCCAGGATAGCTTGAATTCAGTGGCACAGTGAGCAAGGGACCCTCGTCTGGGCACACCCATCCCACTTAGAGCAAAAAGTGTTACAGCAAACAAATGATGGACGGAATGCTGACAATGCAAACATTCTCCCCCAGTAAAAATATCTGTGTTAAATCCATCGTTCTTTTGCCCACTACGCCACCCTAGTTTGGACCCAGCCATATGCAAATCAGTCTTGACCCTGTGCCCCAAGGGAACAGTCCGGACCGAACTCCCAGGCCAGGCTCTCTCTCTGATCTCTCAGATCTCTGTACTGGGGTGAATGTATGACATTGTTCTTCATTCTGTCCATCAATTGTTGTTTTTGCATTTGTCACCCCGAGTGGGACGGGTATGACCAAACGTTGGTCCTGTGCTCTCCATGCCACTGGAGTCAAGCTATCCTGGCTGATGAGGGCTGAAAGCCTGAAACCAGTCCTAGGATGCTTGTTTCCAGCCCAGGGAGGACCTGGCCTGGCATCTGCCCATGGCTTCCTTTCTTTGGGGCTAACCTGTGTTGTGGATTTTGAGCAGCTGAGCCCAGCTGCGAAGGGAGGTCCACAGCGTTGAAGCGTACCCATGCTGGTGTCACGTTGGTGTCATCATACGAGGGAGGCAGATTGCATAACGGGGCTTGTTATCACCCCACAGGGGCTTTTACATATTTTTTACTTTCTGCCACTAAAGATGGACTCACTGTAGGACATTGCCCCGGCACTACAGGACCCACAATGCCCTTGGCCACGCCCACTGGGGCAGGTCCCCGGAAGGTATATGGTGCGGGGAATGCCGTCTGAAGTTATGCAGAGATGAAGCCATTGAGAAAGAGAACCAGAGTTCCCGAAACGCGTCTGGCGGCTTGTGAACATTCTTTTGCCTGTGTCCACACTGCAATCTGCTGGCAAGTTGACTCCTGAAATAAATTGAAAAATGCATCTGCCTGCGGCTTCCTTTCTTTGGGGCAAACCTGTGCTGTGGATTTTGAGTGGCTGAGCCCAGCCGCGATGGGAGGCCCACTGCATTGAAGCAGAACCATGCTGGCATCACGTTGGTGTCAGCATACGAGGGAGACAGTTTCAAAGGATTCCAACTGGAAAGTGGGGCAGATTGCATAACGGGGCCTGGCATCGCCCCACTTGGGTTTTTACATATTTTTTACTTTCTGCCACTAAAGATGGTCTCACTGTAGGACACTGTCCCGGCACTACAGGACCCATAAGGCCTTTGGCTTCGCCCACTGGGGCAGGTCCCTGGAAGGTATATGGTGCATGGATTGCCGTCTGAAGTTACGCAGAGATGAAGTCATTGAGAAAGGGAACCGGAGTTCCCGCAACTCGTCTGGCGGCTTGTGAACATTCTTTTGCCAGTGTCCACGCTGCAATCTGCTGGCAAGTTGGCTCCTGAAATAAATTGAGAAATGCATCTGCCTGCGGCTTCCTTTCTTTGGGACTAACCTGTGTTGTGGATATATATATATATATATATATATATATATATATATATATATATATATATATATATATATATATATATATATATATATATATATATAATATACAACAAGACCGCAAATCAACCTTGCGGTCTGGGACAGCAGCTGCCGGCGCAAGCGCGCCAACAGGAAGTGCGCCGAAAGGCGGAAATGCCACAAACGCCGCATCAACAAGAGGCAAGCAAAGGAAACCACGATCCAGATGGCAATGGAACAAAACTCCAGCACCTCAACCACAGCAGTAAATGGAACTACCATCTCCAACAACAACACACATTCGGTAATCAACTTATCGAACATTGTGTTAACTCCAAAAGAAACTTCAATTCTATCCTTGGGATTATCATATAGTCCAAGAGGAAACTTTGACTATGCCACAACCCGAATCGACATGTTCAAATATACACGCAAACTAAAACTACGCAAAGACTTTGCTACGCGAGAGTCAAACTGCACTGGGAGGTGTGCCTCTTCCTAGAATTTGTCAGACTCCATTTAAATCAAAATCGAAGTATTGTCCCCTCATGATCAAGGACAATGTTGATATTTTCCATGAGCGTGTGAATTCCCAACTCAAGGAATTACAAATTAAGATCTCACACTCTACTAAACGGTACAACCACAAGGACAGTGAATATCATAAGCTGATAAAGAAACTGAAGGCAAACAAACAATTGGTCATGAGACGATCAGACAAGGGGGGGAATGTGGTCTTGTGGCCACGAAAGATGTATCTGGAAGAAGCTCACAAGCAACTAAATGATAAAGACTGCTACAAACGAATAACAATGCAAGATGCTATTATAGCAAAAAATGGCATTTACTCTAAGCTGTCTGCCTGGCGAAGTAAAGGCTTGTTGACCATGGAGGAGTACAAATTCCTGAAAAATGAACATCCTGTTACTCCAGTGATTTATTTTATCCCCAAGGTCCATAAAAACTATGAACAACCGCCGGGCAGACCTATTATCTCTGCATGTAACAGTCTCCTGGAGAATGTGAGCAAGTACATTGACTTCTTTCTGCAAGATCATGTAAGAAGTTTACCCTCGTTTGTCTTGGACACGACCGATTTGATCAGGAAACTCATTGATTTCAGATGGAATCCCAATTATATGCTGGTGTCTATGGATGTCACCTCGCTCTACACCAGCATATTTCATCAAGATGGACTTAAAGCTATTAAACACTTCCTAGGGTAGAGGGAAGTATGCTTTAATGAACACTCAAAAATGTTGGTAGAGATGATCTCAATGTGTTTAGACAACAACGTTTTTTTGTTTGCAAAGCAGATTTTTTTGCAGACCAGAGGAGTAGCTATGGGGGCGTGCTTCTCTCCCAGTTACGCCTGTTTGCACATGGGGTACTGGGAGGAGCAGGTCCTAATGGTAGAACACTCTGTCATCATGAATACAAAGGTGAAACTCTGGTCTAGGTACATAGATGATTTGTTTTTTATTTGGGATGGGACTGAGACTGAGGTGAGAGATTTCATACACAAACTTAACAACAATAATCTCAATATCCAGCTAACTAGCACCATCAGTATGCAGTCTGTTGTGTTCCTGGACGTTGAAATTTATGTTCAGGAAGGCACTCTCCAAACGAAATTGTACCGCAAGCCCACGGCGGGTAATACACTGCTGCATGCGGATAGCCATCATCCTGCTCATCTGATTCGCAGCATCCCTTACGGGGAGATGTTGCGCGTCAGAAGAATATGCAGCAGTGAAGATCAATGCCGTGTGGCGCAATCACAGTGTAGGGATCGCTTCCTGCAACGAGGCTACAAACCAGCCATCATAGATGATGCCATTACTAGGGCTAACAGGAAAAATAGGTTGGAACTCCTAGGCTTAGGAGATGATAGTCAACCAACTGTCCCTGTTAGTGGATCTGATGAAGTAACCAGATTAATCATTGGGTTTAGCAACCAGCATAGATCAATTGAAAAAATAATTAAAAACAATTGGTCACTAATCTCAAATGATCCCATACTAGGTACTGTCATGCCGAAACACCCTAGCATTACATACCGCAAAGCAAGATCTATGAAAGATAGCTTGGTATCAAGCAGCCCCGAGGTCATAACTGGCTCATGGTTAGATGACAGCAAGGGATTTTTACGTTGTTCCATCTGCAAAGCATGCAAGCATGGGGTGAGTAAAAGTGAGGTAGTTACACCTTTATCTTCGACTCCTATTAAGATCCAACAAAAACTAAACTGCAAAACAGAGTTTGCGGTCTATGTTTTGGAATGCCCATGCGGGCTCAGGTATGTAGGCAGCACGAGACCCCAGGTCCACAAGCGGATCTTACAACATCTACGTGCGATTGCACATGCTGATCCTACATACCCTGTAGCGAGGCATTTTGAGCTAGCGCATGGTAAAGATGCATCGGCCTTGCGTTATTTTGTTATAGACTGTATTCCCCCACAAAGGAGAGGTGGTGATAGGGAAGCCCTACTTAGAAAATTGGAGACCCGCTATATAATATCCCTCGACACCAAGACGCCTCAAGGTCTCAATATGGGAGAGGATTGTTACACTCATCTATAACATGTACATATCCTTGCTGTCTATACATTGCACTTTAACCTCAATTTATTGTATCTGTCCTGTAAATCCAACTTGAAATGAACAATTTGTTGAGGCTATTGTTTAACATGAACCCTGGACCCTCGTCTTTTTGACCTGTGTTTTTAATATTTCAGAAATATAATGATTTAACATTTATTATTGCACATTTTCACTTTATGGTAGCACTTTAGCCATCTAACATGTAATGTACTTGATACAGCGTTTTTGCACAATTGACTTAAAAACGGACATTTTCAATATGTAACAGCCCACTTGGGCAGCATATCTACTTTTGTTTTCCGTTTTTTGATATGAAGGTAACCATGATTTGTGGCCCGCTCTATATGTAATGCAGTACTTGCTATTCAATCAATGGTGAAACTAGCTAAACCAATAAGTACCTGCTGCAGTGTAAATTTTAATGGCATAATTATTTATAATTATTTATTGGCTTTTAACTTTTGTATATTATGAAGTTTATATATTAGCCATGCCATGGATCTTAACAATGTGAGTTAAACGAATGTAGATATTTTCTTTGTGCGACCAATGCATTTATGCAGTGATTTTACAATAACTTTGTAAATTAACTGCAAGTTGAGTATGCTTTCGCTTTCTATCACATGTGATGGCACTATTTGCACTTTAAAAGGGGTGGTCATCCCTTGTGACGTTGTCATGTGATCAAGGCTATCTCTAGCCGAAACGCGTCATGGCGGATTGGTGCTGGGCTAAACTTTAAATAAAATCAATTTGCACCACCTTGGGTCTCGCTGGTTCCTGATTGACGGTGTGGCTGACTGCGCTGCGTTAAGGACTGGACGTACCTCATATATATATATATATATATATATATATATATATTCACTGAAAAAACCATAGGTTTCACACCAGTTATAGTTAGGAATTAGCATTTAAAAAACCTATTAAATTCACTAAAAAAACCATAGGTTTCACACCAGTTATAGTTAGCTGGAAATTTTACTGATATAAAACCATTGAAATTCCCACGTTATAGTTAGATGGACTCACTATAACTTGCGCGTGCAATGCACTGCTGATGACATCACATATTACATCACTCATGACATGGTCAGTGACATCACTCATGACATCACTGATGACACCATCCAGTGAATGTGTGTCTTTCTGAAAAATAAATATATTTTATATATGTATATGTAAAAGTTGATGGAAGAATAAATGTTTAAATAAGTGTCTAAATGGATGGTTTTTAAAAATTGATTGGTTAACTGGCTTAATAAGACATCATCAGCAGTGCATTGCACGCGCAAGTTATAGTGAGTCCATCTAACTATAACGTGGGAATTTCAATGGTTTTATATCAGTAAAATTTCCAGCTAACTATAACTGGTGTGAAACCTATGGTTTTTTTAGTGAATTTAATAGGTTTTTTAAATGCTAATTCCTAACTATAACTGGTGTGAAACCTATGGTTTTTTCAGTGAATTTCATAGGTTTTTTAAATGCTAATTCCTAACTATAACTGGTGTGAAACCTATGGTTTTTTCAGTGAATTTCATAGTTATTTAAATGCTAATTCCTTTGTATATCGAGTTTCTAACCTTTTTTTTTTTTACAATTTGCTGTTTTTTTTAAGTATTCATTTTTTTTATAATTTTTTTCTTTTGCGCTCTGGGTGCGCGCTCCCGGAAGCTTTCAGCTAAGCTCTCCTGTAAGCTTCTCCGAGAGCTCATCTGAAAGCGCACCCAGAGCGCAACTGTCGTTCGTGAAAAAAAAATATGAATGAAAAGTTAATAATAATGCAAAACATTTCGTACCATACAAATAAAATTTGTTTTTTTTAATATGGAAAATGATTATGCATTTCTATTAAAGATTGATGACGTCACTTCGGCGCGCAACGTACGTGCCCTCGGAAGCGCTTACGTGCGCGGCGCCTAAACGCACGCAAAAGCGCCTACGATCGCGCCACGTTTGCGCCCCGGAAGCGCCTACGATCGCGCTGCGTAAACGCACCCGGAAGTGCACCGGAGCGCGCAGCGTAAACGCGTCGGGTCATGTGACCCTAAAATAACACTTTTCATTGGTTGCTAACAGTTTTTTTTTACAATGAATGAAATCCCCACCCATTTCCTTCACTTCTTCTTTCACTTTTGTGACTGAAAGACCTGCCTTTTTTGCTGCTCCATATTCCTGGATTCATCATGGCTGCCAGACCATCCAGCAGTGAAGATGACTCCAATGATTTCATTGATGAAGAGCCTCCTACCCGAAAGGTGAAGGAACATTTCATCTGGAAATTTTTTAAGTTTCCAGCAGACCAGAAGAAGGTGAATGCACCAAAAGTAGAGTGCAGGATCTGCAAAAAGGTCCTGTCACGGGGTAACCCCCAAAAAAAATACTCTTTTGGCAACTTCACCATGATTCGCCATGTGGAGAGCAGGCACCCCCAGAATTTTGCCCGGGAAAGTGTCAGGGCTCTGGCACAGGAGGTTCCCAGAGATGGGGCCTCTACATCAACAGGAGGAGCAACTTCTTCTGGAAGAGAACAATCTCAGGGGCAGGTAGCAAACATTCAACCTGCATTCAACCATGGGGTCGTCAGATGCAGATACTGCAATCAACTCCTCACCTATGGGGAGCAAAGTGTCCTGCTCATGGTTCGGGCATTAGAGAACCATCACTGCCCTTCCCACCCCTAATTTTTTTCTTTTCTTTTTGCTCCTGTTGAGCAGTTTCTATTCCCTGTTTTTGTTCCTCTTCAGTTAAAAGAAGAAAACCAAAAGTTCTTTTCAGAACTACCTCCAATTCTCATCAAAGAGCTATAATCTTAAAAAATGAAGAGTAAGTGAAATATAGTGCATTGATAATTGAAAGGAGAATGAGTAAGAAAGAACAGAAAGGTATGAGAGGTGAAAGGAAGTGAAGTAGGAAGACTGAAAGAAGGTGAGTGTTAGAAAAGAAAGTTATGACACAGTGAATAAACTGGAGGCCTCATTTCTGAAAAGTGACGCATCGCTACGTGAAAATAGCGATGCGTCACTTATCTGGACGCACTCCTTATGACATTCCACATATGTCATATTTAATATATGACTAATCAATTCGCAAGGAGTTACAGATATGTCAGTATTTCTGACATATCTGTAAACACAAAAGTAACGCATTGCAGGAGTGCGTCACAAAAGTGACGCAACTCCAGTAATGTGTCCTTTCACATGGAAAAAGCACCATGTGAAAGGTTTGCTGTGAAGCAGGCGCAAGATTTTGGCGCAACTGCATCCTAAAAGTGACGCACTGCGTCATTATTACCAAGCTTTTTGCAAGGAACACCCCCTCTGCATGCATTATACCTGACACTATTTTTTAAAAAGTGACGCATCTAGGTACATGGGTCACTTTTTAAAACTCTGCGCCATATTGTATCTGCATCAGGTATAATGTATGCAGAGGGGGCAATCCCTCGCAAAAAGCTTGGTAATAACAACGTACTGAAATCTATGAGATTTCCCTGCGTCACTTTTAGGATGCTATTGCGTCAAAATTTTGCGCCGGCCTCGCATCACTTTTATGTTTACACATATGTCAGAAATACTGACGTATCTGTAACTCCTTGCAACATGATTCGTCATACATTAAATATGACACATCTGGAATGTCATAAGGACTGTGTACAGAAAAGTGACGCATCACACCAGCAGTGTAATAAAATGTGCCTCGTTGCACTATATTTAAAGGATGCAACAGCATCCTAAAAGTGACGCAGTGAAATCTCAAACATTTCACTGCGTCGCTATTACAAAGCTTTTTGTGGGGGAACACCCCCTCTGCATGCATTATACCTCACGCAGATATAATGTGGCGCTTGATTTTAAAAAGTGACCCATCTACCTAGATACCTCACTTTTTAAATATAACGCAACGCAACACATTTTTTTACACTACTGGTGCAATGCGTCACTTTTCTGTGCGCACTCCTTATGACATTCCAAGTAACGCATTGCTGGAGTGCGTCACAAAAGTGACGCAACTCCAGTAATGTGTCCTTTCAAATGGGGAAAGCAGCATATGAAAGGTCTTGCCTCAGTCTAACACCTGCTGTAAAGCAGGCACAAGATTTTGACGCAACAGCATCCTAAAACTGACGCAGTGAAATCTCAAAGATTTCACTGCGTCGCTATTACAAAGCTTTTTGCGGGAGAACACCCCCTCTGCATACATTATACCTGACGCTATTTTTAAAAAGTGACGCATCTAGGTACATGGGTCACTTTTTAAAACTCTGTGCCATATTGTATCTGCAACATGATTCGTCATACATTAAATATGACACATCTGGAATGTCATAAGGAGTGCGCACAGAAAAGTGACGCATAACACCAGCAGTGTAATAAAATGTACCTCGTTGCACTATATTTAAAAAGTGACGCATCTAGATAGATGCGTCACTTTTTAAATATTGCATAACAATGCGCATTTTTTTACACCGCTGGTGCGTCACAAAAATTGACGCACAGGAAGCGCAAAACTAACAGCGCAAGGCCTTCATAAATATGGTCCTGGATTTTCCCCGTGCTTCCGGTGCGCGTACCATGCGCTTCCCCCGCGCAAAACGAAAAAAAATTTTTAATGCCCTGCAGGACCCTATTTTAGTCCCTACATCAAACCTAGGGGGTCAGAGGGGGTCTACTCTTCCCCCTTATGGTCATTTGCCCCTTTTTTTTTCAAACCCCTTGTGTCTCGATTTTACCGAGACACAAGATGGCGGCCGCTCCGCACTGTTTAGAATGTTTACAGACAACTGAGATCCAATCAGCTTCCTGCGCGCAAGTCGCGTGTCGCGCCTGGAGCGCACTCCCGTGCGCGCACGGTAGAGCGCCTATAGATATATATATTTTTTTGAACCTAAATTACTCAAAATCCACTGGAGCACATATCTTGAGACATAGCAAAGGCACATCGGGCTACCAGTCCCTACAATTTTGCCAAGTTTGGTGGAAATCCATTCAGCCGTTCGGGCTAAAAGTGAAATCGACCGCCCTATGGAAATTAACATGGGGAAAACGCGTTTTGGGACCCCCCTTTTATCTCGGCCCCCGCTTGACGAATCCCCCCCAAACTTTCAGGGAAGGACCGGACCGCCATGAGACCATTTTCCTGAAAATTTCAGGCAGATTCGTCAACCGGCGCCAAAGTTATTCAAAATAGAATGTTGAGATTTAACATTGAAAATTATCCTAACTATAACTACCTACTGGCGACCGCCAGTAGGTAATATATATATATATATTTAGCTCCACGGGGTGTCCATATTTCAAGCAGCACTCAGACGCGGTTCAGCTCTTCCCCTTAAAGCTTTATTTGGTATGCAGGCAGCTTTCCTCGGTATTTTAAAGCACACGACCAAAGCCTGACGCGTTTCGTTATCCTACAGCAAAATAAAGTGATAGATACTGACTTAAACTAGACTATGCTAAGTGGAAACCAATATATATATATATATCAGTCATTGGAACACATTGTGGAAAGGATATAAATTTCAAGCACTGTCCATCGCTATCACTCCCAAGAAAAGTTTTTTGGTAATCAATAAACAAAATCTAACAGGTAAACACACAGCAGAAATGCAATTTTAAAAGGTATAAACACAATTTATTAAAATACCTCCCTGTCATGGTTAAATGGAGGGGGGTGTGGCCCGCTATGCTTCCTTCGACCGTGCCTCTGAAGAAGTTGGATAACGAAACGCCCCTCAAAATATATGGAAGGTTCCCCTGTTAGATATACACAGGTAGGGGTAGAGCACTATGAGAAAAAAGGAGGGACCTGTGGTTTACTTACAGCAAAATAAAGTGATAGATACTGACTTAAACTAGACTATGCTAAGTGGAAACCAATATATATGGGCATCATCACACGAGGCATCCATTTGTGGACTGAAATGGACTACACCTCCCACAAAACCTACATGTTTGCTCATCTAGCGCAGCTGCATATCAGCGCATGATATGGTTAAATGGAGGGGGGTGTGGCCCGCTATGCTTCCTTCGACCGTGCCTCTGAAGAAGTTGGATAACGAAACGCGTCAGGCTTTGGTCGTGTGCTTTAAAATACCGAGGAAAGCTGCCTGCATACCAAATAAAGCTTTAAGGGGAAGAGCTGAACCGCGTCTGAGTGCTGCTTGAAATATGGACACCCCGTGGAGCTAAATGTAAGACGCAGCGTTCCAGCCGCGAAGCGGGCACCACCCCCGAACCTGAGGGGGCCACGGGTCCTAACTGGGACTCAATGTGTGGAGGGCGGTTCCTGGATTTAGCGGTGCTCCTTTCCTTGGGGCTCCTGGTGAGCTTTGAACTGGCATCATCACACGAGGCATCCATTTGTGGACTGAAATGGACTACACCTCCCACAAAACCTACATGTTTGCTCATCTAGCGCAGCTGCATATCAGCGCATGATATGGTTAAATGGAGGGGGGTGTGGCCCGCTATGCTTCCTTCGACCGTGCCTTTGAAGAAGTTGGATAACGAAACGCATCAGGCTTTGGTCGTGTGCTTTAAAATACCGAGGAAAGCTGCCTGCATACCAAATAAAGCTTTAAGGGGAAGAGCTGAACCGCGTCTGAGTGCTGCTTGAAATATGGACACCCCGTGGAGCTAAATGTAAGACGCGGCGGTCCAGCCGCGAAGCGGGCACCACCCCCGAACCTGAGGGGGCCACGGGTCCTAACTGGGACTCAATGTGTGGAGGGCGGTTCCTGGATTTAGCGGTGCTCCTTTCCTTGGGGCTCCTGGTGAGCTTTGAACTGGCATCATCACACGAGGCATCCATTTGTGGACTGAAATGGACTACACCTCCCACAAAACCTACATGTTTGCTCATCTAGCGCAGCTGCATATCAGCGCATGATATGGTTAAATGGAGGGGGGTGTGGCCCACTATGCTTCCTTCGACCGTGCCTCTGAAGAAGTTGGATAACGAAACGCGTCAGGCTTTGGTCGTGTGCTTTAAAATACCGAGGAAAGCTGCCCGCATACCAAATAAAGCTTTAAGGGGAAGAGCTGAACCGCGTCTGAGTGCTGCTTGAAATATGGACACCCAGTGGAGCTAAATATATATATATATATATATATATATATATATATATATATATATATATATATATATATATATATATGCGCAAAGTGTAGCTCTCTCCTGTGATAACCGCAGCTGCCGCAGCAATGTCAAAAAGAAGCCACGCCACTCCAACGTTCGTAATGGGCCAAAAAACTGTTTATTTGCGCTTAAGTCACCAGATCCTACGTGTTTTGGGCATCCGCCCTTGTTCACAGATCGTTTGTCAGTAAAATCTCAACAGCTTAAATACAAAAGTTTTCTCCCGGGCATTTTTTTCACAACCACGTGATGATAGACATTAAAGACACACTACACATCTTAGGCTGAGCAGTCTTTCTTCTCCAAATTCAGTGCCATATAGAGCCATTACATGAATATTATACCAGCATAAATGCATAATCATGTTAAAATCACAATGATATTACAATTTATTTTATAGATTAAAAAAACAAATACATTTTAGTTTATAAAAATATATTCTTGATTTCTATAAAAAACACACAACAGAGACAATGTGCAAATATCGCAACCAGCAAATTTGTGCAAAAAATGCAGGGATAGCGCAAAAAGCAATGCATTAAAGTGCCGTGGTCTAAAGTGCAATGTTGTTTCAATAGTCAATGACTAGAATTTGTAAACAAAACACTCTGTGCAAAAAGAATTATTTGTACATACTCCACCGGAGCTAAAACCTGTTGTATGTTGTCTCTAGTCTGTTAGATAAGAAACTCATCTAATATCAGCATAAATGCTCTATATATCCAATCTGATTCTGTATTCTGTTTAGAAATGCTCATATGGTCACTGGAATAAATCGCACAATACGAAAAAGTGTTACCACTGCTCGTCATCATGCCCCCTTTGTCTGTGTCAATGCTAAAGTGCTATAATAAACCCAAAATCATGAGTACACCCAAAAGAAGAAAAGAAATGGAAAAAATCCTAAATGGTATTCTTCCAATATGAATGGAGAGTGAAAGAAGAACTCTTACCCAATTCCAAACATGTGTGCCGAAAAATAAAGAGATGAAATTAAACATATATTTCATTCAGAGACTTCAAGAAAGGGAAGGGGGGCGGGTAATGGCAGGAAAGCTTTAAACTAAATACATCTTGGTCAACAAATAACTTACAGGAATACATGGAGGTCTTCAGTCGTATTTAGACCGTTAGGAAAACGACTGTCCAGCTCAAGGATAAACTGGGATTCCAGTCTCCTCAGCATTAGATCCCTGTCCCCTCCTCTGATAGGTTTAGGTATGGAGGCTATGACATAGTATGTCAGGCATTCAAGGTTGTTGTGGTGAATAGCCTTAAAATGTCGAGCCACGGGGTATGAGCTGTCGTTGTTAACGATAGCTCGCAGGTGTTGCAGTATTCTGACATGCACCTGTTTTTTTTTTTTTTTGAAGACCAATGGTCCCAAACTTTATTTAGTTTCACAGATGAGTTAAACAGCAGTCACACAGTGTCATAACAATAAACCACTACTACAAGCAGTACTCGGCTGTCAGTACAGAATGACATGGCAATTAAATACGAGTGAAAATAAACAGTAGCCAGTGGTAATGCATTAGTTCACAAGCAGCGGTGCTAGGAAATGTCTCGTGCCGCAGCGCTTGCGGCTCATGGCACTGCGCTAGGATCAGGGTGCTGTAAGAAATCCGACAGTCATTGCATTGAGTTATGTTCCCTGTTCAGTACAGTAGCGAGCTGGAGCAGGATCATATCCCCCGTCGTCACATGGATCGCTGGGCTTCCGCTGCCTGTACATGAAAACACCCAGTTGCCATTGTATGATACGGAAACAGGGAGGGGGGTGTCGAGCATTAGCGCGTGTACAAAATCAACAGTCTCTGTGTCAACCAAAAGGTATAACTGGGAATTAAAAGAGGCCGGGGAGGGAGAAACATTTCAACAACTGCTGGACTAGTGCATGTGCGTGTGGTAGTGTGTCTTGAATCCTAGTCGTGTGTGGTGCACCCTGTACGGGCTGCGCAGGGGCGGGGGTGATCGAGGATGTGGTGTCGCTGCGGCCGCGGGGTGGAGGCGGGAGGGGAGGAGGCCGCGGGGGGGGGGGAAGGGCAGCGGCGGCAGGGGACATCGCTCGGTGTGCAAGAGCTCGGTAGTCGGGGCTGGCGGCAGGGGGGGAATGATGGGGGGGAGGGGGGGCGCGGCAGTGGGGGGGGACGCGGCAGTGGGGGGGGGGGCAAATTCCGTGACCTATATGGACAGCAAGCGACAGAGCCCCTTCTATTCCGCGTCAGGTTGGCATTCTATACCGGCCCGGGCGCATGCCCTGTGGTACGCGATCAGGGTAGCGTCCCAGTCTTGGGCGATCGGGTATTTCCGTAGGCCAGTGGTCTCCTCTCTGTGTAGTGACACACTCTCCGCACTGGCCCAGTTGCCAAAAGAGCGACGCCAGTCTGCAGGGCGCGGTGGGTTGGCGTTTTTCCACCGTTTCGTAATGAGGCGTTTAGCCGTAATGAGGCCTAAGTCCCAAAAGCGTGCCCGCAGCTTGGTCTGCTTGGTTCTCCTGTAGAGCCCCAGTAGGCATACTTCCCACGTCTTGGGGAGAGTTTCGCCCGAGGCCGCCGTCAGCGTGTCAGTGACCGCTGACCAGTACGAGGCGAGGTGGGCGCAGTTCCAGAGTGCGTGCAGGAAGTCTGAGTCTAGGAGGCCGCATCTGGGACATGCCGACGAAGTGAGTCCGAAATAGCGATTCAGTTTGTCAGGAGACACATATGCTCGATGAATGATATAATATTGGATGGTTTTAAATCGCGCGTTTCGGGGAACATTTCTAGCGCCCGCTAATATTGCGGTCCATTGTTTGTCCGTCCAGTCGGAGCCTCGGTCGGTCGTCCACTTCCCCCTCAGCCTTTGGGAGGAGAATTGAGTATGGGTGTGTAGTGCCTGTGCCAGCCAGTGCACTATATGAGACCCATTGCCCATCACGTGCAGGTACTGGATGAGAAGATGAGTGGGCGGTTCTTGGCTCATGTCACCCCATGCCTTCATCAGTTCATGTAGGAGTCCGGCGTGTGCCAGGAATTGACCCACTGGCAGCTCGGTGTCTGCGGTCAGGGTCTCGAAGGTCAGCAGCACTCCGTCGCTATATAGGCGGCTCAGGTCGTCCAGGTCTGCCGCCGTCCAGCTGCGTAGCGCAGTCGAGGAAAGTATGCTAGTGCCCAAGGGAGTTCCCAGTAGTGGCAGGTTCGGAGCGTAGGGCACTGTACCTTTGGTAAGTCTGAGGGCCCGCGCAAAGCACCGCTTCGCGATCGCCACATGGATTTGTGTGGGGTGTCGCCCCTGCGTTAGGGGGTGGAAGAGTGTGCTGACATGCACCTGTTGGCGTGTGCTGCCAACATATCTTAAGCCACAGGTGCATGTCAGAACATAGACTGCGAACTCGGTTTTGCAGTTATGTTTGCCCTTAATTTCCACTAGATCAGGTCTGAAGGGTGTGGGGTATTTGGTGGTGTTCACCCCAAATTTACAGGCTCTGCAGCTAGAACAACGGATGAAGCCAGGCTTAACCATCCAATTGTCTTTTTTGATGACTTCAGGGAAATCTCTGCTCAGCTGGGTTCTCAGGCTAAGACCTTTCCTGTATGTAATGTTGGGTCCTGCCGCTATTCTGGGTGCTAATACCAAATCAGTTTTTATAACTGGCCACCTTTGTTTAATAATAGACCGAATTTTACGTTCCTGTCTATTAAATGCCAATATCAGTCTAGGTGCACTGATGTCTGAATCTGATGCTTTCTCCATAATGGATTCTGAAATGGGTGTGTTGGAGTTTGACAAGAGAGAATCTCTGGATCTACTTTTAGCTTTCTCAATCGATTGCTTCAAGACAGATTCTTTATATCCCCTCCCTCGAAATCTATTAAGGGCTTCTGCCGCACAAAGTTCATAATCTTCATCAGTGCTGCAGATTCGTTTGAGCCTTAATAGCTCACCGAAAGGGATATTGTCAATGGTGTGTCGGGGCTGAGAGCTGCTGGCATGGAGTGTACTATTGCCCGCAGTGCTCTTACGATGTAGTTTAGTGCATAATTTGTAATTTTTAACAAATATCTTGACATCAAGAAAGTCTGCCTCTGCATGATGGATGTGTGATGTAAAGTGTAGATTTTTGTTATTGACATTGATTGATTTTATAAAGTTTTCTGCACTCGTATGATCCCCCTTCCACACCAAAAAGACATCGTCTATGAATCGCATCCAGTGAATTACATTGTTTGCCATGATATCTCTGTAGGTGATGTTGAGTACCTGCTCCTCCCACCAGCCCACGTGTAAACACGCGTAGCTGGGGGAGAAGCAGGCACCCATCGCCACCCCTCTCTGTTGCAGAAATATTTCCTTACCAAACATAAAGTAATTATGATGCAAACACCAATTTGTTAGTTCTATCAGCATCTTATTATGTTTGTAGCAACTGATGGGTCTAGTTCCTAAGAAATGTTCAAGCGCTCTAAGCCCAGTTTGATGATTAATGCTGGTATAGAGTGATTCTATGTCTAAGGTGATTAATAGCAGATCATCACTCCAAGGAACATTCCTGATCTTATTAAGAAAGTGGCCAGTATCCTTAATGTAAGTTGGCAATGCTTGCACCAAACTTTGAAGGAAGTAATCAATATATTCCCCAATGTGCTCAGCCACACTGGAGATAGCAGAGATGATGGGCCTGCCAGGAGTAGGACTCACCATCTTGTGCACCTTAGGTAAAAGATATAATTTGGGTAGCACTGGATTTTCAACATTTAAAAAATCAAATTCTTGTTTGGACAACATGTTTTCCCTTTTCCATTTAAACAATAGTTTTTTAAGGGCCTCTTTTGATTCGTTATACAATCTCATGGTAGTTCTCATGTAGCAGGTCCCATTGTTTAATTGTAGCATCGCTTCATCAAAATAGTCTTTTTGTGGCCAAATCACGACGTTGCCGCCTTTATCTGCCATGGTGACTATGATGCTTTGGACCTTGCTTAACTTATTTACCAGAGTTGTGTAAATATATATATATATAAATATCGCAATCTTCCGTACTTTACCAGGCTTGCCTCTATTGACGGACACAGATCCAAGGAATGGTGCACAAAGAATTTTATTGCTCGTCACCGTCGCCATTACGTGTTTTGGCTCGCCTAAGCCTTGATCACATGAACGTGGCAAAGTAAAACAGTGCAATATTTAAAGTGTCAGTGCTCCCTGATTAACTCCTCATGTGTTGAATCTTTGTAATGAAGCTGGAAGACATACTTCGCTGTTACACTTTTTTCGAACAATGTGCATTTCATTTAGCATTTGTTCAGCCATAAAATAAATAAATAAAGTATTAAAATCTTGTACAACCATTTCTTAAAAGCCATCTAGCAATTTTATAAAATACTAATCGCAATTAAAAACACGTGTTTGAGGCTTTATAAAATATTGGTCAAATACCTTATTAAATGCTTTTTTTGTTGTACTTGATCATCGCTTGGCAAAGAATTACTGGTTAAATCCCTGTTAGTGTTGTCTTCCCATGTTTTACATTGGTTCGATCTAGCAACTGTACAAGTTATTGTCCCCTAGTGAAAATAACGTGAATATAAGTGCTTAGTGCTTGTGCAAGAAATGCAACTAATTGTGCAAAACAGTCCAAAATCCATTGAGCTTCTTATCATGTCCTCAAACCAGAATATGGTGGGATATTAATATCTGCTTTCAGATTTATGTGCATGCTTCTAATGCCCACTGTTGATGTTGTTTCATATTATCTCGTCCGATTTATCATACATGTGTGTATATATATATATATATATATATATATATATATATATTCAAGCAGCTTTGGAAATAAACTTTAAACTTGAGTTGAACTCACGGAGTCGGTGCCATCCTTGATCGAGAGGAATTCGGCTTGGTAACCAATATATATATATTTATATATATCCGTTCCAACTCCTACTAATCGGCAATGGACACCGACTCCACAGACGTAGGTACAGACCACAAAACTGCGCTTATTTTTTCAAATTAAAGGTGGTTTATTGATCTTCTGTCCCCAGCATGACGCGTTTCGGCTGCAACACGGCAGCCTTGATCACATGACCAAAAGAACCAATAAGTGCAATTTATATACTGTGTGTGTCCCCAATGAAACTTAAGCAAAACATAGACATAGAGAAAATACTGCATGATCGGAGATATTGTCTAAAACCCAATTAACAATTTTCATAGGTCTATATACAAAGGGAAAGGTAAATATGATATAGATATATATATATATACACAAAGGGAAAGGTAAATTTATATATTTACACAATATCTACAAAATATATCATACAATACAGTTACCCATTGACTGAAGTGTATTTCCAATCAAATCTCCTATCTCCTTTTTTTTCCCTTGTTGAATAATACACAAGTTGACCCTCTCCATATTTTGAATATACAGTCTGAATTTGATACTAAAGTCTCACTTTACAAGGAACGTGCAAAATATGCTATTTAATAGAGTGCAAAATTGTGCTAATGTGCAAAATTGTGCATGTTAAAACCAAGTATCCAACTCATATATATACAGGGAGTGCATTGGTGATGGCACGTTAATTAATTCTCTCATTATGAAGAGTTACATGCCACCCACTAACAGAAGTGATTGTATTGACAATATTATCAATGCCGAAAACCAAATTAGACACAGCTTGTAATACGACAAAGAGTAAACATTATGGCACAGTGCCCATTCCATAATCCATTGACAGCCTGGAGAGATACGGGGTCAAACAGGGGTGCCCAATGCTTTCAGAAAAGATACCCATTCAGATGATTTTAGGGATCCTAGTGTATATCACTACACTAAATAGCCGGGCCCACTGGGTCATAAATTGCTATAAATTATTCTGCCCCTGCCCAATCAGGTTCCTAAAAGATGGTGACACGGCAGGTAGGAGTCCAGTATTCCCATTACTACACCCCGCTATAGGAAGCAATAAAGGTCTTCCCCAGTGATTAATCCATTAGGGATCCTGGTATCTAAAAGCAAGATGTATTTACTTTCAAGCTGTCTCAAAGCTTTCTCCCTTTTCCCCCCTCTAATATTTTTGGGCACCGCATCAATGATGAAATACTTCAGTTCGTTGAGATTTTTATTGTGGACCAATTCAAAATGCCGGGCGACCGGGTAATTACCATCCGAATTGACCACAGCTCGTAGGTGTTGCAAAATGCGGTTAAAAGCCTGTAGTTTTGTGCTACCAACGTACCTGAGTCCACAGGTACATTGGAGCACATACACCGCAAAGTCCGTGCGGCAGGTGAAATGCTCCCTGATCCTAATGGGGTTAGGGTCAAAAACAGAGCAGTACTCGCTGGTATTTACACCGAACTTGCATGCTCTGCAAGAGATACACTTAAAAAAGCCGCATTTATTAGAGATCCGATGAGGTTTCATTACTACCTCAGGACTAGATTTGACCACCACGTCCCTCATGGACGGAGCTCTTCTAAAAACCACCCCTGGTTCAGCTGGTATGAGTGGGGCTAAACTAATGTCTGTCTTCAAAAGGGGCCAATGCTTTTTCAAAATTCCTCTCACTTTTTTGTGTTCTTCATTAAAAGTTGTTATTAAACTGATGTTATTGCTCTCTGTCTCATCCTCCATCTCAACTGGACTAGATGTAACATCAACATTTATTGAGGCGAGATAATTATCCCTGTCCAGTTGATTAGCCCTGTCTTTTGCCTCTAATAACAGGGCGGCATCATACCCTCGAGCACGAAATCTTTCCAGAGCCTCTTTCTGACATTTTTCCAGGTCTATTGAGGTGCTGCAAATCCTCCTCATCCTTAGAAACTCCCCATAGGGGATGCTTCTAATCAGATGGGTAGGATGGGAGCTATTTGCGTGCAATATAGCGTTGCCCGCTGTAGTTTTCCTGTGCAAACGGGTATGTAACCCACCATCCTCAATGTAAATTTCTACATCAAGAAATTGGATAAGGTGAGTGCTGATCTGTGAGGTGAAACGTAGATTAAGATCATTGACATTAATCCTATTGACAAATTCATTTGCTGACTCCAACGACCCTCTCCAAATCACACATATGTCGTCAATGAATCGCCAAAAATGTATCAAACAGTTGGGGAAAAAGTCAGCGAGTGTTCTTTTGAGGACATGCTCCTCCCACCACCCCACATGTAAACATGCGTAGGTAGGAGAGAAGCATGCCCCCATTGCCACTCCTCTGAGCTGCTGGTAAACCTCCCGGTTATAAAGGAAGTAATTGTTGTTAAGACATAATTCAAGCATACTCAATAACATATTACTGTGTTGACTGTAAGAGATACTCCGTTTGTTCAAATAATATCTTACTGCATTCAACCCATCCTCGTGTGAGATGCTAGTGTAAAGCGAATTAATGTCTAAAGCAATAAGAATAAAGTCATTCTCCCACTTGATACTATTGATCTTGGATAGGAAATGGCCAGTGTCTTTGATGAAGGATGGTAAATTTTCCACAAATTCGTGCAGGAATTGGTCCACATATCTTGAAATAGATTCTAGTAAACTTCCTTGGGCGGAGATGATAGGACGCCCAGGGACTGGAAATGATTGTTTGTGAATTTTAGGAATTAAATAAAAGAAAGGTGTGATTGGAAAATCATTCTTCAAAAAGGCATGTTCCTGTTTACTTAATAACCCAAGATGCCTCCATTGATTTAATTCCTTGTGGGTCTTTTCTTTCAGGCTCCTGATATCATTAAAGCTACCCTTTTTGTAGCAGGTGGTGTCGCTTAAATGTTTTTCTGCTTCAGCCATGTACAAGTCTCGAGGCCAGATGACTGTGTTGCCTCCCTTATCGGACTTCTTAATTATAAGGTTAGAATCACTCCTTATTTTTTTCATCAATTTATGGTATTGTCTTTCCATATATTTAACTCGTTTCTTTCTGCGCGTGGTACTCATTTGTAGTCCTTTCAAATCTTCCACAACTATATCACAAAAAGCATCAATGTTGTCTTTTGGCATAATTGGATAGAAAGTGGAAGGAGGCTTGAAGGTTGTCACACAAGGATGATTCATGGAAATCCCTACCCTGGATAGATTTTCCTGAGTAGTGCCAGGTTCAAATTCTTCATCCCGCGCCAGTTCATTCGCCACTTTAAGAGCCTTCATATCAGCAATTTGAAACACTTTCGATGGTTGGGTTTGATTAGAAATGTTCGTTGCGCGAACCTGAGCATTGTTCAATTTAAAATGTTTCCTTAATTTGAGTTTGCGAATGAATTTGAACACATCAATGCGTGTCTGCACATAATTGAAAGAGTTCTTTGGGCAGTAATACAACCCTAATGAGAGGAGTTGCATTTCCGCTTTGGATAAGGTGGTATCGGATAGATTGATGACAGTATTGTCCTGTGCAACTTGTGCTTCTGTTATGTTAGGGGTCGCCGTTGGTCCCAAGTTCTGGGCGCCCACTGTATTTACTGGGGTTAGGTTAGCTGCTGCCATTACCATTTCTTCCCTTTCCCTCTGCCTCTCTTTGCATAGCCTCTGCCTTTTGAGTTTTCTCCTTGCGCTGCGCTTTTTATTTGCTTTTCTTCGTTTAGTTTCCGCTGTTGGCGAGTAAGCGGTCGCAGCGTTTTGTGTCTGTCCTCCACGAGAAAACCCAATTCCTCAGATGGCGTGTATTTAGTGGGTACTGTTCCTCGACTGGCGCCTCCTGCTGCCCCTTCATCTGAATCATAACTACTCGTTGTTGAGCTCATTTCTGGTTCTGATGCTTCCGATCTATGTTCATTTCCACCTGTTACATCCACATTTTTGGCTGCCAAGGCTTGTCTTTTTGCGTTGTCGAATTTGCGCGCAAACGTGAAAATCCTACCAGTTTCGTAGTCATTTTTATCTCGCGCAAACTTGTATTGTTTGCGCAAACTAATTGTTTCCTGGTGTTTTACCAGTCTGGCATCAATCTCCTCTCTTTGCTTTTTGATGAATTCTTTATCTTCTTCTGTTTCTAACTCTTTATTTAATTCCTCTATTTCCTTGAGAATCTCTATGCGGTCAATTTCAGCATATTTTATAAGCAGACAAACCATGTTCATTGAGGCGTCTAAGTTCATGGTGGCCCATTCTTTCAACAGTCGGGGATTGGGGTTTTCAAAAGATGGCGCTATGAGTACCCGCAATCCCCTCGGCACTCGCCCCACATCCTTGTATTTCTGCAGTGATCGGTGCTCCCACCATTTGGTGGTCTCTGTTCTTAAAAGTTTCTCCAAGCGTTTCATTTTACTTTTTAGATCCGTTACCTTTTCATTTGCCTTAGTGGTGTCATTTTTAGTTTTCATCGCCGGTAAATTTACAAACATCTCCTCTGCCAATGCCTCCCGGTTCCTTAAGGTCTGTGCTGGCATGGACATTATGCCTGAACAATAAACCCAATGCTCTTTACCGGGAAACGGAAATACGATTCCCAGCAGTCTTTAAACAATGATAGCGCTTTAATCCTTTCTCCCGCAAAATGGTATGCCTGTAAATCGGCACTCACGGACTAGTCGGCTTACCCGTCAGGGATCAGCACGGTGCTTCGTCGATGTCCTCCGACTCCTCCAAAGCTCCAATGTAGAAACCTCCAGGCTATCCGACACTCCGCTCCGTATCACACCAACGCGGGGGGCTGTATGCTTTCTTACTCCTTCCGGGTTAATTGGTGCTTCGCTTCCGCGTTCGGCCGCATAACACAGCAGCCCAGAAAATGAAAGGAGGGTCTGTAAAGGCGGCAACGGCCGTTAACCGCCAAATAGTTATCCGTTCCAACTCCTACTAATCGGCAATGGACACCGACTCCACAGACGTAGGTACAGACCACAAAACTGCGCTTATTTTTTCAAATTAAAGGTGGTTTATTGATCTTCTGTCCCCAGCATGACGCGTTTCGGCTGCAACATGGCAGCCTTGATCACATGACCAAAAGAACCAATAAGTGCAATTTATATACTGTGTGTGTCCCCAATGAAACTTAAGCAAAACATACACATAGAGAAAATACTGCATGATCGGAGATATTGTCTAAAACCCAATTAACAATTTTCATAGGTCTATATACAAAGGGAAAGGTAAATATGATATAGATATATATATATATACACAAAGGGAAAGGTAAATTTATATATTTACACAATATCTACAAAATATATCATACAATACAGTTACCCATTGACTGAAGTGTATTTCCAATCAAATCTCCTATCTCCTTTTTTTTCCCTTGTTGAATAATACACAAGTTGACCCTCTCCATATTTTGAATATACAGTCTGAATTTGATACTAAAGTCTCACTTTACAGGGAACGTGCAAAATATGCTATTTAATAGAGTGCAAAATTGTGCTAATGTGCAAAATTGTGCATGTTAAAACCAAGTATCCAACTCATATATATACAGGGAGTGCATTGGTGATGGCACGTTAATTAATTCTCTCATTATGAAGAGTTACATGCCACCCACTAACAGAAGTGATTGTATTGACAATATTATCAATGCCAAAAACCAAATTAGACACAGCTTGTAATACGACAAAGAGTAAACATTATGGCACAGTGCCCATTCCATAATCCATTGACAGCCTGGAGAGATACGGGGTCAAACAGGGGTGCCCAATGATTTCAGAAAAGATACCCATTCAGATGATTTTAGGGATCCTAGTGTATATTACTACACTAAATAGCTGGGCCCACTGGGTCATAAATTGCTATAAATTATTCTGCCCCTGCCCAATCAGGTTCCTAAAAGATGGTGACACGGCATGTAGGAGTCCAGTATTCCCATTACTACACCCCGCTATAGGAAGCAATAAAGGTCTTCCCCCGTGTTTAATCCATTAGGGATCCTGGTATCTAAAAGCAAGATGTATTTACTTTCAAGCTGTCTCAAAGCTTTCTCCCTATTCCCCCCTCTAATATTTTTGGGCACCGCATCAATGATGAAATACTTCAGTTCGTTGAGATTTTTATTGTGGACCAATTCAAAATGCCGGGCGACTGGGTAATTACCATCCGAATTGACCACAGCTCGTAGGTCGTAGGTGTTGCAAAATGCGGTTAAATATAACCTACTGGCCGTCGACAGTAGGTAGTTATAGTTAGGACCTAGTTAGGACCTAGTTTCCATAGGAAATCCGCAACATTCTATTTGGAATAACTTTGGCGCCGGTCGACGAGTCTTCGCGAAATTCTCCAAAATGCCCCGCTCTGCTCCGCTCCTTCCCTGAAAGTTTGGGGGTGATTCATCAAGCGGGGGCCAAGAAAATGGGGGGTCCCAAAACATGTTTTCCCCATGCAATTTTCCATAGGACCTTTAAGTGAGGCTACAGCCCGAACTGTTGAATTGAATTACACCAAATTTGGCAAAAAGGTAGAGTTTGGTTTGCAGATTATGCTTTTTGTTAAATGGTGTAAATCCGTTCAGTAGTTCCTGAGAAAATCAAAAGTAAAATCACAGATATATCTCTAGGCAAAGTACCGTACGCTTACGGTAAGCGTACTGTATAATGTACGATTACGAGCATGAGCTGCATGCTGATTGACTGTCAACTGTCTGTCAACACTCCAAACCAGGAAGTGTTGGCAGCCATCTTGTGCCTCAGTAGAACCGAGGCATAAGAAAGCAGTGAAAGAACCGCAAAAAATACGCGAAGGGGGCAGGGTAGAAACATCCTGACCCCCTAGGCCTGCTCAGGGGGTCCCACATGGATCCTTAGGCAAAAAAAATGTTTTGTTTTTTTAAAAATCGCCGGATACGCGTATGGTACTCGTACGCGGTGAAAAAGAAAAAAAAACGAAGTCCGCTTTATTCTTAATTAGCCCCCGGGGGCAATTTTTTTCCATAATGGGGGGCCTAGAGGGGCCCCTGTGTCCCAGGGACTGCCACCCCCAGGGCTTTAACTATATGTATGCGGGGGGGTCATGGCCCCCCGCAGCCGAGGGGACCTCCACGGCTTCTTTTCATTAATAAAACCTGTGTGGGGGGGCTCAAGCTCCCCCACACGCCCAGGGACCGCCACCTCCCCGGGGCTCTAATATTGAAAATAGGGCGGTCCGTGACGGACCCCCCAGCCCCGGGGACCACCACCCCGGGGCTTTTGAATATTGGGAGGGGGGCCGCGCAGCCCCCCCCTCCTGGAGCCTTTGATGGCCCAGGGGACCACCACCCCCCAGGGCTGGCTCTTGCAGTGTCCTGGGGTGCCTACCCCCGGGACACTGCTGTTTGCTATGGTAGGGCGCGAGCATCGTGGCTCCCACCCTACCATAGAAAACTGCTTTCCTATTTAAGTAGGAAAGCAGATTGCTTTTCGTTAGAGAGAGCAGCATGTAAGGTGCTCTCTCTGATGAAAAGCAATGCCGGCTCCCGAAGGACGCGGGGAGCCGGCTGGGACCGTGGACCGTCCCGTAAGCGTACCTAAGCAAGAAAAATAAAAATATTTTTTAGATATTTATGAAGTGTATGTGTTTACATGTTGGGTGGCTCTACAATTGTTTGTAATCTGTTTGTATTATAATCCTTCTTTTAAATTTCAAATTTTAAATTCATAGTCCTGTTTTACGAAATGTAATTGTCTCCACGATATCAATTGAATTGTAATGTATGAATTCCGTGATTGGTATGTACCTTTTATGCTTTTAATTAATTGATTAAAGTGGTTTTGACTTGACTTGACTTGAGCCCTTGTGTTTATGGGAGATTTTAGTACCTACACAAGTAAGTGCCGATGCAGAGTCTAAAGTTCATGAGGATGCATGTTCCCTTCAGTTGTAAAATGTACACCATCTCTCCTATAGATGCCTTGCATATTGAAACGCAGATTGTTGTTGTAAATGGACCCCATTCTATAGTCTCGGAGAAAAGCAGAAACAGATTTATTCACATGTTTCCTAGCTTTTTCAATTTGTGGACAAAATTGATTGGACCAGTTCCAATTCTGCCTTTGGCATATATTAGAATAGACAAAGGTAGTTTGGGGGAAAAGTGACATCAGTTCAGTAAAGGTGTCCTTCATAAACATTTCCAGACCTACCCCAGTCAAAGTGCCTAGGTCATTGCCACCACAGTGCACAATTATGAGGTCAGGGTGTTGGAGATGCAAAAAGGATTTTACCAATGGCATCAATTGGTGCCACTTTAACCCTCTCTGCCCAATCCATTTAATGTCTACATTTGGTAAACCTAGGTCTTTGTGAATTCCTTTCTGTTCTGTGTACCTTTGACTCCAGAAAATATAGCTGTGTCCCACAATCCACACTGTAAGCATCTTGAAGAGAGGTCTGGATGTACTCAGATGGTCTCTGTAAATGAAAGTGCAGTTTGAAGAATTTTATTTTCTAAAATGGTGGATAAGTGGAGTTTTGAAAAAAGCAAAGAAGTGATTGGTTGTTTGAAAACTTTTTAGATAGAAAACTAGGGTGCAATTTTCTGTTTTTTAAAAGCCTGTTATTTATTGGTTAAGAAAAAGTGATAGAAAAGAACATTACTTAAGATAAGCTGGTATATTGACAAGTCGAGCACACTTGCTGTTTGGATTTGCAACAATGTATGATGAACTTTTCACCTGTGTGCTCAGTTAGGTGTTCCCTGAAGTGTTTCTATGGTAACTGGCAGAATGTGGAATGGGAAAGGGTTGAAAGTTTTGTCAGTTGGAAAGGGTTCAAAAGTTCAAGCAATAGAAAAGAGTGTTTCGTTTTGATTTAATGTGGGAATAAATGTGATTTGTTATTTATTTGTATATGTGTGTAGATTGAGTGTGTAGATTGACAGGAAAAGTTTGCTATTTGCCATAGGACTTACTGACCCCCTAGGGCTGCTTAGGGGGTTTTACAAGGATCCCCAAGGTCAAAATCTTGTATTTTTCCTTGCTTAGGTACTCTTACGGGATGACTTACAGACTGCACCATACGTCGTACGTACGTGCATGGTACGCGCACAGTAAATCTACCGTAAAAAAAAAAAGTTCCTATCACTAATTTTTTATAATCCCCGGGGCCCCCAGCCCCCGGGGCTTCTTTTTTTTCTTCAACATTTAAAAAAAATACCTGTATGGGGGGGCTTAAGCCCCCCACACGGCCCAGGGACCGCCACATCAACGGGGCTCTAATATAGAAAATAGGGGCCCCGGGGACCACCACCCCGGGGTTTTTGAAAGTTGGGAGGGGGGCCACGCGGCCCCCCTCCTGGAGTCTTTGATGGCCTTGGGGATGGCCACCCCCCAGGACTGGCTCCTGTAGTGTCCTGGGGTGCCTCCCGCAGCTCCCACCCTACCATAGCAAACTGTTTTCCTATTTGAAAGAGAGAGCAGGAAACCTGCTCTCTCTTTCAAGTAGGAAAGCAGATTGCTTTTCGTCAGAGAGAGCAGCATGTCAGCTGCTCTCTCTGACGAAAAGCAATGCCGGCTCCCGAAGGATGCGGGGAGCTGGCTAGGACCATGGGGGCATTGGGGCTCCCCCCACGGTCCCCAATGTTGTTTTTCAGCCCTGGGGGATGGGGTCCCCGGAAATTATAAAAAAATATGATAAAGGATATTTTGTTTTTTACTGTAGATTTACCGTGCACGTACCATGCACGTACGTACAACGTACGGTGCGAAGTCTGTAAGTCGTCCCGTAAGCGTACCTAAGCAAAAAAAAAAAATAATTATATATTTTACAGATATCTATCAAGTTCATGTGTTTATATAATGGTTGGTTCTAATGAGACCTTTTCTCTTTATTGGTACTTATAAGTAAGTACTTATGCATAGTCTAACCTTGTTGAGGAGCAGTGTTTAATAGAGTGCTGAACTTTTGACCTCTGTTGACAGTTTACTTTTGCATGATCTGTTGGGGGTAGGGTGGAAAGTTATGTCAATTGGAAAGGTTTGAAATGTTGAACCAATAGAAATGTGTGTTTGGTTTTGAATTAATGTGTGAAGGAATTTGATTTGTTGTTACTGTGTATATATGTGTACATTGAGAGGGGGAAAATGTGCCATGCTTTGGTTCTGCTGCAAGCACTGAAGTAGAGAGATTCTGTATAAGACTATCTGCTGTGTGAGTGGAATTCTTCTTAATCTACCAATCAGTTTGACAGGTGAGTTGATAACTTGTAAGGGAATGTATGTGGTGCATTTAAATTTTAGTAAGAGTAATGTGTTTATCTTTGTAAAGTTTTTAGAATCATATTCTGAGTTTGTCTGTATTTGGGTAACTATAGTGATAAAATAATTTGGTAAGTTAATGTTTTTAGTGAGTCACCTTTATGCAATAAAGTGCAGTACTACAAAATGTAGAATGTGTGCAGTCACTTTTTTAGTTGTAGAGTAATTAATAGTGTTGCTTGCTTAGAATTAGACTTGTGTTCTAAATCTACAATTTTGTAGTCAGTATACATACACTGCAGCATACACTCTGGCAGATTTACAAGCCCCTTGCGCCTCTTTGTTTTTCTATTGTGTCACATTTTTGATGTAATGTTGGCAAAAATATTGCAGCAAATTGGAATTGTATTTGCAAAAGGAGTCAGGGTTGTCCACTGAAATGTAGTAGTTATATACATGGAATGTGTGCAGTCACTTAACCGTTTTAGAGTAGTAAATGTGTTTTGGTAAAATGCATGGTCTCATTTTTTTGTCTAGAATCACACTTAGCGTCTGTGTACATTAAGGAATTATGGGCTAGATGTAGGTAACTCTAATTTACCGACTCATAAATACCGAATTTTACTGATTCGGTATTTATGAATCGGTAAATTAGAAGGAGGCAGATGTAGGTAATTCTTAATTTTGAATTACCGAATCTGTAACATTCGGTATTTACCGATTCAGTAAATACCGAATCGGTATTGCCCATTGATTCCTATGGGCCTTGAAGCCCATAGGAATCAATGGGCAATACCGATTCGCTATTTACCGAATCGGTAAATACCGAATCCTGCAAGAGTGCAGGGGGTGTCACTTTGACACCCTCTAGCACCCCAAGTACAGGCTTGTGTGACATGTGGCACACATACATGCCCTAAGGGCATGTCTGTGTGTCACATTGCACAGGTGTGTATGCACAGATGTGCATGCACACCTGAATTCGGTATTTTACCACCCAATAGGATTGGGTGGTAAAATACTGACTCTTAAGGGCCTGTGGCACTCTAAGGAGTGTCATCTACATATGGATTTACCGAATCGGTAAATATACCGATTCAGTATTTTACCGATTCTGTAAATTTACCGATTCAGTAAATTTACAGAATCGGTAAAATATAGGCCCCCTACATCAGAAAACCCTAATACCGGTCGGTAACGGCCGAATTCGGCCGTTACCGACCGGTATTAGGGCTCCTACATCTGGCCCTTAATTTGCGTCTTTTTCCATATTTTCCCCCTTTTCTCCTCAGTCTCCCTCTGCCTGCTTATACTGTCCCTTCTCTCCTGATATTCCTCCTTTTCCTTATTCTCACTTTTCTCTCCTCATAGTGCTCTTTGTTCTTATAGTCCCTCCTGTCCTCATATTCCCCTCTCTAGCTTGTTACTCCTCGCTTTCTCCTCATATTCCCCCTTCTACTCATATTCTCTACTGTCCTCATAGTCTCCCTCTCTGTGCTCATACTGCATCCTCTCTCCTTATATTCCTCCTCTCCCCTTATACTCCTCCCTGTCTTCATACTGTGCCCTCTCTCTTCTTACTTCCCCCTTCTCCTCAAAATCCCTTTTGTCTTTATTTTTCCTCTGTCTTCGTACTCCTCCTCTCTGTGTTCTTACTTCTATGTTTCTCCCCATATTCCTCCTCTTTCCTTATTGTGTCCCCTGCCTCGTAATTCTCCCCCTTCTTTTTATACTTTCTCCTGTCTCCTTTTACTCCTCCCTCTCTCCTCATACCTCCCTGTTAGGAATTTCCCAGTCAGTATACATACACTGCTGCATAAACTGTTGTGGAGATTTACAAGCCCCTTGTGCCTCTTTGTTGTTCTATTGTGTCACTTTTTGGATGTAATGTTGGCATAAATAATGCAGCAAATTGGAAATGTATTTGCAAAATGAGTCAGGGTTGTCCACTGAAATGTAGTAGTTATATACATGGAATGTGTGCAGTCACTTAACTGTTTTAGTGTAGTAAATGTGTTTTGGTAAAATGTATGGTGTCACATTTTTTGTCTAGAATCACACACTGAGCGTCTGTGTACATTAAGGAATTATACTTGCCTTTTTTTGCATATTTTCTCCCCTCTCTACTCAGAGTCTACCTCTCTCTCCTTCTACTGTCCCCTCTCTTCTGATATTGCCCATCTTTCCTTATTCTCACTTCTCTCTCCTCATAGTGCTCCTTGTCTTCATACTCCCACTGTCCTCATATTACCCTCTCTGTCCTGTTACTCCTCCCTTTCTACTCATATTGCCCATTGTCCTCATAGTCCCCCTGTCTGTGCTCATACTTGCCTCTTTTTCCATATTCTCCCCTCTCGCTCTTCACACTCCCCCTCTCTCTCCTCACACTCTTTCTTCTCTCCTCATACCCCCCTTTTTTCCTGTTACTCCACCCTCTCTCCTCATTTGTCCCCCTTTCCTCATACTCCATCCTCTCATTATACTCTCCTCTATTTTCTGATACTTCTCCCTCTTTCCTCATACACATCACTGTCTACTAATACACATCTGTGTGTTTTTATACTCCTCTCTATTTCTTTATTCTCACTCCTCTCTCTTCATATTCTTCCCTGTTTCCTCATACTGCTTGTGTGTCCTCATACGCTGAAGCACTTATAAATTCAGTCATGCACTCTCCTTACAGAAGTGTAATCTTTTAGTCAGTACTCAAGTATTGATTCAGTGAAGTAGGGCTTAGCAGATGAACTGCTTCATTTTTTTAATAATGTTATATATATTTTTAATTACAGATTCTATTTATCAACAGTAAAAGAAATTCATCATGCCTTCAAAAAGTGAAAAGAGTAAACAACCTAATAAATGTTTTTATTTAAAGAGAAGTCATCCACAAGATTTACCTGAACAACAATGTGTGAACAAAAAAAAAAAGTTCTGGTAAGAGAACAAAGATTTTTTTGAAGAACCTATCAAATACAAGGAGTAGTGTGCACAATGTCAAAAATATAAATTGTGTATCTGCAATTAAAAAGAAAAGCAAGAGAAAAGAGAACAACCATGGGAATTTATTTTGTAAAAAAACAGTGTATAGTAAAAGGCGCAAGAATCAATTTCAGGAAATTAGAAAAAGAATGTTTTAAATTAGAGTTTTGTCGATTTTGATCAAGGAAGTGAAAAAATGTAAAAAAAAAACCCCATCATTTTATAAGAAGAAGAAACGTATAGAAAATGTAGTTGAAAAAGCTTTGGAATTAAAAAAAAAATGTTTAGTTAAGTAATCAATAGAATTCGATCACTAGATAAGCCAATCCATTTAATGAAGGCCAAAAATAAGTGGAGAAGAGTAATTAACAGAAGTAATTTTTCTGATGTTTTTTTGGGTGAATGGAAACATAGTTCAAGTTCTGAGCCTTTTTTTAATGAAGAGAGTTATCTTCAGAGTAATGATTTGTTGCATGCAGTTGACACTAGTGGTCGTGCTTATGAGGTTACACATGGTTGTCCTATTGAGAAAGAGAAAATTGTTCCTAGAAATGCAGAAGAGGTGTTAGCTGATGAAGTTTTAGGTAGATGTCCTAAAGCTCCAGTATACACTTGGAATTGCAGTAGTATTTGTAGTGTACAGCAGGAATCTATTGATTTTTTACACAATTACTTACGTAACTATATTAAGAAAATTGTTAAACAAAAGATTAAGATGTTGCAAGGACTAGACCCTTGCAGAGTGAAAGAAAATACTGGTTTGCAAGGTCATTCTCTGGCTTGCCTTTCTAAAAAAGTATGTCAAAGTGTTTTTCACCATTTCAGGATGTTAGTAGTACATCATACTGAAATGAGGAAATTAATCAGAAGATTGTATTATGCAAAAAGTCCAGCACTAATGTTAAAAAAGTTGAACAGTGCTCTTTTGCGTGGAACTGTATCAGATGTAATGAATGTTTGTGAAGAAATTCAGGTTAGTTACTTTGTTCCTGAGGTAGACAGTACAGAAATTGATACATTAATGGAAGGAAATGTAGAAGAGAATGTACAACATTGTAGTACAGAAAATTTTGAGCAAGAAATTACAAAGTTTAAGGTGATTTCAGGTGAAAGGCCAAATTATTCTTGTATTTGTTGTCGACGAACTCTTTATAAAAATCAGACCAGGACTATTGATCTGTATTTAAAAAGTGAAAAGGAAAATAATAATGAGTGGATGGAATTTACAACTTATTTGTTGGTAGAGAATTGTTTTGATTTGAGCTCTGATCAGCGTATTTGTAAATATTGTTATACCAAATTAGATGAGAACAAAATGCCTGCTAGAACTGTGCATAATAATCTTGAGTTGGTAAATATTCCTTCTGAACTGATGGATTTAAATACTTATTAGTCTATTCTTATTCAATGTGTGCATCTATTTCAAGCTATTGTTCATATGGAGCCTAAGACAGGAAAAATGCCTCCTTCAGATTTACAGAGAGGATTAAAGGGAAGAGTTGTATATTTGCCTCTAGATTTAAAGAAAACATTGAAACAATTGGTGTAGAAAAGGTAGAAGATAAACCTTTAGTTATTCATGTTAATGGCGTTCCTACTAAGAGTTAACAATCTGGCAAGAATTAGTGGATGTTAGGAAAGTGAAAAAGGCAACGTTGTATCTGGTAAAAAAATAATCAATGTTATAAAAATGTATATGTGAGAGAAGAAGAAATTACTGTAGAAGAAGATAGTGACTCGCCATCTGGACGAATTGAAAAAGTGGATGTGTACAGAACTGAAGAAATCTACGAACATTACAGTGTTCATCCACTTCATTCTAAAGAAGTGATGGGGAATACTATAGAGTTATTCCAAATTAAAGAAGCACAGGGAAGTCCCATTAGTGTATGGGAAAAAAGCTTGGAAGCTCGTTGTTTCCCTCAGTTGTTTCCCACAGGAAAAGGAGGACTATACGATGACCGACCTGTGCAGATTCCTGCATCTGAAAACCGGACATCAAGATTTTATGCAGAAGATCCAAGATTTTGACAATGTATTCCGTATTTGTTTCATCTTTTGTTTTAGAGTGATTTGTCTGGACTTTCTTATGCAGTAAACCATATATTGAAAACAGGTGTACATCTGCAAAATGTTTCAGCAAAGGAATTTATGATTAAAGTACTGCAGAAAGATAATGTTTTGGAATCTCAGCTAATTAATCTCATGGCATGTCAGCGTGGTACTAACGAGAACTGGTACCGTCGTCATGGAGAAATTAAATGTATGCTAAGGAACTTAGGAACTCCTACATGGTTCCTTACTTTAAGCTGTGCTGAATATGCTTGGGATGATTTACTTCAATTTCTTCGAGATGTAAATCCATATATACTAACTATTGAATACAAGGCGCCTGGAGAATTGTGCTCTTTGGATCCAGTTAATGTATGCAGGTATTTCAATCATAGATTTGAAGCTATGATGTCTTTTATCACCAATAAAAATCCTCCTCTTGGAGAGGTTCTGGATTTCTTTTGGAGAAAGGAGTATCAAGCGAGAGGTGCTCCTCACATACATATGCTAATATGGATCAAAGATGCTCCCAAATTTGGAACAGACTCAGATGATACTGAGTTGTCTTTTATTGAAGAATATGCTACATTTGATATAACCAAAAGTACACTAGATAAGGACTTAAGACAACAATAATATCGAAAGGAAGAGTGAACAGTTTTATGTCATCTTTGCGACATACTATCAAAAGAAAGTTTCCAAAAAATACCTACAACTTAAGAAGAAATGAAGAGTCAAAATACATAATGACTACAACCCAGTCATTTTGTCCATGTGGAATGCTAACATGGATATTCAATACGTTGTGGAAAATTCCATTGCTGTTGCTCGATATGTAACATCCTACATAACCAAATCAGAAAAGACAGAATTGAAGGAAATGTGGGAAGAGATTTCCCACGAGAAGAGTAAGTAGGAAATTATATAGTTACAGTTTGAAGATGTTATCTCATCAAGACATTGGAGCATATGAATGTTCAGATCGCTTATCATCTGCAAGTCTATACTCCAAATCTAGAAGAATCATTTGGGTGAGTCTAGGTCTTGCTGCAACATGAAATCAAGTGCTTAAATCTGTACAAGCAATTGAATATTTAGCTGAAAAAGAGCCAGAAAGTACAGATATTTTGAAAACAAATATGTTGGATTCATATTATCCAAATAGAAGTCATCATCTTGAGAACATGTGTCTCTATAAAGTGCTGCAAAACTATATTTGTAAACGGAATATTACAGAAAACATCAATAATGATATATATGCTGTGATTGGTTCTGAAGAATGTTTGGTGAAACAAAGAAAAGGACATTTGATTAATCACCGTAAACTGAGTTGCGAAACTCCTGACAAAAGGGAATTTTACTATTTAGCTCTTTTGCAACTTTTCAAGCCGTGGCGTTCAGAATTGGAATTACTTGGAGATTTTGAGAACTATGAAGATTCTTTCAACGCAAGTAAAGATACTATAGAATGTCCTCTTTTTGCTAATTATGTGAAAATGTTGAACGACGAAATTGAGCAAGAAGCTACAATTGCAGCGGATTTTGCTAGAGACAGTTCTCAAGACAGGCAAACTTCTTCTCCGTTGAGTCAGGATCCACTAGGAGAACCAATTGTTCAAAATGAAGCAGCAACTGCTATGAAAGAGGTGGAAACAGTAATGTATCAAGCTCAAGAAGATGTAACAAACTTAGGAAACTTGGAAGAACAACTATAGGTTGAGCAGAAACAAATATATGAGCAAGTGAGAGAACAGATTGACCATGGATTACTTCATGAGAAGAAAGAGTGCTCTTGCTCATCATTTCAACCTATCCGAATGTACGTGAGTGGACAAGCTGGACAAGCTGGAACTGGTAAAAGTTTTTAAATTAAAGTAATCACAACTTTTCTACAGAAAACAACTGAGTCGCATTTGTCTTGTGTTGTCACTGCTCCAACTGGATTGGCAGCACACAATATTAAAGGAATTACTTTACATCGTTCACATTGTTTATTAACCGCATGCGCGCTAGCGGTTTTCCCGCTGCACGCTGAAAATTCAAAAATCCCGCGTTACGTGACAAGGTCAGCTCGTCATTAGCGTAGCGCAGGTAACGCCCATGACGAGCTGACTTTGTCATCAGCGCTGAAGGGGTTAATGCTACCAGTAGAGCATGAAAACAAATTGGAATACCACAAGCTATCTGGAAAAGCTTTTTGTGAAGTTTCAAGAATCTTGAAGAAAATGAAACTTCTCATTATTGATGAGGTAAGCATGGTATCAAACTTAATGCTTGCCTTTGTGCATTTAAGAATGCAGCAAAGTCTTAAAACAGAGTGTGACGTATTATTTGGAGGAAAACACGTCATAGTTTTTGGAGATCTACTACAACTTACTCCTGTAAAAGGACAACCAGTGTTTAAAACACTGGCGCATGAAGATATCAGAAAGTCTTTGGGGAGCATTGGAAATGTTAACATTTGGTCATATTTTGAGTATAAGGAACTTATTACAAATATGCGACCGGCAAATGATGCTGATTATGGAACTATTCTTCAAGATATAAGAATTGGAAAAGTGACTAAACATGGCAAAGAAGCTTTACAGAGACGTTTACTTTCCAATTTTTTTCCAAATGAAAAGATTGTTCCTGAGAAAATATATATGAGAATTGCAGAAAACAAATCTGTAATCTGCTTAATGCCAACACTGCGTGAATGTTCTATATTCAATGAAGAAATTTCAAAGTTGGAAAATGAAGAAATTATAAAATTGGAAGCTATTGATAAAATAGAACAGGAAGGAATCACTATTATTTTGACTGAAACGTTGAAGAGGAAATTGGATTCTTTAGAGAAATCGATAAGTAAAACTGCTGCTTTAGAAAAGAATTTATATGCATGTGTAAACTGTATGGTAATTTTACCACATAATTTGAATATGGAAAAAGGTTTAGTAAATGGAGCAATGGGTAAAATTGTTGATTTTGTTAATTATGTAAATAGAGATGGCATTGAATTTTTGTAAATCAAATTTGATCAAATTGCAGAAGTACAACAATTTAGTCGTTGTTCAGCTCGGTTTTTGCTTGTAAAAGATTTGTATGTATGCAGAAACAGTTTCCTATTTCTTTGGCGTATGCGGTAACCATTCGTAAATCTCAAGGTTTAAGTGTAGATAGTGCTTTAGTGAATATTGGAAGTACCGTGTTTAAAGAGGGTATGGTATATGTTGCTTTGTCTCGAGTGAGAAGTTTATCTGGATTGTACTTGATTGATTTTGATGAGACAAAGATTAGTGCAGATGCAAATTGTGTGAAAGAGTATAATAGGTTAAGAAGAGAATATGTACCCAATTTAGGTCAATATCCAGTATTTGAAAAGCGTGTGGTAGGTAGAAAAAGAAGATTTGAGAATATCTGTAGTGAAGCTGTAGAGAAAGAAAAAAAACAAGATGAAGTGATTGCAAGCAAAAAGAAAAAGGACAGTGTTGAAGAGAATGTTGGTTATGAGTTTGAAAATAGTTCTGGTGTCAACTGCTATGCTAATGTAGTTGTTTTTTTTCTTGAAAGTTTGCAACAGCAAATTGTTGAAAATCGGGAAGAAAGATTCTGTTCATTGTTGTATTCTGTTTATGAAAAATGTAGTAGTGATAAAAGTAAAATACAAAGTATTTCTGATATTGGAAATGTTTTGGACATATGTTTTGGTTCTATTCAATTCAGCAAGATTGTCAGGAATTTCTAATGTATATGCTTGTTGTATTGGAAGATGAAGGTATAGATATTGAAAACCTTTTTGGCCTTTCTTATAAATGGCAACATGACTGTGCAAATTGTTTGTTTACATGTAGCACTAACATAGACACTGAAAGATTCATATATTTGACTTTACCTGACTATGAATCAGTGTCTTTTAACAATCTAGTTAGAGGAGCAACTCAAAACATGGAGTATAGCCAATGTAAATCAGAAATGTCATCAACATTATTTATACAAAGTTATGGACAGTATGTAATTTTAAAGCTGCAACGTTGTAGAGCTGATGGAAGAAAATTGGAAACTTTAATAGAAAATGTTGTAGCTACTCAATTATCAATATCAGGAAGAACTTTTGTAGATGTTGCAATTATTTTTCATGATGGTCCTTCTGCAACATCTGGACATTACACTGTTTATTTAAAATGTTTGAAAGGTTGGATACAGTGTAATGATAGTCAATTGATTTTTAAACAACGTTTGCCTAAAGAGTTACCAAATTCTTACCTAATATTTTTAAAGCCAAAATTTTAGGAACAACATTTGGCCTTTCAGGATTACTGCTGTTAAGGTAGGTTGGTTTGGTGTTGTAGAGGACTTTGTAAGTGAAAGTAAGGAGCTTGAAGGTTATCCTCTTGTCAACGTGGAGCCAGTGTAGGTTTCTCAGGTGGTGGGTGATGTGGCTGCGGCAGGGGACATTGATGATCAGTCGAGCGGAGGTGTTTTGGATTCATTGTAGTCGTTGTAGGTGTTTGTCCTAGTTAAGATTTAGAGAGTTGATCCTTATGCAGTTGGCAACGTCTTTCGGTGCTATGTGGCTCCTTGGTGATGGAGAAGATGAGTTGGGTATCGTCGTCTTAACAGATAATGTTGAGGTTGTGATGGTGGGCCACTTGTGTGAGGGTGGCATGTAGATGTTGAATAGCGTCAGGTTGATGGGTGAGCTCTGGGAGATGCCGCAAATGATGTTGGTGGTTTTGGATCAGAAGGGTGGGGTGGGGGCGGATGCTGAGGATTACTATTGAAGAACTTCCAAGCTAAGTAATTGAGATATACTATTTGGCCATGAGGAAAAGTATGTAAAACCATTAAGGACTATTTGTTGTATATTTTGTCAGCATATATTTGTAAATAACTTTATTTGCAGTGTATGAAAATTAATGATAGTGTTTTGTTATTTTAAGATTGTTTGAGATATCTCATACTTACGTAAGAAATTGCTCTTAGAAAAAACATTTAACATATGTTTTATTTCTATTTTTTGATTGTTATTGAGAATGTTGAATGGTTTTTTTAAGATAATCTTATTGATTGTCTTTTTTTTGCCCGCTGTTATGTGATGAGTACTATTGAACTCACTGTTTCTAGTGAAATTCAATATATTCTGAGAACAGCAAAAAGGCAAATGAAATGCTTTATAATTTATTTTGTGTTGTAAAAGATATATTGTAACTGTATTTTTTTTGTCTTCCACAGATGCTAATTTCATAATATGTCTTTTTTTTATTACTTATTATGTTTAAAGTAAGTATAGGTAACTGTTAAAAGTGGTTGATGGAATGAGCTTCTACAGAGCTTAAGTAACAAAACATGGATGGAGTGTGTAAAGGTGGTTTGTATCTTTTAAAGACATTTCAAAAAATGTATATATATATACTGAGTGCACCAGTATTCCTTGCAGTTTACTACAACACATCCACTAGTTTGGAACAGGTAAGGTAAATAGGCATATTGTACTTTTTTTAGTACTGCATTTTATTATAACAGCCTGAGTTTTATCCCATAGTGATGAGGAGTGACTGGTTTGAAAATTTAAGAACATTTAAAAACTGAACATTCATATAAATACTTATCTATACTACTATTATAAAGAGGGAACACAAACAGTTGAGCCAGGTAAACTCGAAAAGTACACCACCAATCAAAACACCCAAGACATCTTTGAAAACCTCAGGGCAAGCAGAAGGACATAGGCTATTAAAAATAAAAAATATATCCCTTGCAAGTAGCGCCGGCCGCGACGTCTGCGTGATGACATCATTTGCGTTTGCGCTCCCTGGCAACACTTCCGGAAATGGCGCCGAAGATTGCAGCCTGCTGGCAGGACTGCCACGGCCCTGCTTGCTGCTGGGTGAAGTGGCAGCCTGTGCGGGCGGGGCGCATGGAGAGTGGTGGCCTGTGCGGACGGGGTGCCTGGAGAGTGGAGGCCTGTGCGGGCGGGGCGCCTGGAGAGTGGCAGCCTGTGCGGGCGGGGCGCCTGGAGAGTGGCGGCCTGTGCGGGCGGGGCGCCTGGAGCGGGACCGGCGGCTGAGGTAAGGATCAGGCGGGAGGGAGGGGCTGGGACTGAAGGGGGCTGGGACGGGCCTGGACGGGCCAGGCCGTGGCGGGAGGGGGCCGGGGGCAGAAGTGCACGCAAGCCTCAAATGCTGCCCCCAGCCCCTTTCTGCCCCAGGCAACGCTGGGGCGGGCTGCTAGTATTTATATAATCTTATGAAGTTTGAGAATGGTATTTGTATAATATTTTTTAAAGGGCAACATATTTGATAAAGCTAGTTTTGTGTTATGTATTAGGAAAAATGATAAAAGGAAGTGTTTATATTTTTGTACAAGGACCTACAACATAAGAAATTCACTATAGAAAAACAACAGAACAATATGGAAGACGATTTAGAAATTAATAAGAGTCTCAAAGAAGAGCTAAACATACCTTTCATGGGCAGCGAGAATGAAGAGGAAGAAATTAGTGCTGCAGATATCAGCTGTGATTTCCTAGACGAAACCTTGGATGCTGATTTTGTGGAAGCATTAGATGACATTGAGTTTGATCATATAACTTTTGAAATGGATAACCAGGAAAATGAAATACCTGATGAAATTATATTAGAAGCTCTATTAAATTATGAGATTTTACAAGAATAAATGTATTATTATATAATAATAATGGTTTGAGTACTATGTATTAAAACGTTCACTGTAAAAAAGTGTAGCACTTATGGAAAGGGGCGACCAACTCGGTCCCCCCGAACTTATGGCAGAGTGCCTCGATCCCCCCGGGAAGCCATTTTTGGGCGGGGGGCGCGTCTCGGCTGGTATGCCCGAAGCGGCGTAGCTGGGGCGCGCCCGTTCCCGCCCTAGAGTGGGCTGGCCTAGACACTGACGCAGCCAGCCACGCCCTCGGGGCAGGCAGGGGCGGGTATACGCCCGCCCTGAAGACGGATAAAAAGGGACGCAAGACCAGAAGACATCCTCTTGTTCTTGTGCCCTGAAGCTGCACCTCCTCGCTGCACGTGAGCTCGGGACAGAACGAAGAGCCAATTTTGAGCGTTTTAATCTTTCTTTTTGTCTTCTAGATACTTCGTTTGAAAGATGCCCAAGAAAGGCGCGAAGAGAATGACGACTGACCAGATGGTTCGGGTCCTCATGAAGGAGATGTCCGAAATAAAGAAGCGGTTGGCGGAGCGAGACGGGGAGGAGGGATCGGGGCGTCCGCCGGCTGGAGGAAAGCCAAAGAGGCCGAGAAGGGGGGCAGCCGGGGGAGACGTCCCGGTCCCCTGTTCCCCGCTCGAGGCGCCAGCCCCGGTACCGGCCCCGGTACCGGAGGAAGGGAATCCGATTCCCGTCGTAGTCACCCCGACATCCACTGAGGATATGCCTCCTGAGTTGGCGGCACAGTTAGCAGCGTGGTTGGGGGACAGTAGCGAGGGCGCCACGGCTGCCGAAGCGCAAGCACTGATGAAACAGTTGCGCGAGAAACGTGATACAGCCAAGATACCCGCGCCGGCTGCGGTTATAGACAAGCCACGAGTGGCGGAAGCAGCGTTCGGTGCAGGTAAGCGGCCATTGCCGATCGCGAGGGATGAGTCAGCACCCTCTCGTAGAGAAAGATTGGGGCAACATGTTCCTTTGGTAATAAAGGAGAAGATTTGGGCGGGGGAATACGTAAACATTTTCTCCTTGCTTGTTGATCATTATGAGGTTGAAACTGTTAAGAGTCAAAAGGATCTGATGCATCCAAGTGTTTGGCGCGCAAAAATGGCCGCCTTTAAAGTAAATGAGAATGTTGGCAACTGGGGCAATGCATGGGGAATTGCAATTGATCCAGAGGTATGTTCGGTGCGGTACGCATCATTCGATGAGGCCGTAGCCATTTTGAATCGCTTGGGGCCCGGGACGCTGATGGCGAAATCAGATATCGAGTCAGCGTTCTGTTTGCTCCCGGTACACCCGGACGACCAACGTCTTTTGGGTTTCATGTTTCAAGGTTCGTATTACATGGATAGGTGTATGCCGATGGGGTGCTCTATATCTTGTGCATATTTCGAGAAATTCAGTTGTTTTCTACAATGGGTTTACACGAAGGAAACGGGTTTTCGAAATGTGATGCATTACCTTGATGACTTTCTGTTCCTTGGGGCCGCCGGGGATGACGAATGTGCCCGGGCCTTGACTGAATTTTGTGTGTTAATGGATCGATTTGGCGTGCCATTGGCACCAGGTAAAACTGTGGGTCCCACGACTTGCCTCGAGTTTCTGGGGATCGAGTTGGACTCTAGTGAGGGTTGTTTTCGTTTACCAGCTGCCAAAGTGTCGAAATTCAGGGCAGCCCTGCAAATGTGTATAAATGCATCTAAAGTTACGCTGCATCAATTGCAGCAATTGGTGGGGAAGTTGAATTTTGCCCTGAGGGTGATCCCAATGGCCCGCCCCTTTTCCCGTTCAATTGCTCAGGCGATGGTCGGCCTAAACGAGGGTCATCATCGCACGAGACTATCGGCTGAGGTCCGCCAAGACATGCGTATTTGGCTAGCATTTTTGGCGGATTTCAATGGTCGAGTCGTCTGGAACAAACCAGCCTTGTCCTCTGAAGAGCTTGGTCTATGGACGGATTCAGCGGGAAGCATGGGCTTTGGCGCCATCTTCGGCACAAAATGGTCGGCACAAAGGTGGCCATCATGGTGGCATGAAGAGGGGCTGACGAGTAATATTGCTTTCCTTGAACTGTTTCCCATTTTGGTGGCCCTCAGAACCTGGCCCGATGGATTCAAAAATCACTCTGTCATATTTTGGTCTGACAATATGACCGTTGTAGAATGCATCAATAGTCAGGCAGCACGTTGTAAATTGATTTTAAGGCTGCTTAAAGAAATTGTCTTACTGTGTATGCAACTGAACGTGGTATTCAGAGCGAAGCATGTCCCAGGGGTGATGAATCAGGCAGCTGATGCACTGTCTCGTTTTCAAATGCAGGCTTTCTCGGGTTTCCTTCCCGCAGCGGACCCAGAGCCGGCACCCTTTCCCGAAGCTCTCTGGTCTCTCGGTGCCCCGAACTTCGTTACCTCGTGGGAGAGAGTCTAGCACCAAGGACGAGGAAGGCATACGAAGGGGCGTTTCGGGCCTATTTAGCCTTTTTGGGGACTGAGAGAGGGGGGTTTTGGGGGCATGAGGATTGGGTAGTGCATTTTCTGATGTCCTTGCGTAGGGCTGGGAAGTCGGTGGCTACAGCCCAGAGGCATCGTGCTGCCATTTCCTTTGTTGCCAGGGCTCATAATATCCAGGACCCGACAGCGTCTTTTGCGGTACAGAAAGCGCTGCGTGGGTGGCAACGCCTTGAGGGTCGCAGAGTAGATGAAAGGCGCCCGATAGGTCTGGATAGGTTGTCCCAGTTGCTGGCCACACTCCCCGCCACATGCTCGTCTCAGTTCGAGGCCTGTTTGTTCCGAGCTGCTTTTACGCTTGCATTTCACGGGGCGATGAGGATAAGTGAGCTGGTGGCAAGGAACAAACAGGATGTGGTGGGGGGTTTGTGCCGGGAACACGTTCAGATCTGGGGTGAGACGATGACTGTATCCTTTGTCAAGTCCAAAACCGATCAAGGTGGGGTAGGGGACTGCATAGTCATTCGCAGGATTCCAGGGTCCTCCATGTGTCCGGTAAAGTGTTTAGAAGACTACCTAGCACGAAGGGTGGCATCATGGGGAGGGACATTGTTGAGACACGCGGACGCCACCCCACTGACGAAATTTCAGTTTCAGCGGGTGCTCGCGATGTCAATTACCGCAGCGGGCTTGGACCCGGGCGAGTTTGGGACCCATTCCTTTCGGATAGGGGCTGCCACTGAAGCTACAGCTAGGGGTCTCAATGTGGAACAAGTGAAACGTGTGGGGCGCTGGTCCTCCAATTGTTATAAGAGGTATGTGCGGTTGCACATGTTGTGAAGCCATGATAATGTACTCACGCTTCTTGTCTTTTGTTTGGTTTTCAGTTACGCAAGCCTTCGAGGCGGGGCGGACTATGCAGTCGACCCAACACCAGGCCAGCGGTCAGACATCACCGGCTGTGAGGAAAGAGGTGTGGGTCGTGGGCCACTCATACGTGAGGCGTGCCGCTGACGTATTCAAAGCAGGTGACATGATTCACGTAGCTGGGGAATACGGGTACAGGGTGTCCTTCTACGGAAGGGGCGGTCTCTGTATTGACCAGTTTCAGGCATTCTTTGAGGGTTTGTTAGGGCGGACGAGGTCACCGCCGTCTATAGTCATAGTACATTTGGGGGGCAATGATTTGGTCACCACCGGTAGACGACTTCTCCTGGAGGCAATGCTTTCCACTGTAAGTTGGTTGGCGAGGAAAGTTCCGGGGTGCATAATTGCGTGGTCCCATATGATCCCACGAAAAGTGTGGCGGGGGGCTGTATCCATTCCTGCTTTGAACCATTCTGTTAGAAAACTTAATAACAAAGTGAGTAGGTTGTTCCGTTCCAGGACATTGCATTCTATCTCGCATGGGTGTATTAATGATGACAGTATGTATCTAGGGGATGGTGTGCATTTGTCTCGGGTGGGAAATGAGTTACTCATAGGAGACTTCTTAGCATGGTTAAAAAACGTTGAAACATGACCTTTAGGTAGGAGTTTTGTGGGGGTCCGGATAGCCGGTCAACTATCCGGCCTGTGGCGGTAAGGTCATGATCGGTGAGCACTAATTGGTAGATCCCTATGAGTGGGCGTCACCCAACACGGATGGGAGCGCTCGGGAGAGGTGGCCATTGGCCCCTCAATGGGGAGGCGGTCCCTTCTAAGGATGGGTCGCCGGAAGTAAAGGAAAAGGCGGTCAAGGCCCCTTCCTTTGTAGGAGGGGTTACAGCCCCCTCCTGGGGAATTTCCCGGGGCCAGTGACATCTGCGACGGCAGATGCGGTAAGTTGTGTGGGGGTGGGATAAGGTCTACGATACCTTCTAGATACCTCACACGAGTATTCGAACGACCTTTTACTGGCGTCGAGTCTTTAGGTGCCCCCGTCAAGTCAAGGGAAATTGGTAGTAGTTGCACTTGAGGTACGCCTCCGTGCTGTCGCCCCTCCCAAGTGGGAGGGGTAAGTCGGGTTAGGGATCTTGACACCGGTTATGACCTTGCCGTTGGCCCTTAAACGTTAGGATGTACAATTTCAATATGTCAAGAAAATGTTGTAGGATGCTAGTTCGGCTAGGAGAACCTCTGTATTAGAGAATCTGTTAAGGATAGCCAAACATCGTAATGTGGTAATGAAATTGTACATAACATGAAACGTTTAATGTTTTAATTTTGTTTTAATAAATACGGCCGGGATGGTCACTCCATCCCACTTCCAAAAACTTCAAGAACTGTTTCCGGTTTCCCTCCTTTTGGGGATTGTGTTGAGAGGGGGTGGCGGGTATCTCGGCCATATGGAAAGGGGCGACCAACTCGGTCCCCCCGAACTTATGGCAGAGTGCCTCGATCCCCCCGGGAAGCCATTTTTGGGCGGGGGGCGCGTCTCGGCTGGTATGCCCGAAGCGGCGTAGCTGGGGCGCGCCCGTTCCCGCCCTAGAGTGGGCTGGCCTAGACACTGACGCAGCCAGCCACGCCCTCGGGGCAGGCAGGGGCGGGTATACGCCCGCCCTGAAGACGGATAAAAAGGGACGCAAGACCAGAAGACATCCTCTTGTTCTTGTGCCCTGAAGCTGCACCTCCTCGCTGCACGTGAGCTCGGGACAGAACGAAGAGCCAATTTTGACCCACCCACCAGCCCCTGAAGACAGCCAGTTGTTTGTAATAAAGTTGATTAAGTTTGCTTCCATTTCGTTTACAGGTTGTGGAGTCATGTGGATGTTGAGTATAATAAAGAATAGTCGGTTTGAGTATGTTTTGCCATTAAAGAGATTCAGATAGAGTGTTGAATTTTAAGCATGCTCTTTCGGTCATAGTGGCCAGTGTATTCTTAGGTTTTGTTAGCACTATCGTTGTTAGCACTGTCGTATTTATTTTGGTAGGCGGTAAGGTCATGATCGGTGAGCACTAATTGGTAGATCCCTATGAGTGGGCGTCACCCAACACGGATGGGAGCGCTCGGGAGAGGTGGCCATTGGCCCCTCAATGGGGAGGCGGTCCCTTCTAAGGATGGGTCGCCGGAAGTAAAGGAAAAGGCGGTCAAGGCCCCTTCCTTTGTAGGAGGGGTTACAGCCCCCTCCTGGGGAATTTCCCGGGGCCAGTGACATCTGCGACGGCAGATGCGGTAAGTTGTGTGGGGGTGGGATAAGGTCTACGATACCTTCTAGATACCTCACACGAGTATTCGAACGACCTTTTACTGGCGTCGAGTCTTTAGGTGCCCCCGTCAAGTCAAGGGAAATTGGTAGTAGTTGCACTTGAGGTACGCCTCCGTGCTGTCGCCCCTCCCAAGTGGGAGGGGTAAGTCGGGTTAGGGATCTTGACACCGGTTATGACCTTGCCGTTGGCCCTTAAACGTTAGGATGTACAATTTCAATATGTCAAGAAAATGTTGTAGGATGCTAGTTCGGCTAGGAGAACCTCTGTATTAGAGAATCTGTTAAGGATAGCCAAACATCGTAATGTGGTAATGAAATTGTACATAACATGAAACGTTTAATGTTTTAATTTTGTTTTAATAAATACGGCCGGGATGGTCACTCCATCCCACTTCCAAAAACTTCAAGAACTGTTTCCGGTTTCCCTCCTTTTGGGGATTGTGTTGAGAGGGGGTGGCGGGTATCTCGGCCATATAGATTTTCTTATACAATTTTTAAATTCTTTGCCCAGTCTGTATCCTCTACACTTCCTTCAAACACTCTGTTACTGTTGTTTTAGTATTGTAGTGAGCCATTTAGCAGAATGTCCTTATCTATGTACTGTGCTAAAAATGAAGCTCTTTTAAATTCAGTCAGACACTCTCCTTGCAGAACTGTATTTATCCAGTCAGTATCCAAGTAATCATGGAGTAAAGTAGGCCTTAGGCCAAGGACAGCTTTAAACCCCTATAGACTATGCATGTAGTCTTCTATGTACCTGCAAACTTGTTTTTATACCTTCAATTCCTTAGTCTGTATCCTTAGACTTTCACCAAACACTGTCACACTACTGTTTCAATATTGTAGTGAGTCATTCACCAGTACTTGCTTATCTATGTACAGTGGTAAAACTGAAGCTGTTATAAATCCAGTCAGGCACTTTCCTTGCAGAACTGTAATCATCCACTCACTACCTAGTACTCATGGATTAAAACAGGCCTTAGGCTATAGACTGCTTCAAACCCCTATAGACTGTGCATGCAGTCTTCTATGCACCGGCAAACTTGTCTTTTATACCTTCAGTTCCCCAGTCTGTATCCTTACACTTCCAGCAAACACTATCATACTACTGTTTCAGTATTATAGTGAGCCATACAGCACTATGTGCTTATCTATACACTGTTCTAAAAGTGAAGCTGCTATACATTCAGCCAGACAGTCTCCTTGCAGAATTGTAATCATTTAGCCAGTACCCAAGTACTCATGGGGCAAAGTGGGCCTTAGGGCAGGTATTGCTTAAAACCCCTATAACTATGCATGCACTGTTCTATGCACCGGCAAACTTGTGTTTTATACCTTTAAATCCCCAGTCTCTATCCTTACACTTCCAGCAAACACTCTGTGATTGCTGATTCTGTATTGTACTGAGGTATTCAGCAGAATGTCCTTATCAATGCACCTTGCTAAAAATTGAAGCTCTTATAAATTCAGTCATACACTCTCTTTGCAGAACTGTAATCATGCAGTCAGTACCCAAGTAATTATGGAGCAAAGTAGGCCTTAGGCCATGGACTGCTTTAAAACCCTATAGACTATGCTTGCAGTCTTCTATGCACCTGCAAACTTGCCTTTTATGTCTTCTATTCCCCAGTCTGTATCCTTACACTTTGAGCAAACACACTGTCATTGCTGATTCAGTATTGTACTGAGCCATTCAGCAGAATGTCCTTATCTATGCAGTGTGCTAGAACTGAAACTCTTATAAATTTAGTAAGTCACTCTCCTTGCAATACTGTAATCATCCAGTCAGTACCCAACTACTCATGTAGCAAAGTAGGTCTTAGGGCATGGACTTCTTTAAACCCTTATAGACTATGCTTGCAGTCTTCTATGCACCTGCAGACTTACCTTTTATACCTTCAAGTCCCCAGTCTATATTGTTACACTTTCACCAAACACTCTCACACTACTGTTTCAGTATTATATTGAACCATACAGCAGTATGTGCTTATCTATACACTGTTCTAAAAAGGAAGCAGTTACACATTCAGCTTCACCCTGCTTGCAGAACTCTTATCATGCAGTCAGTACCCAAATATTCATGTAGTAAAGTAGGCCTTAGTATATGGACTGCTTCAAACTCATATTTGCTATGCATGTACTTTTCTATGCACCCGAAACCCTGTCTTTTAAACCTTTAATTACCCAGTCTCTATCCTTATGCTCCCTCCAAACACTTTGCCACTACTGTTTCAATATTGTAGTGAGCCATACAGTAATATATGCTTATCTATACACTGTACAAAAAGTGAAGCAGTTATTCATTCAGCTCTACACTCTCCTTAGAGAAGTGTAATCATTCTGCCACTACCCAAGTAGCCATGCAGCAAAGTAGGCCTAAGGGCATGGACTGCTTCAAACACCTATAGATAATAAATGCACTTTTCTAAACATCTGAAAACGTGGCTTTTAAACTTTCAATTGCCCAGTCTGTATCCTGACACTTCCTCCAAACATTCTGCTACTGCTATTTTGTTATTGTAGTGAGTCATACAGCAGTATGTTCTTATGTATGCACTGTTCTAAAAGTGAAGGTGCTATATATTCAGCCAGACAGTCTCCTTGTAGAATTGTAAGCATTCAGTCAGTTCCCAAGTAGTCATGCACCAAAGTAGGCCTTAGGGCATGGACTGCTTCAAATCCCTATAGACTATGCATCCACTGTTCTATACACCAACAAACTTCCCTGTTATACCTTCAATTCCCCAGTCTGTATCGTTACACGTTCACCAAACACTCTCACACTACTGTTTCAGTATTGTAGTGATCCATACAGCAGTATGTGCTTATCTATACATTGTTCTAAAAGTGAAGCTGCTATACATTCAGCCAGACACTCTCCTTGCAGAATTGTTATCATTCAGCCAGTACCTAAGTACTTATGGTGCAAAGTGGGCCTTAGGGCATGGACTGCTTCAAACGCTTATAGACTATGCATACACTGTTCTATGCATCTGCAAATTTGCCTTTTATATGTTCTATTCCCCAGTATCTATCCTTCCACTTCCACCAAACACTCTGTCACTCTTGTCATAGTTTTGAAGTGACTAATTGATCAGTCTGTAGTAATCCATTCACTACATTAAAACACTAATCGGCAGATGTACAATAAGTGGTACATCCCCAGATATGCCAGGTATTGTGCACTGTGACATCACCACCATGGATGCACCGTATGTACAATGTGGTGCACTATTGGGCAAAAACGGCACAGATATGTGATGTATCTGTGCTGTGAAGGCAGCGCATTGCTTGACTTGCGTTGCAAGCGCACGCAGCTCCAGCAATGCTCTTGGGGCCCTATGCTCACTGTGAGATGTTGGCCTGGTATATGATGATCACTATTATAGTGAGCACCTTGCACCAGTCCAAACGATTGGTTGTAAGTCAACCTTATAGACCAGCTATCCTAGTGGTAGCATGGACAAAAGCAGTATAGGCTCAACTCAAGAGGGCATGTGAAGCCAGCTGTTTTACCATATGTAATCCTTTAAATACCAAATGAAAGGACACCACACAAGTTATATATTACAAAATATATGTATTTATTTCTAGAATAATCCCCTATACTCTTTATGAGCACAGAAGCACAAGCGTTAAACAAAGAACTCAATATAACATACAATAAGCTGCACAATTATGGATGGGCCAGGTGGCCACTCAAACCATATATTAAAAAAAGTGGTATAAGTACCACGTCACAAACAATCGTAAGGCCTAGGGCCTTGGGAATCGCTGGGCCTACACTGGACTAACGAAGGTTAGGACATAGGAGGCCCACAGGATGCGGGTGCAGTGTCTATAGGCAACCGCGTTTACCATACAAGTCAATAGTGGGTAAAAATCAGAAAGTGATAGGTTTAGGAGACTTCCGACTGGACTAGAACTTAGCCACTTGAAACTAGGACACTAGGGATGTAAATCACTACAGGGGCACCGGAGTACCCTTGTTACCTCACCCACAGGAAGCGGGTGCATAGGTGCCAAAGTGCGTCGGGTTTCTTCGTGAAGTTCTATGGAGCCTGGAGGAAAAGATACTGCAGGCGGCCAGAAGAGAAGAGTCCGGTTGGATCCAAGGGTGGATCGAAGATGTAGAGCACCTGAAAGCAGAGGGGACAGAGGCTAGGTCACTAGCCAGTGACCAGGATGGAACCAGGCAATGTCGGGTTGCGATCAGGTGCTGTCGAGTAGTTTGTCTCCGCTGCCACGTGGACCAGGAAGGGTCGAGGATGACCAGCTGGTAAACACAAGCTGGCCCACGAAGGCTCTCGCTGTCGGCTGTGTCGGTTCTCAAATCAGAGTCACCAAGCCTTGGCAAATGCAACCCACGCAGTACTCGAAGATGTCTTCTGGATCGAACCGGGAAGGTCTGATCGGTGGCTCCTTTTCAGAGGAGCTAGGGCCAGTCTGGAGCAACCAGACCAGCAGTTCAAAATCGTAGGTTTGTCGTCTCAGAGGCCAACGGGCAAGTGACCGGACAATGCGTTGAGCAGGAAAAGTGCAAAAGGACCCCAAGCAGCACTCGGGGAGTGTGGAGAAGTGATCTTCGGTGTACAGGCTGCTCGGGGCTGGGGCTTCTCAAACCCCAAAGTACAGCAGAGGGGGCCTCGGGAGCTGCATAGGAAGCACTTTGTCGACTTTCCAAGATGACCCGTCCCACATCTCGTGTTGCCTCCACGGGTCTCAGCTTTGCTGGGACTGTGGATCGGGCTGTCGGATGTCTCGGAATCTGGGTCTTGTTGGTCTCTGTTGCTCGAGCTCCGGCAACGACAAAGAAAGCCTTGATGCGCTGATGGTGCCTGCTTGCACAGGGTGGCCACTCCTAGACCACAAGGGAGATTCTTCAGTCTTCTACGTCGAGTAGGATGTCGAAGGGTCCAGAGTTTTGTTTCAAAGTTTCAGTCAGGATGATCTGATGTGCATTGGCACAGCTCCTACCTTTATTCCAAATCAAGGGGCTGGATCACCTGCTAAGTCCCTCCTATGGGTGGGACCCAGGAGGGGGTGGTGACACCCCTTTCCCTTTGTCCAGTTTTGCGCCAGAGCTGGGGCTGGAGTGCCCCAGCACCGGTTTGAACTGGACTTTGCATGGGACACCTTGTGTGCCCCAGGCAGTGTCTAGTCTCATTCAGCCCTCCCTGCCCCAATCCACTATCTCCTGTCTGGGGTGGTGTAACACCTCCCTGTGACAGGAAACCTTTTGTCCAAGCCTCCCCTGCTGGAGTTTCGGTCAGCAGCAGGAGGCCAGACTCGTGTCTGTGGCAGCAGCATCCATTTTGTGATGCTGAGGCTCTGGTTAGATTTAACCGCGTTTAAGGAAAGTAACATGTCTTCTCCCTCTAGAAGGGTGGAATGCTACCCCCGTCACCAGGACTGGTGAGGGGGTAGTATTCCAAAGCGTAGGACACCTTACACGACATGTTTCGATAAAGCCAAACCAAAGATAGCATTTAAAGGCGAGGTTCATAATGCACTTAAGAGTATATGGTATGGCAATATCCCAGAACAGCTAAGGGACATGGTTCCGAAAGCTGCAGACAGGCTCAGCTCATGCTAGAGCACCATCTCACATAAAACCAAGCACTCTGCCTCCAGGATTGTTAAGGCCTGCCATAGGAGTGACTTATAGGTGTATATGTGTCCAGATATAGGTTTAGATATAGGTATACTATATCTAAGCAAGGGGTGATTACACCACCTTGCCCCAGTTGAGTGATCAGCCAGTTGTGTCAGATTGGCTGGCCAGCCAGGGGTGGCAAAAGATATGCTGCAGCCCATGGTAGGCCTTGGATGCACCTATGCCCTGGTTACCTATAGTACACTGTACAGGGGCTGATAAGGTGACCCAATGCCCAATTGGTAATGTACCTAAAGTACATGGTTGTGAATTTAGAGAGAGAACAGCAGGCTGTGGGTCTGATTAGCAGGCCCACAGACACATTAAGTCAAAAACCAGTGAAGCAAAAAGCAAAAAAATGGGGTGACCATAGGAAAGCAGAGTCTACTCTCCTACACTCACAATGCTGTGTCAATCCTTACACCTGTTTCAAGCAGGTGCAGGGTTTTGATGCAGCAAAAGCTCAAAAGTGACTGACTGAAATCTTATAGAATTTCACCCATTCACTTTTAGGAGGAGTGCCTGCGCCAGAACCCCCCCCCCCCCTTACTAGCGAATAACAGGCTAAATTCTAAACACTACCTTTACCCTGCAAGCGCCTCGGACAGTCGAGGCAGAATTACAAAATGGCTTCTCTCTAGCTTTCGGGCCTGTAGGCCCAAGAAAACGGAAAAAGGCACTAAACCCTGTCAAAGCGCATAGTTACGCCCTACAAATGAACGCAAATGCAACTAGGACTGAGATGGTAGTGGATTATAGTCACCACCAGTCTGCAAATAGACTAAAATTACCCTGTCGCTACACGCCCAGACCCCTCTAATACTTTCCAATACTTTATACCTAGTCTTTTTGTAATACCGTCTCTCAGTTCTCCTTAGTAATACCCCGGTTGCCTCACTGCCTAATATCAATTCATAGATAGAAGGGATACATTTTTGCCTATTAGCAGTGTTTGATTTACCTCCTACGGGGTTGAAGAGGATAGCCATCTGCGTCAAAAGACAAGACCAATGATAATATCTGAGATTCGGGAGCCCCAGACCTCCTCTTTCCTGTGGCAGGGACACAAATTTTTGGGATCTTCTAATCTTCCCATATTGCCACAGGAAGTTCATAAATATGGCTTCTAATCCTTTGATGAATTTTCCCTCTATCAAAAAGGGGATAGCCCGGAATTTATACAAAATTTTAGGAAACATAGTCATTTTAATGACGTTCGCTCTTCCTGTTATTGACAGGTGCAGTGTATCCATTCTTTTTAATTCCACCTCGAATGATTTCATTGGAGGGATAAAGTTATCTCTGATAATAAACTTGGGCTGGGCATTGATCGTTATCCCCAAATACACCACTGAATCAACAAATCTACGATCAGATGTAACTACATTCTTAGAGCACAGCACCTGGGTCTTCTCCTCATTTAAGCAATAGCCTGACTGTCTACCAAATTGCTTCGTGATACTAACCACCTCCCGCAATGCTGCGTCGGGTTCTGTGGAGACAATGGCCAGATCATCGGCATATGCCAAGATCTTCGTTTGGAATCCTTTGGTGACTACCGGTATAATTAAAGGGTTATTCATTATCTGATGTATTAAGGGGTCTATGTATAACGCGAATAAAATGGGTGAGCACGGGCACCCCTGTCTAGTCCCTCTTGTGATATAGATCTTCTCAGAGCTTTCCCCCATCATCTGGATCTTAGCAACTCGATTCGAATACATAGACTGAATAACCTTTCAAAATCTTGGTCCAAACCCCCTTTCTTTGAGCACCCGCCGCAGGAAATTCCATCTTACGTGGTCGAATGCTTTTTCCGCATCGAGGAGGATCATTGCGACCCCCCCACCCCAGCAGCATGGATATCAAACAATGTGATAGCCCGTCTAATGTGGTCCGTAGTGTCTCTACCCGGGATGAATCCATGCTGCCAGGGGGAAACCAGAGTCCCAATGATCCTCCCCAAGCGGGTTGCTATAATCTTAGCATATAATTTATTATCTGAATTTATCAAGGATATAGGCCTATATGAGCCTGGGTTTTCCTTCGGCTTGCCCTTTTTGTGGAATACCACTATATTGGTGCTCATCCAGGATTCCGGAATTTCGCCCGTGTTTATAACCCCGTTAAATAAATCCAGGAGGAGTGGATTTATTTCCTCTGAAAGCTTTTTATATAACTCCAGAGGTATACCGTCGGGGCCCGCCGCCTTCCCTGCAGCTAGATCTTGTAATGCCACCGACAGTTCCTCAGAGGTGATATCCTTTTCGAGAGTTTGTCTATCTCCCTCAACCAGTTTAGTTCCAAATTCTCCCTACTCTATCATATAACTATCCACAATAGATTCCTCCTGGTACAATACATGATAATATTTTTTCAAGACATCCAGTATTTCCCTTGGCTCTTCATAGCTTCGGCCCCGCTCTTCGATACGTGAAATTATATTTTTGGAGGCAGTCTGTCTAATTCGAAGTGCAAGTGCCCTCCCTGCTTGTTCCCCCGTTTCCTAGAGCCTGGATCTCTGTGCCTGATATTCTGCAGCTGCTTTTTTAGCCAGCTGATTGTGTATTTCTGCTTTAATCGCGCTTACTCTTTCTAAACTTTCTGTACCCGTCCTCCCCTGAGAGATGGCCTTGCTATGTTGTTCCTCGGCTTCAGTCAAGTTATTCATTAATTGTTCTCTTTCTAGGCTAATCTTTTTCCAAATTCGGGCGGTATAACTGATGGTTTCTCCCCTTAAAGCAGCTTTATAGCTGTCCCAGACAGAGTTTCGTGACGCACCATATCTATTCGCGTCAAAAAACGCCTGTGATCTTTATGCATGTTTCCTTCTTTTTAATCACCCCAATTGTTGTTATGCTAGAAACATAGTTAAGCCATAGATCTAGTGCTGCTCCGCCCACCGGCACCACGAGAGAGCCAGCCCGAGGGAAACAGGAGAGCCCGGAACAGGGCCGCCGCCTCGCAGAAGCCGCTCGCCGGACCCCGCAGAATCACCCGGTAGGTGATGTCAGCGTACATCGGTTGTAGTCTTCACTGGTTCGTACACGGCTTTGGCAAAATGCCGGCCTTCGGGAGTTAACAAACCGCGTCCTCACTGCATTCGGCTACTAGCACGCAGCCGCCATCTTCCTAGACTGTGATGGATTACAGTAGAGGAAGTGAGGACTACCTTAATTGCTACTTAACTCAAAACCTTAATACTCCCATTATCCCGAATAACACCAATGTACAGTGAGCAACCGTGCGTTTAAACTCATGAATTATACTATTCAATATTAGATATTAGAGGCAGCTAAGACTAGACCCCGGCTCTGAAAAGAAGAGACATGAAACAGGGAACCAAAGAGTCCAGGTACTCCTGCGCCTTAATTTTTGAGGTAAAAAACTGTGTCCGCCCTTCATGGATTATTTTCAGCTGAGCTGGATTAATCAAATAAACCTGCATTTTCTTGTGGTGAAAACATTTGTCGCAGTCTCCAGCGCCTCTCAACCGTGGTTTGACAGTAATCCGGTCGGACAAAGAATGACACACCTTCACTTGTTCTTTTAGCGTCCGGCCTTGCTTTTTCGGCTATAGTTTGTCTCAGGATAAAATTACCCAAGAATATTACGATTGCTCTAGGTTTGTCACCTTCCTTGGTGTTACGACGGATCTTGAACGGCGTGCGATGTGCTCTCTGTATTTCCACAGGCCAGCTCCAGCTAGATAGCTCAGAGAACGCTTGCTCGAAAAGTTTAATAACATAGGCTCTAATATCCGATCCTTCTGAGCCCTCGGGTATACCCAAGACCCTTAGATTGTTCCTCCTGAGCCTGTTTTCCATGTCCTCGAGCTTCCATTGTATGTCTACTGCCTGGGCTCCATAAGACTCAACCTTACTAGTAACAGCAGTAACCTCCGCTTCTGTGGAGACCACCCTTTCCTCCAGATTCGATCCTCTGTCCACCAGATTGACACATACTTTGGACAGTTTCCGTACTGCCCCCTGCGTTTTTCTCATTACTGCTTGAGCTTTGCAATTGTCCTGCCTGGTCTCCTCCCTATGCGCTATAATCTCCTGATGGATTACCTCGAGCAGTGACAATTGAGTTGCTTCCATGCTGGGGCTCCCTTGCAATTGTGTTATGGATGAGTGATCCCAGCTCAGCGCTCTTTGAGATTGTTCCTGTGCTTGCGGGAGAGTGATGGACTTCACTACCGTAGCCGGATGGTTCTGCTCAAGGTCCTCTCAGATTCCACATTACTATCATCGATAGCCAAGCAGCGTTCCTCATCCTCCTCCGACCAGTCTGCCTCCTCTGATACTGAGAAAAAGTACTCGCTAGGAGCTGTCTCCGTGACCAACTCAGGAGCCAGGGCGCTTTTAGTACAAAGGGGGCCCATATTTTTAATGTATTCTTCCGGAGTTTGGAGGAGATTCTGGATCTCAAGATTCATAGTCTTGCTTGTTTCCAATACAGGGGCAGCCTGCCCTTGCGTGATGGCCCCTTCTCCGCCTCCGACCCCATCTCCATCCTTACTCCTGTCCTTCAGGGCCACAGTCTGAAATTCCGTGGCCAGACCAGAAGCATCTTCCAGGGGCTTATAAGCCCCTATTAGGGGTGAGCCTGGAGCTGCCGGGATGTCGATGCATAAACTACCGGGGATACCCTCTTTGGTTACTTTATCCCCCTCCAAAATGCCTGCAGGGTCGCTGGTATTTACAGTCTACGAGATATTCTCCCCGTCTCCTTACCGCTGCGTGGTCTGTCGAGACTTAACAGTAGTTTGTTTGCCCTTTTTTGCTGGCTCCTGTGTAGGTGAATGTGCTTTAAGGGGTACATCCGTCTCAGCTCCCCCTGCTCCTACGACCACCGTCGCATCATTCACCACCTTCCTTTTTGAAGTTGTTCTACCCCCCGCATTCGTTTTGGGAGCCATGACGCCTCCGTGCTGCCTCCGTGAGCTCACAGCACTTCCAGGACTCGGCAACACTTGCGTCTTCCACTTGCCGCGGCTCAGATTGCCTCCTCCAAGCCCTGGGACGAACGCCGCCTCCAGCCCTCTAGTGCTGCTCCGCCCACCGGCACCACGAGAGAGCCAGCCCGAGGGAAACAGGAGAGCCCGGAACAGGGCCGCCGCCTCGCAGAAGCCGCTCGCCGGACCCCGCAGAATCACCCGGTAGGTGATGTCAGCGTACATCGGTTGTAGTCTTCACTGGTTCGTACACGGCTTTGGCAAAATGCCGGCCTTCGGGAGTTAACAAACCGCGTCCTCACTGCATTCGGCTACTAGCACGCAGCCGCCATCTTCCTAGACTGCTTCAAATCCCTATAGACTATGCATCCACTGTTCTATACACCAACAAACTTCCCTTTTATACCTTCAATTCCCCTGTCTGTATCATTACACTTTCACCAAACACTCTCACACTACTGTTTTAGTATTGTAGTGAACCATACAGCAGTATGTGCTTATCTATACATTGTTCTAAAAGTGAAGCTGCTATACATTCAGCCAGACACTCTCCTTGCAGAATTGTTATCATTCAGCCAGTACCTAAGTACTTATGGTTCAAAGTGGGCCTTAGGGCATGGACTGCTTCAAACGCCTATAGACTATGCATACACTGTTCTATGCATCTGCAAATTTACCTTTTATATGTTCTATTCCCCAGTCTCTATCCTTACACTTCTTCCAAACACTCTGTCATTCTTGTTAAAGTTTTGGAGTGACTAATTGATCAGTGTGTAGTAATCCATTCACTACATTAAAAAACTAATCAGCAGATTTACAATAAGTGGTACATCCCCAGAAATATGTGAGTTATTGTGCACTGTGACATCACCACCATGGATGCACCGTATTTACAATGTGGTGCACTATTGGGCAAAAACGGCACAGATATGTGATGTATCTGTGCTGTGAAGGTGGCGCATTGCTTGACTTGCGTTGCAAGCGCAACGCAGCTCCAGCAATGCTCTTGAGGCCCTATGCTCACAATGCTGTGTCAATCCTTACACCTGTTTCAAGCAGGTGCAGGGTTTTGATGCAGCAAAAGCTCAAAAGTGACTGAATGAAATCTTATAGAATTTCATTCAGTCACTTTTAGGAGGTGTACCTGCGCCAGAACACCCCCCTGCACAGGAAAACCTCCTTCTGGCGCAGGGCTTTACAAGGTGATGCACCTTCCATATGCATCACATTGTAAATACCACACACCATGGCACATCTTTTGCACCACCGCTGCGTCATAAAAGTGACGCAACGGCTGTGTAAAAGAGGCACAAGGGGGTTGTAAATCCGCCCCTAACACATACAAATTCACCCAGGCAGTTTCACCAGCAGTGCAAATTGAAGCATAGACTTGTAACATATTTATGTGCATATGTTACATTCAAATGCTTCGGAGGTACTACAATATACTATAGGTAAACACCTTATAGATTTATGCTGTAGCACTTCCTTATAGTTCTGCACTTTCACATTCACCATACACTACTAATCTATTCATTAATTTATTTATGCACTACACATTCATTCAGACAAAGTTTTAAACACTATCGTAGAAATATAACTCTTTCTTTGACCAGTGGAGGTAGTTCTGAGAAGAACTGTTTTTTTGTCTTTTTAGGATGACCCTCGTGTCAGTGATCTCAAAGTCCCTGTTCTGTTCCATGAGTGTTTGGGATCTACTGGCCGTAGTAATTTTGCACAAGGCACGGTCAAGAACCCATTTGAGATAGCAAGGAGCTCTGAAGCTCAAGATCACGGTATCTCGTTCTGTGTTGTATGCTTCATCTGTGCTGCAGTTCCTTCTTGCCCTGAGAAGCGCACTGTATGGGATACTCCCTGTCAGAGTGTCCGGATGGCTGCTGAGGGGATGAAGGAGGCTGGTGCCTACTGTGGATTTTCAAAATAAGCTGGTTTGTAACATGCCTTGACTGACTTCAACACTGACATCAAGGAACTCAATCACCTCCCAACTAATGTTGTGCGTGAGAGTTATGTTGTAAGGATTAATATTACATTTCTCAATTATTTGGTTGCTTGCCCCTCACTGCCTTAATATATGACGAATAAATCATCAATGTAAGGCAGCCACAGGGCTACCTTCTCAAATTGTCATCATTGCAAATTTCTTCCTCCCACAGTCCCAGGAACAGGTTGGCAAAACTGGGTGCAAAGCATGTGCCCATGGCAGTCCCCAGTATTTGCTTGTAGAGAGCACCATTAAACATAAAGATATTATTATGTAGACATAGATCCATCATCTCTAAAAGCATGCTGGTGTGTTCCAAGTAACTTATGTTTTTGTTATTGAGGAAATGAGAACGAGCTTTGATCCCTTGATTGTGCTCTATTATGATGTTTACATCAAGGGTGATGAGAATGGAGTCATCGTCCCATGACGTGCCCTCCAATTTGGAAAGAAAATCTTTTGTGTCTTTGACATGTGAGGGAAGAATGGTAACATATTATCTTAGAAAATGATCAACATATTTGGAAATGTTCTCAAAGACACTGCCCTTTGAGGAAACGATCGATCTACCAGGTGGCACTAAAGGATCTTTATATATCTCGGGAAGAAGATACAGAAAGGGCAACTTTGGATAGTCCTTTTTGAGGAAACAGTATTCTTCCCATGTGATGATGCCCTCTTGCTGCCATTCTGTAAGTTTCTTCCAAGTAAATGTAATGCTGTCATTATATATCATGGTGTTGCATTTGGAATAAAACTTGGGGTCATTAAGTTGTTTAAATGCCTCAGTGACATACATCTGTCTGCTCATGAGCAAAATATTGCCATCTTTGTCTGCAGGTCGGATTACAATATCCATATCTACTGCTAATGCTGCAATAATTTCTTTGTGTCTTTGTGTCTGACAGACTAAATCCTCCATCCAGACACTTATACATTCACTCATTCTTCAATACAGCTTGGTGTATATATACAGACACTTGATTGGGGCGGAGTGGGTTCCCACCAATGGGAAAGTGGCAGGACATACAAAAGTGGGTGTTATCAGCCTCCTGAACATTTAGGCATCTGACGAAGGCCGATGGGGCCGAAATGCCTTATGCCGTTTGTTCAATAAAGGAGCTTCCTCAGAATCCTCTGCGTGGCCTCTGCTCTTTCATCTGGAGGAGTTTGGTGCAATATATATATATATATATATATATATATATATATATATATATATATATATATATATATATTTATATATATATATATTACCTACTGGCTATCGCCAGTAGGTATATATAGTTAGGATTTATTCCCTATGGGATTTTTGAAAATTCTATGTCTAATAACTTTGGCGTTTGTGGACGGAATCGGCTGAAATTTTCAGGAAAATGGCACATTTTGTTTCTGAGCAGCCCTTGAAAATTTGGGGGGGTTTTGTCGAGGCGGGGCCGAGAAAAAAGGGGGGTCCCAAAACGCGTTTTTCCCATGTTAATTTCCATAGGGCGGTTGGACTCACTTTTAGCTCGAACGGCTGAATGGATTTGCACCAAACTTGGCAAAATTGTAGGGACTGTTAGCCCGATGTGCCTTTGCTAGGTCTCAATATATGTGCTCCAGTAGTTTTTGAGAAATTAACGTTCAAAACAAGATATATATCTGTAACAGCGCTCTGGGCTGCGCTCCGGTTCGCTTACTTTTCGCGAAACGGAACTTTGCGCGCAGAAAGCTGATTGGCTCTCCGGTGTCTGTCAACATTCTAAACAGTCCGGAGCGGCCGCCATCTTATCTCTCGGTAGGATCGAGAGAGAAGAAGAGGTGAAAAACGAAGGGGGAATTTAATGAAAGGGGGCAAGGTATACCCCTCTTGACCCCCTAGGAATGTTGTTGGGGTTATTAAAGGGTCCCGTGGGGAAAATAAAAAAAAAAAGATTTTTCACGGTAGAAGCGCTTCACGGGCCGCGAACTGGGCCGCAAACTGGTAGCGAAACGGGAATTCGCCATTTTGTGCTTCGTTTTAATTAAATTACTAGGTATAAGGGGGTGCGGGAGACGTATCCTAATCCCCTATGTTTCCTGAGGGTGGCTGAGGAGGCTCATATATGTTGATACATCTCTTCCAGCGGCTGTGCGTTAGCTTTTTTTTTTTTTTGCTGCGTGACGTCTGTTAACGTTCGATTCGATGGAAATCAGGAAGTGTTGACCGCCAATTTGTCAGTGCGATAAAATATTTTGTTATAAATGAATCCTTATTGATAAACATTGTCTGCGCCATCTTGCCTTTTTTCCAATGCCACAATTTTGTCGTGCACGGCAGCCATTTTAGATGCCAGGCCGGTCCCAGGCTATCACCTAGCCCTGCGGATGTAGTTTATGGCCCCAGCTGTAGAGAATCGAGACATGCCAACCCTCCCGATTCAGGCGTGAGACTACTGATTTCAGTGCTAGTCTCCCGCCTCCCGATTTCTGCAAGCAAAAACCCGGGGGCATATTACCAACAACTAGCGATAATTTTTGTCTCTAACTTGTTTAGAGACAAAAATTATCGCCGCACATCGGCGATTTTTATCGCAGATAAACCTTGCTATTAGCAAGGTTTATCGCAAATGCGATAAAAAACGGCCGCAATGCATGAATATCGCTGAAAAGTCAGCGATATTCATGCATTATCGAGCAAATGCTCTTAGCCATGTTATCCACCTCCCATTGGATAACATGGCTAAGAACTGCTCAGGGCAGGTGTTAGCTTTTTGAGATATTCGTGCTTAGCGCGAATATCTCCAAAAGTTGGTAATAGGAGATAGCGATGTTAGGGACTGTTTCCAGTCGCTAACATCTTGGCACGCCCACTTTGCATGTCATTAGTGATAAATATCACTGACATGCAAAGCGGGGCCCAAGATGGTCGCTATCTCCTTTTAGCTGTCACTAACTGGTGTTAGCGACAGCTTGGTAATAGGGAGATAATTTTATCTCCGCTTTCTTGGCTTTAAAAGCCAAAAAAGCGGAGATAAACCCCCTTGATAATATGCCCCACGATTCCTCGGGGGTTTCAGCTGAAAAGGCTTGGTATTGTGTTACGTGGTAATTGTTCCAGGAAACGTCAGAGGGTCGATGCAGGGGTTCTAGAAGGGGTGATAAACCATTTAAGCCTCATGAACAAGCGCATGGTCTTTTAAAGATCTGTGAAGTACTCGGGGCGGCGGTGTGTCCTCTTTCAGGAGCGGGCGGGCGGGGGGGGGGGGTCACTGCCAGCAACTTGCCAGGCCAGGCAGTGTTCACTTGTTGACTTGCATCACCCTTTCTCTGCCTGCTATTGCGCTCCATGCTTCGGAAAGGTAAGAAAAAGAACGTGCATTTGAGTTTGAAATGTCCGATCCTGAAGCAGTACACTTGCAAAGCCCACACATGACAATAACCCGATTCAAGGCCCCATTCACCCGATTTTTTAAAAATATATAGCACTCAAACAAAGTGGGATTATAAAACTTTATTAACTTTTAAATATAACGAACGGAACAAAAACTGTAAAAACATTTAAACATTTTTCACAAAAAAAAGCAACAATGGTCAGAAGCTGTCTTTTGTGCGAATAGTCCCAAGGCAGCACAACGTGCTGAGTTCTGGACGGCACCCAGGTGATGTCATCTGGGTGCCGCACTGGTTTTTGGGATCCTACAATGCAGCAAAGAAAAACAGCGTTGGGAGTCCAGGGTGTTGCGGAGGGAGGCCTCGTCAGTAGCGGTCTGTTGTGCGAATAGTTCCAAGGCAGCAGAACGCGCTGAGATGTTGATGGCACCCAGGTGATGTCTAGTAAACTGCTGCACTGGTTTTGGTATCCTACAATGCTGCTCCGAAAATTGGCGTGGGGCGGCCCGGGGGGGGGGAGGGGCGTGGGGGAGGCGGCGTGAACGGGCCTCCCCAGGTGGCGGCCATCCAGCTGAGTTGCGCCCGCTCTTGCGGCTACAGCGTCTCGCTCACCATGTTGTTGAGTTGCTCCCACTCTTGCAGTGCAGCGATAGGCGGCTGCCACATGACTCTTAAAATGGCGGACGGCTCTTCGGTTTTGGGCCTGGTCCACTAAAATGGCCCTGGGACACCTTGGAACTCGGACGCTTGCCTGCTAGGGCTTGGGCTCCATTCTCGAAAAGCGTCCCCTCAGCCGTGAAGATTCTACAAAAGTCTTGGGGGCCCTCGACTCCTGCAGGCTTCCGGTGGGGAGCGGCTGCCATGATTGCTCGCGGAATGACCACGACGGAGCCACGAGATGGTGGTGCTCTCATGCTGACGCCAGCCTCAGTCTGAATCATCCAGAAACAAGGTGGGGCTTTCATCGTTTGGGAAAAAAAAATGTTCTAAACCAATGAAAAGTGTTATTTTTAGGTCACATGACCAAGCCTTCCATCATTAGGAAACCAAAAGTAAAATGAACCAATGAAAAGTTTTATAAACAAGTCACATGACCTGTTATGCGGCATAGGGCTACAAAAAGCGTAGAAAATCCGTTGGCACGTGAGGCGGCGTCAGTAGCGGACCGATGTGCGAATAGGCCGAAGGCAGCACAACGCGCCGAGATCCGGATGGCACCGAGTTAGTGTCCAGCAATTTGCTGCACTGGTGTGGCTATCCTACAATGCTGCGCCGAAAGTCGGCGTGGGGCGCCCCGTTGGCCTGTGAGGTCGCGTCAGTCAGTGGGGGCTGTGCGTCTCCCCCAAGATGGAGGCTCCTCGGCTGCAGTGCGGCGCCCCTTAGCGTTTCACTCGCCGTCCAACTGAGTTGCGTCCGCACTTGCGGCTACAGTAGGCCGAAGGCAGCACAACGCGCCGAGATCCGGATGGCACCGAGGTGGTGTCCAGCAAATTGCCGCACTGGTGTGGCCATCCTACAATGCTGCGCCGAAAGACGGCGTGTCCAGCTGAGTTCCGGTCACTTTTGCGGTACAGTGACTCGAACGCGCCGAGATCCGGATGGCACCGAGGTGGTGTCCAGCAAGTTGCCGCACTGGTGTGGCCATCCTACAATGCTGCGCCGAAAGTCGGCGTGGGGTGCCCCGTTGGCTTATGAGGTGATGTCAGTAGTGGACCGATGTGTGAATAGGTCGGAACCAGCACAAGGCGCCAAGATCCGAATGGCAAGTCCTGGATGTTGAGTGCCATAGTTGAGAGTTCTGAGCAGTGCTTGTAAGACTGTCTGAAGCTCTTTTGCACCTGCTGCAGCTTCACTATTGCCCTGGTGTGGCCAAAGGTCGCACATGACATAGGCGGCCGGCTCCCGAGGTCCGGCGGAACTTTTTTCCTTTTCCTTTCTGCTTCTTGTCCTACAATCCGTTTCATCTGAAGACACGACCAGGTCCCTGAATGTGTGCAGGGGGACGCTATTGATTGAATGAAAATGGCGGCTTGACACAAAGCTGACTCAAGCGTTGCTGTTGATGCTATACAGACAAAAATTGGTTTTCAGTTTGTACATTCTTCAGGATTTTTTTTTCCATCCAAGGCTGATTGAGAGTTTGTAGAAAAATGGCTTCAGATTTTCCACATACTACTCTTCAACATTCTTCATAAATGTAACAATGTGAGACTCACTAGGAGAACGGCTGTTTATGTTTCCTTTCAAAATGCTGCCAACAATATTTTCTGAATGGAAGACACAATCTTGTAGCATACAGGGCCGAAAGGGCTTCTGGTCTGGCCGATGGTTGGTGGAGACATTTTGACTATATCTTGGACCTGCCCGGCCTCGCCCAAAATGGCGCCGGTATAAATGGGACTCGTAACTCCTTGCCCGCAAATGTATATCTAGAAAATGTTATTGTAAGTGGCCCTGTCTTATTTTAATTACAAAATGTACGTCCACCGATTCCGCAACTGTTAGACACCTTAGTTCTTCCAACCTAATGGCCCGCTCGTTACGTTCCTCTACAGTGTAAATGTCTCCTCATCATATACGATTTCAGTTTGCTCCGTGGCCGGCCCACGTGGTTATAGGCCCGTATTTGTATACTGACATTTTCACAATAAAGGTTTTTAAAACAAAACACAGTAGTTGTATTTACATTGGTAAAGTTTTTACTTTTAGTCACTGTTTTCGAATCAGTAAAAGGCAAGTGAAATAAAGCAGTCCAATTACATGACGGATAAAAGGTATAATATGTAGGAACGCAGTAAAGATAAATGGTCAAGGGCAGTTGTGTTTTCCACTCCTGCAACATAAAGTGATCGATAAGAATCTGATAATCAGGCGTATCGGCGACTAAGACAGCAGGCCGAGTCTCTTTTACTCAACGGCTCCGTCATGGAACGAAGAAACGCCCTTTTTCTCGAAAAAGGAATATATTTTACTTGCAGGACAGTTGTAAATTTTCCGGGAAAGTACATTAGCCTGGAATATTATAACATATATGTTTAAAAAAAAATAATGTTCGAAAACAATAAAAAGCGTAATTTTTAGGTCATATGACCAAGCTTTTCATCATTAAAATAACAAAAGTAAAATGAACCAATGAAAAGTTTTATTAACAAGTCACATGACCTGTTATGCTTACGTTACGCGCTGCGCGCCGCGCCCCGGATCACTTCCGGGTGCGCTAACGCGGCGTGTCATATAACGCATTACGAGACAACGTAGGTCAAGAATATAGTCAAAATGTCTCCACCAACCAGCGTTCGGAACACAACCCCTTTCAGCAGTCCAAAAAGTTCTGTTAAATGACAACAGAGGGGACAGGCAACAAGAACCATCAGTCAAAGAGGGGAGGGCAAGTTCTTCTCTTCCGGGTCATGTTGGGGCGCTACCGGAACTGATCGAATTGGTAGTCTACAGTGTTTCTGGATGTTTCAGACTAAAGCTGGCGTCAGCATGAGAGCACTACCATCTCGTAGCTCCGTCGTGGCCATTCCACGAGCAGACATGGCAGCCGCTCCCCACCAGAAGCCTGCGGGAGTCGGGGGCCCCCAAGACTTTTGTAGAATCTTCACGGCTGAGGGGACGCTTTCGAGAATGAGACCCAAGCCCTATCAGGGAAGCGTCCGAGTTCCAAGGTGTCCCAGGGCCATTTTAGTGGACCAGGCCCAAAACCGAAGAGCCGGCCGCCATTTTGAGAGTCCTGTGGCAGCCGCCTATCGCTGCACTGCAAGAGTGGGAGCAACTCAACAACATGGTGAGCGAGACGCTGTAGTCGCAAGAGCGGGCGGTAAACAGCTGAATGGCGGAAGAGGCACAGTGTAGCAAAAGCGGGCGGAATGGCAACTAAAACGGTAAAGGGGCGCCCCACTACAGCGTGTCTTCAGGTCAAACGGATTGTGGGACAAAGTCCAGAATAGAAGAGTCATCTATGTCGGGGGCGATCTCAGGCTACACCAGTGCTATAAGACTTGGGGAGGGGGTCGGAGCCAAGCGTCTTCTCCGAGTCCGTGCCATCACACCGCCCCTCGGGGGCCTCCGTCAAGCGGTTTAGGGAGGTACCATATAACATTGTTTTCAAATGCAGTCAGGTCCACAAACGACCCTCACTTACTTTGAGAATAGTGAAGCTGCAGTAGGTGGAAATAAGCTTCAGACAGTCTTACAAGCACTGCTTTTGTAAACATTTTTTGATTTTATTGTATTTTTGCACAGTTTTATATATTTTTTTTGTTTTTGATGGAGGGGAAACAACAAAGCACAGGCATTGAAAAAGGCTCAAACTCAGAACTCTGAACTATGGCACCCAACATCCAGGACTTGCCATCCGGATCTTGGCGCCTTGTGCTGCTTCCGACCTATTCACACATCGGTCCACTACTGACATCATCTTATATACCAACGTTATGTAAATAGTTATTTAATAAAATGTTTTACCCTGTTTCTTTGCTGGTGTGTTGTCTATATTTTTAATATTTGCATAGGGTTTGTCGTTATTTTGGGCGGGATGGGTGACGGAGCCGAGCTGTCTTGCAGCCCTCATGGTGTGGAGCTCAGTTCATCTCACTAGTTTCGTATTTCTCATGAGGGGTTGTGGTTAATGTTTCTATTTTAGCGAGGTCAAAAAGAGATCCCATTAGTGGCCTACTGATTTTGCTCGATTCCATTTGTTTTTTTAAACGATTTTTCACTATCTGCAAAGACTAAACAGAGTATTGCGACTCTGTGCTTGTTTGTAAATAGAGAATGAACCAAAGAGAACCAATTCTAAAACAGTAAATGCTTGGATAACAATCAATCAAATGGAGAGAGAAGCAGGCACGACGGATTACAACGGGGCAAAGGCCTGCGTTAACTACCCTTCACTATCTGCAAAGAGAGAGTACTCCTAAGAGAAAAGAGAGGGGAAGGGGGGTGCAGCGTTCAAAGCACATCAGCGTGCATAAATACGAAAATGTTTTTATCTATCACGTACTTGACATTTTAAAGCTTTTCATATTTGCTATTAAAAAACTATTGAAATTCACTGAAAAAACCATAGGTTATAGTCGATATATAGTTAGGAATTTGCATTTACAAAACCTTGAAAATTCAATGAAAAAACCATTGGTTTTAGGCCATATATAGTTAGGGATTTGCATTTACAAAACCTTATTTTACTCGCATAAAACCATTGAAATTCCATATATAGTTAGATGCGCTAACTATATATCGCGCACCCGCAATCCACTGCTGATGATGTCACATATTACATCATTCATGACATGGTCAGTGACATCACTGATGACATCACTGATGACAACTCAAATGACATCACTGATGACATCTCAAATGACATCACTGATGACAACTCAAATGACATCACTGACAACATCACAGATGACATCATTCATGTGTTAATACGATGAACCTCTACAGACTCTGATATATCCTTAAATACACTCAGTGAAAACAGACACTCACAGATTGTCACTCATCCATGGAGTTACTCATACACCTAGACAGTCATGCAAAGAATCAAACACACCTCCAATTCCTCAACTATACAGTTATACACACCTTACTTATTGAAACATATTCTAACACATATTTACTCTCTTATATAATCCCTAATAAAAGTTCACAATGATCCATACAGCCACTCACACATTCACTGGCTCTAATGCACAGTTATTTATATATGTTAACTCTCACATGTACTGTGTTTTACATATGTACTTACTTTGACATGTAGCACTGAGATATCCATTCACTTACCAATACACTCTTGCACACAGTCAACCGCCCATACAGCTGTTTCCACATGCACTTTTGAACCCATACATCTAGTGAATCAACTGCTCACACATCTATGCACAGAGTCATACACCTCCCAGCCACTCACACACATACTCAGTCTCCCATACAAATACTTGGGCAACCAATCAATAACCCATATAGTTACTCATATAGCTACTGATCAACACATGCAGCAGTTTACAGGACAACAGATATAATGATGCACACATTAATACAGTTTAATCACTAACCCATGCACTCAGTGAGACACATTTAATCACTCCCTCATACAATCAGTCATGCACCTACTAAATCCTTCATCCAGACATTTATACATCCACTCATTCTTCAATATGTAAGACATTTTAACTTTACAGAAACATACAGTCACTGGATGTTGTGATCAGTGATGTCATCAGTGATGTCACTGACCATGTCATGAATGATGTAATATGTGACATCATCAGCAGTGGATTGCGGGTGCGCGATATATAGTTAGCGCATCTAACTATATATGGAATTTCAATGGTTTTATGCGAGTAAAATAAGGTTTTGTAAATGCAAATCCCTAACTATATATGCCCTAAAACCAATGGTTTTTTCATTGAATTTTCAAGGTTTTGTAAATGCAAATTCCTAACTATATATCGACTATAACCTATGGTTTTTTCAGTGAATATATATATATATATATTCACTGGAAAAAAATAGGTTTCAGGCACGTTATAGTTAGTTGGACATTTCACTCGTATAAAACCATAGAAATTCCCCCGTTATAGTTAGTTTAGCTAACTATAACTCGCGCCCCCGCAATACACTGCTGATGACGTCACATATTACATCATTCATGACAGGGTCAGTGAAATCACTGATGACATCACTGATGACATCTCAAATGACATCACTGATGACATCACTGATGACATACCTGATGACATCATCCAGTGAATGTGGTTTTCTTTAAAATTTAAATACACATATATATATATATATATATATCCTGAAAGTCGTCTCACCCACAGGAATACAATCTCCACAGAGACGACGCAAACCCAAAGTCGTGCTGCAATATTTTTTATTTTTCACCCAGCACCCCCGCCATGACGCGTTTCGTTCCTCCTCGGACCTTGATCACATGACAAGTCACATGGGGAAGCTCATACAATTTAAAGTGCCAGTGCAAACGTAAGTGCAATAGAAACGGACAATAGACTGAGTGTCAACCACTGCATAATTATATCTGTAAAATACAGTAAACTGAGTGTGAAAATATCTGCAAATGTGCAAAGTGCATGAAATAAATATTTATAATAAATATTTAAAATCATTTTAAATGCAATTATAAAAGCCACACGATTGGAAAACTAATTAATTAAACACGATTAATTAAAATCTGTGCAAAGAATTCCCAGTCGGCAAAAAATCACAATATGTTAAAGCACAAGAATCTGCGCACATTTGAGAATAGCAGCATCAAATACATCAGTGGCAATGACACATAATCAATAAAGCCCAAGTGTGCAATGCAAGGATTTGTCCAAGTAAAGTGCAAGTGTTTATAATGTGTATACCCAACCTAAAATTGTAAAAAATGATTGTGAATAAAAACTATATTTTTTATGTTTTTTTTATTTATTTAAATCTTTATTTCGACCAATAAGATCATAAAAGATGAACACTCAACATAGACAACAAAATATTTACAATACATAGTAGTGAGCGTGTGTGCCACATTGCCGTTAGGAATTTTGCCATTGCAAAGACAGTCTGTGGGTAGGTGTCAGTCTTCAAAATTCTATATGCAGGTAAAACATTTCTGAAGCCCATGTTTTTGAGGAGGGGAATAAGCCAATATTTCCTATTTTTTCGATAGGATTCACAAAAAAATACCACATGTAAATCATTTTCTCGATGGTGGGCACACGCCGGGCATCGCTCAGTGGTCGGGGCGAAGACCATGAGCTCGTGAATGACCTTAGAGGTAAGGTGCCATACCTCCACTGCATAAAAAGTTTCCTCGCAAGCGGTGGGTTCATTCCGTCCAAAACACACTCAAAGAAATAAAAGTCTTCATTTTGAGTGAATAGGTTTGTCAAGGAGCCCGCCCACGTATTGTTCACGGCAACAGTAAGTTTTAAATTGTAATAAACCTTTGATAGTTCTTGCCGTGAAATCCTGGTGCATGCATTTACCGGGTCATTCCATAGTTCTGGTAAGCCAAGTGTCTCAAATGATCTTTTTATATAGGATAACCATGGAATGGAGTTGGCTTTTGGTGTGTTTAAAAACTCCTGAAGCTCAGTCCAATATTTGATAAGATCAATGCTGCTCCAGAGTCTTTGCCAAAAAGTTAATGGCTTGAGTCCCAATTCATCCTCGATTGGCCTGATGTCCAGATCCAGTCTCAGGGGGAGCAGTGGCGTACTTGCGGGGAGAGCTGCCAACTGCCTAATAAATGTATTTTCAGTAGACATCAGTTTCTGAGCGGTGGTGTGACCCCAGAGTTCGCCCCCATATGTGACTGCCCCCGGGCTTGTGCTTTATAAATTTGGATGATTGGACTCAATGGGCGGTATATAGACCATCCTTGATATGCCTCCCACTAGCTGTACCAGTTTCATGTTAGATTTAGTTTTATGTGTTTCCCAGGTCATTTTCTCGTTTAAGGTTACCCCCAAATACTCAAATGTAGTGACCCTCTCCAAGTGGACCGAGCCAAGCAAGGGATTTGGGCGTGTCGATGGAATGGGGTTTAGGATCATATATTTTGTTTTTTGTGCGTTGATCTCAAGTCCCCTTTCTGTACAGAAATCGAGGAATCCATCCAATACCCTTTGGATTCCCATAGGGGATTTAGATAGCAGCAGGGTGTCATCCGCAAACATGATGGCGGGCACCCTGCTGCATCCAACTTAGGGGCATCAATGTCTGGAATCCTGGTCAGGTGAGCAATCACCCCGTTCACAAAGAGGCAGAACAGGGTCGGTGCGAACACGCAGCCCTGTCTAACCCCTCTGTCAACGGGGAATCTGTCTGTAAGGTCCCCATTCCTTCCACACCTGACGCGTGCAAAGTTGTTCTGATGGAGTTTAATTAAGATGGATAGGATTTCTGCCGGGACACCCATCTCTGCCAAGACTCTCCATAATTTTGGTCTAAAGACCAAGTCGAAGGCAGCTCTCAAGTCCACAAACACAGTGTACAAGCTGCTCCCCTCAACTAGTGCAGTCCTCCAGTAGATGAGGTTAAGACGGAATATTTGGTCAGTTGTTGATATCCCCCTTCTAAAACCTGCCTGATATGGGCTCAGAATAGCATGCTCCTCGAGCCAACTCAGAAGCCGATCTAATATAAGCCTCCCAAAAAGCTTCTGGGAGACGTCTATGAGGCGGATGGGCCTGTAGTTAGCTGGGAGAAGGGGGGAGCCCTTTTTGAATATAGGAACCACCTCCGCTCCCAGCCAAGTACAAGGCACATCCATGCCCCTCAGGACAGCGTTAAATAATACCAGTAGGTAGGGGGTCCACACTTTAGGTTCCTGTTTGAACAGGTCACCAGGAAGACTGTCCAGACCTGGGGCTTTTCCCGATGATAGGCCTGCGATCGCTGTTCTGACCTCCTTTTCTGTGAAGAGTTCCCCTCCTAGATGATTTGGGACAGGTGGGGGTGAATAGCATTTGGCCCCGTTTTCCTCCGTATAGAGGGACTGGAAATGTTCTTGCCAGGCGCTTGGGGCAATATTTGGTTCTATTGCTGGAGCTAGGTCTTCACATCCCCTGTTTACTACAGAACGTCTGGGAGTCCCTGGTAGCCAGGGAGATGGAAACTTCCTCCCATTTGTTCTGGTCCCATTCCATCTTGGCACTGTTGACCATTTTCTTGTATGCCCGTCTTCTGGATGTATCTCTGATCTACTTTTACCCTCTTTGATAGCAGAGAGAAGGTCCCCCTTTGCCTTACGGCAACTTGCATTGTACCATGAGGAACGGTGGTAACCAACTCCTCTGTTGTGGGTCTTGGAAGAGAGAACTATAGCCAAGTTCCTAGTTAATTCCTCATGTAGAGAGCACATTGTTTTGTGTGTTTCCCGTGTGGTTGGTTCCCAATTAAGGCATCCAACTTTTTCTAATATTGGAATTACTCTTGTATAGAGACATGATAGTTTTTCCCTGTTGGTGGCCAGTTTTTCCCACCTGACTCTCTTTCTATTATTCTCAAAGCGTAGGCTTGGGATTGGGTTTAACGGCCCCAGTGCATGGTCCCTCCCCTCCTTTCCAGGGTTCTCATAGTCCAATTTCCAGGGTGTTATGGTCACTATCTGTTCTCGGTAACACCCTAAAATCAACTATATGCTGCCATGAGGACAGTTGGACTAAGACATAGTCTATTCTTGACTCCCTACCTACTTTATTAAAAGTGTATTTGCTGGGATTGTCAGATTTAGTACGACTGTTGCACGCCCTAATTCCTTGTTTAAGGGTTTGGGCGGTAATCTGTAGTGCAAGTGCGGTCCATGCTCTTGGAGGGGGAGCTACCGTTAGAGGGACTAACCATCTTGCATCCTCTTCTAGTGAAGAACCATCCAGGAGACCTGCAAGAGGCTCAAAATGTGAATTAAAATCCCCCCCACTACAATTGGGATCCCCGTTGGTAATTCATTTAGGAAAACTGAAAGTTCCTCGATGGTGGTCGATTCTCGTGCTATGTTTACTGGTCTGGAATAGACATTTATCAAGACCAGTCTACGAGAATTTGACCAATCTAGCTGCACCACTAAGATATCTTTGAAGATCAGCGGGAGACGTGTGGCTTTGCATCCCAAATGAGTTGCCACCCATACTGCAAGGCCACCAGAAGGGCGACCTCTACCCCCCATTTCGCTGGAATGTGAAATGATGCGAAACCTTGGGGGGAGAGCTCTTCCCTCGCCCAGGTTTCTTGAAGGAGCCATATATCTTTAGAGTCGATAAATGATAACCATTCCGGTTGATCCCATTTATTTCCTAAGCCTGCCACATTCCATGAAAGTATTTTCAGGAAGTGCGACTTGTCATTTGCTGATGGTAATGAAGGGGGGACATGATCATTTACCCTTGGCATAGGGATTGTTGGTATGATCGTATCTATTCTTAGTTCTGTTTTTTCCCTATGGCTATTGAGATGGTTAATAGTGGACTTTATTGGTTCACTTATGTTAATCATTTCTCCTTTCTGGCCTATTTTTATTATTGTTTCGTGTATGTGGCTGGGTGTGGTGGATCTATCTGAGCCCTCTCTATGGCGATGGAAGAACTCCTTGCCATGAGGCCTCACCTGTCAATCCACCATTTCTAGCGCACTGTATCTATTGAGTGTTGGGAAGTATGTTGGATGTTGGACTCTGGGGCGATATTCTCTTCTATTTCTTTCCCCCCAGACACCTCCCCTCCCCTGATACGTTTCCCAGCCCTCCTCCTCCAGAATTGGTGTGAGGAACGCGTGGTGTTGAGTTCTGGGGTAGTTGGGGTTTATTCTCCCAGTGTAGTCCCACTCATCCCCCCTCTGAATAGGAGTGCTCCATCTCTCCACATCCCCTACATAAATCGGTGGTGGGTAAAAGAAGGAAAGGGGTAATGACTTAATGGTAGTTGCTTGATCATCCGGATGCCATACACAAATAAGGGTGGCAGTCCTGGGATCTCTAAAATTTATCAGCACACAGTCCCCCTGGATGGTTTTCTTTGAGTTGCCTACCCATGGGACCCTCCTAACCATCAGGACCTCACCGGTTATGCCCTGGGGTAGAGGTCTATACATGGATAGCCAACTGATCACCTTGTTCTTCAGGGAAGCTGTTGTTTCTCTGAGGCTGGTTTTCAGCTCCGGTACCCCTACTAGAATTACTGTATAGGGACTAGCCTCCGGAGGTAGGTAGACCGCTCTGAATTTTCTAGCATTCCCAGGTGCCTTGACTACTGGTGGAGTTAGTTTCTGTAAGTCATTAGGGGCTTGTATATTATCTTTAGTGTTGTTGGAGTTGGCCTGGGGAGGGGGGTGTGGTGATTGTTGAATTGCGGGTGTACTGGAATTTTGTGCCTTAGTCAGGGGTAAGCAAGGCGTGGTTATGGGAGGGGTTAATTTCCCCTTTTGCGCCACAGGAACTACTCCCTTATGTTTTCTGGAGTTTATTGGTGGTTCCCTTTTATTCTTAGTCACTGCGGCCCCTCTGCCACCCCCGCTATCTACTTTGAAACAGTCAGCTAGTTGGACAGTCGATTTTTCAATAGTTACCAGCCTAGCTTCCATTTTGATTAGACGTGCTTCTAGAGGGCTTAGTAGGGATCTGATGAGAGCACCTATATCTTCTAACGTGATGTCCTCACTAGAGCTATCAATAGAGTGCTCTGTAGTCTCTATATGCAGAACATCAGAGGCTATTATCTCTGTTGCCTCGGAAGACCTAGTCTGTGTAGTAGTTATGCCAGATCTATTGGCTTCGGGGATGGGATTTAGTTTGGGAACTTTTGTCTTTCTTTTCCCTTCTTTTTTGGTGTTAGCTTTCCTTTTGGGAATTGCCCCCTCCCTTGTCCCCTGCAACGGGTTATTGACTATGCCATTGTCAATAATTACCTGTGGGACTAAGGGTGTGATGGTTGGTGGGCTAAGCTGTGGTTGTGTCGTTGGGAGGTATAACATGCTCATATCCACATATTCACTGAGGTCCTTAGAGATGCTAAGTGAAATCGAGTTTAATGTGTCTTGGTTCACTGGAGAGTTGGCAACGCCAGGTGTCTCGATGTTAGGATCGGTGTTGGCAATAGGTGGTACATTAGTGTCTCCATTAACAGGAGACTTGGCATATGCCAATGGACCCATAGAGGATCTCCTTGCCCAATCTAGTTCTTGAGAAATGCGCCTTTCTAGCACCGTGATTTCATCAATCAGTTGAGAACCCGCCTTTGCAAAATAATTTTCAAGCGTACCTTTAGCAGCTCCCGCTGCCGCCAAGTTGCTTTTGCTACGGGTTTCCCTTGTAGTCATCCTATGGCGGTGTGTGGTTCGGTAATTGGGAATCAAAGGTCAAAGGCACAAGTATGTCCGATCAAGGGGGGTGGCCCGGTCCCGGTCTCTCCCGTCCTCGAACGGCCTCAAACGGCCCGCCCTTTGCCCGGGCTTAGCCCGGCGCACGCCCGCTCGCGTCCCGCGTGCGCGTTACACTGGCATGCTGTTGTAGTGGCGGGAGGGGGCGGGAAGAGACACCAGGTGCGATGCGTTGTTATTGCGCGTTGGTTCCTGGGTCTCGCAGTCCCGGCCCCTGTAGGCGTGCTGGTGTGGGTATCTGAGTCGGGTTTCGGCTCCCCAATGCAGTCTCCGTGGTAATTGCAGAATTCCAAGTGTCTCTGTTCCAAACAAACGGCTGCGAGCGGCTCCCGTGAAGCGGGGGCCGTGAGCCGTAAATAGCTGAGAGCAGGGGGGCGGGAAGAGACACCAGGTGCGCTGCGTTGTTATTGCACGTTGGTTCCTGGGTCTCGCAGTCCCGGCCCCTGTAGGCATGCTGGTGTGAGTCCCTGAGTCGGGTTTCGGCTCCCCAAGGCAGTCTCCATGGTAATTGCAGAATTCCAAGTGTCTCTGTCCCAAACAAACGGCTGCGAGCGGCTCCCGTGAAGCGGGGGCCGTGAGCCGTAAATAGCTGAGAGCAGGGGGGCGGGAAGAGACACCAGGTGCGCTGCGTTGTTATTGCACGTTGGTTCCTGGGTCTCGCAGTCCCGGCCCCTGTAGGCATGCTGGTGTGGGTTCCTGAGTCGGGTTTCGGCTCCCCAATGCAGTCTCTGTGGTAATTGCAGAATTCCAAGTGTCTCTGTCCCAAAAAAACAGCTGCTAGCGGCACCCCGTATATGTATATTTACAGCAAACGGCAAATTTTGAATTCATTGATGAAAAACACTCAAAGATATTTACATTTAAAAACAGAATCATTTCATAAAAATGTAAAAAAATCTTCGGTGGAATTCAATCCATTTGGACTTTTGGTGTCCATCTCCAGTATATACTTTGTCTCTAACTTTTTCAGTTTAGCGTTTCTATCTCCTCCTCGTCTCAACGGGGGAATGCAATCCACCACATAGTATCTTAGGTTATCTGGGTTCTTGGCATGCATAGCCTCAAAATGCCTAGCAACCGGGTATGTGTCATCACCATTTTTGATTGCTCGTAAGTGGTGTGATGGTTGGTGGGCTAAGCTGTGGTTGTGTCGTTGGGAGGTATAACATGCTCATATCCACATATTCACTGAGGTCCTTAGAGATGCTAAGTGAAATCGAGTTTAATGTGTCTTGGTTCACTGGAGAGTTGGCAACGCCAGGTGTCTCGATGTTAGGATCGGCGTTGGCAATAGGTGGTATATTAGTGTCTCCATTAACAGGAGACTTGGCATATGCCAATGGACCCATAGAGGATCTCCTTGCCCAATCTAGTTCTTGAGAAATGCGCCTTTCTAGCACCGTGATTTCATCAATCAGTTGAGAACCCGCCTTTGCAAAATAATTTTCAAGCGTACCTTTAGCAGCTCCCGCTGCCGCCAAGTTGCTTTTGCTACGGGTTTCCCTTGTAGTCATCCTATGGCGGTGTGTGGTTCGGTAATTGGGAATCAAAGGTCAAAGGCACAAGTATGTCCGATCAAGGGGGGTGGCCCGGTCCCGGTCTCTCCCGTCCTCGAACGGCCTCAAACGGCCCGCCCTTTGCCCGGGCTTAGCCCGGCGCACGCCCGCGCGCGTCCCGCGTGCGCGTTACACTGGCGTGCTGTTGTAGTGGCGGGAGGGGACGGGAAGAGACACCAGGTGCGATGCGTTGTTATTGCGCGTTGGTTCCTGGGTCTCGCAGTCCCGGCCCCTGTAGGCGTGCTGGTGTGGGTATCGGAGTCGGGTTTCGGCTCCCCAATGCAGTCTCCGTGGTAATTGCAGAATTCCAAGTGTCTCTGTTCCAAACAAACGGCTGCGAGCGGCTCCCGTGAAGCGGGGGCTGCGAGCAGTAAATAGCTGAGAGCAGGGGGGCGGGAAGAGACACCAGGTGCGCTGCGTTGTTATTGGGCGTTGGTTCCTGGGTCTCGCAGTCCCGGCCCCTGTAGGCGTGCTGGTGTGAGTCCCTGAGTCGGGTTTCGGCTCCCCAATGCAGTCTCCATGGTAATTGCAGAATTCCAAGTGTCTCTGTCCCAAACAAACGGCTGCGAGCGGCTCCCGTGAAGCGGGGGCCGCGAGCCGTAAATAGCTGAGAGCAGGGGGGTGGGAGAAGACACCAGGTGCGCTGCGTTGTTATTGCACGTTGGTTCCTGGGTCTCGCAGTCCCGGCCCCTGTAGGCATGCTGGTGTGGGTTCCTGAGTCGGGTTTCGGCTCCCCAATGCAGTCTCTGTGGTAATTGCAGAATTCCAAGTGTCTCTGTCCCAAACAAACGGCTGCGAGCGGCTCCCGCGAAGCGCGGGCCGCGAGCCGTAAATAGCTGAGAGCAGGGGGGCGGGAAGAGACACCAGGTGCGCTGCATTGTTATTGAGCGTTGGTTCCTGGGTCTCGCAGTCCAGGCCCCTGTAGGCGTGCTGGTGTGGGTCCCTGAGTCGGGTTTCGGCTCCCCAATGCAGTCTCCGTGGTAATTGCAGAATTCCAAGTGTCTCTGTCCCAAAAAAACGGCTGCTAGCGGCACCCCGTATATGTATATTTACAGCAAATGGCAAATTTTGAATTCATTGATGAAAAACACTCAAAGATATTTACATTTAAAAACAGAATCATTTCATAAAAATGTAAAAAAATCTTCGGTGGAATTCAATCTATTTGGACTTTTGGTGTCCATCTCCAGTATATACTTTGTCTCTAACTTTTTCAGTTTAGCGTTTCTATCTCCTCCTCGTCTCAACGGGGGAATGCAATCCACCACATAGTATCTTAGGTTATCTGGGTTCTTGGCATGCATAGCCTCAAAATGCCTAGCAACCGGGTATGTGTCATCACCATTTTTGATTGCTCGTAAGTGCTGGAGTATCCTTTTGTGGCATTGGGGTTTTGTGCTCCCCACATATTTTAAACCACACGGACACTCCAGCACGTATACAGCATACTCAGTGCGGCATGTCAATTTTTTTAATCTATTTTGGTAGGTTTATTTTTGAAGGGGCTATGGTATTTGGTTTTGTTGACCCATTGTTTGCATGCCTTGCATGTTGCACACTTTATGAACTACTAGTGACTAGTGTGTTGCTCATAGCACTAGCTCTTCTAAATGTCAGATTGGGGGAGCGTGTAAGTTTCTCCCCTAAAATGGGATAATTTCTAATCAGAGGCCAATTATTTGTGATAATTTTTCTGATTGCCAAATGTTGATTGCTATACGTTAGTATAAGCCTTAACGGTTGATACTCACTTAAGTTAGTTCTGACTACACTTCTAGTCACCAATGCCTGAGATCTATCTTGTGTGTTTGCTCTTTTTGTTGCTTTGTCGATCATATGGGGACTATATCCTCTCTCGATTAATCTTGACCAACATTCCGTCTGTGCTTTAAAGCAGTCGGCATCCAGGCTGCAGATTCTCCTAATCCGCAGCATCTCCCCATAGGGGATGCTGCGGATTAGGTGGGAAGGATGATTCCGCATGAAGCAATGAGTTGCCTGCCGTGCTTTTTCTGTGCAACCTGGTATTAAGGAGATTATCTGAGACATCAAGAAAAAACACAGTGGACTTGCTAATGTAACTGGTAAAGTGCAGATTCATGTTGTTGGTATTAAGAGAGTCAATAAAGATTTCAGCTTCCCTCTCTGTGCCCTTCCAGATGAACAGCAGATCATCTATGTATCTAAACATGTGAGCTATTTGGGTATTAATGAATTAGTTGTCTTCTGTCATTAACACCTGCCTTTCCCAAATCCCCATGTGTAGGCAGGCATTGCTAGGGGAAAAGCATGCCCCCATAGCTAAGCCTCTTATTTGCTGATATACCTAATTGGCAAACAAAAAATAGTTATTTTCATGGCACATTGTGATTATAGCCATCAACATTTTGTTATGTTCTAAATAACAAATGGGACGTTTCCTGAGAAAATGATCTACTGCCTTTAGACCATCCCTATGATGTATGCTGGTATATAAGGAAGATACGTCCATAGAAATTAATAGCATATCATCATTCCATACCACATTTTCCAATTTACGTAGCAAGTCACCAGTGTCCAATATGAATGATGGCAATGTTTGTACAGATTCTTGGAGGAAGTAATCAACATATTTGCTTGCATTCTCCATAATGCTACCACATGCAGATATTATTGGCCTGCCCGGGGGATGGGTCTTATGTTTGTGGATTTTAGGTATAAAATATACCACTGGCATTATTGGATTGTCATTTTTGAGAAAGCGAAACTCTTTGTTGATAACAGCCCGGTACTTTTCCATGCTAATAAGCTTGAGTAAAAGTTGTCTCATGAGGCTTTTACTGTTCTCATGTCGCTACGCCTGTAGCAGTCCATATCTCCTCGCTGGCTGGTTGCCTCCTCCATATACATGCTATATGGCCAGAGGACGATGTTTCCACCTTTGTCAGCTTGGCGTATTATTATGTTTTTATTTGATTTCAACTTTTTCATGAGCTTAAAATATGCATCATCTCTTGCCGTATACCTTCTTTTGGCTTCATTCTGTTTTTTATACAAAGTTTTCAGTTCCTGTGTTACCTTGTCGTGAAAGATGTCGATGTTATCTCGTATCATTACTAGGTAACATTTAGATTTTGATTTCAATTTTGTCAATGGCCCTTGTGCATGTTCGCTAGGCATTTGGATAAGATATATATATCTATATCTATATCTATATCTCTCTCTATATATATATATATATATATATATATATATATATATATATTTCGAATGTTTACAACCACTTGTGTCATGATTCTGCCTGGGACTACGGAGTGCTTGCAGTGGGTTCCGGTCTTCCTCGTGAGCAGCGCGCCGCTGGACAAGTCAGCAGTCTAGCCTTCAGCACAGGAAGTGCACCAGTACTCGAGAAGCACTTCCGAGTGGACCGCTTATAGCCGCGGCGCATAGACCCGTTGTTGCTTCTAGTACTGCTGGTTACTGATGCTACTTCTTCTCCTGAAGACCCTTGTGTACCAGCGACCTCCAGACCCTTATCGGACTACAAAGACGCATCGAGGCGTCTTCCTGGACCGCCGTACTCCCCCTGCAGGAGTACCTCGCTGACCCTCGGTCAATCGCGTCACGCTTGGTTAGCGTGGACGCGACTTGCTTTGTTCCAGGAGCAGGAGCGCCATGCCCCTATACCGCGTCACGCTTGGGTAGAGTGGCTGCGACTTGCTTTGTTCCAGGTGCAGGAGCGCCTTGTCCCCGTTATCGCGTCACGCACTGGGATAGCGTGAACGCGATATATTTTACTTTCCACAGCGCAGGAGAGCCTTTTTCCCACTCACCACGACACGCAAGGGAAGCGTGGTCGTGAACCTTCTGTTTGTTTATACTGTCTGGCCCAGCGCAGGAGCGCCTTATGTCCCAGAATAGCAACACGCACAGGGAAGCGTGATGGCGTTCTAAACTGCTGTTACAAAAAGCCTCATTACCAGTGGAAGTACTGGCACCTATCTTTCCTCCCTGGAGAGCCACTGAAGCCGAAGCTACCTGGGTATCCAATATTATTCCTGGAAGGTCTTCTATCAGGAGCACACGTCTACAATCCAGGTGACTGCAGTTCTTGTTTACACTCTGGTTCTATTGTATGGTTGTTGTGTGTATGACCTAGGCAGAGGGGCAGTAGACTCACTAACCACTTGCTTGTCCCTATATAGCTGGCGACACCCAGAAAAAGTCCTCTGACTGATAGGACTTCCACCCGGCCTTCACTGATGACATCCCTACCCTACTTCATGACAGCTTCCCCATGTCCCATCCTTGCCTAGGTCTGGACATTCTGCATTGGATCAGGTAGGGAGGGGGACGGAGGAGGTTGCTCACGTCTTCCCTGCGAGATAGCTCCACAAGGAACTGGTGAGACTTGTGGGATCCTGACACTTGACAGCCAATAAGCATTCAGCGCATGATCGGGATGGTGCGCTTATGGTACAATGACAATCCTCGCATCCTCCGTGGATCCTCCGTCCCAATACATATATAAATGACTTTAACTGTAATTTTCTCAGGAACTACTGAACAGATTGATACCATATAAGCGAAGGGCACAAGTCAGAACTGAGGACTACCTCTTTGCCAAATTTGGCGTAATTCCGTTCAGCAGTTTGGGCTTTAGCCGTGGAGAAGTGTGGCTCAATGGTTAGAGCGGCAGACCCTGATGCAGAGGTCTAGCCCGGGACCAGGGTTCAATTCCCCGCCTCGGCGGGTCTTGGGCTCAAAATTCCACAGACTTGATAATTCTCGCCTCGGTGCCTATTCCAATCACTCTGCAACTCTGGGCAATAGCTTGCTTAATCTCCACAACGGCCCCACAACGCTAAGGATGTCTGGCATCCACCTTGGGGGTGCCCAGGAGTGGACGCCTCACAGGGAAAGCCAGGATGGGTTCCACAGCGGTATTCGTACAAGCGCCTTGAGACCCTTGCGGGTGAGTAGTGCGCTATACAAGTATCAATTTACATTTACATTTACATTACCATGGGAAATTGCATGGGGAAAACAAGTTTTGGGACCTCCCTTTTTTCTCACCCCCCACTTGACCAATCACCCTGAAACTTTCAGGATAAGAGTGGACCAGAGCTGGCCAAAAGTTTGGAAACTTTTGCAAAGATTCATCAATTGGTGCTAAAGTTATTGGGAATAGAATGTTGCGGATTTCCTATGAATAATAGGTCCTAACTATAACTACCTACTGGCGACAGCCAGTAGGTAATTTATATATAAACACCAAGCTGTATTGAAGAATGAGTGAATGTATAAGTGTCTGGATGGAGGATTTAGTAGGTGTGTGACTGACTGTTTAAGTGAATGAATAAATGTGTCTTACTGAATACATCGGTTAGTGACTAAACTGTGCGAATGTCTGTATCAGTCTGTCTGATGTTGTGTAAGCTGCTCCATCGGTTCGTCAGTAGCTACATGAGTGTCTATTTGGGTTATTGATTAGTTGCCTGAGTATTTCTATGGGAAACTGAGTGTGTGTGTGTTTGAGTGGGGTGTGTGTGACTCTGTGCATAGATGTGTGAGAGGTTGATTGATTGGGTGTATGAGTTTAAGAGTGCATTTGGAAACAGTTGTATGGGTGGGAGAGTGTGTGTATGGGTATGTTGGTGAGTGAATGGATGTGTCAGTGTACATGTCCAGCTAAGTACATATGTAAAAGGCAGTGTATGTGAGAGTTGATGTATAAAAATGACTATATATGAGAGTCAGTGATTGTGAGAGTGGCTGTATGGATGAGTGTATACTTGTATTAGCAGGGGCGTAACAAACGCCCCTGCAGCCCCCGCGGTGCGGGGAGGCCGGACTCTCTTCAGTAAATGAAGGTGGCCCCGGCCCCCCTCAGCTCTTCGGTGAGAGAGGCGTGCGCTAAAGCAAGACTCTCTCCCTCCAAAGCAGGTGCAGGCTGTCTGCAGCCTGCTCTGAGCCCCTCCCCCCTCCCTCTGACTGAAGAGAAACAAAGTATCAACTTACATTGTTTCTCTTCAGTCAGAGCCACAAGCGAGGCCCGGAAAGAGGATGGGGGTTGGGGCCCAGAGACAGCATTCCCCACAGGGCTCTGCTCCTCTGAGAAGAGCCAAGGACAAGGAGGTAGGGCATAGAGCAGGAGGCAACACAGAGCACTGCTCAGGACCCTGACAAGGACAGGGGGGGGCCCCAGAGAGAGAGGAGGCAGCGCAGAGCACTGCTCGGGACCCTGACAAGGACAGGGTGGGGCCCCAGAGAGAGCAGGAGGCAGCACAGAGCACTGCTCGGGACACTGACAAGGACGGGGGGGCCCAGAGAGCAGGCGGCAGCACAGAGCACTGCTCAGGACCCTGACAAAGAGGGGGGGGCCCAGAGAGAGAGCAAGAGGCAGCACAGAGCACTTCTCGGGACCCTGACAAGGAGGGGGGGGCAGAGCGCTGCTCGGGACCCTGACAAGGAGGGGGGGGCCAGAGAAAGATCAGGAGGCCGCACAGAGCACTGCTCGGACCCTGACAAGGACGGGGAGAGGGGCCCCAGAAAGAGCAGGAGGCAGCACAGAGCACTGCTCAGGACCCTGACAAAGAGGGGGGCCCAGAGAAAGAGCAAGAGGCAGCAGAGAGCACTGCTTGGGACCCTGACAAAGAGGGGGGGCCCCAGAGAAAGAGCAAGAGGCAGCACAGAGCACTGCTCGGACCCTGACAAGGACGGGGTGGGGGCCCCAGAGAGAGCAGGAGGCAGCACAGAGCACTGCTCAGGACCCTGACAAGGATGAGGCTGGGGGCCCCAGAGAGAGAGGAGGCAGCACAGAGCACTGCTCGGGACCCTGACAAGGACGGGGGGTGGGGGCCCCAGAGAGCAGGAGGCAGCACAGAGCACTGCTCAGGACCCTGACAAGGACGGGGGTGGGGGCCCCATTGAGAGAGCAGGAGGCAGCACAGAGCACTGCTCAGGACCCCGACAAGGAGGGGGGGCCCAGAGAGAGAGCAGGAGGCAGCACAGAGCACTGCTCGGGACCCTGACAACTGTGGGGGGGCCCAGAGAAAGAGCAGGGGGCAGCACAGAGCACTGCTTGGGACCCTGACAAGGAGGGGGGGCCCAGAGAAAGAGCAGGAGGCAGCACAGAGCACTGCTCGGGACCCTGACAACTGTGGGGGGGCCCAGAGAAAGAGCAGGGGGCAGCACAGAGCACTGCTTGGGACCCTGACAAGGAGGGGGGGCCCAGAGAAAGAGCAGGAGGCAGCACAGAGCACTGCTCGCCCCTGACAAGGACAGGGTGGGGGCCCCAGAGAGAGAGGAGGCAGCACAGAGCACTGCTCGGAACCCTGACAAGGACGGGAGCTAGGGGCCCCAGAAAGAGAGGAGGCAGCACAGAGCACTGCTCAGGACCCTGACAAGGACAGAGGCTGGGGGCCCCAGAGAGAGAGGAGGCAGCACAGAGCACTGCTCGGGACCCTGACAAGGATGGGGGTGGGGGCCCCAGACAGCAGGAGGCAGCACAGAGCACTGCCCAGGACCCTGACAAGGACGGGGGCTGGAGGCCCCAGAGAGAGAGGAGGCAGCACAGAGCACTGCTCGGAACCCTGACGGGGGCTAGGGGCCCCAGAGAGAGAGGAGGCAGCACAGAGCACTGCTCAGGACCCTAACAAGGACGGAGGCTGGGGGCCCCAGAGAGAGAGGAGGCAGCACAGAGCACTGCTCGGGACCCTGACAAGGACGGGGGTGGGGGCCCCAGAGAGCAGGAGGCAGCACAGAGCACTGCCCAGGCACTGACAAGGATGGGGGTGGGGGCCCCAGAGAGAGAGCAGGAGACAGCACAGAGCACTGCTCAGGACCCTGACAAGGAGGGGGCCCAGAGAGAGAGAGCAGGAAGCAGCACAGAGCACTGCTCGGGACCCTGACAAGGAGGGGGGCAGAAAAAGAGCAGGAGGCAGCACAGAGCACTGCTTGGGACCCTGACAAGGACGGGGGCTGGGGGCCCCAGAGAGAGAGGAGGCAGCACAGAGCACTGCTCGGGATCCTGACAAGGACGGAGGCTGGGGGCCCCAGAGAGAGAGGAGGCAGCACAGAGCACTGCTCAGGAACCTGACAAGGACGGAGGGGGGCCTGGGGGCCCCAGAGTGAGAGTAGGCAGCACAGAGCACTGCTCGGGACCCTGACAAGGACGGGGTGGGGGCCCCAGAGAGAGCAGGAGGCAGCACAGAGCACTGCTCAGGACCTTGACAGGAGGTGGGGGGGGGCAGAGAAAGAGCAGGAGGCAGCACAGAGCACTGCTCAGGACCCTCTCAAGGACCGGGGTGGGGGCCCCAGAGAGAGATCAGGAGGCAGCACAGAGCACTGCTCAGGACCCTGACAAGGAGGGGGGGCAGAGAAAGAGTAGGAGGCAGCACAGAGCACTGCTCGGGATCCTGACAAGGACGGGGACTGGGGGCCCCAGAGAAAGAGGAGGCAGCACATAGCACTCCTTGGGATCCTGACAAGGACGGAAACTGGGGGCCCCAGAGAGAGAGGAGGCAGCACAAAGCCCTGCTCAGGACCCTGACAAGGATGGAGGGAGGCTGGGGGCCTCAGAGAAAGAGGAGGAAGCACAGAGCACGGCTCGGGACCCTGACAAGGACGGGGTGGGGGCCCCAGAGAGAGAGCAGGAGGCAGCACAGAGCACAGCTCGGGACCCTTACAAGGATGGGGGCTGCGGGCCCCAGAGAGAGAGGAGGCAGCACAGAGCACTGCTCAGGACCCTGACAAGGACAGGGGAGGCTGGGGGCCCCAGAGAGAGAGGAGGCAACACAGAGCACTGCTTGGGACCCGGACAAGGACGGGGGTGCAAAGTAGAGAGAAGGGTGCAAGGTAGAGCGGAGAAGAGTACAGGGTAGAGAGGAGAAAGGTGCAAGGCAGAGAGGAGATGGGTGCAAGGCGGAGAGGAAAAGGGTGCAAGGTAGAGGGGAGAAGGGAGCAAGGCGGAGAGGCAGAGGGGAGAAGGGTGCAGGGGAGAAGGGTGCAAGGTAGGAGGGGAGAAGGGTGCAAGGTAGAGAGGAGAAGGGTGCAAGGCAGAGGGGAGAAGGGTGCAAGGCAGAGGGGAAAATGGTGGAAGGCGGAGAGGAGAAGGGTGCAAGGTAGAGCGGAGAAGGGTGCAAGGCAGAGGGGAGAAGGGTGCAAGGTAGAGAGGAGAAGGGTGCAAGGTAAAGGGGAGAAGGGTGCAAGGCAGAGGGGAGAAGGGTGGAAGGCGGAGAGGAGAAGGGCGCAAGGTAGAGAGGAGAAGGGTGCAAGGCAGAGGGAAAAGGGTGCAAGGTAGAGAGGAGAAGGGTGCAAGGCAGAGAGGAGATGGGTGGAAGGCGGTGGGGGAGATGGGTGCAAGGCGGAGGGGGAGAAGGGTTCAAGGCGGAGGGGAGAAGGGTGCAAGGCAGAGGGGAGAAGGGTGCAAGGCAGAGGGGAGAAGGGTGCAAGGCAGAGGGGAGAAGGGTGGAAGGCGGAGAGGAGAAGGGCGCAAGGTAGAGAGGAGAAGGGTGCAAGGCAGAGGGAAAAGGGTGCAAGGTAGAGAGGAGAAGGGTGCAAGGCAGAGGGAAAAGGGTGCAAGGTAGAGAGGAGAAGGGTGCAAGGCAGAGAGGAGATGGGTGGAAGGCGGTGGGGGAGATGGGTGCAAGGCGGAGGGGGAGAAGGGTTCAAGGCGGAGGGGAGAAGGGTGCAAGGCAGAGGGGAGAAGGGTGCAAGGCAGAGGGGAGAAGGGTGCAAGGCAGAGGGGAGAAGGGTGGAAGGCGGAGAGGAGAAGGGCGCAAGGTAGAGAGGAGAAGGGTGCAAGGCAGAGGGAAAAGGGTGCAAGGTAGAGAGGAGAAGGGTGCAAGGCAGAGAGGAGATGGGTGGAAGGCGGTGGGGGAGATGGGTGCAAGGCGGAGGGGGAGAAGGGTTCAAGGCGGAGGGGAGAAGGGTGCAAGGCAGAGGGGAGAAGGGTGCAAGGCAGGGGGGAGAAGGGTGCAAGGCAGAGGGGTGAATGGTGCAAGGTAGAAAAGGGTGCAAGGCAGAGGGGGAGAAGGGTGCAAGGGAGAGAAGGGTGCAAGGGAGAGGGCGAGAAGGGTGCAAGGCAGTGTCGCGTTCTAATCTAGGACCCTGATCAATACTGTGACCTTAATCCACTATACGGCTATAATCCCTTTGTACCCCTTTATTGGCATAACCGATCAAATGCAATATTCAGAAACTCGTCTCTGGCCTCACACGGTCAGAGCCACATTTCAGAATCTCTTCCTCTGCAGTTTCCTCTGCAGCTCATTAGTGCAAATGATACAGCAGAAGCCACTATCTAAGATTTCTAGATTAACACTCCGAGTTCTTCAACAAGATAAAACTCAGCAACCTGGGAAATCCCCGCTTGCTATGTTTTGATTAGTAATAGAACTCTAATGAGCACTGAGAGACAATCACTTCCTAGTGACATCTTTATTGACGTCTTATGTCCAAAAACTTACGTCAAACCAGGCACCTTTCAGGTATAAATATTACCAACGTTGCCTTAATCAAACGCTGCCTCGATACTATCGCTGCCTCGCTGATGCTAACGCTGTCTCAACGAAATCGACGAAAGATGGTGTGGTGAACACAGGAGCAGAACAGCTGTCCCTTGCAGAGCCCAGCAAATGCAAGCTGCACACGGACGCTGCCCCTCCTCCTCCTCGACGCGCTGAGAGAGAGACGCTGTCTTTTCTCCTGCCGAGAAAATCCAGCTCCGGCGTTTCCAGCCTACTCTTGCGAGTGACTGGGATATCGAGTCCTGGAAGGAGATACAAGACCTCCAACATTCTATTCCAGAGGTATGGTGTTGACTAAACCCTTAGAGAGAATTCTTGAAGCAAACCTTGGCAAAACCAACTTAACTTAAACTTGCTACTTACTCCCATCCACGTGTTAGGCTTAGGTTAGGTACACTGGGGTAGGAGTAGTTAGAAGCACCAGTTGAGTATGTTAGCCTAATGTATATATGAATGTATATATGTTTTATTCATTTAAACCCTTGTATGGCTAAGAAACCATATCAATGCTTTTACAGTATTATTTCGTGATACTGATCTTACTGTACGCACTTTTTATAATAACTAGTCTTGCAATTGTGGCAATTCATTTCTCTTGTATGAGAAGAAAGACTGTTCAATAAATAATACCTTTTATTGAAAACGCCCGTCTCTCTATTCTCTGCATTTCAGTGAAAGTAATCTGCACAAAACTGACTGAGTAAAATAACTGTCTATTGTTTCACACAACTCTAGAGATTGACTCTTATTCTAAGGAGCAAAGTTGTCATGTTTGCACGGTTGTTGGAAAACTGAATCCCTTCTTGTCTGTACCAGGGAAGCTGATCACTTCTTATTCAGTCAAGAAAGTTTCCAGTGACCTCTGAGCTAGTTGGTAACAAACCCAATTAAGTTTAGCATAGTCAGTAGAGACCTGGAAGATCCGCACGTCTACGTCTATACTAATGTTTATGTTATTCCAATGCGCAGGGCCTATTGGGAAAATAGGAACTACACTACATGGCGCCCAACGTTTGGTAAGGCGATAAACTAACGCAAGACGTTAGAATAACTCAGTCGTGCATTTTTCACTAAGACCCTTTCTCCCGTAAATACTCCAATAGACGTCTGGAGTGGGTAAAAGGTTAAAATCCGCCCGACCTTAGTAGTAAGAGATTCCTATGTAAAGCTCTGGTTTATTCAACGTTGAAGGATACAGTGTTCCAAAATATTGTGCACCTAATGTTTGTCTCCTTGGAGACCTGCTCTGCAAAACTTTCTGACAATAAAATGACAGACAGTGAAGAGGAAAGGGAAGCAGCTAGATTAGCGACCCTACTAATAGAGGAAGACACGAGTCTCCTACAGACTGACCCGGATGCTATCATCATCCCGGTCAACATAAGGAAATCTATAACGTTAAAACTTATAGAAAACGGACTGACACCACAAGGTGGTTCAGTCATTTTCGTGATAGAGGCACACGAATATCGGCAGACAGAGGTATTCTATTCATGGATAAACTTTCCAGCGGCAAACGCTAGAACAAAAGAGTTTCACTATTACAAAATAGAGAAACCACCGGATGAGTACGCTCCTTTCGAGGAGATTGAAATTCCGTTTAAATACCAAGAGCACCTGCTCTGGTTTAAAGGCGCCCTAAAACACAATGATCATATTACCAGGCTCGGTCCACTAGGTAGACCAGGAGCAACGTGGCCGGTTCCAGCCAGCTACACACCACATCCGGACATTGCAAAAATGTCAAAAGAGAAGCTGTTAATACAGCTAAAAACATTAATTAAAATACATAGACAATTAGTCCAATATGTAATGCGGACTGCAACAGTCCAAACAGCTGTTAATGTTCCACAGCTGACCCCTCATCAGGGGAACACAAATAAAATTACACCACAGAACATACAATCATGTCTTGGTAAAAGACCCATAAAACGGGAACAAATTCCTTTCTGGTTAGCGCAGAAAATTACTCAAATAGAGGCAGTATTTCCGAATACTACCCCTATTGAGAAACACAGAATTCTGCCCATCTGCCTTCCAATGGGGGTCGCACCACACGTGGAGGACTGTGACACTTGGGGTACAGTCTTTGCTTCCATTTACACGAAAACACATGGTGTTCCGTCAATGGCGGTAATACCAGATGTGCTAAAACAGATTCAGAAGGAATACGGTCCAGAACCTGCTTTAACTCTTGGTATGAAATTACTGAAAGACTTCAAGCAGGTCACTGCTATATTACTAGCAAACATAAAAGGAGAAGCAGCATCTGTGGCGATCCGCCAGAAGTTGAAGGAAATAGATATAACAGATCAGCCAATTGAGCTTGCCAGAATTATAGAAAAAAGCTATGAAGAATTAGGTAGAGACAGCTTGGGTGGGAAACCAGTGAAACCCCAACTGCTCAAAAATCCTGAAAAATTATTTATTAAAAATAATTCAAACACTCCTAAAAAGAGCTGGGATGGAAATAAACAATCCACTCCCAAGGAAAAAGTTTTCCAGTCCAGAGGAAGGTCTCCTCGAGGGAGGGAAAGAACTCCGACTCGAGAACACCAGTCTCCCCAGAGGGAGCCCTCTGAGAAAAGATATAACCTTAGAAATAGGGATAATTTGAAGAAGCCTGATAGATATCAAAGTATTGATACACGTCCTCTCGATCTTTTTCGCAGAAATCGGAAAGAAGAGGACGGTCAGACCCAGGAGAGCACACCAAGTCCAAAGACAAGGAACCTGCTCAAAATAAAAAAATCACAATTTCCAAGAAAGAAGGTAGCCAGTATTAGAGTAATCGAACATGCCGAGAATACTGAGGACACAGTTGAAAAATGGGGAGTGGGCTCAGACAATGTTAGACAGTGCAGCAGAAATCAGCATAGCTCTGAAGATCCTGATGAGTCATCTGGAGACAGTGGACACAAATGAATACATTCAAGTAGAAACTGCCGACACCAGAGTGAGCGAACCTCATAAGATATACGAAATAACATTGCGTATAGAGGGAGATAAGACTAGGAAAATAAGGGGTCTATTTTGGGATAACCTCTCAAAAGGCTATGACATCCTGTTAGCTGAGAAAGATTGGCCCCCGGAGTTTGTCAGGGAGTGCCCTCGTGGTGAAGAAATGATTATGCCTGCCTTCTCGAATCACATTCCGATTAACAAGAAATATACTTATGCAAGGAAATGGGCAGTTGCTCAAGCACCTGCGTTGTATAAGAACCATGTTGGATGGGATGAGGACTCTCCTCCTCACAAAATCCAGTTGAAGAATCAACCGACTGCACAAAGGCAGTACCCAGTTAAGCAAGAAGCTAAAAAACAAGTCAGGGAGATTTTAGATCAACTTGAATATCAGGGGGTGATTGAAACATGCACCTCTCAAATGAACAATCCTTTGTTTCCTGTCTCCAAACCAGACAATTCATATCGTCTAGTTTTGGACTACAGACACCTTAACTCATGTTGCAAAACATTTGCAGTACAAAATTTGCATAGTGCTGCACTAATGAATAACATCGTTTGGAAAAAATATAAAACGACATTAGACATTTCTAATGGTTTCTTTTGTCAAAACATTGCACCAGAAAGCAGGCACTTGACCGCTTTCTCAATATTTGGGTCGCAGAAAATTTTCTGCCGACTCCCACAGGGGTTCAAGAATAGCCCAGGATTATTTTCAGCCAGGGTAACAGAGTTACTACAAATGTATGATGATGAGGCATTATCTTATGTCGATGACATCTATCTAACAGACGACGACTTGGATACTCACTTGAAAAGAGTGAACACCATAATACTTGGGTTCGCAGCAGAGGGTTACAAATTCAACTTTAAAAAGTCTAGAATTGCCCATCTGACAGTATTATTTTTAGGATACGAGTTATCAAGTGAAGGAAAAAGCCTAGCGGACAACTTCTTAGAGAAGTGCGCTGTACTCCAAGCACCGAAAACACTGGAGAACTTACAATCGATTCTAGGCTTCCTGAATTTCGGAAGAACTTACATTCTAAATTATGCGGAGAGGGTTAAACCTCTCTACGAATTAATTAAACCTGATTTTAAACAAATCAACTGGACTCAAAAACACACAGAAATTTTGAGATCTTTGCAAACAGACATGTTAGCAAAAACAAGATTAGATACACGTGATAACACACGCAACCTTGTAATCCGAGTCATCCCAGGAAGATGCGGATTCACGTACCTGACCTCTAATGAGGGAGAAAAGGTACCAATTTCTATTAAATCTCACTTGTACACACAAGCAGAAAAAACATTCAGTCTCACAGAAAATACTGTCAAAGCAGTGCAAACTGCAATAGCGAATGAACGAGAACTAGCACATGGCAAAGGGATCAATGTCCTTACAGCGGAATCCGCCTTCGAGGAGCTATTCAGCCCAGTAAACCTGCCTACAGTGTCACTGGATCTGAAATGGATACAGTGGGAAAATTCTCTTGCTGCGGACGACGTGAAATACTATTTTGCTCCGCAATTCAAAAAACTGAATGATTTAACTTATGAAGAAGAATATCCTCTGCCAATCGAACTTCTGCCTCTCCCACAGTACGCCTGTATAATCTACACAGACAGATTTGTACAGCACTACAACGTAGAAAATAAAACCTGCGATGCAGCCTGTGCGATTGTTAAAGGTCGCTGGCTGTGCGGTAAATTCAGACCGAAAATAACAAAAACTAAATCAGTAAGAATCTGTTTGGTTCAAAGAACTGACATCAGATCTTTAAAGATGGCGCTTGAAAATGCAGATCGAGAATTCCCGACACTAATCGTGTGCGATTCGCATTATTGCGTCAACTCTTACAATAATAAATTACAGAGCTGGGTTCAAAATGGTTACAAAGATGACACAGGTGCCACAATCAAGCATAAATTGCTTTGGAAACAAGTAGCTCTTTTACAGAAAGAACTACAAACGACTCACGTGATACACACTCTGAGTCATCAACGTGATGGCGTTCACGTTGCAGGGAATTCATTGGCTAATACAGCCACAGCGGAAGCAACTAAACCGGCTTCCGTAGCCACAAAAAAGCGTTCAGAAAAATACATAGACGGGGAAACCATGCTGGCAGTGAAAACGTCCGTAAAAGGCGACTGTGCAGCACTACCCGTGAACTATCCACTCAATTATGCATACGTAATCGATGCAAACTCCGTTCCTTTTGCTCGAATCCCTGGAGTGGGGGATAGAGTGATTCCAAACACGAACAGGAGAAAGTTATTAATAGCAGACGCACACATGGGTGAAGGTCCAAGGCACATTCAGATGAGGGAATCTCTGACTGAATTGCAATCAGTATACTGGTGGCCGGGGATGAGCGTGCAACATCAAATATATGTAAAGAACTGTCCAGACTGTGACAGGGATCGCAGTAATGAACCGGTCCTGACTATTACCCAGTTACCGTTTGTAGACAGGGTATTGCTGTCTACATGCCATCCAGCATCCTATTAATCAGTTAAGACAAAATCCACTTAAAAAATGTGGCCCCAGCGCTCGGCTGACGCCAGAACGGTTATAAAAGATCTGCGAGTCTTTATCGGCACATACGCAATTGCCATGTTCCATTCTGACCAGGGTCCTGCTATCAGCTCTCGAGCTTATAAGGAGGCCATGGCCAGCATGGGTATTGAATTGCGGTATTCTTGTCTGTCGCACCCCGAAGGGAATAGTGTGGTAGAAAGAAAAAAACGGGACATAAAGCAATCTATAACTGCGAAGGTATTAGGTTCGGGTGCTGGGTGGGTCAAACATTTAATAAGTGTCCAGTTAAGTCTTAACAATTTGCCAAGAAATTCTCTAAAAGGTTTCAGCCCATACGAACTATTGTTCGGAACTAGAATGCGAATTCAGGACTTAGATAGTCAGGTATCAGTGGTAGAAGAAAAGAAAAAAGAATTTGAAATCAAAGATCGTTTGGCTGTTTTACAGGACTTGAATGAAACAAGAAAATCCTTAAGCAACATAAACTTAAAGCAACAGCCAGCTACCACTGACGAGGCACCACCAGCCCCAGCAAGGCCTGTCTGGATTCCAATGATTGGGGATCTAGTCAGAGAGAAAATAGCGGTGAAGAAGGAATTTGGGCCTTCTTACAGAAAAGCAGTACCTGTCTTAGCAATCAACGGAACAAGATCAGTAGTACTACAGCCCCTTGCTGGTAAAAAGGAGAACAGAGTTGTATCAATCGACCTGGTAAAACCACAAGCATGTGGCCTATAATCAACAGTAGGCCCAGTGGACTCCCAAGAAACAACAGAATACCCAAATTTGCAACAATCCAAGAGGTTCAAACTGAGAGACTAATCACATTTGATAAACCTGCAGTGCACAGAGAGGGACTATGCAATAATGCCATGGAACTCGTGCCTCTTGAAACACAGATTGAAACAGTTCGTCATGAAACACCAGTCTATGATGATGTGGCATCAGAACGTGCTACCCAAAGACAAATTGAGAATACAATTCCAACTATTGACAGAACTGCCTCTGGCTACTTCATCAATTTCGATAACTTTTCTGAAGATCCAAGTAATCCCGAAGTGATGCCGGAAACAAAGACTTTTAAAGAAAAAGCAACAGAACTCTTTCATCAAATCAAAGAAGTATATCTGGATGCACCATTGATTGAGCATTGGATCATTTCAGGGGTATTCATACTCCTACTATGCCTAATTTTAGTTTTAATTTTAGGAAGGTTTATTACAATACAATGGACACAGCAAGTCAGAACATCAACTTAGTCCTGAAACCACACAAGTCGTCTCACATCGAGAAAAGAGAACTGTCATCAGTGAATGTCACAGCCATTCCAATACCCGGTGGGGTAGTATGGGACAAGACTGACTATGAAATTTATGGCCCGGTCGAAATCCTGAAGTATCCTCATCAATTCAGGGTTTCATTAAGTGACTTTGTAAAACCTAGTACATTCTCTGATGATTGGGATTTTGAAAGTATTAATAATATGATGTCTGATTTAGTAATGTCAGCTAGATTCACAGATCATGATTATTTACAAGGTTCATCTAATTATGAAAATATGTATTGCTTCTCACATTATGATGATCATTACTTACATAAATCTGCACAGCCTAGAAATGTTTTTAAGTATAACCAATGGGAACATTGTGCTACACCACCGAAAAGTAGTTCTAAAACATTCTATGAGAAATTCAAGTACTTCTCAGGGTTTAACACCAGTGATGCAGAAACGTTTTATTATAAACTGTTAGATAAAACAGGATTGAAAACAATGCTGACAAATACTAAATTGATATATTCAGAAGCATTGTATGAAAAAATGATGAGATTTGGTTTTGATTATTGGAAAAATAACATTGAAACAAAAACAATCTGGGGTACAAAAGATTGGCAGGTACAAGGCCTAGAAGCATTATTTCGAGCCTGCATGATCCCAGAACAAATAATGTTCTTAAATGACACAATTCAACAAACAACCGTCTTGGCCTAGCTAAGATTAAAGACCTTAACAAACCGTCTATTCCAAAGCCAATACCTGATAATGCAACCACAGATATTGTGTTAGACGTAACACAAATTTTACATTTAAACAAAACACATCCTGATTGGAAAAAGTGGTTAATCTGGCCTACTGACACAAATAACTGTCAAGATAGATTCCTGAATAACACACAGGGGTTAACAATGACCAGACAAGACCCTAGATACTCCCAGAGACAACAACCAGGGATAGTAACAACATACAGTGTAGGGAAGCTGTGCCTTGAATGGCTAGAAACATCCACACTGGCAGAAATTAAGCAACACTTATCTTTACTTAAAGATGGTGCTGATTTGCGCGATTTCATTCTGGGACCACGCAAACAGCGTCATAAGCCTTTCATAGCTACCAGTATATATGCGGCTTACAACGAGGCTTGGAAAGTCACACAAATTGAAACAGCTGAAAAAATACGAGAAATTGATCGTATTCATTTGGAAAAATCACTTTCTGTTGTGGACAATGGGTTAATGACTCTGTCCTCCAGAATATATTCACTTGACAGTATTGTATCATCTGCCATAGATATAATAGACAAAGACTTGCTAATGTTACAGCATGGCCAGTCACAATTGCGTTCTATCGTACAGTTAGGCTGGACGCTGCAAAATCTTCGTTCAGGCTATGTGCCTTGGCGTGTAATCAACACAACCTCATTGTTTTCCATCTTTAACCTTACTGATAAACAAATCAGCTTGGCACAGAAAGGAGCAGACTATACAATCCAGAGCATCGAAAAACTTGAGAGATTACCATTGACAATGTCAGAAAGTCCTGTCATTGAATGTATAATACACAGGATTATCACAATTCCGATAACAACTTTCCGATTTAAAAATTGCCTTGAATACATACCTACTGGCCAGTATGAACGATTGGGTAAAGGGTACATTAAGTCAACATGGAAATTACCATATACACACAATTGCTACAGTGACAACAACAAAAATGTATTTCTTAGTGGTGAAAATTGCAAACATTCACTAAGCGGTATACTTTTGTGCCAGGGTATTAATTTACACGGGGCCTGTGAAGGAAATTCAAACAACCTTTCATGCCACCAACATGTCACACCTTTAACGCAGATAGAGCCTTTCTTTAGGCAACTCTCGAACGGGAGTTACATTCTAATAGCGGATCACAGCTGTTGTGGCCTTTTGCCAAGGAAAGCATATCTCGTCCACGTAAATTCCATGGTCACTTGTTGTATGCAAGCTTTGTTTCCAAACGGCCCTGGAGACTTCGAGACTCCCTTATGGCCTCGTCTGAATTTCTCTTCTATACGAATTGATACTTTAAGCAGAATGAAGTCTGTACTTTTACAGACAACAGTGCCCATCACGTCATCAAAAGAGACGTATGATCTCCAAGTTGCAAGGACGGCTTCGGAGATACATGACCTTTTATCAACAAATTGCCCCGTGCATTTCACAGAAATGCTTAGCCAAATTCTTAACATGTCTAGTGCCATAGGCATCCCAGGCGTATTTAAGACCATTTTTTCGGGTCTATTAACACCATTCAGAGCAATTCTGGGAATCATTCCCAATTTTGACCATTCTGTTTTTGGCGGCATCCCCCTTATTTTGGGACTTGTAGCAGGCATTTTATTTTTGACCCTCCTGCTTCGATATGGCAAGCCAAAGCTCAGACATGACTCCGGCAGCAATGGAAGAAACAATCCTAGCAATACGCTACCAGGACCGGAAAACTAGAGTCCTTGGATTGGCCAGGCTGAGAGATCTAAACATGACCTGGTTCCTTTCATTCAGACCTATATGGCAATCCTGCATCTTACCTGTGCTTCGATGTATGCTATGCGGAGATGAATGCGGGTTGGACACCTGTCTTGCACTTCCATCAGCTGTACCAATGGATATCGATACTTTGCTAAGTCCAGTAACGGCTCACGCATTGTGTTGTCCCCAGCGGCTACCAACCCTGATGACGGCATTCGTTGAGACTCCTGTGCTACGACTAGGTGGTAACAGTGGAGCGAGAAACAAAAGCAGCATCACCCAGGTACGACAATCTGTGAGCATTGCTGATCCAGTCTTTGATGACAGCAATCACTCTCACACCTGCCAAGTTACAGCGTTATCGAACTTGGTCGAACTGTCACCTGATTTTGTAGACCAGTTCTTTGAGAGCCTGTCTGATATGATGTTCTCCCCTGAAAAAAAACAATAATTTTGGAAAAGCATTCCGACACTCAGCATTCCCATGAACTCTGAATTCGGCCTTCAGTTTTGATCAACAAAACTACTGGAACTCTATTCCCCCGTTCAACATGAACAATTTTTTTAGATTGAACTTTTTCAAAATATTTACCTTTCTTTGGCACGAAATTCTTTGCTTAAAGTAGACCTATTCATAAAGAACAGACCTTCTATTAGGTAAATCTAGAGACATAATAACTTTACACCAGCCTCTGGCACAATTTACAACAAAATGCATTTATATGTGATGAAATTATCTCGCCCTTCTTTTCTGTATTAAGAGATATTTCATGTGTAATTTTTTCGCAAAATCGTTCACTGATTGCATATGCTATAATTTTTGAATGATTCCTATGCTTAAAGACGTACAGTACCGATACTTCATGTATTTCAAAATGCGCCATTTAAAATGCGGAAATTTATTTTGGGGTGGGCAATGTTACACATGCATCCTATTGCTCTATTTTTTAGTAATTTGATGGACATAAATTCGTGGAGTTAGTGTCGCGTTCAAATCTAGGACCCTGATCAATACTGTGACCTTATGCCCCTATACGGCTATAATCCCTTTGTACCCCTATATTGGCATAACCAATCTAATGCAATATTCAGAAACTCGTCTCTGGCCTCACACGGTCAGAGCCACATTTCAGAATCTCTTCCTCTGCAGTTTCCTCTGCAGCTCATTAGTGCAAATGATACAGCACAATCCACTATCTAAGATTCCTAGATTAACACTCCGAGTTCTTCAACAAGATAAAACTCAGCAACCTGGGAAATCCCCGCTTGCTATGTTTTGATTAGTAATAGAACTCTAATGAGCACTGAGAGACGATCACTTCCTAGTGACATCTTTATTGACGTCTTATGTCCAAAAACTTACGTCAAACCAGGCACCTTTCAGGTATAAATATTACCAACGTTGCCTTAAGCAAACGCTGCCTCGATACTATCGCTGCCTCGCTGATGCTAACGCTGTCTCAACGAAATCGGCGAAAGATGGTGTGGTGAACACAGGAGCAGAACAGCTGTCCCTTGCAGAGCCCAGCAAATGCAAGCTGCACACGGACGCTGCCCCTCCTCCTCCTCGACGCGCTGAGAGAGAGACGCTGTCTTTTCTCCTGCCGAGAAAATCCAGCTCCGGCGTTTCCAGCCTACTCTTGCGAGTGACTGGGATATAAAGTCCTGGAAGGAGATACAAGACCTCCAACATTCTATTCCAGAGGTATGGTGTTGACTAAACCCTTAGAGAGAATTCTTGAAGCAAACCTTGGCAAACCCAACTTAACTTAAACTTGCTACTTACTCCCATCCACGTGTTAGGCTTAGGTTAGGTACACTGGGGTAGGAGTAGTTAGAAGCACCAGTTGAGTATGTTAGCCTAATGTATATATGAATGTAGGTCAGGTAAACCATTGTATGGCTAAGAAACCATATCAATGCTTTTACAGTATTATTTCATGATACTGATCTTACTGTACGCACTTTTTATAATAACTAGTCTTGCAATTGTGGCAATTCATTTCTCTTGTATGAGAAGAAAGACTGTTCAATAAATAATACCTTTTATTGAAAACGCCCGTCTCTCTATTCTCTGCATTTCAGTGAAAGTAATCTGCACAAAACTGACTGAGTAAAATAACTGTCTATTGTTTCACACAACTCTAGAGATTGACTCTTATTCTAAGGAGCAAAGTTGTCATGTTTGCACGGTTGTTGGAAAACTGAATCCCTTCTTGTCTGTACCAGGGAAGCTGATCACTTCTTATTCAGTCAAGAAAGTTTCCAGTGACCTCTGAGCTAGTTGGTAACAAACCCAATTAAGTTTAGCATAGTCAGTAGAGACCTGCAAGATCCGCACTTCTACGTCTATACTACTGTTTATGTTATTCCACTGCGCAGGGCCTATTGGGAAAATAGGAACTACACTACAGCAGAGGGGAGAAGAGTGCAAGGGGGATGGTTATGAAGTAAAAAATGTGCCCCCCGGAAACATTTCTGCGGATGCCCATGGCAACGCACACTACTTTGTGAGAGAGAGTGGAGAGAGAGTGGAGTGAGAGAGAGAGTGGAATGAGAGAGAGAGTGGAGTGAGAGAGAGAGTGGAGTGAGAGAGAGTGGAAAGGAGTGAGGGAGAGTGGAGAGAGAGTGTAGCAAGAGAGAGTAGAGCAAGAGAGAGAGTGGAGAGAGAGAGAGAGAGTGGAGAGAGAGAGTGGAGAGAGAGTGGAGAGAGAGAGTGGAGAGAGGGAGAGTAGAGAGAGAGAGAGTAGAGAGAGAGTGTGGAGAGCAAGACAGTGGAGAGCAAGAGTGGAGAGCAAGAGTGGAGAGCGAGAGTGGAGAGAGAGTGGAGAGAGAGAGTGGAGAGAGAGCGAGTGGTGAGAGAGTGGAGAGAGAGTGGAGGGAGAGTAGAGAGAGAGAGTAGAGAGAGAGAGTGGAGAGAGAGAGTGGAGAGAGAGAGAGTGGAGAGAGAGAGAGTGAAGAGAGAGAGTGGCGAGAGAGAGAGTGGAGAGAGAGAGAGTGGAGAGAGAGAGAGTGGAGAGAGAGAGAGTGGAGAGAGAGTGGAGAGAAGGAGTGGAGAGAGAATGGAGAGAGAGTGGAGGGAGACAGTGGAAAGAGACAGTGGAAAGAGACAGTAAAGAGAGACCGTGGAGAGAGACCGTGGAGAGAGAGTGGAGAGAGAGAGTGGAGAGGGAAAGAGAGTAGAGAGAGAGGGAGTAGAGAGAGAGAGTGAAGAGAGAGAGAGTGGAGAGAGAGGAGAGAGTGGAGAGAGAGAGTGGAAAGAGAGAGTGGAGAATGAGAGTGGGGAGAGAGTAGAGAGAGTAGAGAGAGTGAGAGAGAGTGGAGAGAGAGTGGAGAGAGAGAGAGTGGAGAGAGAGAGAGTGGAGAGAGAGAGTGGTGAGAGAGTAGTGAGTGGAGAGAGAGAGAGAGAGAGAGTAGAGAGAAGGGAGAGGGAGAAGGAGAGTGGAGGGAGACCGTGGAGAGAGAGAGTGGAGAGAGAGTAGAGAGAGTGAGAGACAGCGGAGAGAGAGACAGTGGAGAGAGAGACAGTAGAGAGAGAGACAGTGGAAAGAGAGACAGTGGAGAAAGAGACAGTGGGGAGAGAGTGGAGAGAGAGAGTGAGTGGAGACAGAGTGTGGACAGAGTGCGGTGAGAGTGGAGAGAGAGAGTGGAAGAGAGAGAGTGGAGAGAGAGAGAGTGGAGAGAGAGTGGAGAGAGAGAGAGCGGAGGGAGAGAGTGGAGAGAGAGAGCGAGAGAGAGTGGAGAGAGAGGAGAGAGAGTGGAGAGAGAGTGGAGAGAGGAGAGAGTGGAGAGAGTGGAGAGAGAGAAGAGAGGGAGAGTGGAGAGGGTGGAGAGAGAGAGAGTGGATAGCGAGAGAGTAGAGAGAGAGAGAGTGGAGAAAGAGAGTGAGAGAGAGAGTGGGGAGAGAGAGTGGAGAGAGAGCGAGTGGAGAGAGAGAGTGGAGAGAGAGAGAGTGGAGAGAGAGAGAGATAGAGAGGAGAGAGAGAGAGTGGCGAGAGGAGAGAGGTAGAGAGAGAGTGGAGAGAGAGTGGAGGGAGACTAGAGAGAGTGAGGGACTGTGGAGAGAGAGACAGTGGAGAGAGAGAGAGTGGAGAGACAGTGGAGAGAGAGTGGAGAGGGAGAGAGTGGAGAGACAGTGGAGAGAGAGACCGTGGAGAGAAAGACAGTGGAGAGAGAGACAGTGGAGAGAGTAGGGAGAGAGTGGAGAGAGAGTGGAGAGAGTGGAGAGAGAGTAGAGAGAGTGGAGAGAGAGTAGAGAGAGTGGAGAGAGAGTAGAGAGAGAGAGAAGGGGGAGTAGAGAGAGAGAAGGGAGAGTAGAGAGAGAGAAGGGAGAGAGAGAGGAGATAGAGTAGAGAGAGTGAGAGGCAGTGGAGAGACAGTGGAGAGAGAGACAGTGGAGAGAGAGAGAGAGACAGTTGAGAGAGAGAGACAGTGGAGAGAGAGACAGTGGAGAGAGAGACAGTGGAGAGGGAGAGTGGAGAGAGGGTGGAGAGAGACTGGAGAGAGAGTAGAGAGAGTGAGAGAGTGGAGAGACAGTGGAGAGAGAGTGGATGGAGAGACAGTGGAGGGAGAGACAGTGGAGAGAGAGACAGTGGAGCTAGAGTGGACAGAGTTGAGAGAGAGAATGGAGAGAGAGAGAGAAAATGGAGAGAGAGTAGCGACTGACTGACTCAGAGTCTGAATACTGACTGACGGAGAGACTGACTGACTGAGAAATTGACAGAGAGAGACAGACTGACTGACTGAGAGAGACTGACTGACAGACTGACAGAAAGAGAGAGATAGAGAGACTGACAGAGAGAGAGAGAGAGACCGAATGACTGACAGACTGACAGAGAGAGAGACTGACTGACTGACTGACTGAGAGAGACTGAGTGACAGAGAGAGAGAGAGACTGACTGACTGAGAGAGAGAGACTGACTCATTGAGAGAGAGAGAGAGAGAGAAAGAGAGAGACTGTGATGGAATTGGGGTCACCGTGTGTATGAAGCTATGCAATGCCTCTTAAGATTGCTATTGTCTACCAATAAAAATGTATTATCAAAATGTACTCTTTGTAGTTATATCTGCTTTTGAAATACTGCATTGTCGCTTTGTCTAATGTTTTAAAATTGAAACGAGAGGGAGCAGTGGGCCTGATGTTGTATATCATGACAGGAGTCTGCATCAGGAAACCCACCTACAATTGGGCAAACTTCCCTGGTGTACTGATGGAAGGGACCCTGTAATGAATGGACCACCACCAGACTAAGCCCAACCTTTAACTCCACCATCCAGTGTTACTTATAATGGCTGTAAATGGTGACAGTGGCGTAACAATCGCCCTGCATCCCCTGCAGTATGGTGGGTCGCTGGCCTGAGAGCTCTAGAATGGCACGGAGGATGGGAGGGGGGCCCCCTCCATGTAGTTTTCAGGGGAGCCCCTTCAAGTTTCGTTACGCCACTGTGTATTAGTGATTATATAAGAGCGTAAGTATGTATTAGTATCTGTATGAATAAATGAAGTGGTGTGTGTATAACTGTGTAGGTGAGTAAATGGAACTGTGATTGATTCTTTGCATGACTGACTAGGATGAGTGCATGACTGACTAGGATGAGTCCATGACTGACTAGGATGAGTGGTGGGGTGTGTAAGTGTCTGTATAGGTTTATGAGTGCATTTGGTAGTGTTGTATTGATCAGTGACTGCATGTATGAGTGATTGTATGGGTAAACAAGTGGATGTCTGTGTAGAACTAGGAATCAGTGAGTGCGTATGTAGTAACTGGTATTGGTGTGGCGATGGTTTTAAAAATGGTAGTCTGTATTTTACGGTGTGTGTATCAAATGTTATATTAGGGTGTGAGGAGGTGCATCAGATTTTCACATGGATGATGTCATCAGTGATGTCATTTGAGATATCATCAGTGATGTCATCAGTGATGTCACTGACCATGTCATGAATGATGTAATATGTGACGTCATCAGCAGTGCATTGCAGGGGCGCGAGTTATAGTTAGCTGAACTAACTATAACGGGGGAATTTCTATGGTTTTATACGAGTCAAATGTCCAACTAACTATAACGTGCCTGGAACCTATGTGGGGACTGCCGGTGACACAGAGGAGAAGCTCTTCAAACACACCGAGCGTGCAGCAAGAGCTGTGGGCTGTGGACGAACGGGCACACCTCCGCACTGGGCAGACAGCAGCGCGGTTGGCAGAGAGGGACAAACACTGCACTGTGGAGAAAGTGCACACTGGGCAGAGGCGAGCACTCTACAGAGAGTGGACAAAGTGCACTCTGAGCAGAGAGCAGCACTCAACCACTGTGGAGGCAGCAACACCCTGGGCAGAGGCAAGCACTCCACGCCGTGGAGAAAGTGCACGCTGGGCAAGGGTAGCACTCAACCACTGTGGATGCAGCAACACCCTTGGCAGAGGCCAGCACTCTACAGAAAGTGGAGAAAGTGCACCCTGGGCAGACAGCAGCACTACACTGTGGAGAAAGCAGCGAGCTGGTGGAGACCATCCTTCCACTGTGGTTAAAGTAGCGCTTAAAAGAGAGCAGCGCTCCACTGTGAACACACAAGCCCTCACCCACCTTGGAAGGTTCAGCACAGACATACAGAGCATCAGTCTGGGCAGAGACCAGTCCACCTCCACTGTGAACAGAACAGCTGTGTGGGCAGAGCAGAGGCCAGCACACCTCCATTGTGAACACACCAGCCCTCCCCTGCACAGGGTCGGATTAGCATACATCCACTTTGCACAGCACAGCCACCTCCCACTGAAGGCATGCCGGCACACCTCCACTGTGTGTAGATAGCACAGGAATCTGGGAAGAGATCAGCTCTCCTTCACTGGACACGGGCCAGCACTCCTCCACTCCACTGTGGAGAAAGCAGTGCGCTGGGCAGAACGGCCGCACTCCAGTGTGCGCAGAGTTGCATACTGTGCAGCCTTCTGGATGTACTAGCTGCTTCTCCTGTGGACAGGATTGTCTAACTCCAGTCTGGGGAGACCAGGACAGGAGGCAGAACAGCAGCTCTTCATGGCGGACAGGCCAGCCAACATCTACTGTGTGCAGAACAGCAGAGGGGGCGAGGATCACACGTTGACTGTGGATGAACCGCCCCTCGAGCGTGCGTAAAGAGCACACCTTCACAGACTGCCAGACCAGGAGCTGAAGGGCGCTGCACCACATGTAGCTGGAAAGATGCCAGTCACATATCTGCACGCAGATCCCCACAGCGAACAGACCACCCCCACATTAAAGTGGGATCGCTCAAGTCCATGTGGACAGTCCACCCCACAACCAGGGACAAGCAGTTCTACCTAAATTGACCTACAGGCATCAGCTGCCTCTGCATCCGGCTGTCCCGAGACCTCTTCAAGGGCAGATAGGGAAGATATCTGACGTACCAAGGCCAGACATCCGATCGCATCCAGGCGCTGCAAGATAACTCAGACACAGCTGGAGAGCGATCTGCCTGCGCCCAGCTGCGCCGATATCTGCTTACACCCTCGGCGGGGAGACCTGCCACGGAAATGTTCCTCACAGTTAAATGTGCTGACTTTTTCTCACAGCTGACTGTCCCTTCCTGGGCGACGGTATTTCTGACCTAATTATCCCTCGCAGCTGTTTAATTACAAGAGCTAATTGTCCCTCCCAGATGATTTTCACTCAATCAGAACACAGGTGGCGTTTGGTCTCTGGAAGAATCCTCTCAACACATAAATTACTTGGAACTCACAGCTGGTCTTTACGCTTTGATGAGCTTCAAACACTCTCTTCAAGGGAGGTCGGTCATGTTAAAGATGGACAACATGTCTGCAGTATAAATCGTCTAGGGGGCACCAAATCTGCGGACCTCTCGAATTTGGCCCAAAAACTTTGGATATTCTGTCTGGAACACAAAATCGCTCTGAAAGCAGAATACCTTCCAGGGAAAAACAACATCTCAGTGGATAGGAACTCCAGATTCCTCCTAGACCACAGCAATTGGAAACTCAATGTTTCCGTTTTCAAGTGTCTGAACAAGATTTGGGGTCCCTTGGAAATAGATCTATTCACAAGCAGACTAACATTTCAACTGGAAAAATACTTCAGCTGGATGCCCAATCCCGGAGCTTTAGCAGTGAATGCCTTTCTCCAATCCTGGAAGGACCGCAGGGCCATGATCCAAAGGGTTTTACAAAAAGTGAGGCTCGAACAATGCTCCCTTGTTCTAGTAACTCCCTTCTGTCCTTCTCAGGCTTGGTTCCCCACAACTCTGGTACTGGCTTGCGACCCCCCTTCCTAATCCCTTCCCTGGATTATCTCCTAACAGACGTAGATGGTGGAATTCACCCTCTAATCCAGACAAGGAGTTTGAATCTTCTTGCTTGGAGAGTATCAGGAGATTTAATGAGATCGCAGGACTTTCGTCTGCAGCTTCAACTCTCCTCTCAGAGTCATGGTCTCCAGGCACCCACTACAGATCCAACAACATTTGGAGAACCTGGGTTCGTTGGTGCGAAGAAAGGAACCTGGAATCCCTTTAGGCACCTATTGTTGATATAGTTAATTTCCTTAACGAACAATTTGATGGAGGTCTTAGATAGAGAACCATCAATTGCTGTAGATCAGCAATCTCTGCTGGTCATACCCTTGTGAATGGTAAAACGGTGGGTAAAAACATTATCATTTGTAGAGTTATGAAGAGCATCTGTCTAAGAAGACCCCTAAAACCAAAATATGATTCCCTTTGGGGCGTTAAACTAATTTTAGACCTTTTCACTAGTTGGCCTGATAACACTCTCTTAAACAGAAAATACCTCTCAATCAAACTTGCTACTCTTTTGTGTCTGATTTCCTGTCGTAGAGTCTCCGACGTCAAAGCTTTAGGCATTTCTAATAGGTCTTATAACATGTTTGTTGTAAAATTAGAAATTTATAGAAGAACTGAGACTATGTCCGACTCAATTTTCTATCCTCGCTTTGACTCCTGCCCTAAACTTTGTGTGGTTGATTGTTTAAGAGAGTACGATCACAGAATGTCTGTTCTCCGACCCCCTGATGTCAAACAGTTACTTATTTCTTTTGTTAGACCACATAAAGCTATATCTTCTATCTCCATTGCTAGATGGATTAAAACTGCTGTGAGTTTAGCAGGCATCGATTTACGTAAATATCAGGCTCACTCTCCTAGAGGTGCCATGGCCAGCAAATCCCTTTGCTCTGGTGGTAAGTTGGATGCCATTCTTAAAGCTGCTGATTGGTCGAATGCTAACACCTTTGCTCGACATTACTGTAAGCCTATCGAACATATGTCTGATGTAGTCTTACAAAGCTACTAACATGCATAATGTAGCCTCCGTTCTTATAATGAAATTGCAATTCTCCTGTTACCATGACTAGAGAATCCGGATTTCATTAAAGACACGGAGGCTCACATTATCCCGCCCATCCCTCCCTGGGATATGTTCTATTGTATTTACTTGCTCTTCTGTTTACAGTTCTAGTATAGTAATCTGTATTACTTATTTACTATCTTGTTTACAGTTCTAACATATTGATTCATATTTCTACTGTGATACCAAATTTTTATTGTCTTATTTATTTGGTTTTCCTCCAAAATTTACTTTTTCTCTCCTTTCAGTTAATCCTTCTTAATTACCAGATGGTTGGATCCTTCTACAGTTCTCCCATCTTCAAATTTTTTCACCTGAGGATCTTTTGAAGTTCTTTGGACATTTTGAAGTTTATTGTATTTTACGGACTTCTCTGTATTTCCACATTTAAAAGAGGCAGATTCATGTTGGCTCATGTCCTTTATCTATTCTGAATGTTCTTTTATGGAACCTTTTTATTATGATGTATGGGGCTGCTTAGAGACTGCATTAAAAGAATATACATAATGTGAGCCTCTGTGTCTTTAATGAAATCCAGATTCTCTAGTCATGGTAATAGGAGGATCGATATTTCACATTAACCCTTAAATCACACACATTCAAAGTTTACAGGGCACCCTGACTTATGTTCTGACTGACCCTACAAATCCTGCCTTGTCCCTCAGTACAAGGAGCTTAAAAGAACTGATACCACCAGCACATTAACAGACTCCTAACTCCGGAAAACTCACAAACTTGAATCTCACAATTCAGGAGCAAACCCCCTTTGTAAGTGGTGTCAAATTGTGGAATAAGGCTAAAATCAAGGTTCAGTGCCCCCCTCAGAGCCACTGCACCTGCTACACCAAAGAAAGCTCTGTCCCCGGTTTGGGCTAGCTGCAAATGGTTTGTAGTGATTGTCAAGGGATGGTCTTGTTGCAGATAGAATGTAGTGAGGTAAATAAATGCAGCTGTGCAATATTTCAAGTGAGGTTTGGTAAGGCAGCGCATGGGTTGCGATACATAAAGTTTGTGTGAAAATGACTTTCAGTGATTGGTGGGAGTTGGGTTGACTGCAAGGAGCCGGTTGTTGGATCAAGCTGACTGCGTAATTTTTGCATGGGAGGGTTAGACTGGCAGCACAACGCTTTCGTACAATTGCACTGAACATTAAATGTGGTTTCCTCAGCACAGTGACTGTAGTGAGGTTTGGTCTTGCACTAAGGATTTGTGGTTTGATTTAGGTGCACTGGGTGTGAAGCATGGTTTGACCTGAAAGCACAGTGGCTGCAGTGTGGTATGGACTGACTGTTTGTTAAGTGTTTGTGGGTTTATCTGGCTGCACCAGGTTTGAAGTGTGCTTACATCAGCACAGTGAGGTTTGGGAAGGGTCTTTGTTTAAATCTGACGAGTTTGGTAGAATGAGTGACCTTACCGCGCAGCTTCTGATCCGGGCTCATCTGCTCTACAATGGCTTTTACATCCCTCCACGTGGACCCTTCATTGTACCTCTTGCCCCGATGTTCCCAGACATCACTTCACTCACCACCAGTGGCTTCTTCATGGTGAGCCCTGTGCAGGGCTGCTCAGGTTGCGCTCACCGGGCACCCCCTATGCCTCACGCCTTCCATTGTATGCTCTCCGCCGATGTGGTGCTCCGGGAAGAGTGAGGATCTGAATTCTGCTCACTGAGCTGCTGGGGCTGAGCTGCAGATTGAAGGCAGCGTTCAGCAGCACTCTCTTTAGGCTTCCAGTGATATCCACACACACAGCCACCTCCCGTTGTCTCTGCTGTGTCCTAAAGCCCTCCGTCGCCATCCGCTTCGGTGTTTCATATACACACTCACCCCCTAAGCAAGTGTTACAGCAAAGCATGTTTCCAAAAGCATACCATCATGCGGGTGTGCCTTACCTAATGACAAGGGTTAATTACCTCACGTGCCTTTTCTTTGGCCAATGTAAAACGCAGAAAAAACAGCAAGTTTAGAAGCCAGACTCACTTGAACATGGCATGCGCGCCTTTAAATTCCCCGGCCTGCTCTTTCCCAATGGTGCTAATTGGACAGCATCAGGCTCCAGCCGGACCTCTTGCTGGACGCGGCTTTCCGCGACTCCCTTCTCTCACAAACTGCCCAATACTTTGACGATAATGCTGGTACATCATCCTCCCCTCAGATTGAATGGGACGCATTCAAAGTGGTAATCCGGGGACACTGCTTGGGCACACAGGGCCACATGCGGAGACAATTAGAGGGGGTCCTGACACGATTAAAAACTGAATTGCTGGACCACGAACGGGACGCGGTGGGAGGCGCAAGTGATCCCCTGACGGAAGCAAAAGCAGAACATGAACGCCTCCTGGAACGTTTATGTAGTCTCAATTTTGCTGCACACTCTGCCCGCACGCATCGCCAGGGCGACAGACCTGGCAAACTGTTAGCCTGGCTGATTGCACGGGCAGACAGCATGACCCCAATATCGGCGATACAAGTAGAAGGTAGGGGGTTACTCTACACACAACGCCAAATACACGAAGCATTCATAACTCACTACACAGATTTATATCGCTCCCGGCTCTGCGACCCACAACCTGACATAGCTGGATATCTCTCACCCCTACAGCTGCCTAATTTGACGGCTGCGCAACAGGAAGACCTCGGGGCACCACTTGCTCCTGAGGAACTTCGTGACGCCATCTTCAACCTGTCAAACGGCAAATCCCCTGGTCCGGATGGCTTACCCACCGAATTTTATAAGGCGAGCTCGGACATACTCATCCCCCAACTGTTAGATATACGCCGCGGCGGACTCCTTCCTCCCCCCCACGCTCAATGAGGCTAACCTCATTTCCTTACTCAAGCCCGGCAGAGATGGCGAGCAATTCATTGGGCTCTTACCGTCCTCTGGCCCTCCTCAATACTGATTATAAGATCCTTGCTTCCACCCTGGCCCGGAGACTAGCCCCCCTGGTCCCAACCCTGGTACACCATGATCAAAATGGATTCGTACCAACACGACATACCTCCTATAACATCCGCCGTCTATTCCGTATATAAGAATACGCACCACATCACTGGCCACGCGCCGGGTGCCTGGTGCTGGATATAGAGAAAGCATTTGACTCGGTAGAATGGCCATACCTGCGGGCGGTCATGGACAAACTTGAATTGGGGGACAGTTACGAGACAATGGTTGGCTTATTGTACCGTAGGCCCACAGTTCGGGTTCGCACTGGTGCGCTACTTTCCGATGCTATCCGCGTACGAAGAGGCACCAGACAAGGCTGCCCCCTGTCACCTTTGCTGTTTTCCTTGGCCATGGAACCCCTAGCCACAATCCTCTGGACCCGAGGAGCGGAGTGGGGAATACCGATGGCGGACGACCTCCATGTGATATCGTTGTACGCGGATGATCTTCTCCTCTACGTCAGAGACTTGACCAATGTCCCGGAATCCCTCGCCGACATTTTCCGCACCTTTGAGGAGATGTCGGGCTTGAGAGTAAACTGGGATAAGTCTGGAGCTTATTCCTTTGATCCGGACGCACCCGAGAGCGCGGTGTACATCGGTGGAGAAAGGCTACGATGGTATTCCACGACGTTCAGATACCTAGGAATCCACATTTACCGTAACCCTGCGGATATCTTGGAGGGGAACCTTATGCGAGCGCTCGCCTCCATTCGGGCGCAAATTGGATTTTGGAGGACTTTGCCCCTGAATGTGCCCAGCCGAGTAACGCTGGCAAAAATGATAGTCCTGCCGAGATTCTTGTATTACTTTGCCAATATACCGTCCTATGTCCCCAACAGGGTATTCCGGGACCTCGAGGTCCTATTCCGAGGCTTAATATGGAACACGGGCCGACCGCGGGTGGCGTTGAAGAAGTTGTACATGCCCACTGACTCGGGGGGTCTAGCGGTCCCCAACATGGAGCTGTATTATCTAGCGGCACAGATGCAGTGGGTGTCGAGATGGCTAAGCGGTAAGGACCTGGAGGACGCCGCCATGGATGTCACCACCTAGTCACAGTTACAAATGTGCACCCTGTTTGATCCATTGACCCGAGCTCCTCGCCCCCCACAACTGTACCTAGCAGTGGCACACAAGTGTTTTCTGAGATTCCTACGACTCACCCGAACGACAACATCGTATGCCCCGATACTCCCTCTGCTGGGCACCCCCATGGCAACTGGAGTACTGACGGACGCAGTGCTGAAGAAATGGTCCAATGTGGGCATGGAAACGCAAGGAGACCTATACGCTGACGGTGCCCTTCTCCCCTTTGTGACCCTCGCGGAAGATACGTCCTTCCCGAATGGACAATTCCTATTACACGCGTCTCTCGTGCCCAGGCGGCACGTTGACTGCCGCCTGGGGTGACATGACTGAGGAGCTACCGATACACCACTTCCTACAGTACCTCCATGTTATGGACAATGGCTCCCACATTGTGCACTGGCTAGCGCAAGCCCTCCTGATTCATACACAACCCTCCACCTCGCAATTGAGAGAGAAGTGGGTGACAGACAGGGGGAGGGATTGGACAGACAAGGACTGGGCGATGGTGCTGAATGGGCCGGTTAACATCCAGCGCAACCCCCGATTCAAAATCATACAACTCTACATATTGCACCGTGCCTATCTCACACCTGACAAGATAAATAGATACTTTTCAGTCACAGGTACTGCCTGCAGGCGCTGCTCCCTGGTAGATGCAGACCTCTTGCACATGCTCTGGCTGTGCCCCGGCATCCAGCAATATTGGGACGCGGTAACAGCGCTGCTTACACACTGCACCAACGAAAATGTGCCGAAAATATGGGAAGCCTGCATTCTAGGACTATACAAACGCACAAAGCTGAACAAAGTGCAGGACCGGTTCCGGGACCTTGGGCTGATCACAGCCAAATGACTGCTCACCAAGCGGTGGAAGGCCAACACACCCCCACATATACGACACTGGTGTATGTCCCTTACCAACTAGGCACGAGCGGAAAGTACAGTCCTACGGCGGGAAGAGACAGCAGGGCTCAGGAAATTCCCCATTGCACAATACTGGGACGACATCCTTCAATCCTTTCAACAGAAATGCCTAGAACAGGGGATCACTTGAAGAGATCCATGTCCGACCTCCGCACACACACACCAGGGATACTGCGGTGTGCGCCCGCTGCTCCCCCCTTCCCTTCCTTCCCCCCCCCTCCCCCTCTGAAAGAATAATACGAGCCGGGACGCACGCTGCTATGTCTCTGCTGCACTGCGAACAATACACTGCGCCCACGCTCCGGAACGCCTGAATCACGTACTCCACAGCCAGTCATAAAGCGCCCGACTCCCCGCCTCCGCTTCCATGTTTCGAGCCCTCACTATGCAACCTGGGCGCGACCGCCCCAACGGACCGCACCTTAAAGATGCCATCAATATGCCCTATGACGGAACCCCCTTCCCCCACCTAACCAGGCTAACCACATGACACATCCCACTCCCCGACCATCAGACCTACACTGATGCTGCACCGCTGCCCCCATCTCCCCTACAATGCACAGACACACCCACCCACAATCTGTCCCCCCCTTTGTACATACCCTCCCACGTTATGGTTTCAATACTTAACCAAGCTTTCTCAATTTTGTTAACAAAAACTTTGTGCGCGTTGCATGAGTAATTTTAGGCACCATGCTATAGCCGACATGTCAGACCCCCTCCTCACAAGCGCCGACAACACACAACGACACAAGAACACGGCCAAAGGGGAACGACTACCGCATGCACTACTAGAGGGCGGGCAGATAGTTCCGGATTGTATTTCACAATACCGGCTATCTCGCTCTAATCATCGTCGCTGAGAAACGTCACATACACAGGACCACTGAGAGCGACAGCCATGATTATGGCGGTTCCTGCCTAACGCTGCCGCCAACACGAGCCTCCCATCCTAGGCATAGTAAGCTGCACAAACGCTCGTCCATTAACACACTTGCGGCATTAAATTGATCCACTCCTTAACCTCGATGCCCCGCGTCCCCGTGGGAAAAAGAAACTTATTGATATACTCACCTACAATGCTTATTCATGGGAGCGGGCTACTATCCAAATGTTGACGATGATGACACACCACTGTTGCTCTACAAAATTATAAAACCCTACAGACCTGTTTATTTCTTGAGATATGTGAATTGCTGAATATCAGTGCTGTCAAAACTTTACGCCGCCGAACCTCAGGGTTGTCAGCCATACAGCTGTTTTCTGTGGTTATTGATCCACGAGGCTGGCCCGAGGGGTTGTAAGTTGTAAGCTGTGTATGATGCATTTTGTACAATAAAGGTCTTTAAAAAAAATAATTAAAAAAAAATTATAATAATTGGACAGCATCAGTGGGGACGAAGGCCGGGGCATCAGTAGAGTTTAACGCAAAACACGAGCCTGAACAGGAACAGAAGTGACTGTTCAGGTGGCTCAGTGAGTTTTTGGCAATGTCCCCGGGAACTGGCCCACCCGGGGGCTTAAATACAACGAAGCTTGCAAACGCGCGCTTCGTTTTTAAAAATTTTCTCGTCCGGATTCGCGCACCCAGCGCAAATTCAGACGATTTTTAAAAATATTTTTTTTTTTTCCCTGGGGGTCCTTGTAGGCAGGCCTTGGGGGTCAGGGTGTTTCTACCCTGCCCCCTTTTCTTGTTTTACACCTTTGTTTCCCTGTTTTCTTGTGCCTCGGTTACTGAGGCACAAGATGGCTGCCAACACTTCCTGGTTTGGATTGTTGACAGCCAATTAGAATAAAGCTCGTGGTCGGAAGGGTGCGCTGATCCTCCGTGCCTCTAAATATTGAAACTTTTTTTTATTCTCTCAGCAACTACTGAATGGATTTACACCATTATAAAAAGGGCGCTTTCTGAAGCAAGCACTACCTTTTTGCCAAATTTTGTGTAATTCCATTCAGCAGTTCGAGCTGTAGCCGTGTCTAAAGTTTCCTATGGGAAATGCTTTTTTCGACCTCTTCTGTTTTTTCTCTGGAACAACCGAACGGATTTACACCATTTAACAAAGAGTTCTTTCTGAAACAAGGGCTACCTTTTTTGCCAAATTTGGTGTAATTCAGTTCAGCGGTTTAGGTTGCAGCTGTGTCTAAAGATTCATATGGGAATTAACATTGAGAAAACACGTTTTGGGACCCCCTTTTTTTATTGGCCCCCGCTTACCGAATCACCCCGAAACTTTCAAAATAGGAGCTGACCGGAGTGCCTCACAAGTTTTGAAAATTTCGCAAAGATTCGTCAACCGGTGCCAAAGTTATTGGGAAAAGAAAAAATGCTTTTTGAATAGAAACAAGGTCCTAACTATAACTACCTACTGGCAACCGCCAGTAGGTAATATGTATATATATATATATATATATATATATATATATATATATATATATATATATATATATATATATATATATATACTTTTAGAAGGGCACCCTTTATGAGGGATGCCCTATTAAAATGTAGTCCAGAAGTAAGGGACACAGGTAATTGGCTGTCCAACAGAACAGGTTTTTATAAGTTCAGTACCTGTAGGGCGTGTAAGTTTGGTATTAATAAACAAGAATTCCTTGATGCTTTTTCCTCTACCCCGTGCAGAACCACAAAGGACTAGTTACCTGCAAGACTTACCATACTGTCTATGTATTAGAATGCACGTGTCAATTAAAGGACATAGGTAGTACCAAGCTCCAGGATTTATAATCGCTTTTTACAGCACTTACGTGCTATTGTAAATTCGGACTCTAGTTATCCAGTGGCATGTCATTTTAAATGAGTCCATCAGAATAACCTAAAAGATATGTTATTTTGTAATTGACGCGGTCCCCAGAACAATAGGAGGGGGCAATAGAGAGAAAAACTAGAGAGCCAGTATATTTTACAATTAGATACTAAAATGCCAAATGGTTTGAACACCGGAGAAGATTTGTACAATTTTTTATAATGTTAAATTCTGACTCTAAGCTGCTATTTTCTGTATTTTGAAATGATTTTTGATAAATGCTTCTTTTATGTATGAATGACTTTTATTGGGATTTTTAGCTTTACTTTTATCAGATTTTTACTGGTTTTACTGGATTTCTGGTTTTACTGTTTTTTATTCGGTGGGGTTCCGGTAATTGTTGTTTGTGCATGATTTTAGTATTTATTATAATTACTCTATTTACTAAAGGTTCAACATGTTGAATAATGTAATTTTTCAAGTCTGATCATTTTATGGTCCAATTCAGAGTTGTTTTTGCACATATTTATTACATATCAATAGAGTCCTGTTTATTTATTTTCTGTTTTGGATCTGATACTACATTTGCACTTTATGATCTGATGGATTCTGGCTTTAGGAAGTAATAATGCATTAAGCATTTTGTATTATAGTGAGTATATGAACTATTGGCGTCCTTTTCACCTGCTTGCTTGATTCATTTATTTATTATAATTAAGCAACGAACTGCTACGTGCTCTGCGAAGCCCCGCCCTCTCCGGAAGCCATCGCCGGTATTATGGCACGCTGGCTTTTCATTCTCGTAGCGGGGAGCACAGAGAGGAGCGTAGGTAGACTGCCCTTAATCCACGGCGAAACTGTAAGTATTTTCAGCCGCATTTCGCACCGCTCATCAGTTTAACACGAACAAGCTGATAAGCCTCCCGCATCCTCTCTAAGCACTATTCAGTTTTGGCGAATGGTCTAATTCATTGTTACGGGCGGCATCCCGGCCCGTCTCTTGATTTATTTACCACAGATTATGTTCTCCCAATGAGATAACCTTCCCTCTGCCCCCACGAAGCATGTCAGACTCACAATAGGAGTAAGATCCCTTCCCGTGATTTTATGTGTGTTCGTCCTGTGTTATAACACTAAATGCATGCATTTATGTTCAGCTCACGATATTGCTGGTGAGCTTGGATGGGTCACCTACCCATATTTTGGATGCGAGTGACTTATCTAACTATAAATACTGCCACCATGCACTACATTGATCCAGTGTGTCTGAGTGAGCGAAAGTAGGCTACCATATATCAACTGTGAGCCTCCACTATATGACAAACACGCATTTTTATGTGCACTGACCACAATAGGTTGGTTGTATATTCAGAATGGGATTTGCATGAAGCATGCAGACATGTGAGAGTCGACACTACGTTACAGGCACGTAATTTATTTGTTTGTGACTCTTTTCCTTCCTTTCCTCCCACAGGTCTTGCCTTTCCCTCGCCTATTTTAGGTTTGAGCTTACGCCATTTGCCTATTTTTGCAACTTGGCACAAGGAATCTAGGAGTGACTGCTCGTTAGTGTGTGCAGACCACCCATTTTCCTCACTTTTGGTCCTGACGAAAACCTGTGATTTACCTTTATGGTTGAAACATGTAGACCACTTCACATAGATACTCATGGTCATAATCACCTACTAGTATCTTTTCACTCCTTTTTTAATATTGTCCAGTAGCCCTTGAATAAAAAAAATGTTTTGGTCATACCAGGACAATTTTTAACATCACTTTTTGCACTTTACACTCAAAAAACCAGCTCCACTGTAGTTCAGGTGTCGCAGCACACCCTGATGGCACTCGGCCATCAGGGTGGACCCCAATGATGAAGCATGTCACCAACCAGGTTGGTGAGTGAGGGTTTTTTATAAAAGAAAAAAATGTTTTCCTTTTTCAATTGACATCCCATTGAGAACCTCTCCTTGAGGTAACGGTGTGATACTTCTCCATTTGTTTTTCTAATTTATTTATTAACCTGTTCCGTGCTTGTGATGGAACCACTCCGTCACGAGCCACGGGCGCGCTGTGTTAATGACGGAGTGGTTCCGTGACGGCACGGCCGCCCCGCCCACACTGCAGCAATTCCGCGCCTGCGCAGTGGAATTAATGAGCGGGCGGGGCTGTGATGGAACCACTCCGTCATGAGCACAGCGCGCCCGTGGCTTGTGACAGAGTGGTTCCGTCACGAGCATGGTGGCGCCGCGTAACCCCCCTCCCCCCCAGCGCTGCAGCGGAATTACCGCCGCGGCCAAGGGGTTAAGAATATGCAAGCTACTTATGTATTTAATAGTAGAGTTGCGTTTATTTCATTTTATTTGGTTGGCATACACTATTTCCTATATTTTGTGTGACACACTTATATGCACTTAGCATTTTGCTCTTTCAAAAGACTTAAGATTTTTTAGTGATTTGGCTATCATGATATTTCCATGTTTTGGTGATATTAATACCATTATGTTTCGGGCCGTGGCCCAGTATTGCTGATATGCATTTAATCATGATTTTGCTTTTTAAAGGGACATAATCTGGATTTAACAACCATGAAATATTTGAATGGTTATAAAATGGAAAAATTTGAATTTTGATAATTGCCTGTAATTGTTAGTTATAATAGGTTTTAGATAGATATATCACTTTGCGGGAATATTCTGTTGTTTAATTCTATAAGTGTAATGGGAGGAGCTTATTTCAAATGTAATAGTATTTAACTACAGTTTTGGTCTCGGCATGTCATGTGATCAAGACCGAGGCAACCTGGTTGAAACGTGTCATGCTGTTAATGGAAGAAAAAACAAGCACTAAAGAAACTCTTACTGTGTGGTTGTCCGTTCCTGGTTGCATCCGCAATGCACTGCTGATGACGTCACATATTACATCACTCATGACATGGTCAGTGACATCACGCATGACATCACTGATGACATGTCAAATGACATCACTGATGACATCACTCATGACATCATCCAGTGAATGTGTGTTTTTCTGAAAATTAAATATGTTTTATATATGTATATCTCAAGGTCGATGGAAGAATAAATAGGTATATAAATGTCTAAATAGATGATTGTTCTGTAAAATTGATTGTACAACTGACTGATTAAGTGTACCTTAGTGAATACATGGGCTAGTGAATAATGTTTAAATATGTAAATATCTGTATCAGTCTCTCACTTTGTGTATAAGTGGATGCATGGGTTGGTGGGTAGGTACATGAGTGTCTATATAGGTTATTAGTTGTTTTTTTGAGTATCAGTATGAGTGTCCGAGTGTCTGTATTGTTCGGTGGGGGTATTACGTAGTGCATAGATGCATGAATGAATGACTCACTGTTTGTATGTGTTGAAGACAGCATGTGTGCAGGACTGTATGGGTGGATGAGTGTGTGTATGGGTATGTTAGTGAGTGAGTAACTGTCTCAATAGTGTCTTTATGAGTAACTACATATGTTTTAAACTAGTATATGTGAGTATTGGTGTATATAAGTGAGTATATGTGAGAGTGAGAGTTTGTAAGAGTTCCTGTATAAATTAGTATGTGTTTCTATAAGTGATTGCTTAAGAGAGTAAGTAAGTGTAAGTTTCTGTAGAAGTAAGTGTGGTGGTGTGTGTATAACTGTATATGCAAGTAAATGAATGTTTGATACTTTATTTGCATGTGTGGCTGTGTGTGAGTAGCTCTATTGATGAGTGGCGGTGTGTAACAGGATGTATAGGTGTATGGGTACATATGATGAGTAAGTACATGTATGAATGACTTTATAGGACTGTTGGTGAATGAGTGGATACGTACATGTATGAATGACTTTATAGGACTGTTGGTGAATGAGTGGATGTGTGTGTAGATCTTGGAATTACTGAATAGGTATGTTGTAAGTGGTATTGGTATGTCCATTGTTTTGAAAATGTTAGTTTCTATTTTTGAGTGTGTGTATCAAAGGTTATATTAGGGTGAGAGGAGGTTTGCCACTCTATCACAAGGATGATGTCATTTGAGATGTCATCAGTGATGTCACTGACCATGTCATGAGTGATGTAATATGTGACGTCATCAGCAGTGCATTGCGGGCGCTCAAGTTATAGTTAGCTGAACTAAATATAACAGTGGCATTTCTATGGTTTTGTACGAGTTAAATGCCCAACTAAGTATAACGCCCCTGAAACCTATTGTTTTTTCTGTGAATTTCAAAGGTTTTTTTAAATGCTTATTTCTAACTATAACGTGCCTGAAACCTATGGTTTTTTCAGTGAATTTCAAAGGTTTTTTAAATGCTAATTTCTAACTATAACGTGACTGAAAACTATGTTTTTTAAAGTGAATTTCAAAGGTTTTTTAAATGCTAGTTTCTAACTATGCCTACAGAGGTAGGACATATGAAGAAAGAAAAAAAAAAGAACAGAAAGGAAAAAAAGGAATGCAGAAAGAAGCAACAGAAGTCCTCGAAGAAGAAAAGTGCAGAAAGAAGGAAGACGGGCAGAAAGAACAGAGGACCTGAAAGAGGCCTTGTTGCAAAATCATCCTGTACCCCCAACTTTTTCAGATGGGTACTGGTGGTAACTGACTCTGACTAAGCAGTCCTAGAGCCAGTGCTATGCTAAAAGACAGAATATACCTACACAAGACTAGGGAACACTATTCGTTGGGGTACCCTTGTGATTAGCATGACCTCCTCTTTAAGTCTGTAGTACATAATAGGACAGGGAGATTAAAACTACCTCTTAAAATGCGCCACGGGGTGCGTTTGCACAGTGGTGAAGGGAGGGTGGGGGCCTGAGGTGACATGTGTGCAAACACTCCCTGTGGCCATTTTAATTTGGGGGATAAAGTCCCCTTGAATCCTAAATCTCCCTTGGGTCCAACTAGCCCACCATGTATCTCCAGCTACCGCCACAGAGCTGCATTCCAGAGAGGTGTAAAAAGGGGCACGGCCTGGAATATCTCTCTGCAACGCAGCGCAGTGGCGCTTACTGGAAGCACCTGGTGGGCTAGTTGGCCCCCCGGGGCCTCAGGATTGAAGGGGAATTATTTCCCCAACTCAAAACGCGCCACAGGGCGTGTTAGCACACGTCACCTCAGGTCCCGTCCCCTCACTTCACCACTGTGTAAACGCACCCTGTGGCCGTTTTAAGTTGGGAGATTAAGTCCTCTTGAATACTGAGGGTACCTAGGGTCCAACTAGCCCACTATGTACCTCCAGTAAGCGGCAGAGAGCTGCATTGCAGAGAGGAGTAAAAAGGGGCACGGCCTGGACCACCTCTCTGCAATGCATCTCTCTGGCGCATACTGGAGGTACCTGGTGGGCTAGTTGGCCCCCAGGGACCCTCAGGATTGAAGAGGAGTTACTTCCCCAACTTAAAATGCACCACAGGGTGTGTTTGCAGACATGCCTCATCAGGCCCGCTCCCTTCCTTCACCATTGTGCAAACACGCCCCCTGGCAAGTTGTAAGGGGAATTAATTCCTCTTCAATACTGAGGGTCCCTGAGGGCCAACTAGCCCACCAGGTACCTCCAGTAATCGCCATGGAGCTGCATTGCAGAGTGTTGTGAAAAGGGGCGTGGCCTCTGAACACCTCTCTGCAACGCAGCTCTTTTTTAATTTAATTTAATTATTGGAGGGGGGCTGCGTGGCCCCCTCCTCAGGCCATTTATGGCCCCAGGGACCCCATCCCCGGGGCCGGCCTTTCCTTTTTTTTTTATAATGGGGAAGGGGGCCATGTGGCCACAATCCTGGGCGGCTTGTGGCCCTAGGGACCCCATCCCCTGGGGCTGGCCCTATCCGTTGGGGACCATGGGGGTTCCCCAATCCCCACGGCAATGGTCCCTCTAATTTTTTTCCTCTGTGTGTGGCAGTGTGAGGTCTCTGTGCACTCCAGCGGCAGTGTGAGGTCTCTGTGCGCTCCAGCCATGGCAATGTGCGCCAAGAACCCGACCGCGTGTGTGGGTGCAGCAACATGGGGTTCTGACACTGGGGTTCCTGCTTGATTGTGCAGATAAATAACCTAAGTATTGGAAGTGAGGAGGCCTGTTTGATGGGGCAGGCAGGGCCGGACTGAAAAAGTATTTGTAGGAGAAAATTAGATGGTGAATTGAAAGCTTTCCCATTCTGATATTTGGAGTGGAGTAATGGTGCCTTTTAGTTTGTCCTTTAGTATAATAACTATGCCTCCCCCCTACCCTTCCTATACGATCTTGACTGAGTATTTGAAACCCAGAGGGAAGGGCCATCAACGTATCCAGATCTGAACTATTGTTAAGCCAACATTCCATAATAAACAAAACATCGAAAACTCCCTCTTTCAACAGAAGCTGTATTTCTATTTTATGTTTTGGGAGGGAACGACTATTAATTAGGCTTAACTTCCATATTTTGGCTTCCGGTTGTAAAGATCGATTCAATGTAGTCCGCCTTTTCTGCCCAGCCCTGCCAAGTATCACACATCTTGTGTGACACTAACGCATTTTAATTTACATTACCGCATTACCGCATGTAAAACAATTGTCACGCAAATCAGCGTACTTAAAATCTGAGTGTATTACCGGTTTTTATGGTTTGTAGAGTCTGATATTTTGTTAGGTTACAGAAACACAGAGCAGACGGGGCACAGCAGCCTACATGAATTCTGCTATGCTTTGATTGTTCACCCTGGTATTTTGCTTGTTATGTAGGTAGGCTGACCTTTCCAAACTCCGCCAGCACTAATTGGTCAGTATTAATATGCACGTGCGCGCCGCCTTATGGCCTGCTCAACACAGCGAAGTTTACTAGTGCCAGGCGGTCCATGGAGTGTTAGTGCTGCTAAAGGACGAAGTTAAGCAGCAGCCTGCCGGCTTGTGTCAGGGACTGAAACGCTCGGCGCAGGCAGAATGTTTTCAGTTTCCAAATCCTCTTGCAACTAATCCGGGCCACAAGGAATTGCTGCCATCAGAATGAAATTGAAGGACAAGGTAGTCCTCATTGACACATACTGCCTTCACCTGCTGGAAGGGGGAGGGGGGAGGAGGAGGTGCTCTACAGGGGCTATTACAAGGGAATGTGCCGAGGGCCTGAAGGTTCTGAAGACTGCGTGCCAGCCTCGCCATACCCTCTTCAAATATAGTGAATATTTCACATTGATTATTGATCACTTTTTGAGATAAAAGAGACAAATCTCAGCGCTATAATACTGTACTTCCCCATCACATGTAAATTTTGCCTAAAAAAAGAGAAACATTTGAAGTTTAAATTGTCGATCCTGCGTTGATTTGTTTCAGTTTGTACTATAATGAAATTCTAGTTTAAACGAAGAACTATCAATAGGGGATTCTCGTAAAGGATGAGAACATACATTGATCAGACCTTCGCTCCCACTGTTGCAGAGGCCTAAAGGAGCTACTATAGTTATTACAAAAGGAGTTCGGGTTGACTGAGATTCGAGGTTTTTCCATTACACTGATATAAAAAAATGTTAAACAGAAATAGAGACACAAACAGCTGACATGGAGCAAAATAAGCACGAGGCAGGGTACCATTCTCCCTAATTATCCGTTCAGAGGAGGCAGAGTAATGCTAAACCGTGAATGAACTACACCTTGAAACAGATATAGAAAATGCAGACCCTTCTCAGAAAAAAAGCATGCTGTTCCTTCCTTACAAAAAATCACAAACTACTGCTTCAGATAAGATACAATGCAGTAGTCTATGGTATGTGGAGAGGAGCATCAGAATCATCTATGTCACTGTGCTATCTTTAGACTGCAACTGTCTCCAGCACAACACAGCCCTTTCCACAGTCTAAGCAACTTCTGCAGTGAGAGTGTCACCACAGACTGCAGCTGCAATGTACATGCCGAGCAGCAGAAGTTATTTTCCCAGCACTGACTCCATTGTTAAGTCAAAGAGAACCTGGGGTTTAATGTTCCTCCTGGGAGAGAGATTTGCCCAGTGCAAGTTGACTCACCAGTAGTGTAAAGGGTTAATGTGCCTGCTGCAAAGAACGTGCATCATGCATATCACAGAACCTAATGTTGCTAAAAGCGATTAGATTGGCTAGAAATGGGGGAGGGGATTTAGCCTTACGGCTAGAGCGGTCAACTTCGAAGCTGGTGGTGGTGAAGTCTCGGCAACAATGCTCAAGATCCTGTGATTCTGGGCAAATCACTGAATCTCCCTGTGCCTAACAAAAATGAATGTGTCCTTCATCAACGAAACTGGTGCTCATGTAAAGCGCTCCGATACCGGATATCTCAAGTCTAGTTTGCGATATAAAACACTCTAAAAAAAAAGTATTCTTATGTCAACCCCAACTACTATGGTACGTTTTCAATCCTCAATTTGTGCTCCTCCAGATCAAACACTTAAAATATACTGCACAGTTACACAATTGTTTTACTGTACAGTCAGCTCAAAAGGATACTAGATGAGTGCCCTTCCATATAGGTTTTCCTTGTCTTCATTGCTTGATTTTGCTTGTGAGAAAGGGTCATTCATTGTCGTTGAATGTCACTTATAATTACGAAAATATCACACATAGCAATCTGGAACCTTGGCAGCTATGGCTGCCCTTTTAGCTCATGGTTACACTGTGTATATACCTTAATTACCTCATCTGAATTGCATAACCCCGAGTACTTAAGAAGCGAGTGCAGGAATGTACAACCCACAGATGTCTGCAGCAGGTGCATTAACCTGACAGGCTGCCTCACTGGGATCAGAAGCATACATTTCACATTAGTTGTCTTTCTAGTGGGTGGTTTCACCAACCAAGAAATGTAAGGGGCGTAGTAATGTGTGCCCTGCATTTAAAAAGAGGGTTCTGCCGGAGAGTTCAACCCACCGAGCTATCTAACTGGGATTCAAACATAGAACCTGTGGAGTGCAGGGTTTTCCGTGGCATGTGATGGTTTCAGTGATATATCACCTGACACTGTGTGCGAGGCCCTCAGAGCTCCACCTGATCTTTTACAGCTTTTTAACAGCGTTGCGATGAACGGATTCGTACAACCTCTTGGGGCTCTCAGATGAAACCGGCCAAATGCTTAGAGCGCCTTGTAAGTGACTGGCCTGGTTCTGGCGCTGTTCTAGCAGGGGTTGTATTGCTCCGCTATAGACGGAGGTGCTACTTTCAATGGCTTCAGAAAGAAAGTACACTATAATCTTAAACTAAAGGTTGACCATCACTGCAGCCGACATTTTACCTCTAAGAACTATCCCACAAGAAAACGGCCTCGCAGCGCTCCAATTTCCGCCGAAACTTGTTTTTAAAAATCCGTTTCAGAGTCCTGTGGACAGCTTGGCGCTGAGGTCCAGGAAAATAATGCAAGTCGGAGTTCTGCAGATGCTGTGGGCTGTGATGCCCTGTGAGAGCCCTTCAGGTGTGCCAGTGCATGAGGTACAGGGGGCAATGCCAGTGAAGCTCGAGGCGCTTTGGGCTTGCTGTATTTCCTCCTTAATGGAGCACAGCTGCGGGGTGATTGTGGGCCATCGTGGAAATATTTATGTTAATTGCAGCGCATTACGGTGCTGCAATTAACAAATTTTTTCACAAAGGCCCACAAACACCCCGCAGCCGTGCTCCATTAAGGAGGAAATACAGCAAGTGCAGGAGCCACAAAAACCAGGAAATTGTCATTTTTTGCGGCGCTCGAGTTATTAAAACGGGGGTGCAAATGAACTCCCGGGATGTGTTGTGGGTGTGCGCTCCACACGCAGCACTGCGCGCTCAGAGGAACAGCCAAGCACATTGCTGGGAACACTGCCCCACGGTCCCGCCGGCTCCCCGCGTCCTATGGGAGCCGGCATTGCTTTTCCACACGGGGAGCTGCTAAGATCCCCGTGTGGAAAAGCAATCTACTTTGGTTTTCGGAAGAGAGAGCAGGTTTCCTGCTCTCTCTTCCAAAAACCAAAGCATTGTTTGCTATGGCAGGGCTGGAGCCGCAAGACTCCTGCCCTGCCATAGCAAACTGTAGTGTCCTGTTGATGGGCATCCTGGGACACTGCAGGAGCCGGCCCTGGGGGTGGTGGTCCCCAGGGCCATCACAGGGCTCCAGGAGGGGGGCTGCGCTGCCCCCCTCCCAACATTAGCAAAGGCCTGGGGTGGTGGTGATCCCCGGGGTTGGGGGTCCATAACGGACCCCCCAATTTGCATTCTTAGTGCCCTGGGGAGATGCTGGTCCCTGCGGCGTATGGGGGTGCTCAGGCCCCCAAGGCAGGTTTGTTTATTTTTTTTTAAAAACAAGCCCCGGGGTTGGCGGTCCCCGGGACTGCGGGGGGGGGCAATGTGCCTCCGCAAATATTTTAGAAAAGCCCCGAGGGTGGCGGTCCCTGATGCTTGGGGGGGCCTTTGAGCCCCCACCATTTAATACACCAGCCCCAGGGGTGGTGGTCCCTGGGCCTGCGGGGGGTCTGTGAGCTCCCCACAATTATTTTAGAAAAGGGGGTGGCGGTCCCTGGGGCTTGGGGGGATTTTGAGCCTCTTCTCATTTAATATACAAGCCCCGGGGGATGGCGGTCCCTGGGGCTGGGGGCCCCTTTGGGTCCCCATTACATTATAAACATTGCCCCCGGGATTTGGCACACCCGGGGGCTAATTAATAACGAAGGGCTGGAGCGGATACAGCACGCATCTGACACCTGTGCTGGATGGTGTGGTGTGGGTATATACCAGCCGTGAGGGAGTGGCTTTGGCATCAGTGTTGCCAGATTGGGCTAGCTCGTGCACAATTGGGCTATATTTTTCTGGTTGTGTGGTAAAATGTTGGTTTGTGCTAGTTGCCAGATTATAAATATATACACAGCGCTTCAGCAAAGTAGTATGTTAAAGCGCTTTATTAGACAAATATTTACTTGGCATACTGCTGCAACAATAATTCCAATGCATTCATCACCTGCTTGACCCTGTCCCTGCCCCTCCTTCCCTAAAGTAGCAATGTTGGGCTAGTTTGGTCTACTTTTTGGTTGTCTTTGGGCTATAGTAAGCTTAAAAAATCTGACAACACTGGATGCGCTTGTCCGTGTTGGAGTTTCACTCTGTGAGCCAAGTCCCACAATATGGCCAACATGGAAGGTATGGGAATAACTGACCCTATATTCATCCATAATTCCACACAAGAAAAATGGTGGAAATGAGATATCTGTGTAGATATGAATGTTTATTGCACATTCAGTGGAGTGTTGCAGCTGTAGCAATACAGGGCCATGGAAAGTTGAAGTTTCAGTTTTTGGCACATGGAGGGTAGCCAATTGGAGACAAGGTCGTTGTTGGGGTTAGGCTGAGCCAACATATGTACTTATACAATCACTCCGACGATCCTCACTCACTTATAAATTCACTATACACTCTCCTCGCAGTACTCTAATAATGCAGTCTCTACGTACGTACTTGTACAATGACCGAGACAAAGTTACATAAGTACAGTTTTCTCTCACTGTCAAAGGTTAGATGGTTGCATACGCCGTCCAGAGCACTATGTAATGTGGTAGGGCCTAGGGGCAGCATGTTGCATACCTAATGAACACACAGACACAGATAGAAAGTGGAACTGGCTACCAGCACATGCACTCGACCCCTTTTTATTAACAGGGTCACATGTCCAGTGACGTCTGTGGTGGATGCGAGTGGGGTGATTGTAAGCCAATCCTCCGTGAATGGTTGGTGGTGGCAACAAGTACAACAGTAATCATTGGATCACACACAGAGATTCAATCATAAAGGGTCAATGATTTGTGCTACATTAACGTACGGGTACCAGATATGAAATCTTACAGAAAATATTCTATCGTAAAGGGTTCATGACTTGTGATACACTTAGGTAGGACAGCCGATGTGAAATTATACACAAAATATTGTATCAGAAAGGGTGCATGAGTTATGCTGCACTGAGGTAGGGACATCAGAAGCATTCAGCATGTGCGCAGTCAGCGATGATGCGTGGTCCAGGGGGGCCACACTGGGAGCAATGTCTCTTGCCTATTGGACTGCGTCATCTGCTATTGCGACTCAATGTGAATTGTGAGCCCAGCTGTCTGCAGTGTAGGTGGATGGAACAAAAGATGAAACATTTATGAAATACACTGTCGAAATATGGAGGTTTCAGGGGCGTTATAGTTCAAATTGTGAGCTCTGCTGTCCACAGTGTAGACTGCCATTCAGTGTTCGTTTGGATTTGCAAGATGAATTTGGTCATTGTAGTAAAGCTATAACTGTTATAAAACAAGTTCTTGAAGCAAGGATACTAAAAAGATATTGTGTAGAGTTGAGGGATGTTATACTTAGTTGGGATTTTTACCAGAAACTGCTTTAAACTTTGTTATTTCTTTTTGAAACTTCACATCACTATTGTCTTCCATCTCTTCTTCAACATGTACACTTATCAAACTGTCATTTTCTGTACACTTCTCTTGACTAGTAAGGAAATGTAACTCTATATCATCACAAACTTGGTTTACATCATTTATATTAAAACTTGATTTCATGCCGCAGCAAGACCTAGACTTATCCAGATGATTCCTCTTGACTTTGAATATAAATTTTCAGATGTCTATTGATCCGAACATTCGTAGGACCTGATTTCTCAATGTGAAAGCATCTTCAAGCTGAAGCTGTAAATTTTTTGCTAAGTGTCTTCTCCTGTGAAATTTCTTCCTACATTTCTTTCAATTCTTTCTTCACAAACTTGGTAATATATGACGTGACAGCGAGAAACAGCAATTGAGTTATCTGCAACATATTGTATGTCCATATTTGCATTTCACATCTTTAAAATCATCGGATTGTAATCATTAATGTACTTCGATTGTTCTGTTCTTTTTATATTATATGTATTTTTGGGTGATTTTTCTAGTGATAGTATGACTCACTGCTGCGCAGCGGGCGCGCCTAAGGCGCGCCGAAGGTAAGCCAAAGGTAGGCCCGTCTGTGCCCGTCCGTGCACAGACCGAGCATAGGGCTGGAAACGCTGTCAGCACTAGACCCTTCATTACCTACAGCAGTCAGGAGCTATTGGCTATCGGTAGATCTGCCACGACCTGCTGCTGTAAACTTGACATGACGACACTAAAAGGCACAATAAATTGCGGTCAATGCCATATAGTGTTCTACCCGAAGCAAATTGCTGCTTTTGCAAATAATGCTGTTCTAAAAGGGGCTCTAATCAATGCTAGATCCCTATCTAAACACGCACTCGACATATATGATATCATTGTCGAAGAAAATCTTGACTGCCTGTTCGTCACAGAGACGTGGCTAAAATCATGGTCCACGCCAGACATAGTGCAAGCACTCCCCCTGGGATATCAGATCCAAAGAATGGACAGGGAGGAGACTCGGGGGGGGGAATAGCAATAATATATAGAGACTCTTACAACTGCACCACAACGAAACTTCAAGAGCTTAAGGACGCGGAAGGGTTATGCTTTTTACTTAAACTCACAGACTCTTTTACCTTTGCTGGTGCTTTAATCTATCGCCCCCCAGGTCCCTGCAAAAGCTTCCTAGAAAGCATAGGAGAGGCACTGAGCCCCCTGGCCACGCGCTTCTCTAATTTCACTGTATTAGGAGATATCAATATCCATCTTGACTCACCTATGGATACCTCAGCAATCACCTTTAGGGATACCATGGACGTACTGGGCCTGACTACATGCGTCACACAGCCCACACATGAGGCGGGGCACACGATTGACTGCATATCAACTAACCTGCAAGACATTCAAATCAAATCCCATAAAATCCTAACCTGGACAGATCATACATTAATACCATTTGTACTACCATTTAAAATACTAAGAAATAATAAACTCGCAGGGAAAACTGTACACAGCAGTCAATTAGAATGGAAAGATGCCATGAAAAATCCAGAACTGCTTAACATAGCAAAAGAACACGAACCTTCATGGTCAGGACAGCCTGAAGATGATAATGACAACTTCAGGAAATGGATGTCAGACTTGAAAGCAACAACAGCCCCGACCAACCGTAAACCTAGACCAACGGCTAAAAAACAATCAGCACCATGGTTTAACCCCATGTTAAAAATAAAACAAGGAGAGGTTCGTAGAGCCGAACGCAGATGGAGAACTAACTACTGCATTGAAGACAGGATTAACTACAAATCCACCAGAAGCGCATATCATGCTCTGATTAAACAAGCCAAAACCAACTTTTACACCTCGGAAGTAGAAAATGCCAGAAACAAACAAAAAACTATTTTTAAAATCGTCAATAGTTTTAATAAACCGAAAATATTAGAACAAGAAATCCCGCCTTCAGAACAACTATGCAATACCATCGCAGACTACTTTGAAAACAAGGTATTAGCACTCACCAAGGATTTCATCACCGCTGAAGTCAGGGTAAATGAGGAAAACGTGGAAAGGGACAGACTGGAAACTTTCCTGCCCATTAGCTTGGACGAGACCCATAAGGCTATCTTAGCGGCCAAGTCAGGTTCCCCGTTCGACCCCTGTCCTCCCGCACTGCTACATATGATGGTGGAGGTAGCTAACCCTGTGATTAACAGCATTGTGAACTCCTCTTTGACCACAGCAACAGTCCCAGCTGAATGGAAGCTAGCGGCAGTCAAACCATTGCAAAAAAAGCCTCTCCCTGATCCTACCACCTTATCCAACTTAAGACCAATATCCCTTCTCCCTATGCTGTGTAAAATCACTGAAGCCTGTGTAAACAAACAGATCACCAAATTCCTGGAAGAAAATGAAGCCTGGCATCCTAATCAATCGGGTTTCAGGGCTCAACACTCCACGGAAACTGCCCTCCTGCTCACCTCAGATACCATCCGCATGGCCCTGGATCAGGGTAAGAAGGCCGTCCTGATTTTATTGGACCTGTCGGCGGCCTTCGACACTGTGTCACACGCCATTCTGATTAACAGACTTGAAACCTCTGGCATTTCGGGCACAGTGTTGGAATGGATCAAAAACTTCCTGAGTGACAGGAAACAAGTAGTTACTCTCGGAGAATTTCGCTCCAAGGAAAAATTGATAAAGATGGGCGTACCACAGGGCTCAAGCCTCAGCCCAACGCTGTTTAATGTCTACACCGCCCCTCTAATTAAACTAATATCGTCATTTGGAATTGATGTAGTCGCCTATGCCGACGATACTCAATTGATATTGGTTTTGGACAAAGACACACAGGAATGGGAAGAAAAACTTAAAAGCTGCCTCACGGCAACCTTTGATTGGATGAAAGCCAATCATCTAAAATGCAACACAGGCAAGACAGAAATCGTGCCAATGGGCCCAAATAACAACTTTACGCCCAAAACCTGGTGGCCAGAAAAGGCAGAAATCCCACCGAACACTACCCAATCGGCACGAAACCTAGGGATTACATTTGACAGCAATCTCTCTTTCAAGCAGCAAGCCTTGAAAGTGGCAGGTAACTGCTTTGCCATTATTAAAGGACTCAGGAAGTTTTTCGACCTCCTTCCTTTTGAGGCTAGGAAGACGGTAACAGTCGCTCTGGTGACATCGCGGATAGACTATTGTAATAGTCTATATGCAGGTACTACAAAAACCACCACACACAAACTTCAAATGGTGCAGAATGCCGCAGCTAGGTTAGTCCTTAAATGGCCGAAGAAATCTTCTGCATCATCTGCACTAAATACTCTACATTGGCTCCCAATTAATAAGAGAGTCCTCTTTAAAATACTGATTATCACCTTTAGAGCCACCCATGCTTTGGGACCAAAATATCTACAGCAGAGATTCGCCAGATACCATCCCTCTCGCAATCTCCGCTCATCTAGCTCTAATCTCCTGTCAGTTCCTAGGTTCAAGCTCAGCACGAGAGGTGGCAAATCCCTTCCAGTACTCGGAGCTAAAGCGTGGAACACTCTCCCCCCCGACCTCCGTGCCCTAGACAAGGAAAAAGATTTCAGAAAGGGACTGAAAACCTGGATTTTCAAGCTTCAGGACTCCCAAGTTAGAGCACTAGTGTAACAGTTGGGTGAGTTCCATCCACTCCCTACCTGCTTCCTTCATCACTGAATCAGTATCTGGCGCCTTGATGCTCCCTGGAGTGAATGCAGCGCGGTACAAATGCTATTTTACATTACATTACATTACATAAAACTGTTCACTCTTCCTTGCGATGACTTATGGTGCACTTAGTTAGTAGTACCTTTGGCGCTTAGCGTGTACGTACCCTGCGATGATGCGTGGTCCGGAGGGGCTGCACTCGGAGCAATGTGGTTTGTCTATTGAATTCTGCCTCAATACGGCCATGTGGTGATGACTTATGGTGCACTGAGTTAGTAGTACCTTTGGCACTCAGCGTGTATGTACCCTGCGATGATGCGTGGTCCCGGGGCGCCGCACTCGGACCAATGTCTTTTGTCTATTGAATTTCGCCTTAATAAGGACACATGACAATGAGTTATGGTGCACTGAGTTAGTAGTACCTTTGGCACTGAGCGTGTAAGTATCCAGCAATGATGCGTGACCCGGAGGAGCCGCACTCGGAGCAATACCATTTGTCTATTGAATTCTGCCTTAATAAGGCCATGTGGCAATTACTTATGGTGCACTGAGTTAGTAGTACCTTTGGAGCTCAGCGTGTACGTACCTTGCTATGATGCGTGGTCCGGGGGGGGCACTTGGAGCTATGTTTTATCTATTGAATTATGCCTCAATACGGCCACGTGGCGATGACTTATGGTCCACTGAGCTAGTAGTACCTTTGGCGCTCAGCGTGCACATTCCCTGCGATGATGCATGGTCTGGAGGGGGCCGCACTCAAATGCAATGTCTTTTGTCTATTGCAATGGTTCCCAAGCTGTGCATCGTGGCTCTCTGGGAAGCCATCAAATCTAGCTAAGGGAACCGCACACCAAGCACTTTAATGCATTTAATGTTGAAGAAGTTGTTGGCTTCAGCTAAACTAATTAAACTTAAACATATGATGTTGATGATTTGTAAGTGACATGCCTAAAGTTGTAAATGTAGTGCTTAATTGATGGCATCTCGAGGGAGATGACCTCCATATTTCACTGGATCCCCACATTCCAACACTCCCAATGTACGCAGAAGATGCCTGATTTATTTTGTTAAACTTGTTAATAGTTAAATTTTTTTCCAAATGCATTTTACACCAATGCAAGTTATCAGAAAAGTACAGTTGCCTGTCTTTTAAACACACTAAGAAGTATTAAATATTGACATTTGTACTTGAATCATAGGTACTTCCAGTGCACATTTCTTTCAGTACACACACTTCCAGACAGGCCGGCTCTCTCCTTGAACACAGGGAATGTAAAACACCATATATGGCATAATGCCAACATTTGAAGCAAGAGATAGGGACGCTTATAAAAAAATAATCAGAGGAATTTATTTTAGTTGCATTGAGTTGGAGGCAATTTTAGGGAGAAGATAGCTAAAAATAAAGCTTTAGGTGGTTTAAAAAATTGTGAGTCATCCTGCTGAGAGGTGTGTTGGCACGTATGACATGGGTAGAAATGAAAGTGCACGGAAATATTGTTCAAGTGCAGAAACAGTTTGGCAATGGGGCCTACATGCATAGGGGTGCTATCCAGCACTGTAAGTGGGATAAAAAGGTTTAAGAGGGTACTCTAAAAAAGCATAGACAAGGAGGTGTAACTAGGAATATTTTATTAGAGGCACCGCCTTAGTAATACAAAACACCATGCGTATATGATTATAATACCTTCATCAGCTTCATACCAATTATTTTCACAGAGAAAAAGGTAAGTAGTTCAGAGGCTGGGCTTACAAACCCCCTGCCCTCCAAAAAAACCCAGTGGTGAACCATGGGCAATGGCCAAAGGGTCAAGGGAGCAGCGGGTCAAAAAACTTTAGGAATCACTGGTCTATTGAATTCTGCCTTAGCCCTTTCCGTGCTCATGACGGCTCCTCGCCGTCATGAGTCACAGGCGGTGTGTGGTCATGACGGCGTGGAGCCATCATGCAACTGCCGCTCCGCCCACGCGGCACTAATTCCCCACCTGTGCAGCCAAATTAGTGAGTGGGCAGGAGCATAACGGCTCCACGCCGTCATGAGCACACACCGCCTGTGACTCATGACGGCATGGAGTCGTCATAAGTACGGGAGGGTCACGTCCACGCCCACTCCCACCCCCTAGCCCCACCCACACCACGGTGGAATTCACTTCGCGGCAAAAAGGTTAATAAGGCTATGTGGCGATGACTTATGGTGCACTGAGTTAGTAGTACCTTTGGCGCTCAGCGTTTACGTATCCTGCGATGATGCTTGGTCCGGGGGGCCGCACTCGAACCTATGTCTTTTGAATTCTGCCTTAATAAGGCCATGTGGTCATGACTTGTGGTGCACTTCCGAGAGGGCAGCACTGGAAGCAATGTATCTTGTGTACTGCAGTACGTCATCTGTAATGGCTACTCCATCTGAATTGTGAGACCTGCTGTCTGCAATGTATATCAAAGGCAGTAGTCTGTACATACATAAGTCTGTGGTGCTGTGCCGCTGGGTTCGCAGGGGGCCTGTGTCGAGGAGACCCGCTGTCATGGCGGCAGCCACGTGGCAGGGTGAGGCCCACCACTCTGGCAGACTTGTTGGCCTTCACAGTTTACAAGTGAACCACACCCAGAGCCCGGCTTATTTATTCATTCTCCTACGCTGGAGTGGCATACTTTGGACGAGCCCACTGCGCTTCTGCTTACAGGGGGGGGCACCAAAGCTACATGTCCGAGATCTTCCCCACTGTCTGAGGTAACATGGATGCGTCTATTGTGCACAACACTACAAGCACCAGCAGTATATGTACAGATGGAGAGGTTTATGATCTGTATAGAGAGGTCTGTCCAGCACATCACAGCTACACTTGGTATTGTGCATCATCCCCTTTGGTAACACTTGGTATTGTGTGCATTATTATTATTGATGGATGAGTTGCGTCCTTCACACATACTTACTTGCCATATCTGGCAACATTCAAGTATTGTGTGGCTGAGGGACGATGCCATTTTTGAAAGGTCCGCTGTCCTGTTCTGCACTGCCTCAGTGGTAGTAGAGAGGGGACTTGTCGGGGGGGACGTCCTGAGGCTGGTGGCTGTGCGTGTGGTGGCTTTCATGGGTGTTTGAGCTGCGTGATCAATAACTCTATGACATATGTTGCGCTTCAGATGTGATTCTGGGCTACGATCCCTTTCATATTGTAGGTAGTCGTCCTGGTTTACACCAGTAAAGTACAGATGTTAGATTCCTACTGCAAAAGTGGCTTATTCCCTGTTTTTGGATAGCACCCCAGATTTTGGCTGCTCATTGAAAATATCGGGAACTGGTGCTTTTATGTTAATTTTTGCACTGGGAGGTCTACCCCTAATATTATAACCCTTTGTTTTTCTTTTGGAAGCAATTGCTGGAAAACTGGAGATATTGTTTTTTTTCACTAGGTTGACAATGAAGTGATAATTTACAATCACTGAAAAAATATAGGTTTAAAGAAGAAAATAATTAGAAATTAGCATTTAAAAAACCTTTGAAATTCACGGAAAAAAACATAGGTTTCAGGGACGTTACAGTTATAAATTAGCATTTAAAAAACCTTTGAAATTCACTGAAAAAACCATAGGTTTTAGGGATGTTATAGTTCGTTGGACATTTCACTCATACATAAACATAGAATTTCCGCCGTTATAGTTAGTTGAGCTAACTATAACTTGCGCCTCCGCAATGCACTGCTGATGACGTCCCATATTACATCATTCATGATATGGTCAGTGACATCACTGATGACATCACTGATGACATCTCAAATGACATCACTGATGACATCACTGCATCACTGATGAATTGGAATTCACAAGGGCATATTATCAAGCCCATTATCGCCGCTTTAGCTGCAGTTTCCTGCCGCTAAAGCGGCAATAATATTATCGCCGTTCTTTGATAATATGGTCCTACATTATTAGTTACGGGAAAATCTCTTGCATGCACCTGTGCACCCAGGGTGCTGCACCCCAGCCCCTTCCCCTGCACTGTGCTCAATTGCAGGTCCTGCACACCGAGGTTTCACTGCTGACCTGCCACCACCGGTGTGCCCCACGATGTGTTGGTGCAAGCTTCGAGTCCGGGGTACGTTTGTACGGTAGGAGAGCAGGTGTCCGGCCGGGGACGGTGTCTTGATACCACAATGGAAAGCGTCAGAATGCCCAAGGCATCATCGCGGGGTGAGCTCCCGATCCGCCTATCTTGAGCCAATCAATTCAGTGTCTGAAAAGGGAGAAATAATTTAATGGTGGAAACGTCTGGAGGTAAATGAAGATTTATTTATAGCTTGATAGAAAACAGGAGTTGAGTGCATCCTTCCTTTTTGAAGTTCGATGTACCAACTGTTAGTGGTAATCGTGGTTCGAAGAGGAGTTGGAGTGCACTAGAATTCACAAGGTTAAATAATAATACGTTATACTAAGGTTCACATAGAAATGAACAGAGCGCATGGTAGAAGCATAATGTGCGTGTGTAATGCAATGGCGGAAGGCTGTGTGCATGTACACTTAGTAATGAGCTCACTACAGTGCCTTTAAAAGCCAACGCCACGTGTGTGTAGGGCAGCGCTGCCCTCTGACTCAGCTACAGTATGGTCCAGCAGGTCCTTAAAATGAGACAGAGATGTGACTGAATGAGGTCAGAAACCACATCATTAAGCATGGCAACATCGCTTATTCGCACGTGCGCAGCCAGGCTGATGCTCCCCACCCCTCCTGTCGCAACGCGCTCAATTGGAGGCCCTGTGCAGCCAGGCCACTCTGCTCACCTGCTGTCATTGTTGTGTGAGCAAACCCTACGGGCAGCAGTGCTCACAATTCAGCTGGAGTGATGATTTCAAGATGGTGTACACCTCATGGATCCCTTTTTAAGATGACGGGCAGTAGGGCTCACAATTTAGAGCAGGTGTTGATTGCCAGGATGGTGTACCCCTCATTGATCCCTTTTTTTTTATAGCACATTGTGATATGCGAGGTGGATGCAGCCATATCACCTGAGGCAGTGTGTAAGAAGAGGGACACGTGGCGTCGTGGTTATCCTATTTACACGTACGCAAAGTGGGCTGGGCTTCCGTTCGCCAGGCCAGCGTAGGGGTGTGAATAATTTTTCCAGGGAATGTTGTTCAGTTCCAGCCTGGCCAGGAAGTGTACTTATGTGTGTTTCTTATGCAGTTTTGACCTCGCAGAGTGAGCAATTTACATTAGTGTAGCATGTGTCGGCAGGGCGGCAACTATCGTCAATGAGTTGGTGTTTGAAAAGATTGAATGGCGATTATCACATGTCGTTGTCAAGGTTGTGAATATGCGCATGTCAATGGTGTGCGGTATTATTGAAAGTGTTGCTATCGCAAAGCGTACACATGTGAATGTGCTCGGATGGAGGGAGGATCAGCATTGAGGCTACGGCATACACAGTGATAACACTCATTACAGTCAAGCAATGCATGTCAAATGTGAATCTGAAAGTCTCACATATAACACACTACTGTATTGGTGAAGCCTGTCAACAGAGTGTACAGCAAAAGAAATCTACACATTGCTGTTTACTGTTTGTCACATGTGATCTAGGATATGCACTCTATCCGTGGATCCTGATACTTCTTAGAGCCACGAATACCTAGGCCAAAAGGGAGCCGGTGGAAGGCTAATGTACAGACCATGAATATGGATCAAGATGATCGTTGCATGTTCTGTGTAGTATAAAATATGTGTATACAGGAAAACACTTTTCAAAAAAGCTTTCTGAGCAGAAGAGGTGTCTCTCATCAATCGCTGTAGAGAGAATGAGAAAATGGGTGGGGTCGTCTAACTGTTACAATAGGAAATGTTATGGCGCAATCAAATGCTTTTTTTTAAGGTCATATGGCAATCATGCACCCAGCGCGCAAGGAGTAAGTAATTTTGACAAAATATATTTATCATAATATAAGTTATATACAGTTAGAAATATATAAATGTTTAAAATATTTTAGATTATTGCTTGCTCTCATATACTGTTTAAAGGTATTTAGATATACTTTTGAGACAGAAAAAAAATGAGGGAATGGCGTACCTGGCGCGACACTATAAGTCTGTGATGTAACACAGGGTCTGGCAGCGTGTACTCGTCGCATATGCAACACGCAGTGGACTGAAGGACAGAAGTCCGATTTTCCCCCTTGCTGCGGGCCTAGGCACACATAATTATAATTGTTAGCATGATGTATCTATATATTCAGTTCATTTAGATGAGAAATATATCGATTAGTTAGTTTTGTATAATAGCACACATATCTTCATGTATGTTTCATGTTAGAATAGTTAGCAGAGCGAACTGACGCCATTTTATGGCCTTAGCTCGACTCTCGGTTAGGAAAACGTAACTTTCTGTTTAGTAGTCAAGATCCCTGCGTTTGAATTATAGACAGGCAGGTGAGGAAGGGTTGCTTCTTTCCTCGTTAGGATCGTCAAGGTTGCAAGTGGGTGGGAGCCTGATAAGCACATTCTTGGAGGCGCCATGCGAGCCCTCCCGGACGGTAGGCAGAGGGAGTCAACTTCTTTGACCTTGCTATAATGAACAGAGCTATTCTGATGCTGCTTTGTGCGCCATATATGGTCTTTCCTATGAAACCACCTGTACCAACTTGTATTTTTCCTTTCTTGGATAACGGTTTGAGAATGTAACAGTATATATGCAAGCTATTGAGTATGTGCCGGCAGTCTACTCTGCGAGCCTCGAGGGGTGAGGTCGGAGAGGCTCCTCTGTCAGAGTCTTTGTTAATAAATGATTGAACCTTCTTCACTGCCAACTGACTGATTATTGGTAATTGGTATTGGGAGCTATTGGTAGGTATAGCTCCATAGGTTATTTAGTTTTTCGGTACATCAGTTGGCGACTCCGCCGGGACTCCGCGTTGGGGTCGTCCCCCTGTAATCGGGAAAGTAAGGGACAACAAGAGGGAGATCTTTGGTCGAGGGGGTGGACTGACCGGAATTCTGGAGTTGCTCCGCTCTCGCGATCAGAGAGCCTCAGCTGCTAGTGGCCCCATGCCGGAGTTGTACGGGCGTAACCCAGGAGCTGACTGTATTGGTCGTCAGGAGTTGCCAGTGGAGAATTCGCAATCAAACCTGAGTGCACCAGGTGAGTGTTTTGTTTAGTCTTGTGTTGGATACACCTCGGAAGGCAGTGTTCTTTTGGTGTTTTTGATTTTGGATTTTTGGATTTGGTGGTTGGTAAGCCACGGAGAACTTGTGTGGAGGTCCAACGATTCAGTATTGAGACTGCATGGGTGGATGCTCCTTTTCGGATTTGTATGGTGAACAATAGAGATATAGACGAGACGCCTTGGTGTGACTTGTAATAGTATACACCCGGCAGGACTGCTCTCGGACAGATTTGGAGCAACTCTGAGATAGCGGGCTGAGTCAGAATAGTTCGGGAGGCGAACCAGGAAGGCTGTCAGATGGTCCGTAGGTCGGTCTGTGGTTGAAAACCGGTGTGGCTATCTCTAGGTAGTCGATGGATGCGACTATCTGATCTTGGTTCTTGTCAGTAAGAATGGGAATTAAGTTCTCCACGAGCAGGAGTCGACGGGCTCTGCTCTTTGTATGGAACAACATGTCATTTTGAATCGGGTTTTTTTATTTTTTGTTTTTGTTTTCTCGTTTATGTTTTTATGTCATTTGTGAATGTGTTCCTTGTGAACAAATGAAGAATTCTGTATGAACATGGCCATGTATGAGAGAGAGTTGTTGTGAATGGTTCAGAAATTGTGAGTAGGAATTAAGAACAATGCTGTGCTTTAGTAAATTATGTTTTGGATGTGTTTGTCAAAAAGGCATACGATTGGATGAAAGGCAGCCAGCTCCTCCTGAGGGAAGCCCTAGTCATGATATGTATTGTGAGCACGGAATTACTCCGCTTCTGTTTAACACATTGTGGCACAAATACACGAAGGACAATGTGGAATTATAATGGCCACTGACGGGGTCTTTTGATGAGAAAAAGATCCAGTATTTACAAGATCGATTGTTCTCTAAACGAAGTAGACAGGCAATGTTTGATACACTAAATATGTAGCAGAAAAAAAGCAAAACTTAGACGCATTAGATCGGGGAAATTACAGAAAAATAAAGCAGGACAAACTATTACCCAGAAAGCCATTGCTTATGATAAAACTCAGACTGAGCAAAATATTGACTGTATAAATCGGCAATTTAGACTACAGACAGATAAGAGTTATGTCACTCGGACTGAAGCAGAAGATGAAATAGAAGAATTATTAGATGTTCGACCCCCTCCTCCGTATGCCCCTTAGCGTGTGTATCCTGCTGTTCCTTTAGATTTGGCTTCTGCCCCGCCGGCCCAAATTCCTGCTACAGCCGTTTCTCCTGTCCTTTTAGGGACTCCTAAAGTCCCTTCTACCTCAGTAAGGGAGACGGCTATATTGATCCCTGATATACAGCCTCCAATAGGGGTTCCTCGTGTGATTCTTTTAGTTCCGAGTCCTGTATGGACCTCTCAATCTGCTGGCACGACACCTGTATCAGCGGAATTGACCTCTTCCATGGATTTCGGGGACTTAAGTAGTCGAAGGCTATTTACGAGGGCATCAGCAGGGCATGATGAAAAAGAACTAATAGCTGAACAGGCAGTTAAATGGATGCGAAACGATATATATACAGTGGCTGATATCTGGAGTACTATGAGGGATTTTGAGCTGGTCATGCAGTAACATGCTTTGTATCAAATGTCTCGTTATCTCATTAATGTATGGGAACAGTATTTTTGGGATGGGCTAGCTCCTCAGATATTATATGATATTTCATGCAGAGTTCATAATTTGAGCTAAGCCCCAAAGAAGTATATAAGAATGTAGAAATTGTGGTAAGATACCGAGGTAGGGTATTTCTGAAATGTCCCAATTGGGACTCCCAGCATCCAATGAGAGAGGTACATCCCATTTATCATCCTTAGACACCAGAAGTACGAAACAATCAGAATGTAGTAACTAGAGATAGAGTGGAGGCTCGATTTCAGGAACAATGGGTTTACACTCCATGGAAAAGGAGTGAGGTCCTTTCACTGAAATCGCAACTTCCTGATCCCCGAAAGAATCCTACGGCTTACTATAAGGAGTTAACTGAAGCGGCTGCTTCTGCAGTGATGACCTTAGCTGACATTGAGTTGTTTTTCGGACTGTTCATTCCAGTGGATGTGTGGCGTCAAGTACATGATACAGATCATGTGGCTGAGCTAGGGGAAACATGGGATCAATTGAAAGACTGGGACAAGAAACACAAACCAGGTGATAAGCCGAAGAATGAAATAACGACACTCCCAGCTAAAATTATTGAATATATGCATTCATTGATTCCACCTCGTAAGGTAGATTGGGATAAGTTAACAGCATGTGAACAAAAGAAGGATGAAAGTGTGTTGGATTTCTTTACTAGGTTTGAAGGCACATTTATAGATTTTAGTGGGCAGGACCTTGCTACGGAAGGTGGGATTTGATTATTTGTGAATCGCTTTGTGACCAATTTATTACCAGAGATCTCTGCTCGATTGCAAGCTGCCGAAAGTACATGGACTACTTCTACCCCTTCCGCGATTCTGAGCATGGCTCAGTATTATTAACATAGGGAAAACGAGAGTAAAGATAAAATGGAAAAGAAAGCAAAGGATCTTAAAACTCGAGTACTATTACAGCAAGTCGTCCGAGGACGAGGTGGAGGAAGAGGCGGTAGAGGGCCCACTCCAAGAGGGGTGGAGACTGGAAGAAGCGGAGGTCCGTGCCCCTGCTCTAGGAATAAATCAGTGCGCATATTGTAAACAGGAAGAACATTGGCGAGCTCAGTGTCCATTATTGATGGCACAGAATGGGGCTGTGAGAGGAAGAGGACGGGCCGTGGTGGTACCGATCGGAGTGATATGCGCAGGGAGGATGTGGCACGTGAAAGCACAGAAAGAAATTGTTTTGACAATTCTCAAGGTAGGCAGTATTATAATGAGGATTGTGAGTTTAGGGAACCGGATGGGTATTCTTACGCATAGGACAGCCCAGAACAGAGAGGGGGCCAAGTGTCTGTACCCGTCGATCAGCAAGGACCCTATGTGAAGGGGCAATTGATGGGGACTTCTGAAGATTTTTTAATTGACACAGGCGCAATGAATAGTTCTATTGCTTGCTCATTGGTCCCAGGGGCTGCTCTGTCCGGGCAAAATAACGATTCAGTCGGATTTTCAGGAGTTCCGATGGTAAGCCCCATATCCAAGCCGATTCCCTTTACTATAGGGCCAGTTACAATGAATTCCCCATTTTTATTGACCTCGCATTATGGAGAAAACTTATTGGGCTTGGATATGTTGAAAAAATTAAATGCAAAAATCTACTGTTCCCCTGACGGTGTCCATTTAACTATACATTCTCCTAGTAAAAATGCCAAGCAGTGCTTCACTAAAAATGAACCTCTTCCGCCCGAGCTAGCAGCTGTCCCTTCTTCACTATGGGCTACTAGAGATGCGGATGTTGGTTTGTTGGACATTCCTCCTGTCCGTATAACTCTAAAACAAGGTGTGAAGTTGCCACGTATACCACAATATAAGATTTCGCCGGCAGGCGAACGTGCCTTACTGTCCATAATACAAGATTTGGTTGATAAGGGTATAGTGGAAGAAACTGCGACCAATGTCTGTAATAGCCCTATTCTTCTGATTTTGAAATAGGCCCCTATTGATGGAGCATCAGAGGATATTGATAAATATCGTTTTGTAATCGACTTACGGGAGGTTAATAAGATTGTAATACCTCAATATCCAGTGGTGTCAGACATCACTACTATTCTCACTATGATTCCCCCAACGGTGAAGTATTTTTCAGTTATTGATCTGAAGAATGCTTTCTTTAGCAGTCCGATCCATCCTGATAGCCAACAGATTTTTGGATTCTCGTTATCTGGTCGCAGCTTCAGATTTTATCGCACCCCCCAAGGCTATACTGAAAGTCCAAGTATATATAGCCAGGCTCTTAAAGCTGTTCTAGATGATTTGACTTTGCCTTCTGGAAATGTCCTCCTTCAATATGTGGATGATTTGCTAGTGGCCTCGGATACTGAGGAGGGCTGTAAAGACGCCACTGTTAAATTGTTGCATCATTTGGTGGCCAAAGGTAATAAGGTGTCCCTCTCGAAGTTTCAATGTTGTCGACAGGAGGTGACCTATCTTGGTCATCTACTGTCGAAAGAGGGGAGGCGCTTAACCCCTGAGCGTGTTACTACCATTTCTAACATGTCTGTACTTTGTACTCAGCGTGATGTTCGTGCTCTTCTTGGCATTACTTCCTACTGTCACCAATGGATTCCTAATTTTTCTCTTCTTGCTAAACCTTTGTTGTATTTAACCACTAAAGATGTGCATGAACCTCTTCCTTGGACTGATGAATGTCAACAATCTTTTGATTCTTTAAAATCTGCGCTTTGTTCTGCACCCATCTTGGGTACTCCTGATTACCGAAAACCTTTTGTGCTTTATGTACACGAGGTAGACTTTTGCTCGCTTTCAGTGTTGACACAAGGATTTGGTGGTAAGCAGAGACCTTGTGCTTTTTTTTCTGCAGTATTGGATAATGTTGCTAGAGCGCTTCTCAGCTGCCTTAGGGCCACTGCCGCTGTGGCGGTGGCCATCCGACAGTCGGAAGGGCTAGTTCTAAATTCTGACCTCACAGTAATGGTGCCGCATGCTGCGGACGCATTATTAAATAAGACTAAGACACAGCATCTCACAAGTGCGTGCCTTACTGGCTATGAATTGACTTTGTTTGCCCCGCATATTACGATTAAACGATGTGTCACTCTGAACCCTGCCACGTTACTACCCCTCCCTTCGGACGAAGTTAAAAATGATGTACATGATTGTATATTTCGGACTGAAGAAGAGACGAAGGGTTGGATTGACCTCACAGACATTCCTTTATCTGACCCCCAAGGGGATGTGGATGGCTCCTGTTTCAAGTTAGCAGATGGCACAACGACAGCTGCTTATGCAATCACTACTTTAAAAACAGTAGTTGAAACCTCTCGAGTACAATATCAATCAGCACAAGCCGCTGAACTAGTGGCATTATTACGAGCCTGTGAATTGAGCGAAGGACTGAAGGTCAATATTTATACAGACAGCCAATACGCCTTTGGCGTGGTCCATAGTTTTGGGCGGCTGTGGAAGGAAAGGGGTTTTCTCACCTCACATGGTCAGAGAATACAGCATGGCCCTATAATTTTACGATTATTAGCAGATCTAACATTACCAGAAAAGGTGGCAATAATAAAGTGTAGTGCTCATAAGGCAGTGGTAGATGATGTGGGGGAAGGAAATGCTTTTGCTGATCAGGTCGATAAATAAACAGCTCAGTCTAAAATTACTTCTGTGTTTGTAACCACCTCTGCTAGATGGGTGGAAGAATTTGAGTTGTTTAATAATACCATGGAAAGTGTTCAAGAAATACAAAAAGAAGCTACCCCTGTTGAATTGGCTCATTGGGAACAGGAAGTGGGAAGGTTGGATGAGAATAACTGTTGGGTTGATTTGACAGAAAATCAAAGATGGCTATTACCGAACTCCTTAGTTCAGGCTGTTGTAACCATGGCTCATGGCCCAGCCCACATTGGAGCGAAAGGTATTTGTGCACTTTTAGATCCTGTCTGGAACAATCCAAATATTTAGAAAACAGCTGTTCATTTAGTCCGATATTGTATGATTTGTTTGCAACACAACCCTGGAGGGAGGGAAACTGTCCTTAGTGGTAATTTTGCACCTCCGACTCTGCCTTTTGGAGTGATCCAAATGGATTATATCCATATGGAGCGCGTCAATAACCTAAAATATGTCTTGGTAGTGGTATGCGCTTTCAGCAAATGGGTTGAGACCTACCCGACTAAAGAAAACACTGCCCTAGCCACAGCAAAGGCCCTCCTCAAGGAGTTCTTTCACCGCTTTGGTTTGCCCTGATTGATCTGGACAGATAACGGTGGACATTTTAATGCAGATCTAGTCAGATATGTGTGCAACGGATTACTGGTTAAACAGAAGTTTCATACAACCCGGCACCCTCAGTCAGCAGGGCTGGTGGAGAAATGTAATGGAATACTGAAACTAAAAATGGCAAAAATACAGGAAAGTACTAGACTCAAGTGGCCCGATACTCTCCCATTAGCCCTAATGTCATTAAGAGTTACTCCTCATTCCCGCTCGGGATTGTCTCCATATGAGGTGGTGTTTGGGCGAAAAGCAAATGTATGGGGAGTGCCAAGACCTCGATCCTTTAGGGATATTGAATATCCTATGTTGATAGATTATCTATATGCCTTGACTAAAGATCTTCGTTCCATTCACCAGCAGGTAGCAGCAGTGTTGCAGTCCCTGCCGGAGGGTCTCGGACACTGTTTGGAACCCGGCCAGTGGGTATTGGTCAAGAAGTAGCAGCGAGACACCAACCTGGCACCGAGGTGGTCTAAGCCACACCAAGTCCTTTTGGCTACCCGGACGGCCGTGAAAGTGGATGGGACGCAGCATTAGATACATGTCTCCCATGTTAAACGTCTGCCTCGCCCGCTTCCTTATGATCGGCGGTACAAAAGGGGGTGGTGATGGACGGAGCATCTGAACCAATCAAACACTCACATCCACTCAACAGATCTGGATTTAATCCATCACCGTTCTTTAGCCCACTCTGCCACCCCAGTTCAGACATGGCCCTATGCAAATCAGTCTGACCCTGTGCCTCATGGGAACAGCCCAGCCCGAACTGCCAAGCCATGACTTCCCTGGACTGGAAAAAAGCTTTTGAGGACCGGTTTCTGGCATTTCAGCCGTCTTCAGCCCGGCTTGCTTGAATCTAGTGGCAAAGTGAGCAAGGGACTCACGTCTGAGCATACCCTGCCAACTTATGGAGAACAAAGCGGTACAAAAGGGGGTTGTGATGGACGGAGCATCTCAACCAATCAAACACTCACACCCAGTCAACAGATCTGGGTTTAATCCATCACCGTTCTTTAGCCCAGTCTGCCACCCCAGTTCAGACATGGCCCTATGCAAATCAGTCTGACCCTGTGCCTCATGGGAACAGTCCAGCCAGAACTGCAAAGCCATGACTTCCCTGGACCGGAAACAAGCTTCCGAGGACCGGTTTCTGGCATTTCAGCCGTCTTCAGCTCGGCTTGCTTGAATCCAGTGGCAAAGTGAGCAAGGGACTCACGTCTGAGCATACCCTGCCAACTTATGGCGAACAAAGCGGTACAAAAGGGGGTTGTGATGGACGGAGCATCTTAACCAATCAAACACTCACACCCAGTCAACAGATCTGGGTTTAATCCATCACCGTTCTTTAGCCCACTCTGCCACCCCAGTTCAGACATGGCCCTATGCAAATCAGTCAGACCCTGTGCCTCATAGTAACAGTCCAGCCCGAACTGCCAAGCCATGACTTCCCTGGACTGAAAACAAGCTTTTGAGGACCGGTTTCTGGCATTTCAGCCATCTTCAGCCCGGCTTGCTTGAATCCAGTGGCAAAGTGAGCAAGGGACTCACTTCTGAGCATACCATGCCAACTTATGGCGAACAAAGCGGTACAAAAGGGGGTTGTGATGGACGGAGCATCTGAACCAATCAAACACTCACACCCAGTCAACAGATCTGGGTTTAATCCATCACCGTTCTTTAGCCCACTCTGCCACCCCAGTTCAGACATGGCCCTATGCAAATCAGTCTGACCCTGTGCCTCATGGGAACAGTCCAGCCCGAACTGCCAAGCCATGACTTCCCTGGACCGGAAACAAGCTTCCGAGGACCGGTTTTTGGCATTTCAGCCGTCTTCAGCCCGGCTTGCTTGAATCCAGTGGCAAAGTGAGCAAGGGACTCACGTCTGAGCATACCCTGCCAACTTATGGCAAACAAAGCGGTACAAAAGGGGGTTGTGATGGACGGAGCATCTGAACCAATCAAACACTCACACCCAGTCAACAGATCTGGGTTTAATCCATCACCGTTCTTTAGCCCACTCTGCCACCCCAGTTCAGACATGGTCCTATGCAAATCAGTCTGACCCTGTGCCTCATGGGAACAGTCCAGCCCGAACTGCCAAGCCATGACTTCCCTGGACTGGAAACAAGCTTTCGAGGACCCGTTTCTGGCATTTCAGCCGTCTTCAGCCCGGCTTCCTTGAATCTAGTGGCAAAGTGAGCAAGGGACTCACGTCTGAGCATACCCTGCCAACTTATGGCGAACAGAGCGGTACAAAAGGGGGTGGTGATGGACGGAGCATCTGAACCAATCAAACACTCACACCCAGTCAACAGATCTGGGTTTAATCCATCACTGTTCTTTAGCCCACTCTGCCACTCCAGTTCAGACAAGAAACCGGTCCTAGGAAGCTTGAGTCCGGTCTAGGGAAGGCATGGCTTGGCAGTTCGGGCTGGACTGTTCCCATGAGGCACAGGGTCAGACTGACTGAACTGGGGTGGCAGAGTGGGCTAAAGAACGGTGGTGGGTTAAACCCAGATCTGTTGACTGGGTGTGAGCGTTTGGTTGGGTCAGATGCTCCGTCCATCACCACCCCCTTTTGTACCGCGTCCTTATGATTGGCAGCACCCGGATGGAATTTTTACACAGGAGGGTGAACGAGCCACCCAATTTGTTCCTTTTTCTGACCCCCTTGAAGTTGAGCAAGTGCTAGAAGGAGGAGTGACGGAATCGAATGGGATAGCACCAGCTGAATCTGTAATTGCCCCTAATTCTGTCACTGCTACCCATAGTCAAGCTAGTGGTAGTTCTGATGTCGTGAAACCAACTTCTCCGGTGTTGTTTGCTGATCAGGAAATGTCTGGCCATGTTTGATACAACCTGCAGCCAAGAAAACAGCATGGTACCCTAGATGGTGATGGTAGTAGATAAGGAAAGACTTTAGTATTAGGTTTGCTAGAATCCTTATGTGAGGGTACTGAGCGAGACACTGGACTGAACCCGTTGAGAGCTGGAACTCTGCTATTGCTCTGTTCAGAAAGAAAGACTTGCAAACAGAAGGGCCCAGGTTGTATGTTGCTTTTCAAGGATTTCAGCATGAACAAATTGATTGCTTTGAGATGAACGATAGAAGTCTGCCTGTGAGGCTCTAAACGGACACAGGGAAAAAGAACCCTCTGGCAGGTCGGACTGCATTGCCGCAGTTTAGTTTTTGACTTTTAGTTAGAAATGTATCCCTTTGGTCGTATTGTACCTGAAGAAGAACGCCCTTTTGTTCCTCGTTATTTGCCTTTTTATGTACCCATGTTTTCAGCTTGGACCATGCGTGTGAAATTTGCTTTTGTAATAGTCATTGCAGTAATATTGGTAATATTGATGAGTGTATTTGTATACTTAGAATATCAACATCTGATGCATACAATGTTGAAAACTACGGCTGCACCCCCAGAACAAATATTTTTTACATTAGCACCTCATAAGGAACAACATCGTCAGACCTATGCTAAGAATGTATTTGTCGAAATGCTTCAATCAGACACATAGTATCACTAATGTTACAGACTGTTGGGTTTGTGGTCTTTTATCATCGGTCATGCATAAGCATGACTTGTTTCTTTCATTACCCCTATCATATTATCATATTTAGGTAGGTGTGAAGCATGGTTTCAGATCTTATCATCTATGTACATGGATTATGTCAAAAACCCTAAGCAATACACGGAGCGAGATTACGATATGATTCTAGGCTATATTGAGACACATCAAGGATTCGATCCTATGGGAAATAACGGTGAAGGTTCATTAGACCCGAGTGCTTGTATGAATTTATATACTACTCATAAAATGTCACATGGTTAAAGAACAAACTTTTAGATTTTATAGAATTCAATCATACACACTATTTTCAGCAGTTTATTGCAAGAAATGTGACTAGTGACCGAATTGTACCAATACCTATTTTGAACAGTACATCTGTCCTTTTGTGTACAAGGGATGGGACATGTGCAAGTTGGAGAAAGTACTTGCAATTATACTTACAGAATGAAGATTTTCAGTAGTCCTCCGTTGCTAACCCCTCCAAATGTATATTTTATATGCGGAGAAAATGCTTACACTTGGTTACCACGTGGATGGGCAGGTCGATGTTATTTATCTTTCTTGTACCCTCCAGTCTATATAGCTCCTTCCTATTATCATAAAAATCACCAGTTATATGATTCTGATTTGCTTCATATTCAAGAAAGAAGACAGATTGAAACATCTGAGGTGGATCAAACTGACACCTCATTACAACAGTTTTATGATATTGCTAAAGGAATGTTTCTAATATGGGGCCCTATTTTCACAAGCAGGGAGGTACAACGATTATCTCGGGTGGTTGAGCGAGTTATTAATATCACTACAGATATTTTGACGAACTTAACAGAAGAGATTCAGGCTACGAGACTTGTCTCGCTTCACAACCGTATGGTTTTAGATGTCATCTTAGCCGATCGAGGAAGAGCATGCCGCGTGATCGGCAGCTCCTGTTGTGTATATATTCCAGACTCCGCCCCTTCCGTTCATTTAGCAATTCAGAGGTTACATTGATTGGCCCCTGAAATACATACCGAAAATGGGTCCTGGTCCTTTTCTAGTTGGTTTTGGGGATTACTCTCAACCTGGGGTTGGAAATTACTAATGATGTTGGCTGGAGCAGCAGATGGTGTATTCATCTGTTGTTTCTGCATGCATTGTGGCCCAGTATGTTGCTCTTACTGTGCTACTAGACTCTCTTCGGCATTAATCCCCTCTCCCACGGCTTTTAAAAATCAGATGATCCAGCATGAGATCCATGAGCTCATAGCAATTGATGAAGACATTTTTAAAGATTAGCGCTGATTAGTTAGCTACATCACGCTAAAAGGGTGGTTTGAAGGACAGAAGTCCGAATTTCCCCCTTGCTGTGGGCCTATGCACATATAATTATAATTGTTAGCATGATGTATCTATATATTCAGTTCATTTAAATGAGAAATATATTGATTGGTTAGTTTTGTATAATAGCACACATATCTTCATGTATGTTTCAAATTAGAATAGTTAGCAGAGCCAAACTGACGCCATTTTATGGCCTTAGCTCGCTCTCGGTTAGGAAAATGTAACTTTCTGTTTAGTAGTCAAGATCCCTGCATTTGAATTATATACAGGCAGCTGAGGAAGGGTTGCTTCTTTCCTCGTTAGGATCGTCAAGGTTGCAAGTGGGTGCGAGGCTGATAAGCACATTCTTGGAGGCGCCATGCGAGCCCTCCCGGACAGTAGGCAGAAGGGAGTAAACTTCTTTGACCTTGCTATAATGAACAGAGCTATTCTGATGCTGCTTTGTGTGCCTTATATGGTCTTTCCTTTGAAACCACCTGTACCAACTTGTATTTTTCCTTTCTTGGATAACGGTTTGAGAATGTAATAGTATATAAGCAAGCTATTGAGTATGTGCCGGCAGTCTTCTCTGCGAGCCTCGAGGGGTGAGGTCGGGAGAGGCTCCTCTGTCAGAGTCTTTGTTAATAAATGATTGAACCTTCTTCACTACCAACTGACTGATTATTGGTAATTGGTATTGGGAGCTATTGGTAGGTATAGCTCCATAGGTTATTTAGTTTTTCGGTACATCAGGACCCGACCCCATACGTACATGACGTAACGCGTGGCTTGGTAGTGCATACCCATTGGATACCAAAGTAGCAGCTGGGGTGACTTCATGCGTATATGACGTATGCAAGATGCAGTGCCACAAACTCATCGGATGCGAAATTGTGCATCATTTACGAGTTTAGTAATATGGCGGATAGGATTCGTATGTTGATGGAGCTTGGTACGCTATCGGTATGGAAGTGCAGTTTTCTCCCCACCCAAAAAATATATACATATTTATTGGGGAAGATATAAAACATTACATCATTTTTAAAGTTAAAAAAAGAAAGTATAATAAAGTTCCAAAATATTTGAAAAAATATAGGTTTTAGAAACATTAAAAAAATGAAATTAACATTTAAAAAACCTTAGAAATTCACTGAAAAAAACATAGGTTTCAGGCATGTTATAGTTAGGAATGAGCATTTAAAAAAACCTTAGAAATTCACTAAAAAACATAGGTTTCAGGGACGTTATAGTTAGTTGAACATTTGACTAGTTAGTTGAGCTAACTATAACTCACGCACCCGCAATGCACTGCTGATGATGTCACATATTGCATCTCTCATGACATGGTCAGTGACATCACTGATGACATCACTGATGATATCTCAGATGACAGCACTCATGACATCCCTCATGACATCATCCACGTGACAATCTGATGCACATACTGGTGCTCTAATATATACTTTGATACACCCATTCTAAAATGCTGACTACTATTTTTGAAACCATATACGGAAGAATGCCATATACTACATAGCACTCACTATTTCCTAGGTCTACACACACATATCCAGTCACGTATACATGTAGTTACTCATCAATACAGGACTATAATATGCACTCATACATCTATACATGCAGTCACACTCTGCCACTCATCCATAGAGTTACTCTCACACCTATTCAGTAATGCAAAGAATCAATCACATACCCATTTAATCATGTCTACAGTTCTACACACCAACTTTGTTATTTTTAGACATACCTCCACTTATTTATAGATACTAACACATATTTACTCTTATACAATCACTGTTATAAGCAGACACTTATTTATACACCCACTCTTCAAATAACGTAATCTTGCGTATACTCATTTATATACTCCAACACTCACATATAGTGGCTTAAAACATATGTAGTTAGTCACAAATATAACACTGAGGCATTTATTCACTCTCCAACACACCCATAGACACACTAACTCACCCATACAGCCCTTCCCAGATGCACTTTTTATTCTATACAACCACTGAATCACCCACCAGTCTTATCTATGCCCATACTCATACATCAACCCACACAGACATTCAGAGACCCATACAGATACTCAGACAACAAATCAATAACCTATATAGACACTCATGTAGCTATTCAGCAACCCATGCAGTTGCTTACACACCAATGGAGAGACTAATATGTCATCGGTGATGTCACTAACCATGTCATGAGTGATGTAATATGTGACATCATCAGCAGTGCATTGCGGCGTGCAAGTTCTAGTTAGCTCAACTAACTATAACAGGCGAATTTCTCTGGTTTTATATGAGTCAAATGCTCAATTAACTATAACGTCCCTGAAACCTACCTTTTTTTCAGTGAATATATATATACATACACACATAGATATACATATATACACATATATCTTTATGTAGGTATATATATTTATGTATATGTATGAGAAAATTGTATATGTATATATATTTATATATATATGTATGTATATGTATGTATATATATATTATCTACTGGCGGTCGCCAGTAGGTAGTTATAGTTAGGACCTAGTTTCCATAGGAAAAGTGTTTTTTGATTTGCCAATATCTTTGGCTCCCTTTGACGAATCTTTGAGAAATTTTCAAAATTAATGGCCCGCTCCAGGCAGCTCCTGTCTTCAAAGTTTGGGGGTGATTCATCAAGCAGGGGCTGAGAAAAAAGGGGGTTCCAAAAACACATTTTCTCCAAGGTTAATTTCCATAGGAAATTTTTGAACAAGCTACAACCCGAACTGCTGAACGTAATTACACCAACTTTTTCAAAAAGGTAGCTCTTGGTTCTGAAAGTGACCTTTTTTAAATAGTGTAAATCCGTTCAGTAGTTCCAGAGAAATTCAAAAAATGAAAATATCGATTTCTGAGCACCGAGGAGGATTCGCGAACCCTCCTGGGCACAATTTTCATTCTGATGGGCTGCCAACACTCTAAACCAGAATGTGTTGGCACCCATCATGTGACTCGGTTGGTATATATATTCCAACAAAACAGATAAGCCCCAAGACGAAGGAAGCCACATGAAGTTTTATTTAGCACTAGTAATTTTGCATCCATTTCACAGCTTGCTTCAGCAGATAAACACACAATTGCAGTCTTCAAAGTAAATGTCAGCCTGACGTGTTTCAGGATTTCTCTATCCATTCTTCAGAGGCAAAGTTCAGAGGGGATTACATAAGCAGTTTTTCATTGCACATAGTTATATAGATTCCCAACACCTGCCCCAGTGGACGTAGCATCTCGCAAAGCTTTCTGGACCTTGCAGTGCGTCAATACTCTTCCCCTTGTGGGACAGCTTCCAATACCTTCAAATTTGAACTGTAGTTGAATTCCAAGTGGAGTGAAGTGCCACAAATGGTGCTATCTGCCCCGCTTTCCAGCAGTGAAGTTTGTGCCCCCTAACAGCACCATCCTGCATTGGCACTGCAGGTCTTCATTCCGTGACTGCAGGCAACAGTTGAAAGCCTGCACGGACCGGCCCCAAGCAGTGGAGCGGAAGGGGCCATCTTCTTTGAGAAATTAGCGAAGATTCAACAACCGGTGCCAAAGTTATTCCCAATAGAATGTTGAGGATTTCCTATGGAAACTAGGTCCTAACTATATCAGTAGGTAATATATATATTCACTGAAAAAACAAAGGTTACCTATGGATATAATAGTTAGGTTTAGATTTCACACACACACAACCATAGAAATTCAGCAGTTATAGTTATAGTAACTATAACTTGTTCCCTAAGTTAAATATTACTCGCTCCCCCATGCACAGTTTCCTCATCAATAATTGTATTGCTAATATTGTAGTGATATCATCAATGGTGTCATAGAAAAAGTCATGACTGGTGCAATTTGTGGGGTAGTAGCAGTGCATGTCAAGGATGCGAGTTATAGTTTTCTAAGGTAGTTTCTTGAGATTGCGATAACTCCAGAATGTCTATGGTTTTGTGTAAGTAAAATCTGACCATAGCTCTCACATCCCAGTACCCTTGGATTTTTTGTGTGAATTTCTACGTTTTTTTCAATTCTTTTTCCTAACTGTAACATACCTGTAATCTTTTCTTTTTTCAGTGAATTTCTACAGTTTTTTAATGTTATTTTCTAACTATAATTTCCCTGCACATTTTTTTCTGTGAATTCATAGTTATTTTTAACATAAAGTAATATATAATTACCATACATTAATCCAACCTCTGCCACACACTGCCTTTGACCATGCGCAGCAGAGAGTTGGCCTCTGGGCCTGGCCAGGCCAACCCTGCATGCAGCCAACCCTAGTTGGCAAACCTCCCATAGGCATCCAACCCGCGGGACCCCTATCCAGATCTCTTGTGGCCCTAGGGACCCTATCCCCTGGCTCCTGGTGCCTTTTTTCAGAGATCAGGTGGCACAGAACCCCCTCCCCTGGCCACTTTTGGCTCTGGGGAATCCATCCCACAGGGCCTGCAATGTCTTTCAGGGGGAGGGGTGTGCAGCCTCCCCCATAGCTGATTTTGGCCCCGGGGACCCCATCCCCTGGGGCTTGGCAGTATATTTTATGAGGAAGAGGGCATGCGGCCTCCCTCCCAGGGCTTATTTTGGCACCAGAGACTCATCCCCCAGAGCCCCACGCATTCCCGGAGACCCCACACCCGGGCCTGGTACATATCATGGAGGCGGGTTGTATGTTCCCCCTTCCCCTGGATGAATATGGCAGTGGGTTTCCCATCTTCTGGCACGTTTTTTAAGGGGAATGGGCACGTGGCCCCCTCTCTCCGGGCTGATTCTGACCCTGGGGAACCCATCCCCCTGAGGCCGCCAACACATTTACAGGGAAGGGGGACATGCTCCCCCTCCCTGGGTGGATTTCAGCCCTGGGGAACCTCATCCCCTGGGGTCTAGCCGTATTGGAATAGGGGCCACACAGACCCATGCCAATATTGGCACAAGGGACCCCATTTCCCAGGACCTGCACATTTCTTTCTGGGATGGGGAGCGTGGCCTTGGGCTGCTTTTGGCCTTGGGGACCCATTCCCTGGACCTTGCACACTTTGTGGGGAAGGGGACCATGTGCCTCCCTCCCTGGGTTGAGTATGGCAAAGGGGACCCCAACTCTCAACACATTTTTGGGGGGAGGGAGCACGTGTATTAAATACGTTTAATGACAGCAATAATATCTTGGAGAATGAACAAAATGTAAACAAGATATGAGACTATTGTGAATATTTACGCAGACTTGCAGTGCAATTGATTTGTCCTGCGAAGAGCATTTTTTTTGTGTTCCACATTGGATTGTTGACAGTAATTGTGAACATTGTGTATAAAAATCTGTGAATTTATTTGTTTGTAAAATACCGTTGTATGTATTAAGTAATGTATGTATTTGTAAATGTTTGTTGGTAAATTCTGTGTGTAAATCTGTGGAGATCAGTTGCCCCCTTTTTACTATATACTAATGAATTGAAAATTTGGGTAAATAAATAACCCAACCACCAATGGAAAATAGTGTGTTTTTTTCTCCCTTAAATAATTGGAGGCTAAGTGACACAGGAACCTAGGTTATTGTTGTTGTTGGGCTCACTTAGGGCCGGCGCAATCTTTACTTCTGTTTCCCAGCCAGCTTCAGTGTGAGCTGGAAAACGTCTGCTCCTAGGGGGCGAGAAAATTATTTATGCTCCCGCCCACTGGGAGCGGACTTGATGTTTAGCAGGAGTTTTGAAATTGATACCACCAAGCTAGAGCAAAAACAGGTTTCCTTGCATGTGCCAAAGTGGGCAGACAAGCCACTACAACCCGGTTGTGGGCACCCCGGGATATAGCATGAGCCGGTCCTGGGAGATGGGGTACCCAGGACCATTAATTGCATTTGCATCCAGAACCCAGGGGGTGGGGTCCATTGGTCCGAAATCGGCCTGGGGAGGGGGACCACATGCGTCCCCCCAAATCTATGTGACTGTTCCCCCTGGGACCTGTCCCGCTCAGGGAGCTTATAAAAACAAGCACAGGACACAGCACTTGTTTTTTATTTCAATTTTGCGCCATGCGAGCCCTCCCGGACAGTAGGCAGAAGGGAGTAAACTTCTTTGACCTTGCTATAATGAACAGAGCTATTCTGATGCTGCTTTGTGTGCCTTATATGGTCTTTCCTTTGAAACCACCTGTACCAACTTGTATTTTTCCTTTCTTGGATAACGGTTTGAGAATGTAATAGTATATAAGCAAGCTATTGAGTATGTGCCGGCAGTCTTCTCTGCGAGCCTCGAGGGGTGAGGTCGGGAGAGGCTCCTCTGTCAGAGTCTTTGTTAATAAATGATTGAACCTTCTTCACTACCAACTGACTGATTATTGGTAATTGGTATTGGGAGCTATTGGTAGGTATAGCTCCATAGGTTATTTAGTTTTTCGGTACATCAGGACCCGACCCCATACGTACATGACGTAACGCGTGGCTTGGTAGTGCATACCCATTGGATACCAAAGTAGCAGCTGGGGTGACTTCATGCGTATATGACATATGCAAGATGCAGTGCCACAAACTCATCGGATGCGAAATTGTGCATCATTTACGAGTTTAGTAATATGGCGGATAGGATTCGTATGTTGATGGAGCTTGGTACGCTATCGGTATGGAAGTGCAGTTTTCTCCCCACCCAAAAAATATATACATATTTATTGGGGAAGATATAAAACATTACATAATTTTTAAAGTTAAAAAAAAGAAAGTATAATAAAGTTCCAAAATATTTGAAAAAATATAGGTTTTAGAAACATTAAAAAAATGAAATTAACATTTAAAAAACCTTAGAAATTCACTGAAAAAAACATAGGTTTCAGGCATGTTATAGTTAGGAATGAGCATTTAAAAAAACCTTAGAAATTCACTAAAAAACATAGGTTTCAGGGACGTTATAGTTAGTTGAACATTTGACTAGTTAGTTGAGCTAACTATAACTCACGCGCCCGCAATGCACTGCTGATGATGTCACATATTGCATCTCTCATGACATGGTCAGTGACATCACTGATGACATCACTGATGATATCTCAGATGACAGCACTCATGACATCCCTCATGACATCATCCATGTGACAATCTGATGCACATACTGATGCTCTAATATATACTTTGATACACCCATTCTAAAATGCTGACTACTATTTTTGAAACCATATACGAAAGAATGCCATTTACTACATAGCACTCACTATTTCCTAGGTCTACACACACATATCCAGTCACTTATACATGTAGTTACTCATCAATACAGGACTATAATATGCACTCATACATCTATACATGCAGTCACACTCTGCCACTCATCCATAGAGTTACTCTCACACCTATTCAGTAATGCAAAGAATCAATCACATACCCATTTAATCATGTCTACAGTTCTACACACCAACTTTGTTATTTTTAGACATACCTCCACTTATTTATAGATACTAACACATATTTACTCTTATACAATCACTGTTATAAGCAGACACTTATTTATACACCCACTCTTCAAATAACGTAATCTTGCGTATACTCATTTATATACTCCAACACTCACATATAGTGGCTTAAAACATATGTAGTTAGTCACAAATATAACACTGAGGCATTTATTCACTCTCCAACACACCCATAGACACACTAACTCACCCATACAGCCCTTCCCAGATGCACTTTTTAATCTATACAACCACTGAATCACCCACCAGTCTTATCTATGCCCATACTCATACATCAACCCACACAGACATTCAGAGACCCATACAGATACTCAGACAACAAATCAATAACCTATATAGACACTCATGTAGCTATTCAGCAACCCATGCAGTTGCTTACACACCAATGGAGAGACTAATATGTCATCGGTGATGTCACTAACCATATCATGAGTGATGTAATATGTGACATCATCAGCAGTGCATTGCGGCGTGCAAGTTCTAGTTAGCTCAACTAACTATAACAGGCGAATTTCTCTGGTTTTATATGAGTCAAATGCTCAATTAACTATAACGTCCCTGAAACCTACCTTTTTTTCAGTGAATATATATATACATACACACATAGATATACATATATACACATATATCTTTATGTAGGTATATATATTTATGTATATGTATGAAAAAATTGTATATGTATATATATTTATATATATATGTATGTATATGTATGTATATATATATTATCTACTGGCGGTCGCCAGTAGGTAGTTATAGTTAGGACCTAGTTTCCATAGGAAAAGTGTTTTTTGATTTGCCAATATCTTTGGCTCCCTTTGACAAATCTTTGAGAAATTTTCAAAATTAATGGCCCGCTCCGGGCAGCTCCTGTCTTCAAAGTTTGGGGGTGATTCATCAAGCAGGGGCTGAGAAAAAAGGGGGTTCCAAAAACACATTTTCTCCAAGGTTAATTTCCATAGGAAATTTTTGAACAAGCTACAACCCGAACTGCTGAACGTAATTACACCAACTTTTTCAAAAAGGTAGCTCTTGGTTCTGAAAGCGACCTTTTTTAAATAGTGTAAATCCGTTCAGTAGTTCCAGAGAAATTCAAAAAATGAAAATATCGATTTCTGAGCACCGAGGAGGATTCGCGAACCCTCCTGGGCACAATTTTCATTCTGATGGGCTGCCAACACTCTAAACCAGAATGTGTTGGCACCCATCATGTGACTCGGTTGGTATATATATTCCAACAAAACAGATAAGCCCCAAGACGAAGGAAGCCACATGAAGTTTTATTTAGCACTAGTAATTTTGCATCCATTTCACAGCTTGCTTCAGCAGATAAACACACAATTGCAGTCTTCAAAGTAAATGTCAGCCTGACGTGTTTCAGGATTTCTCTATCCATTCTTCAGAGGCAAAGTTCAGAGGGGATTACATAAGCAGTTTTTCATTGCACACAGTTATATAGATTCCCAACACCTGCCCCAGTGGACGTAGCATCTCGCAAAGCTTTCTGGACCTTGCAGTGCGTCAATACTCTTCCCCTTGTGGGACAGCTTCCAATACCTTCAAATTTGAACTGTAGTTGAATTCCAAGTGGAGTGAAGTGCCACAAATGGTGCTATCTGCCCCGCTTTCCAGCAGTGAAGTTTGTGCCCCCTAACAGCACCATCCTGCATTGGCACTGCAGGTCTTCATTCCGTGACTGCAGGCAACAGTTGAAAGCCTGCACCGACCGGCCCCAAGCAGTGGAGCGGAAGGGGCCATCTTCTTTGAGAAATTAGCGAAGATTCAACAACCGGTGCCAAAGTTATTCCCAATAGATTGTTGAGGATTTCCTATGGAAACTAGGTCCTAACTATATCAGTAGGTAATATATATATTCACTGAAAAAACAAAGGTTACCTATGGATATAATAGTTAGGTTTAGATTTCACACACACACAACCATAGAAATTCAGCAGTTATAGTTATAGTAACTATAACTTGTTCCCTAAGTTAAATATTACTCGCTCCCCCATGCACAGTTTCCTCATCAATAATTGTATTGCTAATATTGTAGTGATATCATCAATGGTGTCATAGAAAAAGTCATGACTGGTGCAATTTGTGGGGTAGTAGCAGTGCATGTCAAGGATGCGAGTTATAGTTTTCTAAGGTAGTTTCTTGAGATTGCGATAACTCCAGAATGTCTATGGTTTTGTGTATGTAAAATCTGACCATAGCTCTCACATCCCAGTACCCTTGGATTTTTTGTGTGAATTTCTACGTTTTTTTCAGTTCTTTTTCCTAACTGTAACATACCTGTAATCTTTTCTTTTTTCAGTGAATTTCTACAGTTTTTTAATGTTATTTTCTAACTATAATTTCCCTGCACATTTTTTTCTGTGAATTCATAGTTATTTTTAACATAAAGTAATATATAATTACCATACATTAATCCAACCTCTGCCACACACTGCCTTTGGCCATGCGCAGCAGAGAGTTGGCCTCTGGGCCTGGCCAGGCCAACCCTGCATGCAGCCAACCCTTGTTGGCAAACCTCCCATAGGCATCCAACCCGCGGGACCCCTATCCAGATCTCTTGTGGCCCTAGGGACCCTATCCCCTGGCTCCTGGTGCCTTTTTTCAGAGATCAGGTGGCACAGAACCCCCTCCCCTGGCCACTTTTGGCTCTGGGGAATCCATCCCACAGGGCCTGCAATGTCTTTCAGGGGGAGGGGTGTGCAGCCTCCCCCATAGCTGATTTTGGCCCCGGGGACCCCATCCCCTGGGGCTTGGCAGTATATTTTATGAGGAAGAGGGCATGCGGCCTCCCTCCCAGGGCTTATTTTGGCACCAGAGACTCATCCCCCAGAGCCCCACGCATTCCCGGAGACCCCACACCCGGGCCTGGTACATATCATGGAGGCGGGTTGTATGTTCCCCCTTCCCCTGGATGAATATGGCAGTGGGTTTCCCATCTTCTGGCACGTTTTTTAGGGAGAGGGGCACGTGGCCCCCTCCCCGGGCTGATTCTGACCCTGGGGAACCCATCCCCCTGAGCCCGCCAACACATTTACAGGGAAGGGGGACATGCTCCCCCTCCCTGGGTGGATTTCAGGCCTGGGGAACCTCATCCCCTGGGGTCTAGCCGTATTGGAATAGGGGCCACACAGACCCATGCCAATATTGGCACAAGGGACCCCATTTCCCAGGACCTGCACATTTCTTTCTGGGATGGGGAGCGTGGCCTTGGGCTGCTTTTGGCTTTGGGGACCCATTCCCTGGACCTTGCACACTTTGTGGGGAAGGGGACCATGTGCCTCCCTCCCTGGGTTGAGTATGGCAAAGGGGACCCCAACTCTCAACACATTTTTGGGGGGAGGGAGCACGTGTATTAAATACGTTTAATGACAGCAATAATATCTTGGAGAATGAACAAAATGTAAACAAGATATGAGACTATTGTGAATATTTACGCAGACTTGCAGTGCAATTGATTTGTCCTGCGAAGAGCATTTTTTTTGTGTTCCACATTGGATTGTTGACAGTAATTGTGAACATTGTGTATAAAAATCTGTGAATTTATTTGTTTGTAAAATACCGTTGTATGTATTAAGTAATGTATGTATTTGTAAATGTTTGTTGGTAAATTCTGTGTGTAAATCTGTGGAGACCAGTTGCCCCCTTTTTACTATATACTAATGAATTGAAAATTTGGGTAAATAAATAACCCAACCACCAATGGAAAATAGTGTGTTTTTTTCTCCCTTAAATAATTGGAGGCTAAGTGACACAGGAACCTAGGTTATTGTTGTTGTTGGGCTCACTTAGGGCCGGCGCAATCTTTACTTCTGTTTCCCAGCCAGCTTCAGTGTGAGCTGGAAAACGTCTGCTCCTAGGGGGCGAGAAAATTATTTATGCTCCCGCCCACTGGGAGCGGACTTGATGTTTAGCAGGAGTTTTGAAATTGATACCACCAAGCTAGAGCAAAAACAGGTTTCCTTGCATGTGCCAAAGTGGGCAGACAAGCCACTACAACCCGGTTGTGGGCACCCCGGGATATAGCATGAGCCGGTCCTGGGAGATGGGGTACCCAGGACCATTAATTGCATTTGCATCCAGAACCCAGGGGGTGGGGTCCATTGGTCCGAAATCGGCCTGGGGAGGGGGACCACATGCGTCCCCCCAAATCTATGTGACTGTTCCCCCTGGGACCTGTCCCGCTCAGGGAGCTTATAAAAACAAGCACAGGACACAGCACTTGTTTTTTATTTCAATTTTGCTGCAGAGCCACACATCCTCTCCAAATTTGTAGCAACATTTAAAAAAAACGTTTTGGCCCTAGGCTGAATACCTGTGGGACCTAACCACTATGCTGAGGGGGTCATGGTATTTGTACCCTGCCTCCTTGTGTTCTTGTTGACTTTTTTTAAGGACTCGAAACAAGTCCTGAGTCCTAAGCTGGCTGCCACCACTTCCTGGTTTAAGTGGTGGGAGTCATTCATATTTCAGTATTAGATCTGTCAGATCCACTGACCCTCTGTGTCTCTAGATATACATGAATATATATCTTTTTTTACTCTAAAACTACTGAACAGATTTACACCATATTACATCAAGCTTTCTTTCTGGACCAAGAACTAGCTATCTGCCAAATTTGGTGTCATTCCCTTCAGTGGTTTAGGTTGCAGTAGTGTCTAAAATCCTTTTAGGAAATTGCATGGGTAAAATGCGTTTTGGGACACCCCAGTTTTTCTCAGGCCCCACTTGTTGAATCACCCAGAAACTTTCCAGATAGCTGCTGAAGTGACTAGCAACCTAGATTTGAAAGTTTCGGGAAGATGTATCAAACGGCGCCAAAGTTATTAGCAAATCAGAAAAAAGCTTTTCATATGGAAACTTGGACCTAACTATAACTACTGGCGCCCGCCAGTAGGTAACATATATATAGTTCTATATATATATGTTACCTACCAGCGGTCGCCAGCAGTTAGTTATAGTTAGGACCAAGTTTCCATAGGAAAATATATATATATATATATATATATATATATATATATATATATATATATGTATATTGTTGTATGTATAGATATATATTTATAAGTATCTAAATATATCAAGGCAATACCCTTTCAGATTTGGAGTGCTGCATACATTATGGAGAACAAAAGCAGGGAATTATCCCCCCACCCCGCCCTCCTTCAGTGCAGTGCCAGCAGCATGTTTTCCTTTTTTAAATGGGGTGCATAGCTGATCCCTTGTTGGGTGCTTCAAAAGGAAGCCCCACAGCCCTGCTGGCTCCCCCCATGGTCGGTAGCAATTCAGACTATTTCACTGCTCTAGAGCACTAAAAAACCTTTGTGCTCCCACCAGATGGGAGCTCATTACACTTTCTATGCCTGCGCTCTTGTGCAGGGAAATATACAGTGCCCCAGGAGTGGAATCTTTGTGGCGCGGTCCGGACCCATCCCCAGGAGATTGGGTCTCCAGGGTCATTTTATTGCTCTTGGAGGAGGGGCCATGGGGTGTCCTTCCCATTTGCTCAGTTGCAGCCCCAGGGGATGGGATATTCTGGGCTTTTCAGGCTCGGGATGTGGGCCAAATGCCTCCCTCCCCTCTATAAATATGTGGGTATGTGGGCCCTGGTTATCCGGGGCCTTTCAGGCTCGGGCAGGTGGACCCCAGTCACTGTGCTTCCTCCCTACATTTGTCATGGTAAGTACTTCTGTACCACCACAATTGGCTACTGGTGTACCCCTATAAGTCCCTAGTATATGGTACTAAGGTACACAGGGCATAGGTACACTAGGGGTCTCCCATGGGTGGCAGCATGTATTGCGCCAGCCATGAGAGACCACTCAAACTGTGTCTACAGGCCTGCCATTGCAGCCTGTGTAAGTTGGTGCTAGCACCACTTACAACAGATATAAATTTCGTTATATCCAAGCTCGATCTACCTAAAACCTATAAGTCACCCTTAAGGCAGGCCTTTCAATCCTGAATGCAGTGTGCTGGGTTATAAGTGTGTGGATGCCCCTGCATGGGCGGGACACCCCTACAAACACTGGAGTAAATTCTCCAGGCTTTATAAATGCTGACAGCCATTTTGATACATATGTTTGTCACTACGTGATTGCTAACTATATGGTGGCTGTTCCTAACCTGGGCATGTTTGTTATCAAACATGTTGGAATCATACACCAACATCCTTACCGGTGTTGGAGGTATGATTCAATGCACTGGGAAGCCACCTGTACTTCCGGTAACATCCTTTCAGTGTTTGCTAGCAAGCTAATGTTGCTACTGACCACAGAAACAATTCTGCCCTCCTGCTGCTGAGCTGACCTCAAGCAGGGGAAGGGAGAATAATAGGTTTACTGTCATAGAGATGTGTGACGGCCTTCCAGATGGGCGTTAGTGTATTGGGCTGATGTGGAGTGCTTGGCAGCACCACCAGACTACTTTAAAGGGCACATTTGGTGCCCTCCTTGATACTTCGGTTTGAGCCAGTTCAGGGAGCCCTTGGCTCCCACTCTGGTGCGAAACTGGATAAAGGAAATAGGAGTCTCTTCCCCTCTGTCCAGCCCCTCCTCTGGGATGTACCCCTGAGTCGTACTAACTCTTTTCTTATGATATAAAAGGGTGCGAAACTGGATAAAGGACATAGGAGTCTCTTCCCCTCTACCCAGCCCCACCTCTGGGATGTACCCCTGAGTCGTACTAACTCTTTTCATTTGATATCAAAGGGCTTACCTGTGGGTGGCTCCTTGGATTCATCGTGGGACAACACTCAAGCCAGAAACCATGTCACTCTTCGACCATCTGGACACTTGGACTTTGCTGGACTTTGACTGGAGCCGAGACTGCATTAAGGAAGACTCCTGCTGCTCCTGGTCTCGCTGTTCTGCAAGTCTTCTTCGATGTCTGTGTCTGTGCTTCTTCCAGTATCTTCAACAGACCTGTGGGCATCAAGAACACCCAAAATAATCTCCCTTGGAGTGAAGGAGTCCCTCTCCTGCATCTGCAGGCACAGCAATGAAGCTGACTAGTCTACTGCTCCTGAACCTCCACAGACTTCGAAAGCCCCCGCACACCCAGATGGTGGTTCTGCAACTCCCTCCAGGCCTGACCTGTCCTGTCGACAAGTTTGAGGTCAGTTCTCCGGCACTTGGTGAGTCCCTTGGACCTTTCTGGTCCCAACTTTGCTCCTTTGTCATTTTTCCCACCTGTTGTAGCTGGCAAGGCTTGTTGGTTCACCCGCTGGACACCGACCCCTTGGTTTTTGACTTCCAACGTGGGCTAGCTCGAGCATGGCTCTTGGTCTTATTCAGCGTTGCCTGGTTCTCAGAGCTACGACGACAAGGTCATCATCATCACCCCTGCATCTTCCGTCATCGGTGGGCATTGCTCTTCCGTGCCTCATGGTCACCTCTGAGTGGCATAGAATCTGTTCCCTCTGTTTGCAGGTTCTTCTCTTCAGGAATACACCCTTGGATTCCACCAGACTCTTGCACAGTCTTCACCAGCGGTATATTTACTGAAGTCCTCCATTGTGGTCTACGGCTGTTGCGGACGTAACTTCGCACCTATGCACCCGGCTTCCCAGGTGTAGGTATCCTGGTTCCTGTGGTATTCACGGGTGGGGTGGCTCGCCAACCTTCTGTCTTCCACAGGGTTTCTTCAGAGTCCCCTGGGAAGGGCCCTTCTTCAAATATGCAACCACGACTTTCCTGTTCACTTCTATTGAGTACGCTGCTGAGTTTCCACTCTGCACACAGCTTCAGTGCGGTTCCTGGATACTTACCTTCGGTGGTTCTTTGTGTCCCGAGCTGTTCTAAGTCTCCTGGTCAGGTCCTGACTGAGGTCCCAGTACGTGTTCCACTTTCTTAGTTTATGGTTTGGTCTCCCCCTGGAGACCACTCTGTATTGTGCTTAATTACCTCTTGCAATTGAAGTATTGTTGCGTATTTGTGTTGCTATCTCTGGGTAGGAGATATACCAATGTGTTAGCGAGTATTGTGTAATAAATAGACATATTTTTATAACTACACTGTGTGGTTCTTTTTTGTTTACCCTACACTACATGATTAGAACTGGTAAAACAAGCTGCTTAACACTCCTTCTGGATAAGCCTGAAGGCTGCTCTCCACAGCTATCACTTAGAGAGCTTTTTAAGGTTCTCTGAAACCACTAACTAAAATCACCATAACAGTTGTCTCGATTAGTTCAAGGTGCTTCACTTAAATAAGTGTGCACCATATACTAAGCCAGCCTACATGGCACCAAAGATATTAGCAAATCCAAAAATGCATTTCCTATGGAAACATAATTGTAAACATGAATGTCCTATGTAGGTCATCCTTGACCTAAATGCTGTAAATCCGTAAAGAAACATTATCCAGGCCCTAGGAAAGTGGTCCTAACCCTACACCTAGAGATATTTAAGAGCCAAAGCCTCAGACACAGTCCAGGACAAAGAACACCTGTTTTACATAAAAAGTAAGAGAATACGCAGTGTTTAACAGCAACATTTGAGATGTGGTAAAAAGAAAAACAGATGTAAAAAAAGACAATGCAAATATAAAAACTGAAATCCACAATAGCTGGATGAAGGCAGGAGCATAAACAGGGAAGCAATCCAGAAAAGACCATAAAGGAACCGGGGTCCAAGCAGAAAGGCAGCATTCATGAGCAGAATTGCCAAGTTATAATGTTTCTGTAAATTAGATAAACAGTGGTGAGGCATGAGACTGCCTCATCAATTTCGATTATCTTTTAGCCCAAGGGTTCTTAACTTGTGGTCCAGGCACCCCTAGTGGTCTGCGACAACTGCTCAGAGGGCCTGGAACTCCATAGAAATTGTTATCATATTAACAGATTAATAAAGTATTTATAAATAAAGAAAAAATGCAAATTGGAAATTCATGTAAATAGGAAGGAATTTGAAAGTTAAGGTTAAAAATTAATTTGGTATCCGAAGACTTATTTGTGGGAAAAGTGGAAGAGCATTAAAGATAATATAGTATGGACCATGGGCTGCCTCAATTGAATTTGGAAAAGCTTCAACCTTTCTTGATACTGAATGAAATAGAATATTTAGTTATTTGTGTATTTGTTTGATAAACGCGAGTTTCTGTATTTTTATGTATTGTTTTGAGTTCAAATCATTGAAATCGAATTGTTGCTGGGAAATCCTGTACAGACTAAGTGAGAGTCTGTGGATTCCAATAATGATTTAGAGGGGGGATTCCAGTAATGATTAAGAGGGGTCCACAGAAGTCAAAAGGTTTAGAATCACTCTTCAAGTCAATAAGCTAGTCAGAGGAAGTGGCAGGCCGAGATAAGCAAACCTTTTCAGGACTTGGCTTGTGCACGGACTCAAAGAGCTGAGCCGGACCGATGGCTCGCCTCAGGCTTGGTTCGCCCTGTTAGTTTGTTGGCTCGACAACCTGTACTGTCCTTGGGGAACTGCACTCACTATTTACAAAGATGTAATAAAAAAATATAAACGTATATCAGGTGCAAGTTGGACAGCATAGGGGAGGGACCGGGTGGAGAAGACATTATATGAGTTTCGCATTAGACCGTGGGGGTGTCTGGGTGAGGGCTTTGAGTGAAGTTGAAGTTACAGAGTACATGACATAAGCCCCAGGTTGAACAACAGGGATTGGCGGACCGGATGTTTGAGTGAAGTTACAGATGATGTGAGATGCATAGTAGGTTGGACAGCGGGGGCGTCAGCCCAAGTGTCTGGGGGAAGTTAAAAAGGGCACAACATGAGCCATGGATTGGACGGCAGGAGGCACTGTGCCCAGTGTCTGAGTGAAGTTAATGAGGACGTAACATGAGCCTCAGATTAGCCAGCAGCTGTCACCGGACTGTATTAATTTAGTTTTTCCTCTCTGTAATTATTTACCATTTTGTAATTCTTGACTTTATGTAGCTATGTTTGGTAATTATGAATCCTCTGTGACTATCCATGTAACAATATATGTGTACTGTAAAATAGGGGTGGGAAAGCCACTAAAAGCTCGAGCTAGGCTCGAGCCTGAATACTGGTTCTGGCTCAGCTTGTATCTGCTGATGGAACCCCAAGCCCATAACGAGCCCAGCTTCAAGTGGCTTCTGCCTGCCTCCCTCCTTCTGCTCAGGGTGTGGCCTTATGAACAGAGCTGCCAACTTTGGAACTGGGGATCCAGGTTTGAGTTTCAACATAGGCTCAACATCCTGTGATTCTGGGCAAATCACTCAATCGGCTGTGCCTTAAAAAAAAAAAATTTGATCATGTGTAATGTAATTGGTGCGCACGTAAAGCTTTAAAATATCTACAGGTTGAGTCAGTGGTGTAACACAAAGGGGTCGATTCTGATTCGGGGAAAACCACCCTGAATAGCCGTACAGAGCGTTTTTCCCATATGAATCGTACCCTGTAGCGTCCCCCTTACGTACGACGAAGTACCAGGAGCTGGACTCCGTACGAATCGTACAGAGACCGTACAAATCAAATCCCCGTACGAATCTCCCTCGGAACCCGCTGTACGCGACATCCGTACGGTTCGCAGCTGCTTTTTCCGACCCGGCAAGTACGATTCGTGTTGGATACGCACCGTACAACGCTTTTTCTACGGGAGCCGAAAACATTCGGAGAAGCAGAGTTCGCCTCGAAACAGGCACGGAATGCCCCCCCTGGGTACGGTGCGTACACCCCATGATCGCAGGGGTAGGGGGCGTACCCCTGCGATCATGTGGTGTACACACCGTACCCTGCGATCATGGGGTGTACGCACCGTACCCCATGTTTGCTGGGTGTACGGTGCCTACACCCTGCGATCGCGGGGCACGGTGCGTACACCCCACGATCGCAGGGGTACGCACCGTACCCCTGCGATTATAGGGTGTACACACCGTACGGTGTGTATGTGATTGGGTGCTTTTCCGTACGAATCGCCCTTACCTGACGTGGACCGTACGAATCGCGTCCTCATACCCCAGTCCGGATCGTACTCGTCGGGTCATACGGCATGTGTATGAGTCGTACGGTTCACGGTTTCAGCCTTGGAAATACGTACGGATAGCGATGATTCAGACGGATTGACAAAATACGGATCGTACTACGCATCTTGGACGGACGGGTACGATTCGTACAGAGAGGGCTACGGATACAAATCATATGGACGTTTTTTTTCCAGGATCGGAATCGGCCCCAAAATGAAGGGCCTCCTTACAAATGTGCTGAGTGGCTCCTCAGTCCCCTACAACTTAGAGATATTCATAGGCTTGTGGCTACACAGGCAGTGCTTAATTTGTGCTGGTACTTTCCGGTGCTCAGCACTGGCACTTATTTCATAGGGCCGGGGCTATTGTAGTTTCCCCACACTGGGCATTAGGCAGCCCTGACAATTAACAACCATTAGGGTTTTGACTATGCATTTTAGTGCCAGTGTCCGTATCACTGCAATAAAATGTTTTAGTCACGCACTTACATCAAGCCAAATTGCATGCGCAATGAAGACCTGCGACCTGCACACAATTAAATAAGAAAAGCGCTGCTGGGCATCGGCATCCATAAACTTGATTCAGCTGCCTCGGAGATCAAAGGTGAAGGTGATGGCCTCAGGGGATTTCAAGTTTGTCTTTCACACATTGTTTTTGAAATGGCTGGCACCGGATATAAAGGAGAAAATCTGCTTTGTTGTTGAGGACCGACCTCAGCTTCTAGGACAAGTGGATCCGGTGCATTCTCACATAGGCGGAGACAGAATCTGCTCTGTGCAGGCCAGGCCCAGCTCACGTAGATTTGGCACTGCTTTCTGTTTTACTTCACACCAGGCGCCCACTCCTGTTGATCGAAGCAGGATGTTCTCATTACTGATTCCTAGCGCAGCCAGCCCGAGCCACAAGGAATTGCTATTGCCCCCGGAGAAATTCAAGTAAGAAACATCCGTGACTTTCTTGACATGTGCTGCCCTCCCCTGCTCTTGAAGGGTTGCTGGGGGCTATGCCAGTCACAGTCAATGACTCCACAGACTACAGCTACATCAACCATCCCGAGGCAGCAGGCATTATTTACCCACCACTGTCAGTGACTCCTTGGTAAGTCAAAGATAACGTGGTGTTTAATGTTCCTGCTGCAGAGGGATCAGAGTTTTGTTCAGTGCAAGTTTGAACTCACCAGTAGCACAGGAGGCTAACGTATGCTTCAAATAATGTGTATTTTGCATATCACAAAATCACATTTTATGTGAATAGTTCAGTGGGTTAGTGCTTTTTAACAGATACCCTTTGGTTACTTGAAATTCATAAATTACAATCGTAATCCACACACTGGCCTAAAAACTGTTGTTAGTTAGTTTGAGTAGAAATGCATTCTTATCAGTAAAGACAACCCCAATTACAGTGGCAGATTTTAAATCCTGAGTGTTTTTCCAGAGCACTTTTACAATATAATGCCTACCAGTATGGATGACGTGATCCTACACCTTGTAATCCTCATTGTTTATTTAACATTTCCTAGGGTGATTCATTGTCTCTGTTCAATGTGTCTGTGGTATAAAGTGCTCTGACACCCTGCACCAGTATGAGCAGCACTATAAAAACAAATGAAATGTTTGTCAGAGGAACTATGGAGAGATAAGGGGCACAGTTGGAGAGTGGTAGTAAGGGAATCCGTGGAGGAGGAGGTCATTGGAGGAGTGGGGGGGGGGGCACCAAAAAGGTTGTTGCATTGGGCCCCACCTGTGCTAATGCCAGCACTGAAAGAGTGAGTCAGTGATGTCTGGTACTCTGCTGTTCGAGATTGTTAGTTTTGTCTAGTTGGGAAAGTGTTGTACTTTGTCAGTCAGTGGAGGGAGTAGGTGGAGCCAGGGGAAGTGTGTGTCGCCTCCTAAAAATATTTTGAGCACCTGCACCTAATATTTTACAAATTAAGCACTGTACACAGGGGCCCCCTTGACGTCCCCCCCCCCTCGCACCACTGGGGCCTGCATTACACAGCTAGGTCGAGTTTGCCCTTTATAAAAAAGTTAAAGGCATTACACATTTATGAACTGATTTGTACAAAGCGAGACCAGAAAGCATGAAAAAGTTGCAGCTTACCCTCTTAAATTGTGTGATCTTAGGTATATATTGTATTTCACCAAACCTCATTTTTCTTCATTATCGCTGAAAGCACTTTCAAAATGTGAGTTCAAAATACCAGTTGAACACAAACCTAATATGTTTTATTTAATAGACTATAATGTTGCGCTATAATAATCTAGGCCATGTACAGGGTTTACTTGACAACTGCCCTGCGTCTTAGTTCACTAAATGTTCATGTTTCAGAACAATTACTTTTAATATGTATTTCTTAGTTCAATGCTACAATGTGATATATTAATGTCAACGTTCCCACAAGTTAAAGAAATATACTGGGTTTTTTTTTAATTTGGAGAGAGAACAAGTAGCTGACTGGACGTGAACGAGATAGTTTTAGGCTGTTTGTAGATACCTTTAAAAAATAAGTGTGATATATGTGCTCTATTTTTAAATTGTTGGCTGCTGAAAATCTTCTCATAACTGTTGGGAACTGCACAGTAACAAGGGAGGATTTTTAAATCCACGCGCACTTTATGCACTTTTTGGACACTTTTCTGCCACCATTTTGGTTCTGCCGTGCACTAGTGTTTTGGCTAGTTGAATGCAGCGCTGACGTGCTTTCAGAACAGGTAGCATACCGGGGGAGATTGAGATTGTTTTAGAGTGTGTTTAGATACTTTTTTTTAAACTGTGATACTTGTGATCTTTTTTAATTGTTGACTGCTGGAAATATTTCTATAACTGTTGGGAGCTGCAAAGTGACAAGGGCGAATTTTTATATGCATACACACTTTATGCGGTGTTTGGATACTTTTCTGCCACCATTTTGATTTTGATACGCACTTGTGTTTCGACTGGTCCGCAATAAATGAAGGACGCAGCGTGGATGCGAGGTTAGAAAAGGTAGCATACCAGGGCTGATTGTGATTGTTTTAGACTGTTATTATATACCTTTTCAAGAATAACTGTGGTACTTGTGATCTTTTTTTAATTCTTGGTTGCTGGAAATCTTCCCACACCTGTTGGGGGCTGCACATCGACAAGGGGGAATTGTTATATGTATGTGCACTTTATGTGCATTTTGGACACTTTTCTACCACCACTTTGATTTCTTACGCGCACTAGTGTTCATGCTGGCACTCCATAACTGAACGATGCAGCGCAGACACACCGTTGGTGCACCAAAGGCAAGCCCATCAGTGTTCTTCTGGGACAAGTGGCCAGGGACTCTGCCCATTCCAATCAAAGTAAGGTATATATATTACACTGCTAGTCAACTGTATGCACTTCAAACCTCTGCAGCTGACTCCTGTCTTCAGTTGATCGACCCTAACCAACTTTTACTAGCCTGTGATAGTTGTTGCTTTCAGCCCCAGCATGACCTAAATCAGCCTCATGTCACCTCTACATTCACAGCTTGGGGTATGTTTGTGGTCAATTGCCATTCTATTGCCGCTCACAAAGTAAATATTTGTTGTCTTTTAATGGAATGATGCACTTTTCCTCACTGAGACTTGTCTACACGATAGCTCGGCTCCCGATGAAGTCCAAGCATTATCTCCTGGGTACTGTATCACTAGGCGAGACTGGTCAAGAAAAAAAGGGGGTGGAATTGCCATTATTTACAGGGTAATTTTAAAGGGCACATTTTCTCCCCTTCAGATTTAGAATCATGAAAGTCTTCTCTGTACTCTGACAATCAGTCCTACTTTAACTTTTCTGATGTTCTAATGTACACACTGCCGGGCCTATTTCCTGCAGGCTCTCCCCAACAACGTTGTGGGTTAAGCTGTAAATAGGGCTACTTTCACCGTACCTGGATGATCCCAATAATGCTACCTCTATAAACCTGCTACAAGACTTTGCGTCTCTACAGTTTCTGCAACTAGTAGAAATGGCACACTCATAAAAATGGTCACCCCATTGACTTAGTATTTAGTAATATCTACTAATCTTCAGGTGCCGAGCCCTATCCCTCTAACACGGACAGACCATTTTTTGCTTCCATTGATTTTATCTGTCCTCTCTTCCCCCACCGTGGTACCTCTTGTCACATGGTTGCAACAACGTTGTTCTAAGGTAAATTTGGAGGACTGGTCAGTTGTTCTGCAGACAATAAGTCCTGAGCTGACAGAAAATGTCAGTTCTTTCACTTGCAGTTTCAGTGAGTGGGTTACAAATTCATTGGACATGTTTTGCCTGCAAGGTGGTATAAGACTATCCAGCGGGAAAAATATCCCCATTGTTAAATGCTATTCTACTAGCTTTGAAAAAGGACTTCAAACGTCTGGAAAGATGTTGGAGAAAGTCCTTTGATGAAGTTAGCAAAGCTAAGCACAGGAGTGCAATTACGTGCTATCATGCGGAGATTAAAGTTTCTCAATCCTCTTCCCTTTCCACCAAAATTCAGCAATCCGCCAACTCCCCCAAGAAAATCTTCAAGAGCCTTAAGGACATCACAGAGCCTAGGGGGCTCATTACGATGTCGGGCAAATTGCCTCCGCCAGGCTGGCGGTAGCCACCGCCAGCTTGTCGGGGGCAATCTGCCCGACATTGTTGCACTAAAGACCCCCCCATATTAGGTTGGCGGGGGGGACCTCGGCGGACGGAAAGACCGTCCGCCGCTTTTCCGCCCCGGTCGCCTTGCGGCCGGGGCAAAAAAGGAATAATATGGTGGCGGTGTCTATCAGACACCGCCCGCCATATTAGGATGGGCTTCTCTGAATGCCTTTCTGTGGTGGCAATGCCGCCACGGAAAGGCATGCGGAGAATCCCTGCAGGGGCCCGTTGCGGGCCCCCAGGGACTCCAGGAGAAGTGGGGGGTGCACATGGGGGGTACCTAAGGTACCCCCCAGCAGCAGTTCCTAAGTGAGTTCCTAAGTGAGTCCTTGGAGGGCATTAGTTTGTGTGCAACAGTGACTGCCTGGGCCAGGCCTCTTTTTCTACTTTTTTGGAGGCGATCGGATAGTTGCCTGTTTCCTTTTAGAATGGTTAGAGGGGGTCGAAGGTTTAACTGACGTAAGTATGGGAGGCACTGGATTGGATTGTATTTGCTGAGTGCACCGCCCGCCACAATGGTATGAATGCAAGATGCGCCTGCCACTGTGGCGGGCGCATCCTAATACTGGTGACGGGACCCCCGCCCTTAAGGCGGGCGGTCCATATTACCACAGGGATGGCGTGCGGGCAAAGTCTGCCCGCCATCCTAATGAGGCCCCAAGTCTGTTGGCTCTGTGTTAGAAGCTTAAGTGCAGTGTAGCAATGACCTGGCTCTCTTCTTCCATAAAAATATATTGGTCATCCATTCTTCTTTTTCTGATGGTCCAGTCATTGAGGAGCCCTCTGAAAGTGAGACCCATCCAGCGCAGTCTTAGGGATTCTCTCGGCCTATCCCAACCTCACCGTAAGTACTGTCAGAGACCTCCTAAAAGCATTAAAATCAGGTCCCATCTTGGACCCTGCTCCCCTTCATATCCTGCATCAAGGGTTCAATAGCATTGCTCCCACTCTGGTGGATTTGCTGAATCTCTTCCATATTAGTGGTCAGATCCCTCTGCAATGGAAGCATACGGTGGTGAAGCTCCTCTTCAAAAAGTCGGAGTTAGATCCTCTTTGCCTGATCAACTATAGGCCAATCTCTTTGTTGCCAATTTCTTCGAAGCTCCTGGAGAAGCATGTCAACAAACATCTCTTTACCTTCCTTGAGTCCAACTAAATCCTCCAACCCCACCCAAATATGGTTTAGGCTACAGCACAGCACAACACAGCACAGAAACACCTTTGCTGGCTGTGGTCGAGGAACTAAGATCCTTGCTGGACAAAGGAGGGTTGGCAACCACTATACTATTAGACCTAAGCGCGGCCTTCGACACGGTGGATCATGCCACACTTATCCACAGGATATCAAAAATGGGTGTTGCCGGTCATGCCTTGAACTGGCTCTCTTCCTACTTGAAGAATAGAACATTCCAGGTGCTTGATCATTACCGGTAGTCTCACAGTCTTCCCCTGAGCTGTGGGGTGCCGCAAAGGTCTTCCCTGAGCCCCACTCTTTTAACCTTTGTATCTAACCCTTGGCTGAAATTGATCACTCTTTTGGGTTGTCACTGGTCTCCTATGCCGATGACACCCAGTTGGTGATATCCAACTGCAAATTGAAGCTCAAAGAAAACAAAACTGAGGTTATAATATTTGGCAATAATTCCAATAAGAAAGTCCAAACTCCTGCGCCTGATTGGAGAGACTCCCCAGCCCTAAAGTGGTGATAAAGAGCTTTGGAATGTGGCTAGACTTCAGCCTTACTATAGAGCACCAAACTAAAAAAACTTGCAGCCAATTGCTTTGGTGTTCGGAGACTGCTAGGAAAGGTCTTAAATCTTTTCCCGTTCTTAGACAGAAGACTAATTGTCGAGGCTCACATTATCTCCTGCCTTGATTATGGCAATTTTCTGTACCTTGGGTCACCTCGATATGTGACAAAAATATTACAGACTACACATAATGCGGCTGAACGGCTTCTGATGAATGTCCTCAGACCTCAATCCGCAAAAAAAGGCTTTCAAGGATCTTCACTGGCTCCCAGTGGAGCAGGGGGTTCAATGTAAGGCCTTATGCATTTTGCTTAGATCACTCCATAAGAGAGCTCCCACTTTGCTAAGGTCCCTAACTTTTCCTTACATTTCCGGAAGGTCACTTAGATCTTCCTCAGCTCACCTGCTACAGGTTCCTAGGTTTAGTAGATCTTTGCTGGAGTGGCCGCTCTTTTTCCACTCAGGCCCCCAAACTTTGGAACACTCTCCCCCTTGAACTATACCAGCTTTCTAACGGCTTTCTTTTCGTAAGGCCTTGAAACCTGGCTTTAAAGTAAGTAACTCTTGCTCGTGAGCTGGCACCACCATCTTAAGGATTTTGGGGGCTCAGGGCCAAGCGTATTTTGGGGGGCCCTGTTCAGAACAGCTCCAAATGTATGATCCAGTTTCAGCTCTTTAACGCTGTCCTTGGCCAGGTCACTGATAGTGTACAGGCACACTGGTCCAAATTCGAAATGTTTTTATATCTAATATTCAAGGATGGTGACGTTTATTGTAGCACAGCAGCTGCTCACTAATATTACGGCAAATAATCTCTGTGACACCCTCCCATTTCTCATATGTGAGGTACTGTTTTGATGTAAAATAACTTTGTTATGGATGCTGAATGAATCCTAAACAAAACATTTCTTTACAAAATGTCTGCAATAGCCTCTCAAACATCACCCACATTAAAATAAATTAAAGGACAATGGTATTTAAAGCAATATGTTTAAGAACTATTCAAGGCCATCAGGGCAAGACTCTCAGCAGAACAGAGCTGGCTCTATCAGGGGCGGTACTGAAAGGCTGTTGCCCAGGGCCAGGGCCCACTTTTGCCCATGGCTTAAAACATCTCTGCGAGCGGGTAGCAATGATGACTGTTCTAGCACTGAAAGGCCTTCGAGAAGCAATGCGATGTACAAGACTCACAGAATATAATAGAGTTTATCATATTTTGTATATTATTTGTTATATGATTTATATAGCAAACATTGGACGCGATCGCTGGGGCACGGGCTTGAAGGGCCCAGCCAGACTTTGGCTCAGGGACACTCTGTTAATTTGTTGGCTGGCCCACCTGCACTGTAAACCTGTATAGCGCCTTTGGGTAATGTCCGCGAAATATAAATATAATGCAATAAAAAACAAGCATACATCAGGTACAAGTTGGATAGCAGCAAAGGCCGCCAGGCCGAGTAACGAGTAACGTTGGAACGGGCATTAAATGAGCCGCAGGTTAGAAGGGGCGAGTCTGGGTGAGGTCGTTGACTGCAGCTGAAGTTACAGAGGCCGCAGCAGAAGCCACAGGTTGTCGAGCAGGGGATGGCGGCAGGTATTCGAGTGAAATTAATGATGACTTGAGATGAATAGCAGGAGAGACAGCAGAGGGCGCCAGACCGCGTGTCTGAGGGAAGTTAAAGAAGGCGAAACATGATTCACGGGTTGGACAGCTGGGGCACTGGGCCAGGGTGTGGTAGTCTAGGTACGCAGCACGCAAGCAACAGGTTGGACAGCAGGGGGCGCCGACGTTGACACCTGAGCCTCACCAAGTTGGTCTCAGAGTGCCTGGCACATTGAGAAACTCCGTCCATCCTAAACAGAGCGGCGGCTGGCACGCGAGCTGCCCCGCACCCTCCTAGGGAGCCGGTACTAAACGCCCGACGTTCACAGCCTCACCCGGAACTGCAGGCACCGCTGAACCCGGCTAATGTCCCTGCCGCCCGCTGGGCTCGGAGGAAACGGCGGCGCGCGCCTCCTGAACACAATACAAAGGAGGAAGCGACCACCGGGAAGCTAAAGAGAGCCCAGCTTGACTTGGGGACCTTGTTTTCCATCCTTGCCTGGGAAGGGAATACTCCCCGAGTCGGCTCGTTTGTTCATTATCCGCGCTTCCCCAGGATGGACGGGGTGTAGCTCGAGGCAGCGAGCCTTCCTCCCGGCCCAGCAGGGCAGCAGCTGCAAACCCTCCCTCCCGTGATGGGCTGTGCCCGGCATCAGTGCCGCCCATAAAGTGCAGGCGGCAGCCTTATCTGACCTGGCTGTCACGCACACGGCTGTTCATTAGACAAAATGGACTGGATTTGCGGAGGGAACGATTCTGCAGCAATATGGGTAAGTATTGCCCCTCTTTATTTTAATTAAGAAATACGCGTTTGTTTGTATGTATCTTTTGGTTTAGGGGTATATAGTTTTCTCTTTCTTTTCATTTTTTGCACTTCAACAGAGATTTCAAGGTTCTCATGAACGGCACTATTTAATGGTTTTGGAACATAAAACAAGTCATTGGGACTTTTTAGATTGAGTGAGAGCTCTGAAGGGTGCGAGTTTGAACCGGTGCTTGAGAAGTCAGGTACCAGGTTTCCCAGTGGCATTTTAGAGTCGTCATGTGGGGCTGAGCAGGGTAACGAATTAGAAATGGGATTTTACCATCAGAGAGGAAGTCTTAACGATTTCTGAGTTCTCATAGAAGTCCAGTGTTTCATGTTAATTTGTAACTTTATGTAAAACTTTATGTAGCTGCATTGGCACGAGGAACGCGTCTTTAATCCGCTTGGAACGAGTCAAAGCTGCAGGTAAAACGACATATGCCTGCTGTCACCTATTAACTTTTAGCCGTCATAGTTGAAGTACAACTGAGGGCACCATAGGTTATATTGGAGAGCTATTTGATTCTCAAAATATATGCTGCCATGAGGAGAACGTTACCTACTCAATGTCTTCACTAACAATGGAGACGAGAGAATGTGGAGGTCAACTCCTTCAAACTCCGTTCCTAGGGGTCCGTCCAGGGTCGGACTTGGACTGAAAATAGTCCCAGGAACCACAATAAAAGTTACACCCATTAGGGAATTAGAATGCTTAACAAAGTCCCATGTTTGCAAATTGGTGCAGTTTTGAAGTTGTAAAGATGCTATAGAAGTGTTTTGCAAAGTATGGAATACAACATAGATTTGCACTTGCTGTGGGCAATGTTTGGCAATGTTTGTGGACCTGTTTCGTGGTATGCTGGCCCGGTTTTTACAGTTAATTTCCCTGAAAATATCTGAGAAATCAACAGTAAAAACCTGCCCAGTAGGCTACAAAACCGGTTCACCAACAGCTAAAAAATAAACACACTGACCTTTCAGAACAGCACATCAGGCACTGCCTGATTGCCGTAGAGTCGGGGCCACTGGAATTATGTGACAGGGAAGTACCAAATTATCCTTATGTGCCATGATGTGGCACATTGTTTTTTGATAGTATTCAATTTATTTTATACTTTTAAACATAGTAGTAATACTGTTTAGGCAAATATTTCACATCATTAGTACCAGTTTAACAACCAAAAACAGTCATAAGCAAATGATAGATGACCAGTTTACCTTAGTGAATGGCCGTCAAACAATGCAGAAACATTTTACAACACAGTTTTAGTAACTTTTAATCAATTTGACCTAGAAACAAGCTTTGTTTTGTCAAAACCTGAAGATTATGTAGGAGATGATGGGCTGAGTGGTAAGTAAAGCAAAATCATAATTAAGTGAAAAAGCAGCAGCCACTTAATTCCAGTGGCCCTGCCTAGAGGCCAGTCTGAACTTAAACCCATGGTATTTGCATCAGGTTCGTCTCCACAATGGATACACAAGGAGATGATGGAAGGAGCGCTGAAACTTTTCAGACACTCACCCCCAGTCACAGATCTGGGTTGAATCCAGTATCGTTCTTTAGCTCATTTCGCCACCACATTTCTGGTCCAGCAGCAGAAGCCTTTCAACTGCCACTCATAGAAATTCTTAGCAATGAATTGTGATAACAGTGCTCTCTGTGCCTTGCTTATATCGCATATCAGGGTATTGAAAATGTGCTGCATATCTGTGGAAGCATGGTCATGTAGTGGCAGGTCTGGAGACTCAACACAGACTTGGGAGCCCAGATTTAAAAAAAGAGTATGGAAGGAGATACTCTCCTCTTTCCAACAATGTCTTTATGAATTAATTTGTGCTCTGTAATTGAGCCATGGGTGTTATTCCAGAGCAAGAATTCACCTACTAGACAACAGGGAGTATAACAAGTGGTGTGATTGGCTTTAGCACATGGATCGACCCTGCCCCCACCTTTCACAGCCTAAGCCTTTCCCGTCCCTGAGAGGTGCTCAGCAGTTTGTTTCCAGCAATATACAGCTCTTTGACGGGAGAGACGCTGCTTGATTGGACAAAGTTGATTACACAACAAGTCTCTCACCCTCCCTATCTCCTAAACGACAGTTCCACTTCCCCTTGGAGTGATTGAGTGTGGGTAGTAGTGGAAAGTTTCACTAGAACCCAGAAATTGCACAAGTGGGGGAAATCCCCCGACTGCACTGTGGCATCCCACACCCTCCACAACCTAAGCATTATTTTCCTCCCTCTCCATTGAGAAGTGAGCAGCAAAAGTTTTCCCTGCTGGAAATTGGAAACCTCTACTAGACATCAGGTTGGTTCGCTGACAGAATATCAGCACCTAAAATATCCCTATACCACAATGTTGAGTTTTAAATATTGATGTAAAAAATATCAACATCCTATATTTATAATGGTAAGTACAAAAATATCAAAAAAGAATATCGACGTCAAAAATATGGTTGTACAAAATATCGATTTATATATATATATATATATATATATATATATATATATATATATATATATATATTCCTTTTTCCTTCTTTTTATATTTTACATTTTATTTTTTTATGCAAGGAAATACATCAGTGGACAAAAAAAAAGAACAGTTCCAAACATAAATATAAGATTACATACAGACTCCAGAGAACAAAGGAAATTAAATCCATTCCGCAATTGGCACCCATATTTTCTTTCCCAAAGCCCTTCTTTTAACACCCTTAGACTGATAAATAGCAGACTCCATATTGTACATAAACAATAATTTCTCTCGCCAGTTGAAAAAAGAAGGAGGTTCAGAGTTGATCCACTCCCTAGTAATGCATGCTCTGGCTACTGCCATACAAATGAAAAGAAGACAAGTTAGTGGTTTAGATCTTGGAATACTAGAATCTATACCTATTATCAACAGCTCTGCAGTTATCTTGATGTAACAATTAAGAACAGAAGAAAAATACATTTCTATTTGATGAAAAAAATCCCCAAGCTTAGGGCATTGAAAAAACATGTGTATGTCGTCAGCTGCGTACAACCCACAGCGGTTATATTTCGTTCCCACCGTCGTACTCCATTTGACCACTTTGCTAGGGGTGTAGTAGAGGTCGTGTATACACATAAAAGGTTGGGATTTCATAATCCCGGTAATTAAGATTTCAGACGCTAATTTAACAGATTCTAGAACATCAATATCCGGGATCCCTAATTTGCTAACCCATTTCAACTGACAATGCTCTAAATCATCCCTAAATTCCTGAATCAAACAAAAATAAAGAATGCCTATCGGAGTTTTTCTATGCAAGTGTTCCATAAGGGGGACTTTGCTCATACTATCATCAGTAATGGAGGAAGAGCTTTGAAGAAAACTACGGATCTGAAGGTATTTAAAAAAAAATTTTTTAGTTAACAGAAACTTATCCTGAAGTTCCTGAAACGAAGCAAGTTGGCCATTAATATATAAATCGCCCAAGTAGTGTATTCCTTTCTGCTCCCATCTAATAGTAATTAAGTCACAGAAAATCGTAGCTGGTGAAAGACCGGGGGCGGCAATCGGCGTATAGGCATTCAATTTGCTTAATCCCAAATGCTTCCAAACTTTTTGCCACACACCAAAAGCTGTCTTCAGCGTATTAAATTTGGTTTTCTTGTGATAACTAGGTCCAATCACCTTAAGAAAACAAGCTTTGGCTTTTTCACCCATAATCATTTCGAAAATTGAAGGTGTTTGACAGAAAGGAATACAGGCTCTATCACCGATTATCAGTGGGGTGATGTATATATATATTTTCCAAATCACTTTCTTTATATAAAGAACTGGGTGGCACTCTACCAATACATTTCAAAAGTTCTAAAACGATTTTATTTCACAGGATTTCCAAACATCCAAACCACCAATGCGTTTCGATCTCCTGCTGAGATCTTGTTCACATGGAACTTTTGAAACATATTCGGAAAATTGCAGTGGTTTGCTCAACTGCGGGGTTACGCACGGCTGGAAGCAGCGCCTGAACCGTGCAAAGAGCAACAGGTTGAATTATACATATGTATATATATATATATATATATATATATATATATATATATATATATATATATATATATATATATATATATATATATATATAAAATAATAATAAATATATAAAAAAAAATAAAAAAAATAGATGTAATATAAATTTCAACACATATAACAAATAAACGTAATTAAAAAAGTTAAAACACATATAATAATTAATATATATATATATAGATATATATTTACAATTTTTTTATAAACTATTAATTAATTAATTTTAATTTATTTTATAATTTTACATTTATATGAAAATGTAACAACTATATATATATATATATATATATATATATATATATATATATATACATACATACATACATACCAATAACACGACATCTATTAAAAAAACATTCATTATAAATTGAATCATTAAACTATTTAAAAATCTTCAAACTTAAATTTCCCACTCCAGTTAGTGCAACAGTAGGAAAGTGTTGGATAGCGGAGGGATAACATTTACTCCTCTCACTCCAGTCAGTGAAACAGTAGGAAAAGTGTTGGATAACGGAAGGGTAAAATTACTATTCACACTCTATGAGTGCAACAGTCGGGAAAGTGTTGGATAGCGGAGGGGTAAAAATTACTATTCCCATTCCAATGAGTGCAACAGTAGGGAAAGTGTTGGATAGCGTAGAGGTAAAAATTGCTGTTATAAGTTTTTATATGTGATATTTATTCCATGCAAAGGGTTGAAAAATAATTAAGCATTTAAGCTGTTATAAATTATCACAAAGGCATATAAGTGAAAAGTATTTCTACTATGTCTATAAGAGGTTGCACTGCACTGGCACTTTAAAAGCGATGTGAAAAATCAATGAGATGTCATGTGATCAAGGGAGGGATCTCCCGAAACGCGTCATGGCGGCATTGGCGAAATAAAATAATGCACTAATGAAACCTGGGTCTACGCTTGTCTGTTCAAGTCTGGAGTTGAAGTAAAAGGCGAGTTGGAGCAATATATATATATATATATATATATATATATATATATATATATATATATATATATATATATATATATATATATATATATATATATATATATATATATATATATATATATACACATATATATATATAAAAAATAACAATAAATATATTAAATAAATGTAATTAAAAAAATAGATGTAATATAAATTTTAACACATATAACAAATAAACATAATTAAAAAAGTTAAAACACATATCATAATTAATAATTATATATATATAGATATATATTTACAGAATTTTTTATAAACTAATAATTTTAATTTATTTTATAATTTTACATTTATATGAAAATGTAACAACTATATATATATATATATTAAAAAAAAATTCGTTGTCTTGGGGGCAGGGGGGTCTGCCAATAAATCACTTTTCCACAAATCAAGCTCAGAGTGCCGTCAACTTTTGCGAAGAAGAAAGCGAGTGTGTGTTACCAATATATATATATATATATACATACATACATACACAACATCTATAAAAAAACATTCATTATAAATTGAATCATTAAACTATTTAAAAATTTTCAAACTTAAATTTCCCACTCCAGTTAGTGCAACAGTAGGGAAAGTGTTGGATAGCAAAGGGATAAAATGTACTATTCCCACTCCAGTCTGTGCAACAGTAGGGAAAGTGTTGGATAGCGGAGGAGTAAAAATGACTATCCCCACTCCAGTCAGTACAACAGTAGGGAAAGTGTTGGATAGCGAAGGAGTAAAAATTACTATTCCCACTCCAATGAGTGCAACAGTAGGGAAATTGTTGGATAGCGGAGGGGTAAAAATTACTATTCCCACGCCAGTGACTACAACAGTAGGGAAAGTGTTGGGTAGTGGAGGGATATAATTTACTATTCCCACTCCAGTCAGTGCAACATTAGGGAAAGTGTTGGATTGCAGAGGGGAAAACATTAGTATTCCCACTTCAGTCAGTTCTAAATTAAAAACAAACAAGATATCAACAATTTTTTTTTAACCCCTTAGGTGCTCATGATGGAATGGTCCCGTCATGAGCACCAGTGCTCCTGTGTTCATTACGGAACCATTCCGTCATGAGGACAGGGGCACGAAATCCCTTTACTGCAAACAGCAGAGGATTTCCATTTTTTTGGGGGCCTCAGGAGGTGGGGAAGAGCTTCCCCAACCCCCCGAGGCCTTTTACAAATTTTCAAACTAATGACGATGGTGCGCATGGCGCGCTGTTGTCATTAGATTGAGAACAAAAAGTTTGAATGTTTCAGTGCTCGTGGGCCTATCTCAGCTCCCGAGCACCAAAACACTTGGGAGAGGTATCGTTGGAAAGGGGAGAATCTCCCCCTTCCAACGATACCCTTCCAGTGGATACTTGCTTGGGGATCGCCCAGGAGGGCTATCCCCAGCTGGGATACACTCACTAGCCATCAGGGAGGGTGGAGCAGCCCCTTGGGCAAGGGCCTTCACTCCCCCCATTTAATTTTCTCAGACAGTTTTTTTATATGCCAGGGGTGGTGGCTGCCCAGAATAGGCATTCCAAAGCCCCCACCCTACACCCCCAACAAAGGAATAAGAGTTTCTGCCCCCAGAGGGCAGATGAGGTAATACGGCCACATGCATCATTGTTGCTGGTTGCGATTTCTTAATTGCCAAAATTAAGGAATCGCAATTAAGAAATCGCAAAAGGCTATGCATTAAGAATTCGCAATATTTTTTGTGATTTCTTAAATTTCCTTAATTGCGATTCACAATTTGCGAATCACAATTAAGGAATTCCTTCCCATTGATTCCTATGGGCCTAGAGGCCCACAGGAATCAAAGGGAAGTCATTTTCAATTTGCGATTTGCAATTTGCGAATCGCAAATTAAAAATGCAATTTCAAGGGTGCAGGGGGGGTCCAAAGGACCCCCCCTGCACCCCTGAAATTTAATTTTAAGTGCACTGTTCACACACACATGCCCCAAGGGCATGTGTGTGTGTAAAATGAAACTTTTTCAAAAATTCACTTTTGTGCATTTTTGAAAGTTTTCGCAAATTACCATGAATGTCAACTTCATGGTAATTTACCTCTCCCTATTTGCGGATTCGCAAATTGAAAATGTTCATGCATGGCATTTAAGAAATCTAAAATTGCGATTTCTAAAATGCAATTGCAATTTTAGAAATCGCAACATGATTGCGATTTCTAAAATTGCGAAAAACATGATGCATCCCAATTTTGTCAATTGCATTCGCAAACGGCCGAAAATTGCGATTCGCACCGTTTGCGAATGCAATTCACTATGATGCATGTGCCCGTTAGTCCCTGATCTGCCCCATGAGGGGGGGGGGGGGGGGGGGGGCAAACAGCCTACTAGGCCCCAGGTCATTTTTTTTAATACATACGTAGGGGTGGGGGCTGGCCAGAATGGGCATGCAAATACTCCTACCCCCCCAAAAAAATGTCTTTTTACCCCTCTTGGGAGGCAGATGGAGCAATAGTCCCCAATCTGACCCTTGGGCGGAAAGCATCCTAGATGCCATGGATTTTTTTTATACTTCAGGGGTGAGGGCTACCCAGAATAGGCATGCGAAAGCCCTCCCAAAGAAGGAATATGACTTTCTAAACTCTCCAGGAGGCAGATATGGACAGTAGCCCCTGATCTGCCCCCCTGGGGTGGCAGAAAGCCCACTAGGCCTCAGGGATTTTTAAATATATATATAGGTAGGGGTGGGACTGCCAAGAACGGGCATACAAATACTCCCACCCAAAAATACAATTCTACAGTCTTTCTGCCCCTCCTGGGATGCAGATGGGGTAATAGCCCCTTATCTGCCCCCCAGGGGGGGGGGGGGCAGAAAGCCCGCTAGGCACCAGGGAATTTTATTTTTCCAAAGTTCGGGGTTGGGGCTAGCCAGAATGGGCATGCTAAAAAATTCCACAGTCTTTCTGCCCCCCCCTCAGATGGGGACAGTAGTCCACACAAGGCCAACAGAGATTAGTTTATTTATACGTTGGCGGTGGGAGCTGCCCAGAATGGGCATGCCAATGCCCCTACCCCAAACCCCCAACAATTACCACAGTCTTTTTGCCCCCCCCCCCGGTAGGAAGATGGAGGCAATATACCCTTATCTGCCCTTTTTTTGGGGGGGGGGGGGCAGAAAGCCCACTAGGCACCAGGGGTAAATATTTTTCAAAATTCAGGAGTGGGGGTTGCCCAGAATGGGAATACCACTGCCCCTATCCCCCCAAAAAACATGCCACTGTCTTTCTATCCCTCCCAGGAGGCAGATAGGTGGAGTAGCCCCTGATCTGCCCCCGGGGGGGCAGAGAGCCCATGAGGCGCCAGCGATTATGCTGGCTTTTTTTATACGTTGGTGTGGGGGCTGCCCAAAATGGGCATCCCAATGTCCCCACCCACCCACACAAAGGAGCCACAGTCTTTCTGTCCCCCTTGGGGGCATATTGGGGCAATAGCCCCCAATTTACCCCCTCCACAGGGTGGCAGAAAGCCCACTAGGCACAGACTTTTTTACGGAATGTTCCTACCTCTGGATTTTGGGCCCTAGCACAGCTGGCACCCACGGAAACCTAGCAAACTTGTAAATTTTTTAAAGCTAAACACCCCGGGTGATCCAGGATGAGGTGACTTGTGTTCTCTTTTCTCGGTTCTGTTACCCAGAATCCCTTGCAAACCTCAAACATTGTAACAGAAAATCCACATTTTCCTCAGATTTCTGTGATGGAAATTTCTGGAATCTGCGCAGATCTGCAAACTTCCACCCACCCCGTATTCCCCAAAGTCTTCAGATAAAAATGATACCTCATTTGTGTGGGTAGGCGTAGTGCCTGCAACAGGAAAAGGACTAAAACGCAACATGGACACACCACATTTTTACAGTAAAGACTGACCCTTTGTTTGCAGAGCACCTAGCTGTAGATTTTGAGCCATAGCTCTGCCGGCACTTGGGGAAACCTAGCAAACCTATATATTTTTAAAAAAGTAGACACCCAGGGGAATCTAGGATGAGGTAACTTGTCTGGCTTTCACCAGGTTCTGTTATGCAGAATCCCTTACAAACTTAAACTTTATAAAAAAAAAACACATTTTCCTCACATTTCTGTAGTGGAAAGTTCTGGAATCTGCGTGGATCCACAAAAGTCCACCCACCCCACATTCCCCAAAGTCTTCTGAGACAAATGGTATCTCACTTGTATGCGTAGGCCTAGTGTCCGCGACAGGAAACGGCCCAAAACGCAATGTGGACACACCACATTTTCACAGTGAAAACGGACCCTTTTTTTGCAAAGTGCCTAGCTGTACATTTTGAACCCTAGCTCTGCCGGTACCTAGGAAAACCTAACAAACCTATATATTTTTGAAAACTAGACACTCGGGGGAATCCAGGATGGGGTGACTTCTCTGGCTCTCACCAGGTTCTGTTACCCAGAATCTCTTGCAAACCTCAGAATTTGTCCCCCCAAAACTTTATCCTCACATTTCTGTAGTGGAAAGTTCTGGAGTCTGCATGGATCAACAAAATTCTACCCACCCCGCATTCCCCAAAGTCTTTCGAGAAAAATGGTACCTCACTTGTGTGGGTAGGCCTAGTGCCCGCGGTAGGAAATGGCCCAAGACGCAACGTGGACACACCAGATTTTCACAGTGAAAACTGATCCTTTTTTTCGCAAAGTGCCTAGCTGTACATTTTGAACCCTAGCTCTGCCAGCATCTAGGAAAACCTAGTAAACCTATACATTTTTGAAAACTAGACATCCAGGGAAATCCAGGATGGGGTGACTTGTCTGGCTCTCACCAGGTTCTGTTACCTAGAATCCCTTGCAAACCTCCAAATGTGTCAAAAACACACATTTTCCTCACATTTCTGTGGTGGAAAGTTCTAGAATCTGCTCGGATCCACAAAATTCCACCCACCCTGCATGCCCCAAAGTCTTCTGAGAAAAATGTTACCTCACTTGTTTGGGTAAGCCTAGTGCCCGCAACAGGAAACGGCCTAAAAACGCAACGTGGACACACCACATTTTCACAGAGAAAATGGACCCTTTTTTTGCAAAGTGCTTAGCTGTAGATCTTGAACCCTAGCTCTGCCGGCACCTACGGAAACCTAGCAAAACTATATATTTTTTAAAACTAGACACCTAGGGGAATCCAGGATGGGGTAACTTGTCTGTCTCTCACCCAGAATCCCTTGCAAACCTCAAACTTCGTAAAAAAACACATTTTCCTCATATTTCTGTGGTGTAAAGTTCTGGAATCTGTGTGGATCCACAAAATTCCACCCACACCGCATTCCCAAAAGTCTTCAAAGAAAAATGGTACCTCACTTGTGTGGGTGGGTCAAGGACCCGCGACAGGAAAGGGCCAAAAACCTTTTGAGGCGACATCAAAATTACCTATCACAAAACAACCTGGTTATGCAAGGGGGTCCCATGAGTTTTTGGCCCCGGGCTCGGCGGCCATCAAGGGAAACCTACCAAATCCACACATTAATTTAAACTAGACTCCAAGGGGAGTGCAGCAAGGTATGGCTTGCGAGGGTCCCCCAAAATTTCCCTACCCGGAATCTCCTCCAAACCTCAAAGTTTGTTGACAAAATCATTTTTTTCTCACATTTCTGTGTGGAAAAGTTGTAGGATCACTAAGCAGACACAAATTTCAAACCACCCAGTGTTCCCCCAGGTCTCCCTATAAAAATGGTACCTCACACGTGTGGGTAGTCATAGTGGCTGCAACAGGAAATGGCCCAAATCATACTGTTGAGACTTCCAAATTACCTATAACAAAACAACCTGATTTTGAGAGGGGCACCTGTTTTTTTGGCCCCGGGCTCGCCTTTATCTAGGGAAACCTACCAACCCAACACATTTCTAAAAACTACAGACCCTGGGGAATCAGATGAGGTATGGCTTGCATGGATCCCCCAACGTTTCCCTACCCAGAATCCCCTGCAATCCTCAAATTTAGCTGAAAAAACCTAATTTTCCACATATTTGTGTGTGGAATCAAAGTGCCGGCACAAATACCCTACTCCACAGCGTTCTCCTTAGAGTACCAAGTAAAATGATACCTCACTTGTGTGGATGTCCAATGCAGAATTGGCTAAAAACGTATGTTTAATAAAATGTAGCGCTTAGAATTTTTGGTGCTATACCCTAAATCCCTATGTTTTGGGCTCTTCCCAGTTACAGGCCCTTGCCCCACCCACACAAGTGAGGTATCATTTTACTTGGGAGAATGAGGGAAATGCTGTGGGGTAGGACATTTGTGCCGGCACGGTGATTCCACTTGAAAATATGTGGAAAATATGTTTTTTCAGCTAAATTTGAGGTTTGCAGGGCATTCTGGGTAGGAAAACCTTGGGGGATCCATGCAAGCCATACCTCACTGGACTCCCCTGGGTGTCTAATTTTCAGAGATGTGTGGGTTTGGTAGTTTCCCAAGATGGCCGCCAGCCGGGGCCAAAACCCAGGTGACCCCCTTTGCAAAACAAGTTTTTTTAATAATGGCACCTTTTAATAATAATTCCCTTTTAAGTTATTTTTAACAGATGTAAGCGTGAATTTCACGTACCAATTTTAACATGACCCAAGCCCCGTTCCACCACGGCTCGTGCCATTTGTTGTGGAGGGCTGGTCGAACCGGAAAGACTTCTGCTGACTTCCGGGCCAAAGGGGGCAGTCGATTGCCTGTGCGCCATTTCACTGCTGCATTGACATAAAACAGGATGAAGCAGCGGACGCACTGCGGACATGCTCTGGCGTGCAGAAGGCGCACCTAAGGCAAGCCCGTCTGCGCCCGTCCGCGCCTGGACCAGGCCGCAGGAACGCAACAGACAACCTTTATTTCCTCAGCAGACATGTTGGATTCCTCCCAATATGGGTTCCAACAAGGGCATGGCACAGAAACTGCCCTGATCATGGCAGCAAAGGAGATACGGGCAATACTAGACACTGGTGCCAATGCCGCCTTGATCTTGTTGGATCTATTGGCGGAATTTGACACCATGATATTCTAATCAAAAGACTTCAAGAGGTAGAAGTCAGGAACTCCGCTCTAAAGCTGATCAAATCTTATCTGAACAAGATGTATCAATATTTTCAGATCGGTAACTCCTGCTCAGAGCAGATCACTCTGCCATGTGGGGTGTTGCAGGGCTCCTTGTTAAGCCCCACTTTGTTCAACTTATATGTGACCCCTCTAGCCAATAGCATCAGGCTGTTCGGTTTCACACTGATCTCTTACGCAGACGACACCCAAATTGTGGTGTCCATATCAAGCAGCCCCGAGTAAACATCTGACTGCTTTACCCAATGCATGTCCCACATAAATCAGTGATGGGTACAAATTGTCTAAACCTTAATGGGATTAAAACAGAGGTTCTCCTACTAGGATTTGATACCTCCTATTGGTCACGGAACTGGTGGTCTCCCAGTATGGGAGATCACCTCACCCAAGTCCATAAAGTGAGGAATCTGGGCATAATTTGTTATGACAAACTGACCTTCCAACACCAGATCAATAAGGTCATCTCCCAGGCCTTTCTAACATTAAAATCAATCCATAAAGTGCGTGCTTTCATCCCCCTTGAAGCAGTAAAAACAATAGTGACGGTTCTGGCCATGGCTAGACTGGATAATGGAAATGCCTTATACTTAGGCCTTCAAAAACAACATATGCTTAAACTGCAGCAAGTGCAGAATGCAGCCGCCACAATGCTGCTGGACATCCCCAAATTCCAGTCCATCTCAGAAGGTCTAAAAAACACTCCACTGATTTCCTGTGAAGAAAAGGATTGAGTTTAAATCCCTATGTCTGGCGCACAAAGCAATGTATGGAAACCGACTAGCGTTCTTGAAAAAACACCTTACATGGTACCTTCCACGCAGACACCTACGTTTAGCACGAAACAAACTCCTCCAGCCACCAAAATTTAAGAAAGCCCACTGGGGAGGAAGAAGTTTTGTCCTGGGTACAGTGAAACTTTGGAACTCGCTCCCATTAGATATTAAAAGCTGCCCAACGTTGTTTGGATTCAGAAAGGTGCTAAAGAAATGGCTATTCTCAATCTAAGCTACACCATCTCCATCTGAATCCCTGGTATAGCCCTCCGCATAGCGCCTAGACGCCTTTGAGCATTCGTGCGCTATATAAATCCCATAATCAAATCAAATCAAATTGATAAGTAATTTTGATGTCTCCTCAATATGTTTTGGGCCCTTGCCTGTCGGGGGTACTTGACCCACCCAAATATATGGAAAATCTGTTTTTTTCAGCTAAATTTGAGGTTTGGAGGGCATTCTGGGTAGGAAAACGTTGAGGGACTCACACAAGCCATACCTCCGTGGGCTGTGGGTTTGATAGGTTTCCCTAGATGGCGACGAAGGCCGGGACCAAAAACTCATGTGACCCCCCTTGCAAAACCAGGTTGTTTTCGGATACATAGGGGGCACCGGCGTTTTTGGTCCCGGGGTCGGCAGCCATTTAGGGAAACCTACCAAACCCACAAATTTATGAAAACTAGAGACTCAGGGGAGTCCAGGGAGTTGTGGCGTGTTTGGATCCCCCAAAGTTTCCCTCACAGAATCCCCAGCAAACCTCATATTTTGATGAAAAAATCTAATTTTTATAACATTTCTGTGTGGGAAAGTTCTGGAATCTACGTGGATCCACAAATCTACTACCACCCATCATTTCCCCAGGTCTCTGGATAAAAATGGTACCTCACTTGCGTATGTGGGTCAAGACCCTGTGACAGGCAAGGTCCCAAAACGTATGGGGGGGCGCTAGAGGGCGCACACGCTAATGGCCGCACTTCCGTGAGGCTCTGGCTGCCTGGCCAGTAAAATCCTGACATTATCCGCTTCCCCTGCATGCTGAAGCCTACAAACCGCACCGAGTGCGAGGCTGAGGGTCCTGCCGGTCCTGTCTGACTTTGGAGGGAATCGGAGACACTGGGCCCGAGTTATGAAGCGGTGAGCGGCCACCGGATCAGGGCGACGCGGAGAGCAGCGGAGGTGCACCGGGAGCTGACCTACGTGAGGCCGCGGCTTCCCACGAGGCAGGTGGGCCTCGACACCCCTGACGGCGGCCTGCGGAGAGGGCGGCCGGAGGAAGATCTGAAGGCGGCTGACGGAGGTGAGTCTTGCCGCCCCCTGTGAGCACCGGGGCGGGGGACGGACGGGACGCCCCCCCTTTTTGTCTGCCACCGGGTGGCGATCCCGATCACCTCGGAGCGCAGCGCCTGGCTCTGCCGGAGGGAAGAGGGACACACCCGGCCAGTGTACCTGCCCCTCCGACTGCATCCTTGACTGGCCTGCTGGACACTGCTGGCGTCAGGCACAGGGGCTAGAAGCCCGGAGGATCACCCGGCTGATCGAGCTGGCGATCGCACACTGGACCTGAGCTGAACTGGCAACATTGCGCTACCCTCCACTGCCGGTGGGCCTGCACCTTTCAATCCTGCACGGCGCTGCTGAAACGGGCTGAGCGCTTGATCCCCAGGGCGCCCTGGTCACTGCATCTGGGAAGGGGATTCACTACCCCACCTCCTACCTTAACCTACCCTGATAGAACTCGGCGCAGTGAGGGTGACTGGCTGGAGGGCCCTGAACTGGTGGGGAGACGTCTACTAACCACGCGTCAGCGTCCGGCCCCGGACGGCGGCACCGGACTGAACACCATGGGCAAAAACGACGCCAAACAGGCGAAACTGTCCTTTGAGGCCGCGCCCACCAAGAAGCCATTGCGAGGCGCTACGGCCTCTAATGGGGCCCCAGGACCATCAGCTGCTGATACATCTCTTGCGTCGACCGCTCCAGAGCTGCGTCTGCTTTTTGACGAGATGCGTCAGGGCTTCGCAACGATCGTAGATAAGGTAGACCGCTTATCTTCCAGGATGGACGGAGTTGCACAAAAGTTGGAAGTCCACGAGGAGCGGCTCACGGAGGCGGAGCGGCGCATCTCAACTGCGGAGGACGTATCCAACACTCATGACACACGGCTCACCCGGATGGATAATATCCTAAGGGTAATCGCAGCTAAGAACGAGGAATTGGAAGCCAGGAGTAGACGCAATAACATCCGCGTCACGGGGGTTCCAGAATCCACCAACACAGGTCGGATGGAAGACTACGTGGAGCGTATCCTGACCACCGCCATAGGTAAAGAGGCCTTCTCCAGCCAGTTCATTGTGGAGCGGGCGCACCGTTCTCTGGGTCCAGTCCCTAAGCCAGGGGCACAACCTCGACCTATTATAGCCCGCTTACTCAATTACCGCGACAGGGATGCGGCGCTGAGGGCGGCCCGGGCTACTCGGAACTTGGCCTGTGACGGGGTACAGTTCTCAATATACCCAGACTTTACGCCCATGGTACAGGACCAGCGTAGAAAATTCCTGGATGTAAAGAAGAAACTTAGGGATATGCAGATTGACTACGCCCTCCTGTATCCTGCACGCCTCAGGGTGACCCATCAGGGCAAACAGCATTTCTTTTCGAACCCGCAACAGGTCGAAGACTACGTAAAAAGGCTCCGGTCGGCCAGGAGGGAAAGGCGCAATGATGAGGAGGAGGAAGCCGCGGAACATCAAGCCGAACAAGGAGACTAGTAGTGGGGAGACTTCAGCTCGACTGCTAGATAACTACTCAATGCACTATGGGCACAGCTTTCGGAAGTTGTGGGCCCTAGAGGATGAACCTGGCCTGCACTACATATGGTGATGTCACTGAGAACTATCTGGCCTCATGAGGGGACTGCTGCCGAGCGACTGACAGCTGCTCATCGCATTTTACTGTTCTTTTTTTCTTTTTCCGAAGCCGTGCAGAGGCAGGTCATGGAGGGAGGACATATGGATTGTGGAAAGATTTACGAATAACGAGGGCTTCCTCCCTTCTTGTTGTTTATTCCTTTTTTTTTGGATGTGTACATTGCTGGCCCTGGCGGTGGCCGGGAGACGGAGATTTGCACGAGAGATGAGAACCTTTGCCACCGACACGTTACTGGTCGTTGCCCAAGCACATTTGCTCGACCTCCGGATGGAGGAGCACATTTGAGTTGCATTGAGGTGTCGGGGGGGGCTTTGGCCTGCAGGGGCGATACAAACCAGGCACCACCCCACCTTCTCTGTCTTTCCCGTATGCTGCATGCGGATGGGGAGGGGAGTGTTGGGGTGTTTCAGTGTGGACCTCTTTTGCTCCCGATAGGGAATTCCCCACATGGTTTTTCTAATGTTCTGGGACACATGGGTTGGGGCGGGGGGGAGGGACAAGGTACTGGCAAGTTTGGGTTGCTTCAGTGGGAGGGGGGAGGGGACGGACAGTCAGGGCTGGGTGACTGTGCGCGTGAAGGGGAGTATAGTTCTTTTGTTAAGCTGCTAGTTGTTCGAAGTGGCGAGTTTGATGCGTATGGCAATTGTGGCGAGAATGCAGGTGGTACGGATGACATGTATGGGAGTATGATTGATTGGGGGGGGTTACACTTGACGGTGGAGTTGGCGACGAATGGTACTGGTCGATTCAGAGCTGGGGCATTGGCTACCGGCTTCATACTTGGATTGAAAGACATCTATAGGCGATAATGTGTTGGATAAAGTTGTCATATTGTCTTGGAATGTCCGCGGACTCAATGATCCCCGTAAATGCAGAAATGTGCTTGCATATCTAGATCGGCACCAGGTGCAAATAGCTATGCTCCAGGAAACCCACCTTAGGCCGAGTGGTACTCCCAAGTTTGCGAATCGGTGGGCGTGTGAAAGAGAGTTTTCCTCTTATTCTACATATTCTAGGGGGACGGTAATACTGGTCATTAAGAAACTTCCATTCCAAAAGCTGGGTGTGCGACTGGATAAGGAGGGGAGGTATGTCATCCTTTGGGGGAGACTAGGATCTGATGTAATAATGCTTGTGAACTGCTATGCACCAAATGTCGACACTCCTGGATTTTTCTTGTCATTGTGGGGCCACATGTTGGAGATTGAGGCTGCGCACATTGTCTGGGGGGGGGACTTTAACTTATCATTACATGACACGATGGATAGATCCGACGGTAGTGGACATTACAACATGAACGCCACAAACACGCTTCAGGGGATACTTACGGAGGCGGCACTGGTAGACAGTTGGAGGCACACGCACCCGGCTCTCAGAGAAGGCACTCACTTTACAGCACATGCGCGTTCATGGGCAAGGATTGATTATTGCTTCATCTCACGGGGACTTGCTGGGGGACTAGTGCAAGCGAAACATTTGCCTCGCACCTATTCGGACCACTGTCCAGTATTGACCGTTCTTGAGGTACCCGGGCACACTAGGGTGAGACCGCCATGGCGGCTCTTCCCCTCGGCCTTGCTAGATCCCGTCTTTAAGCACGAATTTGGAGAAGAGATCGAAGCCTTTTTCCCTAGAAACAAGGGTTCTGTGGAGAAAGTCGAAACCATCTGGGAGGCGTTTAAAGTTACCGTCAGGGGCGTCACAATCTCTAAAAGCTGCGGGATATTGCGGAGCATAGTGCGCACTTTACACACACTCGAGGGGGAACTTAGGGCGTTAGAGGTGGAAATGGCGGGAAATACCAGTCCTGAGTTGGCAGCAAGATTCAGAGCTAAACTGTCGACTTATGAGGAGGAGGCGGCCAGGGAGGTAAAATTCCGAGGCAAATATTGGACAGCTAGACGGTACTGCGAGGGGGACCGACCGGGGAAGGTATTGGCGGCGCTCACGAGGCACCAACGCTTTGCCTCTCATATCCTAGAGATCTCTGATAAGGAGGGGAAGATCCATCAGGATTCTGAGGGGATTCGGGACACCTTCCTGCAACACTACAGACGCCTATACTCCACACAACAGGAGGGAGAAGTAGAGTTCGGTAATTACCTGGACGATATAGCGCTCTGCTGGTTGAGTGACGGGGACAGGGGGTTCTTAGGGTGCCCTTTCGAACTGGACGAGGTCCGGGAAGCGATCATGTCCCTCAGTAATGGCAAAGCGGCTGGGTTGGACGGCCTACCGGCCGAATTCTATAAATGTTATATCGACATAATGGCGCCGGTATTGAAAGAGGTCTTCGAGGAATCGCTGGAGGTGGGGATTTTGCCGGGGTCCATGAGGGAGGTGGCGATCACCTCACTGTTGAAGCCGGGTAAGGATCCGAAGGACACTGATGCCTATAGACCCCTGTCCTTACTGAACTGCGACACGAAGATCCTTGCGAAAATTTTGGCTACTAGGTTATCCCTGTTGATGACTAAACTTGTACTTCCGGACCAATCTGGATTTGTTCCAGGGAGGGCCACGTCCCACAATCTGCGCACGTTGTTCTCGTTAATCCCCACCATCACTCCCGAATTGCCGGTTGCTGCTGTGTTTCTGGACGCCACCAAGGCGTTCGACTCGGTGGAATGGGGATACCTGCTGGCCATCCTGGGTAGGATGGGGTTCCCCCGGATATTCATCGCTTGGGTGACATTGCTATACACTTCCCCAGTCGCTAGAATCGTCATCAATGGGGCGCTGTCGGAACAGATGCCGATAACGAGAGGCACTAGGCAGGGATGCCCTTTGTCGCCCTTACTATTCGCCCTGGCGATAGAACCGCTGGCCTGCAGGATACGACAACTGCACAAAGACAGGGCCTTTTACTGCAACCAGCGGCAGATAGGCATCTCCCTCTATGCAGATGATGTCACACTGTATGTGCGTCACCCGCAAGATAACCTCAATCCACTTTTGAGAGAATTTGTAGCGTTCGGAGGCATATCTGGAGTACATATTAATTGGCAAAAGTCACAACTCTTCCCCCTCACGGCATCGGTCACCCAATTTCCGCTGGACTACCCCTTGGAGTGGTGCAGCTCTGACTTGAAGTATCTGGGGATTACAATATCGCTGGACAAGGCTGACACCATCCGATTAAACTACGGCGTAGCCATCACACGACTGACTGACAATATCACGCGTTGGCTGGCACTTCCCCTTTCGATGGCGGGTAGGGCCTCCCTGATCAAGATGGTCGTCCTCCCGCGATTCTTATATTTATTCCAAAATATACCGTATTACCCAGGCGCCTATTTCTTCAAAAGACTTCGCTCTGAACTGCTTCGCCTGTTTTGGGGTGGTAAACAACCGCGCATCAGGTGGTCGGTCCTTACGCAGCCGTATGACAGAGGCGGCTTTGATGTGCCCGACCTGGAAATTTATTACCTGAGCGCACAGGCGCAACATGCTTACTACTGGATACGGCCCGTTCCTTTTATGCCGCAGGTCGCCGCGGAGGACTGGGTAGTGCACCCACTGCCTCTTGAGGGCATGCTAATGGGAGAGGTTGGAGATGTTGAGACGCCCGCCACTACTGTGACTTGCACGATCGATGCCTGGCGGAGGGTGACCAAAATGCTGGACGCCCTCCTACTGTATTCGCCGGCACTGCCACTGGCGTATCATCCGAGACTATCACTCCTGCTGGAGGGAGGTTTCCGTTCGATGTGCCGCCGCATAAATCTTACCACGTGGGGTGACCTCTTTCAGGATGGCCTATTCCGCACCAAGGACCAGCTGTTCCAGATTACCCCCCCCGACGCCTATGGAGGTGTTCTATTACATCCGGCTACGTCAGGGTATGCGAGATATTCTCCCTAACTTCCCGGAGGAACCAGGGACGGTGCTGCCGTTACATGTTATGCTCGTATCAGATGGGAGACACTTGGTGTCTAAACTCTATGCTGCCGTTCGAGAACACCGACCGATCTCCCTGGCTAAGGCTCGGACTGACTGGGATTCGGAACTACCAGCCGACCTCACAGACGACCAGTGGAAATATTGCTGCTCGGTCACGGCTAGAATATCCCCCAGCTCTCGAATGAAAATTATTCATTATAAGTTTGTGTAAAGGTGCTATTACACGCCGGTCAGAAAATTGAGATTTGGCCTCTCAACGGATGATAGATGTGCTAGATGTCGCATGGAAGGCGCAGGGTTCCTGCATCTGGCTTGGGATTGTGGGGCAATACAGGCATACTGGGGCCAGGTGCACGCTGCCCTTCAGGTGATGATAGCCGGCCCTCTCCCGTTGGACCCGATAGTGATGATCTTGGGTCATACCAGGGATGTGCCCAGAGCGGATCGCAAGTTTGTTGACATCGCGCTATTACTCGCTAAACGGAGGGTTGCTTGCAGATGGGGGAGGGGTAGAGCGCCAAAGTTCAAGGAATGGCTGGATGACCTCCAACACTGTCAGGAACAGTATGGCGTCTATACGGAACTGATGCCAGCCCGATGTGCTCCCAGTGACATCTGGTCCCCTTTACGGGTATACTGGTTGGCTCAGGAGATGCACACCGACTCCTCTGGGGATGATGACCTGGACCCTGGCCCGTGAGCGCATTGACACTGTGCATTACAATTGCCTCACTACATCCGCACTACATGCTACATATGGGGACACCTACATTGAGAAACGTCGATAGACCCGGGGATGAAGAGCGGTGGAGGGGATCTTGGTCAGAATGGGTCATGTGACACAACGCCTGAGTCAATTGTCCCACACCTCCCTCTTGGAAGCGACGCTGCGGGGCGGAGGGGATATACACGCATCATTTAATGTAGTGGCAAGGGACGGCTGATGACGAATTGGTGGAAAGGCACGGCGCGCCGCCCTTAGTCGACATTCATGGGGCCCAGGCACAACCACGTCACACGCTGAGATGCAGTGCTGAGCTGCGCACGCTAGGTACACATAGCTAACGACACTGAGTGGGTTCACGTAGCTGGCTATCAGGTATAGACAGAGATGATGCGGGGCTGGGATGGACAGTGCCACTGTGCCTGTGTTGCTCGGGCCCCATGGTAGCGCAGAGGGTTGGAGTCTCCCGGCCTGAACTACTCCTTGCTCCTCCCCCCCCCCCGTACCCCGGATGAATGAGACGTGATGCCCATACTCGACTAGCAGCCTAATGTGACACATTGGGAACTGTATATGTAAAGTGCTGTTTGCAATGTTAAAATGGAACTTGTACACATTCTCGTCTTTCTCTCGACTGCTGGTCCTATACTGTCATACGAAATTGTACATGCTGTGATGGTCATGCCTTTGTGTTGTATGCATCTAATAAAGGTTTAAAAAAAAAAAGGTCCCAAAACGTATTGAGGAGACATCAAAATGACCTATCAGAAAACAACCTGGTTTTGCAAGGGGAGTCACCTGGGTTTTTGGCCCTGGGCTCAGCGGCCATCTTGGGAAACCTACCAAACCCACATATTTCTAAAAACTACACACCCGGGGGGAGTCCAGCGAGGGATGGCTTGCGTGGGTCCTCCAAAGTTTTCCTACCCAGAATCCCCTGCAAACCTCAAATTTAGCTGAAAAAAATTGCGTTTTTTCTCAAATTTCAGGGTGGGAAAGTTCCGGAATCTACATGGATCCACAAATTTCCTACCACTGAGCGTTCCCCCAGGTCTCCCGATAAAAATGATACCTCACTCACGTGGGTGGGTCGAGTACCCGCAACAGGCAAGGGTCAAAAACAACCTGGTTTTGCAAGGGGGTCACCTGGGTTTTGGGCCCCAGGCTCAGCACCATCTTGGGAAACTACCCACACATTTCTGAAAAGTAGACACCTGGGGGAGTCCAGCGAAGTATGGCTTGCATGGGTACCCCAATGTTTTCCTACCCAGAATTCCCTGCAAACCTCAAGTTTAGCTGAAAATATCACTTTATTCTCAAATTTCTGTGTGGGAAAGTGCTGGAATCTATCAGCCAGCGTTCCCCCACGTCTCCCGATAAAAATGATACCTCACTCGCGTGGGTGGGTCAAGTACCCACGAAAGACAAGGGCCCAAAATGTATTGGGGAGACATCAAAATTATCTATCACAAAACAACCTGGTTTTGCAAGGGGGTCATTTGGTTTTTTGGCCCCGGGCTCGGCGGCCATCTTGGGAAACTACCAAACCCACACATTTTTGAAACCTAGACACCCGGGGGAGTCCAGCGAGGCATGGCTTGTGTGGGTCCCTCAACGTTTTCCTACCCAGAATGCCCTCCTAACCTCAAATTTAGCTGAAAAAAGCAAATTTTCCACATATTTTTGGGTGGAATCACCGTGCCGGCACAAAGGTCCTACCCTACAGCGTTCCCCTCTGTCTCTCGATTAAAATAATACCTGTGTGGGTGGGGCATGGGCCTGTGACTGGGAAGAGGCCAAACCATAGGGATTAAGGGTATAGCAACGAGAATTTTAAGCGCTAAATTTTTTTAAAATAAGTTTTTAGCCAATTCTGCACTAGACACCCACACAAGTGAGGTACCATTTTTCTTGAAACACCACAGGAAATGTGAGGAAAATTTTTTTTTTTTTTTTTTTTTTACAAATTTTGAGGTTTGGAAGACTTTGGGGAATGCGGGGTGGATGGAATTTTCTGGATCCACGCAGATTCCAGAACTTTCCACCACATAAATGTGAGAAAGATGTGTTTTTTTTTACAAATCTTGAGGTTTGCAAGGGATTATGGATAACAAAACCTGGTGGGATCCAGACAAGTCACCCCATCCTGGATTCCCCTGGGTGTCTAGTATTGAAAAATGTATAGGTTTGCCAGGTTTTTCTAGTTGCCAGCAGAGCTAGGGTTCAAAATATACAGCTAAGCATTTTGCAAAAAAAGGGTCCGTTCTCACTGTGAAAATGTGGTGTGTCCACATTGCTTTTTGTGCCGTTTCCTGTCACGGGCACTAGGCCAACCCACACGGGTGATGTACCATTTTTCTCAGAAGACTTTGGGGAAGGCGGAGTGGGTAAATTTTTTTTGATCCACGCAGATTTCAGAACTTTCCACCATAGAAATGTGAGGAATTTATTTTACAAATTCTGAGGTATGCAAGGGATTCTGGGGGACAGAACCTGGTGAGAGCCAGACAAGTCACCCCATCCTGGATTCCCCTGGTTATTTAGTTTTCGAAAATGTATAGGTTTGCTAGTTTTCCCTAGGTGCCAGCAGAGCTAGGGTTCAAAATATACAGCTAGGCACTTTGCAAAAAGAGGGTCAGTTTTCACTGTGAAAATGTGGTGTGTCCACGTTGCGTTTTGTGCCGTTTGATGTCACGGGCACTAGGCCAACTGTTGGGATCTGGTCCCTTTTACTTTAGAACCCTGATGTGTGAATGTTCCCTGCGTGGAACAAGGAGTGTGTAGTGTTCTGTCCACAGCTGTTGCTGCCGGGGAGTCGCTGTAACTGGAGGCAAGAAAGTATTCTCCCGCCCCATATCTGTGTGGAGACTTACTTCATTTCACCAACCCACACAGGTGAGGTACCATTTTTCTCAGAAGACTTTGTGTGGAATGCGGGGTGGGTGGAATTTTGTGTATCCACGCAGATTCCAGAACTTTCCACCACAGAAATGTGAGGCTTTTTCTTTTTTTTTTTTTTTTACAAATTCTGAGGTCTGCAAGGGATTCTGGATAACAGAACCTGGTAAGAGCCAGACAAGTCACCCCATCCTGGATTCCCCTGGGTGTCTAGGTTTCAAAAATGTATAGGTCTGCTAGGTTTTCCTAGGTGCCGGCTGAGCTAGGTTTCAAAATGTACAGCTAGGCACTTAAAAAAAAGGGTCAGTTTTCACTGTGAAAATTTGGTGTGTCCACGTTGCATTTTGGGCCGTTTCCTGTCACGGGCACTAGGCTTACCCACACAAGTGAGGTACCATTTTTCTCGGAAGACTTTGGGGCATGCAGGGTGGGTAGTATTTTGTGATTCCAAGCAGATTCCAGAACTTTCCACCACAGAAACCTGAGGCAAATGTGTGTTTTTGACAAATTTAGAGGTTTGCAAGGGATTCTGGGTAACAGAACCTGGTGAGAGCCAGACAAGTCACCCTATCCTGGATTACCCTGGGTGTCTAGTTTTAAAAAATGTATAGGTTTACTAGGTTTCCCTAGGTGCTGGCAGAGCTAGGGTTCAAAATCTACAGCTAGGAACTTTGCAAAAAAAGGGTCAGTTTTCACTGTAAAAGTTGAGCCGTTTCCTTTCGCGGGCACTAGACCTACCCACACAAAGTGAGGTACCATTTTCATCGGGAGACTTAGGGTAACACAGAATTGTAGAGCAACTGTTATTATCTATTGACTTTCGATGCTCGTCTGCCTTCCAAATGAAAGACAATGTGGAAAAAAGAAGTCACTATGAAAATTGTCCTATAATTCTCATGCTAGTATGGGTACTCACAATTTTGGAAATGTGCAAATATCTACTATTTCTAAACTCTATATTTTGTTCCAATTTCTGAAACACATAGGTGTCTTTCATACCGAGTTTTCCATGGATATATTTTCCCAAATTAATTGCTATATACCCGGTACATAATAAAAACCATTGCAAGACGCTGCTCAGTTATTGGCTCTGGGTTCGTCGGGTTCTTGGTGAACCTTCAAGTCCTATATATCACCACAACCAGAAAGGTCCAGTGGATGTAATGGTATATTGCTTTCTTTCAAACAGCTGTCATAATTAGAAAAAGTTACAGGTGAAAACGTTGGCACAAATAGCTGTTTTTTTCAACAAAGTTTCAATTTATCCTATATTCAACTGTTAGTTTCTGTAAAGAAACCTTGGAAGATCTAAACAAATGACCCCTTGGTGAATTCAGACTGTTGTCTACTTTTTGAAAATGTGTAGTTTTCCAGGATCCTTTATTGCTTTCATACTCATTTCTAACATAAACTGGAAGAAGGTTGAAAGCACAACAAATAGCAAAAATAGGCTATGTCCCAGTAAAATGCCAAAACTGTAACACATTTTGGTTTTGTGACAAAAGTCTGTCAGTCCCTAAAAGCTGGTAAAAAGGGTTATTTCAGCACCACAAACCCTTTGTTGATACAATTTGCAGGGAACAAAACAGACACTTTAATTTGAAGCACTTTCCCCCCCAAAACAAAATTTAGATGTATTTTGGCTAATTTCTGAGTCCACTCCAGGGGAATCCACAAACCCTGGGGACCTTTAGAATCTGCATGATGTTGAAAGAAATGGACACATATTTGGCCTGGATGCCTTATGTGGTCAAAAAGTTACAGGGGCCTAAGTGCAAACTACCCCAAATAGCCATAAAAAGGCTTAGCGTGGGGATGGGGGGATGGGGGAGGCCTAGCAGCGAAGGGGCTAAAATTAACATAACAAAAAAAAAATCAAAAATAATAATATATTTATTAAAAATGAAAAAAATAGATGTTATAATGTTAAAAACATATGACAAATACCTACAAATATTATATTAAATAAAATAAAAAACTAAATTACAAACAAATACATAATTTTAATTAGAAACTATTTAGAAACAAAAACATTAATTATTAAATGAATTTAGCTTGTTTATTTCCTACCGTATAACACCACACAATTTACAATCCAGATCTCTTTAAAAAAAGTGTACTTCCATAATTAACAAAATTATCAATTAAAGAAATATTATTAATTAAAAAACAAATTAAAACACATACAAATTAATGAACTTACCACCCTTTATCCCTATAAAACACAACCCACAGCTAATAATAAACTGTAAAAAATATATTTACACAATTAAAATGTATTTTCAATCAAATATACTAATAGTATTTAACAACTAATTATAATGTAAGTAAAATTAATTTATTCCCCTCCCTTTACCCCTATAAAACCAAAACTCACCCAACAAATAAACAATGACCCTAATTAATTATCAGTTAATTAATTATATTAGCCCCCCCCCACCCCCCTAGCAGCGCTAGGGGGCGGGGGGGGGGGGCCGTGCGGCGCGCCCTTGCTGGTGACAGAACCGCTCAGTCACCAGCCTCGGTTGAGCGGTGCTCATGACGGAGCGGTTCCGTCATGGCCCCGCCCACTCAATAGAACGCGCCGCGCAGGCGCAAAATCAGCGCCTTGCAGGCGCGTCGAGCAGGCCTTGATGGAACCACTCCATCATCAGCACAGCGCTACCGCCGCTGATGACGGACCGGTTCCGTCATCCGCACGGAAGGGGTTCATGGTAAATTAATTATAAATTAATTCAACATAAATGACTTCCCACCCTTTACCCCTATAAACACCACAAACCACACCTAAAATTAATTACACAATCTCCATACTTAGGGGCCTATTATGATTGCGGTTTTCCCGCATCCTCCGGGCCGGCGGAAGCCACCGCCGGCCCGGAGGATGCGGGAAAACCGCTGCGGAGCCTAGAAAGACCCACCGCCAAATTAGGATGGCTGGTGGATCTTGCAATCAGTCCGCAGCTTTTCCGCCGCGGTCGCCTTCCGACCGCGGCGTAAAAGCTTTAACATGGCTGGCGGTGTCTATCAGACACCGCCAGCCATATTAGGATGGTGTAGAATGTATGCTTTTCCGCGGTGGCTTTTCTGCCGAGGAATAGCATAGAGACCTTCACTTTGGGGGCCCGTTGCGGACCCCCTGGGTGAAGGGTGGGTGGGGGGTGCACATGGGGGGTACCTATGTTACCCCCCTGCATTTGCATGAACAAAGCAGCAGGCACCGCGTGGTGCCTGCCCCTTTATGCACTCAAATGCCGTGCATGCAATTTTTAACATTGCGACGGGTGCAGCTTGAAGCTGCACCCGCCGCAATGTTATAGCTAGAGGATGTGACCGCCACCTTGGTGTTCACATCCTAATCTGCACGGAGGGAACGCCGCAGCCCATGCGGACATTCCCTCCTACTCTGGGGTCGCAGACGGACTCAAGTCCGTCCGCAATCCTAATCGACCCCTACATTTTCAATGAATTAATTAATATTAACAACAAAGTATTATTTAATTAAACATAAATTACTTTACACCATTAAACCCTATAAACGCCTTATCCCGCACCTAAAGATAATTGCAAAATGTCCATATTTCATTTTCAATTCATTAATTAATATTCATTAACAACAAATTATTAATTAATTTAAATAAATTACCTCACACCCTTTACCCCTATAGCCTTCCAACCCACACCTTAAAAAAGAACACCATTACCATAATTAATTGCCAATTTATTAATAGTGATCAAAAACCAATTAATAATGAATTAATTGTAAGTTACGTCCCACAATTAACACCATAAAATCTAAATTAAATAAATAAGAATAAATATATATATTTTTTATTTATTATAATTAAATTACTTCTCACCCTATTCCCCTCTAAACCCACAACCTGCTACGGAACTAAAAAACACTAAATTTATTTAAAATAAAATTGATAACTACTAAAAATGTAACACATATATTTAAAAACATAAACAATACTTATACAAAAAAATACATCACATACATATAAAATATTTACTAAAATACATAACACTAATTAAAAAACGATATTTTAAACAGCTATATTTTTGCAAACGATATTAATGACTTCTGTACTTTTTTAAACTATATTTCTTACCTTAAAATTGATATTCTTGACCACGATATTCTTGCTGTCAATATTTCTGTATCACGTCACAATATTTACAACTCGATATTTGTGTAAGTCGACATTTTCAACTTAATATTTTGTCTAAATACCCACCAGGTTGTATAAATAGTAGGAGTGCTTACTACGTTGACCAGAATTTGAGAAACAAAAACCCAGACATTTTGCAAAATTAGAAGGACTACAATTTTATATCAACGGAGCGGCGCACAATGACAGCTGTTATCAACATAGGAACACAGAAGAGGCACTAAGAAAATAAATAAAATGTCATTTCTAAAACCTGTTAACTAAAAGGCATACTTATAACATTTGCTTAATAGCACTGTTTTAGAACACCCAAAAAGTGCCTCTCACTGGTTTCAGTTGACCCTCTCTAAAGACCGGGACATGAGACAAAATCGCTGAAATCTGCCAGGACAGCTGGTGAAAAACAGGGACTGTCCGACAAATCCGGGTCACCTGGTCACCCTGGGCTACCCCTAAAGTCAAGGTTTGTCTCCCTGCGCCCTTTATACATAAATAGCCCTTTCTGAGTCCTGGGGGGCAATCAGTGGGATGTATATTCTCAGGGGAGGGGGAAACACCACTAGATAAAAGGGAATTAATAAATAGTAGAGCAGGTGCTCCCCCTCCAACCACAGTCAAACCATTAACTCCTCTCCACCCTCAAAGAATAAACAATATTTATTTCCCTCCGCAAGTAGGCAATGGGCGAGTGTTTCAACCCCATTTGCCTACCAGAGACTATAGATATTAGAGACAGGAGTGGCCTCCTATGGCTCCAACATAACATTCAGATTTTGTATGCTACTGTAAGACAGATGTAGAGGCTTACCACCCGATCAGAGCAGGAACATACTACTGATCACCAGGGAAAAGTGAAACAGAGAGTGGCACTTTCTTACCCCCCACACCCCACAAATTGGCAGACCTCAAAAGCCTTTCTCTTTCTTGCAGAAGGCAGCTTGAACAGTAATACCCCATAACTGCAATAAATTAGAAGCTAAAATGCAGAGGGTTAGTGGATGCCAGAGACCGACATGCCTTGTGCCAGGCCCCAACTCTCTCTCCGGTTCTCATTTTTCACTTGAACAAAAACAAAATGATCATTGTCTTCCATTGGGCATTTCAAGTCTCCAGATAAAGTCAAATTTGGAGGTCATACATTCTTGTTTGCTCCCCTTTACGTCAATGCCACTCTCGCTTGAAAACAATCCTGCTCTGGGATAGCTGATGAACCATGATCTCTGAACAGAAAGCTTTTAGGAGGTTGTTGGTTTTCTTCAAAAAACATACCTCTTTGGCGGGGGTCACAATACACTGCTCTTGTAGTCCATGAGCAGCAATCATTTCAGAGAGACAGCATTGAAAAGGTGAGAGTATCACCTTTCCAGGGGTCCCTGTGTCTGTGTTTCCAACTTTGGGATGCTCTGATTTTGCCCTCTCTCTTTAGTGTGACTGGTCCAAAAATACCCTGTCACCAAGTGGGCTTTCCACTAGTGGTTGGGGAGGGTGGTAGGCCTTTACAGCATAAGGACCCAATTTACCTCCTCTAACAAGTTTCCGACTGGACCCAGTGGCCCTGCAAGGGTGGAACATCACCCTCTGGCGCATGGGTTTGTGTCTACCCTGCCACAAACACGGTACTAGTGAGGTGCATTGCTCATCAGCCGTCCCTTACCACATGATTAATGGAAATCCCACAGATAATTTGAAAAAAGGATGCAGATTGTCAGACCTGGAAATCATTAGTGGAAAGAAATAGGAAGGGCTAAGCTAACTGATCGACACTAAAAAAGCAATCAGCACTGGGAAGGAGGGAGTTAAAGGGTAAAACATTACACTAATAAAAATATAGATTTTAAACATAAATCAAATAAGCACAATAGAGGATACATTATGTATAGGCTATTGGCAGCAAGCCAAGTGCCTAACTTCACTCTAGTTATTTATGTTTTGAAAATTAGCAAGTTCTGATTGATTTATCTTAAGCACAAGAATAACATTAAATATTTAATAAAACTTGTTTGGCAGCAGTAGACGAATAAGCACTACTGTTATATCTTCTGTCCACTTTCCACAATAAAATCGGAAGACTATTTTTTAAAAACATAATCGGAATCTTTCTTTTGTTTTAGATATTTAAGTTGTTAGTAATTGAGAAATGTTTTTTCTTTAGAGTTAGATTTCAGAAAGTAATTTCAAACAATTGTTTATTAAGACAACAGGTGGATGATAATAAGGCAGGAGCAAAAGTGTACACTATTGTTTCGGTTTTAATTTATTATCTTTGTCACTATATGAACGGCTAGATCTTGGAGCTGACATGCTTTTTACCTTTGTAGTAGTAGTAATCTTTATGGCTTGATTACTTAATATCATTGCAATATATATATATATATATATATATATATATATATATATATATATATATATATATATATATATATATATATATATATATATATATATATATATATATATATATACATATATACATATATATATATATATATATATATATACATATATATATATATTACCTACTGGCAGTCGCCAGTAGGTAGTTATAGTTAGGATCTACTTTCCATCGTGAACAAGGGAACTTGCTTCCCGAAACGCGTCAAGTGCGTTCTTGAAATAAATACACTTTGAAACGGAACTGTGGCCTGGATATCGTTCTTGTTTGGAAGGGAGAACGACTGTCGATGGAATATATATATATATATATATATATATATATATATATATATATATATATATATATATATATATATATATATACACACAGTGGCGATTCGTCCATAGGGGGCGTTGGGGCGTTGCCCCACTAGCCATGGACGACCGTCACGTCACTGACACTGCGCATACCAAAAAATAAAAATTACGAGCGCAGCGCCGACAGTCATAATCAATGATTTATTTTGAGGTCGGACCCGGTCGGAGTAAGTCACTAACTAGTGACCTCATCGCGATCGCGAAAGGGTGTGTGGGGCGGGCCTGCGGCAGTGATTAGTGAGTGGCAGGCAGGCAGCAGATAGCAGCATGGCAGGGAGGGCAGCTGCAGTGTGTGCGCATTTAGGACAAGTCATTTTTTTGACTTGCCCACACATGCGCACACACGCAGTAGCCCCTTCCCTCCTCCTCCTCTAGCACAAACACAGGCAGAGACCCGGGGGAGCCGGGTCTCATTACGGGCAGTATTAGCCCTGCTCGTTAACCAATCCTGGCGCAGTGGCGATGTTATGCTGCGCCAGGATTGGCTGAGTTACCGCCGTGCGTGCTAGAAGAATTTAAACTAGGCCCACCACTGGCACGAGGAGCGCTGCACAGAAACCCGCATCAGACTCCAGCGCTGGGTGTCCCGGGCCCGGCCACAGCGCCAGCGAGGCCCGAAGATTGCTGCGCCTGCGTGAGTGTCTGTGAGCAGCTCATGAAAGCTGCCCTGCTGCAAGACCATCAAACAGAAGGTTGGAGTGGCCCGAGGACATTTCCAGGAAAGGACCATGTGTATTAATAGGTTGAGCTTAAGCTGCAAGGGGCTTCGCCGGCCAGAAAAATACTTATAATTAGGATGGCCTGATTGATTCCGACTTTTACATCCACAAGGGGTCGGTTCTGCAATGAGTATGTTTTGGAAGGAAACGTCAGTGAGTGCAGGCACCCGAGCAGTTGTAAACGTCCAGGCTGTTATTAAGGAAAGCCCTTACATTTGTAGTCTCTGACCTCCTAATAATGACTCTAACTTCCTAAAACAGGCCGTCGTTCTGTCTCCCACCTTGACATCGTCTAAACACAGCGCAGAATCCAGAGATTAGTCACGTTTTTGACCGTGCGTGCCTCTCGGAGCTGTCCGTGCGCTGGTTATGTCGCTGCGGCCTGACTGATGACGCATTTGATTATGGCCGACTGTCTGAAGTGTAGATGCGGGAGTTCAACACTTCAGGTCGCACCAAGGGCCCTGCCAGATGGTCTTGTCTCTCCTCCCATCACACTGGTCCCTCGGCTGCGCTCTCATCTTGACGGCGGAGGTCAGACTCTGTAGAGGAAGGTGACGGAGTCAGGGGGTGTACGTCTTCTGCCCACAAGTCGTGATGTGCTGCCAGTGCGCGCTAATTTATCCCACCCCAGGGATTTGAGGAGACAGGCTAACCTTTCAGCACGAAAAGTCTCCTTCAAGCAAGGCCGCGGGCTCTCTTTGAGAGGTGCGAGAGTGTCAATGAGCAGCTCTTAAAAGCTGCCTTGCTGCAAGACCACCAGTCTGAGGATGCCACCACCAGGATGAGCGACAGGGCACGGCAAGCCCCGATGTGGCACTTAGAGAAGTTAACAACAAAAAAAAAAACAAAGCCAAACTGTACTCCCCGCGGCCCCGCCTAAACTCTCTCAGTACGTACCGGTAGAGCTGGGTGAGATCAGATGATCAGACCTAGTCTCCTGCTTTATAATGAGGACGGGAGCTGTTAAGGAAAGCTGAGACTGAGAGACTGGATGAGAGAGCGCTATAAGTGTATGCCCGATGCCACCCTGGGGTCTGCCACCGACATGTTCTACTCCTGCAGACGGGCATGCTGTCGGACTCGGGGAGGAAGGAGGCCGAGATCAGGGAGAAGCAAGTAGCAACAGAGGAGGATAAAGAAGTTGGTGCAGCAGTTAGTTCATGCACAATGACAATGACTCAGCCGACCTGCTGCCTTTGGACGGGCTGGAGAAACTGGGGACATCAAAGCAGGACACTGTGAGTGAGCATTTACTAATTACATCCCCCCCTCACCCTTACTTTCACTTAGTAACATCTCTCAATATATATCAATGACTGTTGTGACTGGAGTGGGGAAAGGACGTGTTCAAGGTGCGTGAGCACGCAATGATTATTTAGAGAGACGAGGTAGTAGCATCCTATATGAAATGGGGGGAAATTACTCTTTCCTTCGTTTTGTCCCCTTCCCCCGATTCTCTTTAGTGGGAGATTTACAACAGCAGCCTTTAACCCTAGAGGGAAGTACAACATGATTATTATATGTTTTAATAATTATAGTACTGCTGTGCATGTGTCGAAGTTTTATAGATTAAGCTTTGGTTTTTTATAATTTTATGAAGTGTCACCATCCATCCATGTCGCAGCATAACTGCTCAATTACGAATCTTTTACTTGCTTTTTGGGACACCGCATTATCGCATCAGTTTATTGAAATGCAGCCTAATCTCAACTTAAGCATACTAATGTATTCTTACTTACACATGAGTTTAATGAAGCACCACTCGACTAGCTGGTGGTTTGACAGTACAAGGCAGCAAATTCGACATTCTAGTGCTTTGAGTCTCGGCCACATGGCACATTTTTCCACAGAAATTGTACAAAGTCCATAGGGGAAAACGGAAATGCAAATTTGTGACTATTTATAAACATCTCTAAAATGAGTTCCCACATTTTAGAATTAGTGAGGTCTGTGTGAGTGCAGGTTGAGCAGTGTGCCTGTGTGAGTCCTGGGTGAGTGATGTCTGTGACAGTGCAGGGGTGAGTGATGGTCTGTGTGAGTGCAGGTTGAGCAGTGTGCCTGTGTGATCCTGGGTGAGTGATGTCTGTGACAGTGCAGGGGTGAGTGATGGTCTGTGTGAGTGAAGGTTGAGCAGTGTGCCTGTGTGAGTCCAGGGTATGTGATGTCTGTGTGAGTCCAGGGTGAGTGATGTCTGTGTGAGTGCAGGTTGAGTAGTGTGCCCGTGTGAGTCCAGAGTGAGTGATGTCTGTGTGAGTGCAGGGCGAGCAGTGTGCCTGTGTGAGTCCTCGGTGAGTGATGTCTGTGTGAGTGCAGGTTGAGCAGTGAGCCTGTGTGAGTCCTGGGTGAGTGATGTCTGTGACAGTGCAGGGGTGAGTGATGGTCTGTGTGAGTGCAGGTTGAGCAGTGTGCCTGTGTGAGTCCAGGGTATGTGATGTCTGTGTGAGTCCAGGGTGAGCAGTGTGCCTGTGTGAGTCCAGGGTGAGTGATGTCTGTGTGAGTGCAGGGTGAGCGGTGTGCCTGTGTGTGTCCAGGGTGAGTGATGTCTGTGTGAGTGCAGGGTGAGCAGTTTGTCTGTGTGAGTCCAGGGTTAGTGATGTCTGTGTGAGTGCTGGGTGAGCAGGGTGCCTGTGTGAGGCCAGGGTGAGTGATGGGGATGGGTGAATGCTGGCTTAGTGATGTGTCAGGGAAGGGTGAGTAATGGGTCTATGAGTGCAGGGTGACTGTGCCTATATGAATGCAGGGAGAGAGATGTATCTGTGCAAGTGCAAAGAGACTTGTCTGGCTACTCCCAGAGATGTATTCGCCAAGCCACCTCTTTCTCAAATGTGCTTGAGAATGCACCATTTGCCCACTTTTTTCAAAATGTTCTCGTGGGAGAACCCTCGACCCCCCATAGGTGGTTCGGTCTCACTCGCTGCTCTCGCTCGCCACAGTGCAGTATTTACGCCCGCCACTTTCAAATGTCACCAGCCACCACTGTATATTCACTCAGGACACTTCTCACCCACCGGTAGAAGAACAAAGGACACAGCAGGGGTATCACTGGGGTTCTATATATATATATATATTCCACAGAAAAAAGGTTGCCCTTGTGAAGCTGCTTCCCAAACGGTTTTGGTAATCAAATGCTGGGATCTGTGCGCAGTTTGTAATGGACCCCCAATCCTTTCTTACTGGCTCGACGCGTTTCGGGCTCTGCCGCCCTTGTTCACAAGCCTGGAAAACACAAGAGGCACTGTAAGCAGGTCACCTGTTTATTGAAATTTTCAACATTCACGCCCCCAAGTGGGCGTCGTACAGTCCCAGAGCCTTCTGGTATAGGTAGTCCTGCAAGTATTTCCACAGTGGGTGTGCCATCAATGTGTTTAGATTGTCCAAAATTAAAATACCCAGTGGCATGATTAGATGTCCGCACCAAACATGCTTCACAAAGTAAAACCCACCACAGTTCCGTTTACTCCTTCGGGTGACTCCCTTTCAACAGTCACCTGGATCCGCTTTGCAAGCGGCGGGCAAGCTTCGCGACCGGACCAGCCACTCTTTACTCCACAGAAAAAAGGTTGCCCTTGTGAAGCTGCCTCCCAAACGGTTTTGGTAATCAAATGCTGGGATCTGTGCGCAGTCTGTAACGGACCCCCAATCCTTTCTTACTGGCTCGAAGCGTTTCGGGCTCTGCCGCCCTTGTTCACAAGCCTGGAAAACACAAGAGGCACTGTAAGCAGGACACCTGTTTATTGAAATTTTCAACATTCACCCCCCCCAAGTTGGCGTCGTACAGTCCCAGAGCCTTCTGGTATAGGTAGTCCTGCAAGTATTTCCACAGTGGGTGTGCCATCAATGTGTTTAGATTGTCCAAAATTAAAATACCCAGTGGCATGATTAGATGTCCGCACGGAGCATGTTTCACAAAGTAAAACCCACCACAGTTCCGTTTGCTCCTTCGGGTGACTCCCTTTCAACAGTCACCTGGATCCGCTTTGCAAGCGGCAGGCAAGCTTCGCGACCGGACCGGCCGCTCTTTACTCCACAGAAAAAAGGTTGCCCTTGTGAAGCTGCATCCCAAACGGTTTTGGTAATCAAATGCTGGGATCTGTGCGCAGTCTGTAACGCACCCCCAATCCTTTATTACTGGCTCGACGTGTTTCGGGCTCTGCCGCCCTTGTTCACAAGCCTGGAAAACACAAGAGGCACTGTAAGCAGGTGACCTGTTTATTGAACCTTTTTTCTGTGGTATATATATGGAGGACCCGTTCTACAAGAGGACTGTGTTCTTGCTGGATCCAGTGGCAACACTGTGCTTTCTTTCTCCGAGGTATCGGATCACGCAGTCCCGCCTCATTAATCAGGTCGAGCACACGGCTACCGCCAGGAGCGGCTCGTGACTTCACTTGGCAGCAGAATCACTGCATTTGTGCTGTAAGGCCTGTTTTGATCATGACAAATGAGGGAGAAACGTGTGGGGACTCTAGGAAGGCTCTTATCAATATTCACAGGATTCATCAAAGACTCCTTTGTTTGGTATTTCAGCGCTCATCAAACAGGGGGTACTTACCGAATATTGCATGATGGGAGCTGTAGTTTTCATTTGCTTCACTACAGCTGCAATCAATCTGATGGAGATAGCTGACTTCCCGCCTAGGGGAGGACCGTAACAACACAGAAGGAGGCGTGATGTATTCCTGTTTTTGCGAAGGGCGTCTGACGAAGGCACACACGCCAAAATGCATTATGCCCTGCAATCTTCATTAAAGAATCTTCCGAATAAAGCCCCGCTGTGTCCTCTGATCTCTTCTCATTTGGAGTGGTCGCTGTTTCATGTTTCTATGCGGTAGCTGGCAAGCCGCGCCTGGAGGACCCGTTCTGCAAGAGGACTGTGTTCTTGCTGGATCCAGTGTGGCAACACTGTGCTTTCTTTCTCCGAGGTATCGGATCACGCAGTCCCGCCTCATTAATCAGGTCGAGCACACGGGTACCGCCAGGAGCGGCTCGTGACTTCACTTGGCAGCAGAATCACTGCATTTGTGCTGTAAGGCCTGTTTTGATCCTGACAACTGAGGGAGAACCTGTGGGGACCTAAGGAAGACTCTTATCAATATGCACAGGATTCATCAAAGACTCCTTTATTTGGTATTTCAGCGCTCATCAAACACAGGGTACTTACCGGATACTGCATGATGGGAGCTGTAGTTTTCATTTGCTTCACTACAGCTGCAATCAATCTGATGGAGTTAGCTGACTTCCCGCCTAGGGGAGGACCGTAACAACACAAAAGGAGGCGCGATGTATTCCTGTTTTTGCGAAGGGCGTCTGACGAAGGCAAACACGACGAAATGCAATATGCCCTGCTATCTTCATTAAAGAATCTTCCGAATAGAGCCCCGCTGTGTCCTCTCATCTCTTCTCATTCGGAGGGGTCGCTGTTTCATGTTTCTACGCGGTAGCTGGCAAGCCGCGCCTGGAGGACCCGTTCTACAAGAGGACTGTGTTCTTGCTGGATCCAGTGGCAACACTGTGCTTTCTTTCTCCGAGGTATCGGATCACGCAGTCCCACCTCATTAATCAGGTCGAGCACACGGCTACCGCCAGGAGCGGCTTGTGACTTCACTTGGCAGCAGAATCACTGCATTTGTGCTGTAAGGCCTGTTTTGATCCTGACAAATGAGGGAGAACCTGTGGGGACCTAAGGAAGACTCTTATCAATATTCACAGGATTCATCAAAGACTCCTTTGTTTGGTATTTCAGCGCTCATCAAACACAGGGTACTTACCGAATACTGCATGATGGGAGCTGTAGTTTTCATTTGCTTAGCTACAGCTGCAATCAATCTGATGGAGTTAGCTGAATTCCCGCCTAGGGGAGGACCGTAACAACACAAAAGGAGGCGTGATGTATTCCTGTTTTTGCGAAGGGCGTCTGACGAAGGCACACACGCCCAAATGCATTATGCCCTGCAATCTTCATTAAAGAATCTTCCGAATAAAGCCCCGCTGTGTCCTCTGATCTCTTCTCATTCAGAGTGGTCACTGTTTCATGTTTCTACGCGGTAGCTGGCAAGCCGCGCCTGGAGGACCCGTTCTACAAGAGGACTGTGTTCTTGCTGGATCCAGTGGCAACACTGTGCTTTCTTTCTCCGTGGTATCGGATTACACAGTCCCGCCTCATTAATCAGGTCGAGCATACGGCTACCACCAGGAGCGGCTCTTGACTTCACTTGGCAGCACAATCACTGCATTTGTGCTGTAAGGCCTGTTTTGATCCTGACAAATGAGGGAGAACGTGTGGGGACCTAAGGAAGACTCTTATCAATATTCACAGGATTCATCAAAGACTCCTTTGTTTGGTATTTCAACGATCATCAAACACGGGGTACTTACCGAATACTGCATGATGGGAGCTGTAGTTTTCATTTGCTTCAGTACAGCTGCAATCAATCTGATGGAGTTAGCTGACTTCCCGCCTAGGGGAGGACCGTAACAACACAAAAGGAGGCGTGATGTATTCCTGTTTTTGCGAAGGGCGTCTGACGAAGGCACAAACGCCGAAATGCATTATGCCCTGCAATCTTCATTAAAGAATCTTCTGAATAAAGCCCCGCTGTGTGCTCTGGTCTCTTCTCATTCGGAGTGGTCGCTGTTTCATGTTTCTACGCGGTAGCTGGCAAGCCGTGCCTGGAGGACCCGTTCTACAAGAGGACTGTGTTCTTGCTGGATCCAGTGGCAACACTGTGCTTTCTTTCTCCAAGGTATCGGATCACGCAGTCCCGCCTCATTAATCAGGTCGAGCACACGGCTACCGCCAGGAGCGGCTCGTGACTTCACTTGGCAGCAGAATCACTGCATTTGTGCTGTAAGGCCTGTTTTGATCCTGACAAATGAGGGAGAACGTGTGGGGACCTAAGGAAGACTCTTATCAATATTCACAGGATTCATCAAAGACTCCTTTGTTTGGTATTTCAGCGCTCATCAAACACGGGGTACTTACCGAATACTGCATGATGGGAGCTGTAGTTTTCATTTGCTTCACTACAGCTGCAATCAATCTGATGGAGTTAGCTGACTTCCCGCCTAGGGGAGGACCGTAACAACACAAAAGGAGGCGTGATGTATTCCTGTATTTGCGAAGGGCGTCTGACGAAGGCACACACGCCGAAATGTATTATGCCCTGCAATCTTCATTAAAGAATCTTCTGAATAAAGCCCCGCTGTGTCCTCTGATCTCTTCTCATTCGGAGTGGTCGCTGTTTCATGTTTCTACGCGGTAGCTGGCAAGCCGCGCCTGGAGGACCCGTTCTACAAGAGGACTGTGTTCTTGCTGGATCCAGTGGCAACACTGTGCTTTCTTTCTCCGAGGTATCGGATCACGCAGTCCCGCCTCATTAATCAGGTCGAGCACACGGCTACCGCCAGGAGCGGCTCGTGACTTCACTTGGCAGCAGAATCACTGCATTTGTGCTGTAAGGCCTGTTTTGATCATGACAAATGAGGGAGAACGTGTGGGGACTCTAGGAAGGCTCTTATCAATATTCAGAGGATTCATCAAAGACTCCTTTGTTTGGTATTTCAGCGCTCATCAAACACGGGGTACTTACCGAATATTGCATGATGGGAGCTGTAGTTTTCATTTGCTTCACTACAGCTGCAATCAATCTGATGGAGATAGCTGACTTCCCGCCTAGGGGAGGACCGTAACAACACAAAAGGAGGCGTGATGTATTCCTGTTTTTGCGAAGGGCGTCTGACGAAGGCACACACGCCGAAATGCATTATGCCCTGCAATCTTCATTAAAGAATCTTCCGAATAAAGCCCGCTGTGTCCTCTGATCTCTTCTCATTCGGAGTGGTCGCTGTTTCATGTTTCTACGCGGTAGCTGGCAAGCCGCGCCTGGAGGACCCGTTCTACAAGAGGACTGTGTTCTTGCTGGATCCAGTGGCAACACTGTGCTTTCTTTCTCTGAGGTATCGGGTTACGCAGTCCCGCCTCATTAATCAGGTCGAGCACACAGCTACCGCCAGGAGCGGCTCGTGACTTCACTTGGCAGCAGAATCACTGCATTTGTGCTGTAAGGCCTGTTTTGATCCTGACAAATGAGGAAGAACGTGTGGGGACCTACGAAAGACTCTTATCAATATTCACAGGATTCATCAAAGACTCCTTTGTTTGGTATTTCAGCGATCATCAAACACGGGGTACTTACCGAATACTGCATGATGGGAGCTGTAGTTTTCATTTGCCTCACTACAGCTGCAATCAATCTGATGGAGTTAGCTGACTTCCCGCCTAGGGGAGGACCGTAACAACACAAAAGGAGGCGCGATGTATTCCTGTTTTTGAGAAGGGCGTCTGACGAAGGCAAACACGCCGAAATGCATTATGCCCTGCAATCTTCATTAAAGAATCTTCCGAATAGAGCCCCGCTGTGTCCTCTCATCTCTTCTCATTCGGAGGGGTCGCTGTTTCATGTTCTACGCGGTAGCTGGCAAGCCGCGCCTGGAGGACCCGTTCTACAAGAGGACTGTGTTCTTGCTGGATCCAGTGGCAACACTGTGCTTTCTTTCTCCGTGGTATCGGATTACACAGTCCCGCCTCATTAATCAGGTCGAGCATACGGCTACCGCCAGGAGCGGCTCTTGACTTCACTTGGCAGCAGAATCACTGCATTTGTGCTGTAAGGCCTGTTTTGATCCTGACAAATGAGGGAGAACGTGTGGGGACCTAAGGAAGACTCTTATCAATATTCACAGGATTCATCAAAGACTCCTTTGTTTGGTATTTCAACGCTCATCAAACACAGGGTACTTACCGAATACTGCATGATGGGAGCTGTAGTTTTCATTTGCTTCAGTACAGCTGCAATCAATCTGATGGAGTTAGCTGACTTCCCGCCTAGGGGAGGACCGTAACAACACAAAAGGAGGCGTGATGTATTCCTGTTTTTGCGAAGGGCGTCTGACGAAGGCACAAACGCCGAAATGCATTATGCCCTGCAATCTTCATTAAAGAATCTTCCGAATAAAGCCCCGCTGTGTGCTCTGGTCTCTTCTCATTCGGAGTGGTCGCTGTTTCATGTTTCTACGCGGTAGCTGGCAAGCCGTGCCTGGAGGACCCGTTCTACAAGAGGACTGTGTTCTTGCTGGATCCAGTGGCAACACTGTGCTTTCTTTCTCCAAGGTATCGGATCACGCAGTCCCGCCTCATTAATCAGGTCGAGCACACGGCTACCGCCAGGAGCGGCTCGTGACTTCACTTGGCAGCAGAATCACTGCATTTGTGCTGTAAGGCCTGTTTTGATCCTGACAAATGAGGGAGAACGTGTGGGGACCTAAGGAAGACTCTTATCAATATTCACAGGATTCATCAAAGACTCCTTTGTTTGGTATTTCAGCGCTCATCAAACACGGGGTACTTACCGAATACTGCATGATGGGAGCTGTAGTTTTCATTTGCTTCACTACAGCTGCAATCAATCTGATGGAGTTAGCTGACTTCCCGCCTAGGGGAGGACCGTAACAACACAAAAGGAGGCGTGATGTATTCCTGTATTTGCGAAGGGCGTCTGACGAAGGCACACACGCCGAAATGTATTATGCCCTGCAATCTTCATTAAAGAATCTTCTGAATAAAGCCCCGCTGTGTCCTCTGATCTCTTCTCATTCCGAGTGGTCGCTGTTTCATGTTTCTACGCGGTAGCTGGCAAGCCGCGCCTGGAGGACCCCTTCTACAAGAGGACTGTGTTCTTGCTGGATCCAGTGGCAACACTGTGCTTTCTTTCACCGAGGTATCGGATCACGCAGTCCCGCCTCATTAATCAGGTCGAGCACACGGCTACCGCCAGGAGCGGCTCGTGACTTCACTTGGCAGCAGAATCACTGCATTTGTGCTGTAAGGCCTGTTTTGATCATGACAAATGAGGGAGAACGTGTGGGGACTCTAGGAAGGCTCTTATCAATATTCACAGGATTCATCAAAGACTCCTTTGTTTGGTATTTCAGCGCTCATCAAACACGGGGTACTTACCAAATATTGCATGATGGGAGCTGTAGTTTTCATTTGCTTCACTACAGCTGCAATCAATCTGATGGAGATAGCTGACTTCCCGCCTAGGGGAGGACCGTAACAACACAAAAGGAGGCGTGATGTATTCCTGTTTTTGCGAAGGGCGTCTGACGAAGGCACACACGCCGAAATGCATTATGCCCTGCAATCTTCATTAAAGAATCTTCCGAATAAAGCCCGCTGTGTCCTCTGATCTCTTCTCATTCGGAGTGGTCGCTGTTTCATGTTTCTACGCGGTAGCTGGCAAGCCGCGCCTGGAGGACCCGTTCTACAAGAGGACTGTGTTCTTGCTGGATCCAGTGGCAACACTGTGCTTTCTTTCTCTGAGGTATCGGATTACGCAGTCCCGCCTCATTAATCAGGTCGAGCACACAGCTACCGCCAGGAGCGGCTCGTGACTTCACTTGGCAGCAGAATCACTGCATTTGTGCTGTAAGGCCTGTTTTGATCCTGACAAATGAGGAAGAACGTGTGGGGACCTACGGAAGACTCTTATCAATATTCACAGGATTCATCAAAGACTCCTTTGTTTGGTATTTCAGCGATCATCAAACACGGGGTACTTACCGAATACTGCATGATGGGAGCTGTAGTTTTCATTTGCCTCACTACAGCTGCAATCAATCTGATGGAATTAGCTGACTTCCCGCCTAGGGGAGGACCGTAACAACACAAAAGGAGGCGCGATGTATTCCTGTTTTTGAGAAGGGCGTCTGACGAAGGCAAACACGCCGAAATGCATTATGCCCTGCAATCTTCATTAAAGAATCTTCCGAATAGAGCCCCGCTGTGTCCTCTCATCTCTTCTCATTCGGAGGGGTCGCTGTTTCATGTTTCTACGCGGTAGCTGGCAAGCCGCGCCTGGAGGACCCGTTCTACAAGAGGACTGTGTTCTTGCTGGATCCAGTGGCAACACTGTGCTTTCTTTCTCCGAGGTATCGGATCACGCAGTCCCACCTCATTAATCAGGTCGAGCACACGGCTACCGCCAGGAGCGGCTCGTGACTTCACTTGGCAGCAGAATCACTGCATTTGTGCTGTAAGGCCTGTTTTGATCCTGACAAATGAGGGAGAACCTGTGGGGACCTAAGGAAGACTCTTATCAATATTCACAGGATTCATCAAAGACTCCTTTGTTTGGTATTTCAGCGCTCATCAAACACAGGGTACTTACCGAATACTGCATGATGGGAGCTGTAGTTTTCATTTGCTTAGCTACAGCTGCAATCAATCTGATGGAGTTAGCTGACTTCCCGCCTAGGGGAGGACCGTAACAACACAAAAGGAGGCGTGATGTATTCCTGTTTTTGCGAAGGGCGTCTGACGAAGGCACACACGCCGAAATGCATTATGCCCTGCAATCTTCATTAAAGAATCTTCCGAATAAAGCCCCGCTGTGTCCTCTGATCTCTTCTCATTCAGAGTGGTCACTGTTTCATGTTTCTACGCGGTAGCTGGCAAGCCGTGCCTGGAGGACCCGTTCTACAAGAGGACTGTGTTCTTGCTGGATCCAGTGGCAACACTGTGCTTTCTTTCTCCGTGGTATCGGATCACGCAGTCCCGCCTCATTAATCAGGTCGAGCACACGGCTACCGCCACGAGCGGCTCTTGACTTCACTTGGCAGCAGAATCACTGCATTTGTGCTGTAAGGCCTGTTTTGATCCTGACAAATGCGGGAGAACGCGTGGGGACCTAAGGAAGACTCTTATCAATATTCACAGGATTCATCAAAGACTCCTTTGTTTGGTATTTCAACGCTCATCAAACACGGGGTACTTACCGAATACTGCATGATGGGAGCTGTAGTTTTCATTTGCTTCAGTACAGCTGCAATCAATCTGATGGAGTTAGCTGACTTCCCGCCTACGGGAGGACCGTAACAACACAAAAGGAGGCGTGATGTATTGCTGTTTTTGCGAAGGGCGTCTGACGAAGGCACACACGCCGAAATGCATTATGCTCTGCAATCTTCATTAAAGAATCTTCCGAATAAAGGCCCGCTGTGTCCTCTGATCTCTCCTCATTCGGAGTGGTCGCTGTTTCATATATATATATATATATATATATATATATATATATCCTAGCACATTCTGAAAAACGGCATTCTCGGACCACAGAATGACGGACCACCAGGCAGCAAATAAGTATTTCAGGATGATTTATTAACTCTTCTCACGGTTTTCTTCCGGCATGACGCGTTTCGGTTAACAGGTAACCTTGATCACATGGTGTCAATGCAGTATACTTCCTCAATAAATACCTAATTTTTTCATTCATTCTCACCACGTGGTGCATAAAAAGTGAAGACATACTTTTGCTGACAATCTCTATATTCACATGAAAATGCAATGTTACATTTACATCAACCTGTTTGTGCACTCGGTTTCAATCTATTTTGCAGTCACTTTATATATTTGTGCATAAATGCATTATTTATAACTGTGCAACATTCTGCCATAAATAGTAATAAATAATAAATAATAAATATGTGTAAAATTATTACATTTACAACATTTTAATAAAAAATGGTTAAAAACTCTAAAATTCATCGCATTTTAGAATTCATATATACCAGCATAAATGCTTTAAAACCAAATTGTATTTGTGCAATATCACGCATTGGTTATGTTAAACTCATAAGAATATAACACTTTAGAGTTAAAACAAGATAACGGCATTAATGCCTATAAAACCAATTTTTGTGCAATTTACGCAATTACAGTGCAAAAAAGAAGAGCAATGAACCTTACTGCATATGTGCAAATCTAGCAAAAAGTGACTGTATCTTTTTATTAAATAACCGATAATATGATGTTTTTGTACTATACTTGCATTTTATAAATTATCCTAAGGTTAAAAGTCCAATCTTTGGACAAGAAACCAACCTGGCTTATTACACATGATAACATTATCGTCAGAAAAAAGTGCCTTGTGCAAAAAGTGAAAAAATATAAGTGATGAATAAAACCAGGAATGAGAGTTTTTCTGCTATATAGCATTTGCATTTCTACTTCATTATTTGTGATTCATCTTTATATTTTACAAGAATGTGTGCATGCCCTCTGTGTTATTCAATCCATTTGGAGCCTTGCTGTTAAGATTTAATATATATTTTGTCTCCAACTGCCTTAGCAACTTTTCCCTGTCGCCGCCTCTTTTTGGTACCGGTACCGAATCAATGACATAATAAGACAAACAATTAATGTTTTTTTCATGTATCGCCTTAAAATATCTGGCTACCGGATAGGCGGGATCGCTGTTGATAATTGCTCTTATATGTTGTAAGATTCTCACGTGCACTGGTTTTATGGTACTTCCCACGTACCTAAGTCCACAAGTGCACGTGAGTATATATACAGCAAATTCTGTTCGACAGTCAAAGTTGCCCTTAATGCTCTGTTCATTTTTACTGAAAGGTGTGCTATACTTTGTAGTGTTCACACCAAAGTTGCATGCCCGGCAGGTTGAGCATTTATAGAAACCCTGTTTAGTTGGTAACCACATAGTAGCAGGGGCCCCAGCTGCTGTGGGTTGTGATACATAAGTGGCCATGTTCTTACATTTTCTAAAAGTTACCTGAGGTTTCTCCGGAAGGTCCTCTTTTAAAATGCTATCCGTTAAAACAATTGGCCAGTTTCTATTCAGTATAGCTCTTATCTTGCGTTCCTGCCTGCTGAATGTTGTAATCAGCCTGGGCGTCTCATCCTTATTTACAATATCATTTGCTAACTCAGTGTCTGTTGGTAATAGTTCTTCTCGGGGTCTTTCACTAACTTTGTCTATGGCCCTAGTGAGCATATTTTCTGTATAGCCCCTAGCTCGCATCCTTTCCAGACTTTCTATCTTACATTTTTCATATGCTTCAGGGGTACTACATATGCGCTTAAGCCACAGTAATTCCCCGTAGGGAATACTGGCTATTAAGTGTTTAGGATGGGCACTTGACGCATGGAGGGTTGCATTCCCTGCTGTGGGTTTCCTATATGCAGTGGTCGTTAATTTGTTGTCAATTACCTGTATCTTACCATCTAAAAATTCGATTGTACTTGTGCTACATTGAGCAGTAAAGAACAGGTTATAATCATTTATATTGATTTTCTCAACAAATTCTTTCGCGCTTTGACTGTCCCCCCTCCACACAATAAACACATCGTCTATAAAGCGCAGCCATAGACATATTCTTTCTTCCACCTCTTGTTGGTGTTGTCCCATGAGGACCTGCTTCTCCCAGAACCCAACGTGCAAGCACGCATAGCTCGGGGAAAAGCAGGCCCCCATAGCCACCCCTCGCTTCTGTCCAAACAACTCCTTCCCAAAGGAAAAATAATTGTTATCAAGACACCAAGTAATTAGGGACATAAGCATCTTATTATGCAAAACATACTCTGCTGGTCGAGTATCTAAAAAGTATTTCACACCACGTAGACCCTGTTCATGGTTAATACTGGTGTATAAAGACTCTATGTCAAGAGTCAGAAGCACCAGATCATTAGTCCAAGATATGTTGTCAATCCGTTTCAAAAAATTGCCAGTGTCCTTTATGTATGATGGCATGCCTTTGACTAGATCTTGTAAATAAAAGTCTATATATTGGCCCACTTGTTCCGTCATACTATTTATTGCTGATATTATTGGACGACCTGGTATTGGAACTTTTCCTTTATGTAGCTTGGGTAGCAAATATAAGAAGGGCATTGATGGATGAGTCTTATGCATAAATTTAAATTCCTCACTTGTTATTAGCCCCCCACTTTTCCACTTCTGCAGTTCTTTCTTAATATTCTCCATGGCTTTGTTGTATGTTCTCAGAGAGGTTCTTTCATAGCAGTTTATATTGTCCAACTGCCTCATCGCTTCTGCATCATACTCCACTTTCTGCCAAAGGACAATATTTCCTCCTTTATCAGATTTTTTCCCCACTACATCTGGGTTCTTTCTTATCTTTTCCATTAGATTGACAAACTGCATTTGATGATGATTGGGTCTGCATTTTTTATGATTTGTTTGGCAGTTTAATTTTTTCATGTCCTCAATAACACGGTTGTGGAAGATGTCTATGGCGTCCTTCGGCATTAGAGGAGTAAATGTCGATTTGGACTTGAAGGGGCTTTCTCCTGCACCCTTTTGTAATAAGTTCATTTCTCGCATGTTTGTTTGTGTTGCCAACTGTGAGTTGTCTTCTTCTTCATTGTTTAATTCATGTAAAGCCCATAAAGTAGGAACTTCTGAGACCAGTAGATTGGATCCTGCTGTGGTGGGTAATTTTGTTCTTTTTTCGTCCCACACATTTTTCATTGCAAAAAACTTTCTCAACTTCAGCTTCCTTATAAATTTGAAAACATCAATTCGTGTGGTGGCATAATTAAAATCTGTATTTGGGCAATAGTTCAGGCCTAACGCTAACAACTGCTCTTCCGCTTTTGTAAGCGTCATTGTCGTTAAATTCACTATTGTCTGTTGGTCTGTCCTTACTTCTAATAGGATATTTATATGTATTACCTACTGGCGGTTGCCAGTAGGTAGTTATAGTTAGGACCTATTATCCATAGGGAAATCGTAACATTCTTTTCCCAATAACTTTGGCGCCGGTTGATGAAACTTCACGAAATTTTCAAAACCCGTGTAGCGCTCCGGTCAGCTCCTATCTTAAAAGTTTCAGGGTGATTCGGCAAGCGGGGGCGAGAAAAAAGAGGGGTCCCAAAACGTGTTTTCTCCATGTTAATTCCCATAGGAAACTTTAGACATGGCTACAGCCCGAACTGCTGAACGGAATTACACCAAATTTGGCGAAAAGGTAGCCCTTGGCTCAAAAAGAACTCTTTTTGTTAAATGGTGTAAATCCATTCAGTAGTTCCTGAGAAATCTGAAAAAGAAAAAATATCGATATCTGGGCGGAGCCTAACCACACATGTCATCGTGAGATCTCATTGGCTGTCAGCACTTCATCCTGGAATTGCTGGCAGCCATCTTGGGACCAATGTACATGATAGTACCCCATTGAAATGCATTGTAGTGAATCGAAGATTTTGAGGGTTACCAAAAGGAGAACTATAAAGGGTGATAACAGACTTTGGTTACATTAGAATTCATTTCTTGATGGTACCATACTAATTTCAGGAATTGTGGTTTGTTCTAAAGTGATTTTACCCTGCGAAAAACCTTCTGCTGGGATATCATGAATCATGTTTGAGAGAAAACTATTTTCACATGCTTGTCCCATAGAGTTTTGGAAGGTGCTCCAGAAGCTAAAATGAGAGCATATTTTCTGTACATTCACATTATCTTTCTCAGTCATGTGAAAATGAAGTCTGACATTCTCAGTAAACCATGTCCATCCAACAAGGGCAGAGGCTGTCAGTTCATTCCTTTGTGTTCTACTGCAGCTTTCCAGAGTGTTCTAAAGAACAACTAGAGCACTAACAGCCTTACTTATGACAAAAGTATGGCACACCTGAAGCCATCTTGATTGGAATAAACTGGTAACACTTACAACATTTAATTTAAAAAGGAACAAAATGATGGGGTTCATTTTGTCATAGAAATTTTGGTTAGTGCTGTAGAAAGAAAAATTAGGACGTTTCAAGTGTGATCTCAAATATCTTCCTGTTATTTTTCAACAGGAGCTGCCTGTCAGTTGATGCCTTTGTGTTCTACTGCAGCTTCCCACAGTGTTCTAAATACAACTAGAGCGCTAACAGTCTTACTTATGACAAAATTATGGGACACCTGAAGCCAGCTTGATTGGAATAAACTGGAAACTCTTAACACATTTAATTTAAAAAGGAACACAATGAGGGGGTTCATTTTGTCATAGAAATTATGGTTAGTGCTGTAGAAAGAAAAATTAGGGCATGTTTTAAGTGAGATCTCAAATATCTTCCGGTTATATTTCAACAGGAGCAGCCTGTCAGTTGATGCCTTTTTGTGCTACTGCAGCTTCCCAGAGTTTTCTAAAGAACAACTTGAGAGGTAACAGTCTTACTTATGACAACATTATGGCACACCTGAAGCCATCTTGATAGGAATAAACTGGCAACACTTAAAACATTTAATTTAAAAAGGAACAAAATGGGGTGTGTTCATTTTGCCATAGAAATTATGGTTAGTGCTGCAGAAAGAAAATTTAGGGCATGTTTTAAGTGAGATCTCAAATTCTCTTCTACTTCATTAGAAATTTCTGACATGCAGACTGAAACAATCACTTTCAATACCAGCAGTAGACTTCCAGTAAACTCCCCTGTGAGCAGCTTTACTACAGTGATCTAATGAACAACTAGAGTGTCAACATTCTGAATTTATGGCAAATGTGTGACACATCTGAATGCCTTCTTGATGAAATCAAAGTAAAAAAACTGAAAGGATTTCCTACTGAGGAGACTGCAGTAAATGAGGAAATTAGGAAACTTCATAACAAATAAGTCTATCAAGATGGCCACCAGAAAAAAAGAGCCCAAATGTAGCACAAATATCACCCAGATGTAGCCCATATATAGCCCAATGACAGAAGTGTGCAAAACACTTTTTCTTTTTAGTTTTTCTGCAGTTTTATATAGTGCAGACTGGTCAGGTATTGGAGCGTTACATCTTACTTGGACCCCTTATTGCGTATTTTGCACAAAGTACATGAGATTGATCTTGCGAAACATTGAACTTTACGATTCTGTTAACCTGAAGTTGCTCTGAACTGGGCTTTGTAACACCCGTTTTTACCTACTGATTTTAATTAATTCTCACCGTATTGTATTAGGAAAGAGGATTTACTGTTTTTATGTACACTTTTATGAACTATGTTTCTAAATCAGATCGAATAAAGTTTAATGAATTCTATGGCAGGACGGAGGCGAACATTATGCAAATCTTTCCTTACTTTATTTGCATAGCAGTCCAAAGAAAACATAACACAACAATCATTAAACAAATGACTACACAATCCATGAACCATTAGGGGGGTAGTCTCCAATGCAACTATAGTCCAATCATATCAGAGTCCATCGTATATAATATCGTGACGTCCTTTCCACTTCCTCTTTCTTCACTGCTCGTCAGTTAAGTGCATTCCTTACATTCTTGGCTTAATCTGACAATGTTGCTGGTTGTATAACGGTTTCTTGGGAATGTTATTAATATTATTGCCTTGGTATTGTTTATATTCCCTGCGCAGCAGGCTCTTGCCTGAGCACGTTCTCCCCCTCGCAGTTTCTCCCACTGTACGCTCTGCGTGCGGTGAGATACTGTCAGGCGCGTCTGGTACGAATTAGTATTGGGCCTCATTCTATTTAACAGCTTTGGGGAAAGCCCAGCTGTTGGACAACCTTCGAGGGGGCAAACTCACTTGAGTAAGACACCAGGACTACGAGGACCATCGGGCCATAGTCATGGCCACGCCCACTGAGGCGGGGATTCCTAACTACAAAAGAGTTCTGGGAAGAAGGTCCTGTTTCATCCACAGCAAGTTCTCACCCCTTTGAAAAAGTGCTGCCAAGCATGAAACGCGTCGGGGCTGGACATTATCTGTGTGAGGAAGGAAGCTGTTCTTTCTCCGTTTGCATCACAAAATACAGTGGCAAGATTTAATTTCCCTGCTTGTGGCTCCCTCACTCCAGGCAAGCTCTTTTGATTGTTTATTTAGAGGCTTTTGCCTGAGCCACGAGGAATGAGCCCAGCTGCAGTCTGCAGTCCGAGCTGCAGCGCCACATGCCGAGTCGGCGTGAGGAGCAGTGGAGAGCCTGGGATGCAAGTAATCAAGGTGTTAGAACAGTAGCACTGACCTCGCAACCCACTGGGGATTTTTAATTTTTGCACCATGGAATGAAACAGGCAAACTCACTTGAGTAAGACACCAGGACTACGAGGACCATCGGGCCATAGTCATGGCCACGCCCACTGAGGTGGGGATTCCTAACTACAAAAGAGTGCTGGGAAGAAGGTCCTGTTTCATCCACAGCAAGTCCTCACCGCTTTGAAAAAGTGCTGCCAAGCATGAAACGCGTCAGGGCTGGACATTATCTGTGTGAGGTAGGAAGCTGTTCTTTCTCCGTTTGCATCACAAAATAAAGTGGCAAGATTTAATTTCCCTTCTTGTGGCTCCCTCAGTCCAGGCAAGCTCTTTTGATTGTTTGTGTAGCGGCTTTTGCCTGAGCTGCGAGGCATGAGCCCTGCTGCAGTCTGCAGTCCGAGCTGAAGCGCCACATGCCGAGTCAGCGTGAGGAGCAGTGGAGAGCCTGGGATGCAAGTAATCAAGGTGTTAGAACAGTAGCACTGACCTCGCAACCCACTGGGGATTTTACATTTTTGCACCATGGAATGAAACATGCAAACTCACTTGAGTACCACACCAGGACTACGAGGACCATCGGGCCATAGTCATGGCCACGCCCACTGAGGCGGGGATTCCTAACTACAAAAGAGTTCTGGGAAGAAGGTCCTGTTTCATCCACAGCAAGTCCTCACCCCTTTGAAAAAGTGCTGCCAAGCATGAAACGCGCCAGGCTAGACATTATCTGTGTGAGGAAGGAAGCTGTGTATATATATATATATATATATATATATATATATATATCAGTTGACACTCCAAGATGCATGCAGGCATCACACAGAGAAAACGGACTCTTTAATACGCTGTTTATTGATGTCAGAAAAGGGGGTGGTGATGAACAGAGTGTCTGAATTAAGCAGACCACTCTTACCCAGTCCAAAGATCAGGGCTTGATCCATCACCATTTGTTAGCTCACTGCACCATCCCAGCTCAGAACTTGGCTATATGCAAATTAGTCTGACCCTGGCCCAGTGTATCATGGGAACAGGACAGACCAAACTACCAAGCCAATTCTTATACTGGGAAGGAAACATGCTACCGGGGACCGGTTTCTGGCATTTCAGCCGTCTTCGGCCCGGCTTGCTTGAATCCTGATGGTGCAATGAGCAAGGGACTCACATCTGAGTATACCCTTCCACGCTTATGGTGGACAAAAATGATTCAGAAAAGGGGGTGGTGATGAACAGAGTGTCTGAATTAAGCAGACCACTCTTACCCAGTCCAAAGATCAGGGCTTGATCCATCACTGTTTTTTAGCTCACTGCACCATCCCAGCTCAGAACTTGGCTATATGCAAATTAGTCTGACCCTGGCCCAGTGCATCATGGGAACAGGGCAGACCAAACTACCAAGCCAATTCTTATACTGGGAAGGAAACAAGCTACCGGGGACCGGTTTCTGGCATTTCAGCCGTCTTCGGCCCGGCTTGCTTGAATCCTGATGGTGCAATGAGCAAGGGACTCACATCTGAGTATACCCTTCCACGCTTATGGTGGACAAAAATGATTCAGAAAAGGGGGTGGTGATGAACAGAGTGTCTGAATTAAGCAGACCACTCTTACCCAGTCCAAAGATCAGGGCTTGATCCATCACCGTTTTTTAGCTCACTGCACCATCCCAGCTCAGAACTTGGCTATATGCAAATTAGTCTGACCCTGGCCCAGTGCATCATGGGAACAGGGCAGACCAAACTACCAAGCCAATTCTTATACTGGGAAGAAAACAAGCTACCGGGGACCGGTTTCTGGCATTTCAGCCGTCTTCGGCCCGGCTTGCTTGAATCCTGATGGTGCAATGAGCAAGGGACTCACATCTGAGTATACCCTTCCACGCTTATGGTGGACAAAAATGATTCAGAAAAGGGGGTGGTCATGAACAGAGTGTCTGAATTAAGCAGACCACTCTTACCCAGTCCAAAGATCAGGGCTTGATCCATCACCGTTTTTTAGCTCACTGCACCATCCCAGCTCAGAACTTGGCTATATGCAAATTAGTCTGACCCTGGCCCAGTGCATCATGGGAACAGGGCAGACCAAACTACCAAGCCAATTCTTATACTGGGAAGGAAACAAGCTACCGGAGACCGGTTTCTGGGATTTCAGCCGTCTTCGGCCCGGCTTGCTTGAATCCTGATGGTGCAATGAGCAAGGGACTCACATCTGAGTATACCCTTCCACGCTTATGGTGGACAAAAATGATTCAGAAAAGGGGGTGGTGATGAACAGAGTGTCTGAATTAAGCAGACCACTCTTACCCAGTCCAAAGATCAGGGCTTGATCCATCACCGTTTTTTAGCTCACTGCACCATCCCAGCTCAGAACTTGGCTATATGCAAATTAGTCTGACCCTGGCCCAGTGCATCATGGGATCAGGGCAGACCAAACTACCAAGCCAATTCTTATACGATTTTCTGAATCGTTTTTGGCCACTATAGGTGTGGCAGGGTATATTTAGACATGAGTCCCTTTCTTACTGCACCATCAGGATTCAAGCAAGCCGGGCCGAAGACGGCTGAAATGCCAGAAACCGGTCCCCGGTAGCTTGTCTCCTTTCTGGTGAAGAATTGGCTTAGTAGTTTAGTCTGCCCTGTTCCCATGATGCACTGGGCCAGGGACAGACTGATTTGCATATAGCCAGGTTCTGAGCTGGGATGGTGCAGTGAGATAAATAACGGTGATTGATCAAGCCCTGATCTTTGGACTGGGTAAGAGTGGCCTGCTTAATTCAGACACTCTGTTCATCACCACCCCCTTTTCTGTGCTATGCTCAATGCTCAATGTCGGGGCGGCAGGCTCAAAGCGGGAGGCGGTATAGCCAATGTCAAGACGGGAGTCGGGAGGGATGCGGACTGGGCAATGTGGGGGGGGGTGCGGTGCGGTGCGGTGCACAGAGGCTTATAATGCTGCCCCCAGCCCCTTTCTGCCCCAGGCAACGCTGGGACGGGCTGCTAGTATATATATATATATATATATACACATAAATGCAACATTTTAAAAAAAATCAAACAGTAAAATCCATATAAACTCATATAGACAAACTAAAGCCATCTTTGGTTCATGGTTCTCACTAATGAGCCTTAAAGTAAAATGGATGAAATGAGCAGACAAGTCCATGACATAAAGTGTTAGTGCGTATGAAATAAGGGGGCAGATTTATGTTAACTGGCGCATCCCCAGGGATGCGCCAGTTAACATGCGCCACAGTGCGCCACAGCTCCGCCAGCCATGGTGCGCCGCATTTATAATGCGGCGCACCATGGTGCAAAAACGGCACAGATGCGTGACGCATCTGTGCCGGAAATGTGGCGCATTGCTGGAGTTGCGTTGCAAGCGCGACGCAGCTCCAGCAAGGCTCGGGGGTGCCCCATTTTAACAATGCTGCGTCAAGACCTACGCCTGCTTCAAGCAGGCGCAGGCTTTTGACGCAGCATTGGCTTAAAAGTGACTGAGTGAAATCTCATAGATTTCACTCAGCCACTTTTGCGAGGCGCACCTGCCCCGGAACGCCCACCCTGCGCCGGAACGCCCACAAGCGGCGCAGGGCTTTACAACGTGACGCATCTGCCTAGATGCGTCACGTTGTAAATCGTTCGTAGGGATTCGCCACGTTTACGCCGCCTTGCGTGACGCAACAGCGGCGTAAACGTGGCGCAAGGGCCTCATAAATCTGCCCCCAGCTGTATTGAAGGTCGTGAGTGCCACTTTTTAGGTCGCAGTCTACCAAACAGCACAGCTGTCTCATTTGCTAAAGACATCTTGGGGACATTCAGAAAGTTGACCTAGGAATGCATTCCGCCCCTTGCTTATCATTGGGTTTGTAGTTTGTAACTCACATTTTCTGGCTTTCTATTTGCAGTCTTTTTTGATTTAGGCTGTCCAGCTCGAGTGCCTCCCTCCCGTTGCTCAAACCTTGTCTACTGTATTCTTCCATGAATTTGCTTTCTGTAGACAGGCCTTTAAGTCTTGTTCTTATCATGTCACATTTGCTGTGCATTTAAAGACAGTGATCAAATGTCAAGCTGTGTCTTCCAGGGAGCTTGGTGTTTTTTTCTTCTTTTTCTGACTTCAAAGTGAGAGGATTCATTTGACAAACATGCTGCCAACTTGTGATCTGCTTGAGGAAGGCTGTACGATGTTATTTTATTTTTCTAGCACACAACAAAATGTAAATGTCTGTAAATGTACTGTGCTGATTATCAAATTAATACATTGGGCAGCCGCGGCCCATGCAGGTAAGAGAAGTGGGGCAGTGGGGCTGGGTGGGGGGAATTTCAATGGAAGATGATGAGCAAAAATTAAATAAAAAATTAATTTTCCCTCATTGTCTGTCTCAATTTCCCTCCACCCAGCCCTACCGCCGCACAACTCTTACCTGCATGGGCCGCGGCTAACATTGCGTGATGACATTCCTGCATATTATCATTTGTGAACTGTTTACTTTTATCAGTAAAACTGTATGTGAGCGCAAATATAATGGCCATTTCAATTGAAGATGTGTTGTCTGTAATGGCAATATGCTACCATAGCCATGCATACTATATGTTCCTCCACTCCAATCTACTCTGCACCACTCCACTCCACACCACACTACACCACTCCACACTGCGCCACTACACTCTTTCTGCACCCCTCCACTCTATGCCTCCCTCCTTACAGCACTCCCCTCTACTCTATGCCAATGCACTGTATCCCACATTACTCTACTAGGCACCACTGCACTGATTTCTATGCCACTGATTTCTACTCCAATGCACAGCACTCTGTATCACTCTACTGTATGACACTGCAATCAATGCCAGTCCCCTCTATGCCACTCTAATCTACTCTGCACCACTCTAATCTGCTCTGAAACAGTCTACTCTATGCCACCGCACTCAGCGCCACTATACTCAGTGACTTTCCACTCGACTCTGCATCACTCTACGCCACTACACTCAATGCCAATGCATTCTACACCACTTTACGCAAAACCAGTGCACTCTATGCCAATCTATTCTGCACCACTACATTCTACGCCACTGAACTCTACGCCATTGTACTCTGTCACTGCACTCTACACCACTCAATTCTATCTACTCTCCGTCACTGCACACTACACCACTTCACTAAAACAATCTACTTTACGCCACTGCATTCTATGGCATCTCTACTCCACTCTGCGCCACTCAACCCTAGGCCAATGCAATCAATGCTGCACCACTCTACTCTACACCACTCTACTCTATGCCACTGTGCTCTACCCTGCTCCACTACACTCTAACCAGCACCACTCTACTCCACTCTAAAACAATCTGTTCTATACTACTGCACTCTATGCCACTCAACACCACTGCACTCTATGCCTCTGCAGTCTATGATATACCAATTTACTTTAAACCCCTGCACTCTACACCAAAGTAGTCTACACCACTTTACTCAAAATCAATGCACCCTATGTCACTGCACCTACACCAACTACTTTGCATAACTGCACTTTACGTCACTATACACTGCAACATTCTACTCTACACCATTGCACACTATGCCACTCTGCACCACTACACTCTATGTCACTGTACTCTACGCCAATCTATTCTCACTTCTCTCTACACCTCTCTACTTTGCACCACTCCACTGCAATTAACACGACTGCAATCAATGCTGCACCACTCTACTCTACACCACTCTATACTATGCCACTGACCTCTACCCTGCTCCACTATACTCTTCCCTGCACCACACCACTCTACTCTGAAACAATCCACTCTACACCTCTGCACTCTATGCCAATGTAGTGTACATCACTTTACTCAAAAAATTCATCCTCCGCCACTGCACCTACACCAACTACTTTGCATGATTGCACTTTAGGGCACTGTACTCTACAACATTCTACTCTATGCTATTGCACTCAACGCCACTTAAAGCTACGCCACTCTACAGTACTGCACTCTACATAACTGCACTCTATGCCTCTATATTCTACTCTGCATCACTGTCCTCTGCGTCACTGTTCTCTGCTCCACTCTACTCTGCTCCACTCTATGATGCTGCACTCTATGAACCAGCACTCTGACTCTCTACCCTGCATCACTGCACTCTATGCCATTGCACTCTATGCCATTTCACTCTATGCCACTGCACTCTATGCCACTGAACTCTGTCTTTGCACTCCATGCCACGGCACTGTACTGTGCACTACACCAGTCAACTCTACGCCACTCTACTGCACTCTACACCACTGCACTCTATGCCACTACACTCTATCCTGCACCCCTCCACTCTATGCCACTCAACTCCACATTACGCCACTCCACTCTTCGCTGTTGCACTCTACTCAACTGCAATATTCTTTGCACCCCTCTACTCTATGCCACTGCACTCTACATCACTCTAGTCAAAACTAATTCACTCTACGACGCAGCAGTCGTTTGGCAATCTACTCTTCACCTCTGTACTTTACGGCCATCCACTCTAGGCCTTTCCCCTTCACTCTACTCCACTCTACGATACTCCACTATATAATTCTCTACTCCATTAAACTCTGCACCACTGACATTCTACTCCACTCTATGCCATTCTATGACAGTACTCCACTCTACAACGCTCTACGCCACCCCTGTATGCCGCTTCATGTCACTTTACTCCACTCTATTGTATGACACACTACTTCACTCTACTCCACTTTATGACAGTCTACTCCACACTAAGCCACTCTACTTCACTCTATACAACACCCTCTATGCCACGCCACTCCACAACTCCACTCAACAACACTCTACACCACTCCAATCATCGACACTCTACTCAACTCTGACACTGTACTGCAATCTGCACCACTCAAATGTATGCCCATCCACTCTATGACTCTCTACTCCCTCAACGATACTCCACAACACTGTATGCTACTCCATGACACTCCACTCAACTCTACTGTACGCCACTCTACGCCACGCCATAACCCTACACTGTCCTCAAATTTATGACAGTCCACTCCATGCCACTCTCTTTTACCCCACTAACCTTTAGCCATGCTGAACAGCAGCCACTCTCGTGTGCAATATTTCTAAAATATATTGGCAAAGCCAATAGCTCTTGTCTAGGTGAGACCTATTGGCTTTGCCAATGCTTGTTTAAGTTTTGCCGATGGATTACAGTGCATCAAACTCAACCCATGTTTTGTTACATGTGGAGCCACAAAGTTATAGAGTACCGGGATGAGTTGTCAGGGTAAATACCATTTAAATGGAGCAGATTATAGGGGCTCCAGATTGGGGTGAGACATAAAATGCCGTTAATACTGCTGCGAAAGTAGGATAATAATGTCATTGTGACTCAATAAAGTACTGGTGCTTAAAAGATGAATAGCCCAAACAGTGCTCTCACAGGTCGCTGGATGGACTTTGGGCACTCTTAGTAGACCTTAGTAGTAAGAATTACCTTAGTTAAAACTAGAGTCTGCAGGAAGGAGGTACAAGATGAACACATTTAGAAACAATGACCTGCCAAAATTGGGATTTCTTCTGGGAGGATCAAGGCTCTCAAGTATTCGAAAGTTATATGAGTGAATTCTGCTTAACCTACTCAACAGCTTCATGGGAAGTGTAATGTTGTGTAAATGATGGCACCTAGCATCTACATTGCTCTCCCTTGTAGTTGCTATCACGTACGATGCCTAACAATCTGTTTTGATTGTTGCTGATGATGCTGTACTCGTAGATAGCAGACATGGTCTCATTTTCTCACATTGCGAGGATCAACAACATTAGCTTTTAGTAGAAAGACTGCGTGTGAGAGGATATCTATACAAAACGGTAATCTTTACTGACAGTGGGTCATGAGGTACACAGATGCTTTAACAGGAATAATAGTGCTTTGTCTGCTTTTAAAACACTATGACTGAACAAAGAAATGTCCCTTTCACATTCACATAACCATTATAGTTCTTTACATAATAATTGTTTTCTTCACTTGACCTTGAGTGTTCAAATATTCTGCTTAGTTCATGAACCTTATCTATGCACATGGATCGTGTCTGGTTGGGTTTATAGCCACTATGAAATATATAATGCCATGGCTTTTTAATATAAAAGTATGTAAAAAAGAATTACAAGTCATGAATTATGATCTTTTACTGTCTTGAGCGTCTTGAAGAATGAACATCCCATTAGGCAATCCAGAAATGTAATATATTTTGGGATTAATACCTCCTGCCATACATTTTAAAGATATTGTTAGCCACAGAGAAGTTCTGTTACCATAAAGTTGAACGATGCCCAGTTCCTCTATAAGGTCATGGAACTTCAGGGAAGCTACTCTAAACAAATACTTACGTAAATGGCAACCAACTCCTCAAAATCTATAATATCTATTACATGCTGATCAAAAGAAAAAATATCACATTTTTAAGACTTGAAAATGCAAGTGGAAACTCAAGATACTACCAAGACGAAGAGCTTAGTACTATTTCAGTATGTGTCAATTTCAGTACAAAGCCGGAAATAGGCCTAATTGAAGCAAACCTAGTCAATGAAGAGGCTATATGCAATCCACCAGAACTCAACATGAATTGGTCTTGTGGGTCAGCCAGAAAAGGGGATGGGATTAGTAACCCAAATTGTAGTTGGGAGCCCACACACCCTCAATAGCTTCACCAAGTCCGACACCCTGGCCAAAACCACCTTTGGAGGAAATGGCAATAGAAGCCTCATCAGTTATGTCTTATTCAACATGGAGTCCTGGGATATGCGACTTGACATGAGTGTTTACCGTGAGTCAAAACATGGGAGCTATATTACTCTACAAGACAAAATAGGTAAGTCTTCAATAACAGCTATTCTGGAAGTTTACTGAATCAAAGCAGTTTTCTTTGGTCTATTTGGTACTTAAATATGAAGCTGTAGGAAACTCAAGGACTTGCAAAATACCAAAAATAGTTTTTTAAGGTCCTTGTTGCTTCTAGGGCCAGGAACTCCAATCGAAGCACTGCGGTTTATGCTGGGTCATAGAAGCTTAGATCATATAATATAGCTGAAACCTGTCGTCTTCTAGATGTGACTATGGTCAAACCCAGCAGCAAGGACATATAGAGAGCTCCCTGATGTACTTTGTGGCTCTTGACACAGATGGTAGAATTGAATAGTTGTATCATATTGAAAAAATTCTAAAAACAAAAAGCTGTGGAAACTATTTGTTAATTGTCCATGCTACCATTATAAATGAATTTATTGCAGCTGCAGTACAAATTACTGGGAATGTATCCACGCACAATGCATATGGCCGGGATGCCCGCCACCCCCTCCCAACACCAATTCCCCAATGGGAGGAGTCAGACACAGGTTAGAGCTTTTGGAAGCCGGGGGGGGGGGGAAGTTACCCCCGCGGTCGTATTTATTAAAATATGAAACGAAATTTAAAACATTAAATTAAAACGTTTCATGAATTATGTACAATTTTACTTTCATTACATTTGGATGAAGACATGTTCTTTGGCTCACCTTAACAGATCTCTATAACAAAGGTTTCCTAGCCGAGTCTAGCATCCTGCAAATGCATACATTCTCAATTAAAATTGTACATCCTAGCATTAAGGGCCAACGGCAAGGTCTTAACCGGTGTCAGATCCCTACTACCAAACTCCCGCCCTCACGGTGTGAGTGGCGCATGCGCAGAGGACTTTACCCTCGTTGCCAACTGTAACTTCCCTTGTCGTGGGGGCCCCCTTTCACTCAACACCATCTTAAAGGTCGTCCGAGTTCCCGTGCGAGGTATCTGTTAGAAGGACAGCGTGGACTCCCCCCCCCCCTTCCCACACTCTCTTCCGCCGGAGCAAATATCCGGCCCCCGGGAAATTCGTAGGAGGGGCATCTAGCCGTCTCCACCCTGGGAGGGGCCTATGGCCGTCTCTGATAGGCGACCCATCTGTAGTGGGTGCCGCCTCCCCGTGGGAGGGGCCAATGGCCGCCTCCCCCCGGGCGCTCCCATCCATTCTGGGTGGCGCCCCCCCTAGGGACCTTGAAAGTACTGCTCACCGATCATGACCTTACCGCCCGACCAAAAAATAAATACGACAGTTGTTTTACCTACTAAGGAAAGAAAATTACACCTAATCTGAAACAGCTTGATGATTCATCAACTTTTCATTTCTAAAAAGGGGAAAAAAGTCCTAAAGCACAAGACAATTTTATTATCTATACACTCCTTTACTTCTCTACAAAGGAAAAAAGGCCTATACACAATCCAAGGCATGCATCAATGCTGAAAAACTTTGACTGCATCTCTTTAATACATTCGGATAACATCAACAATTACTTTATTCAAAAAGACATTGCAAGAGGGGCTGGTGGGTGGGTCAGAATTGCCGCTTGTTCCGTCGAGGGCTCACGAGCAACGAGTGGTGCAGCCTTCAGAGCACTGGAACAAGAGAACGCTTCTTTCGATTCCCGCTCTATTTATCCGTCTGCGGGAGGGCGGGGACCCTCCTCAGGTACGCCCCCTGGGCGCGGTCTTCCGGGCGGGTGTCTAGGACAACCCCTTCTGGGCGGGAAGGGCGTGCTCCGGCTACGCCACTTTGGGCATACCAGCCGAACCACGCCCCCCGCCCAAAATGGTTTCCCGGGGGGATCGGGGCACCCATCCATACGTTCGGGGGGACCGAGTGGTCTTCCCTTTCCATGAAACATGCAACACTCGGTAGCATGTCATATCCCTGCCTAGAGCAACAATACAATGCCAGAATTGAATCTTACATTGACATTATATGTCCTGAGGCACAAAGGAGCCTATATCTAAAATTCCGATTGGGAACAATACTGGTGCTAGCATTGATAAAGAAATTGGCTACAGACATGGTACTGTTGTAGACTTGTAACTGGGAATTGGGTGGCCCAGAGACGTTAATCCACTTTCTGTTCTTCTGCAAAAAAAGCATTGACATCAGGAAGCATATACCTAGGCTCCTTCTTAAAAGAAACAATATCAGGCGGCCTAAAGAATGATTGATCTCTTGCCGTTGAGCAGGAGCTGAAGTGATAAGGTTGTAGAGCGCCTTGCGGTTCTCCCTTTCTCCTCCCAAAGTTGACTTTGTTTTTAAGCACCTAGTAAGCTAAATACATCTTGATACAGTTCTGAGTAGATACCTTGTAAAGTTTATCATCCCAGATGAGTGCTCAGATTTCCTTTTTTCTTTTTAGGCTTCAGATATAATCAGTAGGAATCGTCCTGTAACCAGATAAAATTAAATAGTTGGAAAGTATGGTGCAGCTCTGCCCATGTTGGCTGTCTTTTTCAACCATGATTTGTGTTGGAGCTGCTCCCCTAAGCCTAAATGAAAAAAAATTGTGCCGGAAACTGAATACCCATAGGACAAGTTAATACTGTTTTTTCTCTTTTAACCTCTATTTCTAATTACAGTCCTGAGTAAATAATTTTAGTACTTTTTTATCCACTGTTTGTATTGTTATGTCTTTTAACTGCCAGCAAAAACTATTTGATTTGGTTTGAGTTGAGAATTAACCAACAAAACAAGAACATTCACATAAAAACACTACTCAGGGGAAATGCAACCCAACGTCATTTCAATAGAACAAAACAGTGGAACTAATTCAAAAGCCAATTCCTGGGGACACACATGGTAAGGATCAGCATCCCTACTTCAGCATCTCCTGTACTTCAATACAGCTGTAGTATTGAGTTTCCAAAGACAGCCTGGGCAAGTAGTCACAACTTACTGTAAGAGTTACTAGTATGATTGGAGCAGATAACCAGTGACTCTACTTGTAGGAACGAAGGGCCACTGAATTTAGATACATGGATTAAAACCAAAAGAAGCGTTTAGATCCAAAAAGGTAGTCTAACACTTAGTGGAATACATCTTTTTGTTAAAACTTTGTTTAGAGGAACACATTGCATCACCTACACCTCTTGAGGTGTGATGGCAATATGCAATCAACTCATAATTCCTCTTTGCCCACCACTCTCCTGCTGGCCATGAGGATCACACAAGGTCAGTGTTGTGTAAATCGTTATTTATCAAGTGCCCATCCCTATGACTGACCTGCCAATGGGAATTGTGATTGGTGTGATAGAATAGTTTTCAGCACCTTTAAGACTAGGGTTGAATGTTTTTGCTTAAGGAATTTTGGGCACGTCATCTCTCACTGTTCTTATGGCAGGTAGGTGAGGAATGGTGAGCAGTCCTTCTCTTAACCCTTAGCCTTTCCAACCTAGTAAAGTTTTCCATGACCAAGATTCCCAGACCCACAATCTCAATTTTTCGGGAATTTTCACTGTTCCCCAGAGAGCTGTAATGGCATGTCTTGCAGTCCACAGAGCAGGAGATATTGTCTTCCCCAAAATTAGTATAATGGGAATATCTGGTTATTAGGAAGTCACTCAACCAACTCTCCCCAATACCACACAAAACAGCCTCTAACGGCACAGAGTAAAATATTTAAACTTTGCAATCCAGATTTTGCTTGTCTTGTACCTTATTTAGTTATAATAGTAATATATTTAAATGCTGGAGATATCTGGGCTCTAACACCCCGTTACAAGATGTGTTACCCATTCAAGTTACAATCTGGTTTCGAATTTAGTATGAGAACAGTTAAGAAATTGTAATCTGGGTGGCAACAGTGTTTAGGGTAGACCATCCGAAAAGTACTGTAACACGGGGGCCCACATTGACGCAAAATCTCATGTATACTCACTTGATGTATACACATGTCACTTTCTCCATTGCTATCATTTTTCACAAACTTTTTTTCTGTCAGTTTGCAGCTTATGTAAGTTTGAGGCCCCAGGCAACCCCACAGAAATACCTTACCTGCCCTTGTAAGAAATTGTATATGTGTGAACTATACGCCTGGATTAACTGCAATTAAGTCTTCTGGTATTGGTTACCCTCATATTTTTTTTTTCTCTGAAGATATTCCTTTCTAGAAATTTCCAATGTGTGGGCAGTCCCACCACATATGCTGAAGATCCCCTAAGGCTCCACTCCCCCAACATAAGGCATTTTTAGAGGAGTAAAATGTATTCAGTTTTGCTGGGTATAGATATCAATCGAATGAGCTCCCTCCCCAGCATTCTATATGTATTCTTCATCATATCCTATAGTAGGTCCACATGGTGCAGATCCGTAAATTCATTGACTATTACTGTCGACCTGCTTCTTCTGAATGGGTATTGTTTTATTGGGGCGGATGTATGTAGTAGTGAATATAATGTTGATATTGTGCCTTTAGAGCTGCAAGTGTATTTTACAGATTTTTCAGTGGAGTAAGTTCATGAGTTTCTGCAGAATATACTGGCAAATATATCACCCAGTGTCTTACCTGGGTGTAATGCAACCTCTCAAGGTTGACAATAGCGAAGTCCTTTCTGTATTGCTCAAATTATTTGATGTTTTCATTAGAGTACATGTCTGAGATCATAATGTAATAAATTAATGTCTTTCTAAGGATCAAAGGGCCAGGAATCAATGATGAGAGAAATTCATATTACAATGTATAGGTGTGTGATGTAAGGGGATAATTGTCTGCTGGAGTTTCGAGCTCAGTGCATCCCATACTTTTAGCGTATTTTTCAGAGGGAGCACAAATACACATGGTCTATTGTGCCTTGTTTTCCATAAAAGATCCCTAAGCATCCTGCCCATAAGCACTCTACCGATGTACACCCAAATTGTTTCTGATGTTCTTGCGCTCCTTTCTGGTACAACAGAGAGTTGTGGTGCCTGATAGTAAGTCTTAAAATCTGGACATGCCAAATTCTCTTCCTTACAATATCTTGTAGGTCACCCAAGGAAGCTTCCCTTTCCATATAAAAATTTAGAAACGTATTCTTTATTTCTGTCAAAATAGTACCCGGAATGCTCATTGGTAATTTGGTATAGCCTGATACAGATATCAGACTTTTAGCTACACATTCATTTTAATACCTTTAATTTTGCCCAACCAGGGGACCGATTATGCTGACCATCTACAGAAATCCTCCATCAAGGCAGTCCGTAATGGCGCATTGTGGCGCATTGTTACATCTATACAAATCTCCTACGTAATGTGGAAAGTTCAAGTTCAAGAAATACTTTATTCGGTTACAAAAACCATAAAAGTACTGAACACATAAAAATGATCCATAGGTCACCAGGCAGCATAATGACATAAAGATACAATATAAAAAGGGAGGGAGTGCCCATTTAAATATGCAGCACATGATGCCAAAGTTTAAAAACAACAATGTGGAAAGTTAATTCCCAGACACTTTGTATTTCGTATGGCCCACTGAAACAAAGGATGCCCGTTAAGTTCATCCACCATTTATTGCAGGAGGTTTGGTTTTCAGAATCTCTGACTTGAACATATTCATTTTAAAACCGTCCACCTTTTCAAATGTTGTAAGTATTTGTAATATGATTGATTCAATAGTAAGAATAAGGATAGGAACACATCATTTGTGAATTGGAATATTTTACTTGTATCAGCTTCGAATTTCCGACCTCCCAGCCCACTGTCCTCGGTTGTTATATATTTGTGAATCTCTTCATGCTAATGGCAAACAAGTACGGGCAACAGAGGGCACTCTGTCAGGTCCCGCACCTCAGTACAAATGTTCAATAAGCTCCCCCAATTGCATTCAGTCTCTCAAGAGAGGAGCTTTGTATTCTGCCCCAATCATTACTATGAAGTGTAGTGTAAACCCATTTCTCCCATGACTTTCAATAGAAAATGCCAGTCCAAGCGGCCAAAAACATTAACAGTCTCAAATGTTACTAACATAGTTGGGATCAATTTCATTTTAGCCTTTTCAAGCAGGTGGACATCTCGATTAATATTATTATGGGGTTGCCCATGCTTTAGAAAAACAGATTGACTGGGTTGATATCAGGTAGGATAGAATAAAATCTTGTGCCCATCATTTTTGTCCACATTTTTGTGTCAATGTTTAAAAGTGTTATTGGCCTGTAAAATGCAAACCGTTTGGAGTATTTCTCTTGCTTAAATATTAAAGAAATGTTGAATTCAGCCATTGTGGGTATGACTAATACATCTTGTGTAAATGTACTGAACAATTATGTGAGATGAGGCACCTGTATTGCTGAAAATGGTATGCAGGGCTCTCCTGTAAACTAATCAGGGTGAGGAGTCATATTTAATTTAAAGAATTTTATAGATGCCACAACTTCCTCCTCAAATTTGGGGGGCTCTAGGGCTTTTGGTTGCCCTAGTGTTAGCTTGAACAGAGAGCAGCTCCCCACATATGCTTCTTGATCGATTTTCTAATGGATGTTCTGCCACATGTAAGGTGGTGTAAAAGAAATAAAAAGCCTCTCTTTTGTCCTCGTCTTTAAACGCCCTCCTGACTCCAGTCAACTGTTGTGTTTCTTCTATGCATCCCTTCTCTTATTTATTCTGTAAGATACATGCCAGGTAAGGTCCCACCTTGTTATATTATGTTATGAGTATTTGTAAAGCACACTATCACCCACAAGGGTATCCTGCAGTTAAGCAGGTGTGTGTCTAGCCCTGTCTATGGTAGGTTGATTAGTTGAAAAACCAGGTCTCCAGCTTCTTGCGGAATTTAAGTAGAGAGCATGAGCAGGAGGCTCTGATGTGGAGTGGGAGCCTGTTCCATTCTTCAGGATTGATGTAAGAGAACCATGTCCTCCTAATCTGGTTCTGTTTATGTGCGTGATGTGTGCAAGTAGGAATCCTGCGGAGGGGAGGTGTCTGGGTGCTTGATCGAAGGATATGCAACTGTTCAAGTAAGTGGGGTCTACGTTGTGTAGTACCTTTAATGTTTGCGTGAGGGGTTTGAAATGAGCGCATTTGTGTATCAGGAGCCAATGGATCTCTGAGGTGTGGTGTGATGTGAGTTCTGTGCAAGAGGTTGAAGATGAGTATGTCTGCCAAGTGCTGGACGGTTTCTAGTCTTCCAGTGAGTTGCTTGGTGATCCCAACGTGGAGGATACTTCCCTAGTCTAACCTGCAGATGACTTGGGTGTGAGTGATAATTTTTCTAGTTGTTGCTTGGGAGCCATTTGAAGATCTTCCTCAGCATCTTCAACTTGATGTTGACGATCGCGAACAAGGAAAAATCTCACCGGGAGGTGGATTTTCCTCGCTCGTGCTCACCAACTTGACATTAACGAACGCGAGCAAGGAAAAAACTCTGCTCTGAGTTTTTCGGAACTTTGCGAGCCCCGCGTAATGTGGAGTGCGGAAAACTCTGCAAACTCCATGAGCAGAACAGAGTTCATCGCCCAGACTAACTATTTACCTATTAGCAGTTCAACAAACTTCATATGATGTCCAGAAGTGATTGCAATTTGTGTGCCTCCCATTGGTCCGTCCACTATATCATCATCGATATGCAGCAGTCTGTCCCATTATTCTGGATCTTAAATATGCCTTCTTTTCAACTTTGTACAATAAGGTCATTGAGTAGCTGCTCCATTTGAAAATTTTCTATGAGTATCAATAAGCTCAAATCAGTGGTTTGCCCCTTTCTGTAGTGGTTTCTTTCTTCAGTTCACATTGCTTTTGAGGCCCATGAGTCACCCATGTGTTCCGTTCCATGGCTTTCTTGTTCGGGAGCTGCTGGCGTCCTGACTGTTCACACCCCTCGTGATTATAGTCCAGTTGAAGATTTGAAATCTGGACTGACACCAATTTGCTTGAGGCTCAATGCATTTTGTTGTGATATTCGAATATAATACCAAAGAGTTAAACTCATTTGTAACATATTTTCTCTTTCTTAAGTTTCTTCACAATTGGTCTATATTATTGACACAGCAGTTCGGTGGCTAGGGCAACATTTTGGTACAGAGTGTATTCAAATCCCTGAAACTTTACTCCTTTCTTTTGCCGCCCTGCCCTCAAAATCTGCTCCTTAACCTGGATACTGAATTTTCTCAAGAACATCTCTGGGTCATCTCACTTTTACTATCTTTGTTTGACCCACCCTGAGCTGCCTGTTGAGTTTCATTTGAACCCGATCATTGCCTATCACTTCCGAGGAGAGGCCTATCATGAATGGCTTTAGGGCAGGGCCTTCCATTCCTTCTTGTAGTCCTCGAATCCTCATGTTTTCCCAGCTAGCACAATTTTCCAAGTCTTCATATTTTAGCGCTAGGGAATCTGATTGCATTTGGAAGAAATTAATCTGATTCACTTCCTGATCCCACAACTTATAAGGTATTTCAGGGAATATTTAGGCATCCAAACACATGTTGTCCCCTTTCCTACTTGCTGCTAGTTAATGGTCATACAGTAGATCAATGTAGCCAATTGGCCTGTAAAGATTCTGGCAATTTGCATGGAGGGAAAAACATCTAAGTGTCACCTCTTACCATTGTAAATTTCCGATTTCAAACTCTACCATTTTCGGAATTAAATGGAAGCCTGGAAACCCTCCCAAGCAAATTCTATATGAGGACCTGGGGAGAACCCTAAATGCAGCAACTATGGTGAGTAACATTCCTGGAAAATGTCCTCCCAACAGAAAAGAATTACTGGAATGTCCGGCTGACCTGTTTCTTAAATAGGAGCTCCTGTGGTAATCATGTAAGAGGCCCTGGGTAGCACCTTAATGCACAGTATGGAACTATTGTACCTTCAGCAAACTCACCTACATTCATAAATGCACCTAGAACAAACCATTTAATAACCATTTAATAACATGTAGGCCTTAAACCAAAACGAATCAGAAGCAAACTAACCAGAGGTTATACATGGGGATGGGTAAAATGACTCTCCGCTCTGTGGACCACTTGTCACTTATGAAGGCATTGGGGTACCAAGAATTATACAATGAATGGTTTTACTGCTTTGTGAACTAATGTCTTCCTTTCATGCAACAAGGTAATTTCTGCCATTTTCCTCCATTGTGGACTATCGCCTTCTCACTGTTTTAATGCATTGATGTAATTGTACATCAGTAGCAGGAGGACATATTACTCCTGCAGTATTGTTTGTTCCCTACCCTCACATTTTTTAGAGAAAAGAACTAGATTGTCTCAATGCACATACTTCATCTTGTTTTCGATCTCTTACTATTACTGGTTTACATTTGGTTGCATCTTCTTTCTTGAAACTTGTAGAAATAAATATAAAAAAGTGTGTTACCCCCGGTTACCCTCATCCCTGACATCCACTGTTCAGTTTCTCATTTTCTTTAGCAGGATTCTTGCTGCCTCGTGTTGTTTATCCAAGTCTGTGAATCATAATAACTTTGCTTATTCTGGATGGCTGCCTTTAGGGTAGATCTCATAGGTTTAGCAAAAGGGACATTCTCCAAATTCAACCGTCGCTCCCTGTGTAAATCTGTGTAGTATGGTATGACAGGGGCCACTTGTTTCTCCTGATTGTATGTAGTGAACTTGAGATGGGCATTAGAGGTGGATATCCTAAATGTGGGGTTTCCTCCTGTGTGTACGTATCACCAAATGCTGGTAATAGCAAAGCTGCTAGCCCCTTTTTTCTCTGCTGTGGCACGTGATTGTACCTGGGTATTAATTCACATCTACTGAATGTCGCATTGCAGTGCTGGATGCCCTCCTTTAGTTAGGAGTCTGCCACATTGATGGCTGGGTTACTTATAGTACATGGCCTGTTTTGAGGTGGGGTCCCTAGTATTGATTGGCTTATTGGAACGGCAGAAAACATGGTTAAAGATTATCCGTATTTTAAAAAAAGGTGCTTGTTCCAAGCTCAATAGTCAAATTAATGTCCTCTCACATGAGTAGTTTGAGGATTTTCACTGTATGAACAGAGCGATCATTTAGCAAACAATATGTGAGAAAGCCCAACACCTACTCCATCTGCAGTTCTAAGCCTCTCTTAGCTCGTCCATAGCATTTCACGTAAGTGATGCCGAACAATTTGGAGTTCTGGAGTAACAAGATGGGGCAATCTTGCACTTGTCACGGAGGCCCCATAGTCGTGGTGGGGGCCCCACAGTTGTGACAGGGGCCCTGCACTCATGGCAGCACTTCCGCAGTGAATAACTGCAGTGCGGAAGTCCCGCCACAATGAATTGCACCCACTATGAGATGAGTGTGGACCCCGCTACGATTGCGGGCCGCCCGCCACAATTGCAAGGCCACCACACCAGTGCTGTGAATTGGACCATGTGTCTTCACTGCACTATTCCATTGAACAGGGTAGGAACTTAATTTTTCTCAATCAGATTTTGAGCCAGAAGAGCGGAAAAGGGAGAACAAAGTAGGAAGAGAAAGACTGAAAAACCAGAGATGAAAAAGAACTTGCAACACTGAGATAAAGAGACATGAAGTGTAGGGTGATGTAAGAAAGAGTCATGAGGTGGAAGCAAGGCTAGGGTGTCTTGGTGTTCAGCAATCCCACCATACAGCTGTGCTATCGGTCTCCTGAGAAAGACTTTAGACTCCTGTACTTATCTTTTTATTTTAATTTATTGTATTCATTGTACAAATTAAGCACTGACACCAGTTTTCTTTATTACCTAAAGTGTCATCAGAAAAGTTTTGATCCAGTAGAGGGGAGGTGTGGTGTTCATTTTGCAACCAGGCAATCTGAGGTGGAATCTTGCCCAAATAGTGTGATTATGGGTGAATTATGGTACCTCATTGTATATTAGCCGTCCAAGTCTGTCAAAACTGGCGGCGCTTAGACATAGGTAAACATGCCTACTAAGCAGTGCATGAATAACTGATCGTTTAAAGATGTGGACTGTGTACTAAATAGAGCAGCTTCAGAGTACATCACACATTCTCTCTTTAGCTCTAAGTCCTACCTGTTTACAGACCTTCAAAATGTTCACTTATGAACATGGCGGCCAATGAGAAATGAAGACACTTGATACACAGCTCTGACTGCTCCAACAGTGGAGAACGGCTCAATACTTGTCAATAAACCAAAGTGACAGTGATAACCTCTGCATTTATGCGTCTGGGAGAAAATGTGTGCTCCCCTGTTGTACATGCGTGGCTTAATAAAACATAATTGTGCAATTTGAATCTGTTACGCAGTAGTGCTTACAATGACATAGTTTGAGACTGTGGTTACAATTATATTTTCGTTTTAGGATCTAAATCTGACGTGGCATACAGAAAACCCTGACTTTACTCCGTGTTTTCATAATTTGATTCTCTACTGGATTCCCTGCATCTATCTGTGGATCTGCGCGCCCCCCTACTTCACCTACCTTTGTCACCATGACAAGGGTTACATCCGGATGACACACCTCAGCAAAGCTAAAACGGTAAGTACTTCGCTTCATCTCTTGCGCCTCTTTACCTTGTGTATTCTTACAGAGGATATTTCTTATATGTTTGTGGAGTGGTAATGGTAAATGTACTTGATGGTACAATTCCATGCATGTACTCTAAGACTACCTTGCACAGACATGCACTTACTTACACTTACCTAGTAGTGTAATTAATTGTGGAGTATGTGGGTAAAATGTATCCTTTTAAAAAAGGAGGTATTCAGGAATCTCAAATTCTGTTAAAATGGGCATGCCTTCAGTTTAGGGTTCATCCAAGGTTTGACAAAAATGGTGGTAAATTATGCAGTGTTGGCGCAATTTTCCCATAAATTGTCATAACATACTACACTGACTTTCATTGGGAGACACTGTAGGCATTTTCCACCAGTGTTGTTATGGTAAAAAGGCCCGCACCCTACAACTATTAATCATCTGCCACCAAAGGTTAGTAGTGCTATGGTCTACTCATGGAGAAAGAAGTTACCAATGTTAAAGTAGGGTCACTATCCCCCAATACATTCTAGCTCTCTCTTGGTAAGCATAAGGCAAACATTTATTTTGACCTCGATTGGGAGTCTTACGTACTTGCATCACAATTTATCGCACCCAATAAATAATGATGCCCTTGGGATTGTTTTGTACTAAACAAGGGGAATAGCATGCTGGTTTGGTACTCACTACATGAACATTTACACTCCCTGATATTTACAGGTGCCTTTTTCAGCCACTAATTTCAACCGGTCTAACTTGAAGAAATGTATCGGATGAGAGTCTGACGGTCAGACTTTACAAGAAAACTAATAATTCTGATACATGCTCTAACAGTGAATTGCACATGTGTTAGCAACTTGCACGGTTAATGTAATTTTATGAGGCAGTCTTAAGCGCAGTCATATATTGTTTATTAGAACATTGGAATGTTGGGAGCTCCATTGAAAGCAATGAAGTGCTCCTGGTTTATAATGGCTGGTATAAGCCTGGAGCTCCAACATTCCAATGTTTCTTTGTTCACAGCTCTGGCTGTGAACAAAGGCTTCAGAGACCCTGAGGGGATTCCAACCCCTTCGCGCTCCCGTAAGGCTTTGTTTTTTTTTGTTAGAACATTCTGCCCTCAAGTGACAGAATGTTCTAATAGCCTTATAGCCCTTCGTAGCTGGGCTATACCGGCTATTAAAGTCCCTATCCCTTGTTAAAGGCCCTCGCCTTCGGCTCGGGCCTGGAGAGGGCCTTTAATAGCCAGTATAGCCCTCTACGGCGGGCTATAAGGCTATATGAAAAAACATCTATTGCATAGTGCAAGGTGTCTTTCCCTCTTTCTGTCTCTTCCTCCATCTTCAGTCATTTTCTCAGTTTCAGTCCCTCCCTCTGTTTTGTTTGCCTAGCACACTTTTTGAGGCGTTTCCCATCTTTCTATCCCCCTCACTTTTTTGTGTTTCCTGCCTCATCCTCTCGTTCTCTTTCACTCCATCTTTCTGACAATATTGCTCCCCCTCTACCTATGTTCCGTAACTAAGACTTGCAGCCCATCCTCCATCACAGGTAACATTTGTTGGTCTGCATAAGCACCTTCTTTTCCTATCACATTCATTACTAATGTCCTGAGTCCTGACATGCTGTTGAGTGGACCCTCAACTATAATGTACAGTGAGAATGATTAAACATGTTGCTATAAAGAGAATCTTAATAGCTGCTCATGTCCATTCATGTATGACTTTTACTTTTGCTCTTACTGGGGATTAATGAGAGAGCTGAGGTACTATGTTCAGTATCACACAATGTGATGAAGAGGGGAAGCTGGGTAGCACATATTGTGATGAGGTTTTTACTGCTGGGTGACTAGCATGTCCATATGTATCCTAGCATGGTATGGATCTCACATAAGCAATTTATTTTCCTGCCTTCTTGTCCCCCATTAGATTTTGTCTGAACAGCGCGTGTGCTCTATGTTATGAAACGCAATGTTATCTTACTGAAGGTGCAGAGGCTGCCCCCTGCCTACCATTGGTTGACTTCATTGTTGCCTTAATTGGCTTGTTTCTTATTCATTAACTGCATAGGCTTTACTTCCTCTTCTTGTCTTTGTCCCACCCATGGAGCATGGGCACACTACTATGTCCTCCCACTGCTTTATTTTCAGGCTCCACTTTTTCTTTTTGTTTAAGCATTATATGAAAGTACATTCATTTTCACGCTTACTTAATGGCTTTCAAGATTATTGTGCCCTGATCCAGCTGATCATAAAGGTTTTAAAAAGAAACTTCTGGGTTTCTCTTCGCCACGCCATACTCTGTATTCCTCTGTCTGGCTGTGTGCTTCTACGCGACTTCCACTGCATTGCTTTTTCCTCTGTGTGCTTTATCTGCACCAGCTCCTCGTTACCCTCTTTTGCCCGCTTTATTCCCCACCCAAGCCCCTTGTTGCTTCCCATCCAAGCACCCCTGCTGCTTCAATCTCTCATCCACTGTGTGCTGTGGCCCCCACAAGAGCCCCATGCTGCTGCCGCCCCCATGTTGCTTCCTCTTCCAACTTTAAAAACTCACCCTCTTGCCCAGTTTTGCTTCTTCCCCTTCTCCCCCATATTGCTTTACCCACCCATACACCCCTGTTGCTTCTTCCATTCATCCCCTATGCTGCTTTGGCTCCACCTATGGCCCATGTTGCTTCCACTTCCGTGTTGCTTCCCCCAACCTGTTTAAAAACTTGCACTCGGGCCTGGGTTTCTTCCTCCCCTTGTCCAAGTGTTGTGCCCCCATGTTGATTCTTCCCCATTTTGGTTCCCACACCTGTCTTAAAAAAAATAAGAACACTTTTACTGGTTTTTCCTAGTCTTTGTAGTTACTGGCCCAGCTCAGATCGGTAACTAAAAAAAAAAAAAGGGCCTGCACTTTTTTGTAGGCGTGTGCATGCGTGGTTCGCGCACCTACAAAATGACTCCGCTGGTCAAGTCAAAAGCTTTTTACTTTTGACAAAATTCTTCAGGCATGCCATGAAGCACACCATTGGGTATTCTGTGCCATATAGCTAAACCATTTGCAAAGCAGTAGGTTCCAAAGGTGAGCCCTATAGGCTTTGCCAGTGCTTGTTTCTGTCTGTCGTTGTCTGAATGTGAAAATGAGACTGTGAATCAGGAAGCTGGAAGACAGATTGTGGCATGGGCAGAAACACCTGGATACTGCTGGCAGGCACCTGGGTCTATGCTGCCATTATGTTTAAGAACTATATAGTCACATGGGCTCAGATCCATGAGCTTTATTTATTTATTTATTTATAGAGTTGTATATAGTGGGAACATGACCCAAGAGGGTCTCAGAGCACTTTACATATGTTCAGGGAAAATACACATGCAGTGCAAAACAACTACATATTCAAGAGTGATAAAGGATGTAGCAACACCAAGTTGATGGAAGAGAGCCCCCTACAGCACAAGGCTGACACGTCAACATACAGGAGCGAAGACAGTAAGTAATAAACATAGGTGAAGAGAATGCACCTTATCGTTATCCACAGGGAGAAGTTTGTGAAGTCTGGTTCAGAAAAGTATTCATCAGTAAGACTTTAACTTCTTTTTTTAAAGCTGCAGTTGAGGTATTCTGTCTGGTTTCAGGGATCAGGGAGTTCCAAATTCTCAGGCCAATACCTGAGAAGGCACGGTTGTAGGTTTTCCTTTTATGAAATGTTTATGGCATCAGTTATATTGTGCTGGTGCTTCTGGAGGATCTGCAGCCGCCAGATGGCTCCAGTTTGTGTGCAAGGTACAATGAGGAATTGAAGTGTAGGGCTTTGTGGGTCATGCAGGCAATTTATAATTCAATTCTAGCCTCATATGGAAGCCAATTTAGAGATTTCAAATAAGGAGGGATGTGGTTGTTCCTTTTGTATCTTGTGATGAGCCTTGCAGCAGAGTTAAGTGAGGCCCTTAGAGGAGCTACCTTGCACCTAGGTCGACCTCAAAGGGATGCACTTCGATATTCCAACCTAGAAATGACTAGGGCTTGAACAGCAGACTTGAAGTCATTAGGTGGGAAGAAAGGGTTTTATTTTTCTAAAGATACTCATTTTAAGTTCTTTCTTTTGGTGTCTATACTGAGGTGTTTCTGCATGTTCATGTTCTTATCTAGCCTGATTCACAGTGATCTCATGGAATCTATAACGTGTGCTATGCATTTGAGGGCTGTTTGTTGTTATATATATTCTTCAATAATGGGAAATTGCTTGGGTGGTGCGATTAGGAGGAATTCCAGTTTGAGAGAGTTTAGTTTGAGGTGGCTGGAGGTCAATACATTTTGGATTTTATGTAGAGTAGTGTTGAGAGCCCTGATATCATCAGGGGAAGAGATTTTCAGGTACAATTGAGTGCCGTCAGCATACATGTGATAGTGAATGTAAGAAGATTTTAGAATTTCAGTAAAAGGCTCCATGAACATGTTGAAGAGAGTGGGTTAGTGTTGACCCCTGTGGAAACCCTAGTGTGATCAGAGTGGAATTGCACAAGAACTGATTGACCTTGATTCTTTTGTGGAGAAATGAGGCGAACAATTTTAACACTGACCCAGAGAGTCCCATCCTGCATTCCAGTATTTCTAGCAGGTTGTCATGTTTGACAGTTGACGAGAGGTCGAGGAGGAATAGAAGTCAAGATTTGTTCTGATCCAGCATTTTTAGCACGTCGTAAATTATGTGTGTAAGGGCCATTTCAGTGCTGTGACCCTGACGAAAGCCAGATTTGAATTGGTCTAGGAAATGGAATTGATCTATATGGTTACATAGTTGGACATGCACCGATTTCTTGTGGAGCTTCGCCTGAGTTGGAATGTTATTGATTGGACAGAAGTTATTTAGGACTTCGTGATCCACTGAGGGTTTTTTCAGAATAGGGGTTACCTGCCCCGACTTTAGGCAATATGGAATTACACCTTGAGGTAGGGAGGCATTTACTAACTTGGTCCACACAGTGGGAGTATAGACTTCTTCATCTCTTTGAAGAAGTTCGAAGGTGAAGGATCACTGTAGTGGTTTGAGGGTTTCAGTGCTGTAAGAATATTGAGTATGGTGATATTGTCAAAGGTGTTGAATTGGTTCCAAGAGGTGACTTTAGGGGGGATATGTCCTATGAGAAAAGGAGGCTCCATGGCAGGGAAGTGGGGGAGGGGGTTGATAAGGAGTATGACTGTAAGGTGGTTCATTCCTGTGTGTAGATCATGTAGGAAAGTGTCCTTTTTTGCATGGTTACCCTCATGTTTTGCCTGACATCTGATGCAACCTGGCTTGTTGTATCCTGGTTCTCCGACGATCCGGTTCCCAGGGCCTGTGTTCTTTCCCAAGACTGTATCTTTGTATCCACAATTGGCACATCTCTGGCCACAGGTAAGCAGCTTGTAAAAGGTACCATGGGTACCAAGGGCACTGTGACCGGAGAATGCCTCTACGAGCTGCAGCACCTATTATGCCACCCTTGGAAGCCCTATACCTTAAAACCCACACACTGCCATTGCAGAGAAAAGTGAACAGTCGACATGGCACTCCTCCCTAAGTGCCATGCCTGCAACCCACTGCCTGAGGCCTAGGTAAGTCACTGCTCTAGCAGAGTGCACTAGCCCTAAGGTGAGGGTACAGTGGTAGGAACCCTATGCCCATATTGTGTCTAAGCCCATACTTAGACATTGTAAGTGTAGTAAAGCCATGAAGAATATATGGTTTGGGAGTTGGTCATTACAAACTCCACAGCTCCATAATGGTTTTACTAAAAACTAGGAAGTTTGATAGCAAACCTCTCAGCACATTAAACCCACATTGATGCCAGTGTTGGATTTAATGTAAAATGCACTCAGAGGGAATCTTAGAGAAGCCCCCTGAAAATCAACCAGCCCTGGTGTGGTTTCTGAATGGCTGCATGCCATAAGCCACCACCAGAAAGGTTTCTGGACCCCTGGGTAGAGAGGCTCCTCTCTCTGGGTCAAGAAACCAAGCCCATCCTGGGCAGATGTTTCTTGCCTCTTTCCCCCATGATGGGCTGGGTCCACAAAAGGGAAAGCCTCAATGTCCTGCTGCATTTGGAAGTTGTACCTTCCTTTTGCTGGCCCCAGTAACTGGCTCCCACCGGTTCTGGACCCCACTTTGGGTGGGAGAATCAGTGGGAAAAACAAGCAGAGGTGTCCTACCTTTGCCAACTCTACCCCTCAGGTGGGGGAGGCGAGGTGAAGTACATATCTCAGTCCCTCCATCTTGAAGATGGGGGACTCAGCCAATTAGGGAAAGGCTAATACTCCCTCCCACTGGAGGTTGGCATAATAGGGGTTATACCCACCCCAAGGAAGGGACCCATTATTCCTGACCTACACACCTCTTTAAACACCCCTAAATATAGCATTATGAACAACCCAGAACCTTGCCTCCTCAGATTCGGAGAAGAAAGAAGAAGGACCAAAGAGCTGTGCTGACCTAGGAAGAAGAAGAGGACACCAACTGCTTTGGCAACAGCCCTACAAGCCTGTCCCATCTACGACCTGCTTACAGCAAGAACCCCAGTCAGTCTAGTAGCCAGCGATCTCCAGAGCCCAGAGGACCTACCCTGGAACAATCTTACAGACTCTATCTCACGTGAGCACCGGTTTACTCAAGCAAAGACTCACCCACAGAATCCCGATTTTGGTGACTCCACGATTCTGCAACACTCTGCACCCGTTGCCAACAGCCCAAGTTTGAATGGCCCAACACCACAAGGATGTCTCCCCAGCGATCCTGACCTGGCATCTGGTAATCCTTGACCTCCCTCAAGCTTCAAGCCTAGGCCTGCAGCTTCAACCTGAAGGACCAACCACCCCGCAAACAGTGCTGGTAAGAAAAACAGACACCAGAAGACACCCCAGCACCGATGCCCCACATCCTTGGGTGGCCCAGCCAATGGTGTCCAGGCATCCCTCAAGAACCCAACTTACCTCTCTAGCTGATGGTCGCCTTCAGGAAGTCTCCCTGCCCAAGCCTGTAGCAACGTCGCAGAAACAAAGATTTCCGTTGAAAAGCACAGGGTCCCCGATGTCCTTTATGCACCCTGCACCTGGCTGCCCCTGTGCAGCTGGAGGTGCAGCTCCTGTGCTGGTCGTTGGCCTATGCAGTGCTGAACTTAACCCTAGGAGCTTTGCTTCAACACCAGAGTGGCCTGCTCATCAGTAGTCTGTAACCAAAGGCCCCCTTAGCCCCATTGGCTAACATTGGGCTCCTTCATTCTGCACCCGGCCGCTCCAGTTCCGATAATGGTGCAACTTGAGTGCCCAAATAGACCTTGGGGAACCTTAGTCCTAACCCCCAAAACTCCCCCTCGTAGGTTGTGCACTTACCTGAGAAATTGCTAACACTTTTTCTCCCATAGGAACCCATGTTAAGAGATTTCGGGAGCCTAAAATATTGTGTTGAACTGATGTTTGTATAGAGAAAAGAGAACTAATCTGCATAGTATGAAAAAATCTTACAATGTATTGGTGTGGTATCTAGGCATACCACCCCAGTACTCAAAGTAATCCAAAAGTAACTAAAAAGTAATCTACAAGTAACTATTGTGTATTTCAAACTGCATTTTAAAGCAATACAAACCTGTAACAATTGCAAATCCATCCTCAATTGCATATCTGTGTAAAGGTGTACAATTGAAAGTATATTTTACCTACCTGTACCAAGTCCTGCTTGGTTCCAGAAATAAAATACAAGTATACTTTTTTAAATATTTATCCAATTAGTGTGGATTCAGTCTCTGAGTGTGTGCATCCATCTTGATTGAAGTGAATACAATAAATGCTAAACATGCCCTCTGAATAAGTCTAACTACCACAAAGAGAGCTGTTAGTACTTACCTAATTTAGCGTCTTCTGTACCTCTGGGGACTCCCTGGACTCTGTGCACACTTTACCTTATTTTGGTACAGTGTAAAGTAGTGATGGAGGCAGGTAAAATCTCATAAGATTTATTGAGATAAATGGTAAAACAGGTGGAGCCAGGAAGCACAGCTGTACAGTAGCTCAGGAAGGCTTCAACTGCTCTCACATGGAATACGAACCTTACAGCAGTAATTAACATTCTACAGAGTGGCTCGCTCTAACACGAGCCTTAAAGCAAAACACAAAGAATAATGGTAAGCACAACATAACACATCCCCCCCCCTCACAATAATAGGCAAAGGGAACTCCAAGGGGAAAGGCAAGGGAAAAAGGGAAGGAGGAAGGAAAAACAAAAAGGGAATTAATAAACTACTTAACATAATCCTTTAGCCAACAAGGCAACACTCGCGTCCTATTGGAAACTTTAACAGCAGGTAATGTGGGTGCTGAAACAGTGTCACTATTAACAGAAGAGGAACTTACATTGGGGAAGGAAGACACATTATCACGCACATGACCGGTGTCAACTGAGCTGGGTTCCTGTTCAGCATGGCAAGGTTTATGTGAGAATTCACTTGTCTGACAGTCAGGAGAAACAGGAGAATCGGTTACCCCATCCTCCTCCCTTAATTGAGGCAGAGAAACATTAGGCGCAAGTTGGGACTGCAAACTGCTGCCCTGAAAGTAATCCTCAACCCAATCAAAATCAGTAAGTTTGCCTTTTACGATTTCACCCGCATCATGGTTTTGACAAATATCCAAAGCCACATCTTTCAGGTTCCAAACTTTTCCGTCACTTAACCTGACTGAGTTCCTAAGAACTTCAAGAACCTGTTTAGGCGAATCAAACTTGTTCTCACCTTTCAAAACCTTGTACGGTTTCTTAATCCTGACCCAATCACCAGTTTTTACAATGAAATTTTTCACACCATGGCGCTGATCATAGTAAGCCTTGCTCTTGTTATGCACTAATTCCAAACTTTTCTTGACCTCAATAGGTGACCATTGTTGGACATTATCTTTGAATAACCAGCTAGGGTTAAATTTACACCTAGGTAACCTGCCACGCATCATCACAAAGGGAGAAACTCCTGTGCAGTTATTTAAGGTCACTTTGTAAGACCACACAGCTTTTTGTATTTCCAATTTCCAATCCAAACCTTTGTAATTTGCAGCTTGCAAAATCCCCTTAATAACTCTATTGAAGCGTTCAACAGTTCCATTCCCGCTAGGATTGTATAATGAGGTCGTTTTGTGTGTAATACCACACTTCACAAAATAATCTTTAGCAACTTTGGACAAGAACTGTACACCATTGTCCGTTAAGATATTAACGGGTAAACCTTCCACTATAAAAATTTTATCCAAAAACTTCAACACAGCCTGAGTATCCACTCTATCCACAAATTTAACTACAGGCCACTTGGTAAACAGATCAATGGCAACCAAACCATATTCCTTCGGGTCCCCTACAGGACCAAATATGTCCACAGCGATAGTTTCCCAAGGCATGCTAGGAATGAGTCCCTCACTCATAGCTGGTCTCAGAGTCCTCAAGGATTTGTCTGCAGAACTGCAAACAGGGCAACCTCTGACAAAAGTCTCCACTTCACTGTCAACTTTTGGCCACCAAAACAAATTTTTAACAGATAACTTAGTTCTTACTATGCCGAAATGTCCCTCATGACATAACTCTAAGATTTTTTTCCTTAACCCAGAAGGTGGAACAATCCTGTCCCCTCTCAGTAGAACCTCTTTCTCAAATGACAATTCAGAGCGTACCTCCCAAAACGGCTTCACAGTGCCAGATAAAAATCTCTCTTTCGGCCAGCCGTGACAAATAAACTTTGAGACCTCTACTAATTCCTTGTCAGCATTGTGTTCTCTTAACCAATCCTCCCTGCTAATGGCCGGAAACCCAGAATCGTGTATAAACGCCACACTAACGTTTCCCCAAGGGTCATCAACGCATTCTTCCAGGGGGGAAGGAAGTCTTGATAGGCAATCAGCAACAACATTGTCTTTTCCTGGCACATATGTGATATCGTAAATGTATTCTTTCATACGCATGGAGATCCTTGCCAACCTAGCAGAAGCAGTAGCAGTGCCATCAGTGGATAAAATGTGGACCAACGGTTTGTGATCAGTCCTAATGTGAACCATTTTCCCCCAAACAAATGCGCGAAAGTGTTCTAAAGCCCAAGCACAAGCCAAGGCTTCCCTTTCTATAATAGGGTATCTGCTTTCAGCAGGTGACAAGGCTCTGGATGCAAATAAGATTATTCTGTCTTTACCCTTTTCATCTACTTGTGATAAGACTGCGCCCAAACCCTTGTCGCTTGCATCCGTTGTCAGACAACAATCCAAATTAGGGTCGAAACTAGACAAGGCGCTCACCTTTTGCAACTCCCACTTGATCCCAGAAAACTCTTTCTCACACTCTTTAGACCATTCAAATTTCACGTTTTTCTTCAGTAGGGATCTGATGTTATATACCTTTGAAGCAAAGTCCTTGATGAACTTGGCACAATACTCAGCCATACCCAAAAAGGATTTGATTCCTTCTTTAGAATCAGGTGCAGGTGAGGTAACAATACTTTCTATTAGTGAAGCTTTTGGTCTGACGCCCTCCTCACTAATTATATGGCCAAGATATGAAACGCTTCTTTCACCAAATTTGCATTTAGACAGTTCAACAGTCAACCCAGCAGAACTAAGTGTGTTAAAAACTTTCCACAACTTGGTGTCATGATCCTCTTTATCAGTGCCAGCAATCAGAACATCATCCTGAAAGAAACAAATGCCATCCATATCACCAAACAATTTGTGCATTAAGCGTTGAAATATAGCCGCGGCTGATGCAAGGCCGAATGGCATCCTTATAAATTGAAAACAGCCAAATGGTGTGATGAAGGCTGTTAGATGCCTAGACTCAGGATCCAAGACTACCTGGTGGTATGCAGCGGAAAGGTCTACTGTGGAAAACCAAGTCGCTCCCCTTAAGGAGGAAACCATTTCATTAATTTTGGGCAAGGGGAAACGTTCAATCACAATATTTTGATTAAGATGGCGTAAATCAATACATAAACGGATTTTACCGTTGGGTTTCCTCGCTACGACTATTGGACTAATCCACTCCGAAGAGTCTACCTCTTCGATAACACATTTAGCTAATAGACCCTGAATTTCTTTTTTGACTTCATCTCTTATCAACAGAGGAATAGGCCTAACCTTATGCACTTTGGGTTGTGCATTTCCTTTGAGCATGATTTTATGCTCAAAACCCATAAGCTTGCCTAACTGTCCGCTTACTACGCTGGTGAATTTACTCTTCAAAATATCTTCCAATTTGCTGCCCTCATCTACAACTAGCACCTTCTCCTTGCTATTAGGGTCTAAAATGATATGAAGATTTTTCTGGTCAAACCACCCCAGAACAGAGGGTCCTTTTTTTGCTATGTACAACTTGCCCCTGGTCACCCTACCTTTAAATATGAAGGTGAGCCATCTGAAGCCCAAAAGGTCAATTTTTCCACCTGTATAACTCACCGGACTAACATCTGAGGCATTTAACTTATCACCTATTTTCTGTGTGAAATTCTTCTTCCATATCTCTTCGTTGACAATCGTATATGGAGATCCAGAATCTGCATATACCTTAACTTTAACACCACCAAAAGAGACTTCACAGATAGGTTTGCCCTCCATAGCTTCATCAGTAATGTTCAACATGTAATTGCCTTCTTCAGTAATGCTCAACATGTAATTTCCTCTCACATTCTTTACACAACCATCATCTTCTTCACTACTTTCATTAACACACACATCCTCATTCCAAATACATTTGACGTTAGTACGCCTGCGGCACATTTTGCTAAAATGGCCTATGAGACCACAAACACTACACTTTTTCCGTAGGGCAGGGCATGACTTGTAGTAAGCCATATGTTCTCTGCTACCACAACGGTAACATCTTTTATCTTCCATTTTGTTATCCATTCCTTGATTCTTGAAAGGTTGACCAAAGTATTTGTTTTGAACTTGCTTATTCTGATATTTTGGTGTTCCTTGGATTTTGAAGACAGCAGATGATGCCTTGTCTGAATCCTTAACAGTATCTTTAACTACAGTAGCACATCTCCCCGACATTTCCGATTTCCTCATTATCGCAAGTACATCGTCAAGAGGTGCATCACCATTTACCCAAAGGCGATCTTGAATCGGAGAATTGTCGTTGTGCATAACCAATTGATCTCGAATTAGTTCGTCATGTAGGTCTCCAAACTTACAGTCAATAGCAAGTTTTTTGAGGTCATCAACCCATTCATCAACCAATTCATCTTTTTTTTGTTTTCTTTGGAAGAATTTGTGTCTTACTACACCTATACAGACTTTAGGTGCGAAATATCTGTCCATATCCGCAATGGCATTGTCAAATTCACTTGAATCAGGATCAGCTAGTTTCTGCATGCGTGAATACGTTTTTAAACCTCTAGGACCTAAAGAATGTAGAAGTATTCTTTTCTTTTGTTCCGGTTTCATTTTAGCATTCTCGTCAATTGCACATATATAGTTATTAAAACATTCTTTCCATTCCACCCACTTCATGTCAGGTTGTGAACCAGTAGACCAAAAAGGTTGTGGGGGACTAATAACAAAACTTTGTTGAGCCATTACTTCTTCAGAACCACTTTCACTTTGGCATTGATCCCCAGAATCCATATATATATAATATGTAAAGGGTTTGTTCAATAGTACTCCCTTTTAAAATAATACACTTGGTTGATTAAAAGGAAAACAAGTGCCCCGACAGTCTCACCTGTTTATCTTTATCCTCCTTAGTTGAAAGAAACGTTATCCAAATAGTGTGAGCCAAGGATGGATTAGCGCCGGTTTAATAAAGCTCAATTGTCTTTTTTTTTTTTTATATGAACTGCCTCGGTGACTGAGCCTCGGTAACTGACTTTCCGAGATTTCTTCGACCAACTTAAAATGGCCGCCACGCAGGGTCACGCAACGTGACCTTAGCGCGAATACGTCATCACGCGATTAAACTAGGAGCGCGTGACAGACGTAAGGCATTCTGTGGTCGCGCGTCGGGAGATCGTGCTTGGAACTCGGCTCCCGATTGAAAGATGCCGGCATGCGCGACCAACCGGAGCCTGTAAGTCAGTAAGTCTCCGTTACAATAAAAGGCAAACATACGAACCAGCTTGAATCGTAGAAATGTAGATGGCTCAGATGATAGTAGAGGGAGACAAAAAAAACAATTTTCTGTAAAGCGATTCTCTTCTTCTTGTTAGACGAAAAAAAAGAAGAAAAAAATATATAATCCGAGGTTGTAGGTTGCAGGGTGTCGATCCCGATCGTCGCCAATTGTAAAGTAGTGATGGAGGCAGGTAAAATCTCATAAGATTTATTGAGATAAATGGTAAAACAGGTGGAGCCAGGAAGCACAGATGTACAGTAGCTCAGGAAGGCTTCAACTGCTCTCACATGGAATACGAACCTTACAGCAGTAATTAACATTCTACAGAGTGGCTCGCTCTAACACGAGCCTTAAAGCAAAACACAAAGAATAATGGTAAGCACAACATAACATACAGTTTGTGCAAAGCCAGCTTCCTATAAAAATCACTTTCAATCTTTTTCATCTTTTCCAGGAAGAAGGAGGAACATTCCTCACAGTTTGGTGGAGGGCTGGACTCTATTGGGGAAAAGATGGGATAACTATTGTATTGCAGTATGAATATTTTGAACAGCTTTGTTGGGCGACTTCTGGCTCTATCAAGTTGGTTTCTGAAGATGTTTGTGTTGTACAGTGCTTTGCTTCTTCTCTTGGCCAGCACTGTAGATCTCTCCTTGTTTTCTGGGTTCTGGAGCTCTCCTTCGCCCTGTTGGCAGTTGGAGCTTTGGTTGGACGGGGGGCTGACCTACCTATACCTGTGCTGCATTAAAGCCACTACTTCTCCTACCTGCTTGTGGAGTCATCTTCTTATTTACAACATTTGGCGACTTGGATTGTTGGAGTGTCCGACCATTGTCTCTCCGTGTATTACTGCAGCCAAGAAAACCACTACAGTGCGGTAGAGCTCAAGAGCCCCTCAAGAACCCCGTGTGGACAGCGAGGACGCAGACATCGCCTTTCGTTTCAGCGATGACCGCTTATCAGAAATTAGACTATGCTGACGTTTTCTTCTTCTTGGGATTTGTGAAAGAGTAATCGACGTCATCTCTATCGACGACCAAGAATCACGGTGAGTTGCTTAGCAACGCGAACTCACAACAGCATAACTACGCAGGCACTAACTTCTTTGAACGCAAGCGGCAGCGTCACTGAAACGCAAGCGGCGGCAGCATCACTGGAACGCAAGCGGCAGCGTCACTGGAACGCATAAGCAGCGTCACTGGAACGCACAACTACGCACAGACAGCAGCGTCTCCAATCCGGACACGAGTCGTGTCACTGGAACGCAGGAGCAACGTCATTGAAACGCGTAGCAACGAGTATAACGTTCCTGAAGCGCATTCTTTTTGCGCGTAGACTCTCGCTGTGGTCATAACGTCTGACGTCTTACCAACCACACGCACGACGTATTCGGCCATTTTGTAGGTATTTTCCTGCATTGTTGTCAATCTCCATGGAAACGCTCGTGATTGAGCGTTAAACATCGTTTCTTCGCCACAGATCTTCTTCTTTGATAAGAGTAAGCACTTATTTTCTACCCATTTTGGTTTACTGTCTGGTGTACTTGTTTCTCATTACCCTGTTGGTAGTCATTAAAGAACATGGCTCAATCGATCAATGTCGCTCTGCCTCCTCAATTTTTGTCAGAGCCAGGCAATCCTCCTATAGCGTGGGAAGACTGGATAGTCATGTTCTATAATTATATTGAAGCTCTGGACGGAGAGGACTATTCACCTAAACGCAAAAAAGCACTATTAATGACCACTTTGGGTAAAGAAGGACAGCGCTTGTTCAGATATTTACCACAAGTACTACCTGCAGGGTCACAAGCTGACTTGGATGAGTTTAAAGAGGCTGTAACAAGATTAGAAACCCGTTTTGGTAAAGAGGAAAATCTTATCCTTCAAAGATACAAATTTTATAAAAATAAACAATTGGCTGAAGAAAGCATTGATGAGTTTGTAGCAAGACTGCGCGAGTTATCTATGTAAATGTAAATGTATTGGCATTTATATAGCGCACTACTTACCCGTAGGGTCCCAAGGCGCTTCGACCGCTGCGAAACCCTTCCTGGCTTCCCTGAGAGATGGTCCCTTAATGGGTATCTCCAGGGTGGGACCAGGCATCCCCGGCGGTCTGGTGGGGCCGTTAGTGAAGATGAGGCAAGCTAATGCCCAGAGTTGCCGAGTGTGATCGCTGATCAGAGTGGGCACGAGGCGAGAGAATTATCGAGTCCGCTGACCCTGGTCCAGAAACCTGCCGCGCCGGGAATCGAACCCTGGTCCCGGGCCGTCCTCTGCTCTCGGGTCTGCCGCCTCTAACCAGATGGCGGACGAATTAATTAGAGACCAGCTAGTTGTTCAAGCCAACAATAGAAAAGTCCAAGAACGTTTGTGGGCGGCGAAGAACCCAACATTGAAAGATGCCATAGAACTAGCCAAAGTCGTGGAGGAAAGCGAAAAGTGTATGAGGGAACTTCAGAAAAGTGGTCTGGAGACCAAAGTGGCAGAAATCTCTCATAAGGGTACTTTTAGTGAAAATAGTGACGATGAAGCTACTGCCATTGCAATTGTTAGAAAGAAAGGCTATGTTCTTCAGAAAAAGAATGTACAACAAACATCTTTTAGCAAGAGTAATCAAAAGATGTGTTCTAGGTGTGGTAGTTTTTCTCATTCTTCGGATGGGAAATTTTGTTTTGCAAACAACAAAGAGTGTCTACGTTGTGGTAAGACGGGACACTTTGCTAAAATGTGTAGGAATAAGAATAATTCAAGAGTTACAGTTGTTAATGAATGTGATGATTTGAGACGTGATGTTAACAAAATTTTAGTTCTGACTGACACTGTGTGCGCGTGTGATAACCAGAGGGGTAATCCTTTTAAGGATGATTTTGTTGTTGATGGGAAAGTCATTACACTCATGGTTGATACAGGTTCCAAGTGGACCATAATTCCCACTTCTTTGATGAAGAGTGTGTGGGGCGAAAGAGCTTTGAAGACGTGCGACATTTTCCCGTCTGGTTACCAGAGTGCGAAAATTGACATGCTAGGCTTCTTTGAAGCTGAAATTGACTTCAAAGGCAGATCAGCTTATGGTAAAATATATATATCAGCAGATGGACCAGCAATCTTAGGCCGTCACCATCAATATGATCTGCACATTGTGGTTGATCCTAGATCCGATAATCCTATTTCTATCGTTGAGACCTCATCCTTGGAGGATATATTGGCCAGATATAAAAATACTTTAAGGGACCAGTTGGGTGAACTTATTGGCTACTCACATCGCATAGTTCTCAAGGAGGGCAGTTCACCTGTACAACACAAGGTAAGGAGGGTGCCTTTTGCTTTACGAGATGAAGTTGAGGCTACCCTTGAGGAAATGCTCCAAGGGGGTATCATTGAACCCATCGAAGCATCTCCTTGGGTTTCGCCTGTTGTGATCTCGCAGAAACCGGACAACAAGATCAGGTTCTGTGTGGATCTTCGTTCCCTAAATAAGTGTGTTGTAGCCGATGTATTTCCCCTACCAAACATCGGTGAATTGGTATCAACCCTTAAAGGGGCAAGGTTCTTCAGTAAGTTGGACCTTAAACACGCCTACCATCAAATTTGCCTGGATGATAGCTCAAAGCATTTAACTGCTTTTATCACCAGTGAAGGCACATTCCAATTCACTAGGCTACCCTTTGGGCTAGTCTCAGCCGCTAGCGTATTCCAGAGACTTGTCTCTGAAGTCTTTAAGGGTCTTGATAAGGTGCTGTATTTTCAAGACGATATCTTGATTTATGGTGATTCTCTACAAGAACACAACAAAATTCTACACGATGTGTTACTTAGGGTGGATGAGGCTGTTTTAACATTAAGAAAAGAGAAGTGTGCTTTTCTGTTGAAAGAGATAGAGTACTTAGGATTTTGTTTGTCAGAAGAAGGCATTAAACCTAAGAAAAACTTACTTGAAGCCATTGAGCTAGCTGATCGCTTTGTCCCTCCTGATCTATTAAGAAGGAGGATTCTAGACTTGGCCCATGAGGGACACTTGGGTCAAAGTCTCACTCAACGCCGTGTCAAACAGAACTTTTGGTGGCCCTCTATCGATAACGATGCAGTTGATTGTGTATTGAAGTGTAGTTTCTGCAGGGAAGGCGAGAAGCGCCTCAAAGTTTTGGGCTCTCAGTCCACACATAAAATTGTTTTTGAGAATACTCCCTGGCATAGTGTCTGCATAGACTTCATAGGCCCCATGAGTGAGCTACCTACTGATCACCGTTTCTCAATTGTTCTAATCGATTGTTTTTCAAAATGGCTGTGTGTACAATTTGTAAAAGAGATCACTACTGATGCCACCATTAAGTTTTTGAAGGGTATTTTTATCAACGAGGGGTATCCTTCTGTCCTTATTTCAGACAATGGGACTCAACTCACGTCCTCGAAAATGACTTCTTTTATTAATGATTGTGGCATCAGGCATCAGAAGACTAGTCTTTACAACCCACAGGGTAATGGCCTTTGTGAAAGGGTGAATCGCCTTGTTAAGGGTGTGATTCAGATGTTTGTAGAGACTGGCTGCTTTTCAGATGAGCGTGTCCAGGAACTGGTCTGGGCTTACCGCTCCACACCTCATAAGAGTGGTGAAAAGTCTCCTTTTGAACTAATGCGTGGTCGCACACCAGTAAGTAAATTGACCCCTGCTTGGTTGAAGGGCTCTGTTGGCGATGTCCCCTTAATTCATGACAGTACCCCCTTGCCCATCTCTGTGGGTGACCTGGTTAAGATTAAGCCGGGGAGACTTGCTAAAGGTCTTAGCAAGTTTAGGGGTCCCTACAGGGTCAAGAAGGTTTTTCCTCACTTCATTGTCTTGGCCAATGGTGAAAGTTGGAATTACCGGAGAGTAGCACTCTACCAGAAACGTAAAGATTCTTCTTCTGATGACCTGTTTCCTACTCAGCTTGATGGTTGTAATGGTTATGTACTGTCCTCTGGTGGTCCTTCTTCTCCCACCCCCTTGCCAACTGGACGGGGGGAGGTGGGTGGTGGTGATGCCTCCACATCTTTATGTCATAGTGGTTCTGTGGTTGATTCCGCTTCTGCCTCTCTTGTTCCTGCTTCTGTACCTCGTGCTCCTGTTTCTTCTTCTTCTTCCTTGTTTGATGTCGGTTAGGAGCTCTCGCTTCCGTCGCCCACCCATGTACTTGAATGACTATGTGCATTAATGTTCCTTTCTTTTTCCTGTGTTTTCTTTCCTTGCAAAGGGGGGAGATATGTTGTACAGTGCTTTGCTTCTTCTCTTGGCCAGCACTCTAGATCTCTCCTTGTGTTCTGGGTTCTGGAGCTCTCCTTCGCCCTGTTGGCAGTTGGAGCTCTGGTTGGACGGGGGGCTGACCTACCTATACCTGCGCTGCATTAAAGCCACTACTTCTCCTACCTGCTTGTGGAGTCATCTTCTTATTTACAACAGTTTGCTATTGTACCTCTGATGCGTTTATTGTAAATGCTCCTCGTCCATCTCAGGAGCTTAAGGTGTTCAAGAGACAGTGAGCATCTCCTTGGTAGTTCAGCTAGTCTCAGATTGTACCTGTATTTAGGTTACCATTGAACCATGGTTTGGAGTCTTTGGTGGACATTCTTTTTAGTTGTAAGGGGGCATTTGCATCTAGAATGTTCAATATGGAATTGTAGTAATGCTCTGTGAGGTCATGGACATCTGACATGTCAATGGGAGGAGGCAGGATATTGTTGCTAAGGGATAGCATTTCATACAGGTTTGTGTTTAGCTTGGACCTTTTCTGGTGTCTGGGTTTCTGTAGTTTGGTTCACCCTTTTTGTAATCCAAGACTCTATGATGCAGATGGTGATGCAGTTGTGGTAAGTCCAGTCACACAGGATGATCGATTTAAGTTAAATGGAATTCGTCTTAGCAATGATTAGTTCCAAGGTCGCACCCAAGATGTGGATGGAGATGTTGCAGAATTTGTTCTGGTTGAGGTCTACTAAGAAGGTTTTGAGCCTGTTCACTTCAAGGTCATTTGGGTCCTTCCAGTGCAAATTGAAATGTCAGAGGAAGATCTGGGAAAAATGTTGTCCCATGTTGGCTGGCATTATTTCCCAAATTTGTTCTGTGAATGAGAAGTTGTCTCCTGGTATATGGTGAAATGTGTGCAGTTTGCATAAAGGCCTGTTGTTACTTATGATGGCTATGCATAGGTATTTGCAGGAGAATAGAACTACAGTGTGTCCTTAAAATACTATTATATTGTATACAGGTGATGCCACTCCCTGGTTTATTAGCTCTGACCAATCTTATGATGTAGTACTTAGGTGGGACTATGGTGTCCAGGACTGGTCCAGAGGAACCATTTAGCCAAATTTCCGTAAGCATTAGGAGGTCAGGTTCCTGTGCTAGGGTGAGTTCAGCAATGTCTGCCATGTGTTTCAGTGCTGAGCTACAGTTGAGAAGCATGCCTTTCAGGTGTGGATTAGTGTCATTGGAGGTAGTCTGTGTGATGGGAACTCGCTTAAGGTTGGAAGTGTTTATAAGATTGGAGTTGTACCTGGGTTCTCTGTATGGGTTCGAAGGAAATGTTTGGATTTGGCCCCTCTCATCTAGGTTGCTGTAGTTTGTGCAATTAAATGAAAGGAGGAGGGAGTGATTGTTGTTGTCTGTTAATGTATATTTCAGTCTAAAGGGTCTACTGGAAGCGTTAGGTAGCGTGTAGTTCTCCAACTCAGGAGGGGAGGCGGAGAGTTAGATGAGATCATGTTAGCTGAAGGAGGTGACAGCAGCTTTGTGTGGTCGGTAGTAGATTGTGTCTGTCACAGGATAAAAAGGAGGAGGTGGTTGGTAAGATTGTGGAGAAAAAAAAATTCTACACCAATCAGAAAAAATTTGAAAAAAAGAAACCTAATAGTTTTGACAAGAAAAAGTATGAAAGCAGGGAACAGAAAGCCTTTAGTAATGTTGTATGTTACAGGTGTGGCAGTTATGCACATTCCGCCACTTATGAAAGATGTCCAGCCAAAGCTGCTAAATGTTTAGAATGTGGTTTGATTGGTCACTTTTCAAGGGTTTGTAATAGCAAATCTAAACAAAAACCGAAAAACAAGATAGCTTGTGTACAAGAAGATAGTGATAACAATTCATCTTCATCGGAGAATGAGTCACATGTTAACCTTATAAAAAGGAAAAATGTTGTAGTGAACATTACAGGCTCTTCTTCGTCTAAACCTTTGTGTTTAATCTCAGTGGGAGGTATTGTCATCCAGGTGGCTGCGGATTCGGGGTCCCCTTACACAATTGTCTCACAAAATGTTTGGAGGGATCAGTTTGTAGACAAAATAGGTCCCTGGTTAGAAACCAATGATGTTTCCGCTGAAAGCTACACGTGGAATGACATTGATTTCTTAGGTTTTAGAACTTTGATTTTTCGCTTTAAAGAAAGAAAAGCAATTGGAAAATTGTACGTGGCAAGAGTTGGTCCATCTGTTTTAGGGTGGAAGGACCAGAAATCGCTAGACATCATTCTTAATCCTAACAGCAAGGAACAAGTTTTGATTTCCTGTGAGTCTGAGGATACCAAGAAGTGGGTGCTTAAGGAATTTCCTGAGGTATTTTCGAGTCATATGCGAAAACTGAATTGTTTTACTCATAGAATTCATTTTGAAGAAGGTGCAATTCCGAAAGTCCACAAAGCTAGAAATATACCTTTTATAATACGTGATGAGGTTAAAGGAGAATTGGATAAAATGTTAGCAAATAAGGTTATTGAACCTGTTGAGGCAGCTGAGTGGGTTTCGCCATTGGTCGTAGCTCGAAAATCCAATGGCAAGGCCCGTTTATGTGTGGATTTGAGGTATTTGAATAATAACATTTTAGTAGACCAGTTCCCTCTACCGAGGATTGACGAAATGCTCTCCTTAACACGTAATGCAAAATGGTTTTCTACGCTTGACTTATCAGCTGCTTATCATCAGGTGGTTTTGGATAAAAACAGTAGGCACCTTACATCCTTCTGCACACTTTTTGGCTGTTTTAGGTTTAAGCGAATGCCTTTTGGGTTGGCATCAGCCGCTGCAGTGTTTCAGCGTATGATGTCTAACTTATTCAGCCATATCCCTGAAGTCGTGTTTTTTCAGGATGATATTTTGATTATGGGGAAGGACAAAACACATCATGACACTATCCTTAGAGAGGTTTTATAAATACTCAGAAGCAATGGACTAGTGGCAGAAGGAACTAAGTGTAAGTTCTCAGAAAGGTCCCTCACATACTTGGGACATGAGATTGGCACCCTTGGTATCAAACCCAAGGCGGAATTGGTTGAGGCCATTCTCAAAGCAGCTGCACCCAAATCTAAGGATGATCTGCGATCCTTTTTGGGCTTAGCAGAGTTCTATGCGAAGTTTGTTAATAATTTTTCCCAAAAGACGTATGAAATGCGCCTTTTGATGAAAAATAAGGTAACGTTTGAATGGAGTGATGCTTGTCAACAAGCGTTTGAAAACATAAAGAGAGATATTGCACAAGCACCGATGTTACAGGGTTTTGATCCTCATGCTTCATCCATTATAACCACTGATGCAAGTGCTACTGGTATTGGTGGTGTCCTTACACAAGTGTCCAGTTCTGGGAATGAAGTAATTATAGCTTTTGCCTCTCGTTCATTATCCCCTGCTGAAGAAAAGTATTCGGTCATAGAACGAGTGGCATTAGCATGTGTTTGGGCCATGGAGCACTACAGAAAATTTGTATGGGGAAAGAAATTTTTACTAAGGTCCGATCATAAACCTTTGACAAAACTTCTCACCACTGAGGGTCTGTCCAGAGCATCTGCCAGAATTGCTAGATTGTCAATGAGATTACAGGATTATGTTTATGATGTACAATATGTTCCTGGTACAAAAAATGTCATAGCGGATTTTCTAAGCAGATTTTCTTTACCTCTTAAAGAATTAGACAATGATCCATGGAAAGAGTACTGTGTAGCTGGCGTGTTTGATGATGTTCCTGGCCTTTCTAAACAAGTTTGGCAGAAGGAATAAAGAGGACACAATTTTGCATGCAGTCAAAGACAAAATTGCTAATGGATGGTCTAATGAAGCTAAGGTCGATCCAAAATTGAGGCCATTTTGGGAGGTGCGAGACGAATTAAGTGTGGAAATGGATTTTGTCTGCAGGGCAGGAAGGATTGTACCTCCTTCTGGCATAAGAGACAAGATTATTGATATAGGCCATGAAGGGCATCCAGGTATCGCTCGCACCAAGAGAAACATAAAAGTTTTGTATTGGTGGCCTAAAATCGATGTTGATATAGAGAGAAACGTTCGTGAATGTTTCAGTTGTGAAAGTGCAGACAAAAGCCAGAAGACTTTAAATCCTCCTTTGTCGTCTTTAGGATGTCCGAATTTACCTTGGGAGTGTGTTGCGTTAGATATTCTTGGACCTGTCTATTGGCAGGATGGTTCTTTGAGATACATTTTGGTCTTGGTTGATCTTTTTTCTAGATGGTTAGAAGTGGAAGTTGTTCATACTGTGGACACTAAAACAGTAATTAGATTTCTGGAAGGGTGTTTCTTAAAAGAAGGTTTTCCAGCTTCAATTTTAATGGATAATGGCGTCCAATTCAAGTCTGAGGCTATGAGAGTATTTTTGGGCGATATTGGAATTGAACAGAAATTTACAGCTCTGTATCATCCTAGGGGTAATTCTGTTGTTGAAAGAGTGAACAGAGTTATTAAAGGGGTTTTGCAATTGGCAAAAAGAGCTAATAAGATTTTTGAGGATGAACTTAACAAGCTTATCTGGTCTTATAGGATAACTATTCATGACACTGTTGGTGAAAGTCCTTTTGGTTTAATGCGTGGAAGATTTCCCCACTGCAAAATTAATCCAGGCTGGATGTGCAGAAGCAAAAGGTATAATTGGGATGTGGATCAAGTTAAGCACTCCATTAGTATCTCTCAAGAGAAAAATAAGGAGTTCTTTGATAGCAAACATGGTACTAGAGAAGTGTCTGTTAAAGTTGGACAATGGGCCAGAGTCAAATCCGGAAGAAAATCAGGTAAGTTGGAATCCAGATTTTCGGATCCTATGCTTATCACTAAGGTTATGAAGAATACTGTTCAATTCGAGGATGGAAGCATTCACCACATGAGTCGCATAGCTTTAGCTAAGGCTGGTTTTATTTCAAAAGATTGTGAGGATAGTTGTAGAGATTATTGGTGGTTAAATGCGTTTTCAAATTTGAAGGAGGGGGATGTGCAGGGCTTTGCTGAACCTCTTGATTGTGCAGTCTTGCCTGGGATTAGCTCATCAGAGCCCAAGAGTGACAATGGTTCCCTTGAACTCCTTTGTCTTGATGCGAACACTATTGGTGGTCCTAGTTCTGATCCAGAAAATCCTGCAGTTGTAATTTCCGATCTCCCTTCTGCTGAAGTGACACGAAATGCTGGGGTTACTAGGTCTAGCAGTTTTGGCAGACCTATTTGTATTCCTAGCAAATTTGATGATTTTGTTTGTCTGTAAATATTTATTTATGTTCTTGCTTTTGTGTTATAAAGAAGGGGGATGTGTGGTGATGGTATGTTTCTTTAAGGTTTATTAGAACTGTGTTATGTAATGGAATCTTGTGTGCTGTTCTGAGCATAGTAGGAATGTCGTGACTTCATTGTACTGCTACCTGCTTGTTCTGCTGCATGCACTTTTATCTTCTGAACTACGAGTCAAATAAATACTTCTTACTACACCTTGGATGTCGTCTTATTGGTGAAGTGGTCACTACAACCTGTTAGACCACAAATCATTGGCCAACTCGTGGTACTGTCCTGTTGTGTTTATAATGTTCCCTGTTACCTGGTTCCTAGCTGCTCAGCCAGTGTGTGTGTTCTGTGTGGAATGTTGGTGTGATGGACATGAGTGGAATGTTTGGGTGCCTGGTGTGAGTGTTGATAGTTAAATATGTGCTGAGCTGCACGGAGGCTGCTCCTGGTGGGGCTGCTACCACTGATGTTATGGACTTAATTAAAAACTTACAATGACACCACTCGATTACTTTTACTTCATCACCTCTATGCATGGAATTTCATTATTACACAACTCTGAGGTGATGTTTATTAGTTTTTGTTAGCCAGCCTTAAGTTGTAAGTCCAGTGTGATCTCATAATTTCTGGATTCTTGCAAGAAGTAGCAATAGGTAGCTGTAATGTAATCTATATTGTGTGTCATACACCGCGTGATGTTTCACGCGGTGTAGGACTGTGCTGTTACAGGTGCTGTTGCTCGTGGATAAACATGCTGTGTTTTAAATGTAATGTTACTCGTGCATGGATGTCTGATCCGCGGTTGACGATTGTCACCGTTGGCTTGCCGCTGGTCAGACGCTCCGTGATCGGGTGGAGTTTCTACTTGGAATAAACTTCATCTTTATTTATCATCAAAAGTCTACCGATTCATTTATCACATTTTGGCGACGATTGGGGAACAAAACTCCACCCCATACCCATGCAGGAATTTATATTCAACTTACTACGGAAATTCTGGATTTGACTCTGCCTCTCATTCCGGTATTGTCGTCTTTGGAAAATATTTCCTGTATATCACGAAGCAAGACCTCTTTGGTAAGACACGAATTTCAATTGGTTATCCGAGATATTAGAGGCGTGTCTACTTGTTTACTGGATGATTCTTCGTGCATCGTTAAAAGAGCCTCGCCAATTGGTTGGTGCCAATCACTGAGTGAAATACTTAATATCATTGGTTTTGTCTATTTCACCACACGCATTTCAACGATGTACTCGGCGTTAAGGTGAAGAAAACTTTGATGTAATAGGCGTTTCACCAGTAAAGATCAAGGTATCGTATCTTTAAGTGTGTTTGCAATTTGGAAGACGTATCTTCAACGATGTGCACGTTTGTCTGACTGCGTTGTTTAAAGGAATTTCCAAAGCACATCATCTCAGCGATACGCACGCTTGTTCAGAACAGTGTAATTATAATCGCGTATTACTTCAGCGATACGCATGCTTGTTCAGAACAGTGTAATTATAATCGCGTATTATTCCAGCGATACGCATGCTTGTTTTAAACCCAGCCTGTCTTCTTAATTTAAATTGTTATAAAAGCGTATTGCTTCAGCGATACGCACGCTTCTTCTGAACACAGTATATTCATATAACTCTAAATAATTTTAAAACGTATTGATATAACGTTACACTCGCTTGCTTTGAAAGTGATTACATTATTTATTGTTTATTGTAATATTGTAACATTTTTAAAACCTTTTTTTACTACAATTCATATTATAATGTTTAACATTATGTTCTTGTGCACATTTTAATGATCTTTTATCCAACTGGTGTTATTTCTAAAACTTAATTTATTATTTTCTTGTTTTCTTTTATTTTTGAATATGTCTAACAATCAATGGCATCAAATTACGCAACCACCACCATTTTTGAGTAAACCAGGTGCTCCTGACATTATATGGACTGAATGGTTTGGTTTATTCGAAAATCATTTGATTGCTATTGATGCTTCTGAGTATTCCTCTCAATTTAAATTCGCAATTGTTTTTGGATGTTTAGGTCAAGCAGGTCAGCGGATTTTTAAAAGTATTACCCCTATAGCTCCTCCTGTTTCTCAAGATGAAAGTGGAGATAATCCTTGGAATATTTATATTGAAGCCATTGCTAGACTTAAAAAACAGTTCTGTGATGAACCTAATATTATGCTCGAGTGCCACAATTTTTATTCCAGGAAACAAAAAGAGGAAGAGAAAGTAGAGGAATACATTTCTGCGCTTAGAGTCCTCGCTATCACATGTAACTTCGAACCTTCACCAGATAATTTTATAAGAGATCAATTTGTGTTCAATTGCGCTTCTAGGAAAATTAAACAAAGGATCCCTGGATGTGAAAACCCATCGTTAAGTGAGGTCATTGACCTTGCTTTAAGTATTGAACGGTCTACTTTGACTAGTAAGGTGGTTATGGAACCGACCAAGCAAGGAATTAATGCACTGGACTTTTCTGATTCTGATCAGGAAGGAGCTGTTTGTACAATCAATTCTAAAAGCAAAACTCAACTTAACTATAAACCTTTCCAAAAGAAAAAGACTATTTTCTGTTATAGATGTGGATCAAAAGACCACATAGGTAATGCTCCAAACTGTCCTGCACTTAAGAAACGTTGCTCTATTTGTAAGAAAATTGGCCATTTCCAAGGAGTTTGTAGGTTTGCTAAGAAACCTCCTAATGTAAATTTCATTGATGTGGATTCTTGTTCTAATTCCTTAAAGAAAATTGTTGTAACTTTAGATTATAATGGCGATGTGGATTCTATCAAAGGTCCTTTATGTTCCGCTATTATAGATAACGTTCCTTTACAGGTCATGGCGGATTCGGGTTCGCCATTTACAATCCTCAGAGATTCAACTTTTTATGAAAAATGGGATAGAAGAGTTGAGCTAATCAAATCTGATGTAAATCCCAAGGCATTTGGTGAGAAGGATATCAACATGATGGGTTATTTTGAAGGGTTGGTCCAATGTCTTGGGAGGGAAACAGTAACTAAGATTTATGTTGCCGAAAAAGGTAAGACCATTGTAGGGTGGAAAGATCTTGGTAGGATGGGGCTATATCTAGTCCCTGGAGATGATAACCCTATCAAGGTGGGGGAATTACCTAAACCTAAACCTGTTTCCAGTGATTTTCCTGTTTCCATTGTGGAATGTTCTGATACAAATCTGCAAGATATTATTTCTGAATTCAAACCCGTTTTTAAGGAAGTGGTTGGGAGCGTGAAAGGATTCGAACACAAGATAAGGTTGATACCTGGGGCTCAGCCTGTTGCACATAAGGTCCTCAGGTGGTGGCAGCTCCTGGGCTCATTGGGGGCTCTTACGTTTGGCTACAGCTTTGCTGACTTGACATTTTATTGGAAGTTTCTGGTATTAAAATTTGGTACTTTCTTGATAAAAAGTTAAATGTATCACCGTGTGATAGTTGAGGAGAAAGGGTCTGGGACGTGGGGAGTGGATCTCTGGGATGCTCTGTCTTTACAGCCCCCACCTGTCTACTTCAAAGTAACAACCTTCAACTTTTCGTCAGGTGTAGTAAGCTCCAGATAAAAGCAATTTAAACCTCCCGTGTCCTAGTGACGTTAACAGAGCTCCGTTGTGTGAAGCAATCAGACCTACGCTTGAAACCTGTTCTGTGAAGACTTTCCAGCTCATCGCGTTGATTTGCCTAGTCATTGTGTGATGAAGTGTGAATCCGCGCGAGTTGACAAGTTGTGTATTGTTATAGATGGGTACCTATTACTTGGGGCTTATTTTGTACTCGGGCACTCTGACAGCTCCCCACCAAAAATATGAACGCCCTCTTTAACTATTTTCAGCCGACCCCTGCTTTTGGGAAACATTAGTATATGCTTAGTTCATTACTTATGCGTTTCTAAGATGATGTGCTTTGACAATACACCATGAATTTTGGTGGAGCCCTAAGTATCACTGAAGTTCAGCCTTAAAAGGATAGTGGGGGTATTTCTGACTTTAGGAGGCGGGCCCGGGTGTGTTTCGATGAGGCGGCAACGCTTCACCTTTTGGCTGAAGAGGAGTGTCTCCAGCATGTTTGAACTGGATATCGGACTTGGTTAATGGTTCGGGGAAGGCTCATCTGACTCCACAGGGCCGGGCGAGCAGCAACACATTGCAAATACTTTCAAATTGGACAATGCTGCGCGCCGTCTCCTCTCATTTCCTCGCGTGGCACTGGAAATTGACGTGGCTGTGACCTTACACTAGTCCCCGTTGTGCGAGAAGGGTGGGCGGGTGAGGGCGAGTTCCAGGAGGCCTCCTGACTGGGTTCATGTACTTTGTAGACCCCCACCCCCGTCAAGTTTAGTTGCGCCACTGGAAGATGAAGGACACGTTAACAAGTTGTGTGTCTGTCTTGTATGAGGATACAGGTACCAGTTTGAGCGACTGATGTTGTCATCTCCCCATCCACAAAGTGATCGAGCACGGTCCGGATCGGGCTTGTATTTGGGCAAAACTGCATGGTATAAGAGTATAATGGGAGGTGGCATGCACAACACTGCCTTTCTTTTCTTTTCTTTACTTTACTATATTCGATGTTATCCAATTAAGATCATAAAAGTACAGAAAACAACTACAAAAGCAACAACAATCGATATACAATCCCCATGCAGCCCACGTTCCTGTATTGCCCTCCTCCAACTCTTCTCCCCCCGCTTTCTTTCTTTTTAATTAATCCACTCCTTCAATGCTCGCCCACCCCTCGCAGTCCTTATACAGCATTTTAAAAATGAATATTACATTTGCTGGTGGGCCTGGCAACTCCGGTTTGCTACTAGCCACTACGTTTCCAGAAAAGGCACTTCGATCGAATAGAATTTTTTTTACACATATTTTCTGCAGCAAGTGGCGTTCACCATCTTGGATCTGTAAATTAAACAAGCATTTACAATGCAAAGGTTTCGCCTTTGGAAAAGTTAGAGCTATTGCCGTTGTAAATGACAATGCCATTTATTTATCTGTTTTCAAAACCAACACATAAATAAAAAGTTTGTCATTCACAATGCCAATAGCTCAAACTTTTCCAAAGGCGAAACCGTTGCATTGTAAATGCTTGTTTGCTCTTGAAAAGCAGACTGGGCCCGGGGCTTCTTCAGAATTCTCGGTTTCAAGAGCCCTGCCCCATTAATAATAGGCCCCTTGGCGACGACAACTCGTGACTCTCTCTGACTCGGTGTGTGTCATGTGGCACTGCCAGCACTGGCGCGGTGACGTGCCCACATCCTTTAACAAACCAAAAAAAAAGTGCGGATGTAACTATCAAAAAAATAAATTTTAAATAATGGATGACAGCAAGTGTGCGTTTAATAGTCGTACGACAGCTGTACACATCTAACACAAAGTGGGCACAGTGTTTTCAGCTGTGGTGGGCCGGCCTTGCCTATATGTTATTCTATCTAATACGTTCTCAATGTGAAATCAATAACAGATGTGACAAGTGTACATTTGTAATAGCCGCATGTAGAACTGCGAATGCCCTAAGAAACGAGAAGAGGCCCTGCTAGTCAGGAGGAGGACATGATTTACGGTCGGTGACGTGTGTGAAAAAACTAAACACCAGGAAATAACTGCAAGACAAGTACGAGCTTCATTAAATCAAAGCTATGAACTTTCTCCGCTACTCTGGTAATTACTCACTTCTCTCTTCTTGTAAGGGGGCTCTCAGGGTCCGACGACGACTCCTGACTCTCTCTGACTCGTGTGTGTCGTGACTGGTGTGGCACTGCTGCTAGCATTGGCGCGGTGACGTGCTCACAGCGTAGGAAATGGCCAATCACTACTGCATGGCTTCACAAAAGCCAGAGTGTGATTGGCCAATCCTAATGCCATACTACTGGGCAGTTGCCCCCACCCACGCGCAGCACCATACTGCAGGCTCAGGCTGCGGTGTCTCAGCCAATCCTGGGGCTGCATTAGCAGCGCCACTGTGCCAGGATTGGCCAAGAGCAGGGTTACTCCTTGCCCATCATCAGACCCGGGGGCTGCGGTATGAAGAAGCACCCTGGGTCCCTCGCCACTGTTTAAGTCGCTAGAGGAGGGAAGGTAACTACTGTGTGTGCGTGTGCGCATGTTCGGGCCAGTCCTAAAAAGGACTAGCCCAAACATTTACATGCGCATACTGCTGCTGCCTGCTGCGCTATTTCTGCACTCAAGTCACTCACTGCCGCAGCCCCGCCCCCACACCCTTCAGCACCTTCCAGATTGAGTCGAGTCGGGATTGTCCCGGTAGAGCTCCTTGAAAAGAGTGCGAGTGCGCTACTGAGGGATTTGTTTTTCAATGTTATTGAAATGTTAGCATGACAGTGACAAGTTCGTCCATGTGCTTAGTGGGGCAACGCACCAACGCCCCTAATGGACGCACCGCTACTGGTTTAATGAGAGGCAGTCTTATCGCCCTCTTTAAGAAGATCCTACAGAGAGACTAAGTAGAATCATCTCAACAACAGTTGAGGAGGCTCTTAATGAAGGCGGGTTAACAGCTCAGGAATCAGCATTCCTCTAGACCACATGCCATACTATTACACCTTGCCAAAGGTCCATAAGACCCAGAGACCACCACCGGGCAGACCTATATTCTCGGGTATAGGTTCACTGTTGGAACCTTTATCAACTTTTGTTGATTTCTTTCTAAGACCTCTTGAAAAACATATGCCTGCGTATCTACAGGATACAAAGGGTGTGTTGCGCCTGTTGCCTACAATAGAATTCAACCCCGAGAGAGACCTCTTGGTCTCTTTCGATGCTGAATCTCTCTATATATCCATCCCTCAAGATGCGACACTTGACACCATCTCCACCATTCTGAACGAGAGCTCCCTTGACTCCATTACCCCAGTTCATTTTATTATGACACTAGCTCACTTGGCCATGAAGGAAAACTTTTTTAAGTTTGAGGAAACCATATACCTCCAGGTGTCTGGAACTAGCATGGGGAGCGTTTTCGCGCCGAGCCTGGCGAACTTGTAAGTTTACAATTTCGAATAGGAATTTGTACTAACCAACGATAACCCCTTCCATCAGTCTATTAGGCTATGGAAGAGGTATATCGATGACATTCTAGTAATCTGGCGTGGAGATGTAGAATCAGTCATACAGTTTCAAACATGGCTCAATACTTGCAACGAATTCTTGAGGTTCACCCTGGAAGCAAACAAAGACAGATTAGCTTTTCTAGACCTATCAATCTATGTGACATCTACAGGACTGGAAAGCGAATTGTTCCGTAAACCAATGGCATGTAACTCGCTTCTACGCTACGACAGTCAACATCCTAAGTCGTTGCCAGATAACTTGCCATACGGGCAATTCTTACGCCTTAGGCGAAATTGCTCTACAGTGGATAAATACCAGCAACATGCAGATGGTCTCGCGAAACAACTACATGAAAAGAAGTATCCCAGAAAACACATCAAAAATGCTTGTAAACGCGCCAAAAACAACCACAGAGAAGCTCTTTTAGAGCCCAAGATTGTCAAACCACCACTAGGACTCTTGACCTTTGTAACTACATTTAACACACTTACCAATGATATTCAGAAATGCATACGGAGAAATTGGCGTTTCCTTAACACAAGCAAAGAAAAGATACTGATGCCATTATTTGCTTTGAAGAGAGGTCGAAGTTTACGGGACCGTCTAATACATACACGCCCGAGACAACAGGAACCAAGAGCAATTGGAACCTTATGGAATCTTCCAGCTGTCCAAGGCCACTTCCAATGTGGATCATGTGCCATGTGTTCCCAAACAAAACAGTCCAAAACAGTAGACATTGGAACATCACGACCCTGGATTCAGACAGCTTTCACGAACTGTAACAGTGACAATCTTGTCTACTTGATCAAATGTCCTTCTGGATACCACTATGTTGGTATGACCACTCGCAAGGTTAAAACACGAATGCTTGAACACAAAAGCACCTTTTGGTGCAAGAAGTCTAATACTAAATGAACGAGACACTTTGTAGAATTTAACCACTCACCTGATGATTTTTCCTGGACAGTGCTATAGAAACCACACATGCCATCACATGTAAGTGATAAAGCTAAATACCTGTTCACTAAAGAGCAGAAATGGGTGTTCCGACTGGGCAGTGACATCAGGGGCCTCAATGATACAATCCCATGGACGATGCTGTGATGAATTTAGTACTCAGTTTAATGTTTTTCTGGATAATGGTATGAACACATGAGCTTGAGGTTCTTCTGACTGTAGGACTGTCTTTTATAAAATATTTGTCTCAGGTCAGTGACCCTAATGACCCGTTCACAACTGTAATTATATATTGAACAAGCACTTCAATAACATGGAAACTGCTAACTTCACAAATAAGTGGGTGATAGAAATCAAATAAACCTATTGTGAACTTCCAATCAATAACTAGAGTTAAGTAGCAGTTTGAATGGGGGAACAGCCTTTTCAAAGCGGATATTACCACGCGCTACCAGTACAATGCTGCTATTACAACGCAAGTCGTTACAACGACTTGCGCTGGAGGGCGCTGTTGGATAGGAAATAGTTTAATTTTCTATTCCAACACCTTCCCTACTGTAAGGTGGGCTGGAGTTGGAATAGAAAATTAAATTATTCCACTATACAGCGCAAGTCGTTGTAACGACTTGCATTGTAAAAACAGCGTTGTAATGGCACGCGTGATAAAAGCCCGCGTTGTAATGCCATACAACCGTTTGAATGACCATCGGGGTTGAGGTACCACAGTTTTAAAATTCAAGAACTAGTAGTAGTTTGCATAACGATTGAATGTTGAGCGCTTTCTTAACACTTCAGTTTAGGCATCTACAAATTGAGGTTTATTATAACCCTTCTTTGCCATTAACTTATATTACAACTTTGTAAGTGACTGGAGCTTCTAATATCCATAGAATCCATAAGATCAGAACTTATCAACAACGTGCCAAATACCTCGTAAATAGAGGTTTATTGTTGAGGTCGATAATTCAGGAAAGAACATTCTAAATAAATATTAGAATGCGGTAAAACAACACATATCAACATTTGAATAGTGTCAAAACTACACGTCCATAGTGGATGACGAAATTTCGTAGTTCACTCTACAGAGTGCTAGATCTCCCAGCACGAAGTAATTACTGAGCGCATACTACCATTATGCCCCGGCATTTTTGAGCGTATATATTCTAAGTGAGAACAGGAAGTTTGGTAAACAATATACAAAAAATAGACACCTGTACATGAACTGCGACTAAACTACACGCTTGTCGCGCATGACGTCATTTTGTAGTCCGTCTATACTGGAACTACACGTTCTTTGCAGATGACGTCAATTTGTAGTCTACATGAACAAAACAATAGACATCTGTACATGAGCTGCGACGAAACTACACGCTCTTCGAAAATGAAGTCATTTTGTAGTCCGTCTAAACCAGAGCTAAGTCTGTTCAGCGCCAGTTGACAGTTTATATTGACGTTGAACACGGTGCTTCGGAACCTCCCACACACCGAGGTGAAGCCCGAGGCACCGATGGAGAGGTGAGGGGTTGTGCCTTTATACATTGGTATTAGCACCCGTTTGCATGCACAGATATAGAAATATAGACACGCTGAGGCAGTGTATGCATAATGAGAGTCGTTCTGTAATCGGGAATACGCTGTATGGCAGTTAACTAGGTACAGCAATTGAATCGAGCACAAATGGGTTTGTCCACAATAAACTAATGCCCTCAGGCAGTACTAGATGTACCCAGAAGTTTAGATTACAGGATAAATATGCCGGCACACATGAAGTGCAACTTCTAAAGGAAAGAACTATGTTGGTCATTTAATATCAAGATACTGATGCGTCATTGATTAGCATAGAACCTTTAAAAAGGGCTCAATGGACATCGTAGTCAGTACCTGTATCTAGCGTAATGCAGTATACCCAGATAACCTGTGGCTAGGACTATATTAACCCACTTAAACAACTTGTGGATGAGTTGGTCTTTGGATGTGTTCCTTCCTACTGAGATCAAGAGTTATTTTATTTATTTATTTTTTTATTAAAAAGCTTGAACACATACAGAGAACAAAAGACATTAAAAGAAGAACAAAAGCAAGCAACTACTTAATGGCAATCTAATACAATTCTCACAAATCCAATCCTATTCTTTAGAAGACATAATATCAAAGTATAATGAGACATAAATCAGGGTAATTCAGGATTTAAAAAAAACAAATTATTCAACCATTGCCTTTATGGTGCCCATATTTTTAAGCCCCTCTCACTTCTCCTCCTGCCGCTTCTCAAGAACACAGCTGATTCCAAGTTGTGGATAGCCAGTATCCTTGCTCTCAAATTCGGAAAGGTGGGGGAGACTGGATTTATCCACTCAGAAGTTATGCACAACTGCAATAATGCCAATGCAATGGAGAGGAAGGCGGATTCATAGGCTGATCTAGCCCTGTGCGTTTCAGAACCCATTATTACCAGCTCTGCCGTGAGTACAACCGGAATTGTTAGAGAGTTATTAATGAACAACTGTACATCTTGTATAAATTTATCCAAATTAACACATGAGAAGAACATATGTACGTCGTTAACAGCGGGCAATGCGAACCTTGGAAAGCACTGAGCCCCACCACCTCCCCATTTAGATAATTTATTGAGGGTATAATATGAATCGAATAGTGCCATATAGCTTTGGGAGCGAAGGCTCCCTGAAATTAGGGCTGAGTTTGAGAGCTCCAGAGCCTGGCCAGTGTCCTTACCAACTGTTCCGAATTTCAAATCCAACTTCGAATTCTGGGAGGGAAGGTCATCAGGGAGACCCGACAGAAGATTTTTGATACAGGGCCCCAATTCGAGCCTTCCTCAAGATCAAATTCATAATTGGCTGTTTACCTAGTGCGGTTGGCGAATTCTGCAGGAGAGTACCTATATAGCTGCGCAGTGGTAAATATTAAAAAAAATCATGTATGCACAAACCAAACTTATCTTTCAAAAAGGTAAAGGAAGCCATATTACCATCATAAGCTAAATCCCCCAGCGTAAGGATACCTTAGAATCTCCACCTTATTACAACTGAGTCCTGAAAGATAGAGGGCAACAGCCTGGCAGCTGTGAGGGGTGTAAAAAAATTAATTTTAGGGATCAACCATTTCCGTCGCACCTTCTTCTAAACTGAATACAGTGCTTTAACTACCTTGAACTTAGTCTTTTTGTAGTAACTGGGCTCTAGAACTGAAGAAAGAATCCCCTTAGCCTCCTCCCCTAACCCAATCTCAAATATAGAGGGACTAAGTGCTGGTGGAAGTGGGGAGCGTAGGCCAAAGAGAGGCTGGGCAAGATGTTGCAAAAACGCCACCCAATTGTACAACAAAAGACTAGGAACTGCACACCCACCCCTTTCTAATAGCAGACACATCCATTTGGCAGCACTTTGAGGGTGGCGGTAGCCACATAAGAACCTATTACAGCATCTTTCTGCACTGTTAAGACTAGTCTGAGCAAATTCCAGCGGAATAGTCCTAAAAATGTACAGAAATTTTGGCAAAATCAACATTTTTAGCACATTCCTCCTGCCAAATAATGATAGGTGCAGATTGTCCAGCCTACGGAGAGTAGAGTTAACAGTCCCTATTATGGGTAAGATGTTCATCTCCGGTATCTGCTCTACTGCAGCCGTGATTTTAACACCCAAATAGGTTGTAGCTTGGACAATTGGTGCGTCAGAAGAACCCATGGTGGATGACTGAATCACCTGTGTTTTCTGGACGTTATGGTCCTCATTAGGATGGCAGATGGACCTGCGTCCGTCCGCCACCCCGAGGCGGAGGTACCGTCCGCAGGGGCAGCGGCGGTCCCTCCGTGCGAATTAGGATGTGACCGCCACCCTGGCGGTCACATCCTGTTTATTTAACATTCTATCACTTACGCACTGACTTCTTCGGTATATAGAGATTGGTAGAATTCAGAAAAAACTGACAAAACCCCCTCTGGGGTATCTTGAATAACTCCCTGCACATCCTGGATCTTATCGATACGATTAGACATGCCTCGCTGATGAAGCCGCTTAGCCAGTACCCTGCCAGATCTTTCGCCATGCTCAAACATCATTGATCTATACTGTAGATATTTGGCAGCAAGGTCCTGGCCCAGAAACTCAAGCAGAGAGGCTTTAATACATGCAACCTGTATCTGCGCCTGAGATATATCGCACCCCCTGGAGATAGCAGCCGTGAGCTGAACCTCTGCATGACGTAGTTCGTCCATATGGAGCTTAATTATTTCCTTAATTTGCTTCTGGAGAAAAAACGAGAAACTTTTAGTTTCACCGCGAACAGCTGCCTTCAACTAGTCCCATACTGTGTTGCTAGGAGCTGAGCCTCTTTTAATATTAAAAAATTCAATAACCCAGGGCCTCATATGATCTAAATATGGTGCTTCTAGCAACAACTTCCTCTCGAATGTCCATGGTCTAGGAAATCTAGCAGACCCTGTCAAGCAACAATTAATGGTTAATAAGTTATGGTCCGAAATAACTCTAGGGGACATAGAAATTAATGTGGCATCTGCTAATTGATTTGAAATAAAAAAATACTCTAACCGGACCATTTTTTTATAAGGGGCGGAGAAATATGTGGTGCCATCTATGTTCTTACAGTGGTGAAACCAAAGATCAGTCATACTATGTTCTAGAACTAGACCTTGTAAAGCTCTATATACTCTTGGTTTCTGTCCGACATAGCTCTGACCCCCCCGCCACATCGAAATTTGCAGGTAGATTGATATTAAGATCCCCACACAGACATACGGGCTGGGGCCATAAGGCCTGTTCGACATTTAAGTGCTCTAGTACCGCATGATCATTGAAGTTAGCACCATACACTGTGCAGAGCGTCAGGGATGAGTAATTAACACGCAGCTCCGCTATTGCCCATCTCCCCCCGGGGTCTGTCTTGGCTAGATCTTACACAAGAGCCTAACCCACGTTTCATCAAGATTGCAACGCTCCGTATCATAGAGGACTGCTGCGAACATACTATTAAATCAAACCCAGGGATTTTAATGCAGACCCTCTTATTCCAGGGGACATGAGTCTCCTGCAGACAGAGTACTTCTAAGTGCAGTGCTTGGATTACGCGTGCGAACAAAGCACACTTTTTTCCGTTATTTAGACCGCACACATTACACGAGGCTATATTTACCTTAAGTGACGCCATTGTAGAACTTTAAAGAAAACAATAATACTAGAGTTCTTTCATAATTTAATCTTTCATTACCATGACTACTATAATGAAAAAAAAACTTTTTCAAGCTTTTTATTTTTGAATGGGCCCACACCCCAAACTCTACCCTCCCACTCAACCCCCCCCACTCTGACAGCCACCCACCCGCCCACCCTTACCCCTACCATCCCCCACACTAGGCAAGAATCAAAGTTCTAGTGATGGCGAGACTGGTATAAGCGGAGTCCCCCCCCACCCAAGGAATACTGCTACCTACGTACACACAAAATCAAACCTACGAGAGAGCTGCTCTCTGACAGGAATCCCTAAATTAACCAACCAAAAAATTACTATTCAACCTCATAGGAACTATAGCTCTACTGATAGTTTAATGAGGAGAAAAAAAAGGGGTTAATTCATGTCCCGAAACCAGGCAAACTCATCTATTTCAGTGGATCCAAAAATGCTTTGGCCTGGATCTCAGATTCAAAATATTTTGTCTGACCTTCGTAGATGATTTTAAGCTTAGATGGAAAGAGCAGATAGACCTGTGCCCTCTTAGATTGAAAGGGGGTGATCAGCTGACGGAGCTGCCACCTCTGTTCTAACGTGGCTGAACAAAAGTCCGGCTTCACAAAAAACTGACAACCTTTTCCTGACCTTTGCCTATCAGGTCTTGCTAACTCATAGATTCTTTCTCTTGCTAGAAAATTTTGCATGCAAATCATGATTGCGCGAGGTCTATTCTCTGCTTGACCCGAACGCTGCTTCAAGTTGAAGGGGAAGCGATGAGCGCGTTGAATCTCCATTCACCAGTCCCAATCCTTTACTACACGTTCTTTGCAGATGACGACAATTTGTAGTCTACATGAAAAAACAATAGACATCTATGTACATGAGCTGCAACCAAACTACATGCTCGTCGAAAATGAAGCAATTTTGTAGTCCGTCTAAACCAGAGCTACGTCTGTTCAGCGCCAGTTGACGGTTCATATTGACGTTTAACACGGTGCCTTGGAACCTCCCACACACTGAGGTGAAGCCCGAGGCACCGACGGAGAGGTGAGGGGTTGTGCCTTTATACATTGGTATTAGCACCCGTTTGTATGTGCAGATATAGAAATATAGACACGCTGAGGCAGTGTATGCAATAGTGAGAGTCGTTCTGTAATCGGGAATACGCTGTATGGCAGTTAACTAGGTACAGCAATTGAATCAAGCACAAGGGGTTTGTCCAAAATAAACTAATGCCCTCAGGCAGTACTCGATGTACCACGAAATTTAGATTACAGGATATATATCCCAGCACACATGAAGTGCAACTTCTAAAGGAAAGAACTATGTTGGTCATTTAATATCAAGATACTGATGCGTCATTGATTAGCATAGAACCTTTAAAAAGGGCTCAATGGACATCGTAGTCAGTACCTGTATCTAGTGTAATGCGGTATACCCAGATACCCTGTAGCTAGGACTATATTAACCTACTTAAACAACTTGTGGATGAGTTGGTCTTTGGATGTGTTCCTTCCTACTGAGATCAAGAGTTTTAAAATCCAATTTACGTATTTTTGTTGAAGAACCGGTATGAGTAACTGATACCAAACTCACCCGGTAAACTTAGGTGTATGAGACCCTGCCCTGCAAGCAAGGTAAAAATACACTTTCAATCCCCCTGAGAAAGTGTATTTTTACCTTGCTTGCAGGGCGGGGTCTCATACACCTGAGTTTACCGAGTGAGGCGAGGCCAATTCCACATATAGGACAGGTGAGTGGACCCGTCAATCCTATATACTTTCAGACAATTAATTGAAATATTGAATTTAAGATGTTTGAGAAGAAGAGAGAACAATGTATTGATATTATGCATCCTCACTACTATGTTGTGTTTGTGTAATTTTGTCTTTTAGGTGTGAAAATAACTCTGCCTGTACACATGCAGTAGCTAACTAAGGTCCTGAAGAAAGCCAGGGCAATAGGCCCCTAGGGCTGAAACTAGTCGGCCATTTTGTAAGAACAGCAGCATATTTGTTTTACATCACATCTGCAATCATTTTAGTAGGTTTGTGAGAGATATTAGAATAAAATGTTATTTTCTTCCATATCCTTTTAAAAATTTCTTTTTCATTTGCACTGCACTCCTTTTTCCATCACAGATATAGCAAATATTCCTTAAAGACATCAGATGACCAAGGAGTATAACTTGATACTGGTCATTACTTATTATTTTATGTAAAGGTTACAGAGATCTATGCGTAATACAAACCACATCATCTCCTTTTGTACCAGAAGGGCTGAGTGGTAAAGAACGAAGGATATCCACATGATGACACTGGCCATGCTTGTCAGTTGATGGAAATCTGACGTTTTCGCATTGGTCTCTGTTGATATTTTTGCTTTTGTTATTAGTTCCGATTATGGAATGTACCTCACTTATTAGTCGTAGGCTATATGGCTGATGTTTGCTGTCTCTCTTTCTTCACTCCAGTTTTTGACCACCAGATTTCTATGTATTTCACCTACTATTCTAGCCATGACATATTTCTCACTACATCCATTTATGGGATAATAGATCAGGTAGATTAGTAACATTGGCTTCGTGTTAGGCTCAGTAACCGTTACAAGATGGCTGCCACGTTAGCGTTATAGTTGTTAGGTTGTGCATGGAATTCCTTCTTTATTTTCCATGTGATGAAGGGACAGCATTCCTATGTCAATTATTTGCAGGGTGATATGGTCGCCATTTTGAAGAGTGGCCCACTTGTGGGGAAGGGGAGATGTAGACCTCAAGATGGAGGGCAAATCCAGAAAGTGTGCACCAACAGCAATGGAACCCAAAACTACCACAGTGCAGAGGATCAGGCATAAACAGTGACGTGAATGAGGAAGGCAAACCAAGCCAGGGAATCGAGAGCTTACGGGGAGTCCGCGGTCGATACAGGGCAGTGCTACAGTCAAGACTAGTCAATCGCCAAAAAACCTTGAGGAGAGATCTTCAATTCTAGCAGGCAGAGCTCGAGCCCAGCAACCAAGCAATCTGCACATTATTAGAGCCAGCTGTTCCACTGGGTTACAGAGACACCATAAACCTACAGGACCAGATGTCGCAGCCTTGCCAGAGTCAGGGGGAGCTCACAGCTCGAAATATTGCGCAATAGTACCAGGCTCGGCTCCACAAGGGAGCAGCAGCCCAATCAGCAGCGTTCCTGGAATGGGCCAAAGACTCTCAGTGGCATGGAGCAAAGTGGATGGCCTGACTTAGAGAGGACGAGAAACCCAAGTGAAAATCAAAGAAGTGCTCAGGAGGTGGTATTGTCACACGTGCTCGACAGCCACTCACCACCAGTCACCTCCAGAGAGGAGCAGTGACCCTCAACAAAGAGCCATGGGCATTTGAATATTCCTCACAAGACAACACGGTGGCTAGTCAAGACCCCAAGGAAGCAACAGTTATGCACTCACCCTCTGAGCATTGGTGTCAGCACCACCAGGATAAAGTTGTCAGAGGACATCAAATCGGCACGGATTCATTCCTAGAAGGCATAATAGGGGCATTCAAGCAGGTTTTAGATTAAATTATTATTTAAATAAAAAAAAAAAATCTAACCTTGAATTCCCCATTTTCATAGGCACCCTTATTAGTTACGTAAGTGATCTCAGGAATCTGAGAAAATGCAGCAAATTTAGAATGCAATTGGAGGAAAGAAGCCTAGGCAAGGCAATGAAAGTATTGTGCCAAATGGACAGAAAACCCAAATCCATCAAAAGGTTTTACAAAAACATATACACAATTGGTACTGACAATATCATTGTCTAGTTTATTGAATAGAAAAATATATTTTTTACTTTTTTGTTAACTTTTGTTAAAAATACATGAAGTTTCCATAGGATAACATATGTTCATCAAGAATAAATATCAAAATACTTCACAAATATCCATAAAATATGTCGTACATTGTTGTTGGTAATCCCAGATATTCAGTGGATACATATTTCAAATAAATGTCCTGGATTGTTCACAAATAGATTGATGGAATGAATGAAATCATTTCTGAAATCTTCTAAACAATAATTTAATTCATCGTATAGGAATTTATAATATATTGTGATAAAGAAAAACCGGCGGCATGGTGGCACCACTCGCGTTTCGGCGAAGCCTTCTTCAGGATTCCGTCTCAGGAAACACAATCTGGAAGTAATTCATCTGACTATCTTGTTTGAATGGAGGTGGTAGAAATCTCATCATTGGAGAATACTGTGTCCATATTTTGGGAGGCGATGAGAGTACAGCGTTTTAAGCTTTCAAAAGATGGCTGCACGAAGATGGATGATTTAGTAGCCCCAGCTTGGTGTGGATCCAGACGGCCCAGGATATATCCAGAAAAAGCTTCCGGGCACCGCTGGTGTTCACATTTATTATAATGGACAGAAGTTGTTATGTTATATTTAATGATGTAGAGTGCCAAAATAACAGAGTACTGACTGGTATTGGAGTCACAGCGAGTGTTTGTGTGCAGAAAGATTCTCGACTCCTTCAGAATGCAGCAGAACCTTTGATCAGATTTCCCATGACTACTTGTCTGTGCACAGGAAAAGCTTGCACTGGCTTCTCATGATGAACTGCATTTTAAAAAAATCACTGTGCCTGGTTCATTCTCCTTTTTGGTGTCTATGCCAAGTATTTCTCCAGAATTAATTGAAAGGATTTCTACCATAGAGAGCCTTCCATTTGAAAAATCAACCATGGGTCCAGATTATAAGAGTTAGTCTGGCAGGATTAGTAGCCATCCGCTACTTTTCACAGTGAATCTAATGGATGGTTTCCCCATCTCTAAGAAGCCGAGAAAATACTTTGGAGTTCAAACATCACTTAAAAAAAATATTTTTTGCATAGAACGCCTGTCAAATGCTTCTGCTGTTTTCTCACATACTGACTTTCATGGGCTGCTCTGAAAGGTTCCTGGTGAGCTCACAAAGGAATAACATGGACAAAAACAAGATTAATAAATGTTATACATGTTGACACCAGAACGATTTAGTCTCCGATATGCAACAGAAAGAGCAGCACCACCAATACTCCAACTGCGCTGCAGGCCAAAGCCATGGAGGACCAGGACCATATATATTAATATATATATATATATATATATATATATATATATATATATATATATATATATATATATATATATATATATATATATATATATATATATATATTTCAATACAATATATATACTAGTTTACCCGTCGCGCGTTGCTGCGATCTCAGAAGAAAGGACATTTAAGGAAACTTGTTATGAAAACAAAACATTCAATTTACATTGTGTCATTTTTATTGAAATTTATTCATTTTAATATGGAAAACATTTTATTGTTGTTTTAATTCAGTTTATTTATTCGAGTGCTTGTGGATACACTTTTTGTTTTGTTTTTACGTCTGGTGCGTTTCCAAATCTAGTCCACACACTTGCAGCGATTGTCCTTGTGCTTTGTTGATGATGATTGCAAAAGCGAGGCGTACCGGAAACTAAACGTTCAGTACTGGAAAGATTATGAGGGCCCTGGGGGACCGGGGGACCGACATTTAACATTTTTATTTTTGTCAGAAACCTTCGCGGGAATGTACTCAACAACTTTTAGCAAATTATTATTTTTTTTTAATTTTTATTTATTTATTTATTTATTGCCAGAAACCCTCGCAGGAGTGTACTCAACAACTTCCCAAAGTTTCATGCCGATCGGATGAATGGTGTAGTAATGCATAAAGGACAAACAGACAGACATACATTCGTTTTATATATATATATATATATATATATATATATATATATATATATATATATATATATATATATATAGACTCACTCTGAGTTTATCTAGGTGACTGGATACCACACTGTCCCTTAGGGAACGGGCTTTCCTGAAAGTCATCAGTGGATTTGCAGGGACTGTTGCTATTATGACATCAGTTTTTAGAATGTGCCGATTTCTCTTCAAGATATTTCTTATGGTGTTGTTAGAGTAAGTTGTAATCATTCAAATTTCCCAATCACATCTTTCTTAGATTTATCCTTTTTAGTCAATAAATCTTTCCGACTGAGACTCTTAACCTTTTTGAGAGTATTTTCTAGGAGTTTAGTACCATATCAGCCTCATGCTTAGTCAGTCACCTAGATAAACTCATGCCTAAAACTCAAGGTACCCTAAAAAAACATGAAAGGACTTTTTCCATGTGGAAAATGTAAGGCCTGTGTATCAAGCAAAAGAGTTTTATCATATAAAATAGATGGTTCGAAATATAACAAACAAATTAACAAGTTCATGACTTGTCAAACCACTTTTGCAATATACTGCCTAGTGTGCCCCTGCGGATCAAAATACGTGGGCAGCACCATCAACATGGTAAAACTCAGGGTACTGGAGCATGCTATCAAAAACAAGGATTTCAGCTATCCTGTAGCACGCCATTTTTCAGTAAAACACAGCAGCAACAGGGACCTGTTGCAATACTACTGTTTGGATTGTTTACCCCCACACATCAGTCCTCAAACTAAGAAGACTTGAATCCCGCTATACCATTGATTTAGGGACCAAGATACCTAATGGGCTAAATGGTGGGGAGGAACAGGCAGATCACCGTAACAAATAAGTAGAATCAAGTAAGAAACAAAATATTTATGAAATGTGATCTTTATAATTTAAAAAAACGTATAAATGAAAAACAGGGTTCAGGGGCCGATACACGGCGTAATCTAATTGGTAATCAAGGATAAGCAGCCTTATGAAAACAAGGCTGCGTAGCCGATCCACGGCGGGAATGTGTAACAATATGAATTGTATTGTATGTAACTAAACTGTTTTTAGTAATTTTTTGAAAACATGTTAAAACCTGGTCAATAGATTGGCATGCTAAACCGACTTTTGACAAATGAAATGAATACACACTCTGTATTTACTGTTCAAAGATGGTGCCCGTTTAACTTAAGGGCAAATGAAGACCGTTTTTTACCATTACCCACACGTGACATGGTTTTCTTTTAATAAAAAAATGGCCGCCAGAAAACAGTTTTGGAAACGACGACACTGACGAAGGATGTAATCCGAAACACGTTTGTCTGAAATAAACTGCTGCTGAGCCAAAGAAACTTCGTGAGTGCTATTCTTTTCCTCATCAAAAAGGGAAACTCGAGCCTGATATATATATATATATATACATATATAGTGAGGTGGGGCCCACCGCATCACACCACTCCAGTGCGATGTAAAATGGAACTAAATGGAGTGAAACAGAGGCAGGCTGGTGAATCTCTAGCTCTTATTGACTGTAATAAAGTGGAGCAATTTCCCGAAAGGGGCTGTTACATCTAAGATAAAGTTTTATTTATTTTAACAGCGCATCCACTGGGAATCAATATCTGCGCACCACAAGAACCAGAATGCTATACAGCCACGCCCACTGAGGCAGGAATTCAAATGGATGGTGCACAAGCAGCAGCGCTGTTTTTTGCCTACGCCACTGATGAAAGCTAATCCTGAAACACGTCTGGCAGCAGATGGAAGAGATGGTTGTGCCCTCTTAGGGGCTTGCTGGCATACCTTCAAAAAATAACTGTGAGCTGCATTTGAACTTAGTGCGGCCTTACCTCGAATGGGAACCTGCGTTTGTTGGAATATACATATATATATACATATATATATATATATATATATATATATATTATATATATATATATATATATATATATATATATATATATATATATATATATATATATATATATATATATGTCCAACAAACGCCCTTGCGCTCAAGTGTGGCACTCGACATCGTCCCATCAGTGTTAGCCTCTTTGCAGCCTGCCAGCCTCGCGCCCAAGTTTTTCAATACATGCAGCTGACGCGTTTCGAGGCAATACGCCTCTTCTTCATGAGCTTGTGCATGGAGAAACAGAAAAAGACACCCGTATCATTATGGCTTCTTTTATTAGACTTGCCTTTAGTGGGCGTGGCTGCATGTATTGAAAAACTTGGGCGCGAGGCTGGCAGGCTGCAAAGAGGCTAACACTGATGGGACGATGTCGAGTGCCACACTTGAGCGCAAGGGCGTTTGTTGGACATTTTAATTGCGGGGCTGCCCGAGCCTCGTGAAACAAGTGGAGCACCATTTCCTTATCTGGAAAGGCTACGGAGGACGATGTTTCTTTCCAGGTTAATGCACACCGATCCCGTGCATAAATTAGTCTGCCCGCACGAAGCCCCTTCCTACTAAAGGTATCTCACTGCTTTCAATCCCATGGAGAAGCGGAGCCTACTAAAGGATCTAACTATGAACTCACCTGTGGCAGACTACGATTACCAGCATGCCAAAGTCGTACAACTGGTAACCACGCCCACTAAAGGCAAGTCTAATAAAAGAAGCCATAATGATACAGGTGTCTTTTTCTGTTTCTCCATGCACAAGCTCATGAAGAAGAGGCGTATTGCCTCGAAACGCGTCAGCTGCATGTATTGAAAAACTTGGGCGCGAGGCTGGCAGGCTGCAAAGAGGCTAACACTGATGGGACGATGTTGAGTGCCACACTTGAGCGCAAGGGCGTTTGTTGGACATTTTAATTGCGGGGCTGCCCGAGCCTCGTGAAACAAGTGGAGCACCATTTCCTTATCTGGAAAGGCTACGGAGGACGATGTTTCTTTCCGGATTATGCACACCGATCCCGTGCATAAATTAGTCTGCCCGCACGAAGCCCCTTCCTACTAAAGGTATCTCACTGCTTTCAATCCCATGGAGAAGCGGAGCCTACTAAAGGATCTAACTATGATCTCACCTGTGGTAGACTACGATTACCAGCATGCCAAAGTCGTACAACTGGTAACCACGCCCACTAAAGGCAAGTCTAATAAAAGAAGCCATAATGATACAGGTGTCTTTTTCTGTTTCTCCATGCACAAGCTCATGAAGAAGAGGCGTATTGCCTCGAAACGCGTCAGCTGCATGTATTGAAAAACTTGGGCGCGAGGCTGGCAGGCTGCAAAGAGGCTAACACTGATGGGACGATGTCGAGTGCCACACTTGAGCTCAAGGGCGTTTGTTGGACATATATATATATATATATATATACCACGTGACTCCTCTGGATTTCTCGGTGTTTCTCGCGCCTGCTCAGCACACCAGCAAACAGAAAGGAGACGGACCACGTCACATCAGCATATCGATGTTTTTATTCGGTACAACAGAAAGCAGCTACGCGTTTCTGGCAAGGTATGCCCTTGTTCACGCTGCAACATGTACATAAGACTGAATGCTTTTTAAATGCAATTCCAAACAGTGACCACCCCTTCACAGTGACATAGTGAGTCATGTGACTTAATAGAAATAAAGAACATACTACCACAGTAAGTGTGAGTACATCTAATGGTGAATACCAAAAAGAAGCATCACTGGTTAAATCCAAATACAGACACTAATAGACCATAATACATCACCGGTTAAATCCATAAATATAGATGTACTTTAAGAGGCCTGTCAATTCCTTACTAGCCATCTTACTTCAATTTCATTAAGTACATACTAAATAGCTGTAAATGACAGGAAAATTCTCTCATCCAAAATTTGTACAATTAGTGTTTCTGTTTACGTAACCATGGCAGTATAATAAAGTGCTGAGTGAAGGTTAAAAAGTAAAGTGCAAAGTTCCGAAAAAAGTGCATAAGAAGAGAAAGCTGTACGTACGTAATAAAGTGCAATACCAATCATTATATCAAGTACGATAAGAATATCTCTGAGCACATTTGCATCTTATATGGGTTCAGATTATCTCCACATTCCATGTGCATGTTACGTACTTTAATAATAATAAATAGTATAAATAGTTAAAAGCTCCTTGAACATCAATAAATACACCCGGATTTGTGATAATCAATTGATGATATATATACACACACATCAGTTTAACTAGCATATATATACATCTATATTACATATTTACAACCCACAACAATTTATATATAGTTTCTTTGTGTTCATATCCGAAATACTCGTCATCTTATCGAATACTCAACGATGTAAAAAGTAGAAAAGTAGAAACATAGAAAAGTAGAAAAAATACATATATGTATACACATTAAATCTATATACACACATATATCTTTCAGAGTATCTACATATTCATATTTACAAAAAGGAAAAGCTTTACATGATTATTTACAACTCTGGCAAGCAATATGTTCAGACCCACTCTCAACCTCAAAATAGGGAACCTAACTAAGAGGGAGATCAAAATTAGTAGTAAATATGGGTCTGAGGCAGTGGACAGGAAATATAAGTGGAAAGACAATAATATAATCTACAAAAAATGATGCATCTTGAAGGACTGGGTTCTTTGGACCCAGCGGTGCCAGGGCACAACACCTGAAACCTTCGTGGGTAACCTGCTCCGGCGTACAAATCACAGAGACACGGGACACTTCCTTCGGCGTCAAAGAGTCAAGGTTTATTTACTGCAGGGAACACAGAAGTCACAAGAAGTACATCGAGTGTAGTTCGGGGAGACTGCTTCAAATTGTATTTGTGGATCGCTCCTTTTATACAGTTTCTACCCATAGGATAACATGATACACAATAGTTTACAACCTGGTTCCCACAAGTCGCTCTCAGAGGGGTCGCTTAGATCACTTTGAAACACACAAGATCCGGAACATAAGTGCGGAAACATTTGGCGGTTCCCAACTGTAAAAAAAACATCTTCCCACCATTAGCAAATTCCAATCAGCAGTAAAGTAGATCGAAACAGGAACGAAGACAGGTGCAGAGGAAGACGGAGACAGTGGGGAGATCGGAAAGGGTGTAAAAAGGGGGGTGTCGAGAAGCACGAGATACAGGCATCAAAGGGACGTGCCTAATGAGATGCACGGCTGAGACAATAAGCCCGTGCGGCAAGATGAGCCTCGAGCGGCGCCATCTGCCTTACAGTAGCATCCCCCTCGTCATAAAGACACTTTCAAAGAACATGTGTCTTCCGCAAATATCTTGGGAGTCCCAGGGTCGCGAAGCGGACAGCGTCCGTTCGCTGGCTACTTGAGGGCAAGAGACAAAATGGATGCCGTATCTAAGATGGAACCCGTGGGTACAGATGACAAACCCACATAACAAACGAACGGTTTAAGTTAGCACAGCGAAACTGCGCATACTTGCTAAACTCGTCATTTGCGGTTCATAGATACTAGACTCGACCATATTCGTGTGAGTCCAAAACACCACTTACAATTGTCACGGAACCTCAGACGCTCCTTTTGCCCTCATGTAGGCAAGCACTAGTCGGAATCATACTCGATATTCATCAGACCATCAAGATGTCGTTGTAGCATAGCTCTGTCCAACCGAGTCCCCTTGGTAACAGATGGTTGTCTCATACACGTTGTAGCACAGAGGCCACATAAGGCAGGACCACACTGCACACAAAGGCAACACGTGAACAGGAACACTACCACAACCCCGATGATCGTCAGAATCTTCCAACCCCAAGTCGACACCAGGCCCCAAAACCAACCAAGTAGCGTCCAATCCCCTACATCCACGTGTATGGATTCGGAGATCTTGTGCAACTTCGAGATGGCTTGATAGACAGTAGGAGCATTATCTGGAATGAAAATGCAACAGCTCGAATGGATCACTTTACATACCCCACCGCGATCTGCTAAGACAACATCTAAAACCATACGGTTTTGTAATGTCATAAGTCTCTCCGCCTGAAGTTCTGTGGTGATATTACCAAGGGCACTGGCAGTAATGTTAGCTGTCGATTCTACCACTCGAGTCAAATGTCTCAGGTTCCTACTATTAACCATAGGTCCCCAAAACGGGAGGAAACCCTTGAAAAAGTCTCCTGCCTCTTGACCGGCAGTATCCTCTTCACTAATTACGCCTCGTACAACTCTAGTCTTATGATAATCGGCATCTACAGTAAACGTCGGAGGCAACAGATTTGCAACAAAACATGAGCCCATGAAGTCTGCGGGCAACCATGTGTATGCACGATCATGACAGATGAAGTACGTACCCTTGGCAGCCAGAAGCACAGGGATCGGGGACATTGACAGAACGTAACTTTCAGTGCAAGCACTTACTCCAAGTGAGGCTTGCGAGCCACGACCCACAAGACAAAAATTACCAGTGTGGGGTACGACCCATATTGGAGACGAGCTTTTAAGCTGCTTTTCATTAGTGAACGTACTATATTCCCCTCTATTCGGTGCCCTATAGGCTTGTACCTCTGCCTTAGGGATGAGATAAGCATCATGGATCTCATCTTCCAAATCCTGTATTATCATCGATACCACCCACTGCCATGAGGTAGGACCCGGTTTGGGGGAACGTTCTGGAGAGGGGTGGAAACCTAGTGCGCTTCGAAGCATTGTTTGGTATGCTCGAGCTGACCCTTGGGAACTATACGGTAACACCAGATATGGAATTCCCTTACCCGTAGTATGTGGCATCAACCCACACACCCAACAATTAGTAGTGTTAACCACTAACTGATGCTGATGGAGGAGCTGGATAAAGGAATTGTTGCGGAATTCTACACGTCTAGCCTGTTCGTGTTCTGGTAACATATGAAAGGAATGAGGAGAAGCAGTAGAAGTAATGTTAGGGTAAGGAGTAGGAGTAGGGGTAGGAAGTAAGAAGTAAGACATAGTGTAATACACCCCACCCGCCAAAAATGCGGAAGCAGTTAAAAACAGTACAAACAATTGGAATACAAAACATTTAGTACGACTAAGTTTCTGCAGTTTGACTCTATACGCCTGCGTTCCTTCCAAATCGTTCAGCTTCAAAAATGCCATTTCCCTACGACCGTCCGCAACGTTTCTTGACGCACTTCGTTCTGTGCAGCAATAGTCAATTCCCAGGAGTTCCTAGGAACCGACGGCCTTTAACCTAGCGTCAAGACCTACTGTCCAGAAGGAGGTACGCGCGCGGCCCTACGGCCCTCAATACACAATATGTATTTATTTAGCACAATAATTCAGCTGTGGAAGGAAAAAGATACAAGGAAGAAGCTTGATATATATATATATACAAAACAATTTTCAATTATACGGAATGTTCAGAGTTGATCAGGGGAAACGAAGATATTGCAGTTATCAGTTTCAGCAAAGCAAGCAAAAATTTATTTGTCCTTAGTATGAGAACGCAAAGAATATCGATGTTTCCCAGGACGTGTCTGCTCGTCAAACAAAGGATCTGTCGAAGAGACAGCGTCCTGTTGATCAGTTTGCTGATTTGGTCTTGAGTCTCTTGCTGACAATGTTCCAACAATGGCTTTCTGCTGCGCTGAGTGTTCACCAACAAGTTGTGCGTCACTGAAAGGTACAAACGCCGGCAATGTCGCTGCTTCTGTTGACGCAATGCCTTTCCTCACCCACGGGTCTGCCGGCAAAGGAATAGGGACTCGCTTGCAATGGGTAGCATGTACCCAGTTCTTCCGTCCCTCAAGACGAACGGCAGTCCTCGTGGCCAAAAGCACCTGGTGAGGTCCAACAAAGCGGGGGTCCAGATTCTTCTTGCGCGAAAAATTTCGGGTGACAACCCAATCACCAGGCTGGAGCTGGTGGCCTGGACCCTCCGTCTGCGTCGGCAAGGCGTCGTAAACCTGTTGATGAATTAACCTCAGTTTAGCAGTCAAGTCATGTAAGTAGTCAATCAACATCGGGTACTCAAGATCAACGAATATACCTGGCCTAGGAACCCCCCACACATTCGCAGGACGGCCGAACACTATTTCATAGGGACTAAGCCCTATTCGGGAGTGTACAGTCGCCCTAGTTGACAGTAATGCTAGAGGCAAAGCGTCAGGCCACGAAGGTCCAGTCGTAGCCTGGATCTTCGCTAATTTCAGTTTAAGGGTGCCATTGTACCCTTCAACCAATCCAGCTGACTGGGGATGATTGGCGCTGTGGAATTTTTGATTAATTCCAAGGCCCTTACACACACTCCTCATCACACTTCCAACAAACTCACTTCCATTATCTGACCACACGACTCTAGGCATTCCATACCGAGGAAAGTATTCCTTCAGTAGGATTTTCGCAGTAGACAAAGCAGTATTATCTTTGAGGGGATAGGCCTCGATCCATCGGGAGAATGCGCAAACCACAACCAAAACGTATTTCATGTTATTGCATCGCTCCATATGGATGAAGTCCAATTGGATCACCTCAAAGGGATACGAAGGAGGAGCAAAACTGCCAGGGGGAGTTGGGGTTCCTTTGCCAGGATTGTACATTATACACACCATACAATTCTTCACCAAACGTTCAGCACACTTAGTAATTCCATCATTCTTCCACACATCAGCCAACAACTTGCAAATACCTTTCGCGCTAATATGTGCTAACCCATGTGCCATTTGCACAACGGCCAGTACATACGCATCAGGCAACATCCATCTTTTCTGATCTGACAAATCAATCCAGCAACCATTCACATCCAACCTTCCCGTACTTTCTTTCCACTTCATCTTTTCAGTGTCGGTGGCCTCATTCTGAATTGCTTTCACACTCTCTATAGTATTCTCACACATACTTGATTCTGTAGGCCACCTAACCGAATTCGTCACATACATTCGAGTGCTAAGGTTCCGGGCAGTCTCCTTAGCAATCCCATCTGCAAACGCATTACCACGACCAACATCATCCGTCACCTTACGATGCGCACTACATTTAACAATTGCAACTTGAGCAGGCAAAGTCAATGCATCCAAAAGATCGTTCACAAGCTGGCCATGCTGTATTTTCGTGCCATGTGACGTCAAGAAACCACGTTCTCGCCACAATCGTCCGAAACTATGCGCTACACCGAAAGCATACTGACTATCGGTGTACACATTCACACGTTTACCTTTTGCTAATACACATGCTCTAGTAAGAGCGATCAGCTCTGCAGCTTGGGCAGAATTCTGATTCAATCTCGCAGTCTCAACAACAGTATTCAATGTCACCACAGCATAAGCAGTAGTCACATCACCATTCGGCAATTTAAAACATGACCCATCCACATACAGGATGCCATCCGGGTCTTCCAATGGGGTGTTTTTAAGGTCCACACGACCTTTTGTTTCCTCCTCTGTCCGCAAGTAACAGTCATGTTCTGTTACTGCATCTAACTCTGCACTAATTGGTAACAAAGTTGCCGGATTTAGGACATTACAACGTTTTATCTGAATGTGGCTTGCCAAGAGCGTCAATTCGTACCCAGATAACCTCGCACTCGTCAAGTGCTGAGTTTTCGTACGGTTCAAAAGAGTATCGACTGCATGCGGAACCATCACCGTAAGCATATTATCCATGACCAATCCTGCTGATTGTCGGATGGAGACCGCAGCTGCCGCAGTTGCTCTCAAACAACTCGGCAATGCTCTAGCTACTGGGTCTAAGGTCGAGGAAAAATATGCACATGGACGTTGCTTACCACCAAAAGGTTGCGTTAAGACGCTTAAAGCACAACCTTCCCTCTCGTGAACATATAACGTGAACGGCTTGCTGTAATCAGGGGTACCTAACACAGGGGCCGAACACAATGAATCACGTAATTCAGAAAAACGTTTCTGACATTCTTCCGTCCATGGTAAAGGAGTCGAAACATCCTTGCACGTAAGAGCCACTAATGGTTTCGCTAGCAATGAAAAATTAGGAATCCACTGCCTGCAGTACGATGTGATACCTAGAAAGGCACGCACATCTCTTTGGGTTTGTGGCACAGCCATGCGCGCAATCGCTGCAATTCTCTCTGGGGTCAATCTCCTTCCCTCCTTTGACAATAAGTGACCTAGATAGGTTACTTCTTGACAACAATATTGGAGCTTAGAAGGTGACACCTTGTGATTTAACTCACAGAGATGTTGCAGCAACGACACTGTAGCTATTTTGCAAATGTCCTGAGTATCAGCAGCCACCAATAAGTCGTCGACGTATTGGATTAAAGCCGCACCAACCGGCAACCTAAACGCATCTAGTTGACCCTTCAAAGCTTGACTGTAAATCGATGGACTTTCACAGTAGCCCTGAGGAGCGCGTTTGAACCGGAAGCTACGTCCACCAAGAGAGAAACCGAAAAGGTCCCTGCTCTCTTCGGCAATCGGGATGCTGAAAAACGCATTTTTCAAATCAATCACCGAAAACCATGAAGCTGTAGCTGGAATCAGAGTCAGTAGCGCCGTAATGTCAGGCACAACAGGGAATTGAGGAACCACAATTTTATTCACCTCCCGTAAATCGATAACAAAACGATAAACAGGCGGTTTGGTAGGATCAGTACGTTTAAGAATGGGCAGTACAGGACTATTGCACACGTTTCCCCGAGTTTCTTCAATGACATCTTTCTCGATCAAATCATAGATGATCGCTAACAAAGCTCGTTCACCATCCAGGGAGATACGATATTGGGGAATACGTGGCAATCGCACATTCGATTTCAACTGAACAACATAAGGGGAGATATCAAGTAGGCCCACGTCATTTGGACCCGTCGCCCACAAAGATGCAGGAAGAGAACTCAATTCCGGTGGAAGCTTATCGAGGGACAAGTACATGGGAGAGACTACCCTCTCTCCTAACGTAAGCTTTACACCCGCAGGAGAACAATACAAAGTCGCATACAAGCGTTTAAGCAAATCCAGACCCAAAAGATTTTCACCACAACCAGTGGTTAAAATCAACGGAGCTTCGAGCTCACGAGGCCCAATTTTAAGGGGCAAAGGGCGCGAAACTGGATTGCTAACGGGGGCGCCAGAGAATCCAACGGATACATTTGTTAAGCCAGACAAAGGTGCGCCAGGGAGTTTCGAATGCATGATAGAACTTTTCGCTGCACCAGTGTCCAACAGAAAAGGCTCAACGACGCCCGATGTAGCAACTGCGACGTAAGGCCCTCTCTGATCAACCGGAACTGATACCACTCCCTCTCCTTGTCTTTGGCTGTCCTAGTAATTACTATCGTCAGTTCCCTGATCGACGTAATAATCGTCTACATTGTACTGCGCAGATCGTCCTTGCGATGATCCACGTAGGTCGAAACAATTATTAGAATTTGACGAGTTATCAGAACGGTCGTTCTGAGCACCACGACCTCTACCACGTGATGCGTTCTGTGAACCACCACGACCTCCTCTAGACGAATTACCACCACTACGGTCATTTAAAGCAGGACAATTGAATTTAATGTGTCCCTCCTGTCTACAATAAGCACATTGGTTGTACCCCAACGAAGATCTCTGAAAAGATGAATCATTACGCGGCTGCGATCGATTTGATTGCGACTGCGATCTATTCTGCTGAGGCGCATTCTGATTAGAACGCGGCGGATATGCTTGTTGTAACAACACTTTAGTTTTCAGCTCTTTCGTCTTTTTATCGGCACGGTCATTTTCCTCTTTTTCTCTATTTTCGTAATATTGTGCCGTAGCCAGAATCTGAGCTGAGGTAGAAACGGCCCACGCACTTTCTGAATTCTTCAATTTATTGCACAAGTCGGGCAATAAGTTCGATACAAATTTATCCACAAACAGCCTTTGTCCACCCTCAGTACCCATATCCTGCCCACTATGATCGACGAATGTTTCCTCGAACCTCGTAAAGAAGTCTGAAACACTCTCATCTTTCTTCTGCTTGCAGGCTGACAACTTGTCCCAATTTACCCTCATAGCTGGCATAAGCGTTTTCATTAACGTAATGATTCGCTGGGGAAGAAGTTCAATCAACTGATCTGGTTTAGTAGCAGCCACTTGTCCAGCGTCTGCCGCTGTAATGGCAGCCCAATCACCACCTAATTCATTCGCGTGATCTTGGTGACGAATCTTGGCCCATACCGGTTGCGGTACGACATTGCCAAACAACATGTCGATATCGGCCAGATTCATTATCGTAGCGTCTACGAGCTGCGATAATTCTTTGTAATACCCCGCAGGATTTTTGCGAGGATCAGGCAAAGTTTGTTTCACCTGAAGCACTTCCGATCGTTTCCAAGGGAGGTGTATCCACACTCTCTGGAAATGTGCTGGTATTGGAGCATTAGCATTAGTATTATCAGCGGGTACCCAAACTGGCGGAACTTCTCGCATAGGATATTGGCCAGACCCATCTCGTTGTTCAATGTCCTCAACGAACAATGCATGAGGAATAGGAGCGGGACGAAGAGATAGCAACCGTTCAATAGCACGTCGGACATTAGTGTCGACTATCAGTCCAGTTGCGAACTGAAGCCGAAGATTAGACAGGGCGGTCAGCACCTCGTCAGGCGCAACAGCCGCTATCTGATCATGTAAGAACTTGCACATTTCATCAAACACATATCTCTGAGTAGGTATGTTGAATTGATCAAACGTTTCGAGGACAACACGAGGTGGATTTCTAACAGGGTTTATCATCCAACCCATCGCCATATTGTATAGCGCAACACGTTCTCTATTACCAGGAAGCTGGCTACGTCTCTGTGGACCATCAGAACCTGCAGACCCAAAAACAGGTCCGAGCGACTGAAAGAAGTTTGTCGCAAGGGGAGAATCACGATTACGAGTAGAGGGACAGGAGTAAGACACAGGACTAACAAGAGAAGGAGTAGAGACATTAGCAACGACAGGGGTTAACAACACAGGAGCAGTAGCGTGAGCAGTAGCGGGAACAGGAGTATGTGGAAGCGGAGGAGCAGTAGGAATAGAAACAGGCACAGGAGCAGGAACAGTCGGAAGAGCGGGTGCAGGTTGAGGAATAGGCGGAGGAATAACAAGTGGGGGAGCAGGTACGGCAGGGACCACAGGAACTGCGGTACCCTGTACGTACGGAGGTGGCGACTTCATAAGATAGGACATTAAAGAATCCTCAACTGCCTCTTCCTTCTTATCCGACTCCGTAGACAAAACAGGATAGCATTTGTCTATGGACATACGCTGTAATCTCTCAAACACTTCCTTATCCTTATCCTCCTTATCACGCTGAAACTGCTCAGCTTTCTTCACTATAGTAGCAACAGTATCTCGCTGACTACGTTTATTTTGTCTGATCTCTTTCTGTCGGGCTTCTTTGCGCCAGAACCGAAAGGCATCAAACATGGCCGGCCTTGATTTACGTTCGAACAACTTTATTTCCAAATTATCTAAGATCGACGCTTCGAAGCTACCGTGAGGTGGCCAACGAAGATCGCCGTCTTTCTTTGTATATTTGATCCAATAATCGTTAAAAGCAATCGGGCCTAGCCCATGTTTGCTATATAGGTCATAAGTAGGAGTTCCAACCGGAGGTATCGGACACGAGTCCTCCAGCAGGGAATCCGCACCACAAGGTCTAAAGCAACTGAACAAAGTACTGCGACCAGGCATCTTGCACACTAGCCGAGTTTCACAAACTTCAAGGGTTACGGGATTTACCAAGTCCCAGCAAGAACAAAACCCTCGGTCTTTGGCGGCTGCAGTCGTCAAACAAATACAACAACAACAAAGTACGCTAGCAAAGTGTCACCGACAAAAACACTCACACAGCGTGTACAACAAAGACACCCGCTAAAGTGTCTACAACAAAAACACTCGCTAAAGTGTTTACAACAAAGAACTCTGGGAGCGACCCACAAATACTTAACTCAAAGATCAATGGCGTCCTCAGGAAGGCCCGTCAATCGTCTCGCTATACCAAGGTCTACGCCAGGCGCCAAAACAGGTCTACAGTCAGGGTAGCAGTCCGTCGCAGCCGTTAGGAGGCGGGAATCTTCGCGGGAAAAGTCTTCGGGCCACTTATTTCGACAACAGGATCGATGAAGCGGGGTGCACCTTCCCTCGGAGATTTCACACGAAGTTCCTCACGATCGTCAGGCTTGGACCGGTACCACTGATGCAGCCCCACGTTGGGCGCCAACTGAAGGACTGGGTTCTTTGGACCCAGCGGTGCCAGGGCACAACACCTGAAACCTTCGTGGGTAACCTGCTCCGGCGTACAAATCACAGAGACACGGGACACTTCCTTCGGCGTCAAAGAGTCAAGGTTTATTTACTGCAGGGAACACAGAAGTCACAAGAAGTACATCGAGTGTAGTTCGGGGAGACTGCTTCAAATTGTATTTGTGGATCGCTCCTTTTATACAGTTTCTACCCATAGGATAACATGATACACAATAGTTTACAACCTGGTTCCCACAAGTCGCTCTCAGAGGGGTCGCTTAGATCACTTTGAAACACACAAGATCCGGAACATAAGTGCGGAAACATTTGGCGGTTCCCAACTGTAAAAAAAACATCTTCCCACCATTAGCAAATTCCAATCAGCAGTAAAGTAGATCGAAACAGGAACGAAGACAGGTGCAGAGGAAGACGGAGACAGTGGGGAGATCGGAAAGGGTGTAAAAAGGGGGGTGTCGAGAAGCACGAGATACAGGCATCAAAGGGACGTGCCTAATGAGATGCACGGCTGAGACAATAAGCCCGTGCGGCAAGATGAGCCTCGAGCGGCGCCATCTGCCTTACAGTAGCATCCCCCTCGTCATAAAGACACTTTCAAAGAACATGTGTCTTCCGCAAATATCTTGGGAGTCCCAGGGTCGCGAAGCGGACAGCGTCCGTTCGCTGGCTACTTGAGGGCAAGAGACAAAATGGATGCCGTATCTAAGATGGAACCCGTGGGTACAGATGACAAACCCACATAACAAACGAACGGTTTAAGTTAGCACAGCGAAACTGCGCATACTTGCTAAACTCGTCATTTGCGGTTCATAGATACTAGACTCGACCATATTCGTGTGAGTCCAAAACACCACTTACAATTGTCACGGAACCTCAATCTCATCTATATTGTTCAATCCATTTGGCCAACGTGTATCAAGCTCTAATATCAACCTAGTCTCCAGCTGTCTTAAAAGTGATTCCCTGTCTCCTCCTCTTTTCAATGGTGGCACGGCCCCGATCACAAAGTACTTTAAGCACGAAAGATCTTTATTGTGTACTCTTTTAAAGTGTTGTGCCACCGGGTAGGCAGGGTCACTGTGCAAAATTGCGCGCAAATGCTGTAAAATCCTGACGTGCACCTGCAGCTTGGTACTACCAACATACTTTAGCCGCAGGTGCAAGTCAGGACATACACGGCAAAATCTGTTTTGCAATTAAAATTGCCCATGATCTTTTTTGGTTCTGTAGAAAAAGGAGTCATATATTGTGCAGTATTCTCACCAAATCTACACGCGCGACAGCTGGAGCATTTGAAAAAACCCCTAGAAGGTTTCAACCAAGGGGTTTTAGCTTTCAATTCAGGGGCAGGTTTGTCCAATGCGGACCCCATGCTTTTAGCCCGTCTGAAAGTGATGATAGGATTGGCTGGTAACCTGGTATTTAATATGTGGTCACTTAGCACTATAGGCCAATTCTTTCTAAAAATTGCTTTAAATTTCCTGTCTTCGCTGCTAAAAGCTGTAATCATTCTAGGGCCCTCCTGTAGAGTATCAGGAATAGTGCCGCTTTCTGACTCAGGTTGAAGGGAAGGGAATAAACTTTCTCTAGATCTAAGTTTAGATTTTTCCACCGCTTCCCTGAGAATCTTGTCAGAATAGCCCCTGACTCTTAATCGTACCAGCAATTTATCTAAGCATCGTTCAAAGTCAGTAGGACAACTGCAGATTCTCTTTAATCTCAGAATCTCTCCATAGGGTATCCCCATGATGGTGTGTTTAGGGTGCATACTGGCGGCGTGCAAGGTCATATTCCCAGCCGTAGCCTTCCTATGGAGTGTGGGCATAAGCTTGGCATCAGACACATAGATCTCTACATCTAGAAATTGCATTCTAGTTTGGCTGATATTAACAGAAAACTTGAGATTCATTGAATTGTTATTCATATCATCTATAAATGACAAAGCCTCATGTTTAGACCCTTTCCACACCATGAATATGTCATCTATATACCTCAGATAACAAACAACATGTTCCCTCATGGTGACGGAGTGTAAAGCGGTGAGGACCTGCTCCTCCCACCAGCCTACGTGTAAACTCGCATAGCTGGGGGAGAAACAGGCCCCCATCGCCACCCCTCTCATTTGCCTATAAATATCTTTGCCAAATGTGAAAAAGTTATTATGTAGACACCAATTGATTAACCCCAAAATGACCTTATTATGCTCATATCTAGGTGACTGGATACCAAACTGTCCCTTAGGGAACGGGCTTTCCTGAAAGTCATCAGTGGATTTGCAGGGATGTCTGTTGCTATTATGACATCAGTTTTTAGAATGTGCCAATTTCTCTTCAAGATATTTCTTATGGTGTTGGACTCATTAGAGTAAGTTGTAATCATTCTAAATTTCCCAATCACATCTTTCTTAGATTTATCCTTTTTAGTCAATAAATCTTTCCGACTGAGACTCTTAACCTTTTTAAGAGTATTTTCTAGGAGTTTAGTACCATATCAGCCTCATGCTTAGTCAGTCACCTAGATAAACTCATGCCTAAAACTCAAGGTACCCTAAAAAAACATGAAAGGATTTTTTCCATGTGGAAAATGTAAGGCCTGTGTATCAAGCAAAAGAGTTTTATCATATAAAATAGATGGTTCGAAATATAACAAACAAATTAACAAGTTCATGACTTGTCAAACCACTTTTGCAATATACTGCCTAGTGTGCCCCTGCGGATTAAAATACATGGGCAGCACCATCAACATGGTAAAACTCAGGGTACTGGAGCATGCTATCAAAAACAAGGATTTCAGCTATCCTGTAGCACGCCATTTTTCAGTAAAACACAGCAGCAACAGGGACCTGTTGCAATACTACTGTTTGGATTGTTTACCCCCACACATCAGTCCTCAAACTAAGAAGACTTGAATCCCGCTATATCATTGATTTAGGGACCAAGATACCTAATGGGCTAAATGGTGGGGAGGAACAGGCAGATCACCGTAACAAATAAGTAGAATCAAGTAAGAAACAAAATATTTATGAAATGTGATCTTTATAATTAAAAAAAACGTATAAATGAAAACCAGGGTTCATGGGCCGATACACGGCGTAATCTAATTGGTAATCAAGGATAAGCAGCCTTATGAAAACAAGGCTGCGTAGCCGATCCACGGCGGGAATGTGTAACAATATGAATTGTATTGTATGTAACTAAACTGTTTTTAGTAATTTTTTAAAAACATGTTAAAACCTGGTCAATAGATCGGCATGCTAAACCGACTTTTGACAAATGAAATGAATACACACTCTGTATTTACTGTTCAAAGATGGTGCCCGTTTAACTTAAGGGCAAATGAAGTCCGTTTTTTACCATTACCCACACGTGACATGGTTTTCTTTTAATAAAAAAATGGCCGCCAGAAAACAGTTTTGGAAACTACGACACTGACGAAGGATGTAATCCGAAACACGTTTGTCTGAAATAAACTGCTGCTGAGCCAAAGAAACCTCGTGAGTGCTATTCTTTTCCTCATCAAAAAGGGAAACTCAAGCCTGATATATATATATATACATATATAGTGAGGTGGGGCCCACTGCATCACACCACTCCAGTGCGGTGTAAAATGGAACTAAATGGAGTGAAACAGAGGCAGGCTGGTGAATCTCTAGCTCTTATTGACTGTAATAAAGCGGAGCAATTTCCCGAAAGGGGCTGTTACATCTAAGATAAAGTTTTATTTATTTTAACAGCGCATCCACTGGGAATCAATATCTGCGCACCACAAGAACCAGAATGCTATACAGCCACGCCCACTGAGGCAGGAATTCAAATGGATGGTGCACAAGCAGCAGTGCTGTTTTTTGCCTACGCCAATGATGAAAGCTAATCCTGAAACGCGTCTGGCAGCAGATGGAAGAGATGGTTGTGCCCTCTTAGGGGCTTGCTGGCATACCTTCAAAAAATAACTGTGAGCTGCATTTGAACTTAGTGCGGCCTTACCTCGAATGGGAACCTGCGTTTGTTGGAATATACATATATATATATATATATATATATATATATATATATATATATATATATATATATATATATATATATATATATATATATATATCCACATGAAGATTGCCTCACGAAGCAAGGAACCAGAGGGACACAGCAGGGAGCCAGGAAGAATCATTTATTAGCAACATGGAGGGCATGACGCGTTTCGGCTGGAGTGCCTTAATCATATGCCATTTACCGGAAACCAACACCAGCCGCTTTTCACCTGATCCATCTTCTTCCATTGGTGGAAGTCCAGCAAAGTCTATTAGTCACGTGCATAACGCAGCCTACATCTTTAGACTACGTTTCCCAGCAAGCATCATCACAGCTGGCCAGGTAAGCGTATGTGATCGACTTATTAAATCCCCAAAGTGAGTGCTGGTGATCGTGACAAAACGTGAATGGGTGCAGTTAAAATGTCTCGGTTTCCCTGTTGTGCAGAATTCTTCTCCCTGGCCCCCGTCCGCCTCACCGTCATTATCCAAAGTTCTGTGATACTGGAGACGTTACTGCAGTGAGTTTGCCTCTGCGTGAAGTCACGGACTGATATTACAGCAGTTGTGCCCTCTTAGGGGCTTGCTGGCATACCTTCAAAAAATAACTGTGAGCTGCAATTGAACTTAGTAACGAATCCCAGTGAAATTTAGGTAGGCAAACCAGCTGATAAGCAACTACCTCCAGCACAAAAGGGTTACAAAAGACAGTGAACCAGCCATTTTTATGGATGAAAAATGAACAAAATTAGTTTACTGTATTTAGCGCCATCATTTATTTAACTATCAGAGCCCTTACATACTCAACAACTGCTACCCTTCCCCCAATCAACGGTGATCCAGCGCAACACAAATAATTGATCAGGGATCAATACTCAATAATATCATACTACAATGAAGCAGAATCTCTGATACGCTGGGGTCCATTTATATGTTTGTTAAATTATTTTCTTCTCATAGGTTCAAATGTGACATATTTTGGCTCATACCTAACCTTTACATCAATTTTCCTTCCACTGGGTCGATGGACCAATTAGTTGAATAGTTGATTGTAATGATAATACTCTCTAACATACAATTCAGTCAGTGAAATAATCACAGACTCTCGGTAAAGTTAATAAGGCTAAATCTTAATAAAGTTTGAAAATGCTCAATGCATACCGTCACAAAATGCAAATAATGAATTCACAAAGGGAGAGAGAGAGAACATCAATAATTCCAATGAATACAAACTCATCGTACATTCAATGACATTATTCTTGAAGGAGTGGATAGATTAAGGGCAAAAGTTTCTGCAAAATTTAAATGTGAAACAAAATACACCTAACGTAGGGGATAGATGAAGAGACAAATTTTTCACCTGAAATAATGCATATCAATGTATCATTGACTGAGTGGATAGGTGAAGAGACAAAGTTTCAGAGACAAAATACATTTATAAGTTAGTTTTAAGAACGAGCCAGACTAAAACCTAACAGTCTGTAGGAAACCACCCCCTCGGCCAAGGTGATGGTGGGGGTCCCCCGAAATAGAATTAGGGAACAAGATTAAAAGGACAGGAAACAGGACAGATCAGGAACAGCTAGGCCTCTCTGCAAACCGACGGACAGTGACACATCTCCCCTCTTTTTCTCCTACCAGCCTAAGTGTAAACCACACCCCTAAAGACACCCCAATTATATCCTAAAACTTACATGTCCATCCCACATTTGTTGCAAACTCTCATGTAACTCGAAAGTGGATTGGTGGACTTGGGAGGTGGCTTTGTCACACCACTGTGACTTCACCTATGATTCAGTTAATTTATTGTTCTACTTTCATTCCCAGGGTTTGGTTCTTAACTCATTCTCACAATTTCTAGACATGTTACATTTAAACAATCTTTATTCATTAAATTTAACATGTTATGTTAATTTCGATTTATATAGCGCCAAATCACCGACAGGTCTCTTAGCGCTTGCTTTGGGAACCCGTCCTGGCTTTCCCTGCGAGATAACCCCTACTGGGCATCCCCAAGGTGAAGACCAGGCATCCCATCGCGGTAGGGCCGTAGTGGAGATTAAGCAAGCTATTGCCCAGAGTTGCAGAGTGTGAACCCATGATTCGAGTAGGCACCGAGGCGAGAATTATCAAGTTTGTGGACATTTTGAGCTCAAGACCCTGCGCGTCGGGAATTGAACCCTGGTCCCGGGTCTGACCTCTGCATCAGGGTCTGCCTCCTCTAACCAGTGAGCCACACTTCTCCACTATCATCCGCAGAATAATTTCCCGGTCCCACAACTGGTCACGGCACTTGACAGTCAGTCGTCACATTGTCTTTCGACTCGTACATTTTTTCTGCGGTGCACAGCGCGTCTTGTCTTGCCTCTGACAGATTGGATTCACTCCTCAGCTCACCCCTCCCGCTTGACCCAACTTAATGAAGATTGTGCCTTTTCCAGCACACTAATGCAATTGAAATATGAGCATTTATTAATTATATGATAATGAAACCTTCACTGTTTACCTACCACCTTGCACTATTCAGTGTTAGCATATTTCTTAGCATAACTTGAGGCAAAAGCAGCATTAATTATTATTTCAAAGCAGAGTGTCACATGCAAATTATTAATGCACATGCGGCCTAGTCATGCAACGTTTCTAGTTTCTTTCAAAGCACAAATGTTATTACAATTTTAACTCTTTCATATATTACTAGCAGCCCGTCCTGACGTTGTCTGGGAGCAATTAGGCTTCAGGGCCCCCTCCCGCCCCGACGTTGTCGGTGGGTCCCCCGGAGCCTTCCTCCATATATTGCAGTATTATACCTCTATGTTTACTTTGTACGCTTTTGTAACCTGCACACGTCACTTTTTCCTCCTATACCTCTGTGTTTACTTTCCACGCTTTTGTAACCTGCACACGTAACTTTTTCCTCCTGTAATGCACCGTTTTGCTAACTTTTGTAATGCTCCGTTTGCTTCCTCTGGCTCACTATGTACGCTTTTGTAACCTGCACACGTAACTTTTTCCTCCTGTAATGCACCGTTTGGCTCACTTTTGTAATGCTCCATTTGCTTCCTCTTGCTCACGATTGTCATTTTTGCTTCATTTTCCCGCCGCTCACCGCTCCTAACTAAATAAATAAATAACCTACCTCATCTGCCGCTCACCGCTCCTCCCCGCCTGCCCATCGCTCCTCACCGCCTGTCTGCTGCTTCTCACCGCCTGTCCGCCGCTCCTCACCGCCTGTCAGCCACTCCTCACCGCCTGTACACCGCTCCTCCCCGCGCCATGTCCGCCGGTCCTCCTCGAGCTCCTGGACGCCGCTCCTCCCCGCGCTCCTCAGGTCAGCACGCACGTCGCGGCCGGCGCTTATTCCAAGGGACTACATTTTTTTCGGTAAATTTTTTAAATAACGTATATTTATTACGTTTATATAGCCTATGTCCATCTGCACACCCTGACGATTACAACGATGTATCTGGTGTGTGGTTCCCGAGTTTACCCGGCTCAAAGGTTCAAAGTTATTCCTTTATAATAGTAGTATAGATTTCGTGTTATTTCATTCATGCGCAAAGCAATTTCCCTTGTGTTTATGTAAAGTGTACGTTACTTTTCTACTACTACTTGCTATTAGTACGTATTATGGGGTATTCATTCGATCAGGTTTCTTTTTGTGAACCCCTGCTCTATCAATCCCCCCTCTGATGGCTTTCAGGAGCCATCATAAAATACCTACCATACCGAGTGCCATCTTCATCTATTTAAAACTCAGTACTCTTCTCTCTTTTTATGGCACTGTCATCTACATTTTTCATCATATCCTAATAGTCTCCTTTCATATTTTCTAATTCTATCTCATCTCTTTTTCTCTTTCTTGCTCTTCGTTTATTCTTTGTTTCTATCATTTCTTTTCTTGCACTCCTGCACTAACAAAATACCTATATGTTGTTTATCACTAAGGCTACTGTGGCTACTGAAACAATTGGCATTATTATTTTCCCTAATAAACTACTTCCAAAGGTAGAAAATGATTTACTTATAGAAGAGAAACTCTTACCCGTCAACCTCCAGTTGGGGAAATCTTCATGTAATTTTGTAATATTCTTTATATATCCTTCTATTCCTTTATTCGTATCAAGGATATATGTGCAGCAGTGTTAAATTGTCAACATACCACAGACTCCATCCTCTTTTGCCAATAGGATATCAAGGGCAAGTTGATTTTGTAAAACCATTGATCTGATTGCAACCATTTCCGTATCAAGAACCCACCAGCAGTATCTGTCGATAAACGGTCAACCACTGTGGACAACTTTATGTGAATTCAGAACGACTCCAACTGAGGGTATCAGTGCACCAAAAAATATCACCAAGAGTTTCAGAGTAACTTTCTCCCTTGTTAGGTGTTAGTACTTGTTTTACTTTGTTCAGTTTTGATTGTTTCGGTCCATGTGATAGACCTGTGGAAAGACATTAGCAAAAAACCAACTACCATACAAATTTGCAGGCAACCTATAGTAGGCGTTCTTACTACACACATAATAAACTCCTGGAAAGACAGGATCAGTTCCACCTTTCAATCCCCAACCTCCAGTAATTTGGAAAGTATGCTCACATTCACTAGAACCAATTAAGTAATTGTTATAGTTAGTTTCCGTTCTAAGCAAACACATTTTTCCCTTCTGAGACCAGTCCAGGGACATTGCAGGATATGTCTCACCTTTCTCATAATTTCCTTCTCTAAAAGCCCATGGTGGTATCCGTGACTTCTGTGCAGTAGTCCTCTTTTGGAAACTTTCTCTTATATCTTCTACCATTTCTATGAAAATATTTTCCTCAACCCGCAAACTTCAAGTTAAGGTGTTTTTATAAGCATATTCTATATCTAAAGTTTTAGTGATATGGAAGAATTCTCCCATATATTGTGCATTCTTATTACTTAAAACATATTCAGTTCTTTAATAACAGGTATTTCTGAAAATATTAAATCTATATTGGAAAAGTGGTATTCAAGTTTCCCCGTCACGTAAAACAGGCTTGTTAGTATACTGCAAGACACACCATATGTTAAAGGAAGGTGGTGATAGGTCACCCCTTCTGAGACAGACGTAGGTAATTGTATGCACACATAACAATCACTCACATTTGTTATGTTAATGTACTCATAAAGTAATTTAGTAAAGACATCTAACAAGAAATCACTAATTGATTTATCATGATGGAGAATGCTTAAATTAAATTGTACTACATTAGTATTTGGGGATTCATTAGTGACATCACTCATTCTTTAACTTGATACATCATTAGTATTGTTTCCATTATCAGTTATCATTAGAATAGGTACAAAGATAGTTAATAATAACCGCATGAGGATTAATAGAAAAATACTACATAAGCAGGATTTAATACACCTACGTTTTAGACTAGATTTTGGAAGTTCAGTCACTCCTGCTTTAGCCATTTTTGAATTCTTATCAAAAAATAAAATCTATCTAAATTTATAAAAATTCTAAATCTATTTAAAAATGTATCTAAAATAGTAGTGTAATCCTACACTTCAAGGCTTTCTTCTTTACCCCCTTTCTAAAAATGTGTTTTTATTTCAGTCAGTAAGGTTGCACCTTAATTTGATACAGTTCTTTTAAGGGGTCTTAATTTGATTTCATCAACTTGCTCAGTGTCAGAACTGTCTTTTTCTTCAATTGGATCTGAATTTTCAATTTCTTCCAAAATGACGTAAGTCCTTTCAGGTGCTCTGTATTTCTTACTTGAAATTCTTACTCTTCTTGTTTTTGGTATTAATTCTTTTCCTGACTCTTCTTGTCTGTTTGGCTTGAGACCTCATTACTTTGTTCTGGTCTTTTTCTAAACCTTCTCTTCACAAGAGTGTACTTCAATATTTTCACTCCACTTGGCTTATTATCACCTTTTCTCGGTTTCTTTGCTTTGACCACTTTTTCACCTTCTACATCTGGTTCACAGGTTCTTTTGTTTGACCTTTCTTCTGACTGTTCTTTCTGATTTTCAGCTTCTTTGGTTTCTTCTGATTGAACAATAACTTATCTTTCAACTGTGAACTCACTTCCTTCTGGTTCAAAAACAGTCTCACTCGTTTTTGGTTCAGCTGGGAATTTACTTTCTTCTGGATCAACAGAAAACTCTCTTTCTTCTGGCCCAACAGCAGTCTTTTGAGTCCCAGAAACTGGTGCCCACTCTACTCAACTTTTGCTCGGCTGTTCACCATCTGTTTGTTCGTCAGAAGCTATCATTCTAGATTCATCAGCTTCACACACTTCAGCCACTGGTCTTTTTACCAGTTGTTGCTCTTTTGGTCTTTCAAGTGGATCTAGGACTCTTCTGGTATGGCGTGTGTGAATCCAATTTGGCAAACCACCCCACTTCACTGCCGTTGTCGTCACAAGTGAGATCTGATAGGGTCCGTTCCATCTGGGCTCTAGACACGATTGTCTTACGTGCTTCTAGACTAGAACCCATTCCCCAGGACTCAGATCATGAGCTTGATTTTGCTGTGTTGTTGTGGCATCTTCTCCACCTTGGTGAGACACAGTACGCACCAGATCAGCCAATCCTCTGCAATAGTCTAGCACTAGATCATCAAATCATCAGATATACTCATCATTTTGTTCGCTGGTATGTATGCTTGCCTCATTGCTCTTCCCATGAGAATTTCATGAGGACTCAATCCCATCTTTTTGTCAGGAATACTTCTTAGACTCATCAGCACATGGGGTAAAGCGTCATGCCATTTCCACTTTCCCTAACCTGGATTTTATAGTGCCATTGATTTGCTCAACCACTCCAGATGCTTCAGGTCGATAGGCACAATGCAGCTTCTGCTCAATTTTACATGCTGCACAAATCAGCCAAATTCTTTTGTTGTTGAAATGAGTTCCTCTATCTTTCTCTAAAGTGACTGAAATTTCAAACCTAGGAATCAGTTCTCTCAAAAGCAGTTTAGCTACAGTAAGGCTGTCATTCCTTCTCATGGGTTAGGCTTCCACCCAGCGAGAGAACAAGCAGACAATAACCAGTGTATACTTCAACCCGTTACATGGGGGAAGCTCAATAAAGTCCAGCTGGAGTCGGTTAAATGGACCCACTGCTCTTCCAATTCGTCCCCAACTAACAACTATCTTTCTGCCTGGATTGTTCTGCTGACAGGTGACACACCGCTGGATAAGGCTCTCTACAGTGACCCTGAACGTTGGGTTATATACCATTGATGGAGCGAGGTGGTGAAATCAAAATTTTGTACACCCCTCTCAAAATCAATGTTCCATAACGTTAATATTTTACTAATGGTGTGATGTGGTGAAATAATCAACCATAGCATAAAGATGCATACATGAACATGTGGGAACACTAATTTTGCTTGCATGATGCAATAAAACGTACTAATATATTTTGTTATTGTGATGTGAACTAATGCACTGCTTAATTATAAACAAACGCAATTTAAATGTGCTTATTGTACACGTTTTTGTGCCAGAAAGTCGTCGGATATGTAAGTATAAAGCGCATTTATGTGGCTTATTTGCTAGGTAACAACTAATAGGGAAACATTAGTATGGTGGGAGGTAAACAGAAGGGTTTCACTACTATAATTAACATGAATTTGTGTTTGTTTCTATGATAGTTCCAAAATGTGGCCTGTGAGGCCTAGAACGAAAATGGCCACTCTGATTCACTGCGAGCGAGTATTGGTCTGCACATGTGCATCCAAAGCCTGCAGGCGCGAGTGAGCTGACTGTGCTTGGATGGGAGGTTCAAGGACGCTTTGCCCCAAAACCTAGGATGGTGGAAAGCATGGACGATGTAATGCTCGGAGCATGAGAACTTTTCCCTATGTTTCAAGTGAAGGAAGTGCCTAGGCCACAAACTGTCTTAAACAAAGACCCTTTATTTTTCTGCTGATTCATTGTGAAAAACATGTTGTAATGATGAGGAAGCGCTCATCTACCCCAAATGTGTCCAATCAGAACTCAAATTGGTGATGTTAGTTACTTTTTAGATAGATTAAGCTAGGAAATTAGTGTTTAAAAACCCCTGATTTTGCTTAAAAGGTGTGGCTCTTTCGATTTCCTCTGGAAATGCTGCCTGTTAGACCTGTTGGCCCTTTGGGTGGTCCCTCCTATTTATTTATTTATTTATTTTTGTCCCCTTTTTGCCCCTCAATCTCTTTATTTTTGATGTCCACTGGATTTTTCAGGTGTTGACCTAGGGGTTAGGTGCTCTTTGCCCTCATAGTCTTTTTCCTGAGGCTTAGGTGCCTTTTCTGACAAAAAACTAGGGGATACACAAAATGGTGGCCAATAACTGCCACACCTGATTACCTCAGGGACTGGCCCATTGACTAATATGGGGGATCTAGAACCTTCTGGCCTGTTCTGGATACTTGGAACTAGGGGTATAAATAGGCCAACTGTAGGGCGGCCATTTTAGTAGTGACCAGAGAACTTGAGAGGACTTGGTGAGGAGTGAAGCGTTAGTGTGGGGAGGAAGGCGCACTGTTAGTGAATAGATCGTCCTTTGGGCCGGCTGCGCTACTGGTTGACGTGCCCCCCAGATATCGACTAAGCCCTACCTTGGGGGTTTTGCCACTACTTCCCTGAACTTCGCAGTGCCTGAGAGGAATTACCCCCAAAGCGCTAGTGGAGAACTGTGGGCAGCTAGCTGGGGAACCCCATTGGGAGAAGAGTCTGACTGGTATATCCCTTTCCCTGGTGTCCCCTTCTGGGAAACCTTCATTGAGCCAGGAAGAGGCGGGAAGGGAACTAGTGAAGATTCCATTGCTGATCCCAATTACAGACCGGGGCCAGAAAGTCCGCAAAGTGAGACTCACCTGCTAGCCGAGGTAACGGCTTTTGGATTTCCGGCCATCTAGTTGCGGGCCCCCACTGAGGAGAATCTGTGGGGAGGGCCCGGAGACCATCAGCTGAGCGGCCTGACATTGAGGACGGAGCCGCGGAAGCCAGTCGGAGCTGACGCGTGAGAGCTGAGGAGGGGGCGGGGTCCGGAAGAGGCTGACCCACGAATGCACCTTCCCTCTCTTCCGACGGAGCTGTGGGAAGTGACGGGAGAGAGGCGAGGAAACCCCTGCTTGGTGCGCTGAGGAGAATCTGCCGTGCCGGAGCCGGGAAACTCCTGTGAACAGCTGCGACGTGTTCAGTGAAGGTCGCGCTGACGAGGGAGCTGACCGGGACGAACTTGTAGGAACCCGATAAGACTGAGAGGTGAAGAAGGGGGCCCTGGGGCTAAGTGGGCCTTGTGGCTGCCCCAAGAGGAGAGCGGGAGGGGTGAGACCGAGTAGCCTAACTGACCGTGATTGATGGCGTGAAACAGACAGTAAGGCCTGGGTCAATCTCCGTTTTCCATCCAGCGCTTCTGGTATTACTTCAGAAGAAGCGCAACTGAGGGCCTTCGTGACTGTATCATTATAGTGAGGTTATCTGATTTTAAAGCCATTACGGTGGGGGTTTGATTTACTGCCAGGTTCGCAGTGCTGTACTGGGAAAAGGGAAACCTGAGTTGAGAAGGGATTCTTTCCCTCAGAGGTCGTTTAAACACCCTGTAAATACATTGGAGGTGTAGATCCAGCTTTATGGCTGGATGAGTTATTGAAATACCTTGCTTGTTTAAGTCCAGACACCACTCTGCGAATCCCAGTTCTAGTGAGCTGATTGTTGAAAAGTGACTGAAACCTGTATTTTCCTTCCAAGGATAGCACTGAACCCTCTGGGGTAAAAGCACCACCGTGTATGGTTACAAGAAACCTCCATGTTCACTAATTACCTCAACAAGAGTTGTGTACTACACTTTGCTGGTTTTAATGCTAAAGATGTTATTGTGCATTTGCTAATGAACTAAAGTAGAGCTATACTATGTAACACTGCTAATAAGTAAAAAGAGAACTACGCAGAGATTTTATAAAGCAGCCCGTATTCTTCTAAACTGGTGTAGTGTCATTTTTGAATGGATGGGCACTGAGTTACTGTAAGGGTGTATCGCAAGCTTAACATAGTTGATGCCTTTAGATTAGACCTTCCTACTCTGAGCCAGGCTACCCAAGTGGACTGGTGACCCCAGGTCCAACACTGCCGGACTGAAGATCGATTCTTGGATGTAAGAACTTCTTATTTTTATTTGTTTTTCTTTGCAGGACTGATAGGATAAGATGAGGGTGTTAGCTAGGGATGATAAGAGAGAGTGAATTTGGAACTATCTGTTCTTTGCTAAACTTCTTATTGAACTTTTGAATAAATGACTATTTCTTTGCTGTAAAATAAATGATCATTTTGAAAATTAAGTTAAAAGATTCTTATTGAATAAAGAAATAAATAAATGCCTAAATGTCGGACATACTAAAAGTTAGCTTTGAATAAAAATTAGATAAATGGAGCTGGTCTTTGATTTTTCCTACGCCTAATTTTCGTTCTAGCAGATCCATTGCCATTATGGTGGTGTGTCTGAATAAAATGGTGTTTAAATGAAACCATGGTAAATTGCTTTATATTGCAGGTATAAATAAAAATTAGTTAAATAGGTTCAGACACTCCACCAATGTTATAGTAGGACTCCTGGTTCATTGGCCAGATCTGTGAAGCCAAATTAAATGAACAGAGTAAGGGGCTTATTAGGATTGCGGATTTTCCGCATCCTCTGGGCCGGTGGAAGCCACCGCCGGCCCGGAGGATGCGGAAAATCCGCAGCGGACCCACCAAAGACCCACCGCCACATTAGGATGGGTGGTGGGTCCTGGTTTCCGTCCGCAGCTTTTCCGCCGCGGCTGGCTTACAACCGCGGTGGAAAAGCTCTAATATGGTGACGGTGTCTGTCAGACACCGTCCACCATATTAGGATGGCCTGTTTTAGATGCTTTTCCGCGGCAGGTTTTCCGCCGTGGAAAAGCATGTGTAACTTCACTGCGGGGGCCCGTTGCGGGCCCCCTAGGTGAAGGGGGGAGTGGGGGGTGCACATGGGGGGTACCTATGGTACCCCCCTGCATTTGTATGCGAAAGCGGCAGGCACCACGCGGTGCCTGCCTCTTTCTACATACAAATGCAACACCTGCATTTTTAACATTGCCGCGGGTGCAGCTTGAAGCCGCACCCGCTTCAATGTTAAAAATAGAGGATGTGACCGCCAGGGTGGCGGTCACATCCTAATTGCACAGGAGGGAACTCCGCATGCCATGCGGAGGTTCCCTCCTGCTCTGGGGTTGCGGACGGACGCAAGTCCGTCTGCGATCCTAATGAGGCCCTAAGTGTGCAGTGTAATGGGCCCCATTCGGGGAAATGGCCATGTTGATTTAAAATATATTTTTGAGTCCCGCTATAGCAGTTATTTCTTGGTAGCAGAGTAGTGGTTGCTAAGGAAATTAGCTAGGATTATGTATAAAGCATTATATAGAGTTTAAAATGTACAGATTTATGAACTAACATCTGTTGAGTTCGTATTATGGTATATGTAGTTCAGAAAAAGCTTCCAAGTGTTGTGTGAAGCTAGTGCCTCTGTCTGCAGGCAGAGGAAGTGTGGCAAGTAAAGTCACACAGTGCATTGGTCTGTTTCAAAGAAGAAGTATTGTGTATACTGCGGTGGTATTGTCGCATATCACTGTTTAGGGACATTAGGTGTGAAAGGATAAATGCATAGTGAGGGCAGTCTATGAAATCTCGACTTTCAAGTATAGGTATCATTGTGTATCCTGACTAAAACTTATCGCTGAAGAAAATAGTAGGACTTTACCTAAGCTTGATAGAAGGGTAAAGGAGTGACGTCTACTTTACTAACGATAGAGGAATTCTGTGGTGGGTTAGAAGTAAGCGCTGCCCATTGGTGATACAGAGTTCATGTAAATTTGGGAAGGGATTTCTGTATGAACGTGTATAAATGAAATTGCAATATGCATTCAAGTGAAACTCTGGGATTGTCTCTAAGGAGGTGAAAAATATCTCTGTGTGTGCTTTCCTGGAGAAAGAAGTTCGTTATTGCCTGATAGAAGGGTAAGGCCAGTAGTGTTGCTTTATCAACGAGTCTAAAATTCTGAGGAGATAAGCATTGTCTACTCCAGTTACAGAATACTTGTGTGATTGAGAAAATTCGATCACTTTATTAGCGAAACAGGCAAATGGTATTGTTTTCTGTGAGTTACTAACTAATTTTGTAAAATATCTTGTAAATACGGCTTCCTGAAAAAAAAACCCTGTAAAGGAGGGGTCAGTTGGCGCTGCCGAAGCCAGAGAGCTGGTGACGTCAAAAGTGTCGCGCTGGGATTTGTTCTCGTGACCCAGACAGAGTAGGAGCTGATAGGTTCATCACGAAAAAGCAGCAAAGTGATTGGTTAAGTACTAAAAAGACGTATCTTGTTCTAATTGGTGCGTTAGTGTAAACCGCGCTGTGATAGGTTGGTGTACGGAACAGCAAACAGGGAAGTGCGCGATCTTTTGAAAGACAGAGAGTTATCGGAAAAAAGTCTTACTATTGCGAAGAAGCGAAGAAGAAACCTTCACGGTTTAAGAAATTAAAGAATGTATTTTCCAAAGACAAAGAAATTGTGACTAGAGAAGGAAAATTACTTCCTCCACCGAAAACGCCCGCTAATTACATGTTATCAAAATATGGTTACCATACATGCATTTGTTTAAAGAATTGGGCAAGGTATACTCAGGATGATGGTGTGTTAGCTATTCCTGAAGAAGGATCGCTTGATTCAGCAGTTTTGAGGAATTTGAGAGACAAGATGATGAAGCTCGAGCCGAGACCTAGACCGACACAATTTAAGGCTTTAGTTGAATGGGAGGATGAGATGCATGAGCAAGAGAGTGAAAGGCTTTGTAGACACATCAGACCGAAAGGTAGAGGTCGAAATTTTTGGGGTGACACACATGAAAGCAGAATGCGTAGATGGAGAGACAGTAATATGTTTGATGGTATGTATCCAGTTAGGTTAGTGGATGAATATGAGGGTCGGAAATGTACAGAAAAATAAATGAGTATAGAAACAGTGAACCAAAGTTATGGTGATAGTGAATCAGAAGGTGTTGTATTAGAAGAAATATTAAATAGGAGACCGCCATCATATCAGCCAAATTCTTTATGGACTACTCCGAATGCTCCGGTAATAGATGAAAGAAATAATGAGACCCCAAGACCATATTCAAGTTTAAAAGATGTGCCAGACAGAGTGGAAGTTAGATATATTCCAAATACACCTGTTGTGGAAGCGAGAATTACAGGTACTCCTGTACCAATGAATGATTCAAACAGAAGTGTGCAAAGTAGTGAAAATCGAAGTGATGTGCAAACAAATATTTCTGATTATGAACGTTCTGCACCTGAACTAATTCAGAACCTTACTAAAAACATGGATCAGTAACTGTCCCTGTAACAATAGGGCCGGTAATACCAGTATTTGAAAATCAGAGAATAAAAGAACCAAGTTTGACAATCCCGTTACAACAAAGTTTGCAGAAAGTAAGAGAGAATATTTATCCTGATTTGTCAGAAATAAAGCGAACTGTTAATATGAATCCACCTGAATTGACTTTTAACCAAAGTTCATTATACAAATATCCGATTGGTGCAGAATCTGACTCTGCCACACCAGAGAAAAGTCTAGAAAAAATAGATTTGATACAAACTCCTGTAGGACCGTCAGATAAGGAATTGAGTGACTGGATTAAAACTCTAAAATTGAAAGAAAAGGAACCAAAAGTATTGGATGTAGCAAAACTAAAAGTGGATATGGAAGAATTAATTATTGGAACAATTGGAACGGATAGATTAAAAACATATCAGGATGATGAACTTATGTTTATGTGTAAAAGTATTACATGGAAATCAAAAACAGTGTATGATCAATTGGAGGAATTAGCAAGTGAATTGGGAGTGGAATTGTCAAAATTTAAATTGTTACAGAAATCATATAGAGTGGATTTTGCAGAAAGAGATATTGAAAATATGAATACTGCTGGGAGAATAGCACAGATAAAATAATGAATTGTGCTGTTGCGAAGATGGGGAGATGTAAGTAAATGGAGGCTTAAGTGGGCAAAGAAGAAGGAAGAAAAATTTTACAAATCCACATTAGCTTTTCCGGTCAGGGAAAAGGAGGCAGTAACAACTGAGTTTCCTATGAGAGAGATACCTGGAGGAGGATATGTACATGTTCCTTGGAGCAGACAGGATATATTGTCGTTTACTAATGATTTCCCAAGATTGAGAGAGAAACCAGTAGAAGGGTATCGACAAGTAGACAGATTTGTGAAAGTGTCAAAAGTTTTATGAATTGATTTGGATGGATTGTTTGACATAGTAGTGCCAGCAGATTTATGGACAGAATGTAAGATAGCTATAGATTGGCCAAGAGAAGAATTTGCCAGAGACAAAGTCACAGGAGCTCCATCACCAGATGTAATGCGGAAATATGAACAAGTAATAGTATGGTTGAAAAATAAGATACCTCCTAAAGAAACTGATTGGGTAAAAAATAGACAGGACCACACAAGAGCTGAAAGAATCTGTACATTCATTTTATGAAAGATTGTTGTTAGTCATCAGTTCAGTTCAAGAAGTCTTTATTCGATTAATTCATCATAAAAGACATAAATACAAAAAACACAATAAAATATGTAAAATCAGTATTAAATCGTTGGCATCGAATAACTTCTTGCCGAAGTATAAAAAATTTAAAAAATACAGATACTGGTTACCACAGTAATACAGGATAAAACGATCTCAGCTAATTTGAATTAATAAACCTACTTCTAATAATCCAGGCCCAGCCTAGGAACTTTGCTACCCCCACCACAATGATCGGATCCAGATTAGTTTTTAACAGTCTCAGGGCCTCAGCAGACGAGCGTGTGCCTAGTTGACTACAGACAGGTTTGAGCCACTTAGATCTGGGGGCTGAGTATTGGGGACACACAAACAACATATGAGATAGACTTTCCCCTAACCCTTGACATTTTGCACAAAACCCCTGACTAGCTTTTCCCCACTTAGTGGTAAAATCCCCAATAGAGAGTGTGCCACATCTGAATTGGAAAAAAAGTTTTCGATCCAGGGGTTTGGTAATGATCTCCCAGTAGTTTTCTAACCTGGGAAGATCTTTATACACCAAAAATAAACCTGAGAGACTACTTGGGCTTGTTTTTATAAAAGTATTGTGCATCACCCAGGCCCAATAGCACTCTTTGAGCTCATTTTTAGATGGAAAGGAGGCTGTCTCAGGCGACAACCACAGCTCAGAGAGGCCCAAAGATAGGAGAGTAGCCTTGAGATCTCTAAACCATCCTATTTTTAGTGCTCCCGGAGAGTTTTTTAACTCAAGGCAGGCTTCAGCATAGTGGTGTAGGTCAGGGGTTGTCCACAGACGCCTCCAGAATGAAATCGGTCGAAATCGTGCACAATCGACCACCGAGTGACACCCAAGATCGTATAGTAGGGGGATTAAAGGTGTCGATTGTGGCAGACCAATTGCCATCCTTAGAAATTTATTTTGGGAATGTTTCAAGGAGTCCAGGTTGCTACCTCCCCATAACTCAGCACCATATAGCACTGCTGACAAAACCTTCCCACCATAGATCTTCATCAGCGGGGACATGGGTTTGGTAAAAGAGCTTTTATGTTCTTTAATCAAAGCTCCACCCAACTGTTGATGTTTCAGGGTCAGGAGCTCGATCTGATGGGACCAGTTAAGTGTGTCGCTGAATGAAACACCCAAATAGGTAAAGTGCTTGGTCTGCTCTAGGGGGGTATTCCCCATAAGTACCCTAGCCTTGACCTGCTTGTGACCCCTCATGACCATAAATTTGGTCTTGGCAACGTTCACCTCTAGCTCATGCTCGCTGCAGAAACTCTCAAACCTCGACAGTGCAAGCTGTAATCCCTGCCTGGTTCTTGAAATCAAAAGAGTGTCGTCAGCGAACATGAGCAGAGGGATTTTCATGCCAGCCAAACTTGGCGCATCTGTGGGGCAGCCCTCAAAGTACTTGGTGACTCTGTTTATATATAGGGAGAACAGAGTTGGAGCCAAAACACATCCCTGTCTGACCCCTTTCAGCACAGGGAACTTTTTGGTCACCTCACCAGGTTTTCCCCACCGTACATAGGCGTAAGTCTCTGCATGAAGGTTAACAATGATGCGAACTAAAGAGGAAGGCATACCCATTTCCAAAAGACTGTTCCAAAGCCCAACCCTTGCTTCAAGATCGAACGCAGACCTAGGGTCTACGAAGGCCGCATAGAGGTTACCTTTGCCCAGAGTGACCGTCTTCCAGTGTAGAAGCATAAACCGAAAGGCCTGATCCAGGGTACTAACATGTGGTCTAAACCCTGCTTGGAGAGGAGTAAGAATATTAAATTCCTCAATCCAGGCCTGAACCCGGGATAGGACAAGACGTGACACTATCTTTTGAACCGCGTCAATAAGGCTGATCGGCCGGTAATTAGAAGGAACCGACCGATCACCCTTCTTGAAGATGGGCAAAATCTCAGCACCCGCCCATGAAACAGGCACCTTTGCTCCACTGGCCAGCGTGTTTGCCAGGAACAGTAGATAGGGTACCCATAGGTCTTGATCCTGTTGGAACATATCCGCAGGAATACAATCCGGGCCGGGAGCTTTGCCCCTGGGAATGGAGTTCAAAACGTTTTCAACCTCTTTGGCTGAAAACACAAGGATGTCAAAGGACAGCGGCCAACCAATGGGAGTTTCCCATTCACTGAGGCACCTGAACTGATCCTCGAAATGGGACACCCATTTTTCTTGGTCGACAAAAGCAGGGCTCGGTCGATCATCCAAGGACTTACCCCATTTGAGGAGGTGCCAGAAATGCGTAAGGTTCCTAGAACCGCATGCCTCAACTAGGAGAGCCCAGCGTTCTTCATCCCAGGCGGCTTTGGCCCGCCTCTTGGCTATATTGTAGGCCTTCCTGGAGGATTTAATAAGAGCTGTGTTTCTAGATTTTAGAGCTTTGTTGTTAGTCTTTAAACAGTATATGAAGAACTAAATGAGAAGGAAATGAGTCTTGTTATATACATATTTGTCTATGGGTTAAGACCAGAGATTGGAGACATGATTCGACACAACATGATAGGTTGGCAGTCAGGTACTGTGGATGATGTTTTGAGAAAAGCAAAATATTGCAGTGAAGAGACGATGCAAAACAGAAAAAGCTGAAAGAGACAACTATGTGGGTACAAGTAAAAGTAGCGGAAATGGAAAGTAAGAATGCAGGGAATCAAGGAAACTTTAAGGGTAAACCAAGGTTAGTGGGAAACATAGATGAACTAAAGAAGAAGCATCCTTGTTTTAATTGCGGCAAGTTAGGGCATTGGAAGAAAGAGTGTAAATGTCCGCCAAGAGTTAATATAGAAAATAATTCATTGAACTCGCAGGTGCAGTTTGAGGTAAATCCACAACAGCAACAATAGCAGATAGCAAATCAGCAAAGTCAGGTGCCACAACGGCCACTGCCAAAAAGTGTAAACCAACAGAGATACAGTGCAGAGACAGAATTCAGCGGAGGTGAACAGGTAATAAGACCGCAAAGAGTGAATGTGTGTCTTCAGTATTGGTTACAAGAAGAAGGTGGCAGTGAGTCGGATGAAAGTTTATGACTGTGCCTGAGAGAGGGAGAAGAGTGTGTGCTTGGAGCCACTCTTGAGGTAGATCAGTCTGGCCAATTTGTAAACGGAAAGGAGAATGATGTGGAAATAACTTTCCTAGTGGACACTGGTGCTACCCGTTCTACTGTTAGATCAGTGGAAATTCAAAATCTTCCTCTCTAGGGAGAGAGCATCCAAGTTGTAGGTGTAGCTAATAGACAGATACAAACTCCTTTGACAGAACCAGTTGAAATAGAAATTGGAAATTACAAAGATATGCATCGATTTGTGGTGTGTGATAGTAGTCCTGTTAATTTGTTAGGCAGGGATATTCTATGCAAAATGAACTGTGCCATATATTTATCACCAGATGGCATAGAATTGCAAACCTCACATGAAGACAGTTTGTTTAAAATGACAATGGTCATGATTGAGGCAGAGCAGAGCAAGTTATTTCCTGTTTTTGATCGAGAAAAGATTCCTGTTGAATTGAAAGAAGTAGTGAAAGAGGAAGTATGGGATTTTACTGGAAAAGATATAGGATTAATGAAAGGTGTTGATCCTGTAAAATTTGCAGTGAAAGAAGGTACAAGCTACTCAAATATACCTCAGTATAAGATGACTGCAGAAATAATTGAGGGAATCACTCCAGTGATTGACAAAATGATTGAGCAAGGAATTCTTAGAGAAATAGAAAGCAGCCCTTGTAATTCACCAATCATGGGATTGAAAAGCCTAATGGAACATTTAGAATTGTTCAAGACCTTAGAAAGATTAATAACATTGTTGTCCCATGTTGCCCGATTGTTCCGAATCTAGCAGTGATGTTGTATCAAATTCCCCATGATGCAGAATGGTACAAAGTGATTGATCTATGCAATGTGTTCTTTACTGTCCCATTGCATTCAGAAAGCCAGCCAAATTTTGTGTTCCGATTCCAGAATTGTATTCTAGCATGGTGTCGAATTCCACAAGGGTACACTGAGAGTCCATTGATTTTTAACCAGTTGCTAAAGAAATCATTAGAAAGTTTGAACATTCCTGAAGAGTCTGTATTAGTACAATACATAGAATATCTTTAGATTGCATCGAAAACAAAAGATGCATGTGTAACTGACACAGTAGCATTGTTGAATCATTTGGCAGAAGAGGGACATAAAGTGTCTCCATCTAAATTGCAGTTTTGTCAGAAAGAAGTACAATATTTAGGCCATAGGATTGCAAAAGGAATCAGACAAGTCACAATAGAAAAAATCAGAATGATACAAGGAATGCAGCCACCTAAAACTCAAAGACAAGTGAGAATGTTCCTGGGAATGGTAGGTTATTGTAGACAGTGGATTAGTGGATTTTCATTGATTGCAAAACCATTACAGAGATTAACAAAAGCAGATATCAGAGACCCAATAGTTTTGACCAAAACTGAAATGGAAGCATTTGAACAGCTGGTAATGCCCGATTATGAAAAAGAGTTTGAATTGTACTGCAGTGAGCGAGAAGGATGTGCATTGTCAGTATTAATTCAGAGACATGGAAAAATGAGAAAACCAATTGCGTATTTCTCAGCTGTTTTGAGCTGTAGAGAAGTGTGGCTCAATGGTTAGAGCGGCAGACCCTGATGCAGTAGTCTGGGCGGGACCAGGGTTCAATTCCTGCCTCGGCGGGTCTTGGGCTCAATTTTCTCGGACATGATAATTCTCGCCTTGGTGCGTATTCTGATCAGGAGCCCCACTCTACACCTCTGGGCAATAGCTTGCTTAATCTCTATAACGGCCCCAACAACGCTGAGGATGCCTGACTTCACCTTGGGGGTGCCCAGGAGTGGGCTCCTCACAGGGAAAGGCCAGGAAGGGTTCCTCAGTGGTATTGGTACAAGCGCTGAGATGCCTCCGGGTAGTCGTGCGCTATATAAGTGCGTAATTATCCTTATTATTATCCTTATCCTGTTTTGGACCCTGTTGCAAAGGCTTTGCCAGGATGTCTGAAAGCAGTAGCAGCAACCAGTGTAAGTTTGGAGCAAAGTGAAGGAATTGTGATGGGATATCCTGTGAGGTTGTATGTACCTCATTCAGTGGAGATTCTCTTCACAAGAGCAAAAACACCATATATGACCAACAGTAGAATGACCCGTTATGAAAAAGTAATTTTGGGAGCTGAAAATGTGACAATTGCCAGATGTGTGTATGTTAATCCTTCTACACTGTTTCCTGACACTATTAAAGCAGAAGTGAAAGGTGAGCTTGATCACAAATGTCTGGATGTTCTTGAGTATTGCACAAAACCCAGGCCAGACATTAAGGATGAACCATTACCTGAATCAGATTATGTGATGTTTGTGGATAGATCATGTTTGAGAACAGAGAGTGGCATTTTGAGTGCTGCTTATGCCATTTGTACAGTAGCAGAAGTGTTGGAAGCATCTTGTTTGAAAGGAATTCAATCTGCTCAAGTAGCGGAGTTGATTGCTTTGATACGAGCATGTGAACTGGGAAAAGAGGTGAAAGTGACCATAGTGACTGATAGTCAATATGGCTATGGAGTTGTTCATGATTATAGACAACTCTGGTCTCAAAGAGGTTATTTAACTTCTGCAGAAACACCTATTTGGAATGCTGAATTTGTGAAGACACTGATAGATGTAATTCAGCTTCCTGAAAGAATAGCTGTAGCACACAAAAAGAATGAGGATTACATTTCTAGAGGAAATAATTATGTGGATGCCATTGCAAAGCATTGTGCGAAAAATCAAATTTGAATCAATCGAGATAAATTAAAAGAACATGTTCCGAGTCCCTTGATGCTAACCACTGTAGTTGAAACATGGCAGGAAGTAAAGCAGATGCAGGAGAGGCAGAACCAGAAGAAAAAGATATTTGGCTAAAGGCAGGATGTAGATAGAGAGAAGAAGATGAAATTTGGGTTTACAAAGATGAAATACCAGTAATACCCGATAGCATGATTTCAGACATGGCTCGAACGTACCATGGTCAAGCCCATATTGGAAGAGATGCCATGATTCGTCTTTTCAGACAAACTTGGTATAATCCCAAGTTCAAGATGATTGCGGAAAGTCTGTGCCAGAGGTGTCAGCAATTTAATCCAAACAGAAGAACCGTTGTGAGTTTGGGAACCATAGGACGGGAGGGTGGTCCATTTACAAGGGTTCAAATGGATTTTGTGGAATTGCCCCTATGCAGCAGGCTTAGGTATGTTCTTGTGATAATCTGTTTGTTCTCCCGATGGGTGGAAGCATTCCCCACAAGGAGGAATGATGGAATAACGGTTGCCAAATTGCTTTTACGAGAAATAATACCGCGCTTTGGATTCCCAGTATCAATTGAATCAGACCGCGGATCACATTTTCAAAATTAATTGATGCAGATGATCTGTGAAGCTCTGGATATATTCCCCAAAAGCTGCATTGGGCTTACAGACCTGAGGCTTCAGGGGTGGTAGAGCTGGTAAATGGAACCATTAAAAACAGAATTGTAAAGATGTGTTTGGCAACAGGACTTAAGTGGCCAGATGCTTTGCCGCTTGTCCTGATGACATTGAGAAGCGTTCCTGACAAGAAAACTGGACTAAGTCCACATGAGATTTTGATGGGCAGGGTAATGAGACAAGCCTATGTACCTGTTAACAAATTACTGACGATAAATGATGATATCATATTGGACTACTGCAAAAATCTATCTGATGTGGCAACTTCTGTGCTTCACCAGGTGGGAACTGAGTCAAATTCTAAAGAGAAAAATCCAGCTCATGATCTAGTCCCTGGAGACTGGGTTCGAGTGAAGGTACATCGCAGAAGAAGTTGTTTGGTACCTCGGTGGCAGAAGCCACGTCAGGTAATCTTGGTCAGTACCACTGCAGTCAAGTGTGCTAGATTGAAGAGGTGGGTACATGCCAGCCACACCATCCGTGTGCCTGCACCTGAATACCCATACGACGGTAAAAGTACAACTGACTCTGATTCTGAAGCTGAATCAGAAGAGACTCCAGATACTGAAGATCGACAGGAACGTCGACATCTGGAAGTATCAGAAGCAGTTCTGCTTCTGAAGGTGAAGGTGAAAGGGAGATTGTGGAGATACCAGATTCCGAAGATCAATTTGAAGGTTGAGAATCAGTAAAAACAGACACTAGTAAAGACGCAAAAGTAAGTGAAGATAAGGTCATTGAAGAGGAGAAAGCTGAAGAGAAATCTGGAAACTCTGAAGGCAGGAACAGAAATCCTGAAACTGGGGAAGAGGAAGTGACTCATGAAAAGGATGAGATTCCAAGTACCAGTTATGAAGGTGTTCCTAACAGAGTAACAGAAAAGAAAGATGAATCTGATGAATATAAAGACATTGTAAAGATCATAAATCAATGACACAGTTGAAGATACTGAAAGTGAAACTGATGACAGTTCAGATGAAATTGCATTAAGAAAAAGTCCTAGGAAAAGAGCTTGGAGAGTGGAGCATAACACAATAGAGCCAAAGACTAAGAAAATCTGTAAAGTAGATAATTGGCCTAAAGAAACTGGTGGACTGAGATTCAAACTTGTGAACAAAGCAACAGAGCCAGAAGAGCAAGTGAATGAGATCACGAGCCAGAAATAAATACTGGGAAAGAAAATAGAAGTTGCTCAAAGGCCAAAAAGAATAAGACTACCAAATCAGAAGTACAAATCGCCTGAGTGAACTTATATAGTCTTACCACCCATTGCTGAAGTCAGTAGTAGTCAAGAAAATGTGTACTGCCCAAAAGCAATTGGGAAAAGTGAGTAAAAGAAGTCAACTTAAAGAAAAGAGATAGATGATTAAAGTACATGATATTAAGTAAAAGCCTAAAAGTCCTGTGAGACAGATATTGTAAACATAGAAGGGTTCGGAGCTGACATAAGGTCGAAGAAATCTTGTTAGTGAAATTAATTACGTCATATATTAGAATAGAATTGACAGAAAGTCAAAGAAATTTTGTTAGTGAACTGTTTAGTGTGTAATTCATAGGTGACACTAGGTCGAAGAAACTGTGTTAGAGAAAAATGACTACCAGTAATCATAAAACAAAATGTTCTATTTTTAAAAAATGGTGTAGATGTTGTTCCATTTGTATGGGATTATTGATAATATTATGGATAATTTTAGCTATTGTTATTCCTTTTCAGGGTAATTTAACAAAATTGAAATCAAATGTGAGTTTGAATAAGCCAAGTGAGAAAGTAGAAGCTCATGAGACTCATATGTATAGATCAGAGATGCATCAGGATAGGCCAATTAGTGATTTTACAAAGAATACTTTTTCAAAATTATTACTTGAGTATATCAAAACCATGAATGTTGATGATTACGATGTGTGTGTAAAATTGCCCGCATCAGTGTCAGAAGGTGTGACGTATCATCACCTTCCTCTTACATATGGAGTAACCTGTAGTGTGATTGCAAGTTTGTTTTATAAGGATGGGAAATTGGAATACCATTATTCCAATGTAGATGAAATTTATGCTAATTTAAGAATTGATAATTCATTGAACAAAAAGAGACCTGGAAAGGTTATGGGAGAGTATTTCTTAGAAATGGAGGAATTGACTCACGAGTATGCTTTTAACCATAATTTGTCATGTAAATTGAGAATTGAGGAAAAGACTTTTCTAGATATGGTTGAAGAGAGAAGAATTGCTTATAAAAGTAGTGAGAAAGTAAAACATAAAAAATCAAAGTATCGGACATTTAATGATGAAAATCAGGATGATAAGAATGTGAATGTAGCTATAAACATAGATACACCAATGTTAGGGAAATTTTGTATAAGAAGAGACAATACTGCTTTCCCAGCTGTTTATTTTAGTTGTGGGAATAGAAATTATTATAAGTTACCTGACCATTGGTATGGAACTTGTTATGTGGGATTGGTCTTTCCTAAAATTTTCCATGTAGATAGAGGTACTAATGGTAAACATGAGATAGGCAAAGTTCTTAGTAGAAACAGAAGAGAGACTGTATTAGAAATAATAGATGATGTTTTTGGAGCGCTGATATCAGCAGTGGGAATTTCATTTAATGCAAATAGAATCCGAAAATTGTCTACGATAGTTGATCGATTGTCAACAGATACCGCAGGAGTTTTCCTGATGGTTGAAACTGAAATGGTTGCCATGAGAGCAATGGAAATGCAAAATCGACTTGCCCTTGATATAATTTTAGCAAAAGAGGGAGGAGTCTGTGGAATATTGAAAGTGCAACATTCAAATAAAAGCCAACATTTAGAAAGGTATATTACAAATATTACAGATTTACATAAAGAAATTGAACCACTGGAGGTTGAAGGTGTTCTGGAGAAATTAGGTAGAGGTCTTACAGCAGTTAAGCATTGGTTTCAAGAGATGGGTAGTTCAATTGTAGGTAAAATATTAATTCCAATAACAATTATAGTAATAGGGATTTTTCTGATAAGACTATGTTGTATATGCAAAAGTAGAAGAGATTTTAGAAAAACAATAAAGAAGACAATTCAAGAAAGAAAAGCAAGGGAAAGAGAAAAGAATGAAATAGAGATGGAAGAAATTAGAGAATAGATTTTTAAACAAACAAAGGGGAAGGATACTAGAGTATAGATTGTACTAATATGAAGAATTCGAAACATGTTCTGCTAAATTTTCCAAAATTTTGAGACATGTTTGGTGGTAGGATCACCAGATGAGGGAATTGATGGAGCGAGGTTGTGAAATCACAATTTTGTACGCCCCTCTCAAAATCAATGTTCCATAACGTTATTATTTTACTAATGGTGTGATGTGGTGAAATAATCAACCATAGCATAAATATGCATACATGAACATGTGGGAACACTAATTTTGCTTGCATGATGCAATACAACTTACTAATATATGTTGGTATTGTGATGTGAACTAATGCACAGCTTAATTATAAACAAACGCAATTTAAATGTGCTTATTGTACACGTTTTTGTGCCAGAAAGTCATTGGATATGTAAGTATAAAGCGCATTTATGTGGCTTGTTTGCTAGGTAACAACTACTAGGGAAGCATTAGTATGGTGGGAGGTAAACAGAAGGGTTTCACTACTATAATTAACATGAATTTGTGTTTGTTTCTATGACAGTTCCAAAATGTGGCCTGTGAGGCCTAGAACAAAAATGGCCACTCTGATTCACTGCGAGCGAGTATTGGTCTGCGCATGTGCATCCAAAGCCTGCAGGCGCGAGTGAGCTGACTGTGCTTGGATGGGAGGTTCAAGGATGCTTTGCCCCGGAACCTAGGATGGGTGCCAAGCATGGGCGATGTAATACTCGTAGCATGAGAACTTTTCCCTATGTTTCAAGTGAAGGAAGTGCCTAGGCCACAAACTGTCTTAAACAAAGACCTATTATTTTTCTGCTGATTCATTGTGAAAAACATGCTGTAATGATGAGGAAGCGCTCATCTACACCAAATTTGTCCAATCAGAACTCGAATTGGTGATGTTAGTTACCTTTTAGATACATTAAGCTAGGAAATTAGTGTATTAAAACCCCTGATTTTGCTTAGAAGGTGTGGCTCTTTCGATTTCCTCTGGAAATGCTGCCGGACTGAAGACCGATTCTTGGATGTAAGAACTTCTTATTTTTATTTGGTTTTTTTTGCAGGACTGATAGGATAAGATGAGGGTGTTAGCTAGGGATGAGAAGAGAGAGTGAATTTGGAACTATCTGTTCTTTGCTAAACTTCTTATTGAACTTTTAAATAAATGACTATTTCCGAGCTTTAAAATAAATGATCATTTTGAAAATAAAGTTAAAAGATTCTTTTTGAATAAAGAAATAAATAAATGCCTAAATGTCGGACATACTAAAAGTTTGCTTTGAATAAAAGTTAGATAAATGGAGAAGTAAAAGCTGGTATTTGGTTTTTCCTACGCCTAATTTTCGTTCTAGCAGATCCATTGCCCTTATGGTGGTGTGTCTGAAAAAAATGGTGTTTAAATGAAACCATGTTAAATTACTTTATATTGCAGGTGTAAATAAAAATTAGTTAACTAGGGTTAGACACTCCGCCAATGTTATAGTGGGACTCCCGGTTCGTTGGCCAGATCTGTGAAGCCGAATTAAATGAACAGAGTAAGTGTGCAGTGTAATGGGCCCCACTGTTTTGAATAAATGTGTGTTCTGAGGATTCGGGGAAATGGCCATGTTGATTTAAAATATAATTTGGAGTACCGCTGAAGCACCATGACTGCTTGAAGAGTCTGATAATTACATCTCTTTCAATATGAGAAATTCCATGGTATACCCTGGTCATATGGGAAAGTAAAGAATCTGTCAAAGCTGGTCTTTCATCAATATAGTCCCACAATTCGTCCTCTACCCTCTTTCTACAGTCTGAATTACGCCAAATTTCCTTTTTCTCATCACTTGCCTCTTCTTGCATCTGCCTAACTTCATCCCAAGTTTCAAATATAGTTGTAAACATAAGATGGCATTCCGTATTTCCTCTTTCAATTGACCTGTTTAAAGCCATCAAATTTCGTGCACCAAAAAGTGCTATTTGGTGCTATTTGGTCAGCGCATCTGTTGCCCTTAGTCACATATTCTTCTCCTGATTTATGTGCGGCAGATTTGAACACTCCGATTATTTTGGGCAATTGCAAAGCATCCAATAATTCTTTGACAATGTTGCGGTTTCTAATAAGGGAACCTGAAGAAGTCATAGCTGGCCAAAATCATGAACGATTCTGAATTCGTATTGGCTATCTGTGAATATTGTTACTTTCTGGCTTTTGGCAATTTTGCACGCTTTAAGCAGAGTTATCAATTCAGCTATTTGGCAGAGTTTACTCTTCCTATGGTGCAAACAGCATAGGCAGTGCATAATTCACCTTTTTTCATTTCTCAAGCATGATCCATCAACAAACATCTCACAATCTGATTCTTCCCACGGACTGTCCCCTAAGTCTGGCCTAGGTTTGCTGCATAATTCTGTCACATCCAGACAATCATGATCCGCTTCTTTTCTCACTTCCTCACAATGAGAATTCAGCAAGAGAGTTGCCGGTTTCACAGTAGTGCACATTTTCAGCACCCAGAATCACTCTCTCATACTTAGTCAGCTGACTAGAAGTTAGGTACTGTATCCTGGTACGAGTTAAAGGAATCTCAACAGAATGTGGCACATACACCTTGACTGGATACCCCATCACAATCGGTTTACTTTGTGCCAGACTCATGCAAGTGGCGGCTACTGCTTTCAAACAGCTTGGTAACACTGCAACCACTGAATCCAAAGTAGCAGAAAAATATGCCACTGGACTTCGTGCCATTCCATGTTTCTGAGTTAGGACTTGAAAGTGCACATCCATCTCTCTAACAGCAATCCATTGCAAATTCTTTTGTATAATCTGGCATTTCCAATGCAGGTGCTTGACAAAGACTGCTTCTCAATTAAATAAAAGCATCTATACTTTCATCATCCAGAACAATCGAATCGTACACATCTTTTCGTGTCAACATCGGTAGAGGTTTTGCAATCAGTGAGAAACCACTGATCCACTGTCGACAATATCCAACCATTCCCAAAAACATTCGTACTTCTTTTTGAGTTTTGGTTGGACTCATCTGTTTGATCACATTGATTTTTTCTGGGCTCACTTTTCTAACTCCCTTTTCTATTTTGTGACCTAGATAATGTACTTCCTGTTTACAAAATTGTAATTTTGCTGGGGACACTTTGTGCCCTCCTTCTGCCAAGTGGTCCGATAGGGTGTGCCTGTTACACATGTCTCTTGAGTCTTTAATGCCACCAATAGGTCATCAATGTATTGAACCAAAACCAAATTACCTGCATAACTAAAGTCTCCAGACATTTTTTGAAGATCTGGTTAAAGATTGAGGGACTCTCGTGTACCCTTGAGGAACTCGGCACCACGCCAAAACACTGTCTCCGAACCGAAAAGCAAATAAATACTGGCTTTTTGGATGCAAAGGAAATGAAAAGAATGCTTGGCACAAATCAATCACTGTGTACCATTCAGCATCACAGGTAATTTGATAAAAGATCACTGCTAGATTGGCACTACTGGACAACAGAGTACTATGATTTTATTAATTTTTCTTAAATCCTGCACTATTCTATATTTTCCGTTGGGCTTTTAAATTCCTATAATTGGCGAATACAAGGACTGCTCAGAATTCCTTTTAGAATTCCCTGTTCAATCATTTTGTCGATCACAGAAGCAACTCCTGCAATTACTTCTGGACTCATTTTGTACTGAGGCGTGTTTGGATATAAAGCACCCTCTTTTACTGTTACCTGAATCAGATCTACATTTGTCATTTGGCCAATTTCTTTTCCTATGAAATCCCACACATCCTATCTTACTGCACCTTTTAATTCAACCAGCAAATTATCTTCTATGAGAAGTGAAAACAACTCACCCATTTCTGTCCCTTGCTTTGCTAGCATCATTTTAAATTCAACATCCTCATCAGGTGTCTGAAATGCAAAACCATCAGGTGTACAATAGATGGTGTAGTTCATCTTGCATCACAAATCCCTGCCTAAGAGACTCACTGGACTCGAGTCACATACCCCAAACCGATGCATGTCTTTGAAGTTTCCAATATGAACTTCTATTGGATTTGTGACTGGGGTTCTAATATGCTTATTTGAGACTCCTACAACTTGGATACTTTTTCCCGAGTGGGGTAGGTTCGGAATTTCTGCTGCTCTCACAGTAGAACTGGTAGCACCAGTATCCACTAGGAATGTAATATCATTAGCTTACACTTACCCCTCAACAAATGGACCTGACTGATCTACCGCTAAGGATGCGCCAAGTACGCACTCTTCCTCCCCCCTCAGGCACCGTCATTGAGATGAGTTAAAATCATTCTCATTGCATTGCACCACTACTGTGGAACCACGTGTATAGTTTGACTCTTACCAATCTGGTCTTCTCTCACCTCTGTGATATCCAGTATTTGCACCGTGCCTCTGCACTTGAGCATTCACATTATTTGGCATGGGAGCTTGTGGCACCTGTAACTGTGGTGTAACTATCTGCTGCTCTTGCTGTTGGTTTACACCCACCTCATTCTGCATCTGTGAAATAAAATTTTGATTTGCCCCGTTACTCTTTTTAGCAGATCTACACTTGTTCTTCCAATGTCCATGCTTTCCGCACACATGACAAGGAAACTGCTTCCTAGCTTCTTCTCTACTAATTTTTCCTCTACCTCGACCGGGTACCTGACCACTCTGATTCTGACCATTCATCTGGTCACCTGTTTGAATATTACTGTTTTCTTGGTGCTCTGTTACCTTCACTTGTGCCCACATCATTTTCTCTTTCAACTTTTTATGCTTAGTATCAATTTCATCACTACAATACTTTGCATACCTTACGATTTCGTCCACTGTTTTGCTCTGCCAGCAGATAAAATGCTACTGTATCATATTGCTAATCTCTGGTCTCAATCCAAACACAAAACGGTACACAAAATGTTCCATATCTTTATCTCCAATATTCTCAAACCCACTGTACTGCTTGAATACCTGCAACAACCTTTCATAATAGGCATGCACTGATTATTTTGGTGCATGCACTGATTATTTTGGTTCTTGGGTCATCCTATCAATTTTAACCCAATCTGTTACTTTCAGAGAAATTTTCCCTTTTAAATAAGTGATTACCTGATTATACTTTTTCATAACCTCCTCTGATGGTGCACCTGTTTTAGGGTCTCTAGGATATTCATCTTTTGGCCAATCAACAGTAATATTACACTCTGTCTATAAATCGGCTGGAACGAAAATCTCAAACAATCCATCTAGATCCTTTAGCAACACCTTTGAAACCTTCACAAAGCTTTCTACTTTTTGTACCATTCAACGTGTTTTCCTCTTATTCTAGGAAAATCATTTGTAAAAGACAATATATCCTGTCTAGTCCACGGTTCATGAACATATCCACAACCTGGAAATTCTCTCATCGGACACACCCTTTCTACTTGCTCTGTTTTAACAGAAACATAGATGCTCCTTTACTAGTTGCATCTTCCTTCTTTCTCGTTCACCTATTTTTCCATAGATCTACATCTTCCCATTTCTTCAAAATATTCATCAATTAATTTATTTGCAATCTTTTTCCAGATGCATTCAAACTTTCTAGATCCTTGTCAGTGAAAGCCAATCTACATGATTTTTGCAATACTTCTGACTTCTCTATGTCTACTCCATACTCACTAGCAGCTTCTGATATTTTTAATGTGAAGATTATTCGCTCTCCAAGTAATGCTTTTACATGAAAATAACAGCTCTTTGTCCAGGTAAATCCCTAATCTGTCTGGACTTATTGTACCAATATTCATTTCTTCCAAATCCCCTTTCAACTGACTCACATTTATACTCTGTGGTTGTGGTTTCAGATTTGTCATTTCCTTTATCCAATTATTTTATTCTTCCGGTGACTGACCTGCTGAACTCCCAGTTACTGGAATGACATTTGGCCATATCTTTCTTGGATCTAATTGCATGCTTCTTCTAGGGGTCTCAGTTATCAACTCATAAACTGAAGATCTAACAATGTATTATCCGCATTTGACTGTCCATCCTCATTCGCTCCACTCCTGATACTACTTCCTGGAACAGCCAATGCATGCACATAGGATACATTCTGTTTTTCTCCGTACAACAGAAGTACAGGACCAATTGTTACCGGTACCGTCAATGCTTCTGCACTCAGACTGAACTGATTCAATTTCTGAACCTGTTCCAACCTGGCCTTATTCAACAGATTCCCTTCATTTCCCGCACTACTTTCACTATATCTGGGACTTGTGGAGTTAATGGGTTTCCCATTTGTGATGCACTTGTAGTCACCGCCCCTAAATTCTCTTCATAAGGCGGAGGTCTTTTGTTCATAATGACTTTTCACAATTCATGATCAGCAGAATCGTTCATATCACCCCATACACTCAGAGTCCCTTTATTTTTCTTTTTCTCTTTACATTTGCCTCCAGTCTGTTCATCAATGGTTAAAACTGGATACAACCCTTCCGTTACCACAGCTCACCTCCATCTTTTTAGCTTTTCTTCCCTACTATCAAAAGGATATCTAAACATCATACTCCTATAACCTCTGTTACCAATTCCGTACTTTTCTCTCTCAAATGCCTCAACTTCCCATTCTTACAAAGCTTCGTACTGTGTCAATCTAGGATTCAGTTCTAATGAATTCATTCAGTTTCTCAAATTCTGCAATATTCTTACCTTAAACGTACCATGTCGCGGAAAAGCTATAACACCATCATCCTTTGTATACTCCATCCAATTCTCTAACAACATACATGTATGATATCCTCTCTCCAGCATCATATAGGAAGCAGGCGTTTTCTGAGGTGGAATCGGAATTCCCTCTCTAGTCACAATTGGTTTGTCCTTTTTAAAGAAATTCTTTAATTTCTGCATCAACTTCATTTTCTGACTCTTTCCGCTAATGGGTCTCAGCATAAATAAACAAAACAATATTTCCGTTATTCTATTTATTCTATAGGTCAACTCTCATCCTATACCAGCGCCTCTCACACCAACCGTCCAATCATTGCTCTCTACGTATTTATCTCGCCCAATGCTAGCACGGTTCACACCAAACAACCAATCAGAGCTCAGTACACGTCTGCTGACTGACCGATGCCAGCGCAGCCTTTTCTGACGTCAGTATTACTCCTTCTACTGACCCTCCCATCACAAAATATGATGGCAATTTTTTTTTCAGTGTTTTCTTAATAAAATTTTGGTTAGTAACGATGCAAAACAATGCTACCTTGTCTGCTCCACTAAATAAACAGATCGTTTTCACCTTTTCAAAGAGTATTTTCTGACACTGCAAGCAATAATAATTACCAGCGTTTTCTCACTTCTCTAACAAGCTTCGGGATGACCTGTTACACGTCTACGGATAAGGTCAAAATTTCACAAGAGGACTTTTTGGTGTGGAATTAGGTCTTGTTATACTCCTGGGGATAAGGCTAGAGTTTCGGAAGTGGACCCTTCGCTACTTCAAACACTCTACTTACATAGGAAAATTCCCTAATATACCACCTACAGCCCTCTGTAGCTTTTAAGTATTATTACAACAGACAAAGTACTTCTGCAGTGTGATTTCATTACCACATTCTTCTTCTGCCTACTTCAGGCTAAATTCCATTCCCGGGATTCCTCAGGTATTTCCGTACCTGAAAACATAGAACATGACACTAACTTTTCAAATTAAGAAACTGATCCAGCGCAACACCAATAATTGATCAGGGATCAATACTCAATAATATCATGCTACAATTGCCCATACACATTCACCCAGAATCCCTGATGCGATGGGTTCAATTTATATGTTCCTTCAATTCTTTTCTTCTCTTAGGTTCAATGTGACATCTTTTGGCACATATCTAACCTTTACATTAACTTTCCTTCCACTGGGTCGATAGACCAATTAGTTAAATAGTTGATGGTAATGATAATACTCTCTAACATACTATTCAGTCTGCTAAATAATCACAGACTCTCGGTAAAGTTAATAAGGCTTTAACTTAATAAAGGTTGAAAATGCTCAATGCATGCCGTCACAAAATGCAAATAATGAATTCACAAAGGGAGAGAGAGAACATCAATAATTCAAATGAATACAAACTCATCGTACAGTCAATGACATTATTCTTGATGGAGTGGATAGATTAAGAGACAAAAGTTTCAGCAAAATTCAAATGCGAAACAAAATACACCTAACAGAGGGGACAGATGAAGAGACAAAAGTTTCATCTGAAATAATATGTATCAATGTATCATTGATGGGGTGGATAGGTGAAGAGACAAATTCAGAGACAAAATACATTTATAAGTTAATTTTAATAAAGACTCAGACTAAATACAAACCTAACAGTCTGTGGAAAACCACCCCTTCGGCCTAGGTGATGGTGGGGATCCCCCAAAATAGAATGAGGGAACAAGATTAAAAGGACATGAAACAAGACAGATCAGGAACAGCTAGGCCTCTTTGCAAACCGACAGACAGCGTTGCATCTCCCCTCTTTATCTCCTGCCAGCCTAAGCATAAACCACACCCCTAAAGACACCCCAATTATACCCTAAAACTTACATGTCTGTCCCACATTTGTTGCAAACTCTCATGTAACTCGCAAGTGGATTGGTGGGCTTGGGGTGTGGCATTATCACACCACTGTGACTTCCCCTATGATTCCGTTAATTTATTGTTCTTCATCCATTCCCAGGGTTTGTTTCTTAACTTATTCTCACGATTTCTAGACATGTTACATTTAAACCATCTTTATTCATAAAATGTAACTTCACCTGCAGAATAATTCTCCGGTCCCACGACTGGTCACGGCCCTTGGCAGTCAGTCGTCATATTGTCCTTCAACGCGTAAATTATTTCTGTGGTGCACATGACATCTGCCTTGCCTCTGACAGATCTGCTTTACTCCTCAGATCACCCCTCCCGCTTTAGACAACTTAATAAAGATGGTGCCTTTTACAGCACACTAAAGCAAACAAAATATGAACATTTCTTAATTATATGATATTGAAACCTTCACTGTTTACCACCCACCTTGCACTATTCCATGTTAGCATATTACCTAGCATAGCTTGAGGCAAAAGCGGCAATAATTGTGATTTCAAAGCAGATTGCAACATGCAAATTATTGATGCACATGCGGCCTAGTCGTGCAACGTTTCTCGTTTTTTTCAAAGCACTATTGATATTACAATTTTAACTCTTTCCTATATTATTTCGTGTTATTTCATGCATGCGCAAAGCAAGTTCCTTTGTGTTTATGTAAGGTGTACGTAGTTTTCCACTACTACTTATTATTAGTACGTATTATGGGGTATTCATCCGAGCAAGTTTCTTTTTGCGAACCCCTGCTCCATCAACTAGAATAGAAATTAAAGAGTGTGAACGTAAATCTTGCCTGAACTCCGCCTCCTGAGCCTTTGATTTCTTTACACGCACCCTTTCAGCTTTATCAGAAGTGCTGAGGGGGAGCAGAGCAGCTTACTGATCCCACTGCACCCACAGAAAAGCTGGGTAAGGAAAGGGTGTGCAGCGTTCTCAGAAGTTCCAAGCCAATATAAATACACAGATCTTCTCATTTCCACTGGAAAGTGCTGTTACCTGAAGATCACTTTGCACTATTGTGATATAAATAATTAATAAACCCCTGAATAGGGTTTTAAGCAGTGCCATGAGAAGGTGTATCAGTGTGTTGTGTTTCCACACATATTCACCAATTGAACTGAATTCACGTTGGAATGAAACTTTTAAATGAGGGGAAAGGAGTTTTGAGGTGGCCCTCTGCATTTATAGCCCTGAAGAAGCAATGCGACATTTGCTGTGAAACACACTGGCTGTTCTGTATTGATTGAAGATCATTATAGCCCTTGCATAAAGTGACCTATTATACCAGTTAGCACTATGTATTTTGTTTTGTGTGCTGACCAACGATCACTGTAGCTATCGGATATTATAAAAGTTGTAAAAGCTCATGAACAGTGACATGGTTTGAACTATATATAGAATACCGACACATTCATATATGTATTCTAAAAATTGTTTGTAATAATATGTGTTGGAAATAGCCATTTATGCAGGGTCAAATTCAACCGGTGTGCTTTCCTCCTCCACTTTTGACTGAATCTGTTTTTATTGACTTTAGGACTCTGGGCACTTTACCACTACTTACCAGTGCTAAAGTGCCTGTGCTATCTCCCTAAAATGTGGTAAGATTGAATGAAACCCAACTGACATATTTAATTTACTTATAAGTCCCTAGTAAAGTGCACTACATGTGCCCAGGGCCTGGAAATTAAATGCTACTAGTTGGCCTATAACACCTAACAAAAGGTTCAGGTGAAGAAGTCAAATAAAAAAATCAAACTTCAAATGTACAGTCAAAACTAGAAAGCAAAAGGAGAAAGAAGAAGCCTATATATACATGAACAAATGTCAAAAAAAATTATAATGTATTATATATATATTTTTTTAAAGTTCAAGAAAGAACAATTGCGCTCAAGAAAAAGTGTTGGCAAAACAAAGACAAACAATTCACATGCCAAACATGTGGCTAACAAACAAACATTACATGTGCAAAAGAACAACAAAGACAAGTAATGTGTCCTTCACAGATTATGGCCACACAAAAGCGTCAATGGCGTTTCAACCACTGGGTTACTATGCGGTCATCATCAGGACAGAAGATTACTTGAGCATTGCATTACTTTATGCAAGACTGGCCAATCGTAAATTGGATGGCTGTTGCAAAAATTTGAACTTCGAGAAGGCCAATTATTCAAAGACCCCAAGGAATATCCAAACTGAGTACATTCAGTAATTGGCATGTAAATTGCGCCCACGGGTATGCCCATTCAATCGGTAGTATAATCATTTGGTGTTATAATCATTTGTCCCTGGTTCAGGGTTGTTGGACAGCCCCTGTAGCTTGCTAATGACTAGTTGGCCAGCAGCACTGATTATGCCACCCACTTAAGTAGCCCTTTAAACATGTCTCCGGTCTGCTTTTGTAGAGCCTGTGTGTGCAGTTTTAAAGTGCCATGCTGACCTGGCAAATTAAACTTCTTGCCAGGCCAAACTTTCCTTTTTAATATATTTAAGTCACCCAAAGGGTTGGCCCTGGACAACTCAGAGGGCAGGGTGCAATGTATTTAAAAGGCTTGGCATGTACTTTTAAGTTTTACATGGCTTGGAAGCAAACAACTCTCAAATTAGTTTTTTCTCTACTACAAGGTCTTTCTCTTCCATAGGATAACATTGGAGTAACCTTATTATGTTTTGCAAGAGTCATTTTCAAATGGGAAGAGATGATCCCTTCAAGGTTGATTTCTCTGCAGTCACAATTTAAAATCTTACCTTATGTTGAAGTTGGATTTTAAACTGAAATTCTAATAATTCCACTTTTAGAAAGTTGCCATTTTCTTGCTTTATCCATTTGGTGCTTGCTGCCTGTCTCTGATCACGTCTGGGGTGATTGACAGCAGGGCTTTATGTATACTTCATACACAGCCACACAAAATGGGAGCTTAGGTGTAACTTGATGGGTCATCCTGGCAAAATGGAAGGGAGTAACTGGACCCAGCCTCACAATCACCTGAATAGGCTATGTCCTATCCCCACACAAAGGGCTGCATACCCCCCTTTAGGGAGTGTGGAGCCAGGGCAGGAAGAGCAAGACATCTGTGTGCTTCAAGGCATCTCTTTGAAGTTTCCCCACTTCAAAGTCATCACTGGGTATAAGAACTGGACTTCAAACAACACCACTTCAGTACACTTTGGGACCTGCTGCCCTCCTTCCTGAGTGAGAAGGACTGGATCTACATCACTTAAAACCAGAACTTCGAGTGACTCCAACGGCTATTTCACTGGCCTCCTGATCTGAAGTTTCAGGGACATATAATACTTCAAACTTACCTGCTTCTGTACCTGGACTCTACCATCTGTGAGTCTGCCCTGCCAAGTGGTGCCACCCCAGTCCTGGACCCTTGGAAGTGAGGCATAAGGTGCTTGCTTCTGCAAAGCCCACACATCCTCTCTCAAACCGTCACAACGGCGCTGGTGTATGGATCAGAATCGGTGCATTGCTCCTGCTGCATGACTAGAACTGGTGCATCATCTCTGCTGCGTGGATAGGCGCTAACACATTGGCTTCACGGCAGAAGCGGCGAGGTGAAGGAAAACGGAGTCGGAGGAGAGCAGCGGAAACAGAGCCAGCAGAGTACACTATACACTGTGACCATACCCGGTGGGCTAAGAGAGGGAGAAGACCCCAAAGCCACAGCCCTGGAAACAGGCCATTGTAGAAGGTGAGTACCCCTCAGGGGATAGTTCTGGTGGGGGTGGTGGGAGGGTACAGGGAGATAGGGCACTTGGGGGAAGAGTAACAAAAACCTGCATCCCACACACAAAACAACCCTTTTTTCCACATATACAGTGGTGACGGTAGCACAAAGTAAACTGAGACTTTAAGAACTTTTTATTGACCCTGACCTGTTCTTTCTTTTCCCCTCCCTCATTTTCTTTGCCTGCCACATGCAAGAGAAAGACACAGAAGATCCCTGACCCGAAGCACCACGACCAGGACTTAAGTGGGAGAGAAAATCAACTCCTACATTTTATGTTGTTTTGTATTATTATTTTTTGGGGACAATATATTGGCGGAAAAAGTACTTCACACTACTTGTGAAGCAAGAAATAAATCACTCATTACAAACCATGGTATTCTGTAGTCCCTTAATCTCACCCCAGAAACCCTCTAGGCTACAGAGGGGTGTCAGAAGTGGGATTTTCTTCCCCCCAGAGTGTGTCGACTCATGACACAGCCCGTGCCTGTACCCATGGAGAGCATCATAAACCAATTAGCGGAAGGACAACAGCACCTACAATTGGTGCTCGAACAGCAGGTTCAAACCGCCCGGAAAGATAGGGAAGCACTACAAGACGCCCTAAGGAATAAAACCGCCTTAATAGCCACTAACTAGCAATTCCAAGATACGGCTATACTCAGGCTTACTGATGCTAAATACTGATAAATCACACATTATGTCAGTGGGCGGGAGAAAGAACAAAAACTTGAAGTCCTTTTTTTGTGCCAACACACTAATTACCAGTGTCAAAACTTTTACATATCTAGTGGTGGTATATGATGAAAATGGCACCTGGGTACCTCAAATATCGGTAAAAGTTAATGCCATGAAAAGGTCAGCGGCTGCTACCGCCAGCTTTTCAAAACGACTGGGCGGCAAACCTACAGAAGCAATGCTAGCAATTTATAGAGCCAAATCAATTGCTATAGCAAGGTATGGGGCTTCTATATGGGGCTACACCAATAACGCTGCAGCAATTCAGGTTGAGGAAAATAAGATCCTCCGCATGCTCTTAGGTCTACCACAATCCACGGCTACCTTTTCTGTCCATACGGAACTAGGCCAGGGGTACATAAGTGACATTATAAAACAGTTACCAATCTTGATGTGGCTTAGAACCTGGCTGAACCCCAACTTAACCCTGAATCATACCATCTTAAGGTTTTGCCTACGGTTGGACAACATGAAAAATATCCCGTGGTTAGCATATATCAAAAATACCCTTAGCTCCTTGGGCCGCCCTGATTTATTTTGTAAACCTCAATGTATTGTTAGAGCTGACCTGGAATGGTTTAAAACTACTTTTACCAAATACAGAGAATTAGAGCGGGAGAGTGGTGAGCTCGAGAAACCAACAGTGAGGGAGCACTATATTTCTAAGACGACCTTAGCTATCGAACCATATTTAACGGTTGTGTCAATCCCGTTACACCGCTGGTTACTAACTAAACTAAGATTTAATCAGATTCATCTTTTGTTAAATGATTCTAAGGTGTGGGCTAAGCCCGAGGATTTGCCCGTCTGTAATTGTGATAGTTATTCCTTGCAGGATACTTTACATTTTATGTTTTTTTGTAGTTTCTATGCCTTGCCTAGGAAAAAATATATTATCCCGCTGCTTAAAAACAAAGGGTTTGTCCAAGCCAAACCAGCTCTCCTTTACCTAAAACAGCTAGACTCCCCACTAATAATGTTTAGTGTTGCTAACTTTTTGGTATCTGCTTTTCGCCTTAAAAAACGCAACAGGAATAGACAACATAATACCATTGGCGATATTTTATAAAATCACTGATAATCTACCCTTATTTTTTAAAATTTGTAAATATTTTAACTGTTCAATTTTAACAATGTGATCAATTTCATGTAATTGTATTCCCCTGACTATGTATCTGTGTTTATGTGCTTTTTATGAATTATCATTATTCGAAATAAAGTTGTATTGAACTGATGCTATTGTAAGCTCCAGAGTAAACCTCAACGTCCCTGGGTCTGTTTTACAGAAATTTCAGGAGGGGGACGACCCTTATTACTTCTTTATAATTTCGAGGGTTGCAACCACTGCTGCATGGCCCTGGGAAAGGTGGAGCCAATACATTGCCCCTCTCCTGTCGGGTAAACTACAAGCAGCCTATCAGTCCGCCAACCCTGTCGGCACAACCACATACGAGGAAGTGAAAAAAGCCATACTAGAACTATTAGCATGCGACCAGGAATTCTATAGAACTAAGTTCAGAAAAGAAAGATGGACCTCTGGGGATAACCCGCGTGCCCTGTACTACAGGCTCAAGGATTTAGGAAACAGATGGCTAACTCCCCACCTGTCCAGTGTGGAAGACGTTACAGAAAAAGTTATTCTGGAACAGTTCTTGGATGACCTACCAGCGGCTACCCGTTCATGGGTCAAACAGCATTCCGACCTGACTTCTGCAACAGCTATGCAATTAGCATGTGCTTTCCACCGATCGCCAGGATTTAAGGCTGGTGTAGCACAAACCCCCGTTGTGACCCCAAGAAATGCACCCAAACTTGAAATCAAACCCCAGACAACACCCCAGAGTATTCCCCAAACCTTTATACCCCAACCCTAGTCCAGGTGGACCAGGACCACAATGTTATCACTGTAGTGAGGGGGGGCATAGCCCGGCATTGTCCTCACCGAATTTCTCCAGCAGAACCAATGAAGGTCGGATATTCAAAGGGAAGAGTCTTTGTAACTGGAAAAGGCCCACAACAATATAAGAAAACCATTCTCCTAAATGGGCAGAAACAACAGGCTCTCCTTGATACTGGGTGTCATGTTAATGTAGTAGACAAATCCCTGATACCTCAACCACAAATAAAAGAAAACAAAGACGTATACATCACCTGTGTACACAGAGACACTAAGACCTACCCCGTAGCAGAGGTCCTGTTAGACGTCTCTAATGACCCACAGGTACGGAAGGTGGGGATCATACCTGCACTGCCTGAGGCGGTCATCATAGGCACCGACCACCCCAGATTCAACCACTATCTGGACGAGACAAAGAGGGCGAATTTGACCTGGTTGCATGAGGCCCTTTTTTATGACAGCAACGTAGAGGGCATGGTAGGAAAGAACAGGAAGAGCAAGAACGAAAGATGGAGAGATAAAAAGCAATACCTACAAACATCCCATCATGCTATTCCTCTCTCCATTACAAACCCAGTCGAAACAGCCCCGTTTAGCTTCCGTTCAGCTCAGAGGGAAGCCAAGACCTTAATCCATGCTGGGAACGAGTACAGGAATTAGGACGACACCAGGTAGGCACTTATTTCTTTGTAAAAAGGGATTTGTTGTATAGGTCTTTAAAAGGGAGAAACACTCTAACACCCAAGTGCTGGTACCCCTTCCTTTGTGGGAACACATATTACACCGAGCACACAATCAAACAGGGGGGGACACTATGAGAAAGAGAACACACTACTATATCTCCTGAATAGGTTCTACTGGCCAGGGGTACATAGGGATGTGGCAAGACACTGTGCAGCTTGTGTAAGATGTCAGTATATGAACCCAGAAGGGATAAAGAAGGCCCCCTTGTTTCCCTTGCCTATCATCAATGTCCTGTTCAAATGGGTCGGCATGGATCTGGTGGGTCCACTACCACCCTCAGCCAGAGGCCATCAATATTTTCTGGTCATTGTAGACTATGCAAGCAGATATCCTGAGGCTGTTCCCTTATCTACAATGACCTCCCCTGCCATAGCTAGGGCCATGGTAACCTTGTTCTCCCGGGTAAGGTTTCCATCAGAAATACTGACAGACCAAGGAACCCCTTTCATGTCTTGAGTGATGGCCCAAGTGTGTGAAATATTAGGTATTCGTCAACTCCGTACATTAGTCTACCATCCCCAAACTGATGGCCTTGTGGAGCACTACAATAAAACTATCAAACATATGTTATCCAGTATTAGGGTATCTTTCATAGATTCATATGCCTGAATCATTCCCCGTCGTCGAGGCGGGAGTCCCACGGTAAATTATATACAATAGCAGTGCCTAAAAATTTCTTGTAGTAGGCTGGAAAAGCCCAAAGGCCTAACTAGGCCTCAAAACTTAGCAGCCTATCTACATCATTATGTAAAAAGACCTGAAATAGTAGCCTTAGCCAATCAGCTGTCCTCACCCTCTAGAACCTTCCCAGCTCAGGCAGTTCTCCTCAGATTTTCACCGCACTTCGTGTGTAAGGGAGTCTCCCTGAGTGCCTACTCAGTTTTTTGATCTTTATTCCTTAAAATGTCTGAAAAGAAGGCTCTTTTCAAAGCTTGTGGGACCTGCTACAAGAAGAGAGTCCATGTAGATGACCAGCACTCTGACTGTATTTATTGCCTACACCCTTCACATATTGTGAAGGACTGTAGAATTTGCTGTACCTTCCCTCAGAAAACTATCAGGGATAGGGAGGCAAGGGTTCTTTTGTGGTTGAAGTCTTCTTCCACTGATGATGCGGACGAAGCCTCTACCTCCAGCAAGAGAGCTAGATCCAAAGAAAGTGCTTCTCCTGAGAGAAAGAAAAAACTTAAAGCCTCTCAGAAAGCTTCAGAACCCTCAAAGAGTGCATCAGCTTCTTCAACTGTGAGTACAACCCAGGCTAAGACTGTTTCTCTGGTGTCTGTACCTACTACTACTTTGACTTCTGCATCCTCATCTACTTCTACGGTTATCACTTCAGCTATTACCTCACCGTTGATGTCTATTAAACCATTGCTGACTAAAACCAAGTTGCCATCGTCGACGTCTCCGTCGACGACGGCTCCGTCGACTAAATCTTCTGCTCCATCGACGACAACGAAGCCGACATCATCGTCGACGAAGACATCGTCGACAAAGGACTCGTCGTCGAAGTCACCATCGACGGCCTCGTCGACTAAAGACTCGTCGACGAAGACATCATCGACGGCCTCGTCGACAAAGAACTCGTCGACGAAGACACCATCGACGGACCCGTCGACGAAGGGCTCATCGACGAAGACACCATCGACGGTCCCGACGACGAGGGACTCGTCGACGAAGACACCATCGACGGTCCCGACGACGAGGGACTCGTCGATGAAGATGCTATCGACGGTCCCGACGACGAAAGGTTCGTCGACGAAGACACCATTGACGACCCCGTCGACGGCAAGATCTTTGTCATTGACGGAGAACCCTGTAACATCTGCTCATCTGTTGCACGGTTCACCTCCAGCAAAGATACAATACACTCATTTTCAGATGAAAACGTATCAAAGGCAGGATTATTCACACATTTCTCCACTCTTGCCATCGCACATTTTGGAGACATACATGGAGGAGGAGTCAGATGAAGGGGAAGAGGATGACGGTCCTTTTGGGATTGCCCGTCACCCTTCTCAATTAAATATTAAATATCATGAGGATGATGAGGAGGAAGTCCATGATCATTATACACATGACGTTTATTCCACGCCATATCAGTCACCTCATACTAGACCTTTTCGGTCTGAGGACACTACACATTTACCAACTTCCTTAATACAGGATTTGCAGGCTATGTTGGCGGATTATCGCCAGAGATTTCCATCAAATCAGGTTGCACCCGCTGGGTTGCCTGTTCCAGTTGACGTGCCAAGACCTCCGTCACCAAGGACTTCACTATCGCCAAAGCAAAATACTGGTCCAGTTCCTCAAAATGATACGTACACTTCTTCCAATGATGATGAAGAAAGCAGGGAAGAGGGAGAGTTGCCGGATAAAACACCTGTGGATCCTTGGGGGGATTATGTCATTCCTATGCCTTCTCCACCTGCGCCCGTCCTTCAGATTCTCCACCTGAAGATATTGGTGGTTTCCACAACATTATGCAGAGAGCTGCTAATAGATTTGAATTGGCTGTCACAGTTGAACAGTCGGACTGCTTTTTACATGACTTTAAAGAGAGATATCGCAGAGTGACCAGGGCTATTCTCATTATTGATTATATATGGAAGGAAGGCCTCAACATAATGAAAACACCCGCTTCCATTCCTCCAGTCCTTCCAAGGATAGAGAAAAAGTATCGAGCACCATCAGATACTCCAGCTTATTTAATAGGTCACCCTCGACCCGATTCTGTCATATCTCAGGCTAGGCAGCAAAAATCCAAAAATCCTTCTGCTCCCATTTCAACACCACCTGACAAGGAGGGCAGAAGACTTGATGCAATTGGAAAGAAGTTTTCAGCAAATGCAGCAGCCTCCATTAAAGCTGCTAATTCATTAGCTATCCTGGCTCGTTATGATAGACAAATGTGGTCCGAGCTCACGGAATATCTTGAGTTGATCCCTGAGGATCATCAGATGGAGGTGCGCAGAATTGTACAAGAGGGTGAAAGGGCGGCCTCAGAAATCATTGATTGCGCCCTGGACATTTCAAACACCAATTTCAGACAATTAGCTGGAGCAGCTGTGCTTCGGCGTCAAAGTTGGCTCAGGGCTACCACCTTCAGGCCTGAGGTCCAAACCAAAATCTTGGACATGGCATTCGATGGCGATTCACTGTTTGGGAAGCACATTGATGACGCTTTGCTGGCTATTAAAACTGATACTGATACAGCTAAATCTCTTGGTACCCTGCAATACAAGAGGGGATCCTTTAGAGGAGCAAGAGGCCGTGGTTACTCCTCCAGAGGCAATTATTCCAACCAACAAAATCGTCAGTATCAATCTACCTACAACAAGCCTTACTACCAATCTTCTTACAGGCAGCCTGCCTCTGGTTCTTTCTCTCGGCAAGGAGGGAAACAACGCTCAGGCAATCAAGTGCGAGATTCCAACAAACGCCAATGAGCTTTGCCGGATGTCAGCCACTCACCTTTCCGTTCCCGTGGGTGCCAAAATCTCTGACTTTTACCACCAATGGCGGAAGATAACTTCAGATCAGTGGGTCCTCTATCTGGTCAGCAAGGGACACACTCTGGAGTTTTTGCAGAAGCCTCCAACAACGCCGCCCAGGGGTCCCCCTCCCCCTCGTCTTCACTTACTCTTCAAAGAAGCCTTAAAGATGCAACACAAGAATGCGATAGAACGAGTCCCTCCTTCTCAGAATGGGAGGGGGTTTTATTCTCGCTTCTTCCTCGTGGAGAAAAATTCGGAAGAGTGGCGTCCAATATTGGATTTGCGCAAACTCAACAAATATCTAAAGAAACAGAGTTTCCACATGGTAACGTTGAAGGACATTCTGAATTGTCTCAACGAATGGGGACTTTATGGCTTCTCTGGATCTACAAGACGCCTACTTCCACATCCCTATTCACCCGAAACACCGCAAATTCCTAAGGTTTCAAGTGGCCGGCGTCCATTTCCAGTTCAAAGTGCTTCCATTCGGCCTAAAATCGGCCCCCAGAATCTTTACCAAATGCCTGGCTCCAGTGGCAGCAATGTTGAGGTCCCAGGGAATGCAAGTTTTCCCATACCTCGACGACTGGCTGTTAAAAGGTCCAACCAGAAACTCAACAATGGAAGCGGTCAGGAGTACGCTTTCTCTCTTCTCGAATCTAGGACTGACCCTCAATTCGAGGAAATCTCAGCTCCAACCTCGTCAAGAATTGACATTTCTGGGTGCAGTCTTGAACACATGCCAGTGCAAACCATACCTGACACAAGAGCGACAAAACAAACTCTTAAAACTAGCAAGACAGATATTCGCAAGAAGGTCACTTTCAGTTCGGATATACGCTTCCCTACTAGGGATGTGCTCATCTGCGATCAGCCTCATTCCAATGGCGAGACTCAGAATGAGACCGTTGCAAGAAGAGTTACTTCGTCAGTGGAAGCAAGTCAAGGGATCATTCAACGACCGCATCAAAGTAACTGCCAAAATGAAACACGCTCTTCTTTGGTGGTCAAAGGCACACAATTTGTCGCCGGGCCTCACCTTTCTCCAAGAAATTCCGGAGTTAACCCTGACTACGGATGCATCCATGGAAGGTTGGGGAGGTCACCTTCAGGACCTTCAGATCCAGTACCAACAGAGGCACATCAACAGCTTGGAACTAAGGGCCATTTTTCTCTCCCTACAAGCCTTCCTGCCAAGGATTGTGAATTCGTCCGTGCTGGTGCGTACAGACAATACCACCAGCATGTTCTACATAAACAAACAGGGAGGAACGAAATCTCTCACCCTGTCGCTGGAAGCTCAGGAGATGTGGGAATGGGCCCTGCGCCACGGCATATCCATCAGAGCAGAGCATGTACAAGGTGTCAGGTCCAACGGTCCTCAGGATCTCACGATGCTCAATGGGGTCCACCTCTCGACAGCCCCTGGGTCTGAATGGGAACAGACGCACAGGAATGGTCGAGCGAGGGATTAACAGGAAGGGAAGGATGGGAACAGCGGGGAAGGGAAGCTGAAACGAGAACAAGGCACCATGAGACAAGCACAGACTAATTATGACATGCAAAAACGTAAAAACCTGTTTCCCCTCCCTTGCGAATTGACTGAGTTATACCTGGTAGGAATAAGTGGGAGGCTTTGCCTGGCAATCGGAAAAGGTTGAATAGGATGATATGTCTAGAACACAAGAACCTATGGTCAGTATCTTCACTCAGCCGGATCCATAATACATTACAGTTTGCACAGTACTACATACCAACAAAATTGTAAAATGTGGCTTCAACAGGGGTCAGTATGGAAGTTAGCCTGCCAGGCGAAGCTCATAAGCCCCTGTTGTCCGAAAGAAGAAAAGAGAAAATAACAATTTAAGTCTTCACTCCCTTGTTTGCAGTGCCTGGTTAAATCACCTGGCTATACACTCTGCTGTACACAAGAAGTAGTTCCAAAGTCCGGGGTCCTGAAGTGATGTAGATACACCAACCAGGCTAAACCAATAATGTCCTCCTTCTGGCTGGTGAGCCACAGAATAAGCACTTTTAGGAATACAAAGTTCAATGCAGGGTTTCCCCTCTCAAGTACAAGGCAAATGCATGGGGGACGTAAGAAAGATAAATAGCCCTGTAAGTTTGAATTCAATGAACCCAAAGCACGAAAATGGCAGTTCAGAGAAAACAGTGTCCCAAGTATCTCCTTGAACCTTCTCACACTGATCACACTGTCAGAAAAACCGGCGTCTCACTAGCCAGTGAGACGTTAGAGCCTCAGCCGAGAACTCTACTGAAACGGGAAGCGCCAGCCGGCGCCACCCCTAGACCGAAGCGAAAGGCTTCCCTTGTACTCACCAGCCGGTAGAGTACACTTCGTAAAGGATACACTGGAACTCCACGGGGATGGGAAGCGCCAGCCGACGCCACCCCTAGACCGAAGCGAAAGGCTTCCCTTGTACTCACCAGCCGGTAGAGTACACTTCGTAAAGGATACACTGGAGACTCACGATCACACCAAGATCAGGAACGGAACCAGAATCAACGGCGGCGTCTTCTGTTTCCTCCTCGGTAATGTTCTCTGTGCGTGTGACGTCATCACACGGGCGTCGCGCGCGGAGGACCTGGAATCATGGGAAATGTAGTTATTGGTATTGGATCGCGTCTCAAGGCAGGGTTCGCGCCTAGCCTCCGCTGTGAGATTTGACACAAGGAGTTCGGAACTCTCTAGCAGACAGTCTCAGCAGAACGTTCACAGGCTGTCACGAATGGGAGCTCGAACAACATCAAGTAGAGATGATCTTTCGGTTTTGGGGGACGCCGACGCTGGATTTGTTTGCTACACAACAAAACAGCAAATGCCTGTTTTATGCCAGCAGGTTCCCAGAACGGGGGTCAAGAGGAAATGCCCTCCTGATGAGATGGACCGGAATGTTTGCGTACGCCTATCCTCCGATTCCGCTCATTCCGAAGGTGCTGCAAAAGATGAAGAGGGAACACTGCACTCTCATCCTCATTGCTCCCCGTTGGCCAAGGCAATTTTGGTTTCAGGAGCTCCTTCTGCTCTCTCAACAACCTCCGTTTCGTCTCAAACCGACAGTGTCGATGTTGACAAGGGAGGGAGGTCAAATCCATCATCCGGATCCTCAATCGCTGCACTTGCACGCTTGGCTCCTGACTTCCTAGAGTTCAAGGACCTAAACATCTCCTCAGACTGCAGGGCGATATTGTCGCAAGCACGTGCGCAAAGTACCATCAAAACATATCGTTTCAAGTGGAAGAGATTCTGCTCATGGTGTGGAGACAATGATGTTCATCCACTTCAGGCTCCTCCCGAAGCCATCCTTCCATACCTACTGTCATTGGCTAAGGCTGGTCTAGCTTTTTCTTCTATTAAAGTGCATCTGGCAGCGATATCCAGATTCAGGAAGAGTTCCAACAAACCATCCTTATGTTCATCCTCTTTGATCAAACAATTCCTTAAGGGGCTATTCCGAGCTTTTCCACCAGTTCGCCCTCCTCCTCCTGAGTGGGATCTTAATATTATTCTTTCTCAGCTTCTAAAAAGGCCTTTTGAACCGATTCATAAACGGAACTAAAGTTTCTGACTTGGAAAGTGACAATCTTGCTGGCTCTTACTTCAGCTCGCAGAGTTAGTGAAATACAGGCCATCACTATTACTCACCCTTTCCTGCAATTCTCTAAAGACGTTGTTATGCTTAGAACCAATCCAAAATTCATTCCTAAAGTACCAACTCAATTCCACATTAATCAACCGGTCAAACTCAGAACCTTTTTCCCGGATCCGAAAACTCCTGCGGAGAAGGTCTTACATTCTCTAGATGTGAAAAGGTGCCTGAAGTTTTATCTTCAGAAGACAAAGGACATCCGCAAATCTAAACAACTTTTTGTTGCTTATGGCAAAGCCGCCTTGGGTCAAGCTGTCACAAAAGCAACTATTGCCAGGTGGTTGTCTTCTACAATTACTTTCTGTCATGACAAGGCCAACAGACCTTTATCAAGGAAGGTCAAAGCGCATTCCACAAGAACAATGTCAGCGTCTACGGCCCTTTTCGCTGGAGTGACGCTGGAGAACATTTGCCGAGCTGCTACTTGGAAAAGTGTACACACTTTTACCGAACATTACTGTCTGCAGTCGGCGGTTCATGATGACACAGCTGTTGGTGATGTGGTGCTGCAGCATCTTCTTCACTAAGGTTGGATAGCTTGTTTTTTTTTTTATTCTTCTTTTAAAGTTTAAGTATTTATAATGCTGTCCTATCAGTGATGTTTTATGAAGGTTTTGATGCATGCGTTATGTTAACAAGTTTGTACTCTATTACCTTCCTGGTTGAGTGGGGATAGATATATGTTTTCTTTGTCTCCCACCTTCCTCTATCGAGAGACATGATGTTACTGCTTGCTATTCTGATTCAGGCATGTGAATCTATGAAAGATACCCTAATACTGGATAAGAAAACGAGTTACTTACCTGTAACTACGGTTATCCAGTATTGGTATCTTTCATAGATTCACATGCACCCACCCTCCTCCCCGGTAGGGCAGTTCTTTCTGTGGATACTCATTCTCACTTGTGCTGGGAAAATCTGAGGAGAACTGCCTGAGCTGGGAAGGTTCTAGAGGGTGAGGACAGCTGATTGGCTAAGGCTACTATTTCAGGTCTTTTTACATAATGATGTAGATAGGCTGCTAAGTTTTGAGGCCTAGTTAGGCCTTTGGGCTTTTCCAGCCTACTACAAGAAATTTTTAGGCACTGCCATTGTATATAATTTACCGTGGGACTCCCGCCTTGACGACGGGGAATGATTCAGGCATGTGAATCTATGAAAGATACCAATACTGGATAACCGTAGTTACAGGTAAGTAACTCGTTTTCTTACGCAATGTCAACTCAGACACCGGAAGGGACTGGGAACAAAAATTACCCTTAATCCTTTTTGCAATAAGAACCCATGAGCAAAGGTCAACTGGGTATTCCCCAATCGAACTGTTGTTCGGGAGAAAACCAAGAACACTACTAGACATGGCAGCAGAGCAGTGGGAAGGGGAAGATGAAGAGGGACAACCCCTAACGAAATATGTAGCTGACTTGAAGTCGACGATCACTAAGATCTGGGAATTGGTACTCAAGAACATGGAAAAAGCCCAAAGTTCTCAAAAACACTATCCCCACCAAAACAGTCAGTTAAGGGAATTCGCTCCAGGAGAGAAGATACTTCTCTTACTCCCCTCTTCAGAGAATACGTTATTGGTGAAATGGCAGGGCCCCTACATTATAGAAAAGAGAGTCATGCCTGTCACTCATAGCGTTCTCCAACCACAATAGGCTGGGGGCAAACAGATTTATCATGTAAATCTCCTGAAGAAATGGGAAGAACCGGCCTTACCCTCTGGAGCAGGGGAACCAGCATTTTTTGTCAGTACCGAGAAACCCTTAGAAATCTCCACAGCAGATACCCAGGAAAACCTAAAGGCAAAAGCCCCAACCGGAGACATATTGACCCCCAAACAGCAGTCTCAGTTGCATGCTATGTTGAAACGCTTCCCTGGCCTGTTTTCCTCCACACCCGGGTTGACCTCTATGATTCAGCACATCATATCCCTCACCCTGACCATTGTGAAGCAAAAACCATACCGTATCCCAGCAGCAAGAAGAGAGGCCATAGAGAAAGAGGTAACAGCCATGTTACAGGCCAATATCATAGATCCCTCCACAAGTAATTGGTGCTCTCCAATAGTGATTGTCCCGAAACCAGGTGTAAGTCTATGATTCTGTATCGATTTCTGCCAGGTGAACAGCATTACCAAATTCGATTCCTATCCAATGCCGAGGATAGATGAGCTAATCGAGCAATTAGGAAACGCTAAATACATGTCTACCCTTGATCTTACTAAAGGTAAAGGCAGATACCACTAACTCCTCAATCCAAATAAAAGACAGCCTTTGCAACACCCTCAGGCCTTTATCAATTTAGGGTACTCCCTTTCAGCCTCCATGGGGCACCGGCAACGTTTCAGCGACTAATGGATCGTTTGCTGCGACCCCATGCAGGATATGCTGCCGCCTATTTAGATGACAAAGTCGTCTACAGCCCAACTTGGACCAAGCATTTGATACATTTGGCTGCTGTGTTTTCAGCCATTGAAGATGCAGGTCTCAGGATAAACCCCAAAAAATCCCTATTGGGTACAGACTCCATTCAATATCTTGGGTACACGATACAAAAAGGGCTCATTAAACCCAAATGAACAAACTGGAAGCCATAAAAACACTCCCTATTCACAAAACAAAACATGACATACTCTCTTTTCTTGGGTTTATTGGCTACTGCAGATGGTTTATCCCGAATTTTTGATCCTTAGCTAGTCCCCTGACAGATCTCCTGACCAAGACCTATTCATCCCGAATAACAAGCTGGAATGCCACCCAAAAAAATCCCTCAAGAGAGCCATTTGCATGGCACCCGTTTTACGCTGTCCTGATTTCCATAAACAATTCATCCTCCAAACTGATGCTTCTGGTCAGGGGGCCGTGCTATATCAGCCTGACGTACAGGGTGATTTGAAACCTATTCTTTATATCAGTTGAAAGCTATTTCCCAGGGAGGTACACTACTCTACTATAGAAAGAGAAGGTTTAGCCATCAAATGGGCAGTTGAGGCTCTTCAATATTATCTGTTGGGACGTTCATTCACCATACTCACTGACCATGCACCTCTCACTTGACTTGAAAAACATAAGGACTCCAGTCAGCGCATCCTCAGATGGTTCTTAGCATTATAACCCTTTTCTTTCCAGACGGTGCATGTCGTTATGTTATGTTATGTTATACAGGTTTTTTGTATAGCGTGCGGCTACTCAAAAGAGTGTCCCGACGCTTTAAATTGCACACTAATCTCATAACACAACAGGGAAAATGAACAGAAACAACAAAAAAAAGAAGAAACCTAATAGGACCTGAAACTAAGAAGTGAAAAGCCAAGTTTTGTCGTCTTCGTGGTGACGGTAGCACAAAATAAACTGAGACTATAAGAGCATTTTATTGACCCCAACCTATTCTTTCTTTTCCCCTCCCTCATGTTCTTTTAAAAAAAATTTTTTTATTGAGAATCTCCTGGTAAAAAATCTATAGATATTTTATATTTTACATAGTTATTAAACACGATACATATACAATACAATATACAATATAATGAATTCAAGCACAAAGGGAAGTAAAACCATTCTATACGGTATATAATTACAGGCAAGCAGACGATTCCTACCCACATAGTAAAAAACAGCTTTATACATAAATAATTCATATAAGGTTTATATCAGCCGCCTACTGGCATGGCTTTTTTTTATATTTGGGAATCCTTCCAGCTTTTGAGTGGAGCCCAGATACTCAGTCCCATCTCACGTGTTTTCCTACCCTCATGCTCGTATAAAGCGGATTCTATATTGTGTATCCCCAAAAGTCTAGAAATCCACATCTGGAAGGATCCTTCCAGCCTGCTGAAATAAGAATCCGAAGAACCGCTACAGAGATAAAGACAAAGGCTTCAGCCTCATGATTCAGCCCCAGATTACTATCAGTGCCTATTATCAATAATGTAGGGGATAAGTTCATCTTTAAACCTAGCAGCCCCTCCCAGAAATTAACAATTATCCCTTTAATTACATTAAATTTCTCACATTGAAGAAACATATGGAGTAAGTCAACCGGGCCTTCTGAACACCTGGGGCATCTATTATCCTCCCTGTTCCCCAATCAAACAATTTACCAGGTGTAAAATATAGGTTAAAAAGTGTTTTAAAATGCTGCGCTCTCAGATTAGAAGAACGGAATAGTTTTTTATCCAGTTGGAGGGCTTTATCAACATCTACATCTGAATCATCCAGTTTCGTAGCCCAAGAGACCTCACATTTTTCCAGATCATCTTGGATCCCAGTTAAAAGTGACCTGTATGCTATTTTAATCTTACTGCTACTCTTTAATAGGTAGTTCATTAAAATATTTTACTCACCTAGGGCAATCCTAGGTCTCATAGCCATTAGTGTCTGGGAGATCTGAGCAAAGTTAAACCCTTGATTAGCAGGGATACCATATCTCTGTTGTATAATCTCAAACCTCAGTACAGCATTCCCTTCCATAACATCTTCTACTGTTTTAATTCCTTGCTGCTACCAGCACTTCCATAGTCCATCATTAATAAGCTGTGGAAAAATATTAGATTTCCATAATGGCGTATGGCTGTTAATTTTAGGGATTGCCAGTGACCTTTGTACAAGTCTCCAGACCCTCCAGACACTATCTAAAACCTTGTACCGCATCTTCTTATAGTACCGCCGGTCTGTTTTCCTTAATAACAATCCCACAGCCTCTCAACCCAACAGCAATTTATAGATAGAAGGGGGGTTCTGAATGCCCCATGACGTATTGGCCACACTTGTCGCTGGATCGAATAGTATTGCCATCTGGGTTAGCATACATGCCCATTGGTAAAATCTAATATTAGGAATTCCTAACTCCCCTTTTTCCTGCGGATGTGACATGAATTTCAGAGACTGCCTAATCTTGCCATACTGCCATATAAAATTCATAAATACTGCCTCGATTTATTTTATCAAACCCTCATCTATTATAAAAGGGATGGCACCAAAAAAATACAAAACGTTTGGAAGCATGGTCATTTTCAGAACATTCGCCCTCCCTATTAGAGACAAATGTAGTGCATCAATTCTTTTCAGGTCTGCTGTTATTGATTTTAAAAGCGGGGTGAAATTATCTTCGATGATTCGGTCTGTCCATTAACTCTAACACCCAGATAGATTGCTGATTCCACATATCTCGAGTCAATTTTAGTAATTTTATTAGTACATATTATCTGAGTCTTATCCTCATTCATAGGGTACCCCGATTGATGCCCAAAGTCTCTTGTTATTCCTGTAAGTGCTGACAGGGCCCTGTCTGGTTCTGGGGTGATTACTGCCAGGTCATCGGTGTATGCCAGTAGCTTAGTCTCAAACCCATTAAAAATTACAGGCTTAACATCAGCACAGCCCTGAATCATCCTTATCAACGGATTGATATAAAGCGCAAAAAGTATGGGTGAGCAGGGACACCCCTGTCGTGTCCACCTGGAAATGTAAATTTTCCCTGAGCTTTCTCCCATTAACTCCCATTAACTGAACTCTGGCCACTGGATCCCGGTACATGGCCTTGAGTGCATCAAGAATTTTGGGGCCAAAGTCCCTGTGTTCCAATACCCACCATAAATATTCTCACTTGACGGGGTCAAAGGACTTTTCCGCGTCGAGGAGGATCATGGCCACCCGAACCCCCGTGGCAGCCTGGGCATCAAAAAGGGCAATAGCGCTCATCGGGCTATTACATTCACGATACTCGGGACCTAAGAATTGTAGTCTTCTGATCCAGAATTGTGTCAGAACGTGCCGGATGTTCGTTTTCACGGCACGTCTGATACCTATAGAGCAACCCAAGTTTACTTGAATGTTCTAGCCCAGCCAAGTTTGATGTATCACCGGCTGAGCGATGACCAAGACATTCATCTTCTTTATACACCCATGCGAAAGTCGTGGAATTATTTTCCAAATGCGACAAAACACGTTTCGGCTGGTTTTCTTCTGTTCATTGGCTCTTAACTAAGGAAAAATTAAAAGACAGAGCTTTGGAGATGCACCTGTGTGGATGAGGCAAGATGGCCGCTAGTGGGCTGTAGAGGATAGTCGCATTTACTCCCTCTCCCGACCAGGAGGACGAGGAAGCCGCCCTGATGCTATATCGGCGCTGGATATGCAGGTGTTTTTCTGGTTAATTGGAAGACAGCGAGAAGGGATTAATTCCGCAGAAACCCGCTTTCAAAAGTGTGCTCTGACAGTGATTGAAACTGTTCGAGAGCATTGGAAAATTGTACGCAACAGCCTGATTAAAATGTTGCAGCGAGGAAGAGGCGAAAAACAAGACAAGGATAAGGAGAAAATACTGCCTACAGTGGTCAGCACGACTAAGCCGCTAGAAACTGGCACGATCCCTAAAATATTGCCATCAAGCTAACGGGTAACACCAGCATCAACCACGGCTCAGAACGCGCAACGAAAGAAAGCTGAGAAGGAGAGAAAGATAGAAATAAAACTAACTGCTGCGCGAAACGATTTACTGCTCACAACACCTGGGCAAAACAAAGATTTACTCGCACTCACACGGAGTAACAGGACAGCGGCTGCTAAAAACGCCAAGGACTCGAACTATAGACAACCCACCTTGTTGGAGTCATTCAGAGCGAGGTCTGGGGCAAATACAGTAGTCAGGACACCGGCAAGGCAATCTCCGGCAGGAAACACCGACGAAGACGCCAGCAGAGACGTGAGAGCAAAGAGAGCCGTCCTCGAGGACGCAAGCGTTTCAGTTGCCGAGCAACCAACAAACCCGGCCACGGACTGCAATTTTCCTGCGGGAGCATCTGAGATGGGAGAGACGGAGGAGGCGAGTGGCAACCAGATGCAGCGGGTGAGCAGGGGGCCTGAATTAGTTGTAAACAATGCAGCAGAGGTGGCAGGAAGCACTAATAATGCCCAGATGCTGAATGCACTCTTACAGGTTGAGAAAGAAATGACTAATAATATGAATCAGCTTCAGTGCGCGAAATGGGGGAGCCTTGCTAGTCTTGACTCACAGAAAGAGCGGGAAAGGGATTCATTTTTCTCTGTTAATGAGGGGTCGGACTCTACTTCGAGCGAAGAGAAAGGTAAAATCTTCACAGAAATCAGTTCAGACACAGAGGAGAGCGGCGGAGCGAATGATAAAAATACACAGAAAAGGAGGAAAACGACAGTAAGACGTGGAGGGGGAGGTGGTGGTTCCCCTGACAAAGCTAATAAAAGACTCCTATGGGACTACTCAGCAACCTCGAGTGTATATCAGGAGGCTTTACAAGGGGAAGGTGCAGCAACAGGAGGGGTAGAAAGTGGAACTCCACAGCATGCTACTTTGGACATGATGTTTAATACATTAAAGCAAATGCAGACCGAAGCCAGGGCAGAGAGCCGGAGAGCCAGACATGACACCAAGAAAATACAGGCATCAATAAGAAGAATGAATAAAAAATATGAGGAGGTTGAAGAGCGAGTGGTTCAAGTAGAGGAACGGACGGGCAGACTCGAGGACGACATTACAGACTGGCAGGCATTCAAGATGGAGTAGTCTAAAATACCGGAGGATTTTCAATGGAAAATGGAGGATTTTGAGAATCGCCAGAGGCGTAACAATGTGAGACTTCTTGGACTAGAGGAAGGGGTGGAGGGGCAGGATACAAGAGGCTTTGTTATTAAGTTATTGAAAGATGCATTTCCGGAAGTCTAATGGCAATGGGAGCTAGAGGTCCAAAGGGTACATAGGTTCCCATTGTCAAACAAAAAGAAACGAGATGGTAGACAGGATAACTTGCCTAGGGCTATTTTAGTATTTTTTGGAAATTACTTGGCAAGGCAGGAAATAATTGAAAAAGCCAGACCAGACTCTAAAAAAACAGCTCAGGGACTCACTTTCTTCGCTCGACCTGATTTTTGCCACGTTACTGTGAAGAAACGGTGGCGGCTCAAACAATTAATCGCTCCTTTCCAGTGACAAGGGGCAGAGGCCTACCTAATGTTTCCGGCAAAGTTAAAGATCATCACAGGTGGCCGTACTAGGATGTTCTTCTCTGAAGTGAAGGCAGGAGAGTACTTAACAGAACTCACCGAGATGAACAAGGGAAGAGGAAATAAATAAATATACAGTATATTAACAGTATATTAACAGTAGGCTAGAGTTGTAGCACAGGGTTCAGGGCGGCGGGGCAGGGGGGAAAAAGGTAGAGCAGGAGGGGGGAGAGGGAGGGGACTCTACAACACACAGCAGTCACATATAGGTCATGAGTGACCTATTTGCCTGTGGAAGGGGGGGTGGGAGACGTGGGGGAGGGGGGAGCTGCAGGGTGGGAGGGGGGCTGAGGAGGGGAGGGAAAGGGGGGTGATGGGAATTTGGAAAAAACAGCACAAAAAGACAAAAATGACAAAAACAGCAGAGAGGAGGATGTGTCGCTAAGAGTATATCAAGTTGGAAGTACTAGGATGTTTGGGATGGAAAAAATTAGAAAATATAAATGCCATTAAGGATTGTTTCTCTGAATATATATGGCCTGAATAATGGAGTAAAAAGACAGAAAGTTGCTGCCATGCTAAGAATGCTTAGGCTGGAAATAATGTGCCTGCAGGAGACACATATTGCAGGAAAGGAAAAATTTATGCTGGAACAGCTGGGGTTTGATGTACTTGCTCACACAAAACAAGAAACTAGAACAAGAGGGGTTGCCATACTAGCTAAGAAAGGGACTGTTAAACTCAAAAGGAAAAAGGAGGATTAAGGGGGAAGATGGGTTATTGTGGAGGCGGAAACACACACTGTATGTTTTACAATTGTATCAGTTTATGGCTCTAATGATGACGAACCAGAGATCTTTGAATATTTAGATATAGAACTCGCACTATGGCTTGAGCCTATAATATGCTGTGGAGATTTTAATATTAACGGTCTGGGTGGGGCGAGCATATTGAGCAGAGGAGACTATGATGGACGGAAGAAAAAAACATGTAAGGCTATACATAATATGGCGCTACATAATGCCTCGGTGGATGTATGGGCGGAAAAGAATCCAATAGGGACGAAAAGCTCCCCATTAAATGGTAGCTAGGCTTGACTATTTCTTTATATCAAGTTCAATAATGAGCGGTTCTCAATTAGAAAGGCTGCCAAGGGTAGTTTCGGACCATAATCCATTGGTGCTAAGTCTTCCATTGGTTAACAGGGGAGTGGGTAAAAGCAGCACATGGACATTTGAGAGAGGCTTATTGAGGGAGCCAGGATATATTAGTCATATGCAGGAATGGATTCCACAATTTTGGGAGGTTAATAGGAACTCAGCTTCTGACAATATGATTTGGAACGCATTCAAGGCCGGCGTTAGGGGGGAAACACTAAGTTATACATTACATAGAAGCAAGAAGGAGAAGATCAGGATGGATAAAAGACTGAGGGACTTGGAGAGACTAGAAGAGAGACTAATCATGGCTATATCCAAGCAAGAAACAATACAGGGGATATTGCTGGAAATAGAACTGAATAAGGCAGAGGCAGGGGAAATTTTGGCGCAAAGGCGGCAGGAAGTTTTCTGGCCAAAAAAGAAAAGTGCTATGAATTTAATGAAAGAGTTGGACACCTTCTAGCAATACGAACTCGGTAAAACCTAGCAGCAGGGGAAATAAAGGAAATCAGAGATAGCCTAGGAAATGTGGTTAACAAATCAGGAGAGGTGCAGGAGGTCTTTAGGAGCTTTTATGGTAACCTATATGAACAGAATCTAAGTGATACAGATTTGGAGATCACAGATTATTTGGCAGAGATACCGCACAACATACTAGGTTCAGAGGGTAAAGAGGAATTAGACCTCCTTTTAACGTTACAAGAAGTGAGTGAGGCTGTGAATAAATTACCAGCGGGAAAAGCCACAGGGCCGGATCAAATACCGGCTGAATTTTATAAGATTCTTTGGGATTTATTGGGGGAAAATATGCTAGAAATCTTTAGGCAGGTACAGTTAGGCAGATCAGTACCACACTCATGGGCAGGGGCTGATATCATAGTGATTTTAAAGAAGGATAAGCCACCATTAGAGCCAGGGTCTTATAGGCCAATCACTCTTTTAAACGCGGATACAAAAAAAATCTAAATCACTTGCACAAAGATTAAGTAAGGTTATTGAGGGGCTAGTCATCACTTCACAACATGGATTTATCCCTGGGAAAGGAACGACCCAGCACACTAGGCAAATGATTACCATCTTGGATGCCGCAGAGGTCGCAGGAGACCCTGTCGCGGCCATATTTCTCGATGCTGAGAAGGCTTTCGACAGGGTCTCCTGGGACTATCTGTGGAGGGTCATGAAGTGGTTTGGGATAGGTGAGGGCTAATCAAGGCAATCCAGGCCCTTTATGAACAGCCAACAGCAAGGGTAAGAATAAACAGGAACTACACAAAGGCAGTTCATATTAAACGTGAGACCAGGCAGGGCTGTCCAGCCTCATCTCTGTTGTTTGCTTTATATTTGGATCCATTTTTAAGAAAACTTGCAAGTAATAATAATATCTCTCCGGTTAAATTGCATGGAAGGGAGTATAAGCTATTCGCATATGCGGATGATGTGGCTATCATAACATCAAAGCCAGGGAGAGCTATAGCTGAAATAGAGCAAGAGGCGCTGAATTTTGGAACTATAGCAGGTTACTCGATCAACAAAGGCAAAACTCAGATAGTACAGAATAGGTACACAATATATCAGGATATTAGAGTGGTTCCCGAAGCTACATACCTTGGGATAAAAGTGACTTCCGATCTAGACAATCTTGTAGGGCTTAATATGAACCCATTATTAAATAAAGTAAAAAGAAATACAGAAAGGATTCACAATCTACATCTGACAGTAAATGGTAGGATAAACGTGATTAAAATGATCACATTTCCGACATTTTTATATCTTTTTAGAGCGATTCCACTATTTTTCGACCAGACTTGGTTCAGGAAACTGGAAATAATACTTAATAGTCTGATTTGGGCTCAAGGGAAGACTAGAAGAGCGTATCGATATATGGTACTCCCAAGGGTGAAGGGGGGATGGGGGGCCCCGGATTTAAGACTTTATTACTGGGCAGCAGCCTTGCAGTACGCACAGGGGTTATTGGGTGGGGCGGGGAAATGAGCAACAAGCTGGCAGCTCAGGTCTTACGAACGTATATAGAGCACTGTTGGGGGGGAAGGCCAAGAATGGCCTGTGGAATACGATTGATTATAGTTATTTTAAACATACTAGGTTCAAGACTCTACGAGCAACATATAATGTTTGGAAGGTGGTGGCCAAAAAGCTTGGTATAGGTAGATATAACTACTATACCCGTTTGTATACAAATCACTCACTTCCAGAGGATATATTTAGGGACGCAATCATGAAGGATTGGGACAATAAGGGGATTAAGAAGATAGGGGATTTACTGGACACGAAGGGGGTGGTTTGGCAATTTCAGGAATTACAAACGAAACATGGGATAATGGGGAACAGCTTCTTTAAATATCTGCAGATAAGAAGTTTTCTTGCAAATAAAAGAGGTGGACTGATAGGGTTTGATCATAGCAGAATAATGGATTATTTTGAAAGGATGAACCACTGCACAATCCGACAGTTGTACGCAGAACTGCATATGTTAAAAAAATATGACAGGGAAAAATACGCTACCAAATGGGTGGAGAAGGTGGGATCGTCCTTGGAGGGACTACAGACATCTTTGGACCTAGGGCGAACAGTTTTATGCTCTGCGACATTACAATCGCAACATTATAAGACATTGTACTCCCTTCATCATACTCCGGCCAGAATTGCACAGTGGGGTGGAGACACAGGAACTACCTGCCCACGGTGTGATGCAAGAGATGCGGACATTGTTCATATATTCGCGCAATGTCCACAATTACATACAGTAAAAGGGGCAATCGAGGATTTTTTGGAGAACTCACTGGGAATTAAGAGTAAATTGACAGATGATTTATTAATCTTAGGTGTGTCGGCAGGGACAGTGGACCCCCAGACAGAATTCCTGTTTATGGTAGCGGCGGTGTATCGGATTGGAATTGCAAGGGCGTGGCTTGACAGTGTTCCCCCGACATTTCAAATGTGGATAGCAAGGTTGCTCTCCACGTATAACTTGGAGAAAGCTATATACAAAAGGAAGGGCAGAAGGGCGAGAGTACTGGGAGGAAGGATTTGGCAACCAGTAGACCAGTGGAAAAATAGGCCAGAATAGTGAAGGGATATCCACTGACGGAATAGTAGAAGTTAGGGGTACAAAGAAATTATAAAACTATATGCTTCACATCAAAATTTGTTGTCATTGTTTGGAAAATATTTGTGTTTGTATGACTTTACTTTTGAGCTTTTTTGTGCTGTAATTTGTATTAGAAAACATGGTAAAAGGGTGAAAAATGAATAAAAAGATAAAAAATAAAATAAAAAATAAAAACTTAAAAGACAGAACATTATCAACACATCCGGAGATATTTCTTTCATTGATGGCTACTATGCTTCAGAAAACATTCTTTGATAATAATGGTCTGCCAGAACGAGTATCGTCTTTTGATTATCTGGTACAGTTCTACTTGAGGTTAGCATGGGTGCAACAAAGAAAGGGCAGTGTGACCCTTGAAAGACAAAACAGGGACTGACTTGTGCTGCAAGGATATAACTAGTGATGAATCTTTCACTTCTCTCTTCTTGGTTTATCAAATGAAGGTGATAACCTCAATGTTTCACAGTGCTGAGACACCACATTCGCTGTTGCTTGCAAGACCTTTTGTAAACTCAAAGGGGGCTTAGAGCCTGCCCATTGCTTACCATTGGCTGGTGTCATCAGCACTCTTACTTCTTTGCTTCTTATTTGTCAGCATGTGCAGGTCTAGCATTCTTTTTTTGTGTGTTTGTCATTGGAGCATTGGCCAGGAACTGATTAATTGCTTCATTAGTATTGTTCTGCTGCTCATGCTGGATTTCAAGTACTTTCTGTTCTTCTTACTTCTCCCGTTGTTGCTTCCTTGTGGTCATATTTTTCTCGTTATTGCTACTCCCATTGTAGTTGTTTGCACCCCTCCTATTGTTGGTGCTTGCGCTCCCAGTATTGTTGTTTGCAGACCGTCCCGTTGTTTTTGCTTGCCTTCCTCCCCTCCCCAGTAGTTATTAATTGCCCATCCGTCATAGTTTTTTTCCACTTCTCCCTACTCTCTTTGTTGTTGCTTGCCTTTCCTCCCTCTCTTCCCTCCCCCAACCTTGTGGCTTGTTCTCCTCCCTTCCACCAGTAAAAAAGTGCTCTGCCTCGACCAGTGTTAGACGCGTCATTTTGCTTGTGATGTCTCTGCCTCCACCACCCGTCATTGTTGCTTGCCTCTCTTCTTCCTTTCAGAAAGGAAAGAGCAATGACACGGCCAACACTGGTCAAAAAATATTGTTATGTTTGATGGTGAGCCCACTGAATGCCCCGGTAGGAGGGGTGTTCCTTATATGAGCCCTTCAACTGCATACCGAATAGTATGGGCCATGGGGGAAGGGCCAAAGAAAATAAAAGTGCCTGAGAAAAGCTCCTTGTGGTTCATTATGGAATCCAGTGTCCTGGTCTGTTATTACTGTGTGAAAACCTGTACCTGTGAGGCCTGCCGGCCCCTAATGCAACAACTGGCAACAAGGGTGGTTGAGTCCTGGTGCCTCACCTTGTCATCGTGCCTTGTCTGACAGTGGAAGAGGAGTGGCGCAGCGGCCAGGGTGCCTGACTCCAGACCACAGGGTTCACGGTTTGATCCCGGCTCCGGCGGCAGGTTAGCCCAGCACCATGTGACTCCTCCGTCGGAGATAGCTGTGTGCTTTACAAATGCTGGCATTTACATTTATTTACGGTAGTGTTGCTGCCTTCGCTGAATTGTGGTGGCTCCTACGGACAATTACCTTGACATCTCGCCTCACGGCCGGCATGCCTCCTGCAGGCCTGCATACCCCAGAGACTGTCTTGGGCAGCCCTCTCTGTCTGTCGTGCCCACCCACCCTTTGGAAAGTGGGGTTGCTGCTTCCTGTTTTCGCTGCGGTGCCACGCTTCTGTGTCCTCTTTCCGGACTCCTACCGCTGACATCATGGCACCTACCGGTGAGGCGTCCTTAAGCCTGAGGCCACGTCGGCTGCCTGAGGAGGTGAGTCGCTCATTGGTGACAGCCTGAATTGTGTTTTTGCAGCTGGGAGGCCAATCTCTTCTGCAAATACTCCTTGCTTTCTAAGTCAGAGGTCCGAAAAACGTGCTGATTGTGCCTGATACCTTGAAATAATTTCCCTGCTGCCCTGGAATTGCCTCCTACTCCTGTCATACTACCTGCAACACTGGGACTGATTTCTTGGCAGTGCCTTGCTCAGCAGACACATAGGTACACAAATAAAGGAAGACACTCATCCGTACATGCAATAGCAGTAACCAGTACCCATCATGACTGCATTACTTCCTATTGAGTCATTTATAGTGATGGGTCACCGTCCGCTCAAGCAGCAAAATGGAAAGAATGGGTGGAGCACCTAGAAACATATTTTGCAGTGGCGGCCTTACACAATGACAGACAACGCCCTATTCTTCTGCACTTCTGCACTGGGGGGGCGCAGCCCTGCACAAGTTAGGGAAGTCCGTTGTAGAGGCAGGGCCTCCTAACACCTATTGGACATTGAAACAAGCATTAACGCATTAACTGCTTATTTCGAGCCCCTTGCAAATCCAGACTATGAATGTTTCCCACTGCACCAAGCGAGAAAACTGCCCGATGAGTCGGTGAATGCTTTGTATGCCTGCCTCAAAGATCTTGCTAGCACATGCTTGCTACCAGATGAAAACGATGAAATATGGGCACAATTCATTCAGGTATGCATCTCGGTAAAGCTGAGAGAAAGCATTCTTCAGGTCCCAGGAATTCCTATGACAGACATGCTAACAATGGGAAGGTCAAAAATACTGTCCAAAGTGCGAGCAGCGCACATGAAAGCAGCGTTACAATGTCAAACAAAAACAGAACCTGTCAATGCTGTCCTTGCCGGAAACCTTTCCAAGTAGAAAATGCGCACCAAGTCTAATATTGTGCTCAAATCATGCTATGGGTGTGATGGGCCCTACCCATACCAAAGGACCTTGTCTAGCCCAGGGTAAAAGGCTCTCGGCATGCAATAAAGCAAACCATTTTGCATGAGTATGCCGCGCCACAGGCCAGGAGGGACAGACGACCAAGACCTTCAATGCCCTGCATTCCTCTAATGTCCCTGAGGATGAGGAAGACATGGATGATGACGATGTCGAAGGAGCAGTCCATGTCATACATGCCATACGACTGAACTGACATCCTAGAAAAACTATCCTGAGATGCAGTGTGCTCTTTGCAGGACACCAGTTACAAGCATTGATTGATACCGGGACAACCATTAAGATAATGGCACAATCAGTGATCTAGACACTCCCCATACAACCCACACTGCGCCCCACCTCTATGCAGGCATTCACATATGGATCCACAACTCCACTCCCACTGGTCGGGGTGTTTACTGCAGAGATTCATCACGAATCTCACTCCACTCGTGCCAAAATGTCACAAAAGGGGGATCAGGAAAGCAGCTTGTCGCTTTTGCCTTCAGTGTGCGTCAGGAAAGTGTGGATGGCCTGTTGACAGAATTCACACCTCTGTCTGAGGGGATAGAATGCCTCAAAGACTGCATGATATAACTTCATGTCGACAACTCGGTCTAACCTGTTGCAATGAAACACCGCAGGTTGTCTTCTATCTGAGGCCGAAGGTGGAGGAAGAGTTTACCAAATTAGAACAGGATGACATCATCGAGAGGGTGGATGGTCCGACTCCGTGAGTCTCCCCCATTGTGGTCGCATTGAAACCCAAACAGCCTGGGGAAATTAGTGTTGATATGCGGCTACCTAACCAAGCCATTAAGACAGAACATCATTAGACGTCCACAGTAGATTATATTGTGACAGAAGTGAGTGGCTCCCAATGATTCTCCTAGATGGATTTGCGAGCTGGACCTGGAGTCGAGGGCCATCACGATGTCCTCCACTCCTGTGGGGCTCAGGAGGCACAAGTGTCTTAGATTCAGAGTTTTGAGCGCAGCCAAAGTGTTTCAAGACACCATAAGGAGTTTGTTAGCTGGCCTTGAAGGGGTCCTCAATGTTATGTTATGTTATGTTAGCAAAATTTATAAAGCGCGTGGCTACCCCAGCACCGGGGCGTCCCAGCGCTAGCAGATCGATCGGCAAAGGTAGAGATGAAGCTAGGAAGATGGACAACCCGCAGACCAAAACAGGCGTAGCATGGCTAGAGAACTTTCCAGCTAGATGGAAGTGAACAGCCAGGTTTTAATCTGTTTTCTGAAGGCCAGGTGGTCTTGGGTGCATCGGGCCGCGATTGGAATAGAGTTCCAAAGGAGAGGGGCTAGAGACCTGAAAGAGCGCCCTCCCGCTCCGCACCTGCGCAACCTGGGAGTGTAGGCTAGGTGCAAATCAATGACGACATCTTAGTACATGCCCCTACACTGGAAGAACATCTTGATCACCTAAGAGCCATGTTTCAGTGCCTGAAAGACAATGGTCTCACACTCCATTGAGAAAACGACACCTTCTTTCAGAAGGAAATAGCCCTTTTTGTATACTGATTCTCCCAGCATGGAACATTACCTGATCCAGTACAGGACATCCAATCAGCTCCAGCACCCACCACTGTCACAGGTGTGATACATTTCTTAGGGATGTTTACATAGTGTGGATTTTTCATTCGAAATCTGACCAACCTCACCACCCCCTAGAGAGAGCTGACAAAGACTAACACCATCTAGAAGTGGGAGCCTGGTCAGGAAAGGGCTTTTCCAGCCAGGAAACAAGCATTATCAGCTCACACCACCCTGGTATATTTCAATCCTGCTCGGGAATCTGAACTGTCGGGCGATGCAAGTCCCATCGGCCTTGAAACTGTGCTATCGTAAAGGCAGAGTAATGGGGACTGGGCTCCAGTGGTGTATGCTAGCCATGCGTTAACTGACATGGAACAATGTTAGTCCCAGATCAACAAAGAAACTGTCACCATTTTCATATCTTTTTTTATGGCCAACATTTTGTGGTTCACACAGATCACAAGACTTTTGATGCTGTTATTCATGGAGCTCTCCTCAAAACCTCCGCCGAGAATTGAGAAATGGATCTTACAGTTACAAGAATACCAGTTTATGGTGGTCTATTTCCAAGGAAGTAGAAATCCAGCCAATTTTCTCTTGAGGCGTGCAAGGCCAGCTACCGAGGGAGATGGAATTAGATGCCGACGAAGTAGAGGAATATTTCAGGCTTGTAGTGGAACAATCTAGGCCGCTACCCATTTCTCTAGAAGAAATTGTGTAGGCCACCGCTGATGACGAGTGTGTTGAATCGGCCATCTCAGCGGAGGCCTCAGGAAAATGGTGCGTTTTGATCAGCAAAACACCCTTTCCAATGGGGGAAGCATGGATGGTGTTAGACTCCCTACACAACGTGCATTCAGATCTGGCTGTGTCCTCCGAAAGCTGTCTTATGTGATGCTCCCGTCTGGTGATCCTTGGGGCAGTACAACAAAGAGGGGTGAATCTAGACATCCTCCTTGAACAGACAGTTCGCCCCAATCATCACTGAGGATATTCCACCATTTCTATGGCAAAGAGCAAGTGTAGATTTTAGAAGTCTCCCTGACTGGAGGCACATGCTGGTCATGGTAGATGATTTTTCAATTTATCTGGAAGTTAAAGTTATAGAATCGACAACAGCAAGTCCGCTATTTCCTGGTTGAGAAAATCATGAGCACCCAGGGGTTTCTTAAAGAGCTGTTCATTGATAATGATCCTCCATTCACCAGTCATTAATTTCAGGAATATTTGCAGTCCAGAGGCATTCATCACTGAAAGGTAACGCCCCGTTGGCCTCAAGCCTATGAAGAGGCAACACGCTTTATGCGCACCTTAATCAAGGTGCTTCGTATTGCTCTGGCTCATGGACAAAATATGGAATGCGCTCTGTATACCTTTCTTAGAGAACACCGCCTTGCACCACACTCAACGCCCAAGTCAGCCCTAGCTCCTTGAGTGTCAATTGACCAGTGGGTGATATCATCCACCAAATGGACAAGCCTTCCACCATACAGAGGCATGTGGCTGAGAAATTGGAACAGCGTTGGACATTAAATGATTTCATGTCTCGAGACCGCTGGGCCAAGTCCAGGTCCGTCATGGTCAGAGACGTAGTGATGGTTAGGAATAGGCATCCAAGAAGTAAGTTTATGCTCCCTTTTGAGGTTTATCCCTGGCGAGTGGAGTCACTGAAAAGGACAGTGATCACAACTCAGAAGGCGGAAGAAACCCTCACAAGGAATGTGTCCTATTTCAAACACTATCAAGCTCCAGTGAGCGAGCCTATGAAGGCTCTCTCTGCAACCTTGAGGAGTGACGTGGGAAATGATGATGACGGTTTCCCTGCTGACCTTTCTCCGACCAGACAATCCAAGTTGACAATTTCCACTCCAAGTGTGACTGGGTCTCCAGAGATTGGTATCTGTCCGTCGGTGGAATCGAGCCCTGATGAACAGTCTGGTTCCCGTCGACATCCACAGCTGACCAGGTGGTACGAAGCGAACAATGAGGGCCTTCGCCATGGAGGGGAGAGGTACCATCTCAGACCATATCCTGTGAGAGCTACTCATCTGAAGGATTTTGTTTTGACTTGAAAAATGGCATAAAATTGCGTTTTTCTCACCCTCTCTTTTTTTTCTCTCTCTCTGATGCTTATTCTTATTGAAGATGTTCTAGTTATGAGTACCAGTCAAGTATTTAGTACCGTTGTGTTTTGATTGAAATAAAGGAGGGATGTTATGTTTGTGGGTGAGCGCACTGTATGCCCTGGTAGGAGGGGTGTTCCTGATGTGAGCCCTCCAACTGCTGACCAAATGGTATGGGACGTGGGGGAAGGGATGAAGAAAATAAAAGTGCCCGGGATACGCTCCTCGTGGCTCATTACGGAATCCAGTGTCCTGGTCAGTTATTACTGTGTGGAAGCCTGTACCAGTGAGACCGGCTGGCCCCATTCGCAACACATATCACTTATTTTTAGGTCTCGCCTGACCCAGCGCATGCGCTGATCTGGCGATACTTTTAGTGAGGGCTCAAAAAATGCTACCATGGCCAGCCCAGAGCTACAGTGCCTGTGCACAGGCGCACGCTTAGGAGCAGAAGCACTGTTTGGCAAACCATCTTCAGGCTCATTAAGCGCCCGCAATCACTTTTGCGCCACCCCTTTGATGTTCTCAGTGAGCTGCACATTGTAAACATCCAGGCTTTGAAACCCTTAAAGCATGGCCAGGCTGTAACCTCTGTGTATGGGGATTCCCTGTGACAGCATTCCAATGTTGTGAGGCCCTTCATCTGCATTCCAATGTTGTGAGGTTCTTCAGCATGTCAGCGCCTGCTTCACAACACCCTGCAGATAGCGCTGTATGTTTACAGACTCCACATGCTCTGTATGCACTGTTATCATGAAGCCACTACCCCCTCCCACGCAGCCCTCTACCTCTGCAGCAACCCCCTTCCCTGCCTAGCCTTTCCTCATGACCAACGCATAAACACTCAACATACACACACACCCCCATAACCATACCCACAACCACACCCACAACCTTACACAACCATACACACACAACCACACACACACAATCAACCACACACACATACAACCACATACACTCAACCACACCCACAACAACACCCACCTAAACACACAACCACACCCACCCAAACACACAACCACACCCACACCCACAACCACACACACAACCACAACCACACACAACCACACACACACAACCATACACATACACACACAACCACACACCCACAACCACACACACCCACAACCACAAACACAACCACAACCTTACACAATCAGCCACAACCACAAACACATAATCACATACACAACCGCACACAACCACAAACACAACCACACACACAACTACACACACAACCACACACACAACTACACACAACCACACACACACAAAACCACACACCATACAAAACCACACACACAACCACACCCACCTACAACTACACACACAACCACACACACAACCACATACACAACCACACACACACACAATAACACACACACCACCACACACACCACCACACACAACCTCACCCACAACCACAAAACCACACACACAACTACACACAACACAAGTACACACACACAACTACACACACAACCACACATACAACCACACACACAACCACACACGCAACCACACACACAACCACACACAACCACAACCACACACACAACCACACACACAGCCACACACACAACCACACACACAACCACATATTCACAAACACACACACAAGCACACACACAAGCACACACACAAGCACACACAACCACTCACACACACAGCCACACACACACACACACACACACACACACACAACTACACACACAACGACACCCACACACAACCACACCCACACCCAACCTTACATACACCAGACACAAACACAGCCACAACCACACACAACCACATACACAACCACACTACCACACACACAACCACACACACACAACCACACACACAACCACACACACACACACAACCACACCCAACTACACACACACACACAACCACACACACACAACCACACCCACACACAACCACAACCACACACAACCAACCACACACACACAACCACACACACAATCACACACATAACCACACACAACCACAGCCACAACCACACACACAAAACCACACACACAACCACACACACTCAACTACACACACACAATTGCACACACACAACCACACACAAAACCACACCACCACACCACCCACACACAACCACATGCAACCACACACACAACCACACACAGAACCACAACCACACACACAACCACAACCACACACACAACCACGCATACACACAACCACACACACACACAAATCCACACACTCAAAACCACACACACACACAACCACACATCCACAACCACACACACACAACCACACATACACAATCACACACACAACCAGAACCACACGCATAACCACACACACAACCACAACCACACACACACAACCACAACCACACACAACCACACACACACCGACCCACCCCCCGACCACTCACTGCCTATCAGCCTCCTCTCAGCCAGGTAGCGCAATCACGATCAAGATCAGGTCAAAGTGTTCGCATTTCTAGTTTTATTCAGCATTCACTCTTGTTTCCTAGTGCTTGGCAATTCAATCTCAACTATTTTTGAGCAGCCTGCATGTCTCCTGTCAACCATACCACTCCATGCATTTTCTCCGATCCACATAGATATCAGTGGTACAAACAAAGGTAACCAGGTTTCTTATCCTTCCTTCAAGCAATAACCAGCATTTGCGCCCCACTTAGTTTTAAACAGCAAACAGTTATTCTAATCGGTTTCACAGAGGTTGTGTCTTAGGAGAAGGGCAGTGGCACTCGCATAGCACTACACGCTAGTGTGTCCAAAAGAGTTGTTTTAAAAAAAAGCTTTATGAGAAATTGACTCTTTTAAAAATTCTGATTCCACCAGAATCCAAGTCCTTCACAACATCCTGCTTTTTTGGCTGTCAGCTGTGAAAAGGACTGTAATTCAACCACAGACCCAATCCAACGCCGTCAAGGTATATCAGTGACTCTGAAGGAGGGGCAGTCAAAATATACTGCTCCCAAACACTCTCTTATACACTTTATAAGGAGGTGATGCACTGTACTCCGCCCACGTTAAAAGACACACCTGTTCTCCCCGACAGTACCACAGAACAACAAATATTGTGACCCAGAAAAGTTGGTCGCAAGAGTCCACACATAGTGTTGGACTGAAATCGTAATAGAAAAAATGTGCGAGAAGCAAGAGACGCCTCACGGAAACACCACCAACGGGGTAACTGGTATGTATTTTCCAGACAAGCCCCTGTCTCATCATCGGTAGTCACTTGCTTCTCAAAGGAAATAAGAAGAAAGAAAAGAGGTGTCCAAAACAAACAACAAAAATTGTGACAAACAGTGGAGAGCAGAAGAATCTGCTGGTGACAAACACAAACATAAACAAGTGCCTAAAAACACAGCACACAAGTCCCTTAACCAACTTTATTCATAGGGAGGTGATTATATGCTGTTTGTATTAAAAAGGCTGGTAGCTATTCATGCATACCATTACCTAATGCCAGTGCCGACATGTTTCACTGCTATAATGCCTTAATCAGTTTCATCAGGGCTGCACTCATATGCTGCCACTCCACTTTTGGACACTAGTTCTGTTATGCACCGGAGTCAGCCAAGTTAGTCATACCCGCCGCTCCAGTATCAGAAAGGTAACAGGGTACTCCAATAGTAAGTTTTCCCCTTCACTTAATCTTAAGTTTTCGTAACGACATCAGGAAGACGCCTTTCCTCCGCCGTAGCTCTGAAAAGGACACCAATATTGCCCCCATTTGTATTATTCTGTATCCTCGGTTCAATACTGGGGTGCTTTTTTAACTTGTCTCTCGTTCATTGCGAATCTTACTGTTACTAATTCAAATTGTGTTAGCTTTGGCTTATTTGCAATGCAAACTCTATCTCAATAAGTTGCTGTAACAAGCTGCAAGTCTGCTACGGAAGCCCATTCATTTGCTAATTATTTTCCACATAAGGTTGCAAGACCTTAAAGTGGAGTTTTCAGGATTTTGAATAGTTTCTTGTTTGAAGATGTTACTCTCTCCTGCGCACCCCACTCCTGAACTAAGGTTACGAGTAACCTGCCACCCGCCTTTCAGAGGTTCTTGCATCCACCCAAGTCTGGCATGGCACTGGTACGTCCCAGCCTGGCACACACCGGGTGATGATCTCCGCACCTCTAGACTCCAACTCACTACTGTTTGCAGTCTGTCACTCACCCCCACCTCCCTAGCACTCACCCTTCACACCTCAGGCGTGGCAGTCACTCCTCGAACCTGGCACTCACCCTTCTCCCTCTCTGGCACTCAGCATTGACTCTCTGTGACACTCAACTGTCACCTCCCTGACACTCACTCTCGACCCTCCTGGTGCTCATACTTCCCCTCCCTGGCACATATCCTTCACCTCCCTGACACTAACCCTTGTCCCTCCTGGGATTCACTACTCACCCCCTTGGCACTCACCCTTCACCTCTATGGCACTAGCCCTTCATCCCCCTGGTCTGGCAGCTACCCTTCACACCTTGCACTCACCCTTCCCCTCCCTGGCATTCACCCTTGACCCTCCCGACTCTTACGTCCCACTTCCATGGCACTCAACATTCATCTACCTGGCACTCACCCTTCATCCCCCTGACCTGGCACTCAACATTCACCTCTGTGGCACTAGCCATTCACCTCCCTGGCCTGGCAGCTACCGCTCATCCCTGGCACTCATACTTCCCCTTCTCAGCACTCACCCTTCCCCTCACTGGCACTCACCCTTGACCCTCCTGACTCTTACGTCTCATCTCCCCGGCACTCACTCCTCACCTCTCTGGCACTCACCCCCATGGCCTGACAGTCACCCTTGTCCCTCCTGGCATTCACTCTTCACCTCCCTGCCGCTCACCCTTTACCCTCCTGGTACTCCCCCGGTTCCCCCCCCCCAGAACAAAAAGTAACAAGCATAGGCATAGCCAATAGGTCTCGCCTTTGGGACCTTATAGGTGTCTAGCCACGCAACAGTTGATGTTGTTGCACCAAGGATATTGTGCTGCATAACTAAATACTTAGAAGGTCCCAAAAGCGAGACCTATTGGCTATGCCAATGCTTGTTCTAATTTTTAGCTATGTTGCTTTGCAGCGGAGAGGAGAGAACGATTGGCGTTGCCAATGCTTGTTTAAATCGGACGAGAACCTATGGTTCACATGATTTTCTTCTACACTTATATGTAAATGTATTATTTCATCTATACCTTTTTAGAGGATTATAAGGAAATGTTTTTTATAATGCAAACTTATTGTTTTATGCCTGTATTATTATGGCTTTTCGCTGGCAAAAAATATTTATTAATATCTAGTTAGCAAGTCCGTTCGAGAACAACAGCAAGACCGCTGGAAACAGCGGCTGCTTGCTGTGAAAACAGCAATTAGTACACTGTTACATCAAAGGCACCAGGGACAACAGGCACACTAAGCCACCAGAACGGCCAATAATAGCCTCTTCATAATCCAGGAATCAATCTGAGTGTAAAGGAATACACGGTAGGACCAAGGAATAAGCACTGAGATCCTCACACGCCTGTTTTTGGAATATATTTCTGTGATTAAATTTCTGTTTGTTTTAGCTGTTTGGTAAGTCTTCATGTAGACCGTAATTATATGCATCGCTACAGCCCTTATAGATTCCCCATTTTGTTTTTTTAGTTTCTGTTTTATACACCACAGGTTTTCAGCGTTATTTGTTATAATGTTGCAATGTTCCTAATTATTCATGTAAATGAACAATATTTTCATATTTGTTCTTACTATTACTAAGATTATCAGAGAAAAACCTAGGTATGTAGCCAAGGGCAACTTCATCTCTGTGCAACATGCCAGTTGAGAAGAAGACTTGCAGGTTGAAGTAAGGAACTAGAAACAAGTGCACTGTAACATCTTGAAACAAGGGAGTAAAGACAAAGCAAACCACAGCAGATGGTAAACTTGAGACGAGGAACCATTATTGAGCTTTTGCAAGAGACTAAAGATGAGACAAAGTGCCTGGGTACTACTTTGATGGTCCTGTAGCCAGTGGCGGCTCCTCTGCAGTGACGGGGGAGCATCCCTCATTGTCTGACGCAGAGCCAGAAAATGTAAAATATAACGATGCTCTAGCATCATTTTATTTTTCGTCTGCCAGGTTGTGCATGGAGGGGCGGGGCTTGGGCGTGTGGAGGAGGAGTGCTTGTGTACTCCCTAAGTGCTCATGTGTGTTTGGCCGGCCATCTCAGGCTGACCAAAACACACATGCGCTCCTAGGTTTCCACAGACTCCCTGGTCTGAGCAGGGCGTCTTTTCCGCCCCTCAGATCCCTCAAACCTATCTCTGCACTGCTCTGCAGCACAGGGATTGGCTGTGCCAAGAGCTGCTGGGACCCAGGAAGCAGCCAGCAGGAGCAACGCAACGAGGGAGTCGGCCAGTGGCGTCGGGTACGTTTTAAAAATGATTACCAATCCCCTCCACCCCCCCCCCTGCTCATCCTCCTCTCGCCCTTACCCCACTGTAATGCTGTTTGCGTTCTAGACTATGCACGCACACGCACCACTACATCCGCAGGCCAGGCGTGGCCTGCGGGGCTAAATAAAAGGGGGGCATGCGCTCGTGCACGTCACTTCCGACAGTCACGGTGTGTGGATTTCAGTCGTTGCTGCCTGCGCGATCCACCCCTGCGCAAGCGACTGACAGAGAGTTAGGCCTTCCTGAGGCCCCACACACACCAACACTACATTGGCGACGAGCGGAGGGGGCCCAACCCTCGCTCGTACACCAGCGACCCAACGGAGCTGCCTGCTCCTGTCCGCGGTGCCTACAGCGTGTGCCCTGGCTGCTGCATCGTCATCGGAGGAGCCGGCGTGCTCCTCATTCCTTGGTTCCCCCTGCTGGAATTTGGCTTCCTCTCCCCCTGTGCCGCCTGCGGGGAGAGCGCACAACGCCGCTGGCCGCTACCGCACCACCAGCTCCGCTAACGGCGACAAGGTGAGTTTCTCATGCATCCCGCGTGGTCCGCGGTTCGGCAGAGCCCTGCCATCCCTCACGCATCTCGCGGGTGCGCGGGAAAACGCCCCGCCATTTCACACGCATCTCGCGTGCAACGCGTTTTCTCGGCCTGCTGAGGCCTGGAGAACCCCACTTCCTGCGAGGGGGCAGCTGCTGGAGCACTGGTGGCCTGCAAAGGGGATCTCGGAGGGGCCACGATTCATCCAACCACAACTGCCCGCGAAACACGTGGTTCAGGTGAAGGACGCCGCCCTACTGCCGCGAGGGCGCCAACACAAGGGGAAAAAGAGAGGAGACGCCCAGAGAAGGTACACGCGCTGCAGCAGCCTGTGAGGGGACATTCGGAACCAGGGACACATCTTCATCACTCACTGTGGGTTCCCCACCATGGGGGATGGTGATGCTCCAGCGCCCGTCATCAACATTCCCTTCCAGCACGCCGCTGCTGGGGTACTACCACCATTCAGCGAGGCGATAGACCCATCCACAGCCTCGCCACGATGGAAAATCTGTCTGGAAAGATTAGAAAACTACTTCGTGGTTACAAGGGAGACGGATGACGCCGTGAAAAGGTCATTACTACTTCACTACGCAGGAGATGAGATCTTTAGACTTTTCAAACACCTCCCTAACACGGGCGCAGCTGACAGCTACACTGCCGCTGTTGCAGCCCTCAACGGCCATTTTGATCCCCAGTTGAATGTGGACTTTGAAGTATTTAAGTTGAGGCAAGCACGCCAACGGGATGGAGAATCAATATACCAATTCCACACCCGCGTCAGGGAGCTAGCCAGCTCCACCGATGAGGATCAACCGAGGGCCATAAGGAGACAACTTATCCAAGGGTGTCGGGACAAGACGCTGTGAGGCCAAATCCTATGCAAACCAGGGATCTCTCTAGAAGACATCCTTATCCTGGCCAGATCCCACGAGCTCTCAGACGTTAGAGCAACGGCCATGGAACAAGCCCTACACAAAACCTCCGTCAAGACAGAAGCCATCAAAGTGGAACACGCAGACGCCGTGCGACCCCGACCACGTGGGCAGGCACAGAAAGGATATCGGAGAAACTCACCTCAGGCTCGTTGTGGATACTGTGGCCATGAACCTCACGCAGCCAAAGACTGCCCGGCCCAAGGACAAACATGTGCGAACTGTGGGATCCCAAACCACTTCGCGTCAGTTTGCCGAAGGAAAACTCAGTCCAAGAATCCCAAGAAATCATGGATACCCACAAAAGCGGTCCGCCAACTGTCGCTAACCGACCCGCCCCTGGAGAAGACAGAGAAACACCTACCCACGATCTATGATGACTCGGACTCGGAAGATGAGGAAGCATACGTCATCTCCTTCGCCCGGGAACTTAAGCAAAGACGACGACCACAGCCGACATGTGTGGTGCAAATGGGACAAAATGAGGTGAAGGCCATCATTGACACGGGTGCCACCGTCAATGTCATGGGACTGCAACAGTTCAACAAACTACTCCCACGGCCCGAGGTCCTACGGTCCAAGACAAGAATCTTTGCCTATGGAGCAGACACACTGCTACCTCTCAAGGGAAAAATTATAATACCCATCCGGGCGGATGAGTCAGAAATAATGGCGACAGTCCACATAATTAACCGGGAAGCCGACACCCTGCTAAGTAGCCACACGGCAGAAGACTTAAAACTGATAGCATTTGCTAACCGCATTCGAGCCCACCAAGTGGATGAACTGCTGGAACGTTTTCCTGAATTATTCAAAGGCCTAGGTTGTATAAAATGCGACCCCATCAAGCTCCATATTGACAAATCTGTCTCCCCCACAGCACTACGCCACCGCCGGATACCGTTCCACCTCCGCCCACTGGTGGAAAAGGAACTGGAAAAACTTGAGAACCTTGGTGTCATCGAAAAGGTAACAGGACCCACCCCATGGGTTTCGCCCATGGTCATTGTTGAGAAACCCAAGCAGCCAGGCGAAATTCGCCTGTGTATTGACATGCGGTTGCCAAACACCGCCATCCGGAGGGAGAGGCACCTAACGCCCACGATGGACGACATAGTGGCTGACGTAAACGGATCAAAATGGTTCTCGTAAATCGATCTCAATGCTGGATATCATCAATTACCCCTTGCAGAGGAGAGCCATTTTATTACAACATTCAGTACTCATCTCGGCCTCCGGCACTACAAACGCCTTAATTTCGCATTATCCTCGGCAGCCGAGGTATTCCAAAATACAATCAGAGAACTCCTGTCTGGGTTGCCGGGGGTAATTAATGTCAGTGATGACATTTTAATCCACTATGCCACCGCGTCCGAACACTACAAGCACCTTCGAGATGTCCTGAAGAGACTGAGCACATATGGAGCGACACTCCACAAAGACAAATGTCAGTTTTTTCAATCCTCGATTGAGTTCTTCGGTTACGTGTTTAATCAGGAAGGGATTCAGATTGACCCGAGGAAGTCCAAGTCCATCAAGGATGCCCCAGCGGCAAAACCACCAACGGAGGTGAGAAGCTTCCTCGGGATGGCCACCTACTGTGGCCGATTCATACCAGGCCTAGCCACCCGAAGTGAACCCCTACGAGCGCTAACCAAAACGGACGCCACGTGGCAGTGGGGCCCGAAAGAAAATGAGGCATTTCAAGGAATTAAGGATGCCCTCCTGGAGAATGCAACACTATCATACTTCGATCCTGCCAAACGGACCGAGGTGATCGTTGACGCCAGCCCGGTGGGTCTGGGAGCGGTCCTGACCCAGGAACATGAGCCCGGCCAATGGACAGCCCTAGCTTTTGCCAGTAAGGCGTTGACCCCAACCGAGACCAGGTACGCCCAAATCGAGCGAGAGGCTCTGGCAATCAAGTGGGCCTGCAGTCACTTCCACCTATACCTCCAAGGACACTCGTTCGTCATGGTCACTGACCACCAGCCCTTAGTACCTTTATTCAAAGGAACGGCCCCACACCCACCACCACGTATTGAAAGATGGGTGATTCAGCTTCAATCGTATGGAATGGAGGTAGTCTATTGACCAGGGGCCAAAAATCCTGCTTATTACCTGTTGCGCCACCCGTTACCACAAGAGCCGGTGTCCGCAGATGACGACTGCGAGGAGTATGCCCAATGGGTAGCCACCACCTCATGTCCCCAATGCATGACAATTGCCAAAATCAAGGAAGCAGCCGCGGAGGACAACATCTACATGAGGTCACTGCAAGCCGTTCAGGAAGGGTCCTGGGCCAATTACTTACACCCTCCCCACACCTGGACCGCAGCAGACAAAGAGGCCCTCACAAAGATCTGGCATGTCCGACATGAACCCAGCGCCACAGAAGAAGGTGTGCTACTAAGGGGGTCGCGCCTGGTGATACCGCAGAGCCTCAGGTACCGAGCCACGCAACTGGCTCATGGTGGCTCATGACCAGGGTGCTACGAAATGGACCAGGGTGCTACAAAAATGAAGGCGCGCATGCGGGAGAAGGTGTGGTTCCCTGACCTGGAAACCATGGTGGAAGACTATGTGAAAGGCTGCATGTCCTGCCAGCTGACGAGTGACCCCGAGAGACCGGTTCCAATAATCACGGAAGAAGCATGCACGACCCCCTGGACCAAGGTCAGCCTAGACTTCGGGAGTTTCCCGGGAGAAGGACACACTCTGGTGGCGATCGATTCATACTCAAAGTACCCGTTAGTCGAAAGAGTCAACTCCACGGCCTTCACACACGTGGGGCCGGCACTAGAAAAGATATTTTCCATGTTCGGATACCCCGAAGAAATACGGAGCGATAACGGACCACCGTTCCAGGGAGTGGAGTTCGCCACATTCCTGAAGACCCGGGGCATCACGCACAAAAGATTTATGCGGACCCTCAATAAGATGTTCTGGATAGCGGTCGTAGAGCAAGCTGACTCTTAACAGCGACTGCATGACTTCCTACGGGAGTATCGAGGAACCCCTCACTGCACCACACAGAGGAGCCCTTGGACCCTCATGTTCCAAGGCCAACGCAGAGATCTCCTCCCCGTCGCACCTGGGGCGATGCCGGGCCTGAATCACATGGAAGATACCCAAGAACGGAGACGGCAAAACAATCAGCGAGCCGGCGCCGGAGAGCCACCCCAAGGCGACTGTGCCAGGGAGCTCAAGTAGTCATCCGGAATAGACGCCCTGGGGGAAAATTCCAGACCCCCTACGAACCGGGCCCATGGACAGTAACAGCCACTAAAGGTACCATGGTGACCGCCAGAAAGGATGGAGAGGAAGTATCGAAAAACACCTCCTGGTTTAAGGTGATATCCCCAGGGCCGAGATCAAACCCAGAAACCACGGATGGAAACAGCGGATCTCCTAGAGCCATAGCACACGAGGAGGAGAACAATCTATCAGCAGGGACCCACGAGGCGATACCTGAGCCAGGGTGCGAGTCACCAGCTATGTCAACCCCCAGAAGGGACACACCTCGCACTATGGAACGTGGCAGAGGTAACATTCTGAGGTACAACCTGCGTCCTAATCCACCCTGAGTCAGAAATTAAAGGACTATGCCTGTCAGCTGAGGCCCTGAAGCTGCCACCAAGGGACATGCAAGTACAGAGCACCATGTTTAGAACTTTAAGTCTCTCTTGTACCAAATGTTTGGACACTGTGAAAAAGTTTAAATAGTTGGATAGGGATGTAATGCTGTTTGCGTTCTAGACTATGCATGCACACGCACCCCTACATCCGCAGGCCAGGCGTGGCCTGCGGGGCTAAATAAAAGGGGGGCGTGCGCTCGTGCACGTCACTTCCGACAGTCACGGTGTGTGGATTTCAGTCGTTGCTGCCTGCGCGATCCACCCCTGCGCAAGCGACTGACAGAGAGTAAGGCCTTCCTGAGGCCCCACACACATCAACACTACACCCACCTGCCGCACCACCCTTTGTTACTGCCGACCGCCTCTGCCTATAGCTGGGGCGGCAACGCTTTAGGAGGTCAAAGCTGTGGTGCGACCTCCCATCAGATTAGGAGTTAAATCCTGGTCTGCTGGGTGGTCCTGCGGGGGTATGGACAGGAAAGGCAAAAAAAACTACAAACCCCCAGGAGGCCCCTTGCCGGTCTTACTCCAGTCCTGCATTATCTTTGCTGAAATTAAAAATTCTCAAGATCTTTGAAAATCAGGGCTGAGCTAAAGTAATTTAGCAATGCTTGCACTTCTGTCTCGAGGCCCCAACGGAAGTCAAAAAACTTGCAATACCAAGCAGAAGTGGTCGGCGATTATGCTTTGTGTCCGAGGTCAGTTTAGTTTCTATCTAATTAACTAAGGTGGCATTTCAGTAAATAAGGTATTTTTGGCGTGCGAGCCTCGCGGTGACGTGCGTCTGCTTTGAGTGGGACAGCGTGCTGCTGTTAATGTGTGGAAGGGTTTTGGGTTCACCTCTGACCTGGCAGCACCACTTGCTCCGTTCCTCATTTTGCTTTACACATAGCTAGGTTACCTGGCTGAGCGCCATTCTCCTGCTACCCTAAAACCCTGTGCGGAACCAATGTGTGGAAGCCTGCTGCCCAAACCTCGTGGAGGCACGTGGCGCGGCCGTATTTTAACACGCAGTCCGCCTCAAGATGCCTAGAATTGTTCCTTGTATGCAGGTACTTACCGTTTTTCAGTTATTTGCACACAAACAAAGAACACTGAGTAGAGGCCGAGGCTTGTACCAGAATATCAAATCTTTGAAATTGTGCTACCATAATACTTCAGCTAAAATGGGGATGGCCAAATTAGCGACATTTTAGTACATGCAAGTGTGGACTATTATTCTTAACTCCAGCTATCATTACCTTAAAGATCCATAGTTCTTCAGAATACATAGGTGTACAGTAAAAACTAGCATATCTATTTTTCCCTACATGAATTTACCTCGATATTTTGGTCGTCAATATTTTTTTTACTATATTATGTAGCCCGTTATAAAAAAAGTCGATTTTCTGTTTTTAAATTCCGCTCAATTGTGTGTTGAAAGCTGCATACGCATACATGCAGGCATTTACAAAAATTTGTTGTGAGAGACCTTCCACTGCCGCACATAGAGGAAACAAATTAGAGGGAACATTGGTTGTGACCCCTGTCAGCTGCAACACACAGGGTCGGACTGGCCTTAGGGCAATCAGGCAGTGCCCGATGGGCTGGTCTGACAGGTCATTGTGTGGGTAGATTTTGTAGCTGTTAGTGGGCATGTTTTATGGTCTCCTGTTACAGTTTTTACTGTTGATTTATCTGATATTATCATGGAAATCAACAGGATATCCAGCCCAGCAGGCCATAAAACAGGTCCCACAAACATTTGCCAAACCCTTATACAGCATGTATTTACAATTATATGAAAACATGGGCCATTTTTTTAGCTTTCTAAATCACCAATGAGGTTCACTTTTATTTTGGTGCTAAGGCCTATTTTCAGGCCCAGTCCGACCCTAGCAACACACACTACAAATTATTCATGATATAAAGTCAGAAGGGCAATCGGTCACCATTAAATTCCGGAATGCAAACATTGGTCAACATCTCACACGCAGGGATTATTAGCAGCATTAAAGCACTCTCTTAATAACTATATTCTTGCCTGCGCTATAATATTCATGTGCTGCTCTATAGGACCAATGCTGAACCACCAGGATTTAGAGCCCAGGTCGCCCTTGCTGTTGCTGTTGGGAGGGGGCACATTGACGCATCTCAGTGAAGCCAAACTAAGGTGTCTCCTCTGCTTCAATGTTCCCCTCCCTAGAGTCATTGCTTCTATGCCCAAAGCAACTGTGTCATATCAAGGGTGCACTGGGCCTGAATCAGGGCCAGACTGGCTGTAGCAAGCACCGGGCATTTCCCCGGTGGGCTGGTTTTGTGGCCTTGGGGCAGGTTTTGAGGCCTTGGGGCCCGTTTAGCAGTTTTTTAGTTTTATATAAGTGCTAACTAGACCCAAAGGTATCAGAGCGCTTTACATGATCACCAGTTACGTTACAGACGGACACATTCATTTTTGTTAAGTTTTGGGAGATTAAGTGATTTGCCCAAAATCACAGAATGTTGAGCGTCCCTGCCGAGACTCGAACCTGGTTCCGCAGCTCCGAGGTCGACCTTCCTAGCCGTTAGGCCTATTTTCTTCTTACTAGCACCTCTCCCCCTCGGTCCCAGGGCCGGTCGAACTGCAATCAGCCAGGGTTGATTGCGGCTCCCAGCCCGGCCCTGGCAGCCCCAACCAAAACAAGGAATGATAGTAAAACAGCCATGATTGGGGTTTAGTTGACTCATCGTAGCATTGTGCCCTGCTGCCGCTGTTGCTACAGCACCATTGATAATTATGTTTACGTTTGTGTTAAAAAAACAAAAAAACAGCAAGGGTGATTGGGCTCTAATTCCTGGTTTCATACTTTTTTGCAGTAAGCTAGGCATGTTTGGGGAGCAGTGGCCACTTACACCCTTCACCCCAGTACCTGCTGCATTAATGGTAATCATGACCCTTTTAAACTACCCATATATCACCCCCTTCCTGGGGGCATCTTTCTGAGGAAGCTGTCTCTGTCCATTTATAAACAAAAACAAGAATTTTCAATGCAATAAGTCTCGCAGTTGCGAGATTTTAGGCTATTGGCATTGTAAACAATAATGCCTTTAATTTATGTGTTTTTCAAAGCAACACATTTATAAAAAGCATTGTCATTTCTAATGCTAGTAGCTCAAACTCTCGCAAATGCAAGATCACTTTATTGGTGGCCGTGCCCCTTTCTTTAGACACTGCTCGCCGTACTCAGGTTACAGTGAGCAGCGTCCAAAGTAAGGGGAGCGGCCAACATAAAAGTGAAAGTGTGCATGGGACGCTTTTACACAAAGAGTAAAAATAAATAACATTTTTGTAGCGCTGCCGCTAAAGTGAAAGCGGCTGTGCTGTAAATTAAATAAATAAATAAGCGCGGCCGCTATAGTTAAAGCGGACCGCACAGGAAATGATAAAATACATTACTAATAACAATATAAAAGGTGGCGGCGTGCTGTGACGTTGTGGGTGGAACATGAAAGATAATTAAAGAAAATAGTGCTCACCGACTAGATAAAGCAGACTTTGTAACAACACAAATAAAAAGTCCAGTCCTTATGGAAGGTTACAAATGCAAACAAGGTAGTACCAAGGAGGGACTACTAAGCCTATTCACGAATGAAAAGCAATGATTTTGAAAGGACAGTAACAGGAGCCGATTGAAAAGATGAGCGGTAAATCGGCAGAGCTTGTGTGCCATACCTACAGCATGCCTCGCAGAGCAGCGCATGCGCCGCCGAGGCTCAACCTAAAAATGAGCTCCCACATTGTGCCTCCCTCTTCTAGGCCATATCCTTAACTATGCATGGATCTCACCCCTTTCTCATGAGCCATTACTCTGAGGCCCCAGCTCAAGAAGAACCAGGATTTCCCACCTGCCTTTAATTGATGGAGTCACTTAAAACATCATGGTGACAAAGATTTCATACATGAGGTAAAGAAAGGTGTTAGGAGCTGAGTCCTCATGTAATGGGGCACAAACATGTTTGCATTGGGTGCAGTCTGATTACTTATCGTTAAAATGTATATTCTGAAAACACTTGCTTTATCTCAAACACTACATCATTTTGCTGCAGCCTAGCTTATACTGCGTGAAATACAATTTAAATTTCCTTACATCCTTATTCACAGTGCTTTCTGACACAGGCTGGGCCCACAAAGATCGACACTGTTCATGTCGAAATACAGATTTTCTTTGACCAAAATGTCAACGTTTTACTATTGTTATTTTGGTGCTAAAAGGGTTTGTGAAAAAGAAAGCATGTTGCAGCTATCCATAATAAACCTAAACGCTTCAGATGCAGTTAGAGTTTAATGATAGGTGGTCACGCATGACGATGAAGTCACTCTTATTGGACATCATTTGCGACTGCATACTGATAATCATTGTTTCTTTTCTTTCAGTGTATTGCTGTCCTGCTGGCAGGTTTATGTTATACAGAACTTTTTTATACGATATGGAATAAAACCCATCACATTCCTGAGCCGCCTGTTTTATTGATCAGTCCATTGCTACTGGGATCTACAATGGTAATTTCTGATTAATAGCTTGAGAATCTCCAACTCTTGGAGTGCGGATGTTTGTTTCTGTCTCTTCTTTGTCTTAAATATCTGATTGAAAAATTAGAATATTTTCAACCTAGTCCCTTATTTAGTTACACCTTTGTCACCATATTGTTTCTTGAGTAAATTGCTGTATTTTAAAGTTAAACTTTTAAATGCACAACTATACATTTTGTATCAAATACTTGTAGCATGACTCGATTTATGAATTAGCTAACTCTAAGCATATGGTGCTTTTGCTACTCAAGCTCTATATTCTTATAAATAAATGTTACATTCAGTGGCTTACACTGTGGTAGACCTGACATCTTTTGGCGTGGTTTACTGTGACTTTTTACAATCTGACCCTCTGTTTTGACTGTGTGCTGAACTTCGGTGTTGCTTTCTTTAGTACTCTGTGCACTTATTCACTGCTGACTAGTGCTAAAGTGCATCTTCTCTGTGTCTCAAATGTAATGACATTTGATTTCTCCATTATGGTCATATTTGATTTTCTGATAAGTCCCTAGTACATTGCACTACATGTGCCCAGAGCCTGTCAATCAAATGTTACTCATTGGCCTGCCGCTCTGATTGTGCCACCCACATGAGTAATGCAAAAAGAACTATTGATGGATAGAATGCAGAACAATGTTATACATTCACTCCAGTACAGAGATCTTGCTCACCATGCCATTCCAGTTGGACCCAGCCATGTGCAAATCAGTCTTGACCCTGCACCCAATGGGAACAGCCCAGCCCAAACTGCCAGGACGGGTCCTCCCTGGACTGGAAACAAGCATCCTAGGATCGGTTTCGGAGTTTCACCCTCTTCAGCAAGGATAGCTTGATTCCAGTGGCTTGGAGAGCAAGGGACTCACGTCTGAGCATACCGTCCCCTCGGGGTGACAAATGCAAAAAAGAACTATAGATGGACAGAATGCAGAACAATGTCATACATTCACCCCAGTACAGAGATCTCGTCCTAAATCCATTGTTTTTTTGCTCACCATGCCATTCCAGTTTCGACCCAGCCATATGCAAATCAGTCTTTACCCTGCGCCCAATAAGAACAGTCCAGCCCGAACTGCCAGGACAGGTCTTCCCTGGACTGGAAACAAGCATCCTAGGACCGGTTTTGGGGTTTCACCCCTCTTCAGCCAGGATAGCTGGATTCCAGTGGCATGGAGAGCACAGGACTCACGTCTGAGCATACCAGTCCCACTCGGGGTGACAAATACAAAAAGAACTATTGATGGACTGAATACAGAACAATGTCATACATTCACCAAAGTACATAGATTTGGGCCTAAATCCATCGTTTTTTTGCTCACCATGCCATTCCAGTTTTGACCAGGGAGATCCTCGTTTAGCAGTTTGGTCTGGAATTTTCCTATGAGGCACAGGGTCAAGACTGATTTGCATATGGCTGGGGTTAAACTGTGGTGGCATGGTGAGCAAAAGAACAATGGATTAACCCAGATCTCTTGACTGGGGGTGAATATATGATTCATTCAGCATTCCGTCCATCATTTGTTTGCGTAGCACTTTTCACCCTAAGTGGGATGGGTATGACCAGATGTGGGTACCTTACTCACTGTGCCACATGATTCAAACTAGCCTGACTGATGAAGGGTAATACCCAGAAACTGGTCCCAGGATGCTTGTTTCTGGTCCAGTGAGGACCTGGCTTAGCAGTTTGGTCTGAGCTGTTACCATGAGGCACAGGGTCAGGACTGATTTGCATATGACTGGGTCTAAACTGGGGTGGCATGGTGAGCCAAAGAACAATGGATTTAACCCAGATCTCTTGACTGGGGTGAATGTATGATTCGTTCAGCATTCCGTCCATCATTTGTTTGCGTAGCACCCATATGAGTAGCCCTTCAAACATGTCTCAGGCCTGCCACTGTGGAGCCTGTGTGTGTAGTTTAACCGACATCTCAACCTGACAAGTTAACCTACATGCCAGCCCTAAACCTTCATTTTTATTGCACATAGGTCACCCCTAGAGTAGGCCCTGGACTTAAGAAGTAGGATATGTACTTTTCATTCATTCAAGAAATCTTTATTTCGGCAATGTACCATAAAAGTATACAAAAGCACATAAAAGCAATAGCAATAGATGACATTTTCAATTAATTATAGCAAAAATAATTTCCAAAGCATTTTCCAGATGGACATAATTCAGCAAAATTCATACAGATAAAAGAGCTGCTTTAACACCTTCGATGCTCATGAGGAGCTCAGCTCGTCATGAGGTACACCTCTCGTACACTCATGACGAGCTGAGCTCATCATGAACAATGGGAATAAATCAGGGCCAGCGCAGGAGGGGAATACCATCAGCATTGATGGTGTTAAAAAAGAGGACCATAAATAATTTGATAAAAAACTGTAAAAGTTTCGGAGACAGTGTTAACCCTATTGACTGCCAATCCATACTCAGGCTCTAGCGATTAAAAATCTGCACTTGTGCCACATTGCTACTATAAATTGAGAAACAGCAAATACAATTGGTCTAGTTGTGTCTGATTTTAGTACTCTAAAGGCTTGCATACAATGCAACAAACCCAAATTTTTACACATAGGTACGAGCCAGTACTTCCTGGGCTTATGATATGCTGGACAAAAGAAGAGAACGTGCAGATCAGTTTCAGTGTCACTATTACAACCAGGACATTTTTTCAGAGCAGGAGTTGACCACCTACTAGTAAAGGCTCGCAAAGGTAGAACACCATGTCTTCACTGTACATACAGTTTTTTTGCTAATAAGGGATATATGTCATCCAAAAAGCTCTCAAAATGATAAAAATCTTTAACCAGTAGGAAAGAAGCAGTTAAGGGGCGACTTGAAGACTACATAATGCAGCATTAAGTTTATCAGCACAAAATATTTTCATGAGTTGGGTACGTGAGATCGTTTTACAACCCTTCTCGGGGTCAGACCATAGAACAAGTACAGAGGAACAAGTACAGCAAGAGGGTGTCGTCGGCGAACATAATTGCAGGGACCCTGTTACCAGCCAGCTTCGGCGCATCGTTGTTCTGTACTCCATCAAGGTGCGCGATTACCCCGTTGACATAGAGGAAAAACAGTGTAGGTGCAAGCACGCAACCCTGCCTTACCCCCCTGCCAACGGGAAATCGAGATATCAGTGCACCATTTTTCACACATATGACTTGGGCGAAGTTAGCCTCATGCAGCCTCATCAGGGCGGACAGAAAATGTGCCGGGATACCCATTTCAAGAAGCACGGTCCAGACGTTCCCCCGGGGAACTAGATCAAAAGCAGAGCGAAGGTCAACGAATACCATACAGAGGCTGCCACCCTCTATTCATACCGTTTTCCAAAACAGGAGTAATAAACGAAAGATTTGGTCCACGGTGGAAGTATTCTTCCTAAACGCTGCTTGATACGGGCTAAGAATTGTATGCTCCTCTATCTAGTCCTGTAGCAGGTCCAAAATGAGTCTCACAAAGATCTTCTGGGGGACATCAATAAGGCTGATGGGTCTGTAATTGGATGGGAGCAGAGGAGAGCCCTTTTTAAAAATGGGGACTATCTCTGCGCCCAGCCAAGTACGAGGCACCGCCATGCCTCTCAGGACCGCATTAAAAAGGATCTGGAAGTATGGGCCCCAGATTTTTGGCTCCTGCTTATAGAGATCACCCGGGAGTTTGTCCAGGCCTGGGGCTTTGCCTGTGGCGAGTTTGGAGATAGCATTACAAACTTCTGCCACCATGAACTCAATCACCTCAAAATGTGGAGTGGAAACCAGCTGGGTATATGTTTTTTCGAGGTCATCTGGGAGGCCCTCAGTGGAATACAGAGCCTAGTAAATGCCTTCCCAGACTTCAGCTGCTATGTTAGATTCAATGGCTACTTTCGGCTCATCGTAGCCATTGTTAATTATGGACCAGAATTTCCGGGAATCCTTTCAGTTTTACATGTCTTGGTAGCAAAATACTCTTAGATTTGTATTACACTGCTGCAAGGCGTAGCTCTTCCTTAGGTTAACATTGGAGCTATTGTGGAACATTTTACAAGTGTAACCTCCAATTGGGAAAAGGTAGGAAGAGCATGTTTGGTGTCTCACAATTTAAAATCACATTTTTTTTAATGAAATTCTTTTTAAAAGTGTAGGTCTGAAAATGCCACTTTTAGAAAGTTGGCATTTTCTTACTTTAACCATTCTGTGCCTTCAGCCCGTCCCTAGAATACACGTCTGGGTTGGTTGACAGTGATCGGAACAGGGCACATTTCCCTTTGATCTTGCCGCTTCACCTCTGCCTGCACCCAAACCATGGCCACGCTCACTGACTGCGATGCAACAACTGTGATTTACAATGCAGCCCTGACTTTGCTGACGCAGCCCCTCTGCTGCTGCCCGGATACTGCATCACAGATGTCTGCGATGCATTGTCCCCTGACCCTGACGCAACCCAGCGGTTCGACATCGATGTATCGGCCCGATGCATATCGCTTCTTGAAATTGACATATCAACGACGTTGCCTGACTTCGGAAACGATGCATCGCCTTCAAAAGCGACGCATCCCTTCCATTGCTCAACACATCATCCCCGAGCTTTGACGCTTCCAAGGAAGTTTCAGTGGGTCTGCTTTTATTTCTGTACCCAGCCCTTGCTCCATTGTGGTCAGACTGAACTTTTGGATTTGCCATGGTCAAACGTGACCAGACAGCCCCAAATGGAGCTAATGATTTCTAAGTACTGAAGTACTAAGTTCTAAGTATTTTGATTTAATCTTGGAAAATTTGTATCTTGACTTGATGTATGTTGGATTTTAATTGTTTTGATCTTATTTTACTCAGATAAATATTGGCTGTTTATCTCAACTGGGTTGGAGTACTTTTGTGGTTACTGTGTGAGTGTTTGTCTGTGTTAGTGTGTGTGTATGCACGTGCACACACATTCTTTACATATTGCCTCTTTAGTTTGGCCTGACTGCTCTGTGCCAAGCTACCAGAGGGAGAGCACAGGTAAACCTTTAGTGTGTACTACACTTACCCTGACTAGAATTGTAGTGCCTGCTTGGCTAGGCTGCATACCTCTGCCAACCAGAAACCTAATTTCTAACATTGGTGATCAGTGGTGGGATAGTAGTTGTATTTGTGCATTGCATACAGTGATTGGTGTACACTACTTCCATATCGCAGACCATTATGTACCAATTTACCTTTTTTTTGTTGGTCTTTTGGGTGACTTTTTGAGTTTTTGCAACAGTCATGTATCAATCTGGAGAGCAAACAGCTTTACTTGCAGAAGTGGAGTTTGGCCCAGGGAAATTGGAAACCTATACAGTGTCCCCTCCCCGACCACCCCCTCTGTCATGCACACTCTCCTTCCTCTGCAAACAATACGTCAAAGAAATTTAACAAATGAACCCCCGTTTTGAACTACTGCCAAACCCCAGGGTAGCCTGACAACGGTCAGTCGCCCAAACAACATGTGAAACATAGCCCTTAATGAGGTCTTAACCCAGCAAGTTCCTCAGCAGAGGGTGAACAGTTAAAGGCATAGATCTGCTGTACAAACTGTCCGGAGCGCACCAGCCCTACCAGTTACAGGTCAGTTCGGGACCAGAGTCTGCCAACAACAGACCAGCAGCAACAGAGGAGCCAGGGTCACCAGAAGTTCAGGCGGCCTCAGATGATCTCATCAGCTGTAGTCGATGTCACCACCAGCAATTTCACGCTGCCACTAGGGGAGGTGTCAGAGTCGTTGTCACCGGTGTCTTTTGAGGAGCATGCCTCTGTCTCTAGGGAAGTGCTCCTGCCCTGCATAAGTACCGTCACCACCTGAGGGGCTTCAGCTCTCTCCTTCTCTGTTTGCAAGGCAGTTGTTTTTTAGGGGCTCCTCTATGAGACCGCCTCCCGGAGCGCCTCTCCAGTTCCTTCATATTCTTCAGCTCTGGTCCGGGGCCCACCAACCGGGAGGACTGAGCTCTGTAGGACTCGAGCCATTCCCAAGCTTCTTTTGAACTGCCACAGAAGTGAGTGGTACCCTCCACAATGATCCGCAAGCAGGCTGGAAACATCAAAGAATATTGAAATCCCTCCTCTCTCAGTGCTTTCTTGACCTTCAAGAGCTAGGCCCGCTTTCTCTGTACTTCCAGGGTACAGTCCGGGAAGAGGTAGACTTTACTGTTAATAACGGTTTAGGGGCCTTCTATGCATGCCTTCTGCATCTCTGTCCCGGAAATGAAGCAACCAGGCCACTACTGGCCGGGGAGGATGCCCTGGCACCAGAGGCCTGGCTAGGACTCTCTGGGCCCTTTCTAGAGTGTAGAAGGTTGAATGGGCTTCAGGTGCCACCACACTTCTCAGCCATTGCTCCAAGTAAGACACCATGTCATTGCCCTCAACTCCCTCCGGCAGCCTCAGAACTCGAATGTTGTTCTACCTGTTGCCCCCCTCCACATCTTCAGTACGTCGTTCCAGTATGCTCACCCTGTCTGTGAGGGCCCCCATCTGTTGCTCCAGGGCCTTTTGGGCAGGGACTAATACCGCTATGCCGGATTCTGTCTCTTTCACTCTTTCAGAGAGCTTCTTGTGCTCTTCTCGCAGGAGGCCGAGCCCCAATGCCACTGTGCTGATGTCCTGATGAAGGGTGACTTTCATGTCTGCTATGGCCTCCAGGATCTTGTTCAGTTGCAGCTGCTTTGGATCTTCCACAGTAGTCCGCGACTGCTCCGGAGCACTATCCTCTGGGTCATGCAGGGCCGCGGTTTGCTTATCTCGAGGTTTTCCAGTGATGCTGGACAGGTCCCCCAGTCCAGGGATCCCACCAAGGGGGAAGAGCCGCCCAGCTTCTAGCTCTGAAGTTCTGCCGATGAGGACCATGGTACTCCAACAGCAGCCTTCCCAGTGGTGTGCTCACTGAACTACGTGTCGCCATCTGGTTCCCAGGGCTCTGCCCCAGCCACTGCCCACTCAGGAGTCCAGGGAAATCTTTACCTTTCTTCTTGGGCAGTAACCCTCTTCCAACTGCTTCTGCAGGGTCTCACGGGTGCGCCCCCACTGTGCTGTCCCCGGCCTCCACGGGGAGATCTGCTGGAATCCAGAACCACCAGCCCAAGCGAGGCGAGAAGGGTCCCCACCGCAAACCCCCAGGACTCAACTGTGCGCCAACATTAATTAGGTGCCAACTGCTCCACTGTGTCAGTTCAGATGGGTAACGGCCCCTCCAACAAGCCACGAGGAGAGTGGGAGTGTCTCAATCTGACATCGCCGGAGCCCCCAGGCATGGGAAAACCTCCAAGTTGGCCTCAGCTTCTCAGCCAAGGGCCAGGTCCCCAGCACCGTCCTCAAGACCCCACAGGGCCAGCAATAAGTGAGTATGAGGCCTCCAGGCAGCCCTCCGTCTCAGTGGGTAGGACCAGCCCACACAGCAGTCTATCCTAATCAGTTTATGGCCCGACAATGGCACCACATGGCAGTATCCAGTCAAAGCAGCTGCCCTTCCCTTTGCACGGATAGCAGGCCTTTTCTCATGGAAGGGGCAGACAACGAGGCCCAAACCTCAAGCCTCGAGCCCCGCCTGGGCTCCAACAGCACGCCGCCCCCCGCTAATAATGGCCGCAGTAAAGCGCGACTCAGGAGAGGTCAAGTTTTCTATTCCCACTCCAGTCTGTGCAGTAGTAGGTAAAGCGTTGGACTGCGGAGGGGTAAAATATTCTATTCTCACTCCAGTCTGTGCAGCAGTAGGCAAAGTACTTCACTTCAAGCATATACATTATTTTAATAACTGTATTCATTGAACAAAAATGTAAAACTCTTAATATAAAAATGATATATATATATATTTCAAAACAAATAAACTATTTACATAATTATAAAAAAAGTCCATATAAAAAAGCTATTAATGTAATATTTAATTACATTTCCACACTATACCACCATATGCCTAGCAGGCCAGAATTTAAATATAATTTGAAAAAAGTATAACTCAGCTAAAATATTAAGTAATAAAATAATTACTAATGAATGAATAATTAATTGTTGGTTAATTATGACTTAAATAACTTCTCACTCTACCCCAAAACACAACAACTCACACCTAATATAAAATATACAAAATATATTTACTAAACAATTTACTTAATTATAAATCAATTACATATCTTAAGTAAAGTTAATAATTAATTAGTATTTAATATTTACCTATATAAATTCCTGCCCTATACCCCTACAACAACTCACACCTAAAATGTGACTTACAAAATATAATATTTACTCAACGTACATAATTAATGATCAATTAAATAATTATTAATAAATAGAAAATTAATTAATACTTAATTAACTTCCCATCCTACACCCCTACAAACTCAACAACCCACACCAAAAATATAACTTACAAATATATTTGCACAATTTACAGAATTCATTATTAATTAAATAATTACTAATACATAATTTTTATCTATTTTTTTTTTGAAAACCTTTATTGTAGCATTCAGTATAAATACAAGTATGGGCCTACAACCGTGGGGGCCGGCAGCTAAGAAAATTAAAATCTCCAATATCACCGTACAACACTGCTCATCAGCCTACAATCCTGAGGTCCGGCAGCGATTCAGGATAAGGCCTGTATTTAAAATGCACAGATGGGTTCCAGGATGAGACGAGGTTTCATTTTATATTTTATACGAGAGGATCAGGTGCTATACAATCAAACAGAATGCGGGGGACAGGGTAAAAAACAGGATTTGCATGAAGTAACCACTATAATGGAAAATTGGCGCCACACCATTGAGATCTGTACGAAAGGAAACAAAATATACTTTCCTTTATTGCTCCGGCACTCAGAGCCCGCCCACCCAGGAATCAGGATATCATAAAAGCATAAGCACGAAATACGAGCACACAATGAGAGTCCAGTTGATTCATAGCTATACTGATCCTTAAAAAGGGGAAAGGAAGAAAGAAAGAAAGGCCATAGAAAATAAAAAAGGCAAAATAAAAAAAAAACTCCAACTCCCCACCCTGCACCCCTGCAAATGGCTATAGCCTGACCCCACTAGCGGCGTGCCTGTCGCCCCTAATAACTAAAACCCCAAAGGTAGGAGAAAGAACGGAGGGCATATCCGTGTGGGCTCCCGGCCCCTTTAGACCCCCTGCCTGAGACAGCCACCCCTTATCATTAAAAACAAGTTTAAGACAACAATATAGATGAAAGTAGAGGGTACCGTGTGGCACCGCCCAGCCTCTCAGAGCAAACAATTACAAGTCCAACATTTATAAACGCCATGCCAACCATTCCCGACCCAGTCGATCTCAACCTTGGCCCTTCCGAACAAGAACACGAACTCCTCCCAGCGAGACCCAAAGGCACACAAAGAAGCAATAAAGAGGCAGAGAGTCATCAGAAAGCAGTCCATGGCTACCGGCAGGCAGTGAGTCCACAGGAACTGTAGACGCAGACGGACTCTCCCTCCTAGTTGAACAGTCCCAATGTGTCTTGCACAGGAGTCGCAGCGTCACCAGCAAAGGAGAAGATGACCACAAAAGAAATAGAAAGTCACAAACAAAAGTCTCCGGTGGTGGGGGGGGGGGGTTCGGTGCGCCTGACGTTATCTCCAAAGCCGGTGGTGGTGGAAGGTTCAGCAATACCATGACATTCTCGGGAACACAATCTCCCAGGGCACCATCCGATGGATCCAATGCTTGTTTCCTCACGGGGCTCTCGCACAGAATCAAAATGGCTGCGGTATGAATGGCTGTAGATTCCGGTTCCAACGATGGGGCCGAGCCCGGTTCTACCCGGAGCATCGCAGTTAAACGTGTGTCCAATTTGCTCACCAAAGTATCCACATGTGAGCGAAATGCCCAAAGTTCTGCCAGTATTGACCTCAGTGATGGCTCATGTACCGCTCGATTCATAGTTTCATGCCCGACATCAGTCACAATCACCTCCCCGGGTGAATCTGGCATCCTCGGGGGGGACAGACAGGACCACGAATGTGCAATTGCGAGGGGTGACCAGTCTTCGTCCGCAGCCACGGTCAACCCGGTGAAGGCCGCAGGCCAGAGACCCCGAACCACCGAACCCTGGGGACCGCGAACGGGGGCCACGGGACGGGAGCCCCCACCCACAGCCGGCAGCAAGCTGACTCACCCCTCGGTCGATGCTGAGCGATGGAAACGATCGCTGCCAATTTCGGGCTGAATTAAAGCCTCCACTCCGGTCGACCGGACCCAGCCCGAACCTCCTGGCCGATGTTGTTGCACTACAGCCCGGCTATGAAAGTACTCCAGGCCCCGGCTTCACTGCTGGAGTAGGCCGCAAACTTCAACCCGATGGAACTTCGTCAAACAAGCCGATAAAAGTATCCGGATTTCACCATCGGAGTGTGGAACAGTTCATGCACACAGAGCATAGGCGTAAAGTCAGGATAGCGTACAGGATATCGTGGCGGGTTACGGAGGTCGGCGGAGCCGGGAGCCTAAGCAGCCATCTTGCTTGCTGACGTAGCTCCTCCAATACATTAATTATTAATTAATTATTACTTAATCAACCTCCCACCCTATACCCCTACAAACCCAATAACCTGCACCTAAAATATAACTTACAAATATAATATTTACACAATTTACATAATTATCAATTAAATAATTACTGATATATTAATTATTAATTCATTATTACTTAACTAACCTTCCACCCTATACCTCTAGAAACCCAATTACCTGCACCTAACATGTAACCTAAAAAATATTATATTTGCACAATTTACATAATTATCAGCTAAATAATGAATACATAATCATTAATAATTATACTTAATTAACTTCCCAACCTGTACCCCTGCAAACCTCACAACCCACTAAAACGGTATAAATTACTGTTAAAAATCAAATAAAAATGATAAATAACTTACAATTACAAACTATATTTAAAAACCTTAACAACAATTATACAAACAACATATAACATATACAATTAAAATATGAATTAAAACCTAAAGATAATTAAAAACCAATATTGTTTACAACTATATTATTAAACACAATATTAACAAAACATATATTTTTTAAAACGATATTACTTCCCTTAAAAAAATCAATATGTTTGACAACAATATTTCCGTATCACAATTTTTATGTGTCACAATATTAAAAACGAAATATTAATGTAGCTCAATATTTCGGATTCGATATTTGTTACAATATTCTGTCCAGATTTCCATCCTTTGGGAGATGTAAATCTCACCTCAGAATCCCTTATAGGTTATCTGTCAACGCTGTAAATTGTTTATCAAGCTCTTTCCGAAATTCCACTGCGTTGTCATTTGGGGTGTAAACATTGACAAGGAACTCTTTAGTTCTCTTACTTGCTCTGGATATATGCCATCTGCCCTGGTGGTTGTGTATATGGGAAAGCATTGTGATTTCAGATTTGTAGATACTAAAGTGAAAACCCCTATTTTTTTCTGTATTTCTGGGGAGAGCCCTATTTCCGCTAATCACGTACTATAAAATTGAGATAGGTATGCGAAGTAGAGCTGCACAAGGGGTATGCAAGAGTATAACATCCATCTCCATGAATGAGCATACCTTGGAATATGAATCAAGGCAAATGCCTGGGTGTGTGCACAGTTAGTGCATGGGTGTAAAACATGGACATAGGATTTAAACAATTTATATAACATAGTATAGTAGTTCCGCCGAATATTGTAGTCTAGAGGAAAGAGGGGAGGGCAAGAGCAGAAGTATAGGATATGTAGAGTGAAGAATACCAACACAAAAAGAGAATAGACCCCCCAAAAAAACATAATCTACACCCCTACACCCCTCCCAAGAAATGCGACTAACTCGTATTTCTCCTCCCTTCATCTAGACGGGACGTGATTGGCCATGAGCAGACCTATCCTAAACCGTCAACCCTTTCCTGATTCCCCAAACAAACGAGAGGCTTATTTGGCCCAGGTAAAGAGGAACACAGCATTATACTACCTCTGTGTAAAGGGGAACACGTTGAAAAGATTAGCCTATAAAGGTAAATATGAACATAGCATTTAACAGTCTGGATAACAATGAACAACGGCTTGAGAGTGTTCTAATCCAACAGGGGATGAAGCCTAGTAGCGACCATGAGACTTCCTGAAGTTGCATCATATGCATCAACATGTATGCACTTTTTTGAGTACATAGTCAGAAGCAGTAAAAAAGTTTAAAAAGAAAAAAAGATACAAAAGGAAAAAGACAAAACAAGAGGAAATGCACCAGCCATAAGTCATTGTAACTCAATAAGTGAGAGGAGAAATCTAGAGAACAATATGTGAGTACTCAAACAATTTCTGTATGTGACATGGGGCAAGTCTGTGTGGTGTGTAAGACAGCTTGAGGCAATACCGGCATATGGAATGAGACAGGGGAACCAAAGAGACCAGGAGGGCCATCTTGGCCAACCGCTGAAGTTAACATGTCCGAAGGGGTTTAAAAGTCTATGAACGATTGCAAGTTTCCTTGGTCCGTGAAGATCATTTGTTTTCCCTTGAATATAATGCAGAACTTGGCAGGACCAGCAAACACAAAGGGAATGGAGAGATCTCTCAATGATTGGCGGAGTTCCAAGAAGCCTTTCATGAGTAGTCACTATTTTTTTGGAGTAGTCCTGAGCAATAGTTATCTTAGAGAAATTCCTTTCTGTGAGCTGGATTTTACTCATGTGAGAGAAGATCTATTCAGTGTGATGATAACGCAAAGGTCTGAAGATCATTATCCATGGGTTAGAAGTAGGAGTGTTATGGCAATTCCGTGGCTTGGCAGTTGGGACTTTATGTGCCCTCTCTATTTTGAAGTCTCTGTCATCTGTAATCCCAAGGGTTTGCGGTGTCTAGGATTCCAGAAATTCAGCACAGGAGTTGGCATCACCTTCCACATTCTCAGGAAGACCAAAGATCCGCAGGTTGCCTCTATGATAGTGGTCCTCAAGCTCAGACATCTCTCTTGCAATCAAATTCATCTTGTGGGTTGTCAGATACGCATGGTTCTTCACTTATGCAGCTGACTCCTCCAAGACACCAATTTTGATCCCCCCCTCCATTGTTAAGCTTCTAAGATCATTACACAATGCCTGTATGTCCTGGTGCATAGTGTCAATGTTCTTGGTATCTTGGGCTAGATTATCCAAGGTACCAAGTCTTTGTAGTATAATGTCTAAGCTAGCACTCAAGTCTGTTTTAGATTTGACCAGTGAGTCCAGTAGAGGTGGTTCTGTCATGGTTTAAGAGTGGTTTTCGTATCCTTAGTGTCTCTGATCTCTTTAGATTCTTTGCCCCTATCATCAGCCATTCTAGGAGCATCTGAGGTTAGGCACAATGTAAAATTTCCAGTACAGTGGGATAGTGTCATGATCGCTCTCGCAGCCACAACGAGAGGACTTAAGAAAGGACAAAATGCGTGTTCACTCCTTCTGCACTACAAGTCCCAGAATGCCAAGCGGACCGGGAAAACAGGAAGGAAGGTCTTTTCTATATAGCTCCGCCTTAGATGAGGCTCGGTGCTTGACAATTGTTATCGTGGATTCGTGAAGGGCGGATGGTGTTCCCCGCCGGATTTAACTCATAGAAGATTGCCAGCGCCGATCAAGTGCCTGCGCGGTCAGAGGAGATTGCCAGCGCCGATCAAGTGCCTGCGCGGTCAGAGGAGATTGCCAGCGCCGATCAAGTGCCTGCGCGGTCAGAAAAGCATCAAGCCAAGTTCCTAGTAGGAATCAGTGCGGTCAGAGGAGTGGAGCAACTTCCAGAGAACCGCAAGTATCACAACGGAAGAACGGGATCGTTCTTTCCTTTCAGACCTGAGAGATTGCTATTGTTTTACGGAAGCTTCCCGTTAATCTTGCTTTAGTTCTCACAAAGCTAGTACTAACTCTTTTCCAGGGTTCTATTACATTTGCCGTATACTCAAGCGTTATTGAGGATACAATTGAACGGAGAATAATACTAAAGGCACCAGATACCGAAACTCCTTCTAAGGAGTACAGCGCTGAGCGTGAAAGTGACGTTCAACTTATCACTTCAGCCTTTCGGAATAAGAGGAACAGATCGGTTCCATTTAAAGTGCGAGTGACATTAACTTTGGTGAGTGTGATTGCGCTAGGTCAGGGAAGAGCAGGGAAAATAGGGGAACAAGATACTTATACCTGTCAATTGTCTTCCCCTGCTGCAGCACATCCTTCCAAGGAGGTTTCCCCGGACCTAGACTCAGAGGGCCTCATCCTGCACTCCGTTCTTTTCTGCACATTACCCTTCCGGCTTCCTGCGATACCCATTCAGAAGGCGTTCTCTAAGACGCCCCTGGGTGCGGTGTTTAGGCAAGTTGAAAGGACATTCGTCCCATCGTCCCTGCTGACCGGATTGCTCAGGTTAGTGGTGCGCGAAGGTATTGGCGCCGCTTGCAATCGCGACAGATAGCAAAGTTTGTGCAATGTGTGGGCTACAATATAGCTTCGCAAAATATATTAACCAGGTAAGCTGGGAGATGGTGGTGCGAGCATACCCAGGATAAAGAGACACCAATATACACCAGTGAGGGTGCTGCTGAGGAAAGATCAAAATCTTACTATGTACTGTTAGATGTCATCATCAAAATCAGCATAATCCATAGTGTTGAGAGGCTTCTGGGGCCCAACAGTTGAAGATGAGTAGGTTGCCAAGTCCCCCAGCCCAAACTAGTCAAAAACACAGTCTCAGGAGGCAAGCACTGGTAGTTGTCATGTTATTCACAGTGGCACCGAGGTCGATTGTCTGCACCGCGGTAGTCGTGTAGTTGTTGGGAAAAGTGACGCTTGGCATCAGCGCAAATTGCCTGTTCAGCATTTATGTTGTTAAGTACTCGTTGGGGTGAAGCAGGGTTCCCCCGCAGGTCAGGTGGTCAAAATGGGGATCCCGCCTTGCCCTTACCACTATTCATGTATCCGTAGCCCCAGCCATCTTCATTATTATTATCAGCAGTGTTGATGGCGATCACCATTTTGTTTCTGCGTGAAATGAAGAGAGAGCAGGGAAAACCTGTGAAATCCTCTGTGTTACGGGGATGTGGTGACCTGCAAGTGTGTGATTGGGAAGGGCGAATGGTGCTTAATGTTCGGCAACAACATGTAGGGCCCATGCTAGCAGGGATAAGGTACAAAGCAGTCGGCTCAGGCTGCCATCACCCTCGGACACCGACCACCAACCTCTTGCCCCAACTTTTCTAATTTCCCAAAAACAGTTTTTCTACTTTTTGTGAAAAGTTCACCACCTCAGGATGGTTAATTTCCGACAGCTAACATGCTTCAACTGAAGTGGAAGGCAGGGTGTCTCTTCTGCTGTGCAACCGAGAGAGTGGCAGCCAGATAAACACACCTTCTGGCCATGGGGCCTGCTTCCCTGGAAGAAAGTAAAGTGTGCAACTGGTCAATCTGCAAATGTAAAGGATGCGTGCAAGTATAGGCTTTAATTGGTGGAACATGTAAATCTTCCTGAATACCACAGATTTATTCTTTTTGAGTGGTATTACAAGGGAGTTACCAGCTGAGCTGTGAAGTGTGTCCTTTTAAAGGACAGTTATATAAAATGTACTACATACAGCATGAAAATTACTGAAATCTATATTTTGGAAGCCCTTTTTTTTCTTAAACCTTTTTGCGCATATTGTAGCAGCCTATCATCTACTGTGTTGATGCAAGTTTAAAATATTGACATACATATTCACAGTGCTTTCTGTCACAGAATGGGACTTCGTAGCGCTATACATACAGAAGTCATTATTCTCCACTGCACAAACCAGGATTCAATTCTGTGAGCCCTCTGGTTACAGACCTCTACAGTGCATTAACTAATAGAGGTTTCATAATGTATAATAGTGCATTTTCCACTGATTCACTTAACTTACATTTATGTTTCATTTAAGCAGTATGTTACTTTATATGTGGTTACCTGAAGTTCGCCATTGTCTGCCACCGCACCCTAGTACAACGCCTCAGCAACGTCGGAATCCAAGAGAAGGCACTGGAGTGGATCATCTCGTTCCCCGCCGGAAGAACCCAGAGAGTCCGCCTCCCCCCGTTCAGATCCGAGGCCACCAAAGTCATCTGCGGCGTACCACAAGGATCATCACTCAGCCCCACCCTCTTCAACGTTTACATGAGCCCACTCGCGGCCATCGCACGCCAACACAACCTCAACATCATCTCCTACGCCGACGACACCCAGCTTATCCTCTCCCTCACCAACGACCCCGCCACCGCCAGAACCAACCTACACGAAGGGATGAAAGACGTAGCCGAGTGGATGAAGAACAGCCGCCTGAAACTGAACTCAGACAAGACGGAAGTCCTCATCCTGGGATCATCACCCTCTGCCTGGGACGACTCCTGGTGGCCCCTTGCCCTGGGCAGCGCACCCAAACCAATGGACCACGCACGCAACCTGGGATTCATCCTGGACTCCTCCCTCGCGATGACCAGACAAGTCAACGCCGTCTCATCATCGTGTTTCAACATCCTACGCATGCTCCGAAAGATCTTCAGTTGGATCCCCACCAAAACCAGGAAGACGGTCACCCAGGCACTCGTCACCAGCCGACTGGACTACGGAAACACCCTCTACACCGGAACCACAGCCAAACTGCAGAAAAGACTCCAACGCATCCAGAACGCCTCCGCACGACCCATCCTGGACATCCCCCGACACAGCCACATCTCCGGACACCTGAGAGACCTGCACTGGCTCCCTGTCAGCAAGAGAATCACGTTCCGTCTCCTCACCCACGCACACAAGGCCCTCCACGACCTGGGCCAAGGTAACTCAACAACCGCCTTACCTTCTACACTCCCACCCGCCAGCTACGATCAACCAGCCACGCCCTCGCCGCTGTTCCACGCATTCGAAGAGCCACCATGGGAGGAAGATCCTTCTCCTACCTGGCAGCCAAGACCTGGAACTCCCTCCCCATCCACCTCCATCTTACCCAAGACCACCTCTCCTTCAGGAAGCAACTCAAGACCTGGCTGTTCGAGCAGTAGCGGACCCCTCTCCCCCAAGCGCCTTGAGACCCTCCGGGTGAGTAGCGCGCTATACAAATTTCTTGATTGATTGATTGAAGATGAAAGGCTGAAAAAAGATAAAAAATATTATTTTTTTTAGCCACAACTTGACCACCTCCCCACACTTACTCACCCTGCCCCCATTTGCACGCAGCATTACAGTTGAGCACTTTGACCGCAGCCTAATAAGCAATCAGAGCACAAATCAGGGGTACATGCAGATAGATGGCGTCCTCCCACTATTTTTATAGGGTGGACGCTATCCACCCTGCCATGAAGTTGGGCCCTAGTGAAAAATGCTGAACTCGTCTGGTGTCATTTTCAGATACCGAGACACGTTCAGTCACACTTGCACGTTGTTTTCTTTCATTTCAGAGCAGCAGTGTGCAGGCGGAAACAGGCTTTGTTATTTTAAATTCGAGCTGGGCCCAAAACAAAGGCTAGAGGTAAGGGGCCATCAGGTTTCCCTTTGTTTGAGTATCCTGGCGGGGAGATACATGGAGCATGACACCTTGATGCAAATGCAATGGAGGGGAAAAAAAGGCCTACAGCTTGTTATAACTGTACAGGTACTTAAGAGAGGCATAGTATTGACTTTCTTCAGTCTCTGTATAGAAGAGATGTGCATGCACTGTAGGAATGTCAGTGTTGTTGGTCTATCCCAGTATTTTCACAAATAACAATTTAAATACCACTATATTGTTTTATTTCTTTTAAAGCGTCATCTGCTTGTTAGATGAATTGCTTTGCAGGAGACACATTAACCATCTATGAAGCTTTGATTCAAATCTGGGGACTAGAGAAAACACAGATCTCTCCAGCAAATGTGTTAACCTCCAGAGTTATCTTACTATTATGATTATTCCCTAAGATTTACTAGGTACACAAAGATCCCTGCAGCAGGTGCCTGAACCCCATAAGTTATTTTAAAATGCAAACTTTGCAGTCAATTAAGCAGAACAGACTTGTTGCCATTTTCCTCCTTGTTGCCAATTTCTTTGTGGCAAAGTTTTACAAAAACAAATGTATAAATTGAGGCTCAGATTTTGTGTCAGGCTTGTCACTTTTCTAGTACAACTCCGATGCAAAATCTAATTTGTTAAATCTTGAGATGTGCTCAAACATACTCATGATAGGCCTGCTAAATATATGTGTGAGGTGTTAAGATCTGTTGTCGCTGCTTGTGATGTCACTTCTCGCCAGGTCATGGGTTATAATGCTGCTTCTTGTGATGTCACTTCCTGTGGTGCTGCACCAAGATATCAGGTGCTGTGATGTCATGTGTCATGATGCCAATTGCATACTGCCTAACTTGGTTAGTCGCCCGCATCTTTATTTAAGGATTTGTGCCCTGTAGGAATGTTCAGCAAAAGTTAGCGATCCGAGAATGAGAGCAACTTTTTTGGGAGGGGATGGCCGGGCCTGATGTTGTTTCCAACCCGACCCAGGCACATGTGCGGTGGGTGCTGAGTGGAGCAACGTCAAGCATCCCTCTCTTCCTCCTTTTCTAGTTGTGGATGGATGGTCGAAAGTATGGTAAAAATACAACTTGCGTGCCAGAGACTTTCCATCCCGGCTGAATAGAGCTCCTCGGATTAGGAAAACCGATGTTTGTAAACTCTCTCTAGAAGGAGAGAGAGTTGAAGAATAAAAGCAATTGCAGTGCCTTAAAGAATCTCTTTGCTGAGTCCACAAAACCCCTCTCAAACTCGGCGCTCTCTTGCTCCTGTCTGCCCTTTTGCGTCTGAGGGAAAAACCACAGGGAAGGCTAGCCAGAACCTTGGATGTTTTTTTCTCTCGGACGTAGAACTGTGGTGCCATTCACTTGAGGACATTTCGACATGCAAGAAAGATGCTCTGTCTGGGTCCAGTCATGGTATCCTTAACAGCAGCTCCACTCCTTGCACGCGCACAGCTTCCAGTTGCATGGGCAAAGAGTCTGTGTACAGGGTCACAAGGCACAGAACTGTCACTGCATTATTGTTGAGTAACAGCATACATGATTAAGCCTTGTGATCATGAGGCATTCACACCACTGTTTTGTAACAGGGTTCACTGGGTCGTGGTGTTATCATCGGGCGGAATGGCTTATCCAAGTACGATAGTGTGGAAAAGGCCGCTTTAATGAAACATGTTCACAAGCTTTATACCAACCTTGGCTCTACGCCTCACATACTAAAATTCAATCATGTCTCACTATACATCTTAATAACTATCAAAATCCTCCTCCCCCCATAAGAAACCCTTCACAAACCAAACCAACTAAAAATCCAATCACAACTCTCCTCACTTAAATTCCCCTCATCCAACTCTGGTGCATACACAATTGTTGAAATCTCACTCTATTAATAAACTCCCCTTCCCCTTTGAGTGGGTCTCATCATGACCGACGTTTCTTGTAATGACTTTTAACATGTGTACCAACCGCCACCGGAAAACCAAGTGTTTCTGTCTCCCCGCCCCCACATTAAACATTTATATTCCCACAGGCAAATGCAACATTTCCACCAATATGTTCCGCAGTTGCATCAAATACAGTTCCACCCAATAAATGACAGATGTGCTCCGTCATCGTGAAAAAAACTCCATCATCTCGTATTTTATATCACTGTGTCCAAGAAAACCCAAACCTTGTGCCTTGCAAAACTTCCACAGTTCTATGTTCCCTTTCCTATGTGCTCTGTTGATAGCCCCAGGTTTCGTTTTCCTGCACCAGACTCGTCTCTTCATGAACTCAGTAAAAACATTGGAGGCACCAGACCATTACGCTTTGATTTCCAATAAATCCTGTTTTATGCTCTTTACCAATGCCAGTCTTTTTAAATGCACTAACTAATTTTCTCCTAGATACAAAAACAGGGCGCCTGCATAGGGGCTGCTCCTCACCAGTGAATTTACCTTGGGTAACAGTTTGTGGCACCGCATGCCCAACTTTCCAATCCCTTTTAGCTGCACCACCATCCCAATTGTCATCCTCCTCTCCCGGTTTCGGCATGCCTCACTGCCCACTTTACAAATGAGTGCCCACCTGAAAAATGATCATGTTAATGCAAATCATGAAAAACCCAGCCCAGTCGCAAATAGTATTGATAACAATTGGATCACCAACGCCCCACATGCCTAATCTCAGACGCCGTCAAAAGCCTGCCCTCTGCATCCATCGCCATTCGATATGTAATAAGTGTGTCCCGAAATCCTGAGCTCTATACCCCAACACGCCCAATCCCTTCCACAACCCCCCCAATCTTGCAACGGTGAAAAACTTGGACTTTTTCACATGCCAAACTGACTCTCTGACTTCCCCCCTCTTGCCAGCACAATGCCACCCACCATCCTTGAGGGCAAACTTGCTCATACTCATGCGCTCTCATCGTCACACGGCTGCTCCTGCCCCACTGGCTCATTTTCAATTTTGGGATCCAAAATTTGAACTGCACCGGTAAATGTCCTGACATCCTGCCAATAAATCCCCACCTGGCCCTCTGAGCTGGCCACTTCTGTGACCCGCAATGCACCAAAAAGCAAACCATAACCACAGAGAACCAGGGTGCTTCCCAATCATCCCTACAAACATGCAGCAACATTCCAATCACTGACTTCAATATGTCTATTGTGATGGGGTGTTACACCCTCGCCCAATGCCCACTCTCTTGACCAGCCCTCCGGAATACGCTTCACCATTTTCCTCACCGGAGACTCATACATCCCCAACAATGACTGCAGACAAACCCTTGTGAATCAGAGACATAATGAAAAGTACCTCATCGCTTTGCCGGGCTCATCTTCCATCTGACCCACTACATCACACCGCCTCTGACTGCACAAACTCGTCTTATGCAAGCCCATTCGTCCTGCGGGTAGGCTCTGGCAATGAGCAATGGATAAGCTGCATCATGCACTCTCACCCACGTACCACAGCTGAGATGGCATCGCAGTCTTCCTCTCGTTGGCCCATGGTGCAAGCCTACGGAACCTCATCCATTGGAAATGATAAAGAACATTGGCAATTTCATTATTTACTTCAGCAGTTTGTTCTGCTTTGTAAGTGACGTTTATGCTCAAACACTCTAACACATAAACACACAACAATTGCCAAAACTTTGAGTCCTGTGCTGACTGACGGTAGTTTGGCAATGCTCACCAGTGACATGTTCACATTGAACACAATCATTCTGTTACCAAATTAGCACCCTCACATGCAGGCTGCAACCAACAATGGGATAAACTCTAGAAAGGCAATGCTCCGCCCCCCCCCCCACCTGCATGCCTCTGGCCACTCTTTCGCTCTTCGCCAGTCACAGCCCATGCAACAAGAGTCCAAAGCTGTGGCCACCCGCTGCGTCTGAAAACAGCTCGACAGGCCACTCCACCTGGTCCCCCAGTTTCGCCATGAGAATACCAGTTAATTCACTCAGAAATACTTGCCATAGCTGCAAATCCTCCCTCACTCCCGCCTTATGATGCACGCTCTGTGTGGGAGGGTGGCAAAATGCAAATCATCTAGCAGGACCTGTATGTCCTTCACCTACACCCTGATCTTGCCCAACATTCTATCCAGGAGTTCTAGACACCACTGCTTCTTCTCTTCTAGCAATATGATCTCCATCCTATGGGAATCCGACACAATTCCCAAGAAAATAGTCATATGCATGGCACCGCTCTCTTTTCCGATACCAAGGGGACAGCCACAACCTGCATCAAATCCTGAAACAACAATTTTCCGTGACATTCCCAGGACTATGGAGCATCAAAAACGAAAAAGTTGTCCAAATAGTGTGTCAGAACCTCCTTTGCTGCCATATGTGTGAAAAGTGTCAGCAAAAATTAACTTAACATCTCAAACAGTGAACATGAAATTGAACACCCCATAGGTAACTCTTTGTCCACAAAAAACTGCCCCCCAAATTTCATTCCCAACAACTCCTAGTCCTCAGGGTGAAGTGGCAGCAACTAAAACGCCACTTTCACATCACATTTTGCCATCAACGTGCCCCGGCCAAATGTATTCACAAACTGAACATCTGTGTCCACAGATGCATAAAGCACCCTGTTACACGTGACATGAATTAAATCATTGACCGACCAGCCCTCCGGCCATGACAAATGATGAATCATAAGGAACTCCCCTAGCTCCTTCCTAGGGACCTCTCCAATCGAGAAAAACTCATAGGTTCTCCAGAGGCAAGCTATGAAATAGATTCATCAAGAGGAGAGAGGGGGGGACCAAGGAGCTTATTAAGGTCCAGTGTCCGTGCTCTTAATATTAGTATTTAACAAAAGAGGACAAAGTTCCTACGCCAGGGTGCAAAAAGTCACCCATGCATCATGGTGCAAAAAGTCACCCATACTTAAAAAAGATAGAAGAAAAAGAAAAAGTGATTCCTAGGAATAGAAGACCCAAAACTGTAAGAGGGAAAGACACTTTGTTCCCTCTGTTGCCTCACACACCCCGAAGAGTGTCATGCTTCATCATCGGGCGTTTGCTCCTCGCACTTGTTATCATGTGTCTTATGTACTTGTATATATTCATGATTACTGCAAGATGGTAGAACTTTACCATCCCTTTACTTTGGTAGTACTTCTAATAATATATCTCTGCTACTGTCTAATGGTTGGTGCAGTTCATCTATTCTACACTAGAATAACAACTGTTCAATAAACTCTTATTGAAAATGCCCAGCCTATTTATTCTGTGTATCCCTCTGAGACAAACTAAGTTAGCACGAGTGACTGAGTGGAAATAGTACATTGTTTCCACGAACCTGAGGGATCAGGGTTGGCCGGCGCTGCAATTCCCTACGGGTCCCCTGAAGGGTCACTTTCTCGGAGATCTTTTTAGAGGAATGCTGGATGGTGCATGCGGGTGTGCGGGGAGTGGGTCAAAAGAAGGGTAATAAAAATTTGTGCCAGTGTATTAATTTAAAAATAATGCAAGGGTAAACATGCAGCGATAAGATTCAAAAGTATACCCTTGGCAGTCAATACTGATAGAAATTATTGACCCAAGAGGCCTATTCTGCCTAGGTGTCAATTGTCAAGGTCAACATGTTTTGCGCTTTCGTTGCCAATAAGTCGTTAGCGCTTCGTCAGGATCATCAAGTAAAAATAAAGTGCTCGTGAAATAGTGAGTGTAAAAATGACCCTCTTATCTCAATCAGGGCAAGTAGAAACCTGTATACCCTTATAATGGTTGCAGCTACTCGGTGGAAGCCACTCCTGAATGATACCCAGGAAATTGAAAATAAAAGAAAGACAAAGTAATAGGTCAGCATCAGTACCAACTTGATGCCGCAGCATGTACCACTTCTGTGTGTGTGTACATCAATTACACATAAACAATTGAGTAGATAGGCACACAAGACAGGTCAATCGTAACTAGGCAGAAAAAGGGGGGGAGGGGCCCTACACTACATAGCGTGTAGCAAGGAGAGGAGGGATTACGTGGGCCTCAATCTGGTTCGGGACGCATTATGTGCCCCATAAAACAAAACATCCTGTCATAGTTTATTTACTTAGAACAAGCGTCCAAACTGTAGAATTACCAGTACTCAAAGAACATGCTCACCAAGCACTGTGTGTAGTGATCCTACGTGGTCAGAATAATGGACGCCCGCGAGTAGCCGGGCTGTGGAAACAATAAGCACATAAACAAGAGCATAGAGGCACATAAGCCAATTGTCAAAAGTGCTGGGCCGAGTGCTCACAGTGCCAGACATTGCATCTATGGTGTACTTACAAATGAGTGCGGGTGCTGCCTCCTTACAACCTACCCATGTCCACGCATCAGCCGAAAGAAAATCAGCATCGGCAAAACCGCTGGTTTAAATAAACGGACCGGGTCAGGTGTTAGGCAGTATCCTTTTCTGGGTAGTCCTAGAGAAAAGCAACTGAATGCGCATGTGTGAGCGCCGAAGTAAAGCGCCAAAGTAAATTGCGCATGAGCATTACTCGGGTACACTACTCCCGCGCTCATGCGCAATGGCCCACTACAAGATGAAAGAAGGGGTATTGTCACCAATAATGCCCAAACAAGTACTGACAATTACAGCACCAAACAGTTTGCGTACAATACCCTTCATCGCCACATAAAATACCATTAAAGGGTTGTCCTAATATCATACCTGGACCGCCCCTCGTACTACAAGAGATATAGCCCTGTGATACTGCTACCTAATAACGAACACTCCAATGGCCACCAGCAATTTCTTAAAAATATTGGGATATAAAGGTACATAATGTAACATTGATATCTTTAAGGGTTATCTTGTTGGATACATTCTGCACATATAAAGTTACGGAAGTGAGGCAATCAACCACGGCATCACCATGGCAATTGAGTCCAGGGATGCTGTAGAACCAAGTCCCACTAATGGTGTGAGCCTGTCACGTGTGCCTAACAGAAAGCAAGAAAAAAGGATAGAATTAACGGTCCCTCGGCTAAACAGCCGTGCTAAATATATTCATCAAGAGGAGAGAGGGGGGGACCAAGGAGCTTATTAAGGACCAGTGTCCGTGCTCCTAATATTAGTATTTAACAAAAGAGGACAAAGTTCCTATGCCAGGGTGCAAAAAGTCACCCATGCACCGTGGTGCAAAAAGTCACCCATACTTAAAAAAGAAAAAGTGATTCCTAGGAATAGAAGACCCAAAACTGTGAGAGGGAAAGACACTTTGTTTCCTCTGTTGCCCTCACACACCCCGAAGAGTGTCATGCTTCATTATCGGGCGTTTGCTCCTCGTAGGGCCGGCGCTGCAATTCCCTACGGGTCCTCCGAAGGGGCACTTTGTCGGAGATCTTTTTAGAGGAATGCCGGATGGTGCATGCGGGTGTGCGGGGAGTGGGTCAAAAGGAGGGTAATAAAAATTCGTGCCAGTGTATTAATTTAAAAATAATGCAAGGGTAAACATGCAGCAATAAGATTCAAAAGTATACCCTTGGCAGTCAATACTGCTAGAAATTATTGACCCAGGAGGCCTATTCTGCCTAGGTATCAATTGTCAAGGTCAACATGTTTCGCGCTTCCGTTGCCAATAAGTCGTTAGCGCTTCGTCAGGACCATCAAGTAAAAATAAAGTGCACGTGAAATAGTGAGTGTAAAAATGACCCTCTTATCTCGATCAGGGCAGAGTAGAAACCTGTATACCCTTATAATGGTCGCAGCTACTCGGTGGAAGCCACTCCTGAATGATACCTAGGAAATTGAAAATAAAAGAAAGACAAAGTGATAGGTCAGCATCAGTACCAACTTGATGCCGCAGCATGTACCACTTCTGTGTGTACATCAATTACACATAAACAATTGAGTAGATAGGCACACAAGACAGGTCAATCGTAACTAGGCAGAAAAAGGGGGCGGAGGGGTCCTACCCTACATAGCGTGTAGCGAGGAGAGGAGGGATTATGTGGGCCTCAATCTGGTTCGGGACGCATTATGTGCCCCATAAAACAAAACATCCTGTCATAGTTTATTTACTTAGAACAAGCGTCCAAACTGTAGAATTACCAGTACTCAAAGAACATGCTCACCAAGCACTGTGTGTAGTGATCCTACGTGGTCAGAATAATGGACGCCCACGAGTAGCCGGGATGTGGAAACAATAAGCACATAAACAGGAGCATAGAGGCACATTAGCCAATCGTCAAAAGTGCTGGGCCGAGTGCTCACAGTGCCAGACATAGCATCTATGGTGTACTTACAAATAGGATCACTACACACAGTGCTTGGTGAGCATGTTCTTTGAGTACTGGTAATTCTACAGTTTGGACGCTTGTTCTAAGTAAATAAACTATGACAGGATGTGTTATATTCCATATAGGTATACTATGTAGGCACAGGTAAAATTTCAACCTTTCACTATATTCTTTATTACATTATATACATAACGGTTCTTAGGGACTGAGCTTTTACCTAGATACCACACTGGATTCAGAACGCGGGCTTTTCCCTAGTTCAAATCTCATACATTATGCATGAGGCTTTTTTGGAGGCACAGCAGGACTAACATCTCGTATAATATCTCTGTATAAAGTTGAGGCCCAAAGTCATCCTTTAGGCCGATAGTAACACAGCAAAGTAGGACCCCTGGGAATATCTATGGGTATATATACATCACATCTTGCTTAGAAGGACAAAGGAGACTGAGACTTCCCGGCTGACACACTGACCAGAGATGCTGAGGTTCTTGCATGCAGACGCTCCAGCTCGCAGTGGCTAGCATCCCTTGCGGGGTGTCCAACTCGAGATCAGGACGGGGTCCCATATTCTCTCATTCTAAGGTAATGGGATTGACTAGATCCTAGAGGGATTCTTGGCATAACACCTTCACAGATGCTAGGTATACTTAGGTACACCTAGTTAGGGAGGCATCGTAGAAGTACGCACTTGTTATCATGTGTCTTATGTACTTGTATATATTCATGATTACTGCAAGATGGTAGAACTTTACCATCCCTTTACTTTGGTAGTATTTCTAATAATATATCTCTGCTACTGTCTAATGGTTGGTGCAGTTCATCTATTCTACACTAGAATAACAACTGTTCAATAAACCCTTATTGAAAATGCCCAGCCTATTTATTCTGTGTATCCCTCTGAGACAAACTAAGTTAGCACGAGTGACTGAGTGGAAATAGTACATTGTTTCCACGAACCTGAGGGATCATGGTTGTCATGTTCTGAGGTTGCCAGAATCTATTCTCTCCTTGGTAAGAGGAGATTATAGTGGCACTGTGAGCCAGCTGATACAGACAGGCTAACATACCCGGTGGGGGTGCACGGAATCAGTCTGCCACCAGTCCCACACTGTATGTTATTCAAACGTGTAGATCCTGTATAGGTCAAATAGGAACTACACGACACGGCGCCGCCAATAATGGTTGAGTACTTATTTAACAGTATTATCTGAGTAGTTCAGTTGTGCTATTCTCAGAGACCCCTACTCACAAAACACCACATCACAGCTGAGTAGGAAAAAATCCTATTTATTGGCTGTTGATTAATCACGCTTGAAGTACACAAAGTTCCTAAAGTTGTGCAAACACCTTATCCTAAAGTTCCTGGAATAGTTCTTTGTCTCTAAAACAATGACTGAAGGCACGGATAACACGGGGCGAGTTATGCAAAGTTTGCACCTCTCGGATGAAGAAGGAAATGCAGGCGGAATTCCGATTGCAGAACCTTTTAGAAATACAGTCACCCTGAAACTGCTTGAGCATGGTGTAACAGCCAGGGGTGGCATAGTAGCTTTCGTAATTGAGAAACAAAAACCATATAGAACAGAGGTATTTTATTTGTGGTTAAAATCCCAGCAGCAAATGCAAGAACAAAAACATTTCACTCCTACACAGAAGAGAGACGCACCAGTGGACTATTGTTCATTGAGGACATGGAGGTTCTGCTCACGTACCACGAACACTTATACTGGTTTAAAGGCAACGTACCCCACATAAGAAGAAAAGTGAGACTCAGCCCGCTTGGAAGAGAAGGGGCAACATGGCCGATATTAGCGGCCTACACACCACATCCTGGCATTGAAACAATAACAAACTGGTAACAGTTGATAGACAAAGAGCGCACAGCAAATCATGGTAATCAATTTTGCGAAAGTAAGATGAGGTGCTCCAAGAAGGTAGGGGTCGGATACCACAACCCCAGACTTAACCCACAGAGGTGAGTTAAACAATATAGAAAAGAATTCTTCCAAGCACTCAAAAGTTCATAATAGTAATAAGTCCTCCAAGCGTAATTTATCAGTTGAGTTGTCCAAGTTTATTCCTCCAAAGAAAATGTGATCCAGCTCAGTTCAATAAACAAGCACTGCCAAGCACAGCCAACACGTGTTTCGTCTAGTCAATATACGACATTTGACTTCTTCAGGGCTGCAACCCAAATAACAGGTATGAGACAAGTAAAATAATAATACATAATGTAGTGTACCATTGTACTTCAAAGTTATTCAAAAGTCTATAAGGGATGAACCCTCAAACCACCCCATGCATCGGTGCAATAGTATGAAAAGAAGGATAGAGCCACGCCAATTTCCAAAACGGGTACACCAACGTATGTGCAAAAACAATAGTAACTGCTAGAGGGAAGACATCAACAGGTTCAAGAGAAGAAGTATAGTGTAAGTAAATAAATAGATAAAGTAGGTTACATGCTGAGAGACAACTACCGACTACCAACCTTAATAAACTACAGTTGAAGTCAAAGTAGGTAACATTTTCAAGTGGGCTGGTCCTTAATCTTCAAATCTATAAAAATATATGTACAAAAATCCCAATTGTAAGCACCACTCCAGACAGAAGTAACCATCATTCCGTTCAATATATCCCATAAATCTAAACACATTCTCTATGGCCAGTATCCCTCCCATAATTTCCATTCCCTCGTTATAATGATCACGAGTGACCGCAGTTAGCAAGCTTACCATGTCACATTACACCAGTAAGTCAGTGGGGTTCCCAATTAATAACGATTCTCACATCAGTTAAATATATGTATCTCGTAATTCACAAAAATATCTCTCGTGGTCCAATATATGTATCTCGTAATTCCTCAGTAATCTCAATTTACTAATTTGCCATAACACGTGTTCGTGAACTGCAAGCAAAATAAATTGTATATAGTTATTCTAGTAAGCTGGGTGTAGATGTTACTTACATAAATCACCCGCAAGTTAGATCCAAACCCCGAGTCACCGAACTTACCCGCAAAGCGTATCAATCCAGACTGTAAAAAACGGCATTCTACACGGCCGCAATATTAGACTTCCTATATATAGTATAAAACCATGAGTGCCATCTTGTAGTGGCTACCATATCACAATTTCAACTATAAACGGACTAAAGTTGAGTAAAATAACAAAAAGAAATAACTGACAACCGCAGAGAAATTATCAATAATCCTAATAGCTGTCAAGATCGTCAAAGAAATATGCAACATTACGATCCGTATCAATTCTAATTTCGTCAAGCATGTGACAGCTAACAACCAATCAAATGCAAAGGTTCTACGTTAAAGCCCTAAAGTACTCATTGACATGCAACGTCAATTGTCCACATTGTAACGAAAAACTGAGGCAAGCCAAAATGAGGAAATTAATGTATAATCTAACAAGTCCATAATAAAACATTGTTACCCTAATAAAGTAACCTGATAGGGTAGTAATGGGTATATTACCTCCAAATTCTGTTAAAGAAACAATGCCACCAGGAGACTTACTCACACAACACAAATAATTGATGAAATCCGAAAGAAACTTGACGCAATTCGTCATGAGAACACTCACAGTCCAACCAGCAATGGTTGAAATAAATGGAACTCAAACTCAGAGTACAGCAACTGAAATCACACCACAAACATTACATGCAGTAATTGGTAAAATGCCCACAAAACGTGAGCAAATGCCATTCTGGGTAGCTCAGAAATTAACACAGCTAGAGGCAGTATTTCCGAATTCTTACCCCGTGTGAGAAACACAGAATGCTAACAATCTGCTTGCCCATGGGGATAACACCCCAATTAGAGGATTGTACCACTTGGGGTAAAGTCTTTGCTGCTATTTATACCAGAACTCATTTTATCCCGTCATTAGCAGTAGTACCAGACATATTTAGACAAATAGAATACGAATACGGAGCAGAGCCTGCCTTGAGCTAAGGGATGAAGTTACCAGGTAACTATGCCCAGGTATCAGCCATAATATTAGCTAATATTAAAGGGGAAGTAGCTTCAGTGGCTATCTGCCAACGCCTAAGGGAGTTCAGTTCTTTAGAACAGGAACACGAACTACCAAAAATATTTGAAACTGCATATGCAGAATTAGGCAGAGATAGTTTGGGCGGGAATGCTTTAAAACCAAAACTGATGGGCAGTCCTAAAAAGGACACTTCCAAGCAGACACCTGCTTCAACAAAAAAGAAGTGGGACAATAAAAAATGACAAATCTTTAAAGGAAACAGATCTGAATCCAGAGGCAGATCTCCTCCACATGAGCCCTCCGAAAAGAGGTATGACCTTAGGAATGGGGATAATATCAGGAAACCTGACAGGTATCAGGATACTGAATCACGTTCCTCCTGTTTCTTTAAGGGTTCTTTGAAAAAGTCAGTGAAGAAAGAATGGGCAGGCAGACAAGAAGAGCGTACAAAGTCCAGAGACAAGCAGCACACTCTGGATTACACTTCTAAAAAAGAAGATAAAGCTAAACCAAAACCAAAACCATAGTTCAAAAAGAAGAAAGTTGAAGGTCTAAAGATCAGACATGCCCAGAATTCTGAGGACTCAACTACTGAACAGGGAATGGGCTCTGATGATGCTAGACAGTGCGGCAGCAGTAACAATAATTTTCCAGAACCTGATCGAATTTCTGGAGACAGGGGACTTGAATGATTATATCACTGTAGAAACACCCGATACTAGGGTAAGTATCCCACTTAAAGGATATGAAATAACACTCCAAATGGCGGGGGACAAATGTAGGACAGTTAGAGGTCTATTTTGGAAGAACTTGATGTTTGGCTATGACATTTTATTAGCTGAACAAGTTTGCCCGACAGCATCTGTAATTTTACCGGCATTCTCAGACCTTATTCCCAGGCATCTAAAACACACATATGCGCAGGATTGGGCAGTAGCCCTAAGCCCCTGCATTATACAAAAACCATGTAGGATGGGATGAAGATTCAACCCACCACATCATTCCTTTAAAAAATACTCCAACTGCACAGAGGCAGTATCCAATAAAGCAAGAAGCTGAAAAACAGGTCAGGGAGATCTTAGATCATCTTGAATACCAAGGGGTGATCGAAAATTGCACCTCATTGATGGATAATCATTTGTTTCCGGTCATGAAACCTGACAATTCATATCGTTTAGGGTTAGATTATAGACATTTAAACACTTACATTAAGACATTTGCTGTCCAAAATGCACGCAGTGCCACATTAATGAATAATATTGTGCGGAAAAAATATAAAACAACACTTGATATCCAAACGGTTTTTACTGAAAGCAGGTATCTAACAGCATTCTCAGGGCTAGGGTCTCAGAATCAATTTTGTTGACTCCCCCAAGGGTATAGGAACAGCCCAGGGTTGTTTTCAGCCAGAGTAACTGAGTTACTTCAAAATTTGGATGAAGAGGCATTGTCCTATGTGGATGATATTTATCTAACGGACGATGACCTAGAGGAGCTCTTGAACAGAGTGAATACCATAAATTGGGGTTCTCCACTATTGGGGTGTCTTTCATAGATTCACATGCTTGAATATTCCCCGTCATCGAAGTGGGAGTCCCACGGTAAATAAAATAGCAATAAAAACAAATATCATATATGTATACCAAAAACATCATTACATACATTCTAAAACCATAAATACTCATAAGTAGCATAGGTTAGCATTAGTACATACAGCTACATTAGAAGAAAGGTAATGCACTTCCATAGCCTATCCATGTCGTTATGATAGTCCAAACTACAGCCAATCAGGCACAAGCACCCTCTAGAACCTTCTCTTCAGAGGCTCAGGCCCTCAGATTTTCAACTGCACGTCGTGGGAAGGGAGACACCCTGAGATCTGCTCAGTTTTTCTACCTCCTTTGGATTTCTACACCTTTTAGGATGTCTTCAAGTAAGAAATCTATTTTTCGACCATGTGCTTCTTGTGGAAAGTTGAGGCTTTTCTCTGAGGACCCTCACAAGAAGTGTATTTACTGCCTCTACCGAGAACATGAGGTAGGCAAGTGTAAAATTTGCAGGACTTTTTCCACCAAGACTCTTAAGGACAGAGAAGGGCGACTCCTTCTGTGGTTACAGAGGTTGAAGGATAAGGATTCTCCTCTTTCTGATGCAGATAGCCTTGTGTCTGGTTTGTCTAGAGCCACTTGCAAGCGTAACAGTGTGCAGGACTTGCCCTCTCCTTTCCTTAAAAAGAGGAAGCTTCAGCTCCAGGAGGCCCCTGCAGTGTCGCCACCTCTTCCTGCTGCACCTACGCCCCAAGATCTAACTCTCAGGCGTCCACGGCTCCTTCAGCGCATGTTTCTGCTAAAAAACCTGCCAAATAGTCGACGGGATCGTCGACTATCTGTCCGACGATGACATCTGCCGTCTCTGGCTCTTTGACGACGACAGTGACGACAACTTCTGCCAGCAGGTCGTCGACGGCGGATACGTCAACGTCTTCAGCGTCGACGGTGGTGTGTGTGAGGCTCAAATCAGTCTTGTCGACGATTCCTATTTTCTCGTCTACATCAAAAAAGGGAGTCTCGTCAACGTCCAAATCTTCGTCGACATCTTCTGTGAAGAAAGCCTCTTCGTCGGCGGGTACTCCATTGATGACGGCTTCGACGGCGGCAGCTCCATCGGCGGTGGTCTCATCGACGGCGGTGGTCTCGTAGTCGATGGTAGCTTCGTTGGTTGTCCCATCGATGGCGTTATTATCATCGATGACTACTTTCGCATCACAACCTCTTGTGCCAGTCTCAAATTCAGGCTTCACGACACCTGCTGTTGACCCTCTGCTCCAGCGTCGCCATATTTCTTTGGATCAGCTTCCGCTTCCACAACACTCTCAGCCTCCATCACCTCTTTTTGCCACGGGTTCGGAGCATGATTCTGGCTCTGATGAGGAGGAAGATGATAGATTCCGGGCAGCTCAAAGCCCTTCGGAGCTGGTCATCAAATGTCAGGATTATGAGGACGATTAGGAGGATCATCACTTCCATGATGAGGAACTTTCTACACAGGTTCCCACAGCACAAATACCACTTTCCCTCATTTCTAATCTCCAGTACATGTTGTAGGATTACAATAGACGTTTTCCACTGTCTCACCTTGGCTCTCCTCAGCCTAGGGTGCCTGCCACGGATCACTGACATAATATCGAGGGACAGAATATCGACTAGCAACAATATCGAGGAAAAAATATCGACAGACATATTATCGAGTTTGTATCTACAAACAGGTAAGTACAAAAATATTGAGTACAAAATATCGTTTAAAAATATATCGTTTATAAAAATATCGCCTTTATTAAAAACTGTTAAATTAAATTAATATTAAAATTTAATTACTAAAATATACTTAAAAATAATTAAATTAACTTATAATAATTAAATAATTAATGAAAATTATAAAAAAAAATGTTTACAATCATATTTGTTAAAACATATATATATATATAGTAACATTATATAATTGAATAATATCCAATATTATTACCGTATGATAGCAGAATTATAAAAAATACTATTCCCACTCCAGTGGGTGCAACAGTAGAAAAAGCGGTGGATAGCGTAGGTGTAAAAATTACTATTCCCACTCCAGTGGGTACAACAGTAGGGAAAGCATTGGATAGCGTAGGGGTAAAAATTACTATTCCAACTCCAAAGAGTGCAACAGTAGGGAAAGCGTTGGATAGCGTAGGGGTTAAAATTACTATTCCCACTCCAGTGGGTGCAACAGTAGGGAAAGCGTTGGATAGCGTAGGGGTAAAAATTACTATTCCCACTCCAGTGGGTACAACAGTAGGGAAAGCGTTGGCTAGAGTAGGGGTAAAAATTACTATTCCCACTCCAGTGGGTACAACAGTAGGGAAAGCATTGGATAGCGTAGGGGTAAAAACTTACAATTCCCACTCCAGTGGGTGCAACAATAAAGAAAGCGTTGCATAGCGTAGGGGTAAAAATTACTATTCAACTCCAAAGAGTGCAACAGTAGGGAAAGCGTTGGATAGTGTAGGGGTAAAAATTACTATTCCCACTCCAAAGAGTGCAACAGTAGGGAAAGCGTTGGATAGCGTAGGGGTAAAAATTACTATTCCTACTCCAGAGAGAGCAACAGTAGGGAAAGCGTTGGATAGCGTAGGGATAAGAATTACTATTCCCACTCCAGTGAGTGCAACAGTAGGGAAAGCGTTGGATAGCGTAGGAGTAAAAATTACTATTCCAACTCCAGAGAGTACATCAGTAGGGAAAGTGTTGGATAGCGTAGGTACAAAATATCGTTTAAAAATATATAGTTTATAAAAATATCGCCTTTATTAAAAACTGTTAAATTAAATTAATATTAAAATTTAATTACTAAAATATACTTAAAAATAATTAAATTAACTTATAATAATTAAATAATTAATGAAAATTATAAAAAAAAATGTTTACAATCATATTTGTTAAAACATATATATATATATAGTAACATTATATAATTGAATAATATCCAATATTATTACCGTATGATAGCAGAATTATAAAAAATACTATTCCCACTCCAGTGGGTGCAACAGTAGACAAAGCGGTGGATAGCGTAGGTGTAAAAATTACTAATCCCACTCCAGTGGGTGCAACAGTAGGGAAAGCGTTGGATAGCATATGGGTAAAAATTACTATTCCCACTCCAGTGGGTACAACAGTAGGGAAAGCATTGGATAGCGTAGGGGTAAAAATTACTATTCCAACTCCAAAGAGTGCAACAGTAGGGAAAGCGTTGGATAGCGTAGGGGTTAAAATTACTATTCCCACTCCAGTGGGTGCAACAGTAGGGAAAGCGTTGGATAGCGTAGGGGTAAAATTTACTATTTCCACTCCAGTGGGTGCAACAGTAGGGAAAGCGTTGGATAGCGTAGGGGTAAAATTTACTATTCCCACTACAGTGGGTACAACAGTAGGGAAAGCGTTGGATAGCGTAGGGGTAAAAATTACTATTCCCACTCCAGTGGGTACAACAGTAGGGAAAGCGTTGGCTAGAGTAGGGGTAAAAATGACTATTCCCACTCCAGTGGGTACAACAGTAGGGAAAGCATTGGATAGCGTAGGGGTAAAAACTTACAATTCCCACTCCAGTGGGTGCAACAATAAAGAAAGCGTTGCATAGCGTAGGGGTAAAAATTACTATTCAACTCCAAAGAGTGCAACAGTAGGGAAAGCGTTGGATAGTGTAGGGGTAAAAATTACTATTCCCACTCCAAAGAGTGCAACAGTAGGGAAAGCGTTGGATAGCGTAGGGGTAAAAATTACTATTCCTACTCCAGAGAGAGCAACAGTAGGGAAAGCGTTGGATAGCGTAGGGATAAGAATTACTATTCCCACTCCAGTGAGTGCAACAGTAGGGAAAGCGTTGGATAGCGTAGGAGTAAAAATTACTATTCCAACTCCAGAGAGTACATCAGTAGGGAAAGTGTTGGATAGCGTAGGGGTAAAAAATTACTATTCCCACTCCAGTGAGTGCAACAGTAGGGAAAGTATTGGATACCGTAGGAGTAAATATTACTATTCCCACTCCAATGAGTGCAACAGTAGGGAAAGCGTTGGATAGCGTAGGGGTAAAAATTACTATTCCTACTCCAGAGAGTGCAACAGTAGGGAAAGCGTTGGATAGTGTAGGGGTAAAAATTTGTATTCCAACTCCAGAGAGTGCAACAGTAGGGAAAGCGTTGGATAGCGTAGGGGTTAAAATTACTATTCCCACTCCAGTGGGTGCAACAGTAGGCAAAGCGTTGGATAGCGTAGGGGTAAAATTTACTATTCCCACTACAGTGGGTACAACAGTAGGGAAAGCGTTGGATAGCGTAGGGGTAAAAATTACTATTCCTACTCCAGAGAGTGCAACAGTAGGGAAAGCGTTGGATAGTGTAGGGGTAAAAATGTGTATTCCAACTCCAGAGAGTGCAACAGTAGGGAAAGCGTTGGATAGCGTAGGGGTTAAAATTACTATTCCCGCTCCAGTGGGTGCAACAGTAGGCAAAGCGTTGGATAGCGTAGGGGTAAAATTTACTATTCCCACTACAGTGGGTACAACAGTAGGAAAAGCGTTGGATAGCGTAGGAGTAAAAATTACAATTCCAGTGGGTGCAACAATAAAGAAAGCGTTGCATAGCGTAGGGGTAAAAATTACTATTCCAAATCCAAAGAGTGCAACAGTAGGGAAAGCGTTGGATAGCGTAGGGGTAAAAATTACTATTCCTACTCCAGAGAGTGAAACAGTAGGGAAAGCGTTGGATAGCGTAGGGATAAGAATTACTATTCCCACTCCAGTGAGTGCAACAGTAGGGAAAGCGTTGGATAGCGTAGGAATAAAAATTACTATTCCAACTCCAGAGAGTGCATCAGTAGGGAAAGCGTTGGGTAGCGTAGGGGTAAAAAATTACTATTCCCACTCCAGTGAGTGCAACAGTAGGGAAAGTATTGGATACCGTAGGAGTAAAAACGTACTATTCCCACTCCAATGAGTGCAACAGTAGGGAAAGCGTTGGATGGCGTTGGGGTAAAAATTACTATTCCTACTCCAGAGAGTGCAACAGTAGGGAAAGCGTTGGATAGCGTAGGGGTAAAAATTAGTATTCCAACTCCAGAGAGTGCAACAGTAGGGAAAGCGTTGGATAGCGTAGGGGTAAAAATTACTCTTCCACTCCAGTGAGTGCAATAGTAGGGAAAGTAAATACTTCAGATATAAATATACATAACATAAATATTAAAACCAATTACAAAATAATTAAAATATTTTACAATTGTATAAAATATATTAATTAATCAATTAAAATTACAAATATAAATTAACTAATAATACAAATTACCTACTAATACTAATTATTTACCAATTACCAATAAATTAATTTACAATATAAAAATAAATGAAAATTAGACACAAAAAAATATTTAAAAAATGTAATTACTTTCAATTAAATTACTTCCCAAGCTATTCCCCCATAAACACACAACCCACTACAGAAAATAATGTAATAAAAGTAACATATATCAATTAATCAATTACAATAAATTACAAATTATATTTTATTTAATTACCAATTAATAATTAATTAACAATTAATTCTAAATAAATAATAATAAATAAAATAACATATTTATTTAATTATAATTATATTACTTCCCACCCTATTCCCCTATAAACCCACAACCCGCTACAAAAAATAAATTACTAAAATTAACATATTTATCAATTAATCAATTAAAATTAATTACCAATTATATTTTAATTAATTACCAATTAATAATTAAATAATTAATTCTAAATAAATACCAATAAATAAAATAACATATTTAATTAATTATAATTAAATTACTTCCCACCCTATTCCCCTATAAACCCACAACCCGCTACAGAAAATAAATTACAAAAATTAACATATTTATCAATTAATCAATTAAAATTAATCACCAATTATATTTTATTTAATTACCAATTTATAATTAATTAACAATTAATTCTAAATAAATACAAATAAATAAAATAACATATTTAATTAATTATAATTAAATTACTTCCCACCCTATTCCCCTATAAACCCACAGCCCGCTACAGAATTATATTACACAAAAATTAAAAATTAATATTAACTTACCTTAAATTCGATATTTTTGTTGTCTATATTCTGTCTAGTCGATATTATGTCCATTCCATATTTTTGATTCGATATTATGTCCATTCTATTCGATATTAAAATGTTCTAGTCGATATTTTGGTAGTCTATATTATGTCTAGTCGATATTATGTCTATTCTATATTTTTTACTCGATATTATGTCTAGTCGATAATAAAAACTCGATATTTTGACTCTATACCTGGGAAACGTTGGGGAATCCACACAAGCTATACCACACTGGACAACCCCAGGGTGTCTAGTTTTCAGAAATGTGTGGGTTTGGTAGGTTCCCCTAGATGGCTGCTGAGCCCGGGGCCAAAACCCAGGTGCCGGCTCCCCCCTTGCAAAAGCAGGTTGTTTCATGATATGTAATTTTGAAGTCTTCACAATACATTTAGGGCCCTAAATGTGAGGTACCATCTTTATCGGGAGAACTGGGGGAACACTGAGTGGGAGGAAATATGTGTCAGCCTGGTGATCCCACAACTTTTTCTCACAGAAATATGAGAAAAATTTGATTTTTTTCAGCAAATTTGAGGTTTACACGCACATCCCACCTCCCTGGACTCCCCTGGGTGTCTAAATTTCACAAATGTGTGGGTTTTCTTGGTTACCCTAGATGACTGCAAGCAGTGAACTGGCCTCTAGTGGAAGCAAGGGTCATGTTTCCGGTCCTTTGCATATTTTATAAAGCCTACTGGAGGAACAGCCCATAACCCTAAACCCTTTACTATCCAAGTATTGATCTCACTCATAGACAGTACACCTCATCACACAGCACTTCTTCAAATGGCTCAAATATATACAGAGATCCTGGTAGTCCAATGCCTTGGACCGAGGAATGACTGGAATTCAAATCTGATAGTAATAGAAAACTACGTGCGGTTAGGAAAACAGCTGAAAACAGAACTCTTCAAATTTGCCTACCAACAGGTTTCTGAAACAGTATGGTTGCATTTAAAGAAGACTATAAAAGGTTCTGTTTCATTGATCAGCATTTTTTCATCTATAGTTTTCTGAAGTTACCAAAGAGAGACAGGGAGCATAATGTAAAAACTCTTGGGCCACACAAACCCCTTTTAAGTGATGCTCTGTCATCTGTGATTTTCTGCTGCATCAAGTCCAAGCTGGACCAGTTTATTCTTTCCCTTCAAAAAGGTAATGAACTGCTGGTCCTGCGGTGGGAATCTCACATGGCAGGGGTGGTTCTGAAAAGTGGTGGAGGACGACTTTAGCCTTTGGTTTCACCCAAGGCTTGCTGTAATATTTTGTGTGGTCAAGAGTATGACACAGTGAGTTCAATAGCAAGACATCAAAAGCAGGGTAAGTATTCCTTCACTCTGCTTGAGCACAATGAAATTAGTAAGTTTAATATTTCCTTTGTTCTCAGGGGACACAAAGGGCAGTGCATTTCAATTTTGGTTGATTGTACATTTTATCAGAAAGCATCTTGGTATTTAATTGCCCTCTAGTACAGTATATTGATGCCTTTCTTTATGTGAAAAGAGGTCTCTAAAAAAGTATGATAAATTGGACTTACTGTGTTAAAGTATTTTTGGAGAATATTATATATAATGTTGTGCCCTGGTATTTAAATTTGTGCTTTTAATATAAAAAAAATTATTAACATAGTTTATAACAATCTATTGCAGATCCTTGCCACGTTCATTATTCAGTATGAAAGGATACAAGGTGTTCAGTCTTCATGTGTGCTGCTGTTTTACTGGATATTAGCATTACTGTGTGCCCTGATCCAGCTGAGATCTAAAATCCTACAGAATTTGTATAAGGTACATACTTCTTAATTATTTTCTTCATATTTGCTTCCAAAATTATCTGTAATGATTCATTTTGCCATTATATAGGAGTGAATGCACAAAAGTATTGTGGAATAAAGTACAAAAGCAATATTTGCTCTGTCACATTGCTAGTTAGACTGTTGCACCTGCACAGGTAATTAAAGTCTCAACTTCTGTTCAATATTGGCATTCGAACCATATCCTGCAAGTTAGCCTATGTACTTTCTCTTTCCCTGAGACTGGATAACGCCTTTCCCACAAACAAAACCATAGCAAGTATTAAAGCATGGGAGCAGTGCTACTACACAATGAATCTCAGCAAAAAGAGTTTTACAAACATCTCAGAAGATCCAGATGCCAAAATCAGCAGTGGTCAATAATCTAATGCATCAAACCTATTCTCCTGTGCTCCATAAACATGCAACACCTCAGCAAACCCAGATGCCTCCATACAAGTCCTCCAAGAAGAACACAAATAACCCATCATCTACATCACTTCAGATCAATTTCATCAATACACGTTCAGCTACATCCTCTCATGTTACAATGAAAGATTGTAACATAGTAGGAGGCAGGTGTGAATTTTGCTAACAAACTCATTTCAAAGACTGCAGAGAGAGTTGGCAAACTAATCATGATCCATGGAGAAAGATTAAAGTGCAGTGTAGTAGATAGATACTCGTTTGTTCCTTTGAAGAGTAGATTGTGTGGTGGACATCCAGACCTGACATCCTTAGTTCTATCTTTCATCTATCACAAAGCCGGAACGAACCACTTCTTCCTGGAGGAGATCCTTAACTTGCTATGTACACTCAGCTTGTAAGGCAAAGGTTTATCTTCATGGATGGCTTCATTGTGGGTGGACAGATCAAAATGTTTGCCTTTCACGTAAGTTAAAAACTGGGGATCAATTAACTGTAAAAAGTTTATCTTACAACAAGTAACAAACCCTAGATCTGCTCTTCACCTTTGTTGTGAAGTCACAAATCTGGTTCAACCACATTGTGTTTGCTGTCAGCATAGCTCTTGGCATACAGAAACCCTCATGAAGACTGATAAGGCTTATTAGAACATTGGAATGTTGGGAGCTCCATTGCAGACAATGGAGTGCTCCCTGCTACTACGGGCCTGTAAATGTTCTACAAAGGCTTCTCGAAGTTCGAGAGGATTTATATCCCCTCGAGCTTCGAGAACCCTTTGTTTAATTTGTTAGAACATTCTGCCCTCTAGTGGCAGAATGTTCTAATAGCCTTATAGCCCTTCGTAGCCGGGCTATACCGGCTATTAAAGTCCCGCTGTTTCTTTAAAGTCCCTTGCCTTCGGCTCGGGCCTTTAACGATTCAGCGGGCCTTTAATAGCGGGTATAGCCCACTACGGCGGGCTATAAGGCTATAGTCACAAATGTAAGAATGTATTCAACAAAATTTGGGTCTATGCCATGGAAGATGCAAAAACAGATTGGATCTGTGAAAACACCTATGCTCAAACATCACAAAGGCATCTGTCAAGATTACCCCAGCCAAACGTAAGAAACTGATATTAGCTACCAAGGCTGTCAATAAATATTTCAACCAAGAATGAGAAGTATATTAAAAAGAATGAGTCAGAGCCAGGAATGTTATTGAAAAAAAATTGAAAAGAGAAAGTAACATATGACAGACTTCTAGAAGGCAGCCTGCAGGCATAAGAAAGGCAGTGTACATCACAAAATATGGAAAAGATTACCACGTCTAATATTTGTATAATCATAGAATCTAACTTCTCATAACTGCCCAGTATACCAGCGAGCAACACCCCTGGTCTTAGTAACCTACCTTAGAACAAAAAGATGACAAATTTGTACCATCATCTAAAACCAATCACCTATACTACTGTGAAGGTTGGGTCGGGGCGATAGGGGGAGGAGTTACTGAATCGGAAGCTTTGAGTAATGATTTCAAAGAGGGCTTTATTTTTATATAGGCTTTTCTTCTTCTGCTTGTTAGTCTTTCTCGGGCAAATACAGCTGGGTCCGTTTTGGGTTTCCTTAGGGACTCCAGGTTGCATCTGGTAGGGCAGCTGGAAAGGCAGTTCGTCAGGAACCAGCACCCCAAAGGAAGAAACAAAGAAGGGGGTTAGGGGGGCGTCCGGTTTGAATACTATAAGGACCGGGAGTGAGGGACACCAAGTGCACAGTGAAAGAGCTATATACAGATTCGTGGGACGTGTTGACTGTGCTTGTGGCGGGAAAGGGTCGTAGACTATACAGAGGATTCTGACTATGTACAGCTGGGCTATTATTTGATAGGTTGGTGGCGCCTTCCCACCCAACCCGCTACTGTGCCCCGTACCTTGTTAAGCCACGCTCCTCCCGCGGGAGCGTGGCGGATCGTAGAATCGTTGGCCTCCTGGCTTGTCGCGGACGTCTCCGGTCTGCTTGTCACGATCCTCCTCGTCTTCTTCCTCCCTAGTCATCGGATACTCTTCGCTCCTCAGCTCACGGTCTCCTTCTTCCACCTCCGGGAAAACACTGTCCGACGACTTCCTAGTTGCTCTCCCCTTTTGGGCTCCTCTCGTGATGACGTCCGAAATGGGAGGATTCTCGTCATCTAGGGAATCTCAATTAAAGGAGCCCGGGTTCTTTACGTGAGTTGCTTCCCATCTGTCCTGTTCATATGGCCACTCCTCGAGTATGTTAGGGGCGGACTGCTGCTGTGAGGGGATAGAAGCAGGTTAAAGGGTAACAGCCGACCACCATTTGTTACTATAGTCCTGTCTATCAGGAGGGCAGCCCACCCCGCTACAACTACCCTTCTACCACTTCAAGCACCACTGTTGAGGTTTACAGCAGTAACCTGTCTGGTGTTGCCCACCTTGCTTGAAAGATGATGTTATTCAGTTTTCCTTCTCTGTCCTGATGAAACCTATTGAACAGCTTGCATTTTATATCACAAATACTGTTCAGTACTTTACATACTAAAGTGATGAATCATGATTCTGCTGTTAAAAAGCACAAAACAGTAGACTTCAAATGGACAACCACCTATAATCATGTTTTGGATCTCACTTTACCTAACACGATGTTGGAAAAGAAGTTCTTTCTATAGCTTAAACCATTATTGACTGTCTGGTTTTAGACACAGAATAATAGAGGGACATAACTGATGTTGAGTAGTATTAGTAGGATCATCCACTCCCTCAGATCTTCTCACCAGAGCACTTATGCTACTTTACCTGTTGGAAATGAACTATACAGTGGAAGAAATATACAGTGGAATTCAAGATTCTCCTGTACTGCCTGGAGAAGTAGATACATGTTAAAGACACAATGCTGAAATATTCTCTCCTGTCAAAATTAGATGGCCAAAATCCTATCATTTACAACCTCAGTTAGGAAAGTCGAGTGTGTGCCTGCCTAAAAATTTGCCCTATTACCATTGCTTTTCAGCTTCTACATGCGACTGTTTGCTCCAGTGTTCTAACAACATGGACCCCAAAACCTCTTATATTTATAAATGACACACAAATAATGTCATTTACGTAAATATAACCATTTGACATCAAAGCACGATGCTAGAGTGCTTGATGTATATCTATTGCGGCTTAACCACATGGCTGCTAGGCGTTTTCCCGTCCTGCGCTAAAAAAACATAAATCCCATAAATCATGACGAGCTGGCCTTGTCATCCGCGCACGGCAGGTAAGCGCCATGACGAGCCCAGCTCATCATTGGCTTCGAAGGGGTTAATGAATCCAAAACAGAGCAATTGATGAGAAGGAACACTGGGAAGCTCACATTTTGAAGGATATTCAGAACAGCAAAGAGTTACAGCATCCATGTGGAAATAGAAAAATCTTGGGGCATATTATCAAGCCTGTGCGCTAAAATTATCGCCGCTTTATCGGCCGAAAACGGCCGATAAAGCGGCGATAATGGGCTTGATAATATGCTCTGTGGAATTCCAATCGAAGCCCATGTTAGATGTCTTCACATCTAACATGTGCTTCGATTGGAATTCCATAGAGCATATTATCAAGCCCATTATCGCCGCTTTATCGGCCGTTTTCGGCCGATAAAGCGGCGATAATTTTAGCGCACAGGCTTGATAATATGCCCCCTTGTTTTTTTGTTTTCTTTACTGAACTGAGATGATTAGAAAATTGTAAAACTATGGGTGTGTAACTGTTGCAATATCGTTTTCGCCGGGATGACAAAAAACACAAACTCCAGATGAATCAGACTTAGGTAGTAAAATTGCTGCAATAGGTCAACTGATAATCGAAATATCCAAAGGCTCCGTGTGGAAGAACGAATCAATGTTAAAGTGCTATGTACGAAGATTTTATGGGCTCAGTTTCCAACTATGTTGTGGAAACTGACTCCACACTAAAGGCTGAGCCAAACTCTTGGGTCAGGTAATGAAAGACAAGCAACCCAAGCCAATTCTTAAGTTCAAAGTACATGTGTAAATCATCAGGGTGATGGACACTTGCCAGTAGAATGGAAACACCCACATCTAAGGACCCGGCCTAACCTCCCTTGTCTAGAAGAAGGCATTAACAACTATTAACTCACTCTTCAAGGTCTTCAGTCCACATTGTAAACATTGTAGACACCCTGCACCCTACAAAGAGGGACTGGGCCTCGGCAACCACCAACCGTTCAAAGCTTTCATGAATATAAAATAACTGGGGACTCCCTATTTGTATAACATCTACTTCCCATGTGATGCAGTGACATGGATTTACCTGTGTGCTTACCTCTGTGAAGTAGTCACAGAGCTATGTGCTACGTAGATAAAACATAAATTCCATATATCTTAAATCAAACATTTTGGCAGACTTCGTAGAACCATTACAGGATCATCATTTTCGAGCTATGTTACTATAAGTACTATAGGAAGCAATGAAGAACAGGTGCAGACAGAATTAAAGATTATTAGTTTTGTACACTAACAGTTCATTTGTATGTCTTTTAGCAAATGTGGTTACTACAGATGTGTGTAGTGTTACAATGCTGCTAGTTTGGCTGCTAAAGAATGCTTTGGGAGAGTTGCTGAGATAGCATGTGAAAAAGAGTGCAGGACAAGGGTCAACAAAGGTTGTAGAATTTGAGTTTTGGCCAACTTGAGGAAAGTTATTTGAAATACACTAGGTTCCACTGAGAAACCACTCCAGTATCCCCATCCTTTTTATTATTATAATGTGCTTAAAATACCTGCCTTTTTAAATAGTTGCATCTGATAGAGACTTCTAGCTGCAGATTCCTTACATTAGAATTATCTCCAGGTGTCAGACTGGATCTGGACCCTTTTCCTTAAATATGTCTCCCGTTGTGGAAGGATGTCAACAGTGAAGACGGCGTCAAGCCCTGTGGTGCAGATGTCGGTGATGACCCCTGCTCCTCTTTTGCCTCTGGTGCCTCTAGCGCAACCATGACACAAAGACATGCGCCAACTGCCGCACCATGCATCCTCAAGCTCTTTGACGCCCAACGTGCAATACTACAATGGTCTCAATCCCGGTCAACAGAAAGGTCCCAGGATCAGTATTGGCAGATGCCAGCGGACTGGACAGCTCTCCAGATACTGGCATGCTCTCTCCTCCTACCGTGGCTATGGAGGAGGAGGATTCATTTGCTATGGTGGTGAGAAGGGCGGACAAGGTCCTGGACCTGAGCCTACCCTCAATGGCAGTCAAGACTAACGTCTTGACCGAGAAGCTTCTCCCATCAATGAAACCCTCACGGACGTCCTGATGGGGGCTTGGTCCAAACCCTGCACTGGGGCTCCTGTGAACAGGGTGTTTGCCCACTAAAGCCCTACCCCAGGGGACCCCAACTTCCTTACACAACACTCTACTCCAGAGAGCTTTGTGGTTCAAGCCGCCATCTCCTGTGTTGATCCTGATGCATTCGCTACCACTCCACCGGATAGGGAATCCAAGAGGCTGGACTTATTAAGAAAGAAAATGTTTTCTTCCACCAGACTGGCACTGCTGTCTGTGAACACCTTGTGCCTTTTGGGCTGTTATTCCCCTGGCCTATGGGATTCGATTGTGCAGGTGCTGCCCATGATCCAGAAGGAGTCCTGGGCCATACTCTCCCAAGGCTATATCTGATGAGAGAGATGCAGTGGAGTTCATGATTCAATATGGGCTGCACATGACTGACTCACTGGACATTGCTGTTTCTTTGTTGGTGGCCTTATGGTGCCATGCCTGGCTGAGAACAACTGGCTTTTCCAAGGCTGTCCAAGTATTACTTATGAACATGGCCTGTGATGGCTCCCGTCTCTTCAGAGACAAGGTGGACTCAGCGCTGGAGCCCTTCAAGGATAGCAGAGATATGGCCAGGTCATTGGGCCTTTGCATGGCCTCTCGCCAAACCCAGTCCGCCTTTCATGGCCATGAAAGATGCTTCCGGTTACGTCTTTACCAGTCCAGCTACCACGGCGCGTATTCTTACCAGCCTCTGCGTGACCAAGGACATGGTACCCACAGGCCCCATGATTTGGGCAGTCAGAGTTCGGGCCAGTCCTGGCAGTCTCCAAACCTCTTTAGTTTGTCCTCTTACCGTCATAGGCGCTGAGGTTATGTTATGTTATGTTATGTTATATTTAATTTATACAGCGCACGGATTCTCGAAGTGTCCCGGAGCTTGCTCCAGAAAGTTAATCAGCACCCAGATCAGAAGCTAAGTTTTTAGTTTTTTTTCTTCAAAAGCAGTGGGTCTTGTATGCTCCGGAGAGCCAACGGTAACATGTTCCAAGCCAAGCCAGCTTTATGAACAAAAGAGCTTCCACCCAGACTAAGGCGATTAAACCAAGGGGTCTGTATTAGTAGCTGGTCGGACGAACAAAGTTGTCTAGTGTGTTTATAGAAGACAAATCTCTTCTGAAGATAGATAGGACCAAGCCCATAAAGGGCCGATGAGCAACAGACAGCATTTTGAATTTTAGCCGAGATTCGACTGGAACCCAGTGCAAGCCACGCAAATGGTTACAAACACTCTGTTTGGAGGAAAGTCCCAGTAACATTCTGGCTGCTGAATTTTGGACTGTTTGCAGTTTCCTAACGAAGTAGTCTGGACTGCCAACCAACAGAGCATTGGCGTAGTCTAATCAGGACCAGATCAAGGCCCGGATCAAGGTCTCTTTGGCACTTACCGGCAGAAATGGGGGAAATTTCCTCAAAATTTTCAGAGTGCCAAAGCAGGTCCCCATCAGCTTCTTCACTTGTTTCGTGAAGTTCAAGTTTTCATCGAACCAGACCCCAAGGTTTTTAGCAGTGCTCTTTCCCATGGTAGGGCAGGGTAAATCAGGAGGCCACAGTCTTTCTCTGAAGTCCATTGGGAACGAGCCATACATGAGCACTTCAGATGTTCCTTCATTGCACTTCAACTGTGCATTCGCCAGCCAATGAAACACAGAGAACAGACAATGCTGAGCCGCCCCGACAGAGTCGTTGCCCCTCTTCCAGGAAAACAGGAGTTGTGTATCATCCACATAGGCCATCACTTTAGCCCCCAGTTACTCCGCAAGGTAAACCAGCGGAGTCACATAGATGTTAAAAAGGAGAGGGCTACGGGATGACCCCTAAGGAACGCCAGTTGTCAACTGCATCGGCGCAGAGGCACAAGGAGGAAGCCAGACCTGCTGCGACCTATCTTCCACGAAGGACCTGATCCAACCCAATGCCGATCCCGAAATGCCAATTTCCACTGGGCGATCAAGGAGTAAAGAATGAGGCACCGTGTCGAATGCCGCAGAGAGATCAAGCATAACCAAGGCAGCTCTCCCGCCGGCATCCAGACAATCCTGAATCGCCTCTGTCACCTCCAACAGTGCTGACTCAGTGCTATAAGAAGCACGGAAACCAGATTACGCTGTATGAAGCAAACCAGACACCTCTACAAAGTCGGTGAGCTGAGACGTAACAACCTTCTCACAAACTTTAACCAAACTTGGCAAGAACAAGATGGGACGGTAATTCTCAGGTAGTAGAGGAGGGGCAGAATCAATGCCTGCTTCCATGACAGAGGAACACATGCCTCACGAAGCGACTGATTGACCATTAGATTTACTTCAGCATTAATAGTATCTGCCACTTAAGATAGAAGCCTAGCCGCACATGGGTCATTAGGTGATCCATATTTAAGTCTCTTAAGAATTCTAAGCATAGTAGACGGATCCACCGAGCTAAAAGCAGAGAAGATGCAACCCATTTCTTTCCCTTGCTTCCCCAGCAGAGCAGCAAGAGACTTCCTGGATATGTTCAAAAAAGTCTCCTGTATACTGACAATTTTGTCCCTAAACAATTTTGCCATGGTGTTATTCCAGGTGTCCGAGGTGGGTGCCACCACAACCTGGACGCTGGGAGCCACAAAACTCTGCACAATAGCAAAGATTTATTTGGAATTATTATTAGCCCGGTCAATGCGAGCAGAGAAATATTGGCCTTTGGCCATCCCGATGGCTGCATAATAGAGTTTCTGTTTGGCTCTGAGAGCCTGTTTAGCAGTGGAACAATGACCACCGGCGTGCCATGCTCTCTCAAATACCTTACAGGCATGTTTCCAAATCTTCAGCTCAGAGGTAAACCACGGTTAAGAAGGAGGCTCTCTCCACAACTTAAAATGACCTGGGGCAGAAAGAGCACTGACCGAATGAGTAATCCAGTCCGCAAACCTGGACACATTATCCTCCAGGTCACCTAAAAGGGGAGGACGCGATGCTGCCAAATGGCAGCTAAGCTGCTCAGCATCCAATATTCTGGAGGTGGGAGGCTTATGGGAACTAGCTAGTTGAGGCGGACGCTTAACAGCCCATGAGAAGAATATGGGAAAATGGTCCAACCAAGCGAAAGGTAATGTTCACCTTGATGGGTCAGATCCCTGACCCATTATGAGAGCTGGGCCAGCTGGAGAAAGTCCAGAAAAGCAGCTGTATCAGCTGCCTCTATAAGATCAAGATGGATATTGATATCCCCAAGGAGCAAATAGTTCGAAAATCGCAATGCTCTGTCTTCCAGAGCGTCCCCGCAAGTTTCCAAAAATGCACTAGCTGGCCCAGATGGTCGATATATTAGAGATCCACTCAACATGAAATGGGCCGATAGTTGTAGAATGAAATCCAGGGCCTCGCAACCCCCCCCCAAATAGTAGATGTTTCACTATGCATGGACCAAGCTCCCACCTCTGCCGACTGGGCGATCCATCCGATGGATTTTGAAGCCGGCAGGAGTGGCCAAAGCCACAATGGGGTTAGAAAATGTGTCAAGCCAGGTCTCAGTTCTAAACAGTAGATCTAGCTGATTACCGGAGACCAAGCCTGCAATATCAACATAATGCTTCCTCATAGATCCTGCATTAATGAGGCAGGTGCTAATGCTCCCCTGTATACATGAGTCAGCATACATGGTATGCGTAGAACGCTTTGGAGTGGGAAAGAACCCACAGTCCACACAAACATTAACACTAGTAGGCCCTTCCTGGTCAACACTGGGAGATGGACATAATGGGGTTCTACAAGATTTTAAAAACGTGCTTGAATACTGGATAGTGTTTCTGTTATCTCGGTCAATACAGACAGAATGGCTCGCCCTGAACATTGACTTAGCGCTGACGGGCGCAGACGGGCTTGCCTTAGGCGCGCCATTGGCGCGCCCGCTGCGCAGTTGACCAGGGCCCATTTAAATAGGGTTTGGCTAGTGCCGGTATGCAGCGTGCAACGACTGGACCGCTGACTGTGGAAAACGCGAGTCACGTCCAAAATGGCTGCTACCCTGCAGTGGCTTTTACAAAGTGTGCTGCAGTGGCGTGGAGTCTAACACACTCCAAGTGCAGTGCAAAAAGATGCCACAGAAGATAACATAGGTGACAATTATTAAAAACTGCTTAAATGTGCCCAGAATAAAATCACGATTAAAAGCATTCCTCCAAATTACCCAGTCAAACACAGGCTGTGCAATTTTTATATTAGTTCTAAGATCGAGGGTAAAAAGACCTTTCTCAAGCCCTTCATATTGTCCGTAGGAGATACTCCCTCCCCTTTGTGGCTACCCTTTTACCCATGCCACCCACTTTGGACAGGCTGACAAAGGATCATCTTGCTTTGTTCTGCCACGGAGGTACATCTCTATTGGGCAAGGGAGCCCTAGAGAGCGTGCTGAAGGCAGGAGTAGGTCATGGTTGTAATTCCGGCTACTTTCTGGTACCCGAGAAGGATGGAGACCTTCATACAATTCAAGATCTGCCCCTTCTCAATTTCTCCTAAAAAAAAAGCTCAAAATGCTCACACTCACTTAGGTCTTGTCTGCCCTAGACCCAAGGGCCTGGATGATAGAGTTGGACTTTCACATTCCCGTTTTGCCTCCCCCCAGGCACTGACTATGGGTCACAAGGGCTTTCAGTTTGCAGTGTTTTCTATTGGCCTTACCATGCACCAATTGGGTGTTCACCAAGGTCATGGCGGTGGTTGCAGCTCATCTGGAGAGATCAGGGATGCCTCTCCCTTCTCCAACCAGATCTTCCAGTGGTGACAAATGCCTCACTCCTGGGATAGGGCAGCCATCTGGGAGAGGTGGAAATTGGTGGACCCTGGTCTCCTGCCAAATCCGTACTCCACATAAACCTACTGGAGCTCCTGGTGATCCTGCTTGCATTGAAAGGCTCTTTACCCTCCATCAAGGAAAGACTAGTGCAGGTGTTCACGGACAACACCACTGCCATGTGGTAGAGCAACAAAGAGGACATGGTGGGGTCACGGACCCTTTGTCAAGAAGCCCTGCATCTCTGGACCTGGCTGGAATGTCAGGGAATTTTCCTGCAGGTTCAACACCTGTCGGGATCTCTGAATGACAGAGCGGATTAACTCAGTCGAAGATGCCTAGTGGAACACAAATGGTGTCTCCATACAGAGGTGGTGCAAGGTCTCTTTCAGCAGTGGGGAGAGCCTTGGTTAGATCTGTTCACTACCGACAGGAATGTGAAATGTCAGCAGTTCTATGTGCTGGAGTTTCCAAGGGTGCTCTAGCTCAGAGACGTTTTACATCTCGAGTGGAGCTCTGGCTTCCTGTATGCCTTTTTGACCATACGACTCGTACCCAGAGTTCTCAAGAAGATCAGGAATGACTGAGCCGAAGTCATCCTTGTGGCTCTGTACTGGACTCGGAGAGTTTGGTATACTGAGATGCTGAGCATGGCCATCGGTCCTCTGATCAAGCAGCCCCTTTGGGAGGATCTTCTGTCACCGAAGTAGTGGAGGGTTCCCCACCCTAACCTGCCATTACTCTGCCTTCATGCATGGAGATAGAGTGGTGACAATTGACAGCTTTCAACCTTCCGCCTGAAGTCTGCAGTGCTATCTTGGCAGCCAGGCATTCCTCCACCAAGACTGTATATGCCTGCTGTTGGGGCAAGTTTGTGATATGATATGCACAGAAACTAGTTGACTCTCTTTCTCCTCACCTCTTTCAGGTCCTTCTGTTAATCCTCACTCTTGCCAAGCAGGTCTCTGCTCTGGGCACGTTAAAGGGCTATCTTTCTACCATCTCAGCCTTTCCGAGGTTGCCCGATCAACCATACCTCTTAAAATCCCCTTGAAATAGGTTCTTGTTTCCTCCTTCACCCATCATCATACCTCAGTGGGACCTTAATCTGGTGGTCTTGACTTTTCGGAGGAGTGACTTAAGCAACTGGACCCAAAAAGAGCACTGTCGTTCTACCTTGACTACATGAGAAAGTTCTGGGTGAATGACCAACTCTTCATGGGGTATGTCGGAGCAACGGAGGGAAACACCATGCAGAGGCAGACCATCTCCTGGTGGATCGTGCTCCACATTAAGATCTGCTGCCAAGAAGCAACCCCTGATGGTTTGCGTCCTCATTCCACCATAGCTAAGACTGTGACCACTGCATGGCACGTGGAGCTCCAGTCCTTGATACCTACCAGGCAGCAACGTGGGCTTCTTTACATTCATTCACAAAGCATTATTCCTGGACTGTCTTGTCCATTGGGACAGGCACTTTGCTTGTATGGTCCTGCTGGACTTTCTAGTGCGAATCAGTTTCGCAGACCCACCTCCAGGGAGGCAGTGCTTGAGTATATGTTCTAAGGTAAGGAATCTGTGGCTAGAATTCTCTATCAGATGAACAAGTTACTTACCTTTGGTAACAACATATCGGGTAAAGACTCTATCTAGCTGCAGATGCTTTAGACTCTATCTAGCTGCAGATGCCTTACTAACTCACCCATTCTCCCCGGTTTGCGATGGAGTTCTATTGGCTAGGGTAGCCACCACTGGCAAAATGCTAAAGAAAGGCAGTGCAAATGTTTACAACCAAAAAATAAATAAAGGGGAAAGATTTTCTAATTCACAAAATCGAGGGACATGGTTTGCTCTGGTCTGTTGTGCTTGTAAATCATTCCCTCCTGTATAAGTTAGCAATGAACAGTGGCCATTTAATAGGAATTTTCTTTCCTGATAGACAAGCATGTCCTCCACTGTTGTTGTGTATTTTGAGTATTCAGATAAACACACTTTCTTTATGACATTTAATCATGAGAAAGTAAGGGCCAGAAGTACAAAGAGGGTTTAGCATTCACAAACCCTCCACATTGGTAAATCAGAGGGTTTGTAAATGCTAAAACATGTTTCCTATGTACTAAATGGATTAGGTATATGGAGGGGCATGTTGTAGGTGTCCCTTCCTAATAACGAATCGGTACGGTATGCCTAAATATTTTGCAACCGAAACCCAGTCGCAAAACAAAGATATTTTACCAACACCTCAAATTAGGTGGCACCCTGTTCAGAAAAGGGAAGGGATCTCCTTGATACTCCTTCGTCTTAGGGAGTGTACACATTATTATTGTTTAAGTTGAGGTCTGCCTCTTTTTAAACAAACAAAAAAAACTTTTCTTTTTAAACTCAGTCCCATTTCCTTGAAGGAAAATAAGCTGCATTTAAACGAAAAAAAGTTTCTTTTATCAAAAAGCAATCACAGACTTTGTGGTCTGGTAACCTGTGTAGGCCCCCATCCATGTGATCGCAGTGGATTGTAGTGGGTCGCGTTTTGCGACCTACTTCATTAATATACATGAGGTAAGTCAAAGTGCGACCCACTATGATTCTTTTTTTAATTTTTAATTAATCGATTTATTTGTACATAGGTCAGTTCACAAAAATCCACACTGGCCACAACAATAGTGGTTGTGATTTGCAACCAGTATTTTGGGACCTGTGTTTAGTACATCTGGCTTGAAGTTCCCATTTCTGGATTTGGCTGAGGGAAATGGTTAATTTTTCTGAATTGCATACATTTTCAATGCATTTGTTTCCATTTATTCCATATTCTTTTTTTTCATGACCCTTTTTCCATTTCTGGCTCAAGTAACACATGGTACAAGTAGAAATGTTGGTAAATAATAAAAAGAAGTACTTTTTGGGATCCATAGCCTGTACTTTTTACACGTAAAAACAAATTGCTTTTTGCATCTGGGTCGTTCATGTACAAGTCCAAAAGGATATAGACGCGATTTACAAATAGTTACATTCCCTATCCTTTGCTTAGACTTGTACAAGTTGCTAATTTATATTTTTGTTTTATAGGATGTTTCAACTGACTCACTACGCTTTGCTGTCTTATGTGTGTATTTTGCGCTGGTTGTCGTGCAGTTACTTCTCTCCGTCTTCAATGATCATCTTCCCTTCTTCGCTAGCATTAAAAAGGAATCAGTAAGTGCTTCAAGTTTAAGTTATCATCTTTTCTGCAGTATCAGTTACATGATTTAATTGACTAAGAAGTGCAACGATTTCTCTATTAGTAAATAAAGATCACAGTGGTATTTTTCAAGGACCCTGAGTCAAAAGCCAGACAGGTTTCTACTGCACTTGAATACTTAACTGAACCAGAAAAAATAATTAACAGGATAGGATATAGGTGTTGTAAATCAACTACCATACATTTAAGTCATTACAATTGCATCAGAGTGCAATTGTAATAACATCAATGTATGTTAATTAAATTACCACACCTTTATTCTTTGCTGCTGATTCAGATTGATGATATTTCTGCAGTGTTAATGCCTCAGTTCATCAAAGAAAGCAAAAGACCTGCTGTGTAAAACTGGTCAGACTACTGGGTATGTGTGGAGTGCTGAGAAAAATTTGCGGGGTTGTAATAATCTGCAGAGTTCTGTCAAAGCGTGAATTAAGTGTAGTAATCTGTAGAATTCTGAGAAATATTAAAACAAGAGTGCTAACCCGCAGAGTTCTGTGAAAGATTGAAGCATGATGCAGTGATCTGCGGAGTTCTGAGGAAGACTGGAGAAAGTGTAGTGGTCTGCAGAGGTATGTTAAAGATTTAGGCAAGTAAAGTGATCTGGAGAGTTCTGAGAAAAATTGAATTAAGTGCAGTAAACTGTAGAATTCTGAGGAAGATTGAAATGATTGTAGTGATCTGCAAAGTTCTTTGAAAGATTGAAGCAGGTGTAGTGACCAAAAGAGTTCTGCGAAAGATTGAAATGAGTGTAGTGATCTGCAAAGTTCAGTGAAAGATTGAAGCAGGTGTGGTGACCAAAATAGTTCAGAGAAAGATTGAAATGAATGTAGTGATCTACAGAGCTCTGTGAAAGATTGAAACAGGGTGTAGGGATCTGCAGAGTTCTGTGACAGATTGAAACAGAGTGCAGTGATTTGCAGAGTTTTGAGGAAGACTGAAGAAAGGGTAGTGATCTGCAGAGTTCTGTGAAATATTAAAGCATTTGCAGAGTTCTGACGTTGATTGGGTGGCCAAAGTGGAACCACTTGAAAGTATGTCTGGTCAGTAAGGAAAGAGGGGAATATGCAGATGTGGTTGGAGCTGGCTCCAGCATAAATAACAGAGAGCTCAATCATGTGATTGATAACAGTTGCGGTGACTTTTATTGGTGTGTTTCTGCAGGGGGTAAGTGGTGTATTTGATTATATTAAGACTTAAATATTCCAGAAGAGCAGATACTTCTCAGAGTGTTGAGAGCGAGAATCTTGTAGATTTGTTCTCCATGAAGGACACTATTGGAATCCTTGGCCCAGCTAAGCTATACTTGCACAGTAGGGAGCAGACTGCCATGTGGTCTAAATTAGGCCGGATAGAAACACCACCATTTTACATGCTCACGTTTTTAAGGTTGATTCTTTCTTAAACAAGTTGACATTTGACACTCATTTGCTTTTGTGCCTGTGCAGGATAATATTCTCTGAAATGCCTTTTTTTGCATTTTTCACTTCGTCTGGATATTTTCAAATACCTTCAATGTTCTGTCCAAGGGCTAAGTTCACTGCGTAAAATGTTGTTGTTTTTTATTGTCCGCTTGGCGACTGAGCTATCATAGAAGAATCAATAATGGCAACCTGACAGGGACTTCGCATGGCAACATGGGGATGTTAATTATATAAACAGCATCACTCCCTTGTTTAGGAGCATTTTGCTGGCCCTGTGAGGTCTCCACAGGCTGGAATTCCAGCCCAGTTTATTCTTATTTACCTCCTACGAGGTATGAAGCCCAGCTGTACCCCAAGATGGGCTCCCTGATAACACTTACAATTATAGCAGGGCCCGTGAAAATCAAACAAAAAGTGGTATTGGTAAATACCTATATTCACCCCAGAGAGAAAAAAATAGGTGCAAAATCCCTAGTGCCAGAATTGACAAAGATCATGACAGCAGTAATGACACCACATTACATAATCTCAGGAGACTTCAACATGTCCTTCTCCGGGAAAAACGGTAATGAGAACTCTACAGAAGAACAACTACTAGAATGGGGGTTCTTGCCGCTGGACGAAAGTAAGTGGGGTAAACAAACTAAGGTATCTAAAACCCTACTGATGGAACTAACTAGCTTTAAACGGCAGATTCCCGGGTGATTGCCCCCAATCAGCAACCTACCATAACATGGTTGCAAGCTCAGCAATAGATTAAACCTTTATATCTTTTTCACTCCTCAGTCTAGTAAGCAGGTTTAAGATTGGAATAATGGACTGTGGCGATCACTTGCCACAAGACCTCAAACTGGAGGTTAAGGGTACAGCGCAAACCTTCCCAAGTGAAACTCAGGATTTAAAAGTAACCTCAAACCAAAAGAGAATAAAATACAAAATAAAGGATCTGGAAAAAATCGAGGATATGGCACAAAATTGCTGAGAAGAGAATAGAATGAATGGAGGAGATAACATCAAGGCCTGGGAGAACTTCTTTGAAAGCCTCAGCTCAGCTAATGCTAAATTAAATACAGGAGCAACCATAAGCGGAATTAAGAACCATCAAAGCCTACCCATTGGAGACGAGAGTGAACAAAGAAAGAACCCTCTAACAAACCAAGCCCATGACCTGAGGCAATTAAAAAGGGAAATCAACAGAGTAATTCACAAATTGCATCAGAGAGGCCCCACCATCAGCTAACAGGTAGAACTAAGGAAGCTAAAGGGTAGAAAGATCAAAACTGCTTGACAAATAAGGCATGAATCTAAGGAGAAGACATGGGCCAAACTGCTATACAACGTCAAATCTAACAACAGCGGGAAATTCTGGTGCACAGTGAACAACTTAGACAACCTAAGGGCTTATGAAGTAAACTCACAGAAGAAGATTGGGTAAAGTACCTGCAGCATCATTTTAACAAAAACACAGACAAAATTACCCAAGTCACTACGGCCTTTAATTGTGATCTCCAATCACGGAAGATCTTAGGAGAAGAGAATCTCATGTTACTCACAATCAAACAGATCAAAAGTCATATTTCTAAGGGCAAGAAAGAGGGCGCTCCTGGGCCCAACGAAATTCCTTTAAGTCTATACAAACAAGATCCAGACTACTGGGCCGAACAACTTCATCCCCTCTTTAAAAACATCCTGATGGGGGAGAATCCCAAACTCCTGGAAAGGATCTATTATTTCCCCAATTTTAAAAAAAGGCAGTAAAAGTCAAGCAAAGAATTACAGGTTAATAGTCCTAATTGACATAGACGCAAAATATTTTGCAGGTCTATTACTTGAAGAACTCACAGAATGGGCATCAACGAGAGGATTAATTCATATTAACCAAACAGGCTTTCAAAGAAGTACAGGGACAACGACTAACAATCTTGCTCTCTCTTTATTAATTGACGCCTCAGTAAAAATCAAGAAGCCACTATATGTCTGTTTTATTGACTATTCATCTGCTTTCGACAGCATCGAAAGGGGCAAACTATGGTCCAAGCTCAGTTGGGGCTCGTAATGTCGACGAGTAGTGGGTGGACATTATAAGCCGCCACTGCCCACTCCTGTGAGCTTTTGACTCTTGGCGACCTGATCTGTTTTTGAAAGCCTGCAGCCTTCCGTGAACCAATATGTCTGTTGGGTGGAAAGGCTGAAATGGACCGGGGCACGGATAAAGGTCAAGATTTAAGGGGCGTCATGAGTCAGGAATGTGATTACTGAGCCTCTGCGTGCGCGAGCCTGTGATTAAGGACTCCCCACTATTGATTTCAGGGGCAAATAACCAGCACTTTTCAGGTGAAAGGTCTCCTCAGTCCACCACAAGAGTGCATGGGTGCTGCATGTCTCTGTCAAGATATGTTTTACTCTCTTTGTAATACCTTCTGTGTGCCACAAGGCTAAGTGAATTATTTTGAGACAAAAGATATGCGGCGAATCAGACCTCGGCGCTGTCTGTCATATTTCCTAGCTGATCGATTACCTGCCAGACTCTGAAGCCCTGTAGACTACAGAAAGAGATCAGAAGTCAAGCAATAGATGAACGCTATTCAAAACAAATTCCCAGCAAGAGAACACAACACCGGGGACAACATTCTCACGGGAGCTTACAAGGGCACAGCTATCATTGGTGTAAAAGACGCAGGGGTGAGAGCGTCCCTCTGCACCACAACTATCGTGGCTGCCATTGCGTGGGGTGAAAATGGGGTCGCGCTGAGGGGATGGGGGGGGGGGGACGGGAGGGGTTGAAGGGAAAAATATATACAAAATAGTTAAACTTACCGTCCCTCTTTTCCCGAGACTCCCAACTCCCGCCGATCTGCTTTTCTGAATTCTGCAGCTAGTCACCAGGAAGGCTGCAGGCAGCCTCCCTCCCCTCCACCAATCACAACGCTGCAATGGCAGCGTTGTGATTGGTGAGGCCGCTGCCCCACACGCGTCATTTTCTCTCTGTATGCTGCAGCATACAGAGAGAACAGGGAGAGTGGGCGGTGTTGCTCGAGGGCAGGGGGGAGAGGCTTGCCTACTGTTGTTCCTACTGGCTGTTTGGGCGGCCTCAGGCTGCCCAAACATGCAGTATGAACAACAGTGGCCAAGCCACTCCCCCCTGCCCTCGAGAAACACCACCCACCCCCAACCAGGAACTTCAGCTTTTTCGCCGTGCAAAAAGGCAGAAACAAATCGTAGTTATTACCATTTATGTTTTTGCCTTCTCGCACGGCGAGAAAGCATGGGGGCGGGGGGAACGCCCGTATAGAGGAGCCGCCACTGTCCAGGCTATCAGGCTGGAAAATCGCCCCGCAACTTTTAAACCAACTAATTACACTTCACTCTGACACATGGATCCACAAAAGTCTAGGAACCAGTAACATCCTGTCGAGGGCAATATTGACCACCAAGGGGCTGAAGCAGGGATGTGTTCTTGCCCCGACCCTGTTCAACCTCTTCCTGTCGGATCTTTCAGCAGAGCTCGACAACTGCATCCACCATGCTCCAAATCTAGGAGGTTTAATAATATCAAACTTGTTGTATGCAGACGATTTAATACTGATCAGTCGAACTCCAGTTGGTCTTCAGCACCTTATAAATACTACAAGCAACTTTTCAGACCGAAATGGGCTAACAATAAACTTGGAAAAGTCAAAAGTGATGATCATAAATCGAAGGAAACTAGGGCATCCTCGTTGGGATCTTCAGGGCAAATTGTTGGGGGTGGTCGATGAGTACAAGTATCTGGGTATCTGGGTATCACTTTTGACAGAAAGGGTTCCTTTGGACAACACAAAAACAACTATTAGAACAAGAGGGACTGCACAGGCAGTAGCACTAAAAATTTGGCACAAAATAAAATGCCCTGATCTATCACCCCTACTAGAAGTCTTTCGAGCAAAATTGCTTCCTACCATCACCTACGGAAAAGAATGCATGAGAGGAAGAGACAGAACAGTTCTGGATAAAGCAGTGTCGGAATCAATTCGACTAATTTTTAACCTCCCTCAATACATTTCTCCAGCCCAGCTGAGATTAGAATTTGGCCTCCAAAAACACCAAGTAGCACGGAAGTGGGCTTATGCAAAGTGCTGGTACAAAATAAAGGGAGCAGAGAACGTTTCTATGAACTCATACTTATGGAAAGAGATGAACATAAACAAAGACAACCCAGCTGCGGTCTATCTACACTCGGCAATAAACTATCTAGCCCTACAGGAGCTCTGGGAGCTCAATGGCCCACAGAAAACCTGTAAACAATTAGTAAACAAAACAGTAAAGTCTTTGGAAGAAGACAAATCCACCCTATCCAAAAGAGCACACGGTGGTTTGTCATTCATAGTTACACAAGGGCTGCACCGCTAACCTTCTTGGGAACAGGATTTTCAAAGATTGCGAAGGAATCATATCTGAAACTGAGGATGGTTGTTTTACCGGTCAACCAGCACCTTCCCCCTTGGCAAAGGACAGACACAACCACAAACTGTAAAATCTGTGGCGAATTCAAAAACGATATCCTCCATTTGTTATGCAGCTGCAGAGGCTTAGACAAAGAGCGCAAACTGCTATTAAAACCAGCCTGGAACATGACAGGGATCCGAACCCGCAGGCAAGCACTAAAAGCCTGCTTTGATGGAAGTGACATCCAATTAGCATGCAGATTGGTGAAAAGTGTTAATATTGCAAAAGCTATGTCAAACTTAACTGTAATATAACAGATCATGCAAAGAGATCTGGTTTAAAAGGCAGAAGCCGCAACTCTTAAACCGCGGTTCTAACTGGAAATCATAATCAGATACTAACGGAGCACAATGCAGGGCACTGCACTACGGACATGGACAATAATTATTATTATTTTTTTTATCTGGTTCAACTAAAACTTGCGATTTATAAATACCTGTTCTCACTGTAATGTATTGGTACATGTGACCTAATTTTTAATGTACGATTTTGCAAAGATTTTAATTAATCATGCAATAAAGATTTACTTACTTACTGATAACACTTACTCACAGGTAACGGGGGAGTTAGATCACCCTACAAGGATTGTGGTAAATTCACTCACCCTAGGTACACCAGGTTAGGAAGTACTAGGCAGGCGCACAAAATATACCAGTATTTGTATGCAAGCATATATTATCTGTTACAGTACAATGATTGAATTATTTATGTTCTTCACCATACTCATGAAATGCTAATCACGTTATTCTGTTTCCTTCTATTGATTAATGCAGCATATGTATTTTACTCAAGAATCACATTGCTTCAATAAATATTGAAACGCTGTGCTGTGTATTTCTTGTCTATCTCTTTGGGTATGCATGAGTAACCAAACAGAAACGTTCTAGATCTGTTACCACAATTTCCTCTAGGAGTCAGGGTAGTCATGTTCTGAGGTTGCATATTCCATCTGTCACCTAACTTTTTTAGGGGTACATATGGTACACTGTGAGCTAGCAGAACTAAAGCCAACATATCCTGATGGTGTGCTCAGAATCAGTCTTGACATTGATGTTGTCTGACAAACACACAGTTTTACTGAGAAAGTATAAGCTGTATGACAACACAAGAGCTCCCTTTGAGGAGGACCTTGACAGCCTACGGACCTAACCCAGGAGGATGGAACTGACACTCTGCAGCCCAAGGGATGGAAGGTCTCACACAAAATTTGGTCGTAGCCATTAGAAGGCAAATTCCTTGAGCCTACTCATGTCAGTACTGTGACTTGCCGATTTCTGTGTTGGCAGTAAATGGACAATTCACTGAGAGTCACTGTAAGGCTACCAGCCTAAGTGGCCAATTTTAAAGCACTGGGGAGACTGCCTTACTAATCATGGGGTAAGGCCTACCCACAGCCATTGTAAGGACGGCAGTCAAAGTACACTATGCAGCTGCCCTATCTCCACCTTTTTTTCTTTATCCCAAATGTTCCATCTGTATATTGAGGGGCCTCTGTACCTGAATTTTGCTCTAGATTGCAGACCAGTGATCCTCTGAACCACATATTTGGAGTGGTCCCAGATTGGACAGCTCCGCTACTGGTCTCCTCACTTTGTACTGTGAAGGTGGTTGCCACGCCATGGCCATCTCTGCTTGAGTGCTGCTTGTTGGCAGCTCATTAACATTTTTACGTGCACTTAGCCCATTCAGAGTATTTGATTATCATCCTCCACTTGTAAATAGCAGTGCCGCACTTTGGGGAAGATCAAGCTACTTTGTGTTTATTTTACTTTTTTAAGATGGTAATGTTAGCAAATATTATGCACAGCCACTCCTGACATAACTCTTAGCCAAGGTTAAAACAAAAATCTGCTTTACTAGTTGCCAAATGTTTACCTTTTTATAACTGCACCGCTTGAAAGATGAAGCTAGAGTACGACCATATCTCTGTTACTTCTTCCTCCCTGCTTGGTTTTTGGGTCTGTCTTCAGGAAATCCATGTAGTTGCCCTGTAGAGCAGCGCCCCAGAGCAATTATCTTAGCCTCTAGGGCCTCTGCATATAGACAGAGGATGCTGAAATAGAGTTTGTAGAAAACCTAAAGTCTGTTTACCTCTCACCATAAGACTGAATGTGGGCTACAGAAACATCAATCTCGATGAATGCCGTGTTCACGAGCATCCTCTCAGCACCTCTGTCTCCTCAGGTGAGATGTAGATGGGTGGATGTAATGTGTAGGTGATTCAGATGGTGACTCTGACACCTTTTACAGTTTTCTCATTTTATTGTTGTTCTCTAACCTTCTGAAATGCAGTTGTCCAGCACCGCCTTGGCAAACCAGATAGCCTGATTCAGAGACACTCATCAACTTAGTTTCAAGCACTGTGTGCGGCATACACACACTACCTGCCACTGCCCTTCTTTCACATGCCCATCAGCACTGCAGGCACCATTGTTTACTTTGGGCCTTATTTAGAGTTTAGGTGATGGGGTATCACAACCATCACAAATGTGGCAGACATCCTGTTCGCCTTACTACTAGCAGTATAGCCTGTGGCACATACTAACACATTTTGACGGATTATCCTGAATGCTAAACTTTAAATAAGGTCCATTGCTCTGTGCTGTCCAGATATTTACGAATCCTTATTGTCACAAACTTTAATCAATATCAAATGGTATAAAAAAGTAACCATGTTTATTGCCAACATTGTGATTTTACATCTAACCGCAGTCTGTACCCCTTTGTGAATATTAGCTCTTTAGTTCATCATATTGCCATTTCTATAATGCATTAGGTTGGGTTTGTCTTACTGTTCTAGACGTTCGGAACTTCATGAACATTAATTAATTCCAAACATTGAGTAGAAGATTTACCAAGTTGCCTGGTTCCATTGCTGCACAGCTTGATTACTGCAAGCCTTTGAAAACTACTGTTTTTTCTTTACATGAGTTTATATCTCTTTGTGGAATTACCGGTTACTTTGTAGGCTTATCATGTTACTTAAATTTGTGTTTGATATGTTTCTCATTTTCTAGTTGCTGTTTATACTGTAAGTATATTTGGAATATAATGAGCTATTATTAAACATGTTGTGTAACACAGGAACTATTATTAAAAATGTTGTGTAACACACCCTTGGCTGGACTTTCATACTTTATTACAAGTATGATAATTGTGTTACGCACCGGTTAGACTCACCCTACTTGCCACCCTTGAGTAAAGCCTTGGATTCACGCCCACGTCAACACAGGGAGCCAAGGAGAAGTAGGTGAGCCACTCTCCACTGCATTCTTCCTTTAGTAACACTCAGTGGCCTCAAACTGCTTTCCCTGGCAACCCTGTCCGGATAGCCATAATTGATGCAGCATGCTTTCAGGATTTCAACTGAATGCATTGTCCAATATTTAGATGATCACAGTGGGTTCTGGCAGGGATTGACTTCAAACCTGCTTACAGTATCCTCGGTATTGCTTCACCATTTATTGTGTGGTGTGGTGTAGAACTCTTCTGGGTAGGTACTTCCTTGGCGGGAGCATTTGCCCTGCCCATGGTGAGAAATCAGTAATGTTACCTTTGATGTGTGTGCTTGCACCACTAGTATGTGATGTACTGACTGATTGTGTGTTTGCTAGATAATATCCCCTAGCCATACTGGAGAGCTGTGAAGTTGTATGTAGTTTTGTAGTTACCCTGCTGCTTCAGGTGGTGTGCTGTTAAAGTTCGGAGTATGACTTCCAGTCTGTTGAATACATGTTACCATTGCAAGACTCATGTGTATAGTGCCTCCATCCTGAGTACTAGGATGGAGGCACTAAGAATGTTCAATAGTGGTTTATGTATCTGAAATGGAGGGAGTGTACAGGACCAGAACTGTCAGTCAGCTCCTCTACTGGTCCAGATGTGCTGCTTAAAGGTAGTGGGTGTCATAAAAAGTTAGGATACGAGGGCAGAAATGTGAAGTACTGTGTATATACATGCAGTGTATTCTGAAGTCATGTAGCTCACCTTGAAGTGCCTTTGACGCTCTTCTATTCTGGCTGTTCTGCATCACATCATTATCTGGACTTGTTTTACTCGTTTAGCCACATGCTTTGAGATGATGTCATTTATGCTGAAGATACTTTACTCCCTTACTCTCCCAGTGGAGCTGTTGCAGTGCCACATGTGCTTGCATTAATACAACCAAAACCTTCTCATTACTTTGCTAACCAGTGAGTTGAAAATTTGCATTATACTCTCAGTGAACTTCAAAAACCCAGGACGCTTAATTTCATCTGGGTGGGGTAAGCATTTAGATAGAGAGGATTAAACTAATTACAGTGTGTGCAGGAGTGTGGCTCAGGACAAGTATAGAAAGCTAAAAGGAATATGCCCCAAAATAGTGCATGGCTGTTCAGAGTACTGAATTAGAACATCGAGCTCTGTTGCAGACATAGAAGTGGCTCGGGACCAAAGATGGCTTAACCAGACCCTCTTCCCCAACATTCCAATGTTTGTCTCTCTGTTTCTCCCTGCATATTTTAGAAGATACTATTGCCAGTGAGTGGAATGCTCTAATAGTCTTCTTGCAGGGGCCAATGGAATTATGCACTTATGCAGCCACAACAGTTTTCATATAACTATAGATATGCCGCCTTTGCCAGATAATCCACCATCTGGTGCATAATCTTCAGATAAAAAAAAAACATTTTGTTACTAGCTCAAACGATTCAAAAGTTATTAAAAGCACAGCAATACATCCTGCAGCGCAGTGGAAGGCCCTTTCCAAAGCTTGACAGGTCACCTTTGTGGTTGCTTATTGCTATATTTGCGTATTAAAACTGGAATAAATGAGGTACAACCAATGCCCAGACATTGTTAACAAGTCTAGCAAGCATTGGCAAGACCAAAAGGTTTCCCCTATGCGAGACCTATTGACGTTGTATTTTTTTCGCGATGTTGCTGAGCAACATGGACTGCTGTGCAACATGGCTTAAAGTTATTAAAAGAAGAAGAGCGATGGCGTGGCAGGCATTGTTTTACCTAAAACATTATGCCCGGGGCGGAGCTAGCCGAGCTACGAGATGGTGGCATTTTGAGCAAGCTCCTCCGAGATCCCCTGATAAATCACAACTATCCTACACAAAAGAGCGAATTGATCTCTCAGAAAAGGTGATCTTTGACTGTAAACATAGCGCCAGGGTAAATCAGCAGCTACCGGGCACTACCGGGCTTAAGATCGCCCTAGACAGACGAGGACGCAGATGAGGCCTGCAGTGTGCGACCGCCAACCGGACGCCGACATACATTGCAGCGTGAGGCCGTGACGTAGAGCACGTTCTCCGGCAGAGGTGAGGCCGAGGGTCGCGGCTGGACTACGGAACCGCGCCGGTGCTCCGGACGGTCCCCATAAGGTAACGTCACGGCAGCGGATATTGTAATAACGATATTGGGAAATTCAAACCTTCCCAGAGGAGCTAGAGCGCCGAGGCCCCTCCCGATTGCCGCTACGACCAAGGCCCAAACACAACGCGCATTGCGAGCAATCCACTGGATCCCTCCCGGGGCGATCACTGCATGAGGAAGGACGCTGTAGCATCCGTTTACAAAGAGATGACCAAGTGAAAGAGTGTGCTCCATATTCGCATAGACACTCATCGTGAGGGTGGAAATCCGGGCAGTAGCATCACACCCCTGCGCACCACGATACCAGACCCCACTGTGTCTAGCGGGTCACCGCAGACAACGTGCATGCTGGGACTGGGGCCCGAGACAATAGAGGGGCATCAACACTTACCTGCACAGATCCAGTGACATACAGGTCCGGCACTGAGATTCCAGATCAGACGACTACCACAGCATAGCGCAGTCCAATACATATACCACGTGACGCAGTATATATAGACTACTGCACCTGGGCACCACCGCATGCTACACTGCTGAGCACGAGGAATCAGACAAAAAAGCCTCAAGGAATAACTATACACTTACCAACTGATACCTGAGTACACGGGAGGGTGCGTTGACTGCTCCCGACATGCGCTGTGCTGCATTGTTTTAGCGGTTTAACTGGGGCAACATTGGTGTACAGTAGGCAGGCACACGGTGTACCACTGCTCTATAGTCGGAATAAACAACTCGTTGCCACAGGCGGAGAATACTGTACTAGAACACCTGCAATAGGAAGATATTGACTGAAGGGTTGGTGGCGTTAACAAACCCAGACACGGCTCGTACCTCCTAGACAAGCAGGATTAATCATATATAGCATAACCCAGAGGGGCGCATACATAATCAGACCACTAACGCCACAATATAGTACCTTGAAAAGGGCCGTCCAAGATCCAGGCAGTGCTTACAAGTGAATACAGACCCTGCAGATACCATGGGCAAACCTGACAAAAATCAACCAAATATAACCTTTGACCACTCCAAGAAAGCACCGGACCTCTACACAGATGACCAACAAATGCCACCGCCTGCGGCGATGTCTACTAGCGGCGTAACGAATGATGATGTCCAGGCTATGTCCAATACATACAAGCCGCACTGACAAACATTGATGGCAAAATTGATTCGCTAACGCACAGAGTAGATCGTATGTTAGAGAGTCTGGATTGCCACATAGAGAGTATAGACATGGCTGAACGGCGAATCTCATAAGTAGAAGATGCCAATAACCAAGCAACCACCAAACAAACCAAGATGGACAAGCAGCTGGTGGTGTTAGCAGCCAAGGCAGAAGATTTGGAAGCGAGGTCTACGAGAAACAATCTCCGCTTAATGGGCAAAGCAGAAACTACGAATACAGGTCCCATGGAGAAATATGTGGAACAACTTTTAATAACGCTACTAGGCAGAGACAGATTCTTGGACGTCTTCATAATAGAAAGAGCGCACAGATCCCTGGCCCCAAAACCACCACTGGGCACCAGGCCGAGACCTATAATAGCCAAGCTACTAAACTACAGAGACCGGGACGCCGCGCTCCGTAAACCCCAAGAATTGGGTACTTTGCATCATGAGGGCATGGAAATAGCCCTGTATCCAGACTTCACGCAAACAGTTCAAGAAGCGAGGAAGAAATATGGTCCGGCGAAACAGAAACTTCGTGAATTACAAATTACCTATGCTATGCTGAATCCTGCCAGACTAAAAATCACACACGAAGGATCAACAAAAATATTCAACGAGCCTAAAGACATCATGAAGTACCTGCAAATGAGAGAACCCCAGGGAACGCGCAGGAGATCACCAAGAGACAGATTGCTAGATCGAGAAACCATGTCAGGTGTGGAATGATATCACTTAACTAGGACACAGATGACCAGCTACCCCCTGGAATTGATATGATCACCTTGAAAATAGCGGACTGTAGTGGTGACAGCTGTCACACTGAAGGTATACATATATATCCTGGGCAGAACACTGTGCAGGGATAACATATATAAAGATCAAGCCCTCGCAGATATGCTGGACTGAAAAAAAAGCAAGCACATGGAACGCAGATAAGTAAATTGGAGATATAAAACTGTAGAATTCAGTACTGACTCTAATGCTGTGAAGCCGGTAGATGCACCTATATTAGATAGCTTGATTATAGCAACGTAATTGTTTAAAGAAATATGGTATTGATTGCTCAAAATTGCAACACGCTGTTGATAAGTGGCATCCCCCCCCCCAAGAGATTTCATGAAGGGGTAAGGGCTTGGCAGCACCGCCCACTTGTGCGCACCACACCAGTTACATTTCTTTTCTTTTTTTGGTTCTATGAGGTGGATGAGGGGTGAGGGATATGTTTCATCTACAAGGGATTGTCTCCGTTGAATTGGGAACAGCGGAGTGGGAGGGGGTGGTAAGGGGGGAAAACGGGAAAATTATCAAGCAGTAACAAGATTACAGATAGTTATTTTTCTTTGTTGAGAAGACAACTTGGATATCGGTGAATGACTTCTTTAATTTGAATAATATATGGCTACTGATCTAAGACATGCTCGCACACTGACTTTCATGACCTGGAACGTAAGGATGCTCCAAAATCCGCTGAAAATAATCAAAGTACTAGTCTATTCACACAGACCCAAGGTAGATGTTGCCTGCCTCCAGGAAACACATCTCACAGCTCCCAGAGAGAGCAGAGTAGGAAACAGGTGGGCGATGTTCCGTATGGCATCCTCCTATTCTAATTATGCCAGAGGGGTTTAAACATAACACCCCATTCACACTTTTCAATGCCATCAAAGATGATCAAGGAAGATACACTATTATACACTATTATACAAGGTAACTTTGGTGGCACCGCTCTCATGATAGTTACGGTATACGGCCAGAAGGCTGATGACCTGCTCTTTTATGAGCAAATCTGAGCCAACCTACGAGACTTACACCCTATGGCCATTCTATGGGAGGTAGGGAAATCAAAAAGGGGGAGGAAGAGGTAGTGCTGGATGGCACTGAGGTGGGCACGTCCTCCTCTTGCGAAAGTACTGATAATCAAAAAGGTCCACCTCGATGAGGGTCAGTGTATATCCTGTTGTTTCTGGAATACACACAGTGTGTTAAAATACCCCTCACACACCAAAAGGGCCCTTGGTGTCATGCTTCATCATCGGGGTCTTCCCGCCCGGCTGCCGGACTGGGCAGTGCTGCGACAAGCGACTACGCTGGAGCACCTTTTAAAAGTGGGTGCTATGTGAGTGAATTGGAGTGAGTGTCAGTAGGGTCAGGGGTGATTTTGGTGTGAGAGGGGTATTTTAACACACTGTGTGTATTCCAGAAACAACAGGATATACACTGACCCTCTTCGAGGTGGACCTTTTTGATTATCATTCTATGGGGGGGACTTCAATACCTGTTTAGACTCGACCCTAGATAGATCGACTGGTAACAATAGATATGGCAGACAATCAGCCAAATCTCTCAGGGGGGGAATGGAGGAGTGGACCATGGTAGATGTCTGGAGACTGAGACACCCAGGGTGCAAAGAAGGTACCTGCACCTCACTGGCACATAACACTTGGTCTGGAATAGACTACTGGCTGACCACACAGGATGATAGCACGTAAATAAAGTCAGTGGAACTCTTACCCAAAACAATGTCAGATCATTCACCTGTACGCCTTGAACTAGCCATTCCCACACATCCCCCAAGACAATGTACATGGCCATTGCAACACTCCGCACTTCAAGACCAGGTGTTCCGCAGTGAACTACATCAAGCGATTTTAGACTTTTTTCAGCTTAACACTGGCTCTGTGAAAAGCTCGAGGATGCTATGGGAGGCTTTCAAGGTAACTATAAGAGGACAGTGTATCAGTAAGCATGCAGGAATACTTAGAGATATCCAGCAACATCTGGAAATGGCGGAAAGGGAAATTCAACATTAAGAAGCAGAATACACCACTACATTAGATACTTCAATCCTAGCAGACATCAGACACATAACAGACGCATTCCATGAATTCGCTGACACTGAGATTAAATACTTATCACGTAGATATACAGCAAGGAATTATGGAGAGGGAGGTCGACCAGGTAGGGCATTATTGCATAAAATTAAACCGCATATATAACACAACTCACGAATGAACACGAAGCGCCATTATACGACACTCCCTCCATACTAGACAGCTTCATAAATTATTTTTCAAGTTTTTACACTACGCAATCCACAACCTCCATACCAGAAATAAATAACTATCTAGATGATATTGGTTTGGCATGGCCGTCTGATACACATCAGAAATACTTCAGCCACCACATAACGGAAGACGAATTCAAAGAAGCAGTTAACTCACTGCCCCCTGGTGTGCCCCACCTGGCAGAAATGTACGAAGAGGCTTACGAGGAAGGCATGCTTCCGTCTTCGCTTCGGGAGGCCCTATTGATAGCACTCCCAAAACCTGGTAAAGACATAACACAATCTGGATGTATCGCCCATTATCGTTAATAAACATAGACGTAAACATTTTAGCAAAAATAATAGCAAACAGAATACAACTCTTACTAGGATCCTTAGTCTTACCGGACCTTAGTCTTACCGGACCAGGCAGGTTTCATAGCCACTAGATCCACAACACAAAACATACATACTATCTTTGCAATGTACCACAGCCTCAACCCAGATGTACCTGCAGTCGCCGCCCTACTAGATGCAGCGAAAGCTTTTGACTTGGTGGAGTGGGAGTTTATGTTCGCAATCCTGAACAAGCTGGGGTTTCCGACACCGTTTATACGATGGATCTCATGATTGAACACCGAACCCAAGGCCAGAATAAGAATAAACGGAATCACCTCTAAGCAGATAGACATAAGCGGCGGGACGAGGCAGGGTTTTCCCTTATCACCTATTCTATTTGCACTCACATTGGAACCACTAGCTTGTAAAATTAGACAAAAAACACCCAGAAGCCGCCTTTCAATTTAGCCTTCGACCGATCGGAATCTCACTGTATGCCGATGATATGGTTATTTACACCAGGTATCCAGACACTAACTTAAACCCACTCATAAGAGAATATATTAGTTAGGAAAATTACTCCGGCCTTAGAATAAATTGGGATAAGTCGGTTGTAATCCCACTAACATTAGAGACACCACAACCGAACCCAGACTATCCATTACAATGGCACACTGATCCGGTAAAATACCTAGGAATCTGGATTCACCGGGATCCAGAAATAGTGATCAAAGAAAATTACGGAAAAGCCATGATAAAACTGGAAGAACAAGTGGACAGATGGATTAATATGCCTCTCTCACTAGCTGATAGAATTGCACTGCAGAAAATGATAGTGCTACCTAGATATTTATATTTGTTCTGGAATATTCCGATATGGCTCACACAACATTTTTTCTCCAGACTGAGATCCGCGCTTCAACGTCTAACATGGGCAGGGAAACAGGCCAGGGTAAGCTGGAAGACCTTAACAAAACCATATTATCAAGGAGGGTTTGGTGCCCCGGACTTCCAATTATATTTCTACTGTGCGAAAGCGCAATACGCACATTACTGGATACAACCTCATGCACACATCTCTCACATTGCAGTGGCGAGAGACAGTGTCCTCCCACGTCAGCTGACAAGTTACATATCCAATCAGATTTATTCCCAGAGATACAGTTCAAACGGTTTACTGCACATCCAGAGTGTGGCAAACTCTGGCATATCACTCACAGAAGTTCCCACTTTATGCCCCAGCACCGCCGTTGGCTAACCACCCCAAACTCTCGGTCACACAAGAAAAAAAAATGCGAACAATATTAGGGGAAATGGGGCTTGTGACCATGGGCAAGGTGTTTCCGCACAACAAATTCATCCTGTAGAGCGACCCATCCCAATGCGCACATCAAACGCCTTCAAAGGTGTTTGCCTACCAACAACTACATTCAGCAGTTAAAGAATTATACACAACATTTCCAGACGAACCCGCACAATTAAACGCACTACAAATTCTTATGACAGCACCCACAGTGACACGTCTATAGAACACATCCCAAGATGAACAGAATCTAGGACCAAATATATCGCTCCAAAGATGGGAAAAAATGATTGGTGAAGTAATAGCTGAAGAAGACTGGAGCTATAGCTGCGTTCAATTACATTTACTTACATCCAATTACAACCTACGCATAATTCACTTCAAGTTTCTACATCAGACTTATTACACACAGGTTAAACTACGTAAATACGGCCTTAAAGCAGATGACAAATGCGTGCACTGTAATGCACCCACCAACGCTGACTTCTTACACATGGCGTGGGCATGCCCACATCTTCAAAAGTATTGGCAAGAAATCACAGATACGTTATCAACTATACTAGTTGAACAAATTCCAAACACACCACTAGTGTGCCTGCTGGGGATCTGCAAACTTAAACTAGCCAAAAGACAGAAGTTCTTAGCTGTGACACTCTTACTTGCAAATAGACGAACAGCTATGAAGTGGGGTAGTAAAAGACCACCAAGATTCAAAGACTGGATCACCGACATGACTTACTATAACGAGACACTAGGGGCATATGCAGAGGACATACCGCAGGCCTCCAAGCCTAGAGACTTTCGGCAAACGCTAGTGGAATATCTACAGGCATCGCAAGCCGGCCCCTGAATTCATAAGAAAAGCTGTCAAGATGCGCACAAGAGGGCGATGCTTGACGGAATGGTAAACACCACTGGGCAAATCTGGCACTTCAGAAACACAGAACGACAGGTCATAATATAGCCTTATAGCCCGCGGTAGCGGGCTATACCGGCTATTAAAGGCCCGCTGAATCGTTAAAGGCCCGAGCCGAAGGCGAGGGAATTTAACGAAACAGTGGGACTTTAATAGCCGGTAAAGCCCTTCTATGAAGGGCTATAAGGCTATTAGAACATTCTGCCACTAGAGGGCAGAATGTTCTAACAAATTAAACAAAGGGTTCTCAAAGCTTGAGGGGATATAAATCCCCTCGAACTTCGAGAAGCCTTTGTAGAACATTGGAATGTTGCTCTGCGGGCCTTTACCGGCCCGTAGAAGCAGGGAGCACTCCATTGTCTGCAATGGAGCTCCCAACATTCCAATGTTCTAATTATTTTTACACAAGTCTCTGATGGACGTTCATTCGATTGTTGCCTTATGATACAGCTTCTGTGTTATATACCGATGTTTGCTTTCTTGTGAACTATTGTAAATATACGACAATACAAGCAATATGTAAAAAGATAGTATATGTGTGATATACACTGTTTGGTGGAAAAATAAAATAATTTTAAAAAAACCATTATGCACAGCAACCTGCTGTGCAACATTGATTGAAAGAAAACATAAAAAAAGACAACAAGAAGAGAGGGAACAAAAAAAGAAACAAAACGAAAAAAGAAAAAGAAAAGAAACATGCTGCCTTAACAGAACACTAAGATCATCACTGTTCTGGCATTTATTTTTTCCCTCATTGCTTCCATCTCCAAAGCCGCCTCTGGTTGGCATTCACTGTGAAACATCCTACTACTACATCCGTAATAGTATGCGTTGTAACGTCATACATCCCATGAAAAGTGAGGGCGTGCTGTAAGCTCTTCCTTAGAGGTATATTGATTACAAGAGATTTCACTAGCAGAGCGCAAGCCCTGTGCAGGCAATACATAACAATGGCAAAATAATGATATAATACGATCATAAAATCTGCAGCTTTATGGTGCATCATTTGCAGTTTCTTGGGTTTCTTGCCGCATAATTTACTCAACGCTGCCGATAATAATCCTTCCAGTAGCATCATTCCAGTGGCCCTGTAGGAGAGTAGGATCTGCTTACTATGGTTACCCCCACTTTTTGCTGGTGTTTCATATTTTTTCGACTTTAGTCTGACTGGGGTCCTGCTATCCAGGACTCCCGCCTAGCTGCTTCCTCTCTATATTGATTGCATGTACTATAGGTACACTCCAGTTTGGTTACCGGGGTACCCTTTTGAGTCACTAGTATATGGTACACTGGGTACTAAGGGCATAGGTACCCAAGAGGCCTATCAGGGGCTGCAGCATGTATCATGCCACCCCTGGGAAGCCTTTCAAAATGACACCACAGGACTGCTACTGCAACCTGGGTAAGGTGGTGCATGCACCCCTTACTGAGATATAGGTTATAAATCACTGCACATAGAAACGTATCAGTCACCCCTATGGCAGGCCTTATCAATCCTGAAGGCAGGGTGCTAGGTTTCGTGTGGGAGGGTTTCCATGCATGAGCAGGACCCCTCTGCAGCCTTCGGAATCTATACTCTGGGGCTGTTTGTGCATTATAATTTCGCGGTAAATGCTAACTTTGGAATGGCTGCATGAAAACATGTCAAACACTTTGGAATCCTACCCCCCCCCGCTAGTTCTGGTGGCGGGAGTAGAATTACACCTTTCTAGAGGGGGAGACATGTACACACCAGTCTACCCAGTAATAATTTAAGAGAGCCCTAGCATTACAGAATGGATGCTGCAGCCACAGACACGAGTCTGGCCTCCTGCTGCTGACCGAATCTCTGGCAGGGGAAGCCTGGACAATAGGTTTCCTTTCACAGGGAGGTGTAACCACCTCCCAGACAAACTTTAGTGTATTGGGGCTGGGTGGGTGGGTGCAGCTTTGAAGTCTGCACTGGAGCGAAACCGGACAAAGGAAATGGGTGTAACCACCCCTCTTTGCAGACCCTCCCATAGGTGGGTCCCCAGAGTATTGCCAACCCCTTTCTTAGGTATAAGTAAGGAACCCCTGGCAACAGAACTTTAGTTTACACCTGGACAAAACTCTGCTACAGAAATTCCGGAACTTTGACTTTCTACTAAGGACTAGATGATGAAAGAATCTCCCTTGGGGTCAAGGAGTGACTCCCCTGCTTGGCAGGCACCAAGAAAGCATTTGCTGGTCTGCATCTCTGAAGCTCCTGCTGGACTCTGAAGTAATTGCAGCCCAAGAAGAGGATTCCCAGACTTCTCATAGGCCGACCCAAGGCCCCAGCAAAGCTGAGACCCGCAGCCCTCGAGAGTGATATGGAACCGGAACTCCTGGACGCTGTACACATTTGCAAGTGCATTGACTTCGACATTTCTTGAAGTTGTGCTTTGGGTTACTTGTAGCCCAAGCCTCAAGCACCATCTGCACGGAAGATTGTGGGCCTACACTCCACGAGGGTTCCGTGAGCCCGCTTCTTGCATTTCCGCTTGAGCCTCCTTCGCGATCCCTGGTCCGTCAACTGGTGGGTCCCTACGAAGGCAACTCAGATTTTCCTTGGACTTCCCTGGTTGTGCCAGACGTGCCCTCACTCCCCACCATATGGTGAGTCCCTCAGACCTTCGTAGTCCACACCAAAGCAGTTCTTTACTTTCTACTGGGGTTGCTGTTGCCAAGGCTTGTTGGGTCCAATCCAGGCACCGACACCGCAGCACTCGACATCCATTGTGGGACAGCTCGATTTCAGATCCCGGTGGGGTCGACGCCTCTTGGTTCTCGTGGCTGAAGAGTCAAGCTTCACCTTCTTCACATGAAATCACCCAACATCGGTGGGAATTCGACTATCGTGCCCCTGGTCACTGGCAAGTGACCCAGACTCTGTCCCCTCTGCTTTCAGGTACTTCTCAATCCAGGCTTGGATCACACCGGACACTTTCCTCTATAACAGCAGCAGCACTTTGCAGCAGATCGCCATTGGAAACAACAAAGATTTCCGACACCAAAAGACACCTATGCACCCGGCTTCCTGGGTGAGGTAACTCGAGGACTCCGGTGCTCCTGTGGGTGTTGGCCGTAGATACCCCTTAAGTCTAAAGGGGTTTGCTCAAAGTCCTCTCCTAATTGTCTCTTTTCTTTAAATTTCCAACCGCAACTTTCCCCGTAAAAGCTAACGGCGTCCCGCAGCTGTGTTCTCACACTGCACGCATCCTCCTTGGGTCCCCTGTGTCACTACCTTGGGTGGTTCCTTGTGGGCCCAGCGATTCTACAGGCTCTAGGCCTTGAGTCTGGGCAAGTCATAGTTCTTATACCACTTTCTTAATATATGGTTTGGTACGCCCCTAGGGTTCAACATATATTGTGCTAATTTACTGTGTGCTATTAAGTTTTCTTTACATACTTTGCCTCTAGCCTCCTGAAGAGACTAGTGGGATGTGTTTAGAATAAATACATATATTTTATATATATACCTGTTGTGGTTTTCCTTTCATTTGGGCATTCACGAGATTATAGACTAGTAAAACAAGATGCTTTACATTCCTTCAGGGCTTGGCCTGAAGGCTGCTCTCCACAGCTACCACTAGGATAGCTTTCTATATAGGCTGTCTTTAAACCTACCATCAATAAACATGCGTCAGTGATTCCCCTCCTATCTCCCAGCTCCCATACCTTTCCAAGGTCCTAGAAAAACTAGTAAATGGGCAGCTGACTAGGTACCTGGAAACAAATCCCCTTCTGGACCTGTCTCAGACGGGGTTCAGAGCTAACAACAGCACGGAGGCAACGCTGCTGGCAGTTTCGGACAGTGTCAGAGCATGCACCGACCGAGGCGGGCGATGGCTCTGATACTGTTGGACCTGTCGGCAGCGTTCGACACGGTCTCCCATAGCTGCCTACTTAACATCCCATATGAAAAAAGGTGTTCATTCCACTGCCCTAGGCTGGCTACACTCATTCTTGAGTGACCACACCCAAGCAGTTCACACGGAGCAATTTCACTCTAAACTCAGGCCCATCAGTTGCGTTGTCCCCCAAGGAGCCTCATTAAGCCCTACCCTTTTCAATGTTTATCTATCATCCTTAGCAAAAATTGGCAGGAAGTGGAGCATTGGCATCTGCTCCTATGCGGATGACATGCAACTGATGGTGGCATTGGATGAGAAGCCAGACATCATCAAATCCAAATTGCATAATTGTCTCTCTGAAATGGCTCAGTGGATGCACACACATTGCCTGAAATTGAACGCTGGCAAATCCGAAATTTTATTGTTTGGCGGCGCCAAACGTGTATGGGATGCTACCGGGTGGCCGCCCACCTTAGGCACAGCCCCTACCCCGAAACAGCATGCCAAAAACCTGGGCATCATTATGGACGACGCCCTGTCCATGAAGGATCATATACGATCTCTTTGTGGCAGAGGCTTCGCCATCCTGAAACTCCTCGCCAGATTGTTCCCATGGATACCACTGGCCTGCAGACGCTCGGTAACACAAGCACTGCTGGTCAGCCTCATGGACTACGGCAACACCCTGTTCGTAGGCATGAATGAGCATTTATTCACATGCCTACAAGTATTACAGAATGCTGCGGCAAAACTTGTCTGCAATAAAGGAAAGTTTGAATCTGCCTCTGGCTGTCTGAAGGAACTGCACTGGTTGCCGATGCGTCAGAGAGCAGTTTTCAAGTTGTTGACCCATGCTCACAGAGATCTCCATAAAACAGGTCCAACATTACTTCAGGGGAGGATCGAATTCTATATCCCCACCAGAAATCTTCGATCACTCCAATCAGCTCTTGCCTGAACAAGACCCATAAACATAGTTAGGTCTGGGGGTCGCTCTTTCTCCTACCTGGCAGACAGGAAATGGAATGAGCTTCCCCAGGACCTAAGATACACTGCCAACTACCTTCATTTCCAGAAAAAACTAAAAACACATTTATTCTCTAATCCATAACGCATCAATCTTTAGCATCAGTTCTGCAGATTTATCAACCTGGTATTAGCGCCGTGATATCCTTCGGGATGAGTGTTGCGCTCTACAAATAACAAATAAGGGTCGTTTGGGATGGTGCAAGGTGCCCACTAGAATAGTGGACAGCATATGCCAGGCCAACTTCTCACACCTGCTTATAGCCCTTCTGCCTGGAACTATCCCGTTTGTTACAAGTCCTTTCGCTCATTGTAGGTCGTCACCTGCAGCTCCCGTGTATATAGCAGGACCAGGATCTTTAATAACCGATATAGCCCTCAGCAGATGACTACAAGGCTATGTAGTAAAACACACACCAGTTTTTTTTAATGGTGCCATAATGTCAATGTGTTTCTGGTTATGGTTTGTTAGTAGTATCACTGCTAGTATACCAATACTAACACATCCACTAGTGTTAACATTGCACACAAGACTGTTATATTACCACTATTAATAATATAACTATCTCCTGCTTCTGTTATATTTACTTGTCATGCCATTGCCACTGATTTTAAGTAGTATTACTGCTCTTATAGCTTGTAAAAGTGCTATTTTTAGTATTAGTACCATTACAGCTGCTAGCTCTTCTGCATTATTATCCCCTGGTGTCTTACTCTTGCATTGTGCACAGTTTTGTGTATGTGCTATTTATAGGACTAGATTTTGAATCTGATAATCAGGTGTGATTATTAGTGTCTACCAGCTGGAGACCACCAGTCAGTATTTATGTGGAATTAAATACGTTTTTTTTGTTCAGTGGGCGACTATTGGATGTGTGCCTGGGTGAAGCTCTCATTCCTTCAAGCCTTACAATCTTAATGTTCCCCGGAGAACACGTGTCAGCAGAGGCATTCAGCATTACTTCCTCTCAAGGTTGACTGGTGATTCTGATACCAAGCTTAGGTGTTCAGTGACCCTCAGGGTGTTGCAGGTTCCCAAAATGATAGCACTAAAGACTACAATTACAGGGGGAAGCGAGTAAAGGAACCAAACTACCACATTGCTTGGACTGCTCTACCAGTTAAAGTTATACCAAAATGGAAAAAGTGTTTGCCCGTATTGGTGGGTCTTGATTTCTGTGGTAAATGATTTACCAATAGTGCAGTACTTTTTATTAATGCATTACTACAAACACCGACAGTTCTGGGTCTGGTAAGGACAGCATACTCATTGAGAGTGTCCCATTATTAGTGATCGCTCCTGGTGAGAACAGTCCATTGGTTCCTGTACGATGGGCAGAGAACAGTCCGGCTCGGCGGCTCCCAGATGCTTCTGTGAACCAATGCTTGCATTATTCATCCATCACTCTCTCCTGTGCATCTTTACTAGCAATTCTTGGATCAAAATCTGTCATTCTCTTTACAGAAATAGTTATCATGCATCTATTAGCCATAACTGGATTCCGTTAGATGCGCCCTACACACTAAGCCTTATTCTTGTCCACCACTCTCATTATTTTATTTCCTTGCTATAAATTGGAGCTGTACATTGGACTTATTTCTAGCATGCGTGCTGTATTAAAACAGGCAGAAAAGTCAGCTCTCATAATCCCACTGGTACTTTTGTGCCTTTAAGGCAGCCTTTGTCTCTACCATCGTGGGATACTGTGTAAAATGTAAATTGATACTTGTATAGCGCACTACTCACCCGCAAGGGTCTCAAGGCGCTTGTACGAATACCGCTGTGGAACCCGTCCTGGCTTTCCCTGTGAGGCGACCTCCCTACTGAGATGCTCCAAACAGCACTAATAGAGGATCTTCAATTGTCTTCTCAGTCGTGGAACCCGGCAGCAGATACCTTGGCTCGCGAGAGTGCACCGGCCTTGGGAAAAAGGACCTCTTTGGGGTGTTGGTTTCAAGGCAGAAGACTCCATCAACCAGGGTTATCTGCCCGCCACGTGGAATCAGGGTTCTTTGGGGCATGAGACAGTGCTACCAGGTGCTGAAATAATTACACAATATCTAAAATACTGCGACTTGTGAAATCTCCTTTCTCTTCCTCATCTAACTCGAACAGCCATGAGCCCTTCCACATTTTAAGTGTAGCTTTATCCCAAGTTTGGCAGTTGGTTGGGAGTTTGTTCCTCTCCCCACCGCAATTGTTGTGAAAATGTACAAACGAACATGCTAGTTGTATCTAAGTGGAGAAACATGCAAAAATTGCATTGCATTACCCTAAGCACGTCTGGCTTGTTATCTCTTGTCATTAGTATGTATTACACACTATTTTACAGTCCCTGAATCAGTCGATACAGATACCAAACATGATATTTTGCTTAGTCTGCTGTAAAGCATCTCATGCCTACATTTCATTTCATTTCATTTCAATCTTTATTCGGTTTAAAAAACAATACATTAAAATCATAATACATCATATTACAGTACGTAGTAAAAAACAGCAGTGGGTAAAAATATCATCACATCTCATTTGCACAAAATACGTAAACTTCGATACATTTTCCAAAACATCTACATTGGGGTTGGCTGGATCTTGAACGGTCCCTCTTCTATAGAGAACACTAAATAAATATACATAGTAATAAAATAATAAATTAGACGTCTGTTTTGTTAAAAAATGGTATACACCATAGCGGTAGAGCAGGCAGCACTATAGCAACTAATAATGAGTCAATAACATGGTAAAATAGCCTATTACATTAGGTTTTTTGATTTTTCTTTCTCCTGATCAAGGCTACACATAGGAGAAAACGACTTAGGCTGAACACAATCGGTTGTGCAGTGTCTCCTTTGAATATTCTGAGTCCAACCTTAATTTTTCTAAGGCCTAACCTATTACAGATTGGCTTAAGCCATTTTTTCCTTGCTTTAAGGTATGCTGGGCATATGAATAAAACATGAGACTCATCCTCTTTCATCCCCATCTCACAGAACTCACATATGTCAGAGCCAGCGGCCCCGGTCAACCCCTTATTACAGTTCCAGCTAGTTGTTCTTTCTTTTAATTGCAAGATACTATACCGGAACTTTAAATATAGGCTTTTAGCCAATGGAGGGTGAATTTCATCCATGAGGGGCTCTAGTTGCATATTCATTTTGGTTTCAAAAAATTTTGAAGTTAGAGTCCCTGTTCTGGGATTTGAAAGCGCTGAATCTCTAATATAGTCCCAGTACCTTTGCTTCAAGATCTTTTTTGAGCTGTTTGTAAGAGAATCAGGGTCAAACCAAAAGTCACTTAACCCTAATTTTTCAAACCATTTTTTTACGTACTCTAGCCATGGCAAGTGCGTGGTATTCTTTATAGCCAATATCTCTTTCAATGCTTCTCTATAATCAGCCAGCTCTTCAGTGGACCATAAACGGACCCAATAGAGCAGCGGACGAAGAGAAGCATAGTCGTCAGTACGTCTGAAGTTAAGGTCCCATAGTATGGGTGTCAGTGGTGTTGACCCAGGTATCCCTAAAAGTTGCCTAATGAAGGAGTTTTCCCTCACTCGGAAAGTATCCTTTAAAGCATAGGCCCAAAGGTCCGCACCATAAAGTGAAGATGATTGCACTTTATATTTAAATAATTCAATAGCTGGTGAGACTGCTTTGAAGTGGCTGTTCTTGTGCTTCTTTAAGATCGGGCCCTGGTTTTGAGTCAGCCTTAGTTTTTAATTCTCCAATTGTGTTTTCCATGTAACATCACTGTCTAAAATAATACCCAGGTATTTAAAATTGGGGACTTCTTCAATAGGTTCATTGTTTATCTTAAAAACCTTGTTAAACCCTTTATGGGGGTTGATTGTCATAACTTTTGTTTTTGAGGAGTTCATTTCTAATTCCTTGTCATGGCAATACAGACTGAATGTATTTAAAAGGTTATGGAGCCCCCTAGGTGTCTGAGAGATTAAGATTGTGTCGTCTGCAAACAATAATGCCGGAACGGCTTGCTTGCCCGCTCAATTTGGGAGAGTCATGCTCGCAGCCCAAAAGAGTATCGGGGATGTCATTGACGTATAAAGAGAATAAGGTAGGTGCCATTACGCACCCTTGCCTTACCCCTTTTGCTATTTTTATTTTCTCGCTGACTTCTCCATTCGGTCCCCATCTGACTCATGCGTAATTATTCTCGTGGAGTCTGATTAAAATTTGAAGGATATTTCCAGGGACACCCATTCTGTTTAATGTCTTCCATAGGGCTGCCCTTGGAACCATATCAAAAGCTGCCTTCAAATCAACAAAGGCCACGTATATATGGGAACTCCTTATAATCGTATATTTCCAGACTAAACATAAAAATCTAAAAACCTGGTCTACAGTGCTTATCTTGCATCTAAAACCTGCCTGGTATTTTGTGTAGATAGAGTGCTCTTCAATCCAAGAGGTGAGCCGACCAAGAACCTGTCGTGCAAAACATTTTTGCAACACGTCAATTAGGCTGATAGGCCGATAGTGCGAAGGATTTGACCTATCACCCTTCTTGAACAGAGTTACAATCTCTGCCCCCTTCCAGGTTTCCGGAATAGGAGCTCCTCCAGCAATATCATTGGATAATAAATTGATATAAGGAGCCCAGATGTAATTTTCATGTTTCCAAAGATCACCTGGTATTCTGTCAGGGCCTGGCGCTTTCCCTGGCTTGACTGCCTTGATTGCTAAAATTGTTTCTGTTAGAGAAAAAACGAGGGGTGCATCATGCGCAGCCAAGGGGGCCTGCAAACTATCCCAACCTCCACTCTCACCTGAACTTTCACAGGAATATAACAAAGTAAAATGCTCGACCCATGTTTTCTCCTCTAAAAATTTGTCTTTGCATTCTGTCGCCCCCCTGGTGCCTCTAGCAATGAGGCTCCAGAAGGAGGTCTGATCTTTGCACTTACATGCGTCCAGCAAATCGGACCAAACCCTTTCGTCCCACTCTTTCTTGGCCTTTAATAAAGTTCTTTTATACTGGGCTCTCTTAGTTCTCACAATATCCGCTGAACCCCCCCTGACCGCTATAATTAGGTCTGTCTTGGCTTTCCGGCAATCCTGGTTATACCAGGTGATCCCAGTTTGTTTACTCTTTTGGGCGTTATGTGATCTTTTTACCGCCCTGGTCAGGATCCCGCCAAGTTGGTTGATTAAATGTTCATGGGATTCTATCAGACTAGGATTTTGGATGACAGTACTGTTACCTAAGAGAAAAGACATATGCCTCACAAATACATTATAGATTTGACTGATGATTTTTGAGTTGTCTAATACCACTGGCCACTTCAGGGATCTATGGTTATTTGCCACTAGAGGATCCTGTGGCAAGGACACTGTGCTATTAGCACTTTTGTCAAGGGTTTTAAAAATCTGAGTTTGGACAGATAAGATCAGAGGATAGTGGTCGCTTTCCGTGCGATCATCCACCATTAGGTCAATGGTCATGGGCCACAAGTTCAGGAAAACTAGTAAATAATCTAGGTGGCTGGAGTGTGCCCCTCTGGTGAATGTTGGTCTACTGGGGCAGTCTGATGGCAACCGCCCATTACATGCACGTAGGCCTGATTCTAATGTCAAGTTCAGTAGTTGTAAGGCGCTCACTGTGCAAGGTGCTTTGTAGTTCGTATCTACTAAGGGAATATTGTTGGCGCTGTCCTCATCCTTATAGATGTCTTCTAGACCTATTATGGGTTCAAAACCTCCATTAAAATCACCACCTATAATCATTTGTGCATTTTGATCAAACCCCGCCACAAGATTACTCAGGTGGGTTACAACTGTTGATTCTTTACATGATCGATGTGGTCTGCTATAGATATTGATCACGTAAATGCTACAACCCTTAGTATTTTTTAGCTCAAGTAATAAGAGGTCGGGATTATTTGTATCAATTTGCTTAAAGGACAAGCCTCCTGTGATTTTCACCCAAATTGTTAGTCCGCCAGAGGGTCTCCCCCCATTTGTATTTACTGCGGGTATGAAAAAAGATCTATAGTCAACCTTAAAGTAGTTTTCAAGCCCCCAGGTCTCCTGGAACATAATTAAACCCCCACTAGCCAGATAATCATGCCAGGACGGATCTGAGAGATTTTTTTTCAGACCCGCAATGTTCCAGCAGATAATTTTTGTACTTCCTAAAACACCTAGTTTCTCTACTACCTGGCATGGTGCAGTTACCTCAGTTGTATCTAAATGTGGTTGTTGTGCCATTATGTCAGCAGAATGCAATGGCTTTTGCGAAATTTTAACAGGTGCAATCTGCTTTAGTTCGACTTCAAGATGCAACCTAGGATATATATGATTTGTACTGCATGACGTTGTCGAGGCCCCTCCATCAAGTCAGTCGCAATCAGCTAAGCCTGCTAAAGCTTCAAACCTATTTGAGGTGCTGACTCCCCAGTTGTAGGATGGGGCCCCAAAGCCCCAACCATTTACAGGGGCATTCTATCTAGGTGCAGGGGTAATAGGAAAGGGTGGATTCTGGTGGGAACCCAGCCATCCTCCATTATAGTCAACATTGCCTGTGGGTGCTGGGGTATTAGGATACAATACATTCTGCTGCATGCCTGGCCATCCTCCATTGTAATTAACATTTCCTAAGGGCCCACAATTATTAGCTAATATACCAAGCCCTCGTCTGCCCATTTGGTTCCAGTTTTTCCCTGAGGTAATGTGGCAAGGAGTATTGTGTTGGTTTGCTAGCCATGGACCTGCCCTGTTTTTGGGAGCGTAGTTTGTGTCAAATGCTGATAGTCCCCCACCCCAACCATTATCTCTCGCTGACCAAGCTGGCTTCCGGGGCTTTTGATTATTGGCCTTTTGTGACTCATTATAGAAAAATTCTAATGTAAGAGGGATTATAGAACTACTTCTTTTTTGTGGTGGAAGGATATTTGATAGAATATCGGGAAGAGCAGCTGGAGTTAAAAAGTTTAATATCACACAGTCGCCCTTCCATTTTGTTTGCTTATTTCCTATCCATCCAACCCTCCTTGCCGTTTTAATTTCGTCAGCCAGCCGCTGTTCGCCCCCCTGTGCTATCCGCATGTTATTTGACAGCCAGTATAGTGCCTTGCTTTTTAGTGACGAGGCTGACTCAGTTTGGTCCGGTGATAGGGTTGGTGTATTGGCTAGCACTAGCACCAGCGGTGCTGCTTCAACTACAAATTGTATTGGATTTTCTTCAAAACTAGAGGGCACTGTAACATATGGTGAATCAATTAATTGGACAGTTGGGGCTTCTGTTGGCAAGTCGTTGGTAATATGGTCAGTTTGTGGGCATTCTGAAGGAATTGCTCCTAGTGGGGTAGCATCTGATGTTACCCTGGATTCATTATCTTCCTTTGGGGAATCACGGCCTTTATTGACATTACTTAAAGCATTGCCAATTGCATCTGCTAAGACATTTTGTGTACTTCCAAGTTTCTTTATCTCTGCAGAAAGTTTATCAATCGTGCTGATAAGTGGCTTAATAATTGTCTGAATTTTTATTTCTAACAGCTCCGCTATTCTAGACATTAAGTCCTCGTCCAATGTGTCCCTCAGATTGTTTTCCTCATTATTCTGACAGGTACTTTTTGACTTTGGCGGTGATGTGACCTTATTTTTTCCTGAACGTGCCCCCCCCCCCGTTTGCTTTGCAATCTGCGACAGGCTCTGACTGCCCTTGAGGTCTGTTTTGCCGGTGGTTCATCCTCCACGTCTTCTTTTTCATCATTTCCTTCAACCTCAATGACAACCTGTGCATCTGAGTCATTGTCCACATGTTGCTCAATGTCCCCCACATTCACTGTGCTGGCATCAATATTGACAGTTACTGGGGAAACTGTTGCATGGGGATCGTTGTTAGAGTCTAATAACAGAGACTCATTAGTTTGCGAGGAGGTGGGTGGGCTCATGGGAGGGAGAATAGGTGATTGAGACAGACCTAACGATTGTCTGCGTTCGCTGTTTATTTTGCTGACCACTTGGACAAGGTAGTTTTCCATAGTGTTCTTTGGTGTTTCGGATGCCATGTGGTGATTTCTTTTACGCATAATTATACAAGGTGTGTGATAGCCTTACACCCACAGCTCGATAAGATAACAAAGTATAATTCTCAAGGTTAAAACAAAAGTCTTACTTCAATAACTTGTGCAGATGTCCAGCTGACTCCTTTCCAGATTCGTCGGTGTGTTTGACTGCTATTGACTTTTCCACGTAGGCCCCCTCCTTTTCCCGGGCTCCTGGGCGATTCGATAATAGCTGTACAGCCTGCTTACCGACCCCCGTCTGGATAACTAGGGCTCAGGAGGCGGTCAACCAGCGTCAGAAACACCACCTCTCACAATAGGCTGTCATGAAAGTAAATCCCTGGTGCACAATGAAGTATTTTAGGGGGGTGGCCTAGCCTGGCCTACTCGTGCCGATGAGGGCCGTAGAGGGCCCGCCCTTTGCCCGGGCTTCGCCCCGGGCGTCCCGCTCGCGTCCCGCGTCTTGCCCCTGCTTTATGGCTCTTTCGCGCTCTCACAGCGCGTCACGCAGCGCGCCGCCGTGAGTCCTGCCGGGTATTGAAGTTCCCGGAGCGGTGGCGCGGTTCTCGGTGGCAGGATGACTCTTGGCGGTGGCGGCTTCTCTGTCTGCTATGCAGCGTGGCGTTGCAGGTAAGTTTTAAGCGTTCCCCCCGCTCTGCCGGTCTTGCCCCTGCTTTATGGCTCCTTCGCGCTCTCACAGCGCGTCACGCAGCGCGCCGCCACGAGGCCTGCCGGGTATTGAAGTTCCCGGAGCGGCGGCGCGGTTCTCGGTGGCAGGATGACTCTTGGCGGTGGCGGCTTCTCTGTCTGCTATGCAGCATGGCGTTGCAGGTAAGTTTTAAGCGTTCCCCCCGCTCTGCCGGTCTTGCCCCTGCTTTATGGCTCCTTCGCGCTCTCACAGCGCGTCACGCAGCGCGCCGCCGCGAGGCCTGCCGGGTATTGAAGTTCCCGGAGCGGCGGCGCGGTTCTCGGTGGCAGGATGACTCTTGGCGGTGGCGGCTTCTCTGTCTGCTATGCAGCGTGGCGTTGCAGGTAAGTTTTAAGCGTTTAAGGGTTCTTTGGGGCATGAGACAGTGCTACCAGGTGCTGAAATAATTACACAATATCTAAAATACTGCGACTTGTGAAATCTCCTTTCTCTTCCTCATCTAACTCGAACAGCCATGAGCCCTTCCACATTTTAAGTGTAGCTTTATCCCAAGTTTGGCAGTTGGTTGGGAGTGTGTTCCTCTCCCCACCGCAATTGTTGTTAAAATGTACAAACGAACATGCTAGTTGTATCTAAGTGGAGAAACATGCAAAAATTGCATTGCATTACCCTAAGCACGTCTGCCTTGTTATCTCTTGTCATTAGTATGTATTACACACTATTTTACAGTCCCTGAATCAGTCGATACAGATACCAAACATGATATTTTGCTTAGTCTGCTGTAAAGCATCTCATGCCTACATTTGTATTGCACACTTGTTTTCATGACAGTGTACACCACTCAGCACATGCAGCAGCAATACATGCTTCCCTAATGTACCGAACAGGTACAGCCGAAGTAGCAGCAGTGCATGGTTTTGTTGCATGAACAACTGCTAAATTAGAGTGCAACTGTCTCACACATACTTTGAGAACTGGCACAGGGCAGACGTCAGCAGTTCAGTTTTTTTCTTTTAATAACACATTTTATTGTTTTCATATTACAACTGAAACAAGGACAAAAAAATAAAGTTCAAGTGCAAGGCATCATACAGGAAAATAATCCATGCTACAAACACAAAATATTGTCCTAGTACAGTGGCAATTGATTTCACTCGATGGATCATGTGTCAATAAGGATTTTAACTTAGAGCTCGAATTCCCAACTCCGGCCAGGTTCCAGGGCCAGATTTTTCCCAGAGGGCTACCTCCGTAACACTGGGAGTTGTGTATTTTCTTTTGAAGCATTCAGAGAGCCAGCCACCCAACTCCACTGGGCCATCTCTTCATCCCCTCTATGTTTGATGGCCCTTTGGATCTCAGAACCTATAATAATAATCTCTCTCTTCCCCGAAAAGCCCCCAACCGACATTTTAATATCTTTCATATTTATTGCTCCCCTTATGTTAGATAACGCTCTACCTGGCAGTCTTTCCTAAGGTATTCTAGCTGGGCTGAAAAAGGCTCCTCATATGGGAAAACAGCAATCCCTTTTTTTCTAAAATGATCAACATTAGCCAAAACTAACATTGCAATTATCCCTGAGCTAAACATGACTCTAGAGTTTGGGAGGCCACTACTGAGGTCTAAATAGACCCGCTCAATACCTTTACTTATTACCAGTTGCAAGCCCTCTATTTCAGATAATAACTGTAAAAGATAACTTCTATTGAGCGGACCTAATTCTATTTTAAATAGTGAAGCAAAATTCAGAATATTAGATGCTTGTCCTGATCTATATCCTAGGTGTGCATTATCATTTAGACTTTGGTCAAACCCCAACTCAAACATTTGCCCTATGCGGGTGGCAGGTTCAGGTCCCTCCTCCAAAGACCTCCCTTGAGTAGGATCAAGCTGTACAGGGAGAGTATGCTGGGAAGGATTGGGAGGACCGGATTGGGGAACAGCTTCTAACTCATCCCTAGACACTTTGACTAGGGGTGGGTCAATTATTATATCTGTAACACAAGGCACGCTGATGTTCCCTTTTTTGAAAATAGGGTAAACCTGCGGCAAATTCTTCCGTTCTATTACATTTATGTTTTCCCCAGGACCGATATTGAATGGTCCCCTACCACTTGGGTGCGATATCTGACATGGGGCTATCTCTGGTCAAAAATAAGGGGGAAGCCCCCATATCTTCCTAAGCCTCTACCTGGATTCCTCCCCCAATGTGAGTCTGACATGCCTGAGATTTTAGATCAATCCCCATGTCAATATCCTTATCTGCCTTCCCTAACCAAGAACCAGCAGAATTGAGCTTCTGAACCTACATACAAATTGGAGAAAGAACATCGAGTATGTGGTTACAATTAGCGGTAGATTTCTCAAGCAGAGTCAAAATAGATGAGAAAATCATCTCTAGTGAATAAAGCATGTCAAAATGAACTCCCCCTCCTCCCAATCTATAAACCCCTTCATTTAAATATTGCAAAGACTCTTGTGCCCTTTCATGTGGAGATACCTTGGACTTTGATAAACCTAATGATTGTGCAATGGACGCAGTAGAGGATGTACTACTAAACAATGCTGGCATGCGAAGGCAGCTACTATGATTGTCTAATGTCGGTCTCGACGCCAATTCCTGGGCAACTGGCATATTCAGATTAGCCACCATTACTTTGTTATTATTTTCCATCTGTATGGCAATGTCTGGCATAGTATAATCCTCCAAGTCCCCTGGAACAAGGCTGCAGTTTGTAATCTGTGGTGTTTGGGGGTCCTTTTAAAGGAAGAGTGGCCAAGAGATGGTTCTATGACATTCAAAAGGCCTCTTTTTTCAAGCAAAGTCAGTGGACCCAGAGATTCGGACACCTGCTTAGCAGAAACATTTATTTTGGTTTGAACATTGACATCTTCTGTAACCATACCCATGTCAATCTCTATATCTTCGATCGCTATCATTAAGGAGCGCTCATCAATAGCCTGAGGCGAAGGAAGTGCTACCCCTGTGCTTTGATAGGTCAGGTTGGGGTGGTGTAGCACAGTTATCTTGGAGAGCGCAGCACATGTGCCTGCCTCAGCCACGTTAACTACACCAGTGGCCATTCCCGGTGCTTTCTCTTTTAATATAGTTCCCCTCAGACCCTTTTAGAACATTGACAACACGGATGGATAAGATTTCAAATATGAGAGTTGACCCAGGGTTTTCTTTCGCCTGATGGTCTTTTGTAATTTAGGAGGGGTAGAGTTATCAGATGCACCTCTGGTTAACCCTGGTGACCATGCAGCAGATCCTAAAGGAGTGATTGAATGCCCTGAACGCAGGCATCAGGATAGTTCCTTGCCTATAATCAGATTAATGAATGAAAAAGCAAGATAAAAAGGCAACATGCATGGAACCAGGGATAGTGTTGTGTATCAAGCTAGTTAGTCACAGCCAGCTCTAAGCGTGATAGCAGATTCTAAGAAATTCAGAACGTAAAAAACAGTGCTACCCAACAACATTTGTAAAAAAATTAAAGTGGGCCTTGGCTAAAATTGGCCTATTTCAAAATGAGAAATTAAAAAGGACTTTCTGGGGGTATCATAAAATTGGTAAAACATCATAAAATTAACCATGTCCTGTGGAGATATTCCATCGCAGCCACAGTGGCAACAACAAAGTGTGTCCCTTATTCAGACCCCTGGGCTGGGCAAGAAGGAGGTGGAAAAGATCAAACAGGCAACCTGGTCAGTAGAAAGATGAATTTATGAATCCCAGTAAGTACGGCTCTACCAATGGGTGGTCCTTAACATGACGAAGCGACATACACTGGGCTTCAGTAGCTCCTTTTCCTTTCTTGCCATGATCTGATACTCATGGAAGGCCACCTTAATAAGGTTCAGATCATTCTTACTAGTCACATCAAGAGTAGTGTGGAGCTCTCCTCTACCAAAATTTGTTTAGCTGTTTTTGACATATCAAAGCCACATTCCCCTGGGACGTATGGTCAAGATCCAGACAATCTTTAAGGATCGTATTTTTAATGTGGTCCCCTTCTCGTCCCAGATTTTTAACCTGAGAAACACAGGGCGATAAGCTATCAAGTTGGTGATGTAGGACATACCTAGTTACTCATGAGCAGTGAAAGAGGGGTACCCTGAGGAACGGATAAAAGCTGTCTCAAAAATGTATTTTCCACGCTTTGAAGATCACCTGTAACAGTGCAACCCCAAATGTCACTGCCATATTGTGCCTTTGAGATACACTTGGCCATGTAATGCTTCAAAAGAGCCACCACTGGTCTTTTCCCGAGTCGAGAGGCAAAATTGAAAATAGCTGCAGTCTCCCGGGTAAGATTATTTTTCTTGTGGGTAAGTTGAGGCCTGATTTAGATCTTGGTGGATAGAATACTCTCTCCCAAACGTGATGGAGATCCCGTCCTCTGTATTACAAGTACCATAGGATATAATGCACATTTGTGACGGAGTATTCCATCTTCCAAGATCTAAATCCGGTTCTAAAGTTTGAATTTGGGGACTTTTTCTGGTTATGTCATTAACTGTATTGAATGCTCTGATACATTATAACTTATTGAAAGGAGCCAAGGCCACATTGGCCAAAAGCTCACACAACATCCTTTGGTTACAGGGTGTTCGTTATCGTGGTAGCACCAAAATCGTTGAGACATTTTCAATGTAAAGACCAACAAACTTTGATGTTGGATGTGCAGCAAGCTTGTGACCACTGCTACTTACCTTTGTATGATGAAAATTATTTTGGATTACAATCCTACAATTGCCTTTAGGCAGTACTAGTCTGATGCATAAGAAAAATTAAGAAAATATTTAGAGTACAGATATGAATGCAAAGTAGATCCGCTGATTTAAATTTTCATACTCCTAAGCCATTAAATGCTTAGTTCTGATTCAAAAAGGACATGTGTTAAGTACATACCCATGCTTTATATAGCAGGTTTAAAGTTGAAGTAGTGTAATTATTTTCTCCAGCTCTCCATAATCACATCATAGAATGTTTAATTTCTTTATGTTTGCATTACAAATATTGCGGTTTACAGTATACTAACAGTTAAGTAATATTGGTGGTATTCAAAAGCAGAATTATACTTTTAAAATGACCATAAATACAATTTTTCCATTTCTTCTATAGAATCCATGCCCAGAGGCACAGTCTTCATTTCTCTCTCAAATTACGTTTAATTGGTTTACTGGGTAAGTGTTATTTTTTATGATCTAGTTGCCTGAAAGATTTAAGGGAGTAAAAAGTGGCTATTACATACATACAATACATATATACAAAATATATACTCTTGCAAAAGCAAACCCCTTATTATGATGTCGGGCAGACCGTTTCGGTGTTGTAACTGACTGACTGAAGGTCGGCAGTTCCTACCACCAAATTACAATGAGACCGCATATGGTGTGGTCGCAAACTCCCTCACGGTGCCTGCCACACGGTGAAGGGATTCACAGGGGGCACCATAAGTGCCCCTTTGTCCCCCAACCAGAGGCAGCATGGAGAAGAGGCCCTGCTAAGGGCCCCCCAAAGTCGCTTTCTGACATGCTTTTCGTGTCGGGTAGCCTGACATAAAAAGCCTTTCAGAAACCGTCATCGTAATCCCGACGTCAGAAACGCTGTCTTTAAGGGATTACGTGCCGGGTCCAGCTGCCTGATGGACTCCTTGAGCCTATCGGTAGCCAGGCGGAATGACCAGCCGGTTTCACTTCTGATTGCCGTCATTGTAATACGGCGGTCGAATGGGAATGCGAAGATGTTGGTCGGAAAGCCTCCGACTGCAGGTTGGAGACTTTCTTACTAACATCAAAATGAGGCCCTTAATAGGTAAACTCTTCAACTGACAGGCTATTGACAAACTGTATATTGGCAGTTACAGCTAAATCCTACTCATTTTTGAGACAAGGTGGCACCAAGCCTCCTTGGCTTTCAGTGGATAGCCAACTGTCTTACCATCATGTTTAGGTGTTGACAGTAAAAACTATAATGACGAATAGTTGTAATAACATTAATACAAGGCAGTGCCACTGTAGTTTGCCAGTTAATATGAAGAATAATGAGCATTAATAAGATGTTTTATACTTGCCTTTAGCTTCTGGCAACATTGCTGCTAATTCCTGCAAGATGCCAAGTTAATTACTGTTGATATTTAGAATAAAACGTTTTGGTAGTCCCATGGTAGGACATTTATATTCTTCCATTGCATTATCAGCAACTTTTAAATCAGGGCTGAAGCAGTCACCTTAGGTCCAAAAGCTCATAACAGAAGCCAAAAAAGATGTAACTGCCCCAGATCAACCTCCAGGCAAGTAGTGTGTATTAGTTACTTTTTGCCTGTAGTCAATCCATCCATCCCCTCAGATCCTGGGGCCTCTTTTGGTGTGTTCAGACTCCTTCCCTCCATCTCTTTGTTGCTTCCCCCCACCTATGGTCATTTTGAATCTTCTCAGATGCTAATGGAGATCTAGCAGCTAACGCATTGGAGGGACAGCCACCATCTGATATGAACCAGGATTTCTACTCTTGCTTTTTTGTAGGTAAAAGTCTTTAACATTTTCACTATCCCTCTTTTCAACAAATCCTCTTAATAAACCATTCAGGATGGTGAGCCTATCTTATCGTCCTTCCTCACTAAAAGAGGGGGATTGGTATTGTGCAGCTGACATCTAATATTCATACTTCCCCAACTCTGTTTGGAGACCGAGACACAAGATCAGCGATTATCACATGACAATTTATTAGAAAGGGGTCATAAACCGAGTTAACCCTAGACAATGATATGATTACCAGTTCAACCACCATCAACAAGTTGCAACTGTACTTAAATTTTTTCCATCAATCACAAAATTATAAGAACATTTCTTTTAGTAACTTCAGAAAAATTACCAATAGAATTGGTTTTAGGCTCAAGAAAGGGTATTCCCTTTAATCAGAGGATAGGTATTCTATGCAATGAAGGAGTACAGAATGCAGAACATGTATTTTTATATGCCATGCCTCATAGTGCATTTTCATAAATTCTTACATACTTTAGTAGGTCAATCAAAATAACATACTGACTTAAATGTGTTCACCTATAAATGAATGCATTTGTAATTGCAGTTTTGCATTTTAAAATAATTTTCTAAAGATTTATTAACTTACACATGAATTCACCTTCCTATATTGTAATAGTGTACCTTGTCGTATGCTCCCTATGCTTATTAATCGAAATCAGTTAATGATTTTAGCCATGATTAGTTTACAACATAATAATATATTCCATTGCATATTATTTTATGTTATTATTCTTTGTCTTGCGTGTATTTTTATTGTATTGTTCGCCTCAGTCAATGCTGTATCAACAAATTAGACCTGTATTTTTAGTTAACACTTGTGTCCCACTACCAGCATCATTTCTGGTAGCATGAGTTATTCCTCTGACTTCCTTACTTTCTCCATCATACCCTTCTATCTCTTCTTACCTCCATTCTAGCATTCCCTCCTTATCTAAACCTCATTGTCTTTGTGGTGCCTCTGCCATCTTTTTTTTACAACCTTCTTCTCTCTACCCTGTCATGGTAAAAGCAAACTTCTACCTGCCTATCAGAAATATAGGGCACATCAAAAAATGACTTTCCTGTGTGAAGAAGCACAGCCATTGTTCCTGTGTGCCTTGTTTAGCAAAGTGTGACATGAGCTACTTCTACATTAGTAGTAGTAGGGTGGCCTCCTGTTCAGTACTTTCTGGTGCAGTGCACCCACATGCAAAACAGTTCAGGTTATTTCCTAGTAGGAATAGTCAGTGTAAATTTCTACTCCACTTCCTTTTCTGATGGGAACACAAGCACCCATAACAGTTTCAGCCATGTTGGGCTTCATCAGTAAGGTGCCACTTTAGACCTATGACACAGTGAATGTGAGATCCAGGCATACTTTTGGAACTTAAGGCATTTCACTGTGAAAATAAACAAGTGCTGGTTGGAATGCTTGGTTTGGAGTTTAAGACCATTAGCCCACGAAGCAGGAGTATGTTATTTAAACTTTGTCATAATGTTAGAAATGGGGGTGTCTAGTGGCAATGGTTTGCACCTTGACCAAGAAGGGACCCTTCCTTCTAGCACGGGTAAGGGGGATACACTTCTAAAATAACCCTTGCTCACCCCCTTGGTAGCTTGGCCCGAGTCGCCAGGCTTATCCCAGAGGCAATAGGCGAAGCTGTTGCTCATAACTCACAGTAATACAGTGAAAATACTACAAAAGGATACCACACAAGTTTTAGAAAAATAGCCAATATTTATCTGTACAAAACAAGACCAAAACGATAAAAAAACCAACATACAGTTATTCCAAATATCAATAATGCAAAAAAAAGAATTGAAATGTAGTTCCTTGAAGTCAATAGCTCCCTCCGGGGCTATCGGGGTGTTGGGAACATACAAATCCAACGGTTCGAGTTGACTGTGCCGGCGTGCGGTGTCAGCAGACCCTCAAACAGTACATTTTGTTCCAGTCCAACCATGGCTGAGGCGGGCATCGAGGCTGTGCTTTGAAGTGGAGAAGTATGGCGTGTGGTGCCCTCAGGTCTCTATGCAGGCAGCGGCTCGGTGGCAGGCGTCCAGCGGCGTCAGTGAGACCAGGGCTGCGGTGCAAAGTGGGGCGGAGCTCGTTGCGGTGCTGACAGGTCACAGGGCAAGCAGCGGCAACAGTTGATAATCTGAGGTCAATGGGCCTAGCATCGGTGGGCCAAGACTACAGTGTGAGACGAGGCGGTGCGTTGTGTAACTTATGAGCGGTGCCCCCAGACCTATTTGCAGGCATCAGCGTCTATGTCAGCTTGCAGAGGCATCGTCTGAGAGACCATGGTGGCGGAGTGAAGCTAGGTGGTGCATATTACGGTGCCTACAGGTCGCGTGCAAGCAGCGGCTTGGTGGCAGCAGCAGACAGCATCATTGGGGGGAACAGGGTTGCAGTGCAAAGAGTGTCAGTGCCTTCTGCAGTGCCTTCAGGCCACGGAGCCAGCAGCGGTATTGGGTATGGCATTGGGGTGCGTTTTCCCTCACTGGCAAGGGAAACACACAGTCCCAGATGCAGTACCCAGAGGAAGGTGAAGTCTTTGCTGTTCATGAGACTTCTTGAGCGGGGGCAAGCTCTACTTCAAGCCCTTGTTGACACTCAGAAGAAGAAATTTGTAGGAAGTTCAGTCTAGTCCTTTCACTGCTCAAGACACAAGCAGCCATTGTAGGCCAACACAGCAAAGCACACAGCAAAGTGGTAGTTTTTTCTCACAGCTTCTCTGGCTCTTCTTCTTGGCAGGTTTCTTGATCGCAAAGAGTTACAAAGTCCTGAAGTCAAGGCCCCAATATTAATACCACATTTCCCTCTGAAGTTGGTACAAACAAAGGTTCTCTGACACACGTAAACCAGTTCTGCCTGGCTCAGGCCAGGTTCACTACAGGAGGTGGAGACAACTTTGTGGAAGGCAGCCACATTCTAACCAGGTGCAAGTGACAACCCCTCCCACTACTCTAAATGCAGAAAGGTCTATTCAGCCTGGCTGTGAGTCACCCAGGGAACACAGGACACACTCAGCCCCCCATTTGTGTCTGTCTAGTGTGAATACACGTCCCCTGCTCCTGTCACTTTGACCCAGACAGAGAATACACACATTGCAAAGGCACACAGGATGGTAAAGGAAGAAAATGTCCACTTTCTAAAAGTTCAGGAAGCCTAAACTCCTGCTCTCTATCTTGTCCCAATGGAAAGGGATGCTTGTAAGGTATCACAAGCCAACTCCCATGGTAACCTATGAGACAGATAGCCTTGCAAATGTGAAAAATGAATTGTACAGTATTTCACTATCAGGACATGTGACACACACCAGTACATGTCCTATCTTTAACCAACACTGCTTCCTGCCCACAGGGGTACATTAGGCCTACCTTACGGGTGTCTTACATGTAAGGAAAGTAATGGGAAGGTTAGGACCTCGCAAGTGGGTGCACTTGCCAGGTCGACATGGCAGAAAAAACTGCATGCAGACACTGCAGTGGTTGGTCTGAGAACCCTTTGAAAGGCTACTTGCGTGGGTGGCACAAACAGGGCTGCAGGTCCACTAGTAGCATTTGATTTATGGCCCTGGCACACTTGTGCACCTTACTAGGGACTTATTAGTAAATAAAATATGCTAATCATGGAAACACCAATTCTTAAACACAATCTACAGCAAGAGTACTTGGTCTTTGACACTGAACAGCAGCGAGAAAGTGCAAAGCGATGTTATACCATCAAAATCAGGAGGTCAGAAAGCAAAAAGTCAGGGGGAAAACCTGTCAAACATGCCAAGTCAAACACATAAGAAAAATTGGTGTAATTGAATATAGTGCCTTATGAACAATCCTTAACAATTGAAACAGAAGTTTTTTAAAAACTGGAAGCTAATGTAATTGGCGCTTCAGAAAGAGAGGTGTTCCCATTCCTTTCTAGCAATTTGACTGCCAAACTCTGAATAAGTTGAAGATGATAGAAAACATTTTCTGCAGCTCCCAGATATAAACTATTTCAATAACTCCATTACCCATATGAATATACAGATGCCAATCTACATAAGCAAGGATGTTTTGAAATGTTTTCAGGGAAAAAAAATCCAGATCCTGGCACCACCTGGAATCACCTTCAAGCTCCTACAAGTGGCTACAAAGCTCTCCACGATGCAGGACCAGCGTATCTGAACCACTGCCTCTCATTCTACTTACCTGCCAAACACCTTGGCTCCTCCCAACTGGCCCTGGCCACTGTCCCACGGATCCACAAGACCAAAACGGGAGGAAGATCTTTCTCCCACCTCGCTGCCAAGACTTGAACACCCTGCCTCTCCACCGCAGGCAGCCCCCGTCGCTGACCCAATTCAGGAAGGATCTCAAGACCTGGCTCTTCGACTGAACCCTTGTGCCCAGACAGATCAGCAGCCCCCCCCTCCCCCCCCCCCCACCAGCGGCTTGAGCAACTTGACGTTCTCATCAATCCTGATTTCTAAGTTGTGAATAATAATCCTTGTCCATTGTTTCCAGAATTGTCAACTTAACCAGCCAACCATTTCTTCTTCTCAATCTTTAACCATTCTTGTCCTTCACCTGCTTTTCTGCCCTTTTTCATCTGGTCTTCTCTCCCCCTATCAATTTTGCCATGGCTCCTTTCCTGCACTGACCTCTAGTTGTTTAGCCTCCAAAGTAATATTCCACCTAATGTAATTTTTCCTCCTACAAGTGTTTACCAATCATGTTGGTGTTGTACTGAGGGTGATTTTGTACCTCAGTTTGATTTTGATCTTAAATGTGTTTTGTGCTTCTGAATGTGTTTCCACACTCCTACCCACTTTGCACCTAAATGTGTTTTACCTCAGAAATGTAAATTGTGTTCCTTATAATTTCGAATCTTCGAAAGGTGTTGAACTTGGGATCATTTTGAAAATCAAGGTGATATTGCAAAAGATTCTTTGTTCCCAAGCCTATTCAGTATCAATGTACGGCCACCTATTAACATCCTTTGGTCTCCACTGGCTGTCCTATGCAGATGACACCCAAAATCATGTTAGACTGGATTACGCCACGGAGCAGAATCAACAAAGTCTTCACCCCTGTTTACTAAAAATTTAATAATGGATTAACAAAAATATGATTAAATCGATCTCAGTTAAAACTGAAGTGCTCACCTGTGATCCTGATTTCTTAAGGAATGCGGATCTCTGGCTTGGTAAACTGGAGATACCGCCTCCATCAGCCAAAATTGAAACGAATCTTGCATGCAGCCTGGACACAGAGTTTTACATTTGAAGCACACGAAACCTCTGTTCTTCCACCAACTGAAGCACCTAAGGAAGAGTCTTTTGTTGATTCCTTAAGAGTATCGAGCAACTGCAGTAGCTGCAACTTTTCTTTCCAGGCTTGACTATGCCGTTGCCTACTATTAATGTGTAATATAACAATATCTTTTATTTCAGCAACGAAGCCATAAAAAGTTTGCATACGTAAAATCCAGTAGCAGCAATTATCATACAAAGTTATTGCACATGTAAAGATACAGATAAAACTTTTTTGAAAAGAAAGAAGGTGGCGCAACTAGCAGATGGTTATTAACGATACAGCTCATGTCCATGCTGCTGCTATATACTAATTCTATTTCTGTTTAAAATGGAAATATATTCTCTAGCGCAAAAAGCAGTCTAAAAGAAATGTCATGTGGTTATATAAAAAACATGTGCAAATAGGAATCTAAAAGCAGTTAATAAACATATAGCTACAATCAACAGTTTAAAAAAAGAGACACCAAGTGGCCTGTTTAAGCTTTGTCTGGCAATTTAGCTGTCGGGGTTAGCAGTTGTCTAAGGCCTTCTTACTTTGTTTCCAAGCACAGTGCAGGTACAGAGATACCTCAAAAGCTAGTTGTTCACTGGTGTCACTCTTTTTTTTTTTGTTTAATCCGTTTATTGGTATTTTTAAATTCAACAATACAATAGGCACTTCTTTACAATCAAAATGACTTTGATTATTCATGGGTGGTATTACGTCAACAGTTTGGCCATCAAGGACGTTATGGCAGTGCACGTAATTAGTTCGTGTACAGGATACAAGCGCCCAGGTGTGTCTTCCGATTAGGGAAACAGGAGTTAACACGCTTCACCCCTCTACAAGGGAGGGGACAAACTTTGCATATCCAACCCAACCCCAAATGATAATCATGTGCAAAAAGAACAAAACAATTAACTGCGACACTGTCACCAAAGTACATTACAGTTTGCCCCAATTCTCAGCCCCTCCAGCCCACGCCCCCCCTTCCTTTGTTCTCACCCATTGGACTCGCATGGCTTCTCACCAGGTATTGCCTCGCCCTGCGTCGGGTAGTGCGCCAGAGGATGTGTCTGGTGTGGCGATCTCTGCGCCCCCGCCACTCTTGCCTGTTAGGCCAGCCTAGTGCCCCGCCGCCCCCTCCTCTATAACATCTCCTGTCTCCTGCAGAGCGCTTAACATGTGTTTCCATCTCTCCGCCATAGGCTCCTAACGGAGTCCCATAGTTTCCTCCCTCCGGATGGCTGTCCATTCCGCACGAGCCCATGACGAGAGTGACAGGATCCACGCCCTTGTGTTAGGTGGGTCCCTTGCCTTCCATCTGCCTTCGTACTGCAGTCACCATCCTCAGGTCGAGGAATCTAGACGACGCTTTGTCCTTAGGCGGCCTTTTGAAATGGTGCAGGAGTTACTCGGGCCAATTACAAGGGATGATGCGGCCGGTGCTCCGTGTGAGTAGTGTATGAATGTCCCTCCAGTAGGTGCCGAGGCTCGGACAGCACCACAGGATGTGGAGAAGATCTGCGTTCACTTCTCCGCATCTGGGGCAGGACGCGTCCTCATTGTGAAAGTATTTATTTACTAAGCCAGGGGTTAGATGCACTATGTATACTTGAATTTGGCGGAACCTCATATTTCTGGGAATGCGGACCGGGCTTTTTAGGATCTTTCCCCATTCTCCGTCTGTTCACTGGTGTCACTCTTGATAAGTTTCACGACTTCCCAAAAATGTCTCAAATCCATACGTTTGCATACCCTAATCAGCCATTTCTTTCGTGCATACCTATGTAAGGGGCAGAAAAACATAAAATGATCCTCTGAATCTTCAATAATATGGCAATTTGGGCAAAATTTAGAATGTGAAGGTGCGTTAGCCCATTTCGAGGTAGGAATTCTCAGGGGTAGTAGCCCACATCTGAATTGCTCATATAAACATTTGGACTGAAATGGATACATTCTGTCCATATAGGGCTCAAAACTTGGAAAACACTTGTGATTCAGAAACTGGCCTGTCAGGCTGCTGTCTTAGTAAGCTTCCCACGTTTGTAACAGGACTGCCTCCCAATATAGCTGTTTAACTTTTTGTGCACCTTTTTTAACAATCGTCTCAGGGGATGTCCATAATTCATCCATGCTTATTCTGTATGATGTTTCTTTAATGTTCTTCAACCATGGAGTGCACAGGGCCCTGTCAAGGCCTAGCAGGTCTTTTACACAGTCTCTATATGTTCCTAGTCCTTGCGTGGACCATAATCTAACCCAATATAACAGAGGTTTTATTAGAACTGTTAGGTGCATAGGGTTGAGGGCTAAGTCTATTCGCAGTGGTGTGATTTACAAGCTTGGTGGGAGTTTGAATAAAGCCTTAATGAACTTATTTTCAATTTTGGTTAAAGGCTCTGTTGTGGCATCGCCCCATATCTCTTCTCCGTATATTGGTCTCCACTGGCTGTCCTATGCAGATGGCGCCCATTTCCTGTTAGACTGGATTACGCTACGGAGCAGATTTAACATAGTCTTCAACTCTGTTTACTAGAAATCTGATAATGGATTAACAAAAATATGATTACCTCGATCTCTGTTAAAACGGAAATGCTCACCTATGATCTTGATTTCTTAAGGAATGCGGATCTCTGGCTTGGTAAACTGGGGAAACCGCCAAAATTGCAAAGGATCTTGCATTCAGCCTGTACACAGAGTTTTACATTTGCACAAGTGAACTCTGTTCTTCCACCAACTGAAGCACCTAAGAATGAGTCTTTTGTTAATTCCTTAAGAGTATTGAGCAACAGCTGGTAGCTGCAACTTTTCTTTCCAAGCTTGACTATGCCACTGCCTACTATTAATATATATTCACAAAGTTGCTTTCCAAGTTGCAATTGATACAAATATGGCTATTTCTGACCTGTGTAAATTTGAACTCATATTGGACGCATAATGTAAACTGCATTGGCTAACTGTGGAGCAAAGAATCAGGTTTCTTTGGCTCCTCGCGCTCTGTATGGCATCGGGGCTGCTGCAATTCTGAACCGTATCAGAGTTTACGTGCCTTACTGCTTATTTACCTTCTCCCAGGAGGTGAAGGTATTAGTTACATCTGTTACACGATCCCTCTTTAGAAAAGGGTCCTTCTCTGTTCTAGCTTCCAAAGCCCGTAATCAACTCGCCACTTCCTTTAGAAAAATCCCAAACCACATGAGTTTCTGAAAACAAATTTGAAACGTTTATTTTCGAATAAATATGCAGCATTTTTTCTCTACTTACTGTCAACTTCATTAACACTAATATGTCTTTGCGTGAACGTAGTACATGATAAGTATTTGTATTTATTTATACATTCCTTCATTTAGCCTCTCAATGTGATAGCACAATCCTGCTTTCGTTGCCTAAGGATGAATTTGGGCCTAAAAGGGATTTTGTTCACATGAATGAGATATGAACTCCTAAATGTTTTCCACATTTATGCTGCTGTTGCACCAAGGATAAATTTGCACCTCAGTTTGCCATCAAACAAATGTGATGTTATAATGATGCAAACCTTTTACATCTAGTGCAACATCGTACTACCACTTTTTGTCTCTCCATTAAGTGGTTAGGCACCCAAATGTAATACCAACCCCTATTGACTTTCTACTAAGAATGATATTACATGTAACCATAGTTGTGCACCTAAATGTGATTTGTTGCTCCTGGATGTGTTTTTGCAAGCTAAAAGTGAATCTGCACCTAATTGGGCTTTTGCACTGCTCAAACTCAAAAGATCCTTAAAGATACTATCAAGATTCTGATTCAATCTTGATCTCAACACAGAGAAAAGACAACTCAGAACTATCAAAATATGATGGAGGCGGAACCCCACACCAGCACATGTTACCCTCCTCAGACCTGCAGGCCTCTCCTACAAGAAACACATCTTTAGAGAAAAGGCTGCTTTCTTTTGCAACCAACTTGACTGGGCAAAAACAGACTGAGAGATCTTTACAACATTATTAAGTAACAAACTACCCTCACCTCCCAACAGGAAATGATAACCACTAATGAATGCTGTGAGTAAATAGTGAACTAACGATGTATCCATCTCCTTGGGAACTCCCTCCACAGACCCTACCTTGCACCTGAGGAACACACAAATAAACCCCTCCCATCCTCACTAGTACAGAACCTGTATCACATCATCTTGCCATTCTGGACCAAAATCATCAATACTTCCATATCCTTGGGATGTGTGCCTGACTCCCTCCAAATAGGCCAAGTCACACCCAGTGTCAAAATACCTGGACCAAGTCCTAAGGACCTCAACAGTTTTTGACCTGTCACTAATCTTCCTTTCCTAGCAAAAGCAATTAAAAAAATGTGTCTTGATCCAACACATCGAGAAATTCAACCTGCACAACACCATTGAATCAGGATTCAGAATCGGGTGTAGCACAGAAACTGCTATGCTCAATATATCAGATGACATTCTCAGAACCTTACACAAAGGCGGCTCTTGCCTCCTAATCCCACTGGACCGATTTGCGGCATTTGACATTGTTAACCACCAAACTTTACTTGAGTCCCTGAAAAATCACACTGGTATTCATGGCATGGTCCTGAGATGGTTTGTGTACTATCTACAACACCTCTTGCAACTCATAAAAATAAGCAGTTGCCTTTCTCCAGTTCTACAAGGAGCTCCACGAGGCTCCATCCCTTTTTAACCTCTTCATGGAACCCCTCACAATTATCTCGAAACAAGCAGGTGGGGAATATCACCAATATGCCAATGACACACAACTTTACTACAAAATATCATCCCATAGCGACATCGGCAATTTGAATATCACACTGAACAAGATACAAACCTGACTGAGTACCAAGTACCCAAACCTCTACTCCAATAAAACTGAACTATTACTCTTTTCCCCAAATGACAAGCCATCGCCAATCCAACAATGGCTCAAGAGCATGGGCGCTCGTAATTGTTGTCTCACACTCTCCAACTTCCTGAAGTCCCTGGGATTCACCCTAGACAAAAACATGTCACTGGAAGAACACATTAACAATTCAGCCAAAGGGGGGTTCTATGACCTAAAGCAGCAAAGAAAATCAAACCGTTCATCCCACCCGAAGACCTAAAGACTGTATTGTAGTTGCTTGTCCTCTTGAAACTCAATTATGGAAATTCCATAATCATCAGGACCACAAAGAGTCACCTTGTGCCTCCTAGAACAATTCAAAATGCAGCCACTACACTACTCACAGACACCAACAGATTTGACCACATCTCACCTGCTTCCAAGAGTCTCAGTTGGCTCCCATTGAAGGAAGACACATCTTCAAGACAGCCTCTATCACCCACAAAGCCCTCCACACTGCAAACACTTAATATTTAGAAAACAATCTAGTGAGAGAGGGTAAAACTCGGCCTTTAAGGAGCTCTGACTCACTCCTTCACATCCCTCCTAAACTGAAAACAAAAATCCCAGAAACGTTCTCTCTCAGGTAATGCTCCATCGATTTGGAACTCACTTCCTAAAGACCTTCGCTGCAACCCTCCCTATACCTGCTTACTTAAACAGAGTCTCAGAACTCTACTACTGAACAAATACTTAAACCGGTCACCCTGAGCCTGCTACACCAACAGGATCATTCAATCCGGTCGCCTGCCCCAATTAAGCATCTAATCTATCACTAATGTCTTTGAGGGACAATGTAGGATTATCTGTTCCTCATTGAGATTCATATTCTATGTTGCTTTCTTTTTTCCTTCCGTTTATACTATGTTGAATACTTGTATTAATGCTATGTCTTGTAAAGTGCTCTGATACCCTCAGATCTAGCCAGCGCTATATAAAACTCCCAAACTAATATAAAATAAAATAAATGTGTTTTTATACCGTTGTGATTTCTTTTTCCAACAAGTGATTTCACACTCCTGTTGATGTTGCACCTATATGGGTTTTTTGTCCTAAATGTGATATTGCTCCTCTGTTTGCGATCCAAATGTAGCACAATTTACCCTAAGGATGATTTGAACCTAAAAGTGATTTTTGCAGATATATTCGATTTTTCACATATATATGACTTAAAAATGTTTTTAATACTCCTGCTGATGCTGCACCAATTGTGAAGTTGTGCCTCATTGTGCTATTTGCCAGATATGAGGTCATGCTGACTACTTAATACTACACTTTCTCTCTGTACTGACTGAATACACCACAGCTGCATATTGAGACTGTTGCATAATGAAACTGATTCTCAAGATCAATAGCGCACCTATTTTTCATAATCTTGTTATGACCAGCAAATGTATTACAAAGAGAGCATCATATCAGATCAGATCAAATTAGAGGATGCATACAACTACACGTCAGAGATTTTATTTCTTCCGACCTATCCAACCTAACCCTCAGATATAACTACCACTGAGATCTGAAGCCCAGCCCATATCTCAGACTGGTATAAGTTAAAAAGGTCTACTCATTGGTTTCTTTGTAAATACATAGACTGCTATCCTGATCAGCTGCGTTTTTTGTTCTTATTCTTAAAGAACACAAAAACCCGAACGAGCAAAAAGCTTTTTGTTTCATGTTAAAAACAAATGTAAACTACACAACAACATGTAGGAAAATAGGACAGTGAAGATTTAATCCTCAGATATCTCCATGCCTTGCACATATTGTTTGATGCCCTGAAGAAACTAAACTTTCCATTGTGACTAGGGTTGTTAATGACAAAGAGCCCATGCTCTTAGATGCCTTTACCTTCCAAATATAACCAAGCCAACCCATAGAAACCAGACTACATTGTACTAGCATCAATCGAGATAGTTGGGACCCTAACCTGAAACAAAGTTACTCCAATCAGAGACAGATAAAAATAATGTCAAGAATCAAACCCACGAGGACATACTTAGCACAAGACATAGACCTGGGCGTTTGGAAATACTACTGCACACAAATTACACTCATATCTGTACATTAGAGACATATATTGCTCCATTTCAAGTTTATTAATAGATTATACTACTTACTGCAGTACTTAAACAGGCTAGACCAGGAAAAGTCTGTGCAGTTCCCCTGGTACCCATGCGACCCAGCTGGCTTCTCTCACCTTGCATGGGATTGCCCATCGATCTGAGATATGAGACGCAGCGCAATACTGGGACTTCGAGCGGGGCAACACCACAAGCCCAAGAGAGCAATGGGAGAAGCAGGACAGGAAGCCAACGCCCCCAGCACCTGACCGGCAGCAATTTTAGACCTTGCGTCTCCCGCTTCGCGGAAGACGCAGCGCAATACAGGGACTTCGAGCGGGGCAACACCACAAGCCCCAGAGAGCAGTGGGACAAGCGGGGTAGGAAGCCAACGCCCCCAGCACCTGACCGGCAGCAATATAAGACCTCGCATCTCCCGCTTTGCGGGAGACGCAGTGCAATACCGGGACTTCGATCGGGGCAACACCACAAGCCCCAGAGAGCAGTGGGAGAAGCAGGGCAGGAAGCCAATGCCCCCAGCACCTGACCGGCAGCAATTTAACGCAACGCAATACCGGGACTTCGAGCGGGGCAACACCACAAGCCCCAGAGAGCAGTGGGACAAGCGGGGCAGGAAGCCAACGCCCCCAGCACCTGACCGGCAGCAATTTAAGACCTCGCATCTCCCGCTTCGCAGGAGACGCAGCGCAATAACGGGCCTTCGAGCGGGGCAACACCACAAGCCCCAGAGAGCAGTGGGACAAGCGAGGCAGGAAGCCAACGGCCCCAGCACCTGACCGGCAGCAATTTAAGACCTCGCGTCTCCTGCTTCGCGGGACGCGCGCGGGCGTGCGCCGGGCCCGTTTGAGCCCGTTCGAGAACGGGTGAGGACGGGACGGGCCCCCCTCTTACATCTGCAAAATAAAGGTTAGTGCAGGACCAGCTGACCACCATTATCTACAGATCACTATTGTACTAAACCACTGTTAGCGACTAAAGGAGTAGCTGTCTTTTAACTTCCTCCTGCAATGACTACTTCTAAGGCTGGGAGGGGCAGGAAGTCCATCACTGCTGGGTCAATAGTGGGCACATTGGATCAATTTCTTACGAGAGGATCTACCGTGTTGGCCCACGAAATAGAATTGACCGAAAGGAGGTTATCCTTGGACCCTGCCTTTGACAAACAGTCGTTTATGGGTAGGCTGGCCCAGGTACCGTCCCCAAATCGCCAACAGGTTATAGAAAGTACCATGCCAGGTGGCAATGGCGAGGGGAACCAGTTACTGCAAGCTGCTGGAGGTACGCCCACCTCCTCTGTTAGTACGGATGTTATACCAGTTACTGAAAGCATTTCTAACCACAACTATGAGCATTCTGGACCACCGACGCCAAGATTGAAAACGCGATCTGCATGCAGTTTTAAAGTGGGGGCCATACAACCTGCAGAAGATCTAATTCCTAAAAGGAAGAGTGGGGGAGCCCCTTTGAAAAGCAGAAAAGCAAAAATTCAGAAACACAATAATGTGGGGTAGAGCCCAATGTCAAGAACTCCAAATAGTCCTGCCATATGCCAGCCCATTGCCCAAGCAGGTTACATCTACAACGAGCCTTAATGCTGTGTGCCCTACTGAGTGGGGACTAGACTTTTGGACCAAATTGGATACACATTTTCACTAAGACATGTCTCCCTATCTACGATAGACTCAATATGATAGAAAATAGACTTGCGTGCCTTGAATTATTGTTTGCTCCAGCCCAGGCACAGGTTGGATCACAGGACAATGGGGTAATTGGAAACCAAGAGAACCTGTCCAGGCCAACAAACGAAGAGAGCCACTATTCTGCCCCGTCTATCACGAACAATATAGCTGATTTAACTCCCCCCGCTGTAGTACTTAATGACCCCCTACCCCAATCTAGTGACACTGCTGTGATTAACAACACAGTAATGAGTAGAAGGGCGGAGATCGGGGTGGCAGCGGGACCGAGAACCAATGACCCCGAGCAAATTGTAATATGCCCTGCGATGTACTAACAAATGGCTAACCGTGTATAGATCTCCCTCCCGAGTCTATACCGTATGTGGTGGTGCTTGCGGGGATCCCAGTCTTGAGCCAGGGTAAAAGGGAGGTTTACATGGAACCTAAAAACAAATGCATCCATTGGCTTAACTACAATAGGCCACTTCCCACTATGGTATCTGGCTAAATTCTGTTCGCTAGACGAGTGGAATGGGTAGGGCCGCGGAAAAAAACTATTAAAGGAGACTGTGTTATAATTAATTTTAGGAACAGACGGGCTGCTGAACATATCTGTAACTGGGTTCCGGGACGTTCTGATACGCAAATCCAATCCCTGCCACTAACCTAATTTTACCCTGCCACACACACTGATCACAGTTTTACCAGAGGAGGCCAGTTTTGGGGGGGCCAGGAAGCTTTTGGTCCCAGTGTTCAGGCTGGGTTTGAAAACTGGAAGGGAGCCAACACCCATACCCCTCTACTTGCTTTGTTTCCCCAAAATAATAGATTCAGCATTTTAGACCAAATAGATTGACGGCCGAGGAACTGCCTGCCCCTACCTCCTGCTGATGACCAGGGCCAACCAATAGTTAGAGATGGCTCTGATGTAAACAATTGCCTTATTTTTACAACTTGTCACAAGGAGGGCGTGTGCGCAAGGGAGGCAAAATGGTCCAGTGGGAGGCGGGGCACGGTGTGTAAATATGTGGGTTCACTGCAAGGAGCTTTGCCTCCAGCAGTACATAAGGTTGTTGGTGGTGTTCCAGTCCTGACCCTAATGGGAAGGGTCCAGGAGAGAGATCCAGGGAACATGGGCTCAAATTATGACAGGGGGGGGGGGGGGGGGCCTGCCGAAGTTCCACTCGCTGGGGACGATAGTTGCTCTAGGACACTAGGGGAAACCATAGGGGGGGTGACTAGTGGAAATATTAAAATTCTCTCCTGGAATGTGGCTGGGATTAAAAGTAAATTAGTATGCCCAGATTGGGGTTTGTTCATAGAAAAGTGCGATATTTGTCTAATGCAGAAGACGTGGGCGCTGGAAGAGAACCTTAGGAGAGGTTTTGCCACCTTTAGTATATTGGCTACATCGAAGGGTAGGGGTAGACCAACGGGGGGTCTAAGCATCTGGGTGGGCACTCATCTGGGTGCTAAAGCAGTTCATATACCAACTAATTCGCCTGATGTACAATGTGTCCTCGTAACGCTCCCAGATTTTACACAAATTGCCCTGCTGAACATCTTCTCGAGGCCTACGCAGAGCGGACTGGAATCTGGAGCTATTGATCTACTGAGGCAGGTCATTTCGACCCTTGACCCAGCAGTTGCTCTAATAGTTGGTGACGACTTTAATTGTCAGTTCGAGCCCCATACCAATGTAACCCTAGACGGCCTAGCTGACGAGGACCAGTACTGGCGTATCCCTGAACCACAGATTTCGCCAGTTAGAGCTTGGACGCTGCTGGTTCTCCAAATAAACTCGTTCACCCTTTCATTTTCTCTGAGGGCATGTAATGGGAGGACAAAATCAGACAGACCTGGTTTACCGACCTTCATTAGAGAAGGGCAAAATTCCCTTATAGACTACATCTTGGTTGAACACAGAACTTGGGACAGGGTTCTGGACTTTCAGGTCATTCCGAGGATGGCAGTGACCACAACGCCCTGGTTTTGACACTCAAACCAGGGAGTTTGGGCCTGTCTAACCCCACATCAGAGATCAACCCAGTACAATATCCTCTCTCGCTAACTAACAACAGGCGGAGAGTTAATATGGCCACATATACAGGGCTCCCCAAACAAACTTGCATGTATATACCAACAGGCTCTGCCACACCTGAGAGAAATGGGAGAGGTTGGGGATATGGATATGCACCTAGGATTAGATGACAAGCCTCGTGAAATACACAAACAGCTGGCATCCAAACTGTTTGATGTGTTCTATCCGGAAGGAACCAAAAAGGCAAGACCTGTCACATCCCACACCTGGTATAATGCTAATTGCCGGAAAGCTAAAAAATATTTGCTAATCGCCGTAAAAGCGAAGGATAAGATAATTATCAAGCAATGTTGGTTAAAATATAATCAGACTATCTAAAGGGAAAAGAAAGAATGGGAAGCCGACAAATGGGAGGACCTCAGAATAGCACTCAAGTGTAAGGACTCGAAATCTTTCTGGGCAATTGTTAGCTCTGGGGGAATTGAGGGTAGATCAGCGATCAAACCTAACATAGCTGCAGCTGTTTGGGAGGCACATTTTGGCGCCCTGTATGCATATTCAGGGGATGACGGTACTTCGACCCCAATCTCTGGCCTCCTCCATGAGCATCGATTGGAGGGGGCCTGGGATATTACCTCCTGTGAGGTCGAAGCGGCAATCGTCAAACTCCTACCCAATAAGGCACCTGGCCTGGATAAGCTTCCAAGGGACCTATTTCGGTCTGAACCGAAAATATGGGCACCATATTTGGTTGTTCTTTTAAATGCCATACTAAATGGTATGGACCCACCGGATACCTGGCGCGGCGCGGAGATTGTCCCTATCCACAAAAACGGTCGTCCCCTTGTGCCGTCAAATTATAGGCCTATCAGTTTGATAGACATCACCCAAAAACTGATGGGACGGATCATCCTAGGTAGAGTACAGTGGTGGATAGAGGAAAATTAGATCTTAATTCAGGTGGGTTTTAGGATGAGTATCTCAACAGTGGACCAGATATTTAGACTCAAGGTACTGTACTGGAAAACGGTGAGTCTGGAGGGTGGCAGCCTCTACCTCATCTTTGTTGACCTGCGGTCAGCATTTGATCTGGTCCGATGGATAAGTTATGGAGTGTATTGTTCGATCTGGGTCTACCAACGTATCTATTGGATGTGTTAATTAGGCTTCACATGGATACCTATGCACAAGTGAGGTGCGGGAAGCATGTAGAACTTTCAGCTCGCTTCCCGGTGAAAAATGGGGAGCGCCAGGGGTGTGTCCTGGCCCCTACCCTATTCTGTCTATATATAAATGGGCTTATAGACCACCTACTTGGTGTTAAGGATACCAATGCCCCGAGGCTAGCCTCAGGTTAGGTGCCCGCGTTGATGTTTGCGGGCGACACCTTGTTGCTGTCCAAAACATCAATGGGCATCCAAAGAAACCCTGGACGGCTTTGCTGATTTCTGTGTATCGAGAGGGCTAGAGATAAATTTAGCTAAGACTAAATTTATGATCTTCAATCCTCCCAGGCAGATTCGCCCAAACCCACTTCTGGATGGAATTCCATTGGAGCGAGTAAAGACCTTTGAGTACCTAGGTATTACTCTCACAGAATATTTTGACTGGGATACCCAGCTAGCAAAGGCCGCTCTTAGGCTGACTCAAGTGGCGGGGGGGATTTCGAAAGTGCATAGAATATCTGAATTTAAGCCAGCTGCCCCTGTCATAGAAATCTACAAATTACAGGCTAGTGTGGCCTCTATGTACGGGGCAGAATTATGGGGTCATCAAAGGCCACTTAATCTCATGAAGGTAGAACATTTGTTCATGAGGAATTTACTGGGTCTTCCATCCAGTACACCACTAGTGTCCCTACGTATGGACTTGGGGCTACTCCCTTTTGAGGAGGAAGCAGCATTGCGGCCACTGACGTATTGGAGGAGATTATGGTCAGTGCCTGAATTAGCCTCCTATAAAAATGAATTTTGGAAGGTCTGGGATGTACTGAGAACAAAGAAATCCATATGGCTAACACACATCAAGGTAATTAGCACCAAGATTGGCCTACCCGAGTTATGGGAAACATCTGATGTAACCTGCCGAGCGCTATCTAGGGCAGATTTGGTTCGCCACTTTAGGGAATATAATCTATTGTCTCTTCATGCGAGCATTACAGTGGGAAGCTTAACAACTGAGTTTCTTCAGGTAAAAGTAGATTTTAAAAAGGAGGACTTTTTAGATGTGATTTATCCTCCACTGGCAAGGAAACTCTATATGCAATTTAGGATTGGCACTCTTCCGCTTAGGGCATTTACTAGTAAATGGGACAGTACTGAGAATTCTGAGTGCCCAGCATGCAAATATACCATTAAAGATGAAATCCATGACTTTTTTTTTTGCCTGGCCTATCAGCCAACACGGAAAAGTTGGTTGATACCAACTTGCAGAAACTTACGTTTCAGACAATGTGCTCCAGCCTTTAGAGTTCTAAAGTACGACACCCACCCCCACATCATCTTTGCCGTTTCTTTCGCGTTTTTTAATTGGTATGTGGCAAAGACGTAGGAAATTTTTATAATGAGTTTTTGATAACAGGCTACTATATTAATTGTAATGATTCGATAACTACTAATTTGTTTAATTCGCTGTTATGATGTGATGGATTATGCCATAGTTTTAACTTTGTGATTAATATGTACCTTGAAGACTTGGACCAATTTTGTTTTGTATATAGGATATTTAATCATTTTATCGTGTGTCATGTATGCATTTTATTTATACTTTTATAGTCCTTTGTAACCGAAATAAAAAGTTATTGACGACGACGATATTACTGGGAAGAAATCTTCCATACCATAACAGAGATAATGGAAACTACATTTGACTTATATTGATATGGCAAACATGGTACACACACATTTTTGCATGCCATAGAATATTAAACACAAACCTATTGCCTTTGCCAGTGCTTGTTCAATTTTTTTACTACTGTGAAATGGTTAAAAAAAACTTCTCCAAAACACAATCAAATATAAAAACAGTAAACAAAATTAAAACAACACCCAAATATATTGTTCAAATTTGTCTTTTAATGGAATTATGAATTTGTTTGCCTGTTGTGGAACAGATTACCCCTCCCTTGGAGAAGGTAAGCTTCTCTGTAGGAGTCCATTCAAATAAAATTGTACTTTTTAAGTTGTAGAGATGGCTTTATACCAAACAGGTCCTAGTTGAATGTGATGTTATCGAGCCATACCAACGGAGTCACTTGTGGGTGAACTTGTCATAGGCTTCACTTAAATGGGATCCATTGCAAAAGTAATTTTACCCTTAAGGCGGGTTGCTTAAAACATAAATGTTTTTGTCATTTTGATGTGTGCACTGAGATGCATTATGACTACAAATTTAACCGGAAACACTTTATTTTTAAGTAGTGGAAATTATCAAAAGTGCACTATTATTCTGATTTTATTTTATTTTATAGCCTTCTAGCCCACTGTGATAGGACTCCGTAGGTAAAAATAGGCCACCACGAGCATCATTGGCAGAAGTCGAGGGAGTAGAACATCAATTGCCACTATGAAATGCTGTTAGAACATTCCACCCTTTAAGGGCAGATTGTCTAAATTTAAAACCTCACAATGGGTGCAAAACTTCCCATGGTTCTCAGCAGCTTCCTCTGTCCTGGGCCTGTGCTGTCAGTGAATGCCTTAGACACCCCTACCTGTGCGCATACCCCACATCAACTTACTTTAATTGGAAATTGGGGGAGAATTAAGTCTCAGTAGCCACTACCTTTCTCTCTGCTCTGTCAAACTGCTTTGTTCCCTCAATTTCATTGGGCGGATGGGGAGGTGGGTACTATAACGTTTCGCCCGCTCTGTCTGTAGTTTCTACAATGCCACAAATTAGCAGTGACAGTGGGAGTGGTGGAATGAGGGGAAGAACGACGATTTTCCTTTAAAACAACTACAACCTCTTCCACCTGATTGGGAGAGGTACAGGCTGCAGATCAAAGGCATTGATGAGATGACAGTAGCAGGCCTGTACCAGTGTTTATATCTCACTGCACCGCCCTAGTTCTCATTTGTGCCTCCAACATTCCAGTGCCTGACATTGTGCATGTATCTTTTCAATTGCACTATACTGACCAGATCTTTCATTTGCAGCATTATGATAAAAGGATACAGACAGCCGCTGGAGGAGGAAGACATCTGGGCTTTGAGAACTTCAGACACCGCTGAACAAACTGTATCCGAGTTTTACAAGCAACTTCAGGGGGCTTTGAATGAGCAGAAACAGTAATATCAAATGTTCTTATTTTTATAAATGCTATTTTAAATGTGCATGGATAACACTGTTGGAAATCAGCAAATATTTCAATTACAGTAATGTAAGTCTAAGTACTTGTTTCTTTTGATTCAACAGAAGTGAAAGTAGGATAATTACTAAGTCGAGGAAACAGGAAAAGTACACCCAGACTGTGGATGAAGCTGGTGAAGTGGAGGTTCTCATAAAGAGCCCAAGGCTGCTGATAAATTGGCTCGTCCTCTTAAAGATTATAGGCCGTGCATATGGCGTCTATTATTTACTGGCTTCTCTTATGCTTCTGCTCTTCACCATCTTTATGTTCATCAACCCAATAATTATGCGGTATGTAGCAGGTGCCTAAAAGTATATAGATATATTGTTTACATTGTGTTTCATTCACTGTGGTACTCATGATCTGCCTAGTTCTGTGAATAAGAAACAGCATTTACATCGTGATAAAACAAACATTTTATCAGTAGTCCTGCAGACAAATCCTTAACATCTCAAAAGTGTTTCCTACATCTTAGTGTGCATGATTAGTTTTTAATTCAGGGCTGTGTGGTGGAGTGTAGCAAATACCAATAGATACCCATAGTAAGGCAAAAAGTTATAGACCTGCCCCATGAGACAAGAGCTGAATATCTCAGCAGGAATGATCTTCAAAAGAGAAGCTATTTTTGGTGAGCCTTTCTGGCTCAATATTTATAACACTATCATGATCATTACCCTGGGGTAAGGTGTTTGAAAATTTAAAATATTCTAAAGGTAAATGCTCTATGCTTTCGGACTAAAGGAGTTCAGCTCCTGTAAAAACATAAGGCTGGATCTTCTAGACTACACTACACTTAGGGCCAGATTCACAAAAGTAAACCTAGGCCGAAAGTCTAAGTTTATGACTTTCGGTATTCACAGAATAGTATCTTTATATCTGCACTCAGGGAAGAGTTTCCGCACTCAGGGTGGAAACTCCACACTCAGGGAGGACTCTCCACCCCAAGTGCAGAAATTCCACTCCGCACTTGGAGTGGAATCTCAGCACTCAGGGTGGAATCTCCATACTCAGGGTGAATCTCCACCCAGAGTGTGGAGATTTCGCCCAAGTGCGTACGTAAAGATACTACTCGTAACTTACCTTTGTCAGTACCGAAAAGTACTAAAGTTAGACTTTTGGTCTAAACCTAGACTAAAAGTCTTACGTTTCCTTTGTGAATCTGGCCCTTAATGTTCATCTATATGAACTCCACATTGCTACACGCACTGTAAATGCCTTAATACGTAGACTTGATGTAATCCTTATGATGGAGACCTGTTTTTCAACAAGCCATCCATGTACCCAGAATCCTCATGTGAACAAGCCACAACACCTAACACCTTGACTGTTTCATCAAAACAGGATGATGGTCTTTTGGTTGTCCTCAAATTCACAAGGCCTTACTACTTGCTGGAACAATCCACTCTCAGTTGACCAGAATTACTTACCTGTAATATGCAGGTATCTGTAAACTTTTGGGCTCTTTCCTTCTCATCAACAGAAATCATGCCCCCTCTTGAGCTTCTATTTTGAGATTGCAGACCTCATCACCACAACTGTATCTTCCTCTGAGACATCAACCTACCTGTAGACGCTAGAACCAGATCCAAGAAGGAGGTACTCCTTGGCCTTCTGAACATCTCTGACATCAAACAAGAGAATTCATTTTCAACCCACAGTCAAGGAAATACCCGTGACCTTGTCTTCACTTCATACCTATTCTTAGCTGCCACTCAACACTACAAATGGACTGGTGTGACCGAACCACCATCCCCTTTGGCTTCCATCACACCAGACCTTATCACCAGGGTGAGCCAACGCCTTCAAAGCAGCAATTCCACTCTACAATAACTTCCCCTTTAACGCCTGCATCAAGACAAGAGCTTGTTATCTCTCTCTGGATCTCACCGCAGGTGCCATCTCCTAAACTGATGTTCTTAACATAGGTCTCCAAAACAAAATAGACACTTCTGGACCACGGAAAACATGCTGCTAGTATTATAAATTTTCAACAAAGATACTTTCATGAGCTTTCAGATAAAAGGTCTCCAATTTGTAGGCAAGACCATATCCAGGCAAAGCTACTTGACTTGAAAACAATGTGCTCCATAATCAGGCGATTAATCATTACAGCAAAAGAAGTTTACTATACTACAGTCATAAACAGAGAAGAAGCAACAGTCCTTCAAAGTCATCAAGATTAGCATTTACAACACATGCCTTCTTATAGAAGACATCACTAACAAGTGCAATGCCATCAATAGATTATTCAGTGAGATAATACATAATACCAGGACAGAGATTAATGATGGCTCGTATAATTCTACCACTAAACACAATGCACCCAAATGGTCCTACACCTCTCCTCTTAATAACCTCCCAAACCCCCTGAACTCCCATAAAGCTACATCTAAGAAAGTTATATCACACTAAGCATGAGCGGATTTTGCGGATTGGCAATCCGCGAATTTTGCGGATTTGCGGATTCGCAATCCGCAAAATCCGCGAATTCCCACGAATTTGCGGATTTTTTTTTTTTTTGTGTTCGCCCGTGTTTCTGCCAGTTCGCGAGGGTTTTTACAATTTCGCAATTTGCGAACTTACCTGTCGGGTCGCAAGTTTTGCGAACTTGTTGTTTCTACGTGTCCAGCCTGTTTGGGACACTCTTCTTCATCACTGCCACTCTCTGTCACCACTGCCACTCTCTGACTACTCATGCCACCCTCTGGCCCACCCATGCCACCCTCTGTTTCATCACTACACCCTCTGGTTGTCCAGTGTACATTATTTTCGGCAAAGCAAAGCACACCTTCCCTGCCTCAAGTGACCTGAATTAATTTGGGGCTGATTAATGTGTCACAGAATATTTTTTTAGCTGGCACCTGCTTCCTTAGTGCGCCCTGATTAGTGATCTTTTGCACTTGCTAAGTGCTTTCATTGTTGCAAAATTAGTTACAACACCTGCCCTGCCCCAACTGACAATAATGAATTAGGGGCTGATTAATGGATTTTAACTTCCAGCCTGGCTCCTGCTTGTCTCCCTTAGCTGTAATTCAGGACCTTTGTGGCATATGTGTAACTATTCTGAGGTTCAGAGCAGGGTCACATAATAGTTTCAACTGGCAACTGAACTCTGGAGGGGCCCCTCAGGAAGCACTGCAGGAAATGGCTACTAATGATGTGCCTGAACTTTTGAACCTGGTAAGTAGTTACTTTCAGTTTTGCCAAGATCGTATTTCTGCAATTTCGCACTTATTCGCGGGGCGCGAACTCACGCTAACAGTGCGAGCAGTGCGAGCAAAATCCGCTGCTCGCGGATTTGCGGATTTTGCGGGAAATTCGCAAATCTCGCGGATTGCGGATTTCCCGAAAATCCGCAAAATCCGCGAGCGGAACGGATTTTCCGCCCACGCCTATATCACACCCTCTTCAATAGTAATGTCAATGCATGGTTGAGCCCTAAAGCGTCCTTGGAATTTGGCCCTTGTCTCCTTGTCACAATACACCTTCTTTGACACACTGAAGACAAGTTATGCTCCCATCACTGTAATAGATCAGCCTTGACAGAGACACCCTTTTCAGTCACTACCCCTTGACCTATGTTAATTTTGTAAAGCCAGTAATTGATAAGGCAGTTATCATTCAGCCAGTAAGAGAATAAAAACACCCCTCCATGCATCTGTCAGTAAGGTTTCTGGAAACAATGCTGCAAAGCGGCAGCAACCATCCTGATGGTTAAAGCACCTTTACTTTATGAGCAGTATCACCTGCCTCCTCATCCTTCTTCACATGTGTGCCTCACTCATCCAGAACAGGCTGTATCCACATAGTCCGCAATTTACATCAAGGGTCAGTTTGGATTCAGAGAGCAGATATACTTAGAATGTCATCACCGAAGAATCACATCTAACATGTAACCCTTGCAAAGGTTGTGGTAATTGGAAAAAATACACCTTGTTCAAATATAAATTAACCAAATCATTAAAGCGATCAGATATGCCGATTACCTATCCACATAATAGATAGTGATGAGGTGAGGATTGACAGTGTTCAATACAGACCACAGTTCTACCTGATGTTTAGTTACACATACATTTTCTTTACTCCTATCAGGGCTGTTTTCATCACTAATTTGGATGAAAATAACCCAATGCCATTCTTCTTAGTCGTTACAGATGGCCAAATTCTACAACAACCCCTAATATCTATGCAGATTTAGACATCCATGTGCTTGAGAAGAACAGTCTTTAATTTGATGCATGATAATATTAATTTCCACTCTTTGCTGTGCTTACCAGGTTGCTGTTGGATATTTTGAAGGACCCTACTGCTCGGAATTGGCATGGCTATCTTTGTGCAGCACTGCTATTCATCTGCCCTTGCGCTCAGTCTTTATTTTTACATCAACATGATTACGTATGCTGTGTCACTGGCATGAGAATAAAATCAGCCCTGATTGGCAGTGTCTATAAAAAGGTAAGAATATTATTTTGAAAATGATTTGCTGATGACTAAATGGGTTGAGATAAGTCCCTCTTTGAACACGAGGCGCTGCGTGACTCATCAAAAAAAAAATAGAGAAATATCTACCTAATACTGCTTTTTAAGGATTCTTGACTGATTCGTGATGCTTAGACAGAGTGCATCCAGACCGATGTTATTGACGAGTTTGCAATCAAATTGTTTATTTAGTTGAATGCTTAACACTTAATGGTGCATTTTACAAGATATTTTTCAAATATATTTGTCAAAAAGCGTATGCTTTAAAAAAAAAACAGATTTTATTCGTCAAATAGCACATATGGAGCAGAGCTCTGTAACCCAGAGACTTCTGCATAATAAACGTATAGCATTATGACTTTGACATTTTCATAATGAGATCAAGGAAAAATGAAGAGCGATACAGATGAAAGAGACCATATGAAAACCTTAACCCAACAACCACCCCGTCATACTAACAACCTCCCAAAAGCAGCACAGCAATAGAAAATGGACCACCATAAGTGATTGCAGCATACGAATACACACTAGACCACAACAGAGTAAAACTTAAGCTGGATTGAAGGGCCCTGCTGTAGAGACCGGCTCCAGCTGCAAGCCTCAATAGTCTGCCCATCTCGTCCAAATTTTAAAATGTTTATGCGGGCACCCTCTTGCAGTAAAAATGGGAAGCTGCAAGCCCATGCAAAAGTCCAGACCATTCTTCCATGCGGACACCGAGGGTGGTGCCGGTGCCTTCAGTGCAGTGACTCCAAGCCCTCCAGGCTAGGATAAAGGGCGTGCCGGAACCGAAGCTATTTATAGAATTGTGTTCCCTGCATGTGAAAGTCCTTTTGTAGGTCCTGAAAGGACTTCAGGACCGGTCCCATATTACATCCCCCAGGGTAGAGATACCAATGCTATCCCATCCACGAAACCCCGACAGAGTAGCTAATTGTGGCAGACGCCCATTGTTCCATAGAGGGGTCTCCCGCATCAGTTTACTCCACCCCCCCCCCCCCATCCTCCGTAGGGCCTGCCGCCAAATTTGGAAAACGACCTTCGTCACTGACAGCAATGAATTGTGTAGCGCTGCAGAGTACAGTATCGTGTGATGAGAGATATCCCCCATATATCACTGCTCAACAGCACACAGCATAGGAAGGGTCGTCCCTATCCCCATACCACCATTCATTCAAAACAAGCAAGTGTGAGGCCATATAGTATGATAAAATGTCAGAGGTCGCCAGGCTCCCACAGTACATAGAGAGGTAGCATGTCCGTAAGGTAACTCGCGCCAATTTCTAGGCCCATAAAAACTGACCCAAGGCAGCATTGACCTGCCGAAACCATCTTTGTGAAATCGGGTGGGGGTGATTCTGCAGTTGGTATAGTAAACGGGGGAGCGAGATCATCTTGAAGATGGCCAATCTACCATAGATGGACAGTGGCATATGGGACCAAGTCTTAAGTTTCTTCCCAAACTGAAAACAAATTCCTTTTCCAAGACACGGTAGGCAAGTCGGATAGAAATACTCCCAAATACTTCATCCCCCCTGCAACCACTTGAACCAACGAAGCCCAGGAGCCTAGACCCGACGTGTCCCCACAAGGTGGACTTGCCGGGTTCAGGTAGAGACCCGACGATTCCCTGAAGATCTGCATGATGGGGAGCAGTCTCGGCCCCATCCTATGCACATCGGTAAGAAAAAATAAAAACGTTGTCAGCATATGATACGATACGATCCAATAATCTGTGCGTACATTCAAAGCTAGTCACCTGCGCATCAACACACACTCAGGTATGGAGACAGAGGGCAGCCCTGCCGGGTACCCCGTCCAATGGAAAAGGTGAAGGAGGTAGAGCTGGCGACACGCACTGATGCAGTGAGGTCAGTGTAGAGCAAGGTTAGGTAGGACAAGAAGTGTGGTACAAAATTCAGCCTGTGTAACAACGCAAATAAGTACACCCACCAAAGGGAATCAAACGCCCTTTCCATATCTGCCAGTAATAGCGCCGCCGGTTCACCCAGCCCCGTAATGGTCGCAACAGCAACATGTACTCGTCGAATATTATGTTGGGTCGCCCTCTGGGGCATAAACCGGGCCAGATCTAGGTGCATTAAGGTAGTGATGTGGGACCAAAGGCGGTTGGCGAGCGCCTTGGCCAAGATTTTAGCTTTGACGTTCGGAAGGTAAATAGGACGATATGAAGCGTGTTGGTCTGGGGGTCGGACAGATTTATGGCACACCACTACCTCTGTGTGTCTCCAGTCGTTTGGAAGACAGCCCCACTCGCGGACCTTCTCCACCACTCTGAGGTAGTGGGGCCCTAGCTGCAAAAAGTACTTCTTAATAAATTCACAGGGAAACCCGTTCGGCCCTGAGTCCTTCCCAGAATTATGGTCCCCCAGGACAGCACCCAACTCCTCCTCTGTGAGTGGGAGATCCAGCTCTGCACTCACCTAGTCGGACAAAGCCCAAGGCGGGAGATCATCCAGAAATCGGCCTATCACATCTTCATGGAGACGCTGTCTGGTGGCGTATAACCCCGCATAATACGTAGCGTAGGTTTAGCTAATTTCAGAGGAGTCCGTAATAAACTCCCCGTCCGGACCTGCTATACTGGGGAGGGCCTGGGAGTGAAACATCCCTTGACACAACCAGTGGAGCACTTTTGCTAGACTCATCTCCCCACTGGTACACCCTACTGCGTGTTGCCAGCCAAGCAAGGCGGGCCTCATTCAATAGACGAGCGGCATAATTCTGTTGTGCCAGTAGCAATTGTTAGCGGACCTGATTACCCCCGTCATCCCTACTGCAATGATCCAGGTCCGTAATATTAGCCTCCGCTTGTTGCAGTACCTTCCTACGCGCTCTGCGAGCTGCCGCGCAAAAAGAGATGTCGACAACCCGTATAGTGGGCTTCAATGCCTCCCACTTGGGTTTGGCCCCCGAAACCGATACCACATTGAGTGTCAGGTATTGGTCAATAGCACTCTCTATACGCTCCCTATAGTCTTCCTTCTGGAGGTTCAAAGCTGAGAGGCGCCAACGGAAAGGCTGTCTCCCCCGGCCCACCTGTAATGTAAGGGCAACTGGAGAGTGATCAGAAAGACCCTGCAGAAGAATATCAGCCTCGACCATCATATCCGGTGCCACCCAGGAAACAAACAGGTAATCAAGGTGGGAGTAGGAATCATGAATCACCGAGAGATACGTGTATTCCTGAGCATTCCCATGTAACCAGCGTCACAGGTCCACCCAGTCATGCTTCAATGCCAGAGAGTATAGTTTTGTGGGCTGGCGAACAGCTATGCATCCCCGGGCCTCTAAAGATCTCTGGTCACATCCATCATGTCATTCCAGTCCCCCCAAACCACGGTATATCTGTCCATAACGTCATAATTCGCTCTACTGAACCCCACGAGAGCGGATGGAGGGCATAGACACAGCCCAACTCCACAGGCTCTTCCCAGACCATGCCCTGCAGGAACACATACCGCTCATAAGTGTCCGCCCATGTCTTTATTTGTGTGTATGGAACTCGACGGTGGATCAAGATTGCCACCCCCCATGACCCCCTCACAAACCCTGAGTGAAACACCTGAACATAACCATAGCACTGAAAGCAAAGTGCCTTGATCCCATAAAGTGTGTTTCTTGCAGCATGAGTATGTCGGCATGGGCCCTTTTAGCTTGTTAAAGTATGGCCCCATGTTTGATTTTGTCTAGAGCCCTCCTGACATTCCAACTTACTATTCAAAGGATACCGGAGGGCACCCGTGAACTATCGAACATGACTGCCATGAAAGACCTTGGTAGCAAGTGCTGGTGCAGAGAAAGGTATTTGGTGTGTGCATGGAGGCCTAATGTTAGTGTAGAGAAGTGTGTTCCGGGGACAAAAAAAATAACAACCCAACATCCTCCCCACCGTATACCTCAACAACAATGCAGTATCTGTCACGGCTGGTGTGGCCTGCAGACCCCAACAGAGTGTCCTGGCGCACCCTGACCAATGGATCCCCAACTTACAGCCCATTGTCAACAGACACTCTCTCCGTCGGGGAAGGTCCAACAAAGAAACTCGCCCACACACGGGCTTCTCCGATCAAAGCGACAGTGGCGAAGTCACACAGGACTGCGGTCACCCACTCCAATTATGAGGCTGATGTAGTCTGCCGGGAGGCCAATCCGGCCCGGGAGCATTCCCTGCATGATGGAGACCAACGTCTGGATCTGGAACGTCTGTGACCCTTAAGCTTCGGTTTAGGCTACTTCCGAGCTGCCTCGCTAGACGAAGAGTCCGATTCCTGTTGGGCAGTGTGGGGACGCAGCCTCACAGTCTCATCTGTCCACAGAAAAACTTCTTCTGGCGAGTCAAAAAAGTGAGAGCGGGGCCAATACACCATCCAAAGCTGGGCCGTATACAGCAGAGTGTATGGAAGTTTAAGATCTCTAAGACGAGCTTTGGCCACCAGAAACAATTGTCAAAAAGCTTTTGGCTTTAGAAAAAGTTAATTGCACTTTTCAAGACACAAGAGCGAATTGCACTTTTCAAGATACAAGAGCGAACGTTTTTCTGCATGAGTATCCAAAATGTATTTGATGATCTTTCCATGCACGTGTCATGAGTCCTTCATCTGCATAGCCATGAGACCTGGTTCATGTGGTCCAACAACAAACATTAGTTTCTGAGATTCAATTGTAACAACTGGCAGTGTTTCCCAATGGGGCTGTCAGACCCCAGTGTATTTGTGCACACAAGTGAATTACAAAGTACTCTCTTTAAGCACTTGAGCCTTAAATAAATAAACTGTAGTTAGGCAGAGTAGGAGAAGGCATACCCATGGCAGTGATGCGGATTAGACATTCAGAACAAAACAAAACACAACAATACCCCTTAAAAACTGAATGCCCAGTTAATACTTTACTTTTATAAAAAAAGGAAAATATTTGAATACTCATAAAGTGAGTACAATATCAAAATTAAGCATAAACAAAAAACCAAAACTTTCTAGCTACTTCATAGCAACAAATCAGACCAAAAATCGTATTACGGGGCCCATGCTAAAACACTAGACTTTTGTTTAATTTTGGGGTCACATGCACAGTTCTGGCAGTCAGAAGCACAATGCACAATCTCAGTCTCCCTCCACATACATTTTAGTGGCCACATGTTACGGTGCAACGCTTCCTATGAAACTGTAGCTTTTTGGTTGCACAGCTGCGGTTTGTGCTAGTATATCAATAGTTTACATGTTTTTAATGCACCAGTCACAAAACCTCTCAATTGTGAATCCTACAGCCCTATAAAGGGTGTGTAGAGCACAGCAAAGTCTAGCAAACTCAAGTGGTGGTTTTAGGGGTGAAGAGGACAATGTCAAGATCCTGGTGTCTCGGCTCAGTCTATGGCATGGCGGTCCTCTCGCCCAGGAGCTACTGATGGGGCACTACAGATGGTTCCAGTGACCATACACTGGCATATCCATAAAGGCCTCAAAATATCCTGAACAGTCTATGCTTTTACAACTTCTGTTTACAGTAGAGATTTTAAGGTGCTAGGGGTGTCCACAGGGGTGAGACAAGCCAGCAATCTCTCCAGCCAAGACACAGCTGGAGACAGTAGAATAGGAGGTTTAGCTTGAATAGCTTGACAGCTGCTTAATGAATTTGGATGTGGCCAATGGTCACGCAATCAGGGCAACCCCTTCTAGCTACAGCAATTACAATATTAAGGGAGTAGGAGAACGAAATAGATTCGCAGGCTCCTTGAAGGCAACTGGAAGGCACCAACAACTTTTTCTGCTTTGCAGGTGAGGTCAGGGATGTAACACACTCACTAATAGATTTTCCAGGTGACATGTATTCTCCTGGAGCCCAGGTGATGCAGGCAGACATAGTTTGATGAAGTCCTTGAGCAGTCGAGTGGTGAAAACCTTGTTCCTCACAGCTGGTGCGATCCAACAAGATAGCCAACTGACTCCCACTAGCAAAATGCTCGTCCAATTTCTGGTCAATAGGAACAATATTTATGATCTGAGCTGAGCAGTCAGCTCACCAGTGGGAGGGCGGGATTTTTTATCTCTAGTTTACCACTCCAGATCTAAACCCCGTTCAGGTCGACTGAATCTTTATTGCCTGTCATTGAGGAAAGAAAGCGCATCCAATACCAGGTCAGTTTGACTAATAATGGGCTCGACTCTGAAAAACCACATACTACTTCTAAGTTTCAAAGGTTTATTATAGAGTCAATGATAACTGCAAATACAGGCATCTCAAAACGAGATTCAAAAGATATATGGGCACTAATACAAACATATGTTCTCTAAAAGCTCTTAGGCGACCAAAGAAGATCACCAAAACTAATTCCAGAATCATTAGGGTTGCAAGAATAGACACAAATTGTAATCTATCCGTCATTTACAAAGGAAGGAAGGAATCAGGTTAGGCTGTCCCTACTCTGTACTGGATGGTATCCCTACTAAACAAAATCCCAACCTATCAAAGGTGTCAGCTGTGAATGACTTCCTAAGAAGTTCACCCACTCTTAGTCTTAGGTGAAAACCTATGATCTCCAGTCATGACCCCTCTCTGCCTACCCATCCGCTCTCTGAAAGGTCCTCAGGCATCTGCTCTAACTCCACCCAGGGGTGCTGTCCCTAATACAAAATCCCAATTACAGTTGAAACGCCCCTCAAGAGACGCCCCTCACGTGGTGTCGGTTCTGGCTTTTTCCATGATGATCTTCCTTTGGGCCTCGTGTTTAGCGTTGACCTTGCTTCCCAGGCTTCTTCTCCAGCTCTCCGATACCCCCGAAACATTCCTGAATCCTCCTCCATGTCTGTACCAGTCTCCTCGAACAGAGCTCTATTCATCAAACTTTAATTGGAACCCCCCTCGCACCTGCAGACAGACATCCGCAACTTGGATCCCAATTCTCATAGACTTCTAACAGAAGTTTGCAACTTATTTCTCGACACAACTCGACATGTTCCAGCACGTGCAAATCAGAAAAACCTTTTTATCTCTTCAGGCCTACAGCCATTCTCGCAGAGGTTTTATTCTCTTCAAATCCTTTCGTGAATTAAAATAACATGTTAACACCTTATTCTTTGATTATGAGAAACACTTCTATGAAATATAAATCTAACGAATAAACAGAATTACTAAATAACATTAGTGCAATCCATGTAATGTATAAGTGTACATTTCCAATCCTCTCTGCCCTGGCCATGAGGCCTGTTCCCTTCTATGCTTTGCAGCATGACATTCCTCCGTTAGCAGCTACATAACATGGATCCTGATTAATCACGTCTAATAAGACTAAATATTTTCCACACATTTCTGCGTCAGTCCCACTTCTATATAAAATTTCTATGTTAACTACACAAGTCTAAGTATAGGTGAATGTATTTTCAACACTTACAAGCACTTCTATTATGGTTGTGCGACCGACTTGTACTTATGGTGCACTCATGCATTTTGTTCAGTTTGCGCTCTCTCAGTTCCCCCCTTTGATGACCTCTCGTGGTCATCATCAAAATTTAAACTGAACTAGTTGCAATCCCCCCTCGTTTCAGCATTTCTAGAGCCCTCAGACTCCTGTACTGATTGTCCTGCATTGCAGCTAATCTCCGTTCCTGTTCTCTCCTGGATCTCTCCAACCTATTTGATCTGTACCATTGGTACGACCTCACCAATCCCCACAATGTGATCACACAGATCACTATTATGATGATAGGTTTCAGTATGTACCATACAAAGCTCTTCCCTATGTTGGCGAACCAACCTCCAACTTCACCCATTCCATGACCCACTTTTTCCCAAACATTTACTTTAGTTAGGTCTTCGATCTCTTTGTGAATGTTAGTTATGTTCATAATGACTTTCTCAAGGGGTTTTGAATTGTCTGGAATGTAAGTGCAGCATTCCTGGACCCTCAAAGCCTTACAGACTCCGCCCTCTTTGGCTAGCAGAACGTCTAACGCAAGACGGTTCTGAAGCACCATGGCCCTTATCGACTGCATCTCTCCTTCCACCAGCATTAAGGATCTAGCAGTACTGGCAGACAATCTGTCTACGACTGTTGCCAGTCTCCTAATTTTGACATCATTGAGGATCAGTCCTAAAAGAGGAAATGCAGCGCCAAATACATCTCCAACTATTTCCGCATCCCCTAGGTCTCTTCTCCCTCTCGTTGAGACCTTGCCCTCTATGATCTCTAAGTCTTGGGCATGGTATATTTTGGGGAAGACAATTGCCAAATAACATGATCCGTACCAGTTATCAGGTAGTCTCACGTAGGCATTTCTTCCACATACAAAATATACATTTGGAATCACTTGCATTCCTTTCAAAAAGTCCTTTGTGTAATATTCTAATCTAAAAGCATGTTCACAACTGACCTCCCCTACGAATACATTTTCGTAGTACGTTTGGCTTCTGTGAAGGCATAACTTCCCTTTCTGTGTTCGATCCAAAGCTATTGGACCACTACTACCCTTCCTTTTGTGTGCTTTCTCCTCCTCGGTCCAATCTGTCTTCCACTGTCCTGATTTTTTCAGAATCTTTTGCCTTCTGTAACGATCATCCACTTGCCCTATAAACTTCTTCTCGACTTCTGACACTTTGCAAGTCAGGTTATTTCTGCGGGCATGTGAAGTATCTAAAGTATCCCAAGGAATGAAGAACTTCGCCAATCTGTCTTCACTCTTATAGTAGTCCCATTTATTCATTTGTTTGTAATTTGGGACTTCTGGTAACACTGAATCATAATTAGAAAAAGTAATACTCAAAACTATCTCGTCCGTAAAATATGCTAAGCAATAAGCTACATGTAATGCCATAAGTCAGTGGGAGGTGATGATATCTAATGCCTTCATCCACAGACGCAGGCAGTTGCATACACACATAACAGTCCTTGACCTCCATGGCATCTACATACTCATATAACAGTTTGGCATAAGCATTTGACCTATAGTCGCCCTGGGACTCATCCATATGTAACCTACGGGTTTCTGCTGCTAATAACGCTTTCTCCTGTATGGTTTCCCATTTCTTACCAGCAGCAGTGGGTTTTGGTGTCACTACAGATTTTGCGTCTGGTACCCTTGCCTCACTCTCGTGTCCCATCACATAGGATACAGTAACTACTAAAGCTATAAGAAATATCACTCCCACTATTAGTGTGCCTATTATACATTTGGCTCTGCGGTTCGGATTACCGGCCTCCATGTTCTTCAGACAGTATGATTCCTTTCTCCTATTCAACACAAAGTTCTTTCTCTTTGAGTCCCTTTTCAGTCTCTCTTGATCCTTCAGTCTTTAGAACCACACAATCGGAAGCTGGCAATCTCTTTTTGCAAAGTCTTTTTGAACTTTAACACAGACAACCCTAGCCCTTCTCCGTCAACTTAAAGGAAAAGTCCCTAAGTTTTCTCTCCTTCCACTAGGCGCTAGGTTATCTTCTCACTCTTGTTTATTTACAAAGTCTTTAAGCATCTACAATGAGGCTTGAACCAGCGGCTTGGATAGCGTAGTTCAATATTTCCAAACGAAGAATGTGCTCTTCATGACTTGTTATCGTTGTTCCGAAGTTGGGGAATTGTAATTCGGTGAAGAACATGTGCTTTAACTTGCTTAGGTAGGGAGGGTTGGGGATTTTGAACGTTAGTGACCCTTCTGTTTCGACTCCAGGCACCAACAGCTGTACTTCTACTGTGATGATGGGTTCAGTGCTGGTCACTATCACCGCCCTTATTCTCCCTGTAGCTCGTTCCCAAGACATCTGTCGCCAGGTATGTCCACTCGGGAGTGGCGTATCTTCTGCTAGGCACACGTACTCTCGTTGACCTTCTTGGATCTGCTGCTTCAGAGCCCAGAGCGCCTTCGTCCAGGTCTGAGTCTTCGGATATTGGAGCAAGGGGTCTCTCTGGAGTTGACCTCAGACTTGACCTTCTCCTTTGCGGCCAGCTGGCCTCTCCACGCCTTGCCCTCCTGCTCCTTGACCTTCTGCTTTGCTCGTGCTCACTTTCAGCTTGGCCAGCGTCTGATTCATACTCCCAGCTACTTCCTCCTTCTGTAGCGTCGTCGGTTTCACTATTGTACTGACCGTCCTCGGCCTGGTCAGACACGCTCCCAGCTTCTTCTGGCACCTCTACAGCTTGGCTGGCCCCCTCTATGGCTTCTCTGTCCACACCTGGACTTACATCTGAGAGAGGAGCTGTTTCTTCCAGAGGTGCTGGAACTCTAATAGTAGAAGCTTCTGGTCGATAGCTACAATGCAATTTCTGGTCTATGTTCAAGGCTGCACAAATCATCTTCACAAGTTCGCTGTTAAAATGTGTTCCCCTATCTGATTCCAAAGAGGCCGGTACCCCGAAGCGCGGGATGAGTTCCCTAAGCAATAACTTGGCTACTGTGAGGGTGTCACACCTGCGTGTAGGGTATGCCTTGACCCATCGGGAAAATATGCAAACAACCACCAGGACGTATCGAAGGCGGTTGCATCTTGGCATTTCAATGAAGTCCAGTTGCATCCGATTGAACGGACCCCCAGACCTCCCTATGTGACTCAATGCAACTGGTGTTCTTTTTCCTATGTTCAGCTGCTGACAGGTCACACAACGCTGGCACACTGCTTCTGCTGCTACTCTAAACTTGGGGTTGTACCAAGTTTGCCTGAATACCCTCAACATAGCGTCTCTCCCTAGGTGTACTGGACCATGTATTTGTCTTGCCATTGGGCTCACCAACTCATTTGGCAACACTGCCCTTCCATCTGCTGAAACCCAAAAGTTTGTTTCGCCCATCACACATCCGGCAGTTTCCCATGTTCTTTTCTCAAAATCGGGTGCATTCTCTTGTATACATTTTAACTCGTCCCAAGTATCTACGGTTTCCAATACCATAGCTAATTCAGTCCTTACATTTATTCCACCCACTTCCACCTCCGTGAAAGAGTACCCTTGTTCGGCACAATAACGTGCAACTTCGTCGGCATATCTATTGCCCTGTGACATAAAGTCGGTGTTTCTGGTATGAGCTGTACATTTCACAACGGCAATAGCTGCCGGACATTGCAAGGCTTCCAACAATAAGCGTACAAACTCCCCATTTCGAATGGGTGAACCTGAAGAGGTCATGTAACCCCTTTGAGACCACAATTGCCCGTAATCATGAACTACCCCGAAACCATATTGGCTATCGGTGTATATGGTGACTCAAATTTGGTTGCTTGCCAGGCAGGCACGCGTCAATGCAACAATTTCAGCTACCTGAGCGGAGTGTACTCCTTCCAGGCATGCGGCTTCCACAACTCCAGTAATTGTACAAACAGCATAAGCTGCTCTCAATTGACCAACATCGTCTCTTACACATGAGCCATCAACAAAGAAAACTTCATCAGGGTCAGTTAGTGGCTAATCCACGATGTCGGGTCTCGGTTTGGTGCATAGTTCAGTCACATCAAGGCAATCGTGATCTGTACATACATCGTTCTCAATGTCACTTGGGAGTGGCATCAATGTAGCAGGGTTCAAAACAGAGCATCTCTTGAGGGTCACGTTCTCTGCAGCAAGAATGACTTGCTCATAGCGCGTGAGCCTGCTATTGGTCAGATGCTGTGTTTTGGTCCTGGTCATCAACAGTTCAACAGAATGTGGCACATACACCTCTAACTGGTGTCCCATTACTATATTTTCGCACCTCTCAATGCTGACACCCGTTGCAGCAACGGATTTGAGACATCCGGGCAACGCTGCGGCTACTGGGTCTAAGGTAGCCGAAAAATAGGCGACTGGTCTACGGGCATTCCCATGGATTTGGACCAGGACTGACAAAGCACAACCCTCTCTTTCACAACAGTAAAGCAAGAATGTTTTGTCGTAATCTGGCATTCCCAGAGCAGGAGCACGACACAGGTCCTCTCTCAAATGCAGGAACGCCATCAAACAATCTTTGTCCCATGGCACCGGATCACTCACCTCCTTGTGCGTCAGTTTTTGCAAGAGTTTTGCTTTCAGTGAAAAGTTCGCTATCCACTGTCGGCAATAACCCACCATCCCTAGGAACATCCTGACCTCTCTGTGTTTTAGGTGCGTTCATTTTCATGATCGCCTCTATTCTGTCTGGTGACACCTTCCGTTTTCCTTTTTCAATTCTGTGCCCCAAATACTGCACTTCCGTCAGGCAGTACTGCAATTTGCTCGGAGACACCTTGTGCCCATTTGCAGCTAGGTGATTTAGCAAAGCAATGGATTCCTCCTTACAAGCTTCTTCAGTTTCTGACGCAACAAGTAGGTCGTCTATGTACTGGACCAGAACCGAATTCTGGGGCAGCACTAGACTTTCAAGATTTTTCTTCAAAAGCTGGTTAAAAATCAATGGGCTCTCTGTATACCCCTGTGGGATACGACACCATGTTAATACGCGACCTTCCAGCTTAAAAGCGAAAAGAAAGTGGCTATCCTCGTCCAAAGGGATCGAAAAGAAAGCCTGGCAAAGGTCTATCACTGTGAACCATTCGGCTTGGAACGGTATCTGAAACAATATCACTGATGGATTCGGTACCACTGGACAACATGAGACAACTATGTTATTGATTTTTCGAAGGTCCTGCACTATTCTGAATTTCCCACTTGGTTTCTGCAAACCCATAATCGGGGAGTTACACGGACTACCCACGATTTCTTTCAGTATTCCCTGCTTAATCATGGACTCGATCACGGGTTTTATACCTGCAATCGTTTCTGGGGTCAATTTATATTGGGGTGTTCTCGGAAACTCAGCATTCGGTTTTACTATGATTTTCACTGGGTCCACTCCCTTGACTAGTCCAATCTCTTCCCCAGTGAAATCCCACACTTCTGGTGTCACGGTCTCCCTTAGATCCCAAGGGAGCTCATCCACTGTCAAAGTGGGATACAGCTCCACACACGTTCTTGAGTTTGCGACCTTAAAGTCAGCGTCATTGTCATTAGTCAGTACCTCCACTCCCTGCGGTGTGCAGTATATTGTACAATTTAACTTGCACAATAAATCCCTTCCCAATAGACATACAGGGCTAGAATCACAAACCACAAACTGATGCTCATCGCTGTATTTCCCTATTTTCACTAGCACTGGTTCGGTCAATGGGCTTGTTATTCTCCTGTTTGCGACCCCCACCACTTGAATCGTTTCTCCTGACATTGGCAGGCCTGGAACTACGGCTGATCTCAACGTGGATCGAGTGGCCCCTGTGTCTACTAAGAAAGTCGTGGGACACCCTGCCACTTCGGCCTCGAAGTATGGTCCCCTTTGGTCCACCTCTAAGACTGCCCCGAGGGTACAGTCTTCTCTCTCTGCTCTCTGTCCCGTTAGGAGATCAACGTAGTAACACTCTTCTCCTCCTACGAAAAGAGGCATCTGTCTATAGGTCTTTCCCCCTGTCCCTATTCTGGGTGGTTGAGGGAACTGGGCTCGAGGAGCTGGGGTCCCCCCTTTGACCACCTTTCCTTGGTATGCTGTTGCCCCTTTTCCTGGAGTGTTTTGAACCTCTTCCTCCTCTATCTCTAGTTCTCCAATTTCAACGTTGTAGGGACACTCGCGTTTCCAATGTCCCACCTCGTTACATTGATGGCACTGGGTCGTCTTTTTCAATGTCGCAATGTCTACCCTAGGTCTTGAGTTGGAGTTCTTCTCATTACCTTTGTTCTGGTTATTCTGTCTCCTGCCCATGGTCCCTGTTCCCTGTTGCTGTTGTCCACCCTTACCAGCTGACTGCATCTGTACCACCATCAGTTTTTCTTTTAGCTTTTTGGCTTTTGAATCTATCTCATCACTGCAGTACCTAGCATATCTCAGAATTTCGTCCAAAGGTTTATTTTGCCAACAAATCAAGTGTTGCTGAATCATTAAACAAATATCCGGTCTTAAGCCCAAAACAAATTTAGACACAAACTGCCCTATGTCTTTAGGATCCATTACGTCCAACCCGCTATATTGTTTAAACGCCTTCAGCAATCTCTCATAATATTCATGAACTGTCTCCTTGGGTTCCTGCCTAGTTCGATCTATTTTGACCCAATCTATGTCCTGCATTGGCACCTTTTCCTTCAGCCAAGTCATCACTCTCTCATATTTTGTCATTACTGTCTCGGACGGTCCATTAGTCCGTGCATCTCTTTCTGGTTCTGATGTGGGCCATTCAGCACTAACCTTACATGCTGACCACAAGTCTCCTGCTACCACAATGTCAAACAGGGTGTTCAGGTCAACCCAGAGTACTTTGGAGATTTTTACGAACCTCTCTACCTGCTTGTACCATTCCACTGGATTCTCCCTCAATTTAGGGAAGGAATTGGTAAAGGCAGCTAAGTCCCCCCTACTCCAGGGCACATGCACGTAGCTCCCGTTTGCAACCTCACGCAAAGGGTATGCCTCTATCTTCTGCAGCCCTCCCTCTGGGGACATCCCAAGTGTGCTTCTCCTGACGGTCCCTTTCTTGGACCATCTTTCTTCCCATTTATCCAGCGCTCTCCATGTTCTTATTCCAGTGATCAATTCCCTTATGTGTGTTTTTAATCCTATTGTTCTTCTCTCATCTAGGTCCTGATCTGAATAATGTAGCCTGTGGTTACCCTGTAATGCTTTGGTCCTTGACAAGTCTACCATGTATTTTCCTGCCAGTTCGACTAATTTCTCATGTGCTGCTCTCGCTTTCCGAGTGATGTCCTTTGCCATGAACAGTACTTCATCCTGCTCGTACATGTCCATTCTCTCCAAAGGCAAAGTACCATCTACCATGTCATCCAGATCTGATTTTAAACTGGCGACATCAAGTCTCTTTGCTTTTATCTCGGCTCGCAGTATGTCTTTCTTAGGGTGTTCATTGATATCTCTCCCATCCCAGCTCCGAGTCCTACGCCTAGGCTCAGGGGTGTTAAGGAGAATCCTCCCTTGTTCCCATCTTTCTAAATCCCATGCTCTGCCATCTTCCCTTGGAGGGTGGTGGAACACCGTCCTGTTTCCCCCAATTTCATTTTGTCCATTCTGCCTGTTTTCCCTAGCCCCACGATAGGATTCTCTGCTGTTCTCCACACTGTCGCTATTCCCTCGTTGCCTAGTGTCACTCAGTACCTGGTAAGCTCCTTCTCGGCTCCACATGTCCCCGGTATTCCGTTCATGTCCGTGATTACAGGGGTCATGGCGAGACCTCTCGCAACTCTCGTTTTGTCCACTATTGCCAGACGCATAGTGGGTGCACTTAAAGCTGTCCCTGTACTCCTGCGTTCTCCTATCCCCTTCGCTGTGAACGGGGCGGGACACCCCCCCACACTCAGGGCTCCTGTTTTCCAGTACTGGTCTACCTCCACTCCTGGTATGACGAGTATCTCCTCTACTTTCCTGACCCTTCCCGTCCCACTCCGGACTGCTTTCGTCAGCCCCGCAGTGAGTCCGGATCCTGCTATCTTGGCTTTCCCTTTCAGCTTCCGCTGCTATCAAGCTCTTGTGAGCCTCTACTGCCGCATCCCATTCCTTCATGTACTCTCTTAGCTCCTGGAAGGATTTCGGCTCTGATCCCCTCAGATCCACCGGCCATCTCGGGCCCTCCTGATCTCCTGTGGGATCTACTGCTGTATGTACTGGGGTGCTCCAATCCCTTGGTCCTGGCAGCTGTCTTGGGGAATTGATTGTATCGTTCCTCCTCGCCATTTCTGCTCTCTCCCTGTCCAATCGTACCTGTTCCTCCCCTCTGGCTCTCTCTGGGTCATAAATCGATACTATAGGACCTATAGTAACAGGTACTTGCAGGGCGTCTGGTAGTGCATAGGATGTGGCACGCTCCGTTTCTGACACCTTTTGTACCACAAACCTTCCGACTACCTTCTGCACCGGACTAGGTTGAGGCAATTCTTTACTTGCAGTGGGATCCCAAACTGTGCTAGGAAGCGGTCTATACTCCCCTATGTCAGCCCCCCTTCTCTGCTGGGCTCGGCATTTTCTGTCTCTCTATTGTACGGGGGTGGCCTATCTGTTAGCAACCTATTTATCAGGCTGTCCTCTGTCTCGCTCTCATCATCTTCCTCTAATGGGCTCCTGTTTCCCGCCACCTCTATCACTGGGTACAGTTTGTTTACTTCAAGGTTATGCACTCTCCATCTTTTAGCATCCGCATCCCATTTGGCATCCTGCACTGCTCTTACCGATCGTTTCACCCTTTCTTGACGCCTGTTCTGGTTCCTATCGTGCGCCGCCCTAATCCATGCATTAAGGGCTTCAAACTGGGTCGGTCTAGGCAGAGGTCTCATTGAGGTCATAACTGCTTTTAACTGATGTAATATCTCTAATCTAAACGTCCCATACTTTGGAAACGTCAGTTCCTCATTCCCTTCCGTAATCTTGCACCAATTTGAAATCCACAATATAGTATGCAACCCAACATTCGTCGCCATATAATTAGCCGGCGTACCCTCCGGCGGGGCCTCTTCCCCATCATAAGATCTCCACCTCTCTCTCTTAAACATCGCTCTTAACCATTTAAAACACTTCATGATCAGATGTACAATTTCCTGCTTCGCTATTCTGTTTACTTCCTGGTGACAATCCGCCAATCCTAGCGCGGCTTTGCTAGCTGGCCTATCACAGCGTGGTCTCACCCCTACCGGCCAATCCCAGCGCGGCACTTTCTGACGTCACTCGTCTCCCCTTCGCAGCAGTTCCCCTCCTTTCTCAGCTCGTCTCCCGGTCACGCATGCGTCTCATTCATACACTGAAAGGTGATTACTTCCGACCAAACGATCACTTCTCTTGCCTGTGCGTCCACAGTTTATCTGTAATTGTCACCACAACTGACGAAATGCCTTTCCAGGCAATCGTCTCTCTGATAGGTTGCTTACACACAGTAACTTCCGACCAGCGTCCGTTACTCACACACTCACTCTTACGTTCCCCCTATCACGGTCCTGCGGGCGATCAATGGTACCTCATGACCCCCTTCACACTGGTTGACAATTACTCTGGATGTCCGATACACCCGAACCACTTAAGCTCTCTTCTGAACTTAAGATTTGCACCGGTTGCGCGCGCTCACAACCTGTTCCACAGTCACACTACAGGCATTCAACTCCGCAAGACATTACAACATAGATACAACACAAAACACCGCAATCTAACACGCATGACCCTTTATACTCACTCTCGACCGATACTGCTGCTTTTCTTTCTCGCGCCGTCAGCACCCTCTTCGGCGGGCGGTTCTTCTGATCATCGATCTCTAGGGGCCTTGGGGTAATCTAACCTGGCCTAGATCACCTTCCTCAAGAAGGCAACCATCCTCTATAGCTACCAACTGGGAGGGCGGGATTTTTGATCTCTAGTTTACCACTCCAGATCTAAACCCCATTCAGGTCGACTGAATCTTTATTGCCTGTCATTGAGGAAAGAAAGTGCATCCAATACCAGGTTAGTTTGACTAATAATGGGCTCGACTCTGAAAAACCACATACTACTTCTAAGTTTCAAAGGTTTATTATAGAGTCAATGATAACTGCAAATACAGGCATCTCAAAACGAGATTCAAAAGATATATGGGCACTAATACAAACATATGTTCTCTAAAAGCTCTTAGGCGACCAAAGAAGAACACCAAAACTAATTCCAGAATCATCAGGGTTGCAAGAATAGACACAAATTGTAATCTATCCGTCATTTACAAAGGAAGGAAGGAATCAGGTTAGGCTGTCCCTACTCTGTACTGGATGGTATCCCTACTTAACAAAATCCCAACCCATCAAAGGTGTCAGCTGTGAATGACTTCCTAAGAAGTTCACCCACTCTTAGTCTTAGGTGAAAACCTATGATCTCCAGTCATGACCCCTCTCTGCCTACCCATCCGCTCTCTGAAAGGTCCTCAGGCATCTGCTCTAACTCCACCCAGGGGTGCTGTCCCTAATACAAAATCCCAATTACAGTTGAAACGCCCCTCAAGAGACGCCCCTCACGTGGTGTCGGTTCTGGCTTTTTCCATGATGATCTTCCTTTGGGCCTCGTGTTTAGCGTTGACCTTGCTTCCCAGGCTTCTTCTCCAGCTCGCCGATACCCCCGAAACATTCCTGAATCCTCCTCCATGTCTGTACCAGTCTCCTCGAACAGAGCTCTATTCATCAAACTTTAATTGGAACCCCCCTCGCACCTGCAGACAGACATCCGCAACTTGGATCCCAATTCTCATAGACTTCTAACAGAAGTTTGCAACTTATTTCTCGACACAACTCGACATGTACCAGCACGTGCAAATCAGAAAAACCTTTTTATCTCTTCAGGCCTACAGCCATTCTTGCAGAGGTTTTATTCTCTTCAAATCCTTTCGTGAATTAAAATAACATGTTAACACCTTATTCTTTGATTATGAGAAACACTTCTATGAAATATAAATCTAACGAATAAACAGAATTACTAAATAACATTAGTGCAATCCATGTCATGTATAAGTGTACATTTCCAATCCTCTCTGCCCTGGCCATGAGGCCTGTTCCCTTCTAGGCTTTGCAGCATGACATTCCTCCGTTAGCAGCTACATAACATGGATCCTGATTAATCACGTCTAATAAGACTAAATATTTTCCACACATTTCTGCGTCAGTCCCACTTCTATATATAAAATTTCTATGTTAACTACACAAGTCTAAGTATAGGTGAATGTATTTTCAACACTTACAAGCACTTCTATTATGGTTGTGCGACCGACTTGTACTTATGGTGCACTCATGCATTTTGTTCAGTTTGCGCTCTCTCACCAGCAATGGTCAAATCGTAGCGGGGTAAGTCCTCAAATCACAGACAGTATGACCAGAGAATTATGCGTCCATGGCTCAAAAACAAAGTGAGGGAATAAAAGTTATTTTTACAGTGACAGAATATATCCTCTCAAGTGAACTTGAAATACTGATGGAACTAAGTCACGTATATCGTGCTGTAAACCTTTTTCAATATGTGGCTTGGCTTTCTACTATGGTAAGATAAAGGTCCCCTGGACTGCTTGTTTTAAAAATAGGACCTTGAATGCTCACCACGCTTAGTGGCATGCTTAATCATCAGGGTAGCTCCCCACCAGCAACACATCTTGTGGCTGTTTGGCTTATCATAGTTCTGTATCTGTGAGTTATTGGTAACAACAATTTGAGAGAGAGGGAAACACCGGGACACTCTCAGTCCCCCAGGTAAATTGTACTCAAACAACAGAAGAGTGTCAAACGCAACTAAAATGTATGTGTGTAAGCACAGAAACAGAGAATGAATCAACCTAAATAGGTCGCATTGGACATCATTAGGGATTTTTTAGGAAGCCCTCACTCACCACCCTGGGTGGTGACATGCTTCATCATCGGGCCCACCAGGAGAAGCCGAATGCCTCCCTTGTGTGCTACAATGCCAGGATACTGCAGAGCTGGTTTTTTGTGACAATAGTGTGAAAAATCAGTGATATTAAAAATGTCCAAGCACTGTACCATACAAAAGTTGTATTCAATGGTCAGCCTGACATGGTTAAAAATATGTGTGGGAAATCTACCAAATAATGTTTTGGATGTTTCCACTTAGTGGATCCACGAGGTCCGGTTGCAGGAGACGCTAGGTGCTGAGTTGGTGCTGGGCTGCAGGCGGTGTGCCATTGTCTCCCCCATCCCCTCCCAAGACCTATGGGGTGTGGATCTTTTAATTAACAAACTATACAGGTTCCTCTCAAACAGAGGTAAATCCCACAACTTGATGGTTTGTTTTTTGCACCTTTTCATTTTTACATTCTATTTTAACTTTCACGTCCTCTGGTAAGGGTGGGCCTTAGCGCACTCAAACCGCCGAGGTACACAACTAACGGTCCTGAAGAAAGCCCAGTAAAACTACACATTAAAGGGCAGAAACATGTCGACCCCACTCTAAGTGGAAAAATCCAAAACATTATTTGGTAGGTTTCCCACACATATTTTTAACCATGTCAGGCTGACCATTGAATAAAACTTTTGTATGGGACAGTCCTTTGACATTTTTAATATGACTGATTTTTCACATTATTGTCTCAAAAAACCAGCTCCGCAGTATCCTGGCGTTGTAGCACACCAGGGAGGCATTCGGCTTCTCCTGGTGGGCCCGATGATGAAGCATGTCACCACCCAGGGTGGTGAGTGAGGGCTTCCTAAAAAATCCCTAATGACGTCCAATGCGACCTATTTAGGTTGATTCATTCTCTGTTCCTGTGCTTACACACATACATTTTTGTTGCGTTTGACACTCTTCTGTTCTGTGAGTTATTGGCCATATGCTGCTGGGTGTTTAGTCTTTGTTAGTGTGTGGTTTGCTTTATATGTTAAAATTGCTGTAAGTGAACAAATATTTTCTTACCAACACATTCAAGGTTAAAAGAATATAGTTTGAAAGGGTAGGGATTCATTTTGAATGTCTCCCGCCTTGCTAACTTTCTGGTCGACAATTTTCTTTATTTTCTTTTCTGACCACTCCGTCACAGGACATTCTTCATTATCACAATAGAACCCTAACCCTAGTGTTGTGGTGCTAAAGGAAAAAAAAGTGAAAAACCTTTAAATCACGGATATACAGGAATGTCTTGGACCTTTGATACTTTTCAAGTCTAAGCCTGTTTGTAAAGTTTAAACGGGTGAAGGTAGGGTACATTTCTTCCCTATTTGGGATGATAATCGTGACTCAATTGCTTGGCAGCCTAGTCCATTATCCTGACATTGTTCCTGTCAGTCTTGATACCCAAGGTCCAGGACATTTCTCTGCACCCCCAACATACAGGTTTTCGACTTTTGTCTTAATTTTTTCACTAAGTGCTATGAGGAAGGAGACAAACTGGTAGTGAGTAACTCATAGGAGGATTAATACAACAATGTGATGTGTAATGTGTGAATAAAGACTGGTCCTTTAATTGTACTTTACATGATAATGTTTAGATATCTGGCAATAAAGACTTCAGTTTCAAAATGAGATGAAGGACAATTTTTAGGCATTTGTTATGACTTCATATAATTGCTTATCCCATGGAGAATGACGTATGCGACTATAGAGTTGTTTCACATTTTAATCTGAATGGGTCTTCATCAGGAATGAGTGGGTGTAATGTTTCACTTTGGAGACGTGACCCACCCACAGAAGTATGGTAAATGTATGACACTAGAACCTGTGATTGCCACAAACTCATAACCTTCCGAGGGTAGAACAAATCATTTATGGTTATTAATAATTAGTGTCGCTGTTCTCATATTTTCTGATTTTGTATAGTGGGTAAGCCCCGATAGACATTAATTCTGTTATAATGAGAAAAGTCAATATGGGCCAAATGGTTGCTTAATATTATTTATAGCAAGCTTAAAAAGCATTCCGCAAGCCAATAGGTCTTACATTTTGCTAGAGGAAATGCATAGTAATAAATGGGCAATTCTGTGTGGGTGTTGACCCTAGCTGTACTAGGAAGAAATGCCCACAGTGAAATATAATCTCAGGCTACAGTAACATGGGGCTTTGTTTAGCAAAGTACACAGAAGGGTTAAGCTACTAGACAAACAATAAAGTTTGTGGTGAACTTAAAAGGCATGTCTCGGAAAATATTGCATAGTAATGAAAGGGGCGGTATTTTTGGGTAAGGAAGCCTGGCTGTGTGCTCAGCTTTACTCTGTAAACAAAAAGCAGAAAACCCAAAAGCATGTTGTCATGATACAAAAAAGGCATGATTCAGAAATTAAAATATCATTGTGTCAGTAAAATAAATGCATCAAAGGACACACACTTCCGCCTATTTAAAAGCTATGGGTCATGCCACATACACAGTGTAACCAAAGGAACTGCTTTGTAGCTCCTCACAAAACATAATAACAACAGACATTGGACAATGTAACCATCCACGAAATATCTTGGCCTTCATGGACAGCCTACCCAAGAAATGGAAAACGTTGACAGGTGAGTGTTATGACTTTAGGCTTGATGCAGAGGGAAGATGCTAACCACTGAGGATGTTGAGGAATGTGTGGGATGCGGTTCAAGGCCTATGCTTGAAAACAAAATGTCATATCTTAACACCGTTTCCTGTGGGATATGGTGATGGCATTAATATTTGGTATTTTTGTTATGCAAACTTGTAAAATTGCTGTTTTTTTAAATATTTTCAGGTGTTAGTCGTTTCAAATGCAGGCAGAAAGAACACTTCAGCCGGAGAGATTGTAAATCTCATTTCTTCTGATGTGCAGAAACTGGTCGACCTTTCTTCCTCTTTAAATTATGTATGGGCGGCACCTTTGACCATCGCGGTGGCTATGTATTTCCTGGGGAAGGTAAGACCCGTTTCTTCAGAATCAGTTGTCGGCATTGGTGGTAATCAAGTTATTGCGGAAGCAGCTGCTTGTTGTGCCTTTTAATTGCAATAGCAACAAAGAAAATGTCTCTGATAGGAATCAATTGTTATTGAGAAATTCCAGCTAATTAAATAAAAACCTAGGTAATTCGTCTGATTATGATACAGTAACACTAAAAATCACTGTTGACGCGCACAGCATTCTCAAGGGCTGTCCTTGAAGAAGAAAAGGCTTCTTAACTACGAAATCTTTCCATTATGTCCAAGACTGCTCTAGGACATAAAGGTTTGATGTGAGTCATGGATTCTAATTTCTTAACTTTATTTCTTTGTTTTATTAATCTTTTGATTTAGCTTGTAAATTGTATTTTTTTAAGGGCATATAACTTTATTAGAATTTTAAAAGCGAGTTTCTATGTCAGATACATTTTGTAGATTTGTGTGAATTAAGCACACAGTTGACTGTCGAGTTTACAGCATATGCGTACATTGAAACCATTAGAAACGAACCTGTATGCACAGAAAACAGCAATCTAGATTCTTAGATTCAGGAATTCTGGAGTTTTCCATACGGAAATTCACATGTTTTTAAGGGACCTCCTATCGAGTGTTGCTTTCTGCAAGTGTAAGTGAGGATTAATGTCTGTAAAAGAGGGTAACTGGGGGCGATGGCAGTTGTGAAAAATCTATGAAGGCATCAAAAGCGGAAACATTTTGATATTCACAAACACAAGGGCGGCTCCTCCGCTAAGGCGGAGGTGCATCGCCGCACTGCTTTAAAGCAGTTAAAAGTCAAAATAAAATGATAATAACGGACGTCCATTATTTTCAAGTTATTTTTGCTATTGCAGTTGCACTGCAGTGCAGCCCCGCTGATAGGACGGGCGGGCCGGCCTCCCCTGACATTGAGGTCGGAGGAGGAGTGGTGGCTGCACCTAAAGTGCGCATGAAGGTTTGGCTGGCCGTCTCGGGCTGGCCAAACCATCAAGCGCACTGTGCATGTTCTCCACAGGCTCTATTATACAGCCTTAGTGGAGTACATGCCCAACCTCTAAACCCCTGTTTGAGCACCAAACCACAGCTCTCAGACCAATCACAATGCTGCTTAAGGCAGCATTGTGATTGGTCAAGGGATTCTGGGTGGCTGTGTGCTTCCTGCTGGAGAAGAAGACACAGCGGCTACGACCGCAACCTCCAGGTAAGTTTTCTTTTCTTTTTTCTTATTTTTCATTTTTAGTTCCCTCCCCCCTCTGCTTCCTGCCCCCCACACCTGTTTGGTAGCAGCCACTACTGCACAAACACCTTTTCCATGCGTTGTCCAACCCAAGAGGAACATGAAAATGCACTCCAATAAAGTGTAGGAGTTAGTGTGTTCACATGACTGGACAGGGTGTAAAGTAGTTTAATGATGACAGGCAGCAGGTGTGCTTAGTGGTATTCGTGTTTATTTGCATATAATAATATCTATACCGAGGAGTGCCGGCCGGCGCTCTGCTCCGTGTAATTACCAGCGCTCTACTGGATGCGCGCGCATCCGGCGCCAACATGGCCGTCGCACGTCACGCGAGCGTGACGTGCGTAGACTAGAACGTTACATATCTCCCCCTTTTACCAATGTCTTAGTAGTCACTTACATGTCGTTGTCCATCTCAAAATCTCGAAATCTGGAGGGTCTTACCACTTGCCTTCCACTCCTGGTTATTCTACCAGAGTTCTCTTGCGTGCCTTGTAACTGCGTTCCACTTCCTGTCATGTGTTCACTTACTGCTCCATCGCCGTTAGTCTCTTCTCCCAACTGGTCCTTCTCTGCTCCTTGCCTCTCAGTTCCTTCTTCACTTACTCGCACCCTCTCCGCACTTACTCCATTGCCTTGTTCACTTCCACTTTGTCCACTGTCTACGTTCGATTCATCCCAGTCTTCACTCTCGGTTCCAAATCGTTCCCATCTCAATATCTTGTTGCATCGGGCCATGCGGTCCTGTGACCACACATTACCATCGCTCAGCAAAGCCGCTCGATCGTATTCTTCCTTGACTTGCATTGGCTTGCTATTCTTGCTGTCCCCTTTCTTTTGTAGAGTGGCTAGCTTTACTCTCACCCACTCTCCCTTTTCCAAGCCAGTCTCTTTCACATTTCTCCGTTTGTTGTAGTGGTTTGTGTAGATTGTTTGTGCTCTCTCAAGATTGGCTCTTACTACTGCAGGGGACCACTCGCTGGTTACCACCTTTTCCTTCCAAATCCTGTTGTCATGCGTGAAGGGTTCACGTCCTCTCAATATTTGAAACGGGCTGTACCCCGTGCCTGTGGGAGTTATTCTGTAGGCCCACAACATGTTCTCTAATGCTTTCTCCCAGTCCTTGTTGCCGGATATGGCAGCTTGTATGGCTCCCATCACTACTCTGTTAAAGCGTTCTACTAGGCCATTGCCAGCTGGGTGGTAAATTGCAGTGTGTCTGATGGTGATGCCATTTCTCGCCATAAATTGATTCCATCTCTCCGATGTGAACTGTGGGCCATTATCGCCTAAGATGATCTTGGGAATTCCTTCCCTTGTGAACGTTTCGGACAGGAACTTCAGGATGTTCTCAGTGTCCATGGACTCTCCCACCTTCAACTCTGGCCACTTGGAGTATCGATCAATGAGTACACACACATATTTCTGCATGCCCTGAACATCTAGTACTGGTCCCAAAATGTCTATGGACAGCTCTTCCCACGGGTTGGAGGGAGAATCGAACTTTCCAAGAGCTGGGCGAAGTGGTTTCAATGTCTTGTCGGCTCCTTGGCATTGTGGACACTCCCGGACATGCCTTTCTGCTCTTATGTCCATACCTGCCCACCAGTAGTTTTGTTTCGATCGGGCCTTGAGTTTACCTATGCCCAAATGGCCTTCATGTAGCAAGTCCAGTAACTTGTTGATGAGGTTCCTTGGGGGAATCACCTTGTCTCCTCTGTAGATGAATATCCCCTTGTCTCCTACTGACAGTTCCTCCTTCACTTCGTAATATGGCCTGATACTCGTCTTCATGTTTCTCTTGTCTGGCCATCCTTGTATGACGTGCATCTTCACTTCCTTTATATCGGTGTCTTCTTCATATGCTTCTGTCCATTCTTGTTGACTGATCAGCTTCTCCTGGTCTTCTATGAGAGCTACCATCTCCCCTCTGTCTGCAGGGTCTTCCTCTCCGGGTTCCATGGCCGCTGCTCTACTCAAGTAGTCCGCCACTCGGTTCCGGTTCCCCGGGATGTACTCCACGTCGTACCTGAATTCAAGCAACTTTAAGGACATTTTGGATATCCTGGGTGTGGCGCTGGCATGTCCGCACGATGTCAATACCTTTACCAACGGCTTGTGGTCGGTCTTGAGCAGGAACCGGGTACCCCACAAGAATTGCCGGAACCTCGCCATGGCCCATACTACCGCTAGCATCTCTTTCTCAATGACACTGTATTTGCCTTCGGTTTCCGTCAATGCTCTAGATGCGAAGCTGATTGTCTCCATGTCCCCTCTTCCTCGGTCTTGCATGAGCACAGCGCCCAGCCCTTTATCACTTGCGTCGGTGGTGAGCACCGTGTTGCCCTGTGGGTCGTACACCTTGAGCGGTATGGCTCCTGTGACATCCTTTTTGATGGTTTCAAACTCTGCTTGGGCTTCCGGTGTCCACTGGAACGCCGTGCTCTCCCTGGTCAGCAACCTCATGTTGTAGGTCTTGGAGGCGAAGTGTACCACGAATTTACGATAGTACTCCGCCATTCCCAAGAACGACCTGACTTCTTCCTTGTTCTTGGGGGGTGGTGCTTCAGCAATGGCTTTTACATTTTCCGCCTTTGGTGTGACCCCTTGTTGTCCAATTTCATGGCCTAGGTATGTCACCAATTGTAGGCCCAAACGGCATTTCGACCATTCTGCTGTGAGGCCCTTGATTTCCAGTGTCTGTAGCACTTTCTCCAGTTTCCGGTCATGATCCTTCCTATCACACCCCATCACTAGGATGTCATCCTGGAAGTATTGGACTCCCTCGCAGCCTCTGAATAGTTGGTGCATCATCTTTTGGAAGACTGCCGCCGCCGAGGCCAGCCCGAACGGCATGCGACAGAACCGGTAGCACCCGCACGGGGTGATGAAGGATGTGAGGCTTTTGCTGTCCGGGTGCAGTGCTATTTGGTGGTAGGCCGAGGTCAAGTCAATAGTGGAGTACCACCTTACTCCTCTGGTCTTGGCTAGCATCTCCTCGATTCTGGGAAGGGGAAATTTCTCCACTACTATGTTTTTATTCAGTTCTCTCAGGTCCACACAGAGCCTGACCTTCCCGTTGGGCTTCATTACGACTACTAAGGGCGCCAGCCATTCAGCGCAGGTGATCGGTTCTATTATACCTTTCCTCTCCAATTCTTGAAGTTCCGTCTGGACTGCTTCCCTCACAGCTATTGGTACGTTTCTCACCTTGTGTGCAACTGGGATGGCTCCTTCCTTAAGCACGATCTTATGTTGAAACTTCTCCATTCTCCCCACGGTGCCTCCAAACACCTTCGGATAGTGCTCTTTCCATTTGTTCATGTCCGGTCATTCCTCCTGTTCTGTGAGTAGGATTTGTTCCTTCCCTCCGGGATCTAGTTTTATACCCAGGTCGCCTTGGTCCAACCATCCTAGTACGGATGGTCCTTTTTCCACGACGTATAGCTTGCACCATGCGGATCGGTCTCTGAACTCAAACAACAGGCGTCGGAATCCCAACATGGGAATACGATCTCCATTGTAGGTGACAGGTCGAATGTCTAATTTCTCCAAATCTGGGCCCAGCTGGGGTTGGAACTCTGCTTCCCATACTGCCCATTGAATAATGGTAAATGGAGATCCGGTGTCTGCCACCACTGTGATGGTGATGCCGCCCATGGACATGTCTAGAACAGGTTTGGTCGACCTTTTCCCGTCCACGCTCAGTACCTGGTCGTATATGCATAAGACGGTGACCACTTCTTCTTCTGTGGCTTCCTCCAGGTCTTCCTCCCCTTGCTCTACGTATTTCACCAATCCCTTTTGTTGTTTCTTCCGACACACTTTCTCGTAGTGGCCTACGATGCCGCAGTGTAGGCATTTGGCCCGGAACGCTGGACACCTCCTATCATGTGCTTTGTGGGACCAACTTCCGCACCTGTAACACGTTTTCCTGCTTTCGTTGATCGCCGGTTTCCCTTGCCATCTGTTGGTTCCCTTGGCTTCTGGTGGCTTGCTTTTCTGGTCTTTACGGTGTTCCTCTTCTTGTATCCTGTTCACCACGGTTGGGGTGGCCGCTTCCTTCTTAGTCGCATTCGCGCACCTCCGTGCGAGTTCCGCTCTCTTTACAATGACTAGCACATCTTTGAGCGTGGTGTCGCCGCTCGCCCACAGCTTGTCTTGTACGTTTGAACTCGTGGTGTGCATGACAATCTGGTCTTTGATGAACTCATCTTCCCACAGTGCGTATTTGCACGTGGCCGCTAGTCTCCTCAGGGCGGCTACGTATTCCTCGATAGTTTCTCCCGCCTTTTGTTTCCTTTGCTGGAAATTGTATCTGTCCACCGAGACGCAGATGGTGGGTCGATATCGTTCATCTAGGTCTTCCACTGCATGTGCATATACATCATCATCGGTGTCTTCTCTCTTTTTCGGTACTAGACTTTTGTAGATTCTGAGTCCCTCCGGACCCAGATTCAGCAACAGAATACGTTTCTTTCTTTGAGGGGTGAACTTTTCTTCATTTTCATCTTCCAGGACCCCTATGAAATTGTCTATGTATTCTTTCCAGTCCTCCCACTTCATCAGTGGTTCCCCTGGTTTCGGCAGGAATTGTACTGGCGCTATTGCATACCCTGCCGGTGTGCTCATCTTTACTTCCCTGGTGGCTATTATGTCGGTGCTTTTGCCAGTGGGGCTGCCTGGGGTGTTGTCCTTGAACTCTGTGCTGATATCTTCTTGGGGACTCTTAATGTTGGTCCCCTCCTCCTCCTCTTTGGTAGCCAGCGCTACTCCTCCCTGGCTTCAGTACTCCGGAATGCCACACGCGTGTCCTGTTGCTTGCAGGGTGGTCGCGCCGCTACTCTGGCCTATTCGCCGCCTCTGTGCTGCGCTGTGGCACTGCCTCGCTCCTCGGTTTCTCCGTACCTCTGGTGTGTCCTGCCGTGTCTCGGTGTTTCCTTTTCGTCGGCTGGGCAGTGCCCGGTGGATCCTGCTCGTGTCTGAGTGGGCCCAGTGGCTGTGTCCCGGTCCTCCTGTGCCTCGTGGCTGCCACGTGGGGTCGGCGATCCTATTTGTGCTCTTTGTGGTCGTCTGGCAGTGTATCCCACCCTCGTCGCCACTGTAAAGTAGTTTAATGATGACAGGGAGCAGGTGTGCTTAGTGGTATTCGTGTTTATTTGCATATAATATCTATACCGAGGAGCGCCGGCCGGCGCTCTGCTCCGTGTAATTACCAGCGCTCTACTGGATGCGCGCGCATCCGGCGCCAACATGGCCGTCGCACGTCACACGAGCGTGACGTGCGTAGACTAGAACGTTACACAGGCCACCCCGGTGGCCTGTGTAAAACCATTTAATGAGGTTTACGTAAAAAGGTTTCTTCAAGTGGGGAATCATTTTCACTTTCAAGGAAGAACGACTTTAAAAAGGTGCAGTAAGCACTTCACTCTTAGACCTCTCCTAAAAAATAGCAGAATGGTTCTCCTTTGATAAAACGTAAGTCTGTTGTAGTTTCGTCTGCCTGACATACTCCTAGAAATCTCCCACCATCAAATTGTAGTGTCCTCCCCTGCACATCAATGCGCCACACACGGAGCTTTGAATTGTACGTTTTTATTTCCCAGCACACAGCCACACTCTGCTCTCTGATTACGTCATAACCGTCAATAACCACACCGTAACACCTCCCAACCAATTACGAACTTCATCTAATGAGTCCGCCCAGAACTGCAAGGGTCCTAGCGCACATAGTCCCACGACACTACACAGATATGTCAAGGACTCATAGCGGGGCACTTTGCAAATAGTTACAAGCGATTTTAAATCTTTTTTCAATTGTATTTGTTGTGTTCCATAATGATGCGGAAATGAATGTGAGGCCAAGAACAAACATGTACTTCACGTGAAGTCAAATCTCTATATCTCTTTTGATGAGCTCAGGTTTGTCAGGGTACATCCTTTTCACAATAACAGTGCTGATTACCTCAGGCCTGAAGTGATTTGAATGTGCCTCCCAGCCAGGTACGACACACCGTTAATGCTCAATAATGCTTAACCCATATTACAAGGCACGTCCTGCCCTCAATAGATTATTACAGCGACTCAGTAGATCATGGTTCTGGCATGAGATGTTTCTCACTGCAGGGATCTCAGCAGGGGTAGTATCAAATCGCATCAATAGAGATCCCAAAGGTTCCCTGATATTTTTTGATCCGGACGTCTGTGGCCATCACCATGTACATCTCTGGTGGCTCAAGGACGTCGTTTGGGGGTCGCCAGGGGGTCGCAACTGCTGCCCCTGGCTTGCCCCTTGCTAGCCCTGGCACTGCCTTTTCGACCCCTGGCCTCAGAGGTGGCAAAATCAATGCCTAGGAACACTGGAGCAGGTCACCAACATGGACTTTATTTGGTGCTCCATTTTCATAGTTTTCTGTTAGATTTTATTGCACAAAAAGTGAATAATATTATCCACTATAGTTGCTAAAAAAAGTGGAGTATAAAAAGCTGGAATATGACCCTATCTGACAGTTACAGTAAATACAAATTATTCTAAATGATTGTTGCATTAATGCTTGTAGGTTAATGTATTTATCTCACAGAGAGTACGTGAATGTGTGTGTATGTTTAAGCACGTGTGTGTTTGTGTGTGAGCCAAAGTAAAGGTCAAATGGTGCGTGATGTTACTTCCTCTACCCCTGGCATTTTGGTGAATTGACAATGATTACAGTCTTTCCTAACCTTTTCAGGCGTATCCCTCGCTTGTCACAGTAGCGCTATCTTAGGTGAGGGCTGAACAGACTGGTTTATCCAGTTAGAGATAACAGTAAAGATTGCCTCCTAAGGCCATGACCGGGCTAGGAGAAAAAACCCTGGTGTCTGGTATCTACTGCATTGAGAGTCCTTTTTTGACATACATTACCTAAGGCATTTTTGGTTGGACTGGGTGAAATTCCATTGTATTGGAATAGTTTTGCATTACCCTTGTTACGGAGAATTCCCACAATTTCGCTATTATGCCATGTTGCATAATTACGCAATGTTCATAACAACAATTTAGCACCACACCGGAATAATGCAAACTACTAAGTAGCTGCTGTGTGCAGCCGTTTTTGAACTATTTTTAAAAACAAAAATACGACCTTGTGTCCAAAATAGACATATGGGTGGTTTTCATGCTCAAATATTGCATCAAATGCCAGTTTTGCATTTTGCATACTTACACGCAATGTCACATATTTTTTATGAAATTCCATATACTTGCACAAAAGCAAATCACATGATATTCGGAAAACTCTGGTTTTTAAGAGCATGATATATTGTATGTACAAATTTTAAATGCATGAATATGCCTGTTTTTGGAGAAAGGGACCCTTTTGAGCACATCAGATCTCCATTCGTCATCCGAAATTTGACCTGAGAGAAAGGTCATTAATACCTCCTGTCGAAACAGTTGTTTACCTGTCTGCTAAAATAATTGACTATTTAGAAAAGTGAGATGATTTTGCCAACAAGGGTGCTCCACTTCTTAGCATTGATGGAGCAATAAACACTGGCGCAGGTAGAACCCAAGTATGGTTTGTACAGAGAGTGCTTCCAGTGAAGCGTTTGTTATGATAAACAAGTGAGCCACATACATGCCCCCCAAGCTCATGGAAACATCCTGTTTTTTTAAGTAAAATCCATCGGTTCCACTGCACAGTTTTCTTGCATTGAAGCAATTGTCAAGAAGATAAAATTGAAAATAAGAGAAATTATTTTCTCACAGTTTCCAAATGCTAAAACACATTTGATGAATTTGAAACCGAGTATTTCAAAAAATCAAACGGATGAAACGCAAATTCTTATTTCTACCTTAGTGCCACATGTATTCAACCTATTTGAAATGAGTAATACGAAAACGTGTGTATCTTGCTAGCTTATTTCATGAATATGAGGCACTATATTTTGTGTCCCCATTAAACAAGTAAATGCAATCTACCGTCCTGATCTTCATTTTCTTCGATTCAACCAATGCATCTGATACTGTCGATTTACAAATGGAAATACCAAGACGGGATTCATCATGCTTTATTATTAAACTAACGAAGGTACTGATTTACAGTGCTACATAGTAAGGCTATGAAGAAGGCTACTAATTGAATGGATGTACAGGAAGCTCTCTACTGCTATGGTTGATCATTTACAAGAAGGCAAGGATTGGATGGACCTGGGGACTGAAGTATTCCATCATCCAGTGGCAATAATTTCTTCAAAGTGAGGGCAAGGGCAGAACTGCCATTGACAAAATGTGTCCCTCGAATTTGATTTAAGTGGGCTTTGCCTGCATCAGTTTGTCGTGCATTCTTCCCTGTAGATTGTACACTTCCCTCCAAATGAGCCCGCCCTGTGCACTTCCCACACCGAATGCTTCTAGCCAAGCCACCAAGGCTAAACGTGTGTTATCTGCTTAACTTCTTCATTCTGATGACCTATGACATTACCAAAAATTTGATCAGTTTGCATATGGTTGTATTCTTCAGTACTCTATTATTTTGTCATAAAATTACAATCTCATAGAGGCACACATCTTCACCATATTCATTTTGCCAGAAAACGAGGCAGGTTAGTTCTTACTCACTCTCAATCAATCAATCAATCAGTGGTTTATAAAGCGCACTACTCACCCGTGAGCGTCTCTCTAACCGGAAGTCCACTCTTGTCACAGCCTTATGCTGATTGCCTAATTCACCTTACTTTAATAGCCTCTCCTGTAACCTTTATGCCATCTATCCCACATGCCATCTCCAAACTGTCCTAATCTTGGTTGAAGGATGCCTACCTCTCGGATTTTCAAATGGCCACTGCTCTGTGGCCCAGATCAGGAGTCAGAGTGCTGTGGAGCATGCTGACCGAGGTAGCTGCTCATTGGTCGAAGGTGGGTACCTAATTACTGCCAAACAGTACTGCCTGTTTGGCGGTATTTAGGTTACTGCCTGCCTGTACAGTGCCACTGTAGGTCATACTATTTTCTTTTTACTACACTAATGCTGGAATCAAACAAGATGATAATTTAGCTTCCAGGCGCCTCAAATCAACTACTTGGAACTGGAGATGAGTGGGGAAGGGTGGTAGGGAGAACGTTCTCAAATTAATTGTTGATTGTTCTCTCTACTGCTTTCAGTGTTTTACTATGATCTTTCTCTCCCATGAAGGCTACCCTTCCCTTTGGCCTTTCCTCTCATTGTTAACATTTGGTGATCTTTCTCAAGGTGCACCTGATTTTACTTGCATGTAGGAACCTTTTATTTTATTTTTTGCCTCTGTTCTGTTTTGTTGGGCAGCAGACATAAACTCCTCAGAAAAGTGCAATAAGTAAATAAAACTGGTCTACCACTCTGTAGGCTAAGGTTCCTACATTTGTTGGCAAATGCAAAAAGAACAATTGATGGACAGAATGCAGAACAATGTCATACAATCACCCCTGTACAGAGATCTGGGCCTAAATCCCTCGTTAATTGCTTACCATGCCATTCCAGTTTGGACCCAGCCATATGCAAATCAGTCTTGACCCTGGGTCCAATGGGTACAGTCCAGCCCAAACTGCCAGGCCTGGTCCTCCCTGGACTGGAAACACGCATCCAAGGACCGGTTTCGGGCTTTCAGCTTCATCAGCCAGGATAGCTTCACTCCAGTGACATGGAGAGCACAGGACCCACGTCTGGGCTGGACGGTTCCCACAAGGAACAGGGTCAAGACTGATTTCCATATGGCTGGGTCCAAACTGGGGTGGTGTGGTGAGCAAGAGAATGATGGATTAAACCCAGACCCTTGTGACTGGGGGTGAATGTTGCATTGTCAAGCATTCCGTCCATCAATTGTTTCTTTTGCATATGTCGCCCTAAATGGGAAGGGTAGGCCCAGACGTGGGTCCCGTGCTCACTACACCACTGGATTCAAGCTAGCCTGGCTGATGAAGGGTGAAGCCCTGAAACCGGTCCCAGGATGCTTGTTTTCAGACCAGGGAGGACCTGGCTTGGCAGTTTGGGCTGGACTGTTCCACCAAGGAACAGGGTCAAGACTGATTTGCATATGGCTGGGTCCAAACTGGGATGGTGTGGTGAGCAAAAGAATGATCGATTAAACCCAGATAATTGTGACTGAATGTTTGCATTGTCCAGCATTCCGTCCATCAATTGTTTCTTTTGCACCTGCATATGTTGGCAGCTGGTTTGAGGAGTTCACCTAGTAAGGGACCTTGGGGTAGGATTACACATTCCTTCCAGTGGTGCAGAGCAGTTTTGCACTGACATTTTTACTGACTCACTGGACTCAATCAGTGTAAAAATGCATTCTTTGTGTAAATATCGTTTTTGCACTGGTTGGTCCGTTCAGATGTTATTACAAAATTGCACGCTGGTCCATGGAACCGTTGATTCATCTGGCGTCCTTGTTTCATTTTAATTACCAGCATTCTTAAACTTTGACCATCAAAGCACGTCTAATTCACTAACAAAGGCTGGTAGTGCAGCGGAACTGGTTCAGTCACATTCTTTAACTTAAGCTGGTTATTTGGGCTGTGTTTGGGTCCACCCTACTGAGAGATGTTTTGCTTTATTACCTGTGTTTACACCATAGATAATTGTATTTGCTGCAATCGCTTCATCAGTTTTTTGCGTAGTGTGTGAATATAAAACATGCCTTCTGAACCAACGTATTACATGTTTCTGCACGCTTATAACAGAGCAACCTAAACAAACACAGAAATGTGTAAATGTTGCTGCTGGAAAGAAATATTAAAAAGATCCTGTAGCACTTTATAGGCAAATAGGCAGGACATGTAGTAAGGTTGTTCACTTGTTTTTTGATAAACAGATAGTAGACCATTTACTGTAAACCTCCCTGGAAACACGATTTGTGCAAATGAACCAGACACCCTTTATTGATCTGCCTTAATGTTGCACCCGGAAGGAGTACTGGAATGGTAGCACGTGCTGTTACTGTGATCACAAAACACCGGTAGTAATGGTGGGCATATCACGTGCGATTGCCCCTGCCATCCATAGACCCATAGTACTCCACTTATTCCATTCCCCTACAAAAACAAACTAGGCAAGTACTTAATCTTCACTACGTAGTATTTATTGATGCACTGTCAACTCTTGACCATTGTTTATTAAAATCCAAATCAACACACATTGATAAAAGCAATAGGCTTGTGAAGTATACATTTAAGCCATAGGTTGAGATTGTATTTGCATTACTGGATCTTCAGAGCCAACTTGATGCGTGTTGCACCAGCAGGCCACAACCAATTCTTCACAGCTCCCCTTTGGGATAACTACCCATCGTCTATACCCTAGACACGGCCACCAGGACACTGCTTGGCGCCATTCTTGGGCGCCAGCTCCCACAGAGTTGCTTACAACAAGCGCCGGCATCTCGGGTAGAGCAGGAGAGTCCAGGATCACCAGCAGGTCAGCCCCCTCTCCCGCCAGCCTGGAGCCACCATTGACAGCCTACCCCCAATCCGGAGTCCCGCCACTTTTCTTGCCTGGGATACCACCACTCCGCCAACACTACTCTAAACTAAGGGATGGGTGGGTGGGCAAATTGCTTTCGGCTCCGATCCACGGGGCACCGAGGTGAGCGGACAAAGAGGGCTTCCCCCTCGTATCCCCTGCTTTTATCACTTCCCTTGTGGTGGGGGGGGTCGCCGGCGCACCTTAGTGACGTCCTGCTTGACCTCTTGTGTCTCCTAGTGACGCCCCCTCCCCCTTTCCCACCGGACCGGAATTTTTTTCTGGGCTTCGCGAACGAAATGCCACTAAGGCCCCCCGCCCCTAGGTGTGGGGGGTCTACCATTCTCGCTTCTTTTTGGCATTGTAATCACGTGTTCTTACCATGTCTCCTTAATATTGCACTGCAACAAAATGCAGAGTCCGTCAGCTAACAATTTTAAAGTGTGAGTAGCTCATCCATTTCAGGTATTTTATTTGAATATCTGGGACTTGTGTCTTGTGGGTTTTCTGTTAAGATTACAAATACCAGTGTGCAAATAAAAATCTGGACTGGATGAAATTCTCAAGTATGTCGCTTGGAGAATTTAGGTTTCTGAAAATGGTGTTTTGCCCCTTGCTTGCTTTTGCTCATTAGCAGAACATAACAGATCCTTCTTTGAAGCGAAACCGCTGGCAGCGTTGGACTGGCCTACTTGATACTCTGGCACTGGCAGAAGGGCCGTTGAAAGGGCCATTGTGAGGGCGATATTTTTGCACCCAATGACGTGACAAGACCAAAAGAAAACGAGCCCACATACAGGCCTCAAGTCAGCCCATCTGACAGTGTCATAGTGTCCAAAAGACCAGTCCAGCACTGGGCACAGTCAAGCGTGTAGAGGGTAAACGTACATAGTTCTGTTGGTGCCCCTGTGACAGGGAGTAAGTGATTAAATTAATCATGGATGGCACAGACTTTTAGAGGACTTCAATTACTATCTTCACAAAATGCCCATTTACACATTTCATTTCTTTGCAGACACTGGGAGTTGCTGTTCTTGTTGGCGTTGCAGTGTTCATTCTAAACGTGCCCTTTATTACCGGCTTTGGGGTCAGGATGAGAAAACTTCAGGTACGGTATCACACTCTTCAAGTCGCTTTTTAGCCCTTGAAGTAGTCAATCTCCTCTTTAAAACGCATTAATCTGCTGTACTGTCACTTCCCTAAATGGCTGGCGAGTTCCTTCCTCAGAAGAAGAGGGACTGTGGACACTCTCTCTGTGCATCTGATTTGACCCTTTGAGGGACTCATACTTTCTCATCTGTATTAAAAGGCATAATAGTTGTACATACCACTTGTTGTGTCTATCTTTCAGGATAAACAGATGACTCGGAAACAAGTAAGTAAACTAAACAGTCATTTCTTCCAGTGGCCTTGTATATTACATTTGTTCTTCTACTGGCGAGGAATGAATTAAGGTGATATTTTTCTCCAAGGAGTTCATAGTGATTCAAATAGACAAAATGAGTGAAGCTCTGTAATACATAACTTTCATTTTCTTCACGCGCTTCACGCGCTTTTCTCTTGTCATTGTTAGAATTGTTTTCATGTCTTTGACTGCATGCGCACATTCCTAGTTAGGTGCGCATGCTGTCTAGTTATCTTTTAAAGTGTGCCTTTATTGAAAATGCATTCTCGTGCATGTAACCTCTTCTCTGTTGTACGAGCGGTTTCCTCAAACAGATTCCGCTTGGACTACAGAGAGGAAGGACGCACTACCGTGATGTCTTGATTTATCTTCGAATAAACTACAAAGAACTTACCTGATTGATCTCTTGGAGTTATTTACATTAAGAAAACTCCTACTTTACAAGCTCACTCTATGGTGTCACTCGGAACCCCAGTGTGAAATACATCCCAGTAAAACTCTTTTTACCCATCTATGATTTTATGTTATTTATGAGCCCTATAATCATCTACCCCTGCTTTCAGCTGCTACTCAGGGACAGAAGAGCAATGGTGGAGCCATGCATATGACCTCTGCTCTGTGTCCCAAATAAGAAAAAAACACATGGCCTCCTAGAGCCACCCCACGAATGAAGACATAGTAGGAATACCAATAGGGGGAGAAACTTTCAAGCTGGCGGCGTATGCGGACGATGTCCTAATAGTCACAGAAGACCCCGAAAGATCCATTAGAGCACTGACTGACACTATTGACAAATACTTTCAAATCTCGGGGTACAAGCTCAACAAAGATAAATCGGAATGCAAACCCCTAAATATACACACAACAAGAGAGATACTAGGGAACTCCGGATTAACATGGCAACAGAAGCCCATAAAATACTTAGGCATCCTTATTGAGAGAGACCTAAAATCGACACTGGAGCACAACGAACAGGCAATAATCAAGAAAATCAGAGAGAAAGTGGAGGGGTGGTCGCCCAAATTCACCACATGGTGGGGAAGGATAGAAGCAATTAAAATGATGCTAACACCTGTGGTCAACTACATGCTAACCATGCTCCCATTGATGAACACAGAAGATTTTCACAAGAAACTAGACAAGATACTTAACAACTTTCTGTGGAAAGAAAAAAAACCAAGAATAAGCCTACACAAGCTTAGACTCACAAAAGACCAGGGCGGTCTGAACATAACAAACTTCAAAAGATTCCAGGTAGCATGCATAGCCAGACAGGGACTACACTGGTTAGACCCAAGAAAGGAATATACCCCAGCATGGCTGATACTAGAGCGGGGACTACTAAAAGGCATGAACCCCATCACCCTCCTCACAGCCACCAGGCACCCAGCAATCAAGGAGAACCCCGTCCTAAAGAACACGAAAACAGCTCTCCTGAGCGTCGACAAACTATTGACATCAAGCATAAAAGGCAGCCAGCTAGAATCGATATGGCATAATCCAACCTTGAAATACAGGGATAAGGTCCTAGACATGCACGAATGGTATAGACATGGCATCTCCATGGCCCAAGACCTTCAGAAACGGGGCGTATACACTACTTTCGACACCATCAAAGGAACACACAACTTACCAAGCATAGAGCTCTACAACTTCCTGAAAATCAAAGTAGCCATCAGGAAGGCAAACCTCAATAACCGCACACCCCCGCTCATACAACTCGCAGCCAGTCTCAACACACTGGGACACCAAGTAGCACACCTATACAAAGCCCTCTGCCCCAAGAACTCCAAACTAAACAATAAGATCACAAATTTCTGGGGGGAGATAGTAGGGAGGGAGCTGAGCGGGGCAGAGAAAGCAGAGATGTGGAGATCCTCCACTAGGAAGAAAATAACGGCAGCGCTCAACCAGACCAAATACTGGCTAGTGCATAAGGCATACTGGACACCAGTCCGCCTGGCGGCTCTGGGGATCCGAGACAGCGAAACATGCTGGAATTGCCACAAAGCAAAGGGAGACCTAGAACACCTTATGCTCAGCTGCCCTAAGGTCAGGGGATTCTGGAACAGAATCGGAACACTCATCAATGAGATCACAGGAATAGACATACACATAGATTTTCCAAGCCTAGTCCTAGGCTTTACGTCCCCGTCAATCACAACGACAGAAGATCGTGACCTCATTGACCTATTGCTAACTGCGGCAGTCAAAACGGTCCTAAATAATTGGAAGGACACCTCAAAAGCCGCGCCCCAAGCATTGCTCAACTGGGTTACGTTCTTAAGGGGGGCAGACAACATCACAGCGAAACACTCACCGAAAACACACAGGCAAGCGAACATGTGGGGACCCCTAGACCGGTACCTAACATCACATAAACCCCCATAGGCGCAGGATCGCAGAATCCAGACACTACAGAAGGGGAACACGTTCCTGCGTACCATGCGCTCTTTCTATTAACCTCGACCTCTACTCCCCCCCCCCCTCCTCACTATTGTCCGGGGTTGGGGAAAGAAATACCGACAAACAACGAAGCGTCGCAAAGGAAGAGGCATAAACAACGACCGACAGAACATGAACAATCGAACTTTTAACCTCCCCCCCCCCCCCCTTCCCCCCGGCGCTCCTTTCTTTCCCTCTTTTCCCCCTTCTCCTTTCTCTGTCTTTTCCGCTCACGTATATTCCATGCTCCATGTAAATAAATATTTTTTACTCAATAAAAAATTACAGAAGTAAAAAAAAAAGAAGCTGTGCTCCCTGCTCTCCAGCTCTGCTCTGACAAGCAGTCAGGGAGGCCCATCAGAGCTGCCTGGAGTGCCTTTACGACCAGACGTGGCCTGTGCAGCTAAGAGCGGTGAGGCGGGGTGGGGGAGGAGCCGATAGACGACGATGAGGGAAAGTTAAATTGAAAAGAAAATGAAAACCACTTACCTTGTGCTCGTCTCATCATTGGCGATGTGGCGAGCACAAGGTTAGCGGTGTTCCTTATTTTACATTTCATTTTCCCTCGTCGTCTATCGATTCCCCTACCAACCTGCTCCCCCACCTCTCTCTACACTGCACAAGCTGTGCCTATTTATGGCGAGTAACAGTAAGTAACATTTTTTGTTAACCACGTTTAAATCATGACAGTGAATTACTGAATTTGAATCCAGTTATACACGCTAGTGGCCCTCTACTAGAGCGATACATAACAATCCAATAAACAGAATTTTTATTCCGAAAATGTACAATTGAGCTGGAACACTTGAATGGAGAAACACAATAAGACTAACATTTTCAAACCTGACATATTTTATCCATGCCATTTATGACCAATGAGCAAATATTTAACGCTCAGGATAATTACATATGCTCAATGGGTGCCAAGGCGAAATATAAAAATACAGTTCACAACTGCAATGTGGGATTTAAAGCGGTCAAATGCAGCTTGGCACTGGGGAGCCTAGGCGTATGCCAGAACCTTTTTTAATAAGAGCCGCTCGGGGGGGGACAGATATTAGAGCAACGCTTTGAATTCCCCTGGCACAGCAGCGAGCCTGCCCCAGGAAAGAGCAAATACAAGATCCATTTGGCAGACCATGCGCCACCGTGAGGGCTTCCACTTTCTCTGAATAGGCCGCATTCTCTCAAGGGAAAGCACATGTCCATAAACTTTAGTGCAGACTTACAAAAGTCACATTTCTTTTCGTTGCGTGCAAAGTTGCTATTCAACCAAACAAGGTCAAATGAAGTTCAGACTAAATAAGTGAAATAATAGAGTTGCCAACAAGCCATCCTGTTGTACTCCCTCTCGGCGGGGATCCCATCTTTATATTGTTCGTCACTTCTTAAAAGAATACCAGCCCCAGTCGTATTAAAGAGTGAGACAATACTGTTTAACAACAGGAAACTAAGGTCTTTGGGTTGGTGTTTTTCAAAAAAGGACAAGAGAACCCAAAGCAGCGTTCTTACGACTTTCTTTTGAAATCCTGTGCTTACGGTTTGTCTTTTTAGGGCTTTAAGGATCTCACATCTCCTGACAAGTTTGAAATGTATGATATATTCACACTCAAGTCGTAGAGGAATTGATACTCCGTTGCGTAGACATGATCCTTTTGGGGGAAGTCAACATATCTGAGAGATGTGGTACTGCCACCCACCGATGTCAAGGTAGGGATGGGAGGAATTCCCATATGCAAGGGCATGTGAGGTTTCTCATTGGCTTGACAGGATGAGCCAAAGAAGACACTATCTTTTACTGTTGCAGACATATTAGCTGATAACTTGCGAAGATCACAAGCTTTATGAAAACCTAAGCATCTTTAGTACTGAAAGACGTGTAGTAATTGGGTCGTCAGGGACTCTTTCGAATCAAACAGCTGAAAAATGATCTTAATCCAGCACATCAACAGTGTTCACAATTTTTTATGCTGGTGCGCAAGTAGGCAACTGCATTCAAGGCATTTCAACTACAGCATATTAATAACACAAATACTGAGGCCATTGTGCACACAACAATATCAGGTCCACCCCGCTCTGCGGCAGTGAAATGAGAAAATAACTGCTTGAATGAAGACTCTTAAACAGCAAAACAAAACGTACAGTGTACATCTATCAAGCCTCTTGCTTTACAAAGGCTCAATTATGGCCCATTCCCACCCTGGAAACAGATATAGATTTACGTTTGTCATAGGGAGGGGTAAGTCTGTTTCCAGGGAGGGAATACCATTTTAAGTATTTTTGTGGGCGGACAAGACATATTGTGAGGCCCTTTGATCGGAATAGCTTCGTATTTATTATGCATTTTCGGCGTATTCAAGCCCTCATGATGCTAAACAACATTGAGTTCTAAGTTAAACATACAAAAGTTGGGGAATAACAGTATCATGGTCGCAGTATTGTCATGAAACAAATGAATTCACAAATGTATTATCAAGAAAATAGGTGTACAGTTTAGAACAGAATGTCTAGACCTACATGTACATACTTACCTTGACATTATAGCGAGGTAGATATTTGTGAGATAGCAAGAGGTAGAGGTAGAGATAGAGAGAGGTTGAGTTCAGGTGAGAGATTAGAAATATAGAGAACCTTCTGAATTTGCTTATCAGTTTACCAGCGTGACCTTTGGAAAATGGGGCCCGTGGCACTGCCTTAGAACAGCATTGAAAAGTGAAAATGCCTAAAATTGTTGGAGTGTATGGAAAAAGTATGTTACCAGTGGAGAAATACAAAAATAATAAAAGTGCATTTGCACTAATGTAAAGTCTTTATAACATGCACAGATCTACACAATGGCCATTTCCACATGGTGGGCTTCCTTTGCATACTTGTCACTGACAGTTCACAGAAGTTTTTCCAAGAGTGCACCTAGGGAGCAGCGTTTTCCCCCCCTGAAAGTAGTTTTGGAAGTGGACGTGCCTGTTTTGAAGTTTTGCAACAACCACACACTAACATAAATCCACCCGATCTCACTTGTAAATGAGTAATGCCATCATCTTAGCAGGATCGCTCCCAAAAAGAGTGGGTGAAATAGTTTTAGATAGCACATACACTAACTAACAGAGATGTATTCCATAAAGGGATTTTGGAAAACATTTCCTTAAGGTTCTTGCTTACATCCATTATGCCACTAGGGGTTCATGCCTGCTCAAATCGGTTGTAAATCTTGCTCAGGAAGCTCAAGTAAATTTGACATATCCATGGACAATTAGCAATGGAGTTTTCAATACTTTCATGACACCAATAAGTTTTATATTTGAACTTTAGGGCAACACTTTGCATCAATAACATAATCAAAGAACTTTGTCGATCATACATGGTAGAAGGCAGGACTTGCCCTTGCTTTATAGGTCTCGTGGCAATTTACAGCGCAAAGCGCTGTCTCGCCAGAGACCTATTGTGAGCGAAGCAGCTTTCCAGGAGACAGAACCCGGCCGCGCGCATTTCCTCTGCCAAAAGGCGATTTGAGTGGGCCACGCGCACGAGAACGCGCTCGCTGGGGCCACCTCCTTTCTCCTGGAAAGCCGTAACACACAGCCACACCTCCCCCTGCATGAATGCGCACACACAGAGACAAACACACGAGCGCACCTACACACACGCACACACACATAGACCCCCCCGCCGCACACACACAGAGACGCACACACGAGCGCACCTACACACATGCACGCACACACACATAGAGACCGCCCCACTGCCGCCGCCGCACACATACACACGGGCAACACACAGGTGCGCGCACACACACACACACACACAAGCGCAACCCCCCTCCCATTCTGGACTTCTGCAGCCTCTGCGGGGCTCTCCCTCGGGCATGGGAGCCCTGCGTCACCAGCACTGCTTCTCTCCGTGGGCGCGTGCACGGGCTTCCAAAGACGGAAGTCCCGCCCCACGGAAGGTTTCGGTTTCGTGTTGTGGTTTTCATGCCTTTTGCTGTCCGTTCATAACATTTAATTTGATGCTGGGGCAGGTCGGCAGGTGCTACTCTCCAGCCGCTCTCATCCAGGCTATGGAAGCTGCCCAGTTTGAAGCGAGTTTGTTGCCTTGGTTAGGGGTTTCTTAATGTTAGTCGGTAACAGACCTGTTTTTAACCGCTTCTCCCAGAGCGGGGATGTTAGGCCAGCCTGTGGCTCGACTTTCAGGATGGTTGGAACGTTAAAGTGTGTGGTATGGCCGTTTATCGTCAGAGTGAACGATCGTTGGGCTTCTCCCGGGTATGTTCGTAACTGATACTCCGTGCAGGAAGCTTTGGCTGCTGCCCCCGTTCCCGGGTTTTGGGATATGCGTGGCATCCTTAAGGGACGTTGTCAGGGCATGTACCATACGGGGACGGTTCTCTGAGGCATATGTGGCATTTTCGACACTAAACGTTCCGTTAAGAAGCAGTGGTTCGAGTGGCACCCTGATGCAGCATTGACTTGCTTTCTCGCACGTCATCCATCGTAGCAGACTACAGAGGCATCCCGTTCGAATAAAGAAACAGACTGGGCACTCGCTCACCCACCCTAGTTAGTGCCGCAATTCCAATCTCTGTAGTCAGTACGCTATTGCGGGTCTGTGCCCTCACAACGTTACACTAATGACGGAGGGGTAGGGAACTCGCATATCCACTGCTGAAATGAATTAATATTTACCTATACTATTTACTTTCTTTAATGAAGTTTTATATAGCGCAAATTTTACCCAAAAGGTGTCAGAGCGCTTTACAAACGAACTAGGTAAGTTACAAAAGGTACACAAGATACAATAAACACACTAACAAGTTACATATATACAGTAACAAAGGTACACAAGATAGAGCGGTGTGAATAATAAGTGCGTCAGCCCCATGCGTGAGGTGCATCATCAGAGCTGTGTGAATAATAACAGCTGTGAGCCCGTGCGTGAGGTGCAACATTAGAGCTGTGTGAATAATAACAGCTGTGAGCCCCGTGCTGAGGTGCATCATCAGAGCTGTGTGAATTATAATAGCTGTGAGCCCGTGCGTGAGGTGCATCATCAGAGCTGTGTGAATAATAACTGCACGGCCCGTGCGTGAGGTGCATCATCAGAGCTGTGTGAATAATAACAGCTGTGAGCCCTTGCTTGAGGTGCATCATCAGAGCTGTGTGAATAATAACTGCGTCAGCCCGGTGCGTGAGGTGCATCATCAGAGCTGTGTGAATAATAACAGCTGTGAACCTGTGCCTGTGGTGCTTCATCAGAGCTGTGTGAATTATAACAGCTGTGAGCCCGTGCCTGAGATGCATCATCAGAGCTGTGTGAATAATAACTGCGTCAGCCCCATGCGTGAGGTGCATCATCAGAGCTGTGTGAATAACAACTGTGAGCCCGTGCGTGAAGTGCATCATCAGAGCTGTGTGAATAACAACTGTGAGCCCGTGCGTGAGGTGCATCATCAGAGCTGTGTGAATAACAACTGTGAGCCCGTGCGTGAGGTGCATCATCGGAGCTGTGTGAATAATAACAGCTGTGAGCCCCGTGCCTGAGGTGTGTTAGGAATAGGAACATGTATATCCCCTTACACCAAGACTCCCATAATGCCATAACAGGGAGGTAGAATGTGCTGTCTCATTCTGACTTAACCCCCCTGTACTACATATCCCAGAATGCATTGCGGTAGGCAGCAAAAGATATACAGCCTCATGCTGCATGAATACCAATCACCGACAAGAAGGGAGGTTCATAAACCCCTCCGACCAAGATGGCGACACTTGGTTTTCTTGCCAGACCCTCCTTGTGATTCCCCGTTCCTGATTATTGTTCCTCTGCTGCTCCGCACCGAGTGTTCTGTTTCCTGCGTGGTGCTGAGCCTATTCCCGACGTCCGCGGATTCTCCTTCTCCCCGACTACCCCAGGACTCAAAGACCCGCTCTGCGAACAGCAGCCTCCTTCATTACGGAACAGCCCGTCCTTTGTGTTTCTGAAAACTTTATCGACAACGCTGACAAACCGCACTGCCACACCCGTAGCCTGAACTACAAAGGAGATTCCAGGAGATATCCTCACATGAATATGTTTTCTGCATTCTGAGAGACCAAACGAATTTCTTTGATATGTTTATTTTTATTTTTGAAACTTTTTGGATCCTTTTGAGTCTTCATGAGTCTACTGGTGTGGTGAGTTTGAGACAGCACATTATTGCATAGAAGTTTGTTTGTTATCCCTGCCACTAATAGTTGTTATGTGTGTTTGTGTTTCTCCATATTGCAGTGAGCTGCGCTGACTTGAAGCCCGGTCTCCCCTACCCCTTACCTGCTGAGTAGACCTGTTGGTTTGGTCTCTCTCTTTTGGTGAGATAGTTACCTTCTCTGCGGTGTTCTTTAAGTCACCTAGGGAGTGGTATCTTATCGAAGGAGTGTGACACTATCTTCACTTCCGAGGAACTTGGGATTCTGCCTGGATACAAGTCTACGCCCGACAGAAAACCAAGCCCACGATTTTTTATTCCTCCCAAGTGAAGATAGTTATGGATGAAAACGTCATAATGTGCGAATCTGATGAAAGTACATTGAGGGAATTAGCTACTGCAGTAGCGAACCTCCAGACGGAATTAAAACTGATTAAGAATGAGAATCAGAGATTAGTATCAGAAAACACAATGTTGAGAGCAGAAAGTAAGGCTGCTAAAGCACATCCTAAACACAAGCGTAGCTACATACACCCAGCATATTTCCAGGTTTCCCCCGTTAGTGTTCCCTCTGGTGTGGCCCTTAGTTCCTCTCAGAGTCCTCCCACTCCTGTTAATGTCACGGTGGTTACTCCACCACAAACACCTCTTGCTATGCCTGAAAGGTTCAACGGAGACAGCCAAAAATATTGCGTATTTATGAATCAGTGTCAGTTGATCTTCTTATGCAGAGCCACCTCTTTTCCTGACGATGCTGCCAAGATTGCATTCATTATATCTTACCTGAGTGGTAATGCCGCCTCCTGGGCCATCACGTTAGTAGAGACCGATGATCCTGTGTTGTATAATCTAGGTTTGTTCAAAGAAAGGATGAGAAGCCTATTCGCTCGTCACACTTACATGCAGGCCAGTGATAACGAGTTATTGAATCTAAAACAAGGCTCCAAGGATTTGTTATCGTATATTACAACCTTTAACCGATTGGTTACAGAAACCCAGTGGCCCGAAGCAAAACGCACTTCGTTATTTTATAGAGGTCTTAAAGACGAGCTTAAAGACATCCTGTCACAAATAGTCGACCCTCCTGAAGAATAATCAGCATTCATGGATTTAGTTGTAAAACTAGATCACCATCTTACGGAAAAAAAAGGAGAAAAGACTAAGGGAGAATTCCCGAAACTCTTGCTTGCTAGGACAGAAAAGAGAGCTACTAGTGAGCCTATGCAAATTGGTGGAATTTGTGGTCCTTTGTCTTCAGAAGAAAAAGAAAAACGCAGAAAGCTTAATCTATGCCTTTACTGTGGTAAAGGCAGGCATTTAGCGAAAGAGTGTCCAGTCAGGCCAAGACCCCTGTCCGGGATACACAGAGTAAGATTGCTAAAAGCATGCCTTCGGGAAACTGAATGACTTGTGGAGTAGTGAGGTCGCTCTTCCAAGTCCGTCCAGGGTTCAGACCTCTCAATATCTAGCCAATGCTTGGTCCCCTGTTCCCCAGCCGTTCACTATCAATGTTGTCTTTGTATTGCCTTCTCGCTTTAGACACACCATGGCTATACTTTTGGATTCAGGGGCGACCGGTAAATTTCTAGACATAACATTGGCTAAAGCCTTGGGGTTAGAATTTATAACCAAGAAAACCCCCGAAAAGTTTAGAGCCGTAGATGGGTCGGAACTGTCATCTGGGCTGATAGTGTATCATACCCCTGAAATCATAGTCAGGTGTGACAACGGCCATTCTGAGAGTCTATCCTTTGATCTAATAGATACACCGAACTTTGGAGCCATCTTAGGCGTTCCTTGGCTCCAAAAACATAATCCCCACTTAGACTGGGTAGCTCGAACTGTCACCTTGCGTTCCCCACATTGCTTGAACCACTGTTACCAGGATATCTCACATTGGCATGCACCGGTGTATTGTGCGTCCACCACTATTGATGGTGCCTCCCTACCTAGGGAGTATCAACAATATGCAGACGTCTTTGATGAGGTAAAAGCTGTGGCCTTACCTCCCCACAGAACCTACGATTGTAGGATAGACTTGGTCGCGGGTGCAGAGTTACCTGTCAGTCGCATATATGCCCTCACTGACATGGAAACACAGTATCTTCGTGACTATCTGGAAGACATGCTAAAAAAGGGGTTTATTAGACATTCTACATCTCCTGTCTCATCCCCCATTTTTTTTATTCCAAAACGGGAGGGAGGACTCAGGGCGTGTCTGGACTATCATGCGTTGAATAAAGTGACAATCAAAAACAAGTACCCTCTTCCGCTTATCTCTTCCCTGTTGGATCAGGTGAGGAAGGCCACCATATTTACCAAATTTGACCTAAGAGGGGCCTATCACCTGATCCGCATCAGAAGAGGAGATGAGTGGAAGACGGCCTTTAGAACCAAGTTCGGCCTCTATGAATACACAGTGATGCCATTCGACTTATGCAATGCTCCCCAGCATTTCAGTTCTTTATTAATGAAATCCTGAGAGAGTATTTAGATGTATTCGTCATAGTATATATTGACGATATACTGATATACTCCCAGGATGAGAAGGAACATGTGACTCATGTACAAACCATCTTGAGCAAACTACATGAACATCATTTGTTTGCGAAATTAGATAAGTGCATCTTCCACACTCAAAGTGTGGCATTCTTGGGTTTTATCATCTCACCCAACGGAATCCATATGGATCCTGCAAAGATATCTGCTATTGTTGAGTGGGCTAGTCCTAGTTCTGTCAAAGAGATCCAATCCTTCTTTGGATTTGCTAATTTCTACAGGAGGTTTGTCCACCACTTCTCAGATTTTGTGTCCCCCATAACCCGGTTTCTAAAGAAGGGGGTGGAGTTCAAATGGGATAGCGAGGCTGAAAAAGCTTTTCAGACATTGAAGAACAGTTTTACTTCTGCTCCAGTAATCAAACATGCTGACGAAACTCAACCATACTTTCTAGAAGTAGATCTGTATCAATATGCAGTGGGAGGGGTTCTCTCTCAACGCGATAGGGACAAGGGAACCCTCCATCCCTTCGCTTACTATTCTAAGACTCTGTCCCAGGATGAACAGAATTTCACAATAGGAGAGAGAGAATTGCTAGCAATAAAAATGGCCTTTTCTGAGTGGCGACATTATTTATTGGGATCACTCCATTTGATCACTGTTTATTCAGACCATCAGAATTTGCAATATTTCCGTACGGCCAAAGCCTTGACACCCCGGCAACTAAGATGGGTCTCGTTCTTCAGCGAGTACGATTTTCAAATACATTTTCGTCCTGGATTAGACAGGGAAAGGCGGATGCCTTATCGAGATTGGGTAAAGAGCAAAAACATGCCATTGACGAACCTTTACCTATCATCCCTGAGCATAAAATCATTGCTGTCGGAGAGGCTGAAGTAGACGCCTACACTTTCCTAGTACATCTTGAACAATCCTATGCTGATATTGATCGTAATCAATGGTTACAGAATACAAGCAATACGATATTGGACAATCTGTTGTTCCATAACCATAAACTGTTTTTGCCCACCAAAGAAACACAGCAGCTTATCACACAATGGTGCCATGACTTACCTTTAGCGGGACATCCTGGGGAAGTCAAGACTAAACAACTGTGTCAGAGATGGTTTTGGTGACAGGGGATGTCTCAAGACATAAACAACTATGTTAAAAAATGTCCTACCTGTGCCCGCCAAAAGTCATCACATGCGGCACCGGCTGGGTTATTACAACCCCTTCCTGTACCCAATAGTCCATGGACCTCTATCAGCATGGACTTCTTTACTGACTTACCGATGACAAGCGGATACACCACTATCATGGTGGCGGTCGATCTACTATCAAAAATGGCCCATTTAATACCCTTTAAAAAGACGCCTACGGCAATGTAACTAGCAGATGCCTTTATCCAAAACATTGTACGCCTTCATAGCCTACCTTCCATGATCATTTCGGACAGAGGTCCGCAATTCATCTCTAGATTCTGCCAGGGACTGTGTCAAGCTGTACACATAGACCACCGATTGTCCTCCGCATATCATCCCCAAACCGATGGGCAAACTGAGAGGACCAATCAAACGTTAGAGCAGTGCCTACGATGTTTGATCAGTACCAACTGTCAAGACTGGGTACAGGCTTTACCCCTAGCGGAGTTTGCTTACAACAACTCTACACACTCGACCTCCAAGTCCTCTCCCTTTTATTTTTTGAACGGTTACCATCCCAAATTCCTCCCATTAGAACTACCTCCCTCTGTCACACACACCCCAGCCGTAGTAGATCACCATAAGAATCTCCTAAAAATCTGGGAACAAGCTAGAAGAGAGTTACTACAGGCCAAGGAAGACATGAAGAGACAGGCTGATAAGCATAGACGGCCCGCTCCTGAATATCATTAGGGGATAAAGTATGGTTATCGTCCAAAAACCTGAAATTAGAAGGACCCCGTAAGCTACAACCACGATTCCTAGGACCTTTTACAGTCATGAAAGCACTATCCCCAGTAGCCATCAAATTGAGTCTCCCCCCTGAAATACTGATACATCCTGTCTTCCACACTATCTTGTTAAAGCCCTATTTAGAACCTGTTCACCCTGAGCCACCACCACCTCCTGTGAATGTAGAGGGAGAAATGGAATACGAAGTCAAAAGAATATTCGACTCAAGACGATACAGAGGGAAGTTACAATACTTGATTGATTGGGTAGGTTATCCTCCAGAAGACAGAACATGGGAGCCAGCTGAAAACATAAACGCACCCAGATTAATTCGGAGGTTTCATGCTTTAAACCCCTCCAAACCCAGACCAGTTAGAAGGCCTTTAGGGGGGGTACTGTTAGGAATAGACTCCCATAATGCCATAACAGGGAGGTAGAATGTGCTGTCTCATTCTGACGTAACCCCCCTGTACTACATATCCCAGAATGCATTGCGGTAGGCAGCAAAAGATATACTGCCTCGTGCTGCATGAATAACAATCACAGACAAGAAGGGAGGTTCATAAACCCCTCCTACCAAGATGGCGACGCTTGGTTTTCTTGCCAGACCCTCCTTGTGATTCCCCGTTCCTGATTATTGTTCCTCTGCTGCTCCGCACCGAGTGTTCCGTTTCCTGCGTGGTGCTGAGCCTATTCCCAACGTCCGTGGATTCTCCTTCTCCCCGACTACCCCAGGACTCAAAGACCCGCTCTGCCAAATGCAGCCTCCTTCCTTACGGAACAACCCGTCCTTTGTGTTTCTGAAAACTTTATCGACAACGCTGACAAACCGCACTTCCACACCCTTAGTGATTCAGGTGAACGAGTGTCCTTTGTTTCCCTTATTGGACTTCCGTGGCTTAGCACATCAGGAAACATTGCGCACGGCGCCTTTTTTGTTAACGCGAGGACGCGTTTTATATTTTTGGTGTTTAATTTACTGGCCGGTTTAGGAAAGACGCGAGGCAGCGTTTTGGGCACAATATCCGAATAAAGTGAAATTCGGAAGCGTTGTGTGGCGTCATCAGGACTCCTGGACAATATCGCTGACTATTACAAGACACGAGAAAGTGTTCTTCATTTTTTTTACAAAACAATTGTTCCTCGTTTTTTGGGAGCCTGAACTACAAAGGAGATTCCAGGAGATATCCTCACATGAATATTTTTTCTGCATTCTGAGAGATCAAATGAATTTCTTTGATATGTTAATTTTTATTTTTGAAACACTTTGGATCCTTTTGAGTCTTCGTGAGTCTACTGGTGTGGTGAGTTTGAGACAGCACATTATTGCATAGAAGTTTGTTTGTTATCCCTGCCACTAATAGTTGTTATGTGTGTTTGTGTTTCTCCATATTGCAGTGAGCTGCGCTGACTTGAAGCCCGGTCTCCCCTACCCCTACCTGCTGAGTAGACCTGTTGGTTTGGTCTCTCTATTTTGGTGAGATAGTTACCTTCTCTGCGGTGTTCTTTAAGTCACCTAGGGAGTGGTATCTTATCGAAGGAGAGTGACACTATCTTCACTTCCGAGGAACTTGGGATTCTGCCTGGATACAAGTCTACGCCCGACAGAGTGCATCATCAGAGTTGTGTGAATAATAACAGCTGTGAGCAACAGCATACTCTTGCACACACTCTCACTGCTCACCAATTCAAAGTATGCTAAAAAATGTATGTAACGCATTGTCATACACAATGCCAATAACTCAAACTTTAATGCTGCGAGACCTATTGCATTGTAAATGCTTGTCTTAATATATATTTGGAATGGTTGGCTACCAGATTGAGAATTTCAGAGTCTCTCGTCCCTCCTGTTTAAGGCCAACCACACATAAAGCTGAATTTTATGCGGACGACCTTTTAATCCATGCGCATAGTCCTTCAGCACGGCTTGATGTAGTTGACGCATTAAAATCCTTTGCCACTTGCTGTTGGTACAGTCAATGGGTAGACGAACAGAAGGGAGCTGCAACCTTTTGTGTATATCACTTTTCCTTTGCATATTGTTTCCTAGCAACAATATATATGATGCCGATGTTGTTATTGCAGCTAAGATAGCAGATGCTACTATGACACCTACTTCAAACGTATAACATGTTATGTGACTGTTTTTGGAATAGGAGCAGCAAATGAAACATAAAGATGCTCGGATAAAGATAATGAATGAGATCCTGCAAGGAGTGAAAGTCCTGAAGCTGTATGCCTGGGAGAATGCTTTCCTGAAGAAGGTCCAAGCTGTAAGGCAACAGGAGCTGAAATTCATAAAACAAGCTGCTATCATACTCGCAGCCGCCTGTGCGATATTTATGGCAACACCATTTCTGGTAGGTTACTCGTTTTCATTAGGTACACCTTTTCAACAGTAATAGAAACCGAGAAATCTTCTCCCCTGTTTTTCTGTGGTTGTTTGAGTAAAAAAAAAGCCTTTTGGTCGTTGTACAGCATATCGGAAAATGTATGCAAACACTTGTGGAATTTCCTGCAGTGCAGCTCAAAGTGGCCTACATGCACAGGAAACAAATCGACGATATGGGCACTTTAGTTTGAACCCCCCTTAAACAACAAACTGCAAGACCCAAACCAAAAATGTCCTGATGTCGTCATGAGCTCACGAGACCTCTCTGTCAAAGAGGCAATGCTTAAACTATTGAAGTGATACAAAGTACCAAATATGAGCTGTTTACGTGAAGGAATCTATGTGGAGGTGCACGATTTGTTACACCTTGTAGAAAAAATATTCCCCCATAAACATGCATATTTTGATAGTATAAAATGACCCATAACAATGACTTCTATGAGATCGTTGGTCAAAAACTATTTGTCAAGCCTCAGAACTCACAGCAGAAGTGCATTAGTTGTGACAAACGAATGAGCAAAGAGACAAATCGACCCTTCTTTCCTCACTCAATGGTGACACGTTACACTGTGCTGACCACTGTTGCACATGGGGAACATCAAACACCTTACCCTCTTTTATGTGGTGCTTACTCGTGAGCTTCAACCTTCTTTTTTAGTGCTTTTATTTGTAGGAAAGAGAAATGAGGAACATGCTTAGCCCCCAACAACATGTTCAAGTTTTTTTGATTGTTTAGTAAATAATGAACATTCAAAATGTGTGAGGAAGATTTTGCTGCAATAAGTGCACAATGCAAAATTTTCCACAGATTTTGATAACTTTTTTCCAAATCTACTAATGCTTTTCCACATTTGTCGATGACGTCACCATTGCGAAAATAATTAATTAATTATCTGATCACCCAACAGTAAAAGCTGCAATAATATGAAAGTGGGCGTTTATATGCCAAATGTGTCAAAATATATCAATTAGTATGTCTCATCCCTTGATGAACAGAACACCTTGCCTTCTGCGGGGGAGATTTCTGGCTTGAATGTCGAAATACAGCCTCGTGACATAATATGTAGTGTGTGTATGATTTATATTCAATATTCTGACGAGGGCAAGGTAGGGTTCGGCCACTTATTAGTGCTACTAAAAAGTTTAGTGTTTCTATCGACGGGACACCGATTTCCAAAGAAAGCAATAACATCTGCGTTTTCATGGAAGAAGTTTCGGCTTCCTATAGTAATTATTTTCGCTTTCTGCTGGGCACTGCAGGAAAAACCTCTATATGAAACATGCCTCATATTTGGTAAATTAGTTAGTGGTATGAAATGTTTTAAATGGCTGTTCAGTGTGCAACAGAATGCTGTGTTTTTAGGTTGAGCATAGGCAGTGCACATGCGCTTTCTGCAAGATCTGCTGTATTCAGTAAAAGTACTTTAATTTAACCTGCTGCTTAGCATAGGTTGACTCCACAGTTGCTCTTCTTTGCTATCTCCTAACTGGTTTGCGCAGCCGATATGTCACTTTCATTCTTTGCTGAGGAGCACCAGCCAAGTACAGTCCTTACACTTTTATTGTTTATCTGTTGTTTGGGAGAATTTTTTTTTTATTATTTCCTGCCTCGGCTCGTGTTCTTTTTTTTTTTTTGTTTAAGAAATTTTTATTGGTATTTTTAAGTAATACAAAAAATAAGTCATGAATAATTAGTAAAAAGTACAATGGTGAATAGCAATTGAATTACATAAAAAATGATAAAAGAAAAAATAAAAGAGTTAGAGGCGAAGAAGAAAAAGGAGAAAGAAAGAGAAGATGAGGAAAGGAGAAAAGAAAAGAGAGAAAGAAAGAGAAGAGCAAAAAGAGGAGCAAGAATTACTACGTGGGATTAGGAGCACGCAAACAGGATGGGGGATTGGAAAAAAGGTAGGAGGTGAAAGGAAGCCAGAGTAGATCAGATTTAATTTTTAAAGGGACAGAGGTGGAGGATGCAATAGAGATTCTGTGTTTTTTCACAGATAAAGTTCCACCAAGTGTGGACGGAAAGTTTAGAATTATCCTTCCAACACGATAAAATAACTTTAAATGGAAGAGCAATAAACAGGTCAAATAACTTAGCAGAAGAAGATACAATTTCAATGTCATTAGATAAGGAACCTAAAAACACATTCAGCAGAGATAACGGGGAGGAAAAAGAAAACATTGGCATGCAGATGTTCCATACTTCAGTCCAAAAAGATAAAACATGGGATCAGTTGTATAGTTGATGTTGAAGAGTACCAGGTTCCTTGGAGCATGACCAACATAAAGGTGAGGAAACATGAGAGAACTTATGGATACTAACCGGGGTAAGAACTACTCTATGATATATAAAAAATAAAGATTGCGTAATACGTGCAGCAACAGATATTTTAAACAGTTTGGACCATATACAATCCCACAATGCAATAGAGAAGGAGACATCAAGGTCAGTCTCCCAAGCAATCTCTACATTTGATTTAGAACGTTCTGAAACATTAGATGACAAAATGGAATACACTATTGCAGCTTTAGGTAGTTGAGTAGAAAATAAAGGGTACAGTGGAGTGGTGGGGGTAAAGGAAGGAAAAGAAAGAGAAGGAGAGAGGGAAGACAAGTGAGATAGGATAGAAGATGTTATAATGGTATATTCATTAATAAATGATGAAGGCAAATGAAATGTATTTTGCAATGATGGGAAGGGAATAAGGGATGAATCAGCAAAAAACTGATGTACAAATAGGATACCCTTTTCTTTCCAGTGTTTAAAGTAAAATGATTTACCTTTGTATCTAATGAATTTGTTATACCACACCACAGAGGCTAGGAAAGATTGAAGAGGAGATAAATTAGAAGAAAACACAGTTTGTAGTAGAATTTGGGAATATTTCAAAATGGGACGTTTGGACAAAAAAGTGCAATTGGACATGAAAACAATATGCTGAAAAGAGAAATCATTGAGAAGGGAGCGTTCTAGGAGGACCCACTTAGGTACAGAGATATCAACAAAGTCATAAGCCAAGGAAAAGGACTGTTTGATCAAGAAGGCAGAATGGTATGATTTAAAATCAGGAAAGCGAACACCACCTTCTTGTTTAGGTCGAATTAACTTATGCAGTGCAATGCGTGGATGTTTGTTGTTCCACAAAAATTTTACACAAAGAGAATTGATTCGTATAAAATAGGAGTTAGGAATTTTAAAAGGGAGCATGGAAACAGTATATAGAACATGTGGGGTAATCATCATTTTAATAGTGTCTAATCTACCCCACCAGGAAAGGAATAAAGGGGACCAAATTTGAAGAAGGGATTGAATTTTGTTAAATAAGGAATCAAAGGTTAATTTAAGGGTGTCTTTCAGTGAGGAAGAAAACCATATACCCAGGTATTTAATTTTGGAGGGACACCATGCAAAATCAGTATCATTAAACATGTATTGGAAGCAGAGTGGATTAAGGGGTAGAACTTCCGTTTTGGATAAGTTAAGCTTATATCCTGATATGGAGGAGTACAAACTAACTTCATTCAAAAAATGTGGAAGGGAGGATTCCGGATTGGACATATATATCAGAACATCATCTGCATAAGCAGACAGCTTAGTTTCTGTAGAAGAGAACGTAAGGCCAGTAATATTAGAGTTGGAACGAATACGCTCCAAAAAAGGTTCGAGACATAAAATAAATAACAAGGGGGAAAGGGGAAAACCTTGTCTCGTACCTCTGTTTAATGAAAAAAATCTGGAGAATTGGTTATTGACAAATATACTGGCACGAGGGGAAGAATAAAGTAGTTTAACCATGGAGATGAAAGAGGGACCAAAACTAAAAACCCTTTGAGAGTACGAAACATGAATTGCCAATTAATACGATCAAAAGCTTTTTCAGCGTCTAGGGAGAGGGCCGCCAATGGGACTTTAACTTGTTTGGCTTGCGCAATGACATTAGAAAACAAGCGAGCATTATCAGCAGCGAGTCTACCCTTCACAAAACCCACTTGATCTGTTTTAATTAAACAAGGAATAATAGAATCAAGACGAGAGGCAAGGATTTTAGCAAAAATTTTACAATCATAGTTAATTAATGAAATGGGGCGATAGTTTTTACATTGTGAGTGGTCTTTATCAGGTTTAGGAATAATGACAATGAGAGCATCCAAAAAGGACCCAGAGGCTTTGGCATCTGAAATAAATGAATTAAATAATTGAAGAAGCTTAGGTGCAAAAAAAGATTGAAAAGAGGAATAAAACTCAACAGGTAGACCATCAGGGCCGGGAGCTTTGGATTTTTTTAGATGGTTAATGGCTGTAGTAATTTCCTGTAAAGTGATATCCCCTTCCAACAGAGCAAAATCCATCGGAAGGGAAGGGGGAGCTGGGAGACCCTCAAAAAATGTCGACAAATTCGCTTCAGAGGGGTGTGTATCATCTGTATATAAGGCCTGATAATAATTATGAAATACCTCGGCAATTTCCTCATCAGAATTGACTAATTTGTTCGAAGAATCATTAAAGATCGGACCAATCGTTTTACGTTCGGATTTAATTTTCAAATAATTTGCCAACATTTTCCCTGCTTTATTCTGCCCGCCATGGAATTTAGATTTAATTTTAAGAAGGGTGTGACAAGCTTCATTGGTGATGATTTTATTAAGGTCCGTTTTGGCTAGGATTAGCTCCTGAAGAGCCGAGGAGGACTTAGAGGAAAAATAAAAATGTTCAAGACTTTTGATCACTTTAAGCTGGTCTTCATATTTTTGTCTGTTGAGCTTCTTCTTTTTGGAAACATAAGATATAGTAAATGCTCTAAAGGAAGCTTTAAAAGCATCCCAAGTGATGGGAATGGAGGTATCCAAAGGATTATTAAAGGAGAAAAACTCCTAAAAAAATTTTGCACTCTCTTTCATAAAAATGGCATCAGATAAAAGAAAAGAATTAAATTTCCAACGACTGAATTTAGAGGAAATAAGGGAGAGGTCCAGGGTAGTATACACAGGAGCATGATCAGAGATAAAGATAGAACCAATGACAGACTTTTGAATGGAGGGCAAAAGAGACTTACTAACCATAAGGTAGTCAATTCTAGAGCGGGTGTGATGAACATTAGAGAAAAAAGTATATTCAAGTAAGTCAGGGTTACATATTTTCCAAGAATCATATAAAGGACGAGAAGCAATGGCAGATTGAAAACTCTTATGGGATTTATCAGGTTGAAATTTACTGGAGGATAATCTATCAGAGAAAGGGTCTAACCATTGATTAAAATCACCAGCAACAATAAAATCAGGGCAATCTATGGACGAAATTAGAACTTTAATATCTTTCCAAAATTTTGGATCAGGGTGGACAGGACCATAAATATTAAGTAATACCATTGTCTTGTTTTGAATAACAACCTTAGCCATTGCCCAACGTCCTTCAGCATCATTACTAGAAGAAACAATTTGAACATTCAAAGCTTTATGAAACAGTATAGCAACCCCTCCTTTTTTTGAATAGCAGGTGAAAACACAACCTGGCCCACCCATTGTCTTTTAAGCTTAAGAGATTCAACTTCCGAGCAATGCGTTTCCTGAAGAAAAACAACCTGTGAATGAAATTTAGATAAATGAGACAGTACCTTTTGACGCTTGGCAGGATGACCAAGACCTTGCACGTTCCACGAGACAAAATTACACATGGTGGTAAGAGGGGAGGATGGGTGACAGGTGTAGGAGACACATGGCAAGGAGATCACTACAAAAGGGAAGACAAAAAATGCATAAGTAATCAAAAAAGGGGATTTCCAAAACGCTCGCAATACCAAAACCAGAGAAAAACATGGATATGAAAAATGAGAATATGCAGAACAAAAAGAGAAGTAGAGATCGCTCAGGAATAGCACAGCATGGAAAATGGGAAGTAAAGCAAAAAAAACAAAAAGAAAGAGATAAAAAAAAGAAAGAAAGAGAAAAAGTAGAGGAGAACAGAAAGATGAGAAGTAAACAGATCAAGGCACAAAGGCCTGATCGGAAAAGGAGAGAGTAACCAAAACATCTGAGGCGAAGATGCGCCAGAGAAAGAACTCAGCCCATGAGCTACCAAAAAACAGGACGTGTACAAAAAGGAAACACACAAGGATGTGAGGTCAAAACCTCAAGGAGTAGATCCAGAATAAAGGAGAAAAAGCAAAAGAGGTGAGGAAGAATCGAAGAACAACAGTGAGCAAAGGAAAGAAAAGAAAAACACTAATGAGCAGTGTCCATATTGGAAGGAGAGACACTCAGAAGATAGTCGTGAAGTTTTTGCGGATCATCATAGGATCTGGTGCGGCCATTATGTGTGATCTTGCAGAAACAGGGATGCAGTATGCCATATTGAATGTTCAGTTGTCGCATTAATGGTCGAAGATTCAAGAACTCCTTGCGTCGTGCGTTCGTAGCCGAGGAAAGGTCCTGTGAGATAAAGATGTTATGACCAGACCACTGGAGACGACGTTTGATCCTAGTAGCTTTCAGGACAGACATTAATTCTGTGAATTCTAGAAAAAGCAGAATGATACCACGTGGTTTGGAGGAGTTGGAATTAAGAAGCCCAAGCCGATGAGCCCTCTGGATATTAAGAGGGTGGGAAGCTGGTTGAAGATCCAAAAGTTCTTGAAGAAATTTACGAATAAAGGACACCATATCAGGGCCCTCCAAATTTTCCGGAAGACCATAAACGTGTAGGTTGTTCCTACGGTTACGATTTTCCAAATCCTCAGTGTGGAGTTTGAGTTTGAGGATCTCCTGTTCCAACAATGGAATTTTAGTTGAGACATCATGAATATCGCTCACACGCTGTTCCAGATTCAAAACTTTGCCCTCCATAACAACCCAGCGCTCTTCAATTTGTTGAAGTATTGCATTAGTAGCAGATATAAAAGGTTGTAGACCACGCACTTCTTCAAGAATGGAATCCAAAACAGGATTAGAAGAAGATGCAATAGGAGAAGGCGGGTCATTTTTAGGCCTCTTAGGTTTGGTTCCAGTTTGTGACACTTTAGGAGAGGTGGAATTATTTGCCATAATGATGGACGCCTTTCAATTTGCCGTATGCAGGTAGGTACCAACAGAGAACAGCAGGGTCCAATGAACTGGCTTAACGATGCTTAGGCAGTAAGAGGGGCATACAGAGCGTGGTTAAAAATGAAGCAACCTGAAGGAAGAGCCAAAAAACGCACTACTCTTGAGTGCTGATACCCTCACTGGATTGAAAGTAGCAAGAGAAAAACAGCAATACTGTGTAATAGAAACCACAGCATAAAAAGAGAGCATCAATGGAAGCCAGCACAAGTAAAAAACAGTAGTTAGTAAAGGCAAAGTCAATTTAAAGATGGTGTCACCAAATGAAGAAAGTAGAGGCACAATGAAGAGTAAACCTAGTATCTCCTAAAATGGCGGCCGTGGTTTCTCCACACAAAAAGAAAAAAACATGTCCAATATAAAAAAAACAGAGCGCTAGGAAGACACAGGAGGCAAAGGACATGAGCCCAATCAAAAAGAAGATAAGAGCAAAGAAGTTCAAATATAGTGTCTCAGAATCAGGCACAGGAGAGACCTTCAAAAAGACATGCAGCAGTGCCTATGTATAGGTCTTAAAATGGCGGCCATATCTCGCCAGAGAAAGTGAAATAACAACAAAAATCAGAGGCAAAAGGCATTGGGCGTCCAGCAAGGGTTAAAACGCTGTTTAAAATGATGAGGCCATGCTATAATAATCAGTCAGAGTCATCAGCATGAAGGCAGGAAGAAGCGCAGCGTGAAAAACAGGTGCAGGGAGACATTCGCGGTAAACAGGAAACAAAATGGCGGCCGCCCTAGTTGAAGAGACAGTTCAAATTACCGGGTCAAATATCTGCCTTTCCACCACTGGGAGACACTGCTCAGTTGCATCCCCATAATCTGTACACCTTCCGACACCACTGCCGTTCAGAAAAGCCGTTCGAAAAACGGCTGGAAAGGACCTCACGGCATCCGCGTTTTCGTCCGAAGCGGAGCTCACGGGAAGTCCGTCCTCTGCAGCTGGCGCGCAAGACACGCCCTCGGCTCGTGTTCTAATGCATGTATTTCTGCCCCTGTTTTCCAAATGTTGCTTTACTTGCTCTACGCTAACCTTCGCACTTGCCCCCACCACCCCTCTTTGCATCCACTACACCATCATACTGTGTTCCCATCATGCCAACCCCATATTAACCACAGACACATATTCTCTCTTGTTGTGGTCATTTGTTGGCCGCAGTTTTATTTTTTGGGATACAAACAGTAAAAATTTAGACATCATTTTGGTGTTTGCTTGTTTCAGTCTCTTCGACCCTTGCGGATCGTTCCTTTGCTTGCCTTTGGTTGGATTTGTGTTCCCCTTGAAAGGGGGAGAGGGGTAGCGTCAGTCCCCGGAGTTAGGCCCTAACTCGCTACCTTCCGGTTCCGATTGTGCCCTGCCATCCGGCAGGGGCTGGGCTGCGAGCGCCGTCTCCCTTTTGCTACCCCCCTTTTCCGGTAAGCCACCTCACCCAGCCGTGAGGCATCTGAAGGTGAGTGGTCTTACCCTCTGGCCTTCTAGCCAGGTCTCCCAGCCATGAGGCATCCCAAGGTTAGTGTTCTTTTCCTGGCACACCGCCCTCCGGTGTGCATGATTACCAACCCTAATCCGCGTAGTTCTCCACCACGCTTATCCCTATGCTACAGCCTGCGACATTGCTGTCCCTTCGGTGTGGGTGGGTGGGAATTTCCGGTCTGCTGCTGCTCCCCCGCTCAGCCGTGGACATGGCGCTGCCTTGCGGGAGCAGCCTTATATCCCCCCCTTGGCCCCATGTCCTTCCGGATGCCCCTTCCCTATTGGGTTGTTCATACCGCGCTCCCCCCTCCTATTTCCCCGCTGACCCACCTACTGCCTGTAGAGGGTATGGGGGGGTCTACCTGTTGTTCCCGCCCTGTGTGTTCTTTTCCTGGCACACCGCCCTCCGGTGTGCATGATTACCAACCCTAATCCGCGTAGTTCTCCTCCACGCCGAATGGGAGTCTCCCGTCTCCCTTCGGCTCCCCCTCCGACTACGCCGTGTACTCTCTACTTGCACCCGGCCAGCACCATAGCTCCCCAGAGATCACCCCAGAACAGGCCCATTTCCTCGCCCGACAGGTGCACGCCGTCTTTGGTGAATAGCTCGGGGCGGCTGGTGTGGATGAGCCCATGCCTGACGAACGCCAGGCCGTTTACCCTGCAAAATTTACTCACTGCCATGTTCAGTTTCTTGCGGGAGTTGTCCACCGCTTTCTGTGACTCTGCCCCGCGCCAGACTTGCTGGCCGATCACCTCCGACGACACGATCGTTGATCCCCGGAATGCCCTGGCTGCCTCCGTCAGGTCTCTCTGCACAATGTGGAGGAGTGCCCGCCTCCCTAGCTGTGCCAAGTCGTTGCCCCCCAGGTGTATTATCAGGATGTCCGGGTGCCAGGCCGCGTCAGCCCTCAGCTCCTCGAGTGCCGCTGTGAGCTGTTCCCATTTCATTCCCGGCCTGCCGAACCACCGAATGCACGTGTACACTGGTGCTCCTTTTGCCTTGCATCCCCCGTCCCGCCACCAGCTCTGCATTCGGGAGATGAATGAGTGCCCCACCACCCATAACAGGCGTGGTCTCCGTCCTGTTAAAGGAAGGAAACAGTGTCACTCGTTGCGCGGCCCGGTCCCGGTCGCCTGGCCCTGCTCATCGCAACTGTGGTCTCACATATGTCTTGTAGGCCCGTGACCTCCATCGGCCCACTTCCTTGATGCCTGCTTCGGGCATCCAGAGCATTGCCGCCGTCGTGGCTGCCCCTATCCGGAATGAGTGGGATCCGAAGGCCGCCGGGCGCAGCCCTGCTTTGCCCAGTGCATTGCGCATGACAGACGTGAATTGGAACCTGCTTAGCTGTGTGCCATCCCTGTGCCTGAATAAGGGGCCTTCCCCTGCCGGGCGTACTGCCATGAAAGCCATTAAGCAGCAAACTGCGCAGCAGCCTTGGTCCTTGATGCACTGCAATCTAATCTTGGTACCTTTGCCTGTTTGGTCGGTCTTTGACCATCTTAGCACGATCTCCACCCCGTTAGCTGTGGGCGTTATGTCCTTTGCCTGTATGCATCTCTCTGCTGCCCCCCACCTTGTGGGGGCTACCAACTCGCTGATGCGGAAGGCCCCAAAGAAGTCGGTGGCGAAGTCCGCCCGAAACAGCGCCAGCTCAAATTGGTCTTAGACTGTTCTCCCTAGGGCACCAAAAAGCACTTGCAGTCATGTGAAGTAAATGGGGTGCCTTGTGTCCTTCCTCGGGCCTTCCTTCCTCTTCCATCCCTTCATTGCTGCCTTGATGTAATGGGATGCCACGGGGTTCTGGCCAGTCTCTATCCTTGTGAAATGTGCCACCGCAGCTAAGTGGGCCTGAGCCCATGACCTGGATTTTCCCACCCGGAATGCCCATTGGATGAAGTGTTCCGCCGCCCTGCGTGTTGCGCCCATGTCCTCTCAGGATGTGATCTCGCCCACCCTCATGACTGTTTCCAAGTACTTCTTGTACCTCCTGGCCGCTGTGGGAGTGAGTGCCTGCTGTACCAATTCCCTCAGGTCCGCCCTGCCAGTTTCCAAAGGTGCCCTGGAAACGGGGTCATGTACTGCTCCGCCCTGGGTGCCAGCTGCCTGAACTGCGTGCCTGCTGTCTGGATAACCCTTCTGCCACCTCGTTCTCCACACCTGCAATGTGGCGTGCCCGTACACCCATGTTTCCTTCCATCTGTAATGCAACCAACCTACGCATTAGCCGGAGCGTGTCTGGGCACCTGGCAGACCCCTTGTTAATCGCCTGCACCACCCCTTTATTGTCGGACCACAGCGTTAGTTTCAAGTTCTGGAGCTGTTCGGCCTATACCGTCATGGCCACTATTATGGGAAATAGCTCAAGGAATGTGATGTTCTTGGTGATGCCCTGTTTGTGCCAACTGCTGGGCCATGCTTTTGCGCACCACCTGCCCCCTAGGATGGCCCTAAAGCCTGTGCTGCCTGATGCGTCCGTGTATAGCTCGATCTGTTGGTTGTCTAGCCATCCCTCCCGCCAAATGAGCGTGCCGTTAAAGTCCCTCAGGAAGGTGTCCCACATGCTCAAGTCCTTCCGGACTTCCGTGTTCAACCTGACGCGGTGGTGTTTTTTGGTGAGTCCCTGTGTTTACTGCGTCAATCGCCTTGCCAATACTTTGCCCGCAGGTATAACTCTGGTTGCAAAGTTCAGCTTGCCTATCAGCCCCTGTAGCTCCCTCAGTGTTGCCTTCTCCCTGCCGCATAGCTCTCTGATATCCTTTCTGAAATCAGCTACCTTGTCGGCCGGGAGCCTGGAGGTGCCCGCCCTGGAATCCAGCTCTATCCCTAAAAAGGTGATGGTGGCGGTTGGCCCTTCACTTTTTTCCTTTGACAGGGGGATCCCTAGCTCTTCTGCTAGACCCATGAATGCCGCCAAAGTGCTTGCACACTCGGTAGATTCTGTTGGGCCCGTAAATAAAAAGTCATCCAAATAGTGGAGCTTGCCCCCAGCCAGGTGTCTGTCGTGCAATGCCCACTCCACAAAGGTGCTGAAGATTTCAAAGTAGGCGCAGGATATCGAGCATCCCATGGGCATGGCTTTGTCCACATAGATGTCCCCTTCCCACCTGAAACCTAGGAGGTGGAAGCTCTCTGGGTGTACTGGCAATAAGCGGAAAGCGGACTCAATGTCTGCTTTCGCCATCAGGGTCCCCCTCCCTGTTGCCCTTACTAGATCTATGGCGTCCTCCACTGTGGCGTAGCTATCTGAGCAGATGTCTGAGCTGATGCCATCGTTCACCGAAGCTCCCTCCGGGAAAGAGAGGTGGTGGATGAGGCGGTACTGCCCTTCCTCCTTCTTAGGAACTATCCCTAGCGGGGAGATGACCAGCCCTTCTGTCAGCTCTGGAGGTAGGGGGCCCTCTATCCTCCCTAATCTCTTCTCCTTCTCGATCTTCTTGGTGACCACCCCAGGCTGCATTGTTGTGGATTTCAGGTTTGTCTTGCTGCCTGCTGGGAGGGGATCCTGGAAAGGGATGAGAAAGCCTTCGCTAAAACCCCGCACTAGAATTGCTGCGTCTGCCTTCCTGTGGTACCTGTTAGCCAGCCTCGTCAGTTCCATTGTTCTGATGGGGGACTTCACTAATGCGCACTTCTGGAGGCCCAGTGTGTCCCCCGGGGCCCTTGTGCTCCTCCCTCATTTCTTGTTGTCCTTTCTGTCACCTTTCTGCTCTTTTCGTTGTCGGCATCCCGCCGCTGGGTGGCCTTCCCCGCATGTCGTGCATGAGTGTTGGAATCTGCATGCTGCCCCGTATGTGCATTCGTTTGTTTCAAATTTCCAGCAAATCGCGGGTGACCCGGTGTGTTGTGAGGGTTTACCTGTGCCATACTGCCTGTGCCTCTGAAATGGTTTGCCCCTCCCCTTGCGGGCGTGCCCGCGAAAGGACTGCTTGCTTCTGCCGTACCATGTCTTGGCTTCCTTAGCAACCATCATTTTAGGTATGAACCCTGACAGGTCCTCTTCATTCCACTCCATTTCTGGGTGGGTCTGCATTTTCAACCTAAAACCTTTGTCGTACTCTAACCACGCCTCGCCAGGAAACTGCCTTTGCGCGTTGTGTATGCTTGACTCGTATATCCACAGGTCCGCCGCACAGCGCGGGAATTTCTCTACAATTATGCATGCCATAATTCTAAATGCGTCCAGCCAGTTGTCGAAGTTCCTCTCCTTCCTTTCCCTGCGCCTTTCTTTCCTGTCCTCCTCCTTCTTGACGCAGGTAGTCAGATCCAACCCCTCTAACTGTATTTCCAATAGCGAGAATATATCTATGAACTCCTTTCTCCATATTCTTTCTTTTACTGCGATGGGTATTAGGCTAGCCAGCCCTGTGGCTCTGGTGGTTAGGCGGGCGGGCCCTGGGGATGGTCGCGCATACCCTCCTGCAGCCGGGGTGGGCTGGTTGCCGATGCCCCCTGCTCCCCATGCCGCTATTGGTGACTCCCCTACTGCCCCGTCTTGTGGGGGCCCGTGGCCTTGTAAGGCCGCCCTGCGTGCCCACCCTGGGTCGATTCGGTGCCATGGTAACCCTGCCGTATCTTCCTCCTCATCTGTGACCTCTCCCACCTCTGTCTCCCTTGGATGTGTCTGCCTACACCCTGCCGCAGCGCCCCGCGGGTTTGCATTTAGGAACATTGGTGTTATTGCCTTAATACATTCTGCAACTATCGCGCTCAAATGCTCACCCGCTCCCGGTACATCCACGACACTCCTGTCCGGTCCCGCCGCCGCCGTGGTAGGTCTAGGAGGCCGGGCCGTCTTTGAGGCTGCTGCTGGTGTGTCCACAACCCTCTTGTCCGGTCCCGCCGCCGCAGTGTAAGGTCTGGGTGGCCGGGCCGTCTTTGGGGCTGCTGTCCTGTGTGCCACCCCTTCCGTGAGCTTGGCTGGGAGCTTCCTCTGCCTCTTGCCTGGTGGTGGCTGGCTGCTGAGCCCTTCGCCCCCAATGTCCGATAGGTGCGGTTCCAGCCAGCTCCTCCCGTGGACCGCCGATGCTTCCCTGACTCTCCGCAGGAGATCGTCAAGGTCCTCCTGTTGCCGCTTTCCTCTTCCCCTTCTCTCCATGTTGCCTCCCTTTGTACCTCACTGTTTGCCGGCTGTTCGGTCCCGCCTGGGCTTGGTTGCGTTTCTTGAGGTGCTGGGCAGGTGTACCCTTTTTGTTCCTTGCTGCCCGTTGCCAGCCCTGCCCTGCGTGGGCCTGTTCACCCTCTGTGTTGTGGTATGCTGCGTGGTACTGCCGCTATTCCTTGCCCCAAGCTGTACCCTGCTGGCGGGGTGCTGCCACCGAGCGATGCACCAATGAGTCCTTGGGCCGTGAAGCCCATCTTCCGCCTTGTGCCCCGTTCAGCCTTAGCGCTGCGTGTGCACTGTCCCAATGTTGGTGGCCTGGGTGGTGCACTGTGTTCCGGCTACCTCACGCCCCGCCTGCGCTCCATTGCAGCGCTGTCCGGTAGAAGCTTTTGGGCGCGTTGCCTCTAGTTGCGCACCCTGGCTGTAATCGCCCCGCCCACCGCTTCCTGTTCCGGTCAGGGGCTCTCCGTCGAGTTCCCCCGGCCGACCTTGGGGGTTTCGCGACTCCTCTGAGTCCCGGCCCCGCTTACTGCAGAAAAGGTCGCTCGGGGTGGGGTATGCTGCCGAGGCTTTGCACGCTGCTGGGTGGGCTCCGGTACTGTCCCTGCTGGTCCTTCCGCTGGCGGTTTCGTTCTGCTCCGGCACACCCTTGGACACTGCCTCTTGATCCTCGTCCCCCTGTCCGCAAGCCTGCTCGGGGTGAGCTCCGCCGTTCACCGGATGCCGGCCTCTTTCAGTGCCGTGTGCCTGGCTGGACCGTGGAGTCCCGGTCGCCGTGTTGTTTGGCCTCCGCTGCTACTGTTCCTGGGCTTGGGCTTCGCTTCCGTGATCTGCAAGGTAAGGAATTTCCAGTCGAATTTCCGGTCTGCTGTGTTCCCCCGCTCAGCCGTGGACATGGCGCTGCCTTGGGGGAGCAGCCTTATATCCCCCCCTTGGCCCTATGTCCTTCCGGATGCCCCTTCCCTATTGGGGTGTTCATACCGCGCTCCCCCCTCCTATTGGCCCGCTGGCCCGCCTACTGCCTGGAGGGAGGGTCTACCTGTTGTTCCCGCCCTGTGCTGGTAGCGCGCCAAAATTTGGCACGCTACCTGCTCTGACTTTGTGGGGTGAGCGGGCATGGCGACTGTTATGGCGCCGGCTCTCGAGCCCCCTCTTCGTGGAGGCAGCCTCCAGGCCCGGACTGGCAATGCCGAGCACCGGGCAATCCCCCGGTAGGCTGCCAGGGGTGGGGGCCGGTTTTTGGGCCGGAGGCCGGTTTTGTTGCTGGGTGGGGGGGGGCCGATTTTTTTGTAGTGCGCTCAGTAAAGTGGTCACTGCTCATTGCTGCGCTGGCTGCAGCAATGAGCATTCATTATTAGATCTGCTGCTGCGGGCGTTCATTGCTGCAGCACTGTACTGAGTGCAGTACAAAGCCTGCGGGCCAGCCGGCACGGCATTCACGTGACGTGGTAGAGTCACGTGTGTAAAGTGGTAAGTGAGGCCTACCACGTGCTTGTACAATGCAGGTAATAAGGGCACACAGACACTAGATAACAGTTAGCTGGAAAGACCACGAGCGGTCTTCCGCTTTTTTATTTATACCCCGGCGCGAGCCCGCCCCGGGGTTGTGCGTGCGTGCGTGGGGGAAAAGCAACAATGTAGTGGAGAGCCCGAGTGGCTCTCTACATCCCTCCTTTGTTTTAGTTCTTTCTGCCCTCGGGCATTCGAATGACAGTTCACGGGGATGTCCATGCAAAGTCCCTCAGCCGTTGGCTGGGCACCGGATTGGGCCTCAGGTAAGCATGAGCGAATTTTGCGGATCTCGCGTTCGCGAATTTTGCGGATTTGCGGATTCGCAATCCGCAAAATCCGCGAATTCCCGCGAATTTGCGGATTTGTTTTTTTTTGTGTTCGCCCGTGTTTCTGCCAGTTCGCGAGGGTTTTTACAATTTCGCAATTTGCGAACTTACCTGTCGGGTCGCAAGTTTTGCGAACTTGTTGTTTCTACGTGTCCAACCTGTTTGGGACACTCTTCTTCATCACTGCCACTCTCTGTCACCACTGCCACTCTCTGACTACTCATGCCACCCTCTGGCCCACCCATGCCACCCTCTGTTTCATCACCACACCCTCTGGTTGTCCAGTGTACATTATTTTCGGCAAAGCAAAGCACACCTTCCCTGCCTCAAGTGACCTGAATTAATTTGGGGCTGATTAATGTGTCACAGAATATTTTTTTAGCTGGCACCTGCTTCCTTAGTGCGCCCTGATTAGTGATCTTTTGCACTTGCTAAGTGCTTTCATTGTTGCAAAATTAGTTACAACACCTGCCCTGCCCCAACTGACAATAATGAATTAGGGGCTGATTAATGGATTTTAACTTCCAGCCTGGCTCCTGCTTGTCTCCCTTAGCTGTAATTCATGACCTTTGTGGCATATGTGTAACTATTCTGAGGTTCAGAGCAGGGTCACATAATAGTTTCAACTGGCAACTGAACTCTGGAGGGGCCCCTCAGGAAGCACTACAGGAAATGGCTACTAATGATGTGCCTGAACTTTTGAACCTGGTAAGTAGTTACTTTCAGTTTTGCTTAGATCGTATTTCTGCAATTTCGCACTTATTCGCGGGGCGCGAACTCACGCGAACAGTGCGAGCAGTGCGAGCAAAATCCGCTGCTCGCGGATTTGCGGATTTTGCAGGAAATTCGCAAATCTCGCGGATTGCGGATTTCCCGAAAATCCGCAAAATCCGCGAGTGGAACGGATTTTCCGCCCATGCCTAGCCTCAGGCTGTATCGCCGGCTCCGGATCCCTGGTGGTTCGGCAGCCCCAGCCGGGGTTGCCCTCGGATCTTCGCTCGCCTCTGAGGCCCTTGGCTGACTCCGCTCGGTGCCGAGGCCGGGTGGCATTGGCCTCGGTTGACTCTCTCCACGTGCCGGTCCTGGCAGAGGACTCGGGGACCTAGGACAGCTTGGTTCCCCTAGCACTAGCTCTTCCTCTGCAACCTCCTCCGCTCGCTGGTGTCCCACGGCTGCTTCGGTGGCCTTTTTGAAGCAGGAGATGTTTCGTGTGACTGTTTGTCCATTTCTCCTGGCCGTGACCATTGTCCCGTGCACCCTTTCAACTCTCCACACCTCTGGTTCAAACGGTGTTCGAAACTTCCATCCTGGGTAACGATCTTTGACGACCACTGCGTCACCTTCTTGGATGCCCGGCTCTTTGGCATGGCGGTGCAGGCTTGCTTTGGTATTGGTGACCCGTCTCCTGGCTTGCGTGGCCTCCGCATCCCTTTCTGCCGGCATCCACTCGCTCACTGTGGGTATGCCGTCTCTGGGGGCCCGCTTGAACAATACGTGAGCTGGGGCGCACTTTGTTGTCGAGTGCGGCGTTTGCCGATAGGCTCCTAGAAACTGATCCAGTGCTGCCTCCGGATCTTCCCCATTGTCCATAGCTATCCGCAGGGCTCTGTTTATGGTCCGCATCAGTCGCTCCACTTCTCCGTTGGCTTGAGGCCACAGCGGAGTGATCTTCCTATGTTTGATTCGGAGAGAGTCCAGGTATGATTGGAACTCCTGCCCCTGAAAGGGAGGGCCATTGTCTGACTTCAGTTCCTCCGGAAGTCCCATGGTTGCGAACACTTTGTTTAGCACCTTTCTGACGTGTGGGAAAGCGGTGGATGCAATGACTTCCACGACGGGAAACTTCGAGAAGGAGTCCACCAGCACCAACATCTGCCTCCCGTCTGGGAAGCTGCCAAAATCAATGCTGAGTTGGGTCCAGGGAGCCCGGGGCGCATCTTCCGTGATCACTGGTGCTGGATGGGGTTCGCCCCCGGTGATCGTGCATGCATGGCAGGACCGGACCATCGCCTCCACTTGGTTGTCCATCGCGGGGAACCACACCTTGCTGCGTAGGCGCGCCTTTGTCTTGGCCATGCCTTGGTGTCCCACATGTGCTAGGCTTAATGCGCGTTGTTGAAGGCTTTCCGGCATGACGAGGAGGTGTCCTCGCAGGATTACTCCTTCTTCTCCTACACTGAGTTCACTGCGAACGTGCCAGAGCTGCTGCCTCGCATGGCTGACTTCCGGACGAAGGTTCGAGGCACCATCGAGGAAACGGGCCCATTGATTTTCCTCGAGGGCTCGGCGTACTCTCGTGAGGGTTTCATCCCCCGCCGTGGCTTCCCCGATTTCTTTAAGGGTCATGTTTTCGGGACACGCGGCCTGCGTGACCATATGCACTATCTCCTCCACTTCTTCTCCGTCCTCTCTGGATGGCAGTTGTGTGGCAATGTCCGGATGCCGCGACAGGTAGTCGGCGGGGTTATGAGCGCCAGGCCGGAATACCACTTTGAAGCGATAGCCTTGTAGCTGGACGGCCCACCGCTCGATCCGTGGAGGGGCTAGTCTCGAGGTTCCAGCAAAGAGAGGTAGGAGCGGCTTGTGGTCTGTGACCACGGTGAATTCCTGTCCACAGAGGTAAAGATGAAAATGCTGGCAGGCCCATTTGATGGCCAGGGCCTCCCTCTCTATCTGTGCGTACCTGGTTTCCGTGTCCGTCAGCGCCTTGCTGGCATAGGCGACCGGTCTCCATTCTTCCGGACCATACTCTTGCAAAAGAACGGCTCCCAGCCCCACGGGACTGGCATCCACAATCAGTTCGGTTCTCCTTCTTGGCTGAAAGTAGGCCATGGTGGTGTTGTCCAGAAGACCGGCTTTAATGTTCTGGAACGCCTTGTTGGCGGCTGCGGTCCAGTCCCACTTCTGATCAGTGCGGGTGAGGGCTCGGAGTGGTTCCGCGATGGCAGCCAGGTTCGGGATGAACCGGCCGCAGTACGTGGCCATGCCCAAGAAGCTGCGCACTTCCGTTGGGTTCCGAGGTGTGCTGGCCGCTTTGATCGCCTCCGCTTTCTTTGGGTCTACCTTGAGGCCCTCTCTGGTGAAGGTGTACCCGAAGAAGTCCACTGCTTCCTGGTAAAAGGCACATTTGGTCCGATGCAAGGTCAGCCCGCTGTCGGCAAGCCTCTGTAGGGTTGCTCGTAGGTGGGTGTGATGTTCTTCTAGGGTTGATGAGTAGACAAGGATGTCATCGCTCAGATTGATGACACCCGTCAGTCCGGACAGCACCTCCCGAATGGCGTTTTGAAATACTTCAGCTGCCGATGACACGCCGAAGCTGAGCCGGGTGTAGCGACGTAGCCCTACATGTGTCGAAAACGTGGTAATGTACCTGCTGGCCGGCTCCAACTCTAGCTGGTGATATCCGGAGTTTAGGTCCAGCTTCGAAAACCACTTCGCCCCGTTGAGGTCCGCTATGATGTCCTCCATGGTGGGCGTGATATGCCTCTCGCGCTTGACGGCGGTGTTTGGGAGTCTCATATCCACACATAGGCGAATGGCTCCTGGCTGCTTCGGTTTGGGGGCCACGACCAGCGGGGAGACCCAAGGTGTCGGTCCCGACACTTTTTCTATTACCCCCAGCTCTTCGAGCTTCCGTAGCTCCTCTTCTACTTGTGGCCGTAGATTGAAGGGTACCCGCCTATGCCTGAGTGCGACGGGCCTCACGGTTGGGTCTATGTGAAGTTTGAACTTCCTCCCCTTGAGCTTGCCAAGGCCCTTGAACAACTCGGGGAAGTCTTTGAGCATAAAGTCAGGCTCTCCCTAGTCTGCCAACCTGCTGCTCCTCGCGACCTGCAAAGAAGACAACAGGACGTATGTACTGGCTCCCTATGCCCTAGCGACCCGGCCCTCCGGTCTCCTCGGGGTCCCACAAGCAACTGCCCGCTTCACGATCACACTACACGTGCAATCCTCCGTTGGCTACAGCCCCCCACCTTCTTCCTCATCCCCCCTTCCTCCTCACCTCCTGACATCTCCCGCCACAAGCTTCCACCATGTCCTCCTGCACTTCATCCACCCCGGGATCCTCATCGATCACTGCAGACCAGAAAAGAAACCACAGTAGCGGATGCTGGCCACCTGCCGCCTAGGGGCCCCTCCACCGTGATTACTGGCCTGCCCGCTCTTTTGTTGCAACAGGTTTGATGTGGCATATTTGAGATTTTGTATTTATTTCAACATGGTGTTCAGTTTTCCTTTCAGCTGCACAGTCGAACGTTTTACTTTCTTACATACACTTTGTGTTCTTGGCTTTCTTTGGGCACATTGGCTTATCTTTGTTATTATCACCTTGTATTTTAGGCTAGCCCTTCCTTGATCACGCAAACATTTTGTAACCTAATTTCTCAATATGGCTATCAAAATATTTTTACTACAGATGCAGAATTGAATAGGCTTCATACTATTTATTTTTTCGAACCGCGGTCCACGCACCATCTCTACATTCTATATGAGGTGTGGGTGCTTGAAGGCTAAATGCACAATGACACATTTTTATTTTGTGTTTACTTTTTGTATCATTACATTTTAAAGCCTTTTTGCAGATTGCGTTTCTACGCAACTACTCCTTGTTAGTGTACTCCTTGCAGGTGTTAAGACACTCTTTTGCGTTTTGTTATTTACATTTATTTATGCAAGCAATGTGTTTTGCATAGTGCAGTCTTACCACTTTTCACAGATACCTTTAAAAACCTGTGCCGCCTGTACCATGTACGTTCTCTGAACTGAGTGACCTTCTGTGGTCTAAAGTCAATCACAGATACTCCAACGGCAGCATGAGAAAAGTACCTTTAGAAAGGCTGTTTTCTCTGCATAGCAATATTTTTGCCTTTTCTGGCACGTATGTTTAGTATTCATCCAAGTCATGGGAATGTTTGTCCTAATCTGTTATTGTGTTTCCCTAAATGACTGAATCTCATTTCAAAGGTCACAACCTGTCCTAATTTGGGAGTCAAATCCTGCAATCTAGCAATACGTAATCTCATCCCACCAGCCATCTCCATGAACTTGCGTACGGTCCTACCCTACCCCCAAATGATCACACTTAACTTCAGCTAATTTAATCCACTGACCTACTGCAAAGGAAAGGTGTGATTATTGAAAAATGTTGTTTGTTCGGGTGAAATACACTTATATAGAATAGACCATGGTTCATCACCAGTGAAGCAGCCCCCATCAAAAAATAGAGGGACAAATCAGTAGGAAGAAGTTATTACAACTTAGTTGATTGATGCCCGGTACGTTCTGTACTGATTGCCCCTCCTGGTAAAGATGAGGACATTACCCCAAAGTCTGACTGAGAAGACCACACTCACTGGATAGGGAAATATGAGCCACAGTCCACTGAAACAGCCAGCCTTCTGAAAGAACAAAGAGTCTAGTGCAGAGACTACACCAGCAGAGGCAATCACTTGTCTCCTACTACCAGACAGTGTGAAAGGTCAGGTTTCTGAAAAAGGGAAGAAAAACACAAGGATAGCTGCATTTAACTGAATCCCAAGCTTGGTATTCAAAAGAACCAGACTGAAGAAGTGGAACAGAGACCCCAAAGTGAATCACAGTGCTTCAACAGTCCTCTAGAAGGATAGGGACCTGGGGCTGCCAGCTGCAGGGATGCAAGGTGAGGATACAGAAGACAGCACCTGGTTACAGACCAACGCAAATAGATCAGATCAGGGAGCTGTGCTCTGGATAGTGTCTTGGCAAAGCATTGCACTTTAAATAAACGTAGGCTGAAAGAGTAAGCCAGAACCTTGCCCTGGCGTTAGATCCTGATGAAAACAATCCGGATAGTGCACACATGAGCACTTTTAGAAAGGCATATGTATTGCAGCAGCAGCACATCTCCTGCATAAGCTCAATTGGATGACTCATTGTTTAAATATGCACTAGGGGGCACAAACGCCTTCTCGAATGCATACATTTGGTGCATGTAAATATTCAGGTGATAGAAGGTCATTGGAATAGATCAGGGATCCATACTGTCATCAAAATGTCTGATTTAGCAACAAAGGGGAAAGCCTCTCAAAAACTGAAGTACAGAGAATAATAAACAGACACTAGGCTATGCAATATGCTGCCACACCTGGCCAGACCACGGCCCATAAGGCGACCAATCTGTCAGTTATTAAGAAAGAGTTGCAGCTGTTGATACATAGCATTGATTCATATCAGTCTGCCTCTAAAGATGCTGGATTTCAGCACACTGACAGCAAGCAGAAAGTCCGTGATGCTTTATTGTAAGAGTCTGCAGATGTCTCTACCAAAGCCAGGAGAGACTACCAGAAAAATAAGTAGGCTGTCTTCATATCTCTGAAATCTTGGTTGAAGGCAACCCGTACTCAGCTATGTCAAAGACAGGCAGCTGTGGGGAGTGTTGATAATAAGTATGTGCTGGCACTTGTGTTGCATGAACCTAGTTGGGAAGCATTGGAGTACTGCTAATAGGCGAGAGTAGGTGGAGCGATACAGGTGTTTATGGGTTAGTAGGCAACTGGTAATTCTATTGTGTGGGGAAATGCTTCTTATCATAATGAGGATTCAGATTTTTACTGAATTGCAGGAGTAGTGGAACAGTACTGATGTCAATGAAGATCTTGTTACAGATTCTCAGGACACATTTAGAAATGGTCTGCCTTTAGATTTTGCCTTCTTGTACTTTTAGGTCTAGAGTCTAGTGACGCCCAGGGCCGGACTGGCAATGCCGGGCACCGGGCAAATCAGACATGATGGGGCACACTTGTCTGCCATGGGCATGAATCTCTATTTGCTACAGTTACTGGAAGCCGTGGGGTACGCTCTGGTGTCAGGTGGTGGGCAACAATATTGGGGCACACTAGGAACTCAGTAGGGGAAACATATTGCAGAGGGGGTAGGCTGAAAAACTTTCAATGGGGGTGTTTTTCTGAGTGGTGGTTTGCAAAGAGGTTTTCATCATTGTTTGAGTCAGTTTTATTGCTCTTGTCCCCCCGAAGCCGTTTGAAAGTGGGGGTTGGAGAGAGTTTATACTTGCAGAAGGCAGGGAGTTGAAGGTTTTACAGTTTTAAAAAGCAAAGTTAGTTTGTTAGGTTTATGATGGAGAGTACAGATGCAGGGACAAGGCAAGTTAAGGGAAGTGTGGGGAGTAGAATTAGGGGTGGTGGTAGGACGACCAACCAATCCCAGCATTGCTGGGATTGGTTGGATTCTGATATGAGCCTTGGCTCTCTGTTTGGGTGAGCAGTCCTGGAAGCTAATGAGGTAGCACAGCAGGTTAGGTGCTTGCAGCAGAGATATGTGTTTAACTCGTAGGTCCCAGTATCAAATCTTGGCAGTTCCAACTAATCTTGCTTTTGTTTCAAAGTCGATGTATTTAGTATCACGATAGGCATCTACATATTACCTGCCTCACTGTAAACAATCTTGAGTCATATCCTGGGCTGGCAACAAACTGTGCATACAACTAATTTCTCATTATAGCACAGGCATAGAGTGAAAAGGGTGCAAAGTTTATGCTGCTGTTGTGCACAATTCAACAATTGTGAAGTCATTATTATTTTGTTTTTTACAGTAAGCATTTACTTTTTAAACAGGTGGCCCTGCTGAAGGTTTTTAGGTGATCTGAAATGTGAAGGGTTGATAGGCACAGTCTGCTTCTGCAGAGGTTAAGATAATCAACATTTACAACTTCTGTGTGTTTTTTCTTCATGAAATATCAGTAGTCCCTACACATTCTAATGCTTCCCATCGTGATGCTGAGGTCATGTTAGCACAGTCCGGCCGCGCTAACAGGTGTGTGTGTGAATTCTGATTGTATTGTTGTAAATGCTTCCTTTTACAGTCAGTCTGATTCTGTAACTCTTAGCTGGTGCCGCGGAAATGTTAGTTAAAAATTGGTTAAAAGGCAGCACCTGAGATCTGTGCTGGTGCCTCTCAGCCTTCTTAGTCGGTCCCACGTGGACAGAGGCTGCCTGGTCAGGCGCAGTGATGCGTGGATTAATTGATCGTGACTCCTTCAAGGCACCTCACACCAAGGAGCTGTGCATTTAATCAGCCAGCATGCGCGCTCCATCTGTTACAAATGCTGGTATCTCAAATAGGCGGCAAACACATTATTTTTGTTTTGGGCCTGGGCCGGGTGGTTCAGCTGAGCCCTGCATCTGTTTTTGCTCCAGCCTCCACTGACTGTAACACGTAGTTTCACAGCCTGGCGCGTGGTAAATATAACTAATACAGGACCTGGCTGCATCTGTTATATATTCAATTTAGAGCGTCACTTACTGCCTGACTGACACCATGTAACAGCTCCACTCTGTTCATTGCTCTCTCAGGCTGCACAGAGCAGCGCGGCTCAGCTCTGAGCATGATCCATGTTATTTACTATTGTCTCATGTGCTTGAACTAAACGTAGGAGTCAGACACATCCTGCTTTCCATTTAATTCTGGTCAGGTGATGTCCAACTTTCGAACCAACAGTACATTATATTTAATTACAGTGTAACTGCTCTGCCTGAGCCTGTACACTGCTCTCAGGGCGCGCTAATGCCCCAGACCTCCACTCGGCTGACACAATGAGTGCAGTCCATACATTATTATTTATTAGCACTAAAGGTCTAAAATATTATTCCAGCCTGACTAACCCTGTAGCACACTGACTGAGTAATGTGATTATAATTAGCAGCTGAGATTCTGCTGGTGCCTCTCAGCCTGCTTGGTCAGGTCTTACATCTGCCAGAGCCTGGACAGACTATTTGTTGATTTTTAGTGCCTTTTCATTTCTGTTGTTTTACAACAGTTTCAAGATCTTCTTAGAGTTTCTTGTGGCTCAAATGAGTGTAATTTCTCATATTGATATGTTTGCTTGGTCTCCATTGTTTGATTTTGCTCGCGAGAGAGTGTCACCCATAGTCGTTGAAATGTCACTCATAATTCCACAGAAGTTATGAAAATGTCACACATAGTCATCCGAAACCTTGGCAACTATGATTTACTCACTAGTGAGCTGTACTGCTGCATCTGCTCCTTCTCACTGTCTCCTTGGTCCGTGGGGGAAAAAAAATCTCAGTGCTGGATAAATAATGCAGCAGCAGTTTCAGGGCCATTTTAGGAGGTGGTGACTGCTGAGACAAGGTTGGATAAGTCCTTGTTGGCCTCAGATTCCTCCACATTAAAATCTGTTTTCATCTGCTTTATTACATCAAAAAAGGCAATTTTTGTTGGCTCTTAGGGCTCAGTGCACTTTACCACCACTAACCAGTGCTAAAGTGCTTGTGCTCTTTCCTTTCAAACATGGTAAAATTGGCTTACACCAAATTGGCAATTTTAATTTACCTATAAGTCCCTAGAAATGTGGTTCTACATGTACCCGGGGACTGTACATTAAATGCTGCTAGTGGGCCTGCAACACTTATTGTGCCACCCACTTAAGTAGGCTATTTAAAGATGTGTCATGTCAAGGCCAGGGCCTTTGTGTTAATTTTTCATGCTTTCTGGCCAGGGTGCCATTTGAGACATTTCCTTTACTTCTGTCAGCCTGGGGGCTTATGTGTGACATTTCCATGCTTTCTGGCCTGGGTGCTTAATTATGTGTGCTATTTCCATAGTTTCTGGCCTCAGTTACCTGGAGGCTCATGTGTGACATTTCCATGCTTACTGGTCTGGGTGCTTATGTGTGACATTTGCATGCTTACTGCCCTGGTGGTAGGACCAGGCCTGAGTCAGTGCCTAGGTGCTTATGTGTGACATTTCCACAGTATTCTGGCCTCAGTCAGTGGCCTCTGGCCTGTGTGCTCATGTGTGACATCACATGTCAGTGCTTAATGTGTGATAACATGAGGGACAATTTACTATGCTTTAAAAGTTAATACAATCTAATATGTAATAAAAAATGTGTTGAAAAATGCTTTGTTTTGGCCTTTCTGTCTCTTAAATTTTCTTGGGGGGGGACAAGTTCAACCCCCCAAACTCCCCCTAGTAGTGGTTGCTCACTGCACACGGGGGGGCTGATATCACTTTTACTTTGTTCTCCCTGATTCACTACTTGTGTCTATATTTTGTGCGCTCTGAAAGAACGTCTATGGGTACATATGACTGGGTGGGTAACCTGGTGCTCTTTAAGTTCATCATCTACTATGGATACAATTGAGTATGTAATGAAAAATGTGCTGTAAAAATCACCATTTTGGGCTGTCGTTTTACAAAATTTTCGTGGGGGGAGAACCCCCCTATAGCGGTCGGGCTCGCTCGCTACGCACGCTCGCTGCACGCCAGACGGGGGCTGGTCTTCAGAAATTTGCCAGGGCTGCTTTCAGTTCCCAGTCCGGCCCTGGCAGCCTCTGTTCTTTCACCCGACAGGAGTTTGTTTGCAGGCATTCTGTTTCGTCACACCGTTCGTGGATGCCGGGCTTCGCGGGATTTTAAGTTTTTTTTTTGCCACAGCATCCTGGCACTTTTTGACTAAGTAAATACATGTCTCAATTTTTTAGAGAGTGGGTGAGTGCTTACTTTACAGTAACATGCTGTGCAAGACGGCTCGGTGACCAAGTGGAGAACAGCGTTGTACTACTTTGGCAGAGTTCGGGACTACTTTGGCATTTATTTATGAGCCCTTTTCACAAGTGTGACTGTTTATCATAAGGGCGCTTTTCACACATGGTACTATGTGCTGCGCTATCTCGTACTCTTCATGCATGCCACGCTGCTCCTCCCCTCCCATGGGCGTCCACAGGGGGGGGGGGGGGGGCAAGGAGGGGCGCTTTCCCCCCCTGGATAGACCCTCCTTGCCCCCCCTGCAGACGCCCATGAACACCGTGACTTCAAGACGGGGTTATCACTCTCTTTCCTCTCTTTTCTTTTCTTTGCTTTTCTTTGCTTCCCTGTGAAATGGATCCAAAAAAGAAAGATGCTTTTGTTGGAAATGTCGACATTTTAATTCCAAAGTGCAGCATTGGGAATAAAAGGCTAAAAATATGAAACAGAGATAAATAACTAAATAAAGTGAGACAGAGTGGTAGCAAACTGGCCAAACTGACTTTATTCACACTGGAACACATTAGCGCCACTTTTACAGAGTTTGCCAGTGAAGTGCTATTTTTGTTTTCTTGTCTTTGTTTTTCCTGGACTTGGAACCCGTCCGTCATCATCGGAATTCTTAAAAGCCTTTATTACTTACATACTTCCTTTGATTAGTCTTGCAGCCAGTTACTGAATTCACCCGTGTCTCCATATTTTACATTTCATTTTATGTGAATATTGAGTGTCTCAGGCTCACCAGCATATCTACACAGTGTTTATTGCCACCGTTTTTAAAAGCCATGTGCCTTTTAATCACACGTACTTGCGTGGCGCCCAAACAAAAAAAAGGGAGGGCCGAATGCCCTGCTCCCCGAGCCCCCGTGCTCTCTCTGCGTCAATACAGTGCCGACCGCATAGCATAGGGCGCTCTTGAGCAGTGGTGACAAGCATGGCTCACGGGTGGCGGGGCGGGAGCAGGGGTGGGGGGCGCAATTTAACAAAAAAATTCAAAAATAAAATAAACTACCTTGTCACTGGCTCCCGCGATTCTACTCCTGCTCTCCTTGTTGAACTCAAGGAAAAGGAAGCACAGCCAGGCCCACTGACCAATCACAACACTGCAATGCAGCATTGTGATTGGTCTGAGCGACCTGGTTCGACGCTCAGCCAGGGAATGGGGGCCTGTGTATGTTTTCTATGTTATGTTAGTTAGTATGAATTTGTAGAGCGCACGTTCACCCTGGGGTTTCTTGGCGCTGTGTACCGCAGGGGAACCCGTCCTGGCTTTCCCTGTGAGATGGTCCCTATTGGGCATCCCCAAGGTGAAGCCAGGCATCCCCGGCAGCGAGGGGGCCGTTGTGGAGATTAAGCAAGCTATTGCCCAGAGTTGCAGCGTGGGTCCCATGGTTAGAGAGGCACCGAGGAGAGATTTATCAAGCCCGCTGACATTGGTTCCGTACCCTGCCACGTCGGGAATTGAACCCTGGTCCTGGGCCAACCTCTGCTTCTTGGTCTGCCGCCTCTAACCGGTGAGCCACACGTCTCCAGCCTGCATGGAGAAAACGGGGAAGTAAGATGCCTGTTTTGGGTGGCCTGAGAAAGCCGACCATAAAACGTCATGAGGACTTAGGAGTGGGCAAACCACTCCTCCCCTACCTTACTCCGAGTACAGAGCAGCCCCGCCCGCAAAGCAGCACAAGCATAACATGATAATAGCTCAAAGGTATTATCATTTTATGTTTCTACATCTCACTGCTTAAAAGCATTGGGGTGACGCCCCTCTGCCATAGCGGAGGAGCCGCCACTGCTCTGTTGATAGATATTCAAAGACTGTGTGTTTGGGATTATGTTAGTATTAGCCTTCCAAATGCCCATGTAACTCAAGGTGCAAATAATAAACGGGATCTCGCTGTTCAACTGACTCACTTAATTTTTCCATTTGCATGCAACTTTCTTTTTCTTCAGCAAACCGTTTGGCTAATTTAAGAACTGAAATGTGTTGTCTTTAAACAGAAGCATATCAGCTATCCAGAATTTTTTTTTTTTAAAGCAACTGTGCTGTTTTCATTAGGTGACAGTAGACACTTGGAACATTCAGGAGTTTGCTAGAGCGAGGAGTACTAAAATAACTCCTATGCCTAAGCAAACCCTATTGTGTCATTGGTAGGGAAAGAGTTAAATGTTTGCTGGCCTTGCAATCGCATTCCTCTGTTTTCGAAAACTCATTATAGGCGTTGCTGAGTTTGGCTTTCATCCAGTCTCCGATACAAGCATTAGGTTTCATGCACTGTCAGACACGGGCTGTGATTAAAAATTGCCAGTAAATATAGTGGCCCTGGCAGCCATTAACTCCATCTTTACAGGATGTTCATTGGCTTTATGGAATACCTTCCCAATGGTTTTTCCCATAGCAGCATTTCGAGGTATGCTGTATTACAATAAAATCCAAATGGAATTTCTACAATTGTTGCATAGAAGCTGCGCAAAGTGTCTGTTACCGAGGCTTCCATTCATTGCTTTTTCAGTGGCACAATCACTTATGTGCTGTGGTTTTTCTTTTTTTTAATTTCTTTTCTTTTAACTCTGTAGGCCTCAGCAGCTGCAACTTGTTGCTGGGCCTCTATCTATTGGATGTTGCACACTGTTTCCAAACACATGTATTGTCCCATCATTATTATTCCCCATCTTGAAACTTCTAAATTAAAAAAAAAGCCAAAATGGCTCCTGTGTCATAACGTATAAGCATGCATGCATATTTATACATGCAAAGTATATGTCATCATACTAGGGCAGTCCTAGCTTTGAGAACGTAAACATCATTGCCTCTGGTATTTTTATTTGTGTTTTCGGTTCAGCAATAAACCTTTTTTAATCTTTATATTTTGTTAGCTCAACAAACATTGGCAAAAAAAGCACATTCTTTTTTTTAGCTGAGGGAGGGTGGTCTGGTCCACGGGGAAGGGAAGGTGGGGAGGCAGTTTGAGGGCCTGGTAATAAGTAAAAATCTTTTGTATTCTGGCTGAATTATTCATGCAGTGCAACCCATCAAAATGCACAGCCTGTATTTTCAAAGGACTGGTGTTAGACTTGGCATCTTTGGTGTGGTTTCCCCTGACTTTTTTGCTTCTACCTCCTGTATTTTTAATGCTGTGCTGGATTTCGTTTTTGCTGGCTTAGTTGCTTTGGGCACTTTGCCACTCAAAGTGCAGGTGCTGCCTGTATAAATTGTTATTACAATTGTTTTTTGTCTGATTGGTATATTTGATTTACCGGTAAGACCCTAGTAAAGTGCTGTATGTGTGCCAGGGATTGTAAATCAAATGCTACCACTGGGCCTGCTGCACTAATCGTACCACCCACATGAGTAGCCCGAAATGGTATCTCAGGGCTGCCACTGTAGTGTCTATGCACAGTTTTAAACTGTACCCACTTGCCAGGCCCTAACCTTCCCTTTTCTTACATGTAAGGCCCCCCTATGGTAAGCCCAAGGTACCACCATGGGCAGGGTGCAGTGTATATGAAAGGTAGGACATGTACTGGTGTATGTGAAATGTCCTGATAGTGAAATACTGCCAATTTCGTTTTTCACTATTGAAAGGCTATCTCTCCCTAGGATAGAATGGGAGATACTTTGTAACATCAAATGGTTCTCTTCTTACCTCCAACCTCGTACACAACAAATCAAAATCAATTCTTGCCTCTCAAAACCCACACCTGTCTGTCTTGGTGTCCCCCAGGGTTCAATATTCTCTCCCTCCGTTTTCCACCTCTTTTTGGAACCCCTTACGATCATCCTGAAACAAGCAGGAATCAAATATCACCTGTATGCTGATGACACGCAACTCTACTATCACATCAAATCACACACAGACATCCATTAACACTACTTTTAGCAAGATTCAATCCTGGTTTCACTAAAACCATCTAAAATTAAACCCTAACAAAAGAGAAGTCATTCTATTCTCCCCCAAAATTAACCACCTTTCAATCCAAGACTGGATCAGTGACCTAACGGCCCTAAACTGTTCCCTCGCCCTACCCAACTCAGCAAAGTCCTTATGCTTCACCCTGGATAAAAGTTTGTCACTGAAGGATCATTTCAATAACTCAGCCACACTTAAACACCTCAAAACAATTCAACCTTTCATTTGATTTCAAAGAGGTTGTGCAATCGCTAGTCCTCTCCAAACTTGACTACGGGAATGCTATCCTCACTGGGACCACAAAAACTCACCTCGCCCCCCTCGAATCAGTTCTTAACATGGCGGCTCAACTTATTGCAGACCTCAAGCAATATGATCACATCACCCTGGCCCTCAAGTCCTTAAACTGGCTTCCCATCGAAGGAAGGTCCATCTATAAGACTGCCTGCATCACCCACAAAGCACTTCATACTCACTCCCCCGACTACTTAGACAATAAACTCACTAATGCTGGAATTTCCATACCTTTGAAAAACTCCTCCACTCTTTTTCCTGTACCACCAAAACTAAAAAGGAAAATGACTCAAACTTCCTCTTTTTCGGGAAACGCTCCCAGCATTTGGAACTCCCTCGCTAGAGACCTTCGCTGCAACCCCTCCTTCCCTGGCTTCAAAAAAGACCTAAAACACCATCTCCTCAACAAATACTGGAGTTCGTGAATCAAACTGAATCTGGTTTTACTAGGTTCACGTGTTCAGTCCTTACCTCCGTTGATCTGTTGGATCTGTTCATTCTCTGTATTCACCCTATTTGTTCATGATGTCCCACTCCTCCCTTCCCCCCTATTTGTTTTAATGGTCCTCAATTTAGTTATTCTCATCCTTAATGACTTTACATTTGTTTACATTTTCACTTTATTCCTGCTCCTCTGTAATATTATTTTCTCTGTTTAATATGTTATGTAACTCTTGTTTGATGATTACCTCACGCTTGAGTTTGTAAAGCGCTGTAATACCTCCGAGTCCAGCTAGCACTATATAAAACCTTCAAATAAATAAAGAAATCTTACAAGTATAACTTCCTATTGGGACAAGATAGAGAAATAAAGTTTAAACTCTCTGAACTCAGGATTTAATAACACATATTTAAATTGTGTGTTTGAAAATGCCACTTTTAGCAAGGATCTCTATCTGAGGATACCCAGTGCACTACAAGGGCGTCACAAAATAGCGTACAAAATGTTTTCAAACAATATTTGAAAATGTTTCGGTTGAGTTGAATCTATCAGCACCGTTACTTAGTTTGAGACATCCTCACACTTTAATTTCTTTACTTAATACCAGCTCCTGTTGGCAGGTGCTTAGCTGAGTTATGACTCTTCTCGAACTGCATGAAATCGGGAAACGCATTTAGGTTAGTTCCGCAGTGCTTTTTCATGATGTAATAGTTGGTCAGATTTGGATATCTGAATTGTTTAGTCACGTTGATTCACGTTTCACTTTGTAGACGTTTGACACATTGTCGGCTGGTTTTGATATTTAAAGGTGATCCTCTAAAACGAAAGAGGTATGATGATATTTAATGAATGAGCATTACTGGGTGAAAGTTACTTGGCTGTGCATTAGGTCAATACTAACACTTTTGAGCATCTCTCGTTTTTTTTCACATTTCGGTTAATATCACGCTACGTCATTGCACCAATTTATTTTTTATTTGTTCCACTTCAACACCGCATATAGGCATGATGACACTGTATGTCGTTTGGTCCTGCTCTAATACGAGTCATCAATTTTGAGTTTACTTCATTGTATTTTTGTCACTCACTGAATGTATCAATACCTTGCAGATCCCTTTGATGAAGGCTTTTCTTTATAGCCCGAAATGCATTGGGACTTTTAAAATCACCGTTTATGCTGATGAAAAGCAATATCTGTTTTCATTTTGTGAATCGCATCTGCAACAATCAAGAACAAAAGCAGATTTACAGCAACTTTATGTTTTGAAGTTTGGACAATCACATTTCTGATTCATTGAAAATTGGATTGAGAACTGTTGTTAAATAACTAGAAGCTTTTATACATTTTCAAATATTGTTTGAAAACATTTTGTACACTATTTTGTGACACCTTTGTAGTGTAGACAGATAGAGATCTGGGTAATTTCCTTTTCATTTTTGAACTAGGCGGTCTGCAGAACCCCTCACCTGGTGCACACAGTATTATACAACAACTGTAATTGTAAAATTTATTGAATGAGCATTGTGTTTAAATTAGAATCTTGAGTTCAACCCAGCTGCGTATAATCCACTTTTAGACAGTAGGCATTTTCTTGTTTAACCATTCTGTATGCCTCTGCCTGTTTGTGTATTGACTGTCTGGTTTTGAAGTGACAGGGCCTGGGGATTTGCATTTTTTGTAGACAGCCACTGTGGTGGGGAAGGGCGTTGAGGTGTGCCTGGCCTTTCCTGGATGACTCAAAGCTGAGCTGAATGGGGCTTGGCTGCGTTTAGAGTAGTGGGAGAAGATTTCCTTGCACCTGAAGAGGGCCTGTCTCCCTTGCACAATGCTGTCTCCACCCCTGTGGTCATACTGCATCAGTGAGGACAGAACTGGTTTGGACTGGGCTCAGAGACCCTTGCACAAAGAGTGCAAGACAACATGGGGTATAAGTACTAGACCCTAAACCCCAGAACTTTAGATCACTTCTGGATTCAAGAGGAACCTTTGCCAAGGAGAAGAGCTCCAGATATGTGAGTAGGAGTACTGCCCCTTTGCTGTGTGCTGAGTGGGCTTGGCCTACAGTTGCTGTTTCTGCCAAGTAAAGGAAATAGACTGTAACTTTGCTGTGGACCTGCTTGAAGAAGAATTTCCAAGGGCCTGTGTGTGCTGGCCCCCTGTTCTGAAGTCTCAGTGACACACACACTTCACCCCCAGCTCCCCTGAACTCTACTGCTGAGAGTTATGACCTGCCAGGAGGTGCCTATTCCAGCTTTTGGCCTCTGGAGGTTGTTCCTACTGATGGGAGCTGGAATAAACTTGAAGAGTTGAGAAAAACAAAGCGTTGCCCTTCATGCGGCTGTTTTCCCTATGTAGCACCCCTGTGCTAGAAAAATCTCCAGGCCCTCCCACACTGCTTCACAGACGACGCAGCACCTGTCGCGGCTGCAAGAACTGAGTCATCGTGGAAACGCCCCTGAAGGAACCAATTCAGTGCCGCTTGCCACCACCGAATCTCTCTTCAGCACATCCCGGATTTCCACGCATTGAACCTGTGCGGTAGGTTTTCCCGACAGATCACATACATACTAGAACCGTCTTGGGGTTATCACTGTATTCCTGCGTGTTATGAGTTCAAATACTTTTCACATTGTCTTTGGGAAAAGTCTGTCTTCTTGTGCCAAGCTACCCAGGGGTAGGCCAGGGGTTACCTAAAGTGTGTATCCCCCTTATCCTAACTAAAAGCAAGGGTCCCTATATCTGCCAACTAGAGACCCCCAGTTTTAGCATTGGTGGTCAGCGGTGAGGATTTGAACTTGTATTTGTACTGGAACCACAGTGATTGGTGTACATCACTAATTTAGTGCAGACCACTACGCAACCACATACTGGCTTTATTTTTGGTTCTATTTTTGATCTAACCTTTCAAGTACCTGCGTACAATGTCTCTAAATGGTAAACCAGAAAGTGAGGCTGCAGAATTGGAGTTTGACATTGAAATGTTAAGTAATTAAAAAGTAGATCAACTTACGCAGTTCTGCAAGAACTTTGGATGTCCCTTGAGGAGCAGCTACAAAAAGAGGAGCTACAGAAGGCCTTAGGTGCCTGGTGGGAGGCCAGACAAAATGGGGAGACATATGATGCAGATTTGAATGGCGGTTTGCGAGAAGGCGGTTTCAGAGCCCAGGATTTGCCTGTACAGAGAGCAGCCTCTATTGCTGACAGCAATCATTCTTTCAGGAATTTGGCTCTAGAGGAAATGGAGGAAAGGCAAAGGGCCGTGAAACATGAATTGGAGGCCATGTGAGTAAAGGCAGAGTAGAGCAAGAACACTTATGCCTTGGAAGAAAGGAAGTTACGTTTGGCACATGAATCAAGCATGAGAGAGCTGAACACCAAGGCCAAAGAGGTGAAGTCCAGTACAAATGGTGACAGCGTACAGCCAGTGCACGGGGTAAGGTATACATTCCCAAAGACCTATTGCAGAATTTTCAGAATGGGGGGATTCTTATGCTTGGTTTGCATCTTATGAGGCAACACTGCATATGAATGAGTTCCCTGAGAAGAATTGGGTGGCGGGCCTGTGGAGACACTGTGAGGTCAATGGGAGGAACACCCTGACACCTCTGAGGGAGGCGGGTGGTCTTACCTACCCCAATATGAAGTAGGCTTTATACCTCAGGTATGGGCTCACACCGGAGCAGTACCGGGAAAAGTTTAGGTCTTTCAAGAAGCGTGAATCCAATACGTGGATTGATTGTGTGAATCTTTTTTGCACAGCACTGGATGGTTGGACAAAGAGCAGAAAGTTAACTGATTACCAGGATTTGTACAATCTGATTGGTTGGGAGCACTTGAGTAGTCTTTATGTTTCAAAAACACGCCAGCGTCTGATGGTAAATAAACTGACTGATCCCAGGAAGCTTGTTCAGGAGGCGGACAGCTGAACTAATTCCAGGGTACACAAGGGGTATGTGGAAACCCCAGCCGAAGGTGGGCAGGGTCCCCAGCAGAAGAGCGGGGGGACAAGGGTAACCAAAAGGGGTTCTCTAAAGGGCCCCAAAATAGTTCCCAGAATAAAGATTCCCAGCACCCAGTTCTAAGAAGTCATGGCCCCTTAAAGGTAGCCCAAACAACCGGGGTCCCCGCAAGTGTTATGCATGTGGTCAGGAGGGTCACACGCAGAATGATTCGGTGTGCCCTAAGGCCCCACCAGCACTCACTGGTGCACAGTCACCAGGTTTAGTTAACATAGTGCTAGAGGAGGAGTTGGTTCCTAGTGAGAGTAGGGAGCCAGTTTTAATGACCCTTATTTCATTAGAGGATATAGAGATGGTCCAGGAAAACTGCCTGCCGGATAACACTAAAATATACCTGCAGTGGGTGACCATCAATGGGAGGAGGGGGGAAGCTCTGAAAGATACAGGAGCCAGGGTGACATCTGTCAGTTGTCAATGGGTGTCTGCGGAGCAGGTCATCTCAAATGTGCTTCACCCTGTAGTTGCTGTAGATAACTCTGAGTGCCTGTGGAAGGCGGCGTATGTTCCTTTTAATTGGGGGGAGGGGCTCTGATCTCTTGAAGGTTGTTGCAAGTCTTTACATGCCTTTTGACTGTCTACCTGGCAAAAATCTAGAGAGTTCCCCTTGGAAGGAGATGGAGCACCAAGCTCATTTAAAGATGTTGGGTCTGCCTAAGTGAGCCTGTGTGACCACTCGGTCAATGACAGCCAGTCGGGGAACTCAAAAGACCTCGAGCCTGAAACAATGGCCCAGGTTCCTGGCAGGAAGAGGAGGGGCAGGGGGTGTGGGAAACCCACCCCAGAAGTTCCCACATTCCAGTAGGTGACAGACCCTGAGGGGTATTCCCTGGAAGCTACAGGGAAACAAGTGGCCGAATTGGGAGACCTGTCTGAGCTGACCCATTGGCAGCAGGTCCCTCCAGGGAGGAGCTTAGCAAGGCGCAAATGGTGTGCCACACTCTTGTTGGTTTGCGGCAGCAGGTGGTCCGTCTGAATCACATTTGATTTAATGGGAGAATTGTCTCCTATATAGTGAGTGAACCTACGGACTCAACATTGTGTCATCTGCAGACGACACCCAATTCATCCTATCCAACAAACCCAATGCCGACAGACACAATTTTCGAGAAGGCATGGAAGCCATCGGCAAATGGATAAAAAACAGCTGCCTACAACTAAACACAAACAAAACAGACATACTCATCATAGTCTCAAACCCCAAGGCCTGGAACGACACCTGGTGCTCCCCTGCCCTCGGAAGCCCGGCCACCCCCAAGGACCACGCACGCAACCTGGGAATCATCCTGGACTCTGAGTTCAAAATTGACCGCCAGATCAACTCCGTCTCGTCCTCCTGCTTCTACACCCTCCGCCTCCTACGTAAGACCTTCAAAGGGATTCCCTTGATCACAGAAAGACCGTCACTCACGCCCTTGTCACCAGCAGACTCGACTATGGCAACGCACTCTACGCCGGAATAAACAAAAACCTCACCGCAAGCTACAGAACATCCAGAACACCGCTGCAAGACTAGTCCTTGACCTGACAAGACACTGCCACATCTCCCAGGACCTGCGCACACTCCACTGGCTCCGAATCAAAGCTAGAGTCACCTTCAAGATTCTCACTCACACCCACAAGGCCCCCCATTACACCTGACCAGCATACCTGAACGGCCGACTAAAATTCCACGCATCCCAAAGGACGATCAGCCCAGCTCTCCTACGCCGTGGTTCCCCGCATGAGAAAGACCAGATCGGGAGGCGCTCCTTCTCCTTCCTCACGGCCCGAGCCTGGAACGCCCTTCTGCTCCACCTAAGACAGACAACATCGCTCCCCGTCTTCGCTAGAAACCTCAAAACCTGGCACTTCGACAGATCCCCCCCCCCTTGATAGACTGGAGCCTACTTTCCCCCCCACACCCCCCCAGTGCCTTGAGACCCTTACGAGTGAGTAGTCGCGCTTAATAAACGCCTGATTGATGATTGATTGAGTGTAAGGTTGCTGAGCCCGTGGCAGCACGTGTGCTGGTGGTACCTGTGTGCTACAACTCCTTCTCACTGGGTCTGGCTTATTATGTGCCTTTGACAGGCATTTGGGGTGTGACAAGACCTATCACAGACTTTTCACCCACTTTTACTGGCCCCAAATGTAGAGGCACGTTGGCACACATTATAGATCCTGGCAGACTTGCCAGGCTAGTGACAAGAGTGGAGGGAAGTGTAAGGCTCTCCTCCAACTCTTCCCTGTGGTGAACACCCCTTTTGAGTGGGAGGGCATCGACATTGTGTGGCCACTGGAACCCAAGACAGCCTTCTGCAACAAATTTATCTTGGTCTTGGTGGACCATGCCACCTGGTACCCGGAAGCTGTCCCTTTCAAAACAATCACAGCCCCTGTGGTGAGCTGTGCATTGATGGGGATCTTTTTCCGTGTGGGTTCCCTAGAGAAGTGTTCTCTGACTGTGTTACCAACTTCATAGCCAGGTATATGAAGTCATTGTGGGAGGAGTGCGGTCTACTGTACAAATTCACCACTCCCCAACCAAAGAAATGGGTTGGTTGAGAGATTCAATCGGACCCTGAAAGCCATGATAAAGGGTCTTGCAGAACCCATGAGACGTAAGTGGGATGTCTTCCTACCATGCCTGTTAGCCTACTGGGAGGTACCACAATAATCCTTAGAGTTCAGTCCCTTTGAATTGCTGTATTGGCACCCTTTAAGAGAACCTTCGAGTCCGGTGAAGAAGGGCTGGGAGAAATCTCCTGGTAAGACCCCACAAGAGGAGTTCAGCTACATTCTGGTGTTCAGGATTCAGACTCTGTGCTTCAGGAAAATTTCTCAGGCGAACCTGGAAGCCAGTCAGTAGGAGAGAAACTATGGTACAATCAGAATACTATACTGGTTGGGTTGCAGCCTGGCCAAAAAGTATGGGTGATGGCACCGGTGGAGCCTTGTGCACTTCAAGACAAGTGGACTGGTCCATTTGAGGTGGTGGAACGTAAGAGTGAAGTGACTTACTTGGTAAACTTGCAGACTCGCAGGAACTCTTTGAGGGCCTGCACGTGAATCGCCTTAAACCTCATTTTCAGAGGTCTGAAGTGATAATGCTCCTGGCGACAGATGATGGATTGGAAGAGGAGAGTGAGCCTTTTCCTGACATCCTGTGTGCCAAGGAGCATGATGGGTCAGTGGATGGAGTGAACCTCTCTCCCACCCTGACCCCAGAGCAGTAGAGGGACTGTTGCCAGGTTCTGGGACAGTTTGCCTCTCTGTTCTTCCTGACTCGAGGAATCACCAATTGGTGTGTCCATGATGTGGATACTGGGGACAGTTTTCCTTTAAAACTTACTTAACATTTACAGTGTAACTGACAAAGTCAGGGTCAGCATCAAGGAAGAGGTTTCCAATATGTTGGCATTAATGGTGATGGAGCCCTCTAGCAGCCACAGGGCTAGCACAGTGGTATTGGTTCCAAAAGCTGCTGCACCCGGTGCCACTCCTGCACTCAGGTTCTAACGTGGGCTCAATGCCATCACCAGGACTGACGAGCACTCCATCCCCAGAGATGATGAGCTCATTGATTGGTTGGGAGCTGCCTAGTACCTTAGTATGTTTGATCTAACATCTGGATACTGGCAGATTGCCTTGATTGATGAGGCAAGAGAGAGGTCTGCGTTTTCAATGCTGGAGAGGCACTTCCAGTTCTGTGTCATGCCCTTTGGGTTGAAGAACACCCCACCACATTCCAGAGACTTGTTAGACCTGGCACCATTGGCGTGGGTCTCCCTTCCATTTTTTGTTGTTGCCTCTTATGTTTTTGCTAGTTTTAGATGCTTTGGACACTGTGCCACTGCTATCAGTGCCACAGTGCAAGTGCTCCCTATGTTAAATTGATGAATGGATTAGTGACTCAATGATTGGCTTGTTTGGTTTACTTGTCAAACCCTAGTACAGTGCACTGCGTGCGCGTGTGCCCAGGGATTGTAAATCAAATGCTGCATGTTGACTTGGCAAGTGCAACCACTCTCCTTGGTTGTGTATTACTTGTCTGGTTTGTGAGTGACAGGGGTTGGGGGGCTCCAGGAGACAGGGTGAGTCAGCACAGAGTTGAAAAGACCTATCAGCCTGTAGAGTGGTGGGAGGGCTGGCACCCGGGCCTGAATAGGGCTCTGCCTGCCTTCCACAATGCTGGCTCCACCTCCTGTGGTGTGTCTGATGACCCTGGCCTAAACTGTCAAAGGAAAGAAGGAGTCGGAAGGAGGAGCTTCGCGGGCAACCAAGATGGCCGCGTAAGCTCGGAGCTCCGCGGACCTTCCGATCCTCCGCAACTATCCTGCCCGTAATCCTGATCCACGAGGGTGGATACTCGTTGCTGGTGGCTACCTGAGGCGAGCACCGTTTTCAGAACTCAAATCGGTGTCTCCTACGCGGAGCTACGTCGAGTGGGACTCCGTGCCAGCTCGGTGCCATTGTCTCTACGGACTCCGCTACTACGTCTTGCTGAACTGCGGTGTGCCAGCCTGCTTTCGTCACCGGTGAAGTGTGCTGGATAGCGGTGCTAGTTGGACGGCGAAGCGCACCTGGAACTGTCTCCCGTTGACGTCCCGGACACCACTCCGGGTTTCTGGGCTTGGACTTGCTTGGCATAGCCCTTTGTTCTTTGAGACCTAACATGGCGGGCAAGGGGGACCTCGACAAGCCGTCTAATAGAGGGGGGCGCAATAAACCGCAACAACAACAGCAGAATCGGATTGAGCGCTACACTCAGCTGAAAACACCGCCTGCTACAGGTCCCTCTGCCAAGGGCATCCCACACTCGGGCTCGCCGGACGGCTCTGAGCCCACCTTGAACGACATTTTGGGAGCCATCACTAGTTTTCGGGCAGACATGCAGCAACAGCATGAAGTCCTCGCACACAAGGTGGATGGCATGGCCGTTGATTTGTCCCTCATTAGAGCCGACCTGGGCAAGACTAATGACAGGGTCAAGAATCTGGACATTAAAACGGCCAGTCTCACAGAGGAAGTTTCGGATATGCAAACGGAGGTCCGGAACCTGCAGAGGACGGCGGAGCACTTCGCGAAGCGGCTGGATGATTTCGAAAGCCGGGCCAGGCGGCAGAACGTCCGCATTGTCGGCGTACCGGAGGGTTCGGAGGAGGCGGCGACGGACCTCCTCGTTGAGGATTTGATCAGAACACATCTTGCCCCGCCTGGCCTCAGTAACTTTTTCTCGGTGGAGCGTGCCCACCGGGTGCCGGGTGGCCCGCCGAAGACTGGCGTGGCGCCTAGACCCATCGTGGCCCGGCTGCTTAACTTTCGCGACAGGGATGCCATCCTGCAGGCCTCCAGGCGCCATGGCCCTCTTAAATTTCAGAACGCTGATGTTCATTTCTACCCGGATTTCACCAGGACAGTGCAGCGACAGCGCCAAAGCTATTCTGGGGTGAAGCGCCGGCTACGGGACCTGGGCCTTAAGTATTCTATGATGTTCCCTGCTAAGCTCCGGATCGAATACGAGGGCCGTGCCCTGTTTTTCGACTTCGCCGAGAACGTCAGTGACTGGCTGGACACTCTACCACCGCGCCGAGAAGCACAGGAGGACCACGAGGGTGGTGCGGCTGGCGGCCCGGACCCATGAGACTTGGTTCTGTAATGGGTGATTAAATGACTCTCTTGCTTGCCTCTGGGGCTATCCAATGTCGCTCTTAGTTGCCGTATTATCTTTCCTGTCAGTACATGGAGGGTGGCGGGAGGTGTTCGCGGAGAGTCCTTACTCCCCTGGGTGTCTTTTTGTAGAGTAGTTATGGGGCGACAGGCACACTGCTGGTTGGGGGGGCTTTTTAGTCACATGCAGGGGTGCAGGGTGGGGGGTGCAATTTCGCGGGGTTTGTTCCTTGTTTGTTCTATTTCTTTTTCTTCTTTAAGGCAATGGACTGTGTGTTTTGTTGAACAATGTATGATCGGGTCGAACGGAGTCGGGTGGGGCGGGTTGCTTGGGGATGGGGGGTAGGAAACTAAAAGTGCTTAGCTGGAATGTCAATGGATTAGGTGACAGGGTCAAGAGAGGGGTGGTGCTTCAGCTGATAAAAAGGAACATGCCTGATGTGGTTTTACTGCAGGAAACGCACTTGGTGGGCAACTCTTGCAGGGCCCTGAATCGCAAGGGTTATAAAATGGTCGCCCACTCTGGGTTCTCTTCGGGCTCCCGGGGGGCGGGCGTCCTTGTACGTGCGTCCCTTCCGCTTGAGATAGACGTCACCCTGCTAGATGATAGGGGGCGTTACGCAGCTGTGGCAGGGAGGTGGGAGGGGCGGTCCCTGGCCCTGTTGTCGGTTTATGTTCCCCCTGGTCTCCAGTCTAGCACCTTCCGGGACCTTGGTGGCGCCATTTTGTCTCTGCCCTCGGGCCTGCTGATCCTGGGGGGGGACTTCAATTCAGTCTGCTCTGGTACCCTGGATCGTCAGCCACCAAGAGACCTCCCGGGTTCCCAAACGTGGCTGCCGACCTTCCTTGACTCTATGGGTCTGGTGGACTGTTGGCGACTTTTGCACCCGGCGCTTCGCCAGTTTTCGTTCCTCTCCGGTGCCCATGGAAGTCTGTCCCGCTTGGACTATGTCCTCACCCTTGCGGCGCAATCGCCTGCCATTTCTGAGGCGCGTTTTTTGGCAAGGGGCATTTCCGACCACTCGCCGTTGTGGATCTCCTTTGACTTCGGTGTCCTTTTGTCCAGCCGCCCGGCAGCCGTAAATCCCTGGTATTTCCGCAACCACAACATGCGAGCGCTGCTGGCCAAGGCCATCGCCTTATACTTTACAGAAAATACTGGCTCAGTGGGCTCTGCGGTCACCCTTTGGGAGGCCTTTAAAATGGTGTTGCGGGGTGAGGCCTTGGCTCTCATCGCGGCGGCCAAAAGAACTCGTGATGCTGATCTCCTGCAAGTTGAGGAGGAGGTCTTGGACCTCGAGTCCCGTCTGGGGCCCGAGCCCGAACCCGCCCTCCTGCATGAACTCTCTCTGAAGCAATCGGAGTATCACGATCTTGCCACGAATGCAGCCCTGCTCTTAGCGAAAGAGCAGCAGGGCCGCATTTATGACGTCGGTGATAAGGCTGGTAAGTTGCTGGCCTGGCTGGACAGGCGGGAGATGGCGAGCCGAGTGGTTCCGGAGATCCTGTGCGAGGACGGAGTGGTGGTTACTGATCCGAGCGCCATCGCCGAGTCCTTTGCTGACTATTTCCGGGGGGTCTACACCTCCGGGTCAGACTGCTCCGAGGCCGACTCGGCTGAATTCCTCTCGGCGATAGATCTTCCTTGCCTCTCTGAGGAGGACAGGGTGGACATTGACCGGGACATCACTGCGGACGAGATCGCCTTGGCGATCCGCGCTTTGCGTACGGGTAAAGCAACCGGACCCAATGGTATACCGGTTGACCTATATAAGATCCGGCCGGACGTGATCTCTCCTCACTTGAAAGACATGTTCCTCCGTGCCCGGGAGGATGGCGTCTTCCCCCTGGACCAGCGACTGGCCACTATTGTGGTTATTCACAAGGATGGCAAGCCGCGAGATGTTTGTAGGTCCTACCGCCCTATTTCTCTCCTCAACGCCGAACCCAAGGTCCTGGCCAAACTGTTGGCTAACCGATTGGTCGGGGTTATTAGCGACCTGGTGCACCCGGATCAGTCCGGTTTTATACCCCGCCGCAATACTGCCCTTAACCTGAGACGCTTGCATGGCGTTATGGCCAGAGTTCACGCCCTCACTGAACCGGCGGTGCTGGCCTCCCTTGATGCCACAATGGCTTTTGATTCCTTGGAATGGAATTATTTGTGGGCAGTCTTGACGAAACTTGGTTTTGGGCCGGGCTTCCTGGGCTGGGTGCAACTTCTTTATTCTAGCCCCCTGGCTGCTGTTACGGTGAATGGTCGTATGTCTGCTCCCTTCGCACTTCAGCGAGGCACCAGACAGGGCTGCCCCCTGTCTCCGCTCCTGTTTGCGCTGGCTCTGGAGCCCCTCGCGGCGATGTTGCGCTCGCACCCTGACTTGCATGGGATCTCCTGGTCCCCGGGCTTTGAGGACAGGGTCTCCCTGTACGCGGATGACATCCTGCTGTATCTCACCTCCCCTTGCAAGTCGCTTATCGTGGCGTGCGACGTGCTCAGGCTGTTTGGGCGTTACTCCGGCCTGATTATTAACTGGGCCAAATCCTCCCTTTACATCCTCAAGGGCGACACGCCGCGCCTTCCCAGAGGCTGTAATATCCAACTGGCGGGACAAGGCTTTAAGTACTTGGGGATTTACATTTCACATAACCCTAAGGCAAGGTATGACCACAACTTGCTCCCCCCGCTCCACCGTTTGCGGAGGGACGTGGAGAGTTGGCGTAAGCTCCCTCTCTCGTTGCTGGGCCGGGCGGCGTTGTTTAAAATGATGTCCCTGCCCAGGTTCCTGTATGCCTTGCAGAATACTCAGGACCTTGTCCCGGCCCGCTACTTCAGGGAGGTCGAGAGTCTGCAGCGTGCCCTTCTTTGGGACGGACGCCCCCGTGTCGCTGTTCGGAAGCTCACCATGCCATGGTATGATGGGGGCATTGCGCTACCGGACGTGCGGAGATATTACTGGGCCTCTCAACTTACCGCCATCAATCATGGTTTTTACGGTCCCGTGGACAACCCCGGTTATGCCATGGACCGCTGGCTTTTGCACGGAGGCAATTACTATCGCGCCCTATATTCTAGATCCTTTGATCGTAACCTCACTGGCCCGACCAAGGCGGCGGTCCATACGTGGCGGACGGTCACTAAGATACAGGGCTGGCAGGGCAGACTGACGAGATTTACCCCTCTCTTTGATTCTGACATTTTGGGCAAGCTTTGGCACACCAAGGGCTTCGAGAAGTGGGACCTCATAGGCATCTCGAGGGTTGAGGACATGCTCTCCAGGGGGGTGGTCAAGACTTTCCCACAGCTGCAGGCGGAGTATAAATTGAGTGCTACGGAGTTTTTCCGCTACGCCCAGCTGCAGCACGCAATAACTGCTGCCAGGCCGGAGGAGGGTGACATCCCCGAAAGTTCCCCCATGGAGGACAGGGTGTTGGACGGGCATATGCCTGATAGCGCCATCTCTCTGTCCTACAAGAAACTAATCAACGTCCAGGTGGACCTCCTCCAGCGCTTGCGAGAACAGTGGGTGGCCGATGGGCTGGAACTGGACGATGAGGACTGGCAGAGTGCTGTGTCCTCCCCTAAGGAGGTAGCCATTTCCTCGCGTCTGAGATTGGTCCAGTTTAAAATCCTTCACCGAGTGTATGTCACCGGCCCCAGGCTGGTGCACATGGGCTTCTCGCCGGATGGCCTCTGCCGCCGTGGCTGCGGAGCCCTTGCCACCTTTCTTCATATACTGTGGGAGTGCCCCGTTATTGCCCCTTATTGGGAGAGGGTTCATAGAGTGATGCGGGAGGTGACTGGAGTGGAGTTGGCGGCGGAGGCGCGTAGGTGCCTCCTGAATGTTTGGGAGCCCAATGACTATGATACGGCGCAGACCCGATGGGCCACACTGGGCAATATGGTCGCTAAACGGGACATAGCGCAGAGGTGGGGTTCTAATGTGGCCCCCCTGGTGGTACAATGGAAGGCCAACATGGACTGGTGTATGTTGCGCGAAAAGACTGTGTATACTGCCAGGGGGCGGCCTCAGACGTGGAACAAGGTATGGGGTGCCTGGAATGCCTATAGAGGGGACTTGTGTTTACCACCTGCACCGTTGCCACGAGATGAACGCTTGTCGCCATAGACGTTGACGACAGCTATGTTACTCTTGTACTGATTCTCCTGCTCTTCCTTCCCCCCCCCCCGCTTTTGCTACATTCTGTCTCAGTTCTTTCTACAACTTCTCCAGCTCCTTCCGCCTCCTACCGACTAGTGGTCTTCTTCATTTCCATTGCCTTTTTCGCGCCCTTGGGCGCTTGTTTAAGTTTTGTTTAAAAAACAATAAAACAACCTGCATTGTCCTGAAATGAATCGCTAGGCACTATGACCGTTCTATACTATGCTGCCTTGAATCCGGGATGTTGGGCTGAACAGCTGTGTGCTTTTTACAATAAAGGTTTTAAAAATTTAAAAAAAAAAAAAAAAGGAAAGAAGGAGTCCTGTAAACAAAGTGCTCCAGGACTACACAGAACTGATTTGGACAAGGCACGGACACTCTCTGACTTTAGAGACAAAGGGTTTTGGTGTATAAAAGGGGGGACCCAGACCCCAGAACTTTAGATCACTTCTGGGAATCAAGACGAACCTTCGTTGAAGAGAAGAACCAGGAAGCTGAAGGAGGAGACTACCCCTGTGCTGTGTGTTTGGAGGTTGGCCTGCAATGGTTGCTTCATTGCCAAAGAAAGGGGAAGACGACTGAGTGTGCTTTTCATCAACTTTAAGAAGAATCTCTAAGGGTTTGAACTTGAGCTTGCCTCATGCCTGAAGTCTCAGGGATACAAGACTTCGCCAACCAGCTCCCCCAGAATTCCTTTGCTGGGAATTGAAGTGCCTGCTGTTGTTCTGGGCCTTCTGAGAGACTGCGTGTAGCTGGGAGCTGGAAGCACGACTTAAAGACAAGAAGCGTGTCGCCGCTGCAGAGTTGCCGTCGTATCACCAAGGAAGCGTGCTGCCGCTGTTGCAATCGCATCACCAAAGCGCATCGCATCACTGGAGAAGCGTGCCGCTGCCACAGAGCTCGCCATTGCATCACCCGAGAAGCGTGTCTCAGAGCTTGTTGCGGCTCCAAAGATCATCGAGTCGCCGCACGGCCGTCGGGCATGCACACAGAGCATCAACGTTGTTGCATCGTAACCAAGACGCCATTTTGTCGCATCGCACCGGATAAAAGTATCGCATCAAGGGGCCATCTTGTCGCATCGTACCGGAGAGCAGTAAGAAACAGACTAATCACCTCCCCAGATAGTAAGAAATCGAGCATCAACTCCCCTGCGCAACAGTAAGGAACTGAAGCATCCACTCCCCTGAGTGTAAGGAACTAACGCATCAACTTTCCTGCGATCCTTTTGTTTGCTTTGCGTTACGCATCCAAGCTACTTTGAGAGTAAAGTGTTGCATTTGCAACTTGAGAGAACCAAGCTATTTTCTACTATTTTAAAGTCTATTTTTTAGTACAGTATTGTGGATTTTTGTCATTTGTTCTTGTGTTACGTCTATATAAAAATACGTATTTTTATAATACAACCTTTGTGGTGTCCCTCTGTAGTGTTGTCACTGTATTACAGTACGTGTTCCCTAATGCTTTACACACTGCCTTTGAGATAAGCCTGCCTGCTCCTGCCAAGCTACCAAGGGGGTGAGCAGGGGTTATTTTAGGAGTGTAGCCCCTTACCTTGACTAGACGCAAGGGTCACTATTTGGTCAAATGTACCTACCTCTGCCAACTAGAGACCCCCAATTCTAACAAGACTTATATGAATAAACTGCAGGTGTTTGCCCTCATCACCCCAACACATCTGGGCAACAGCATAAGAACAAGCAAAGCGCAAGATGTGTAGGAAAAGATCCAAAATATGTCCTGTAGAGAGATTAATAAATTAGTCCCTACTTATGGGTACTAAGTCCCCTGACAACTCATTTAGTTCTTTGATCATTCATGATTCTGGCCCGGTTCAAATTTCCAACATATATTTATATTTTTCACATTCATACATGTCCGGGGACTTAGTACTCATGGGTAGGGCCTAATTTATTGTTCTCTCTACAGGACTTATTTTGGATATTTTCCTACACATCTTATGTTTTGCTTGTAATTACACTCCAGAGACTTGCCAAACAGGTGCTGTCTGGGCTGGAGAAATTCAGCGCTACCTGCCTGGTTGACATTGGTGTGTCCAGCTCCAGCTGGGAGGAACACTTGCAACACCTCTGTGAAGTGTTAAAGGCTCTGCAGAAGGCAGGCCTCACTATCAAGGCCAGTAAGTGCCAGATAGGGCAGGGACTTGTGGTGTGCTTAGGGCCCAGGTAGGAAGCGGCCAGGTGGCACCCCTACAGCCCAAAATTAACACCATTCTGGCTTGGGAGCCCCCCCAAGACCCAGACAGAGGTGAGAGCCTTTTAAGGTCTCACCGGGTACTACAGTCAGTTTGTCAAGGAGTATGGCACCATTGTTACCCCTTGATAGAGCTGACTTCAAAGAAGCTGCCAAGAAAAGGGATCTGGACCAATACCTGGCAGACCGCTTTTGATGCCCTGAAATCTGCCATGTGCACAGCGCCTTTGCTCAAGGTAAACAACTTCTCCCGAGAATTTGTTGTGCAGACAGATGCTTCAGAGCATGATGTGGGAGCAGTACTTTCACAGTTGAATGACGAGGGCTGGGACCAACCCGTAGCTTTCAATTTTAGGAGGCTACTTCCCATGGAACAGAGGTGGAGGGCAATTGAAATAGAAGCTTTTGGTGTGGTTTGGGCGCTGAAGAAGTGACTTACTTACGGGTTCAGACAGACCACAGGCCCCTCAGAAGGTTGATGCAATTGAGGGGTGAGAACCCAAAACTGTTGAAGTTGTCCATCTCCCTACAGGGAATGGACTTTCGGTGGAACCCTGCCCTTGTACAGAACACGCCAATGCTGATGTTCTGTCCAGATTTTCTGCCTTAGTGATGAGAACGCCTAAGAGGCTGGGTAGTTCTTCCCACCTTTCAGTTGGAGGGGACGCATGGTAGACTTGGCATCTTTGGCGGGGTTTCCCCAGACTTTTTGCCTCTACCTCCTTTATTTTTAATGCTGTTCTGGATTTCACTTTTGCTGGCTTAGATGCTTTGGACACTTTGCCACTGCTGATGAGTGTCAAAGTGCAAGTCCTCCTTGTGTAAATTGTTATTACATTTGGTTCTCCCTGATTAGTATAGTTGATTTACTGGTAAGTCCCTAGTAAAGTGCCCTGAGTGTGCCAGAGCCTGTAAATTCAATGCTACTAATGGGTCTGTAACACTAATTGTAGCCCAGACATGAGTAACCTTGACAAGGTATCTCAGACCTGCTCCTGCAGTGTCTGTATGCAGTTTTAATCTGCAAACTCTACCTGGCATGTGCACCCACTTGCCAGGCTCTAACCTTTTCTTTTCTTACATGTAAGACACCCATATGGTAGGCCCAAGGTACCTCCATGGGCAGGGTGCAGTGTATGGGAAAGATAGGGTATTGAAAGGCTATCTAACCCATAGGATAGAATGGTAGATACTTTGTAACATCTTACAAGTAAGTTTAACTTCCCATTGGGACAAGATAGAAAAATAAAGTTATGGCTCTCTGAACTCAGAATTTAATAACACATCTTTTAGTAAACATGGTTTTTAAATGCCACTTTTAGAATTTTTGTTATCTTTGTGTCAAAATATATGAATAGTTTTATACATCGGTTTATTTCATGAGCTCCAATGCATTTCAGGCATTGTTTGCACTTCCTCAGGGAGCATGCGCTGTTAAACAAATACAAATGTATCCATAATTACAACTAATTCACGTGTAGACATTCCCATATAGACGTCTTAATGTATTAAAAAAGGACTCCACCAGTGGTGGGGGTTTTGAAAAAATGTGCTAGTGACTGTTGTTTCAGAACAATGAAAATGTGCCCATAAGTATTGCCCAAGAACCAGAAAGATAAGAATGTATTCGAACATTGAATTAAACTCACGTTTGGGTAGCTGTTAGTTCAAACGCTGTAAAAAATAAATAAAAATCGAACAACATCGTCAATCGATAAGTCGGAATTCTAGTTTATGCGCAAAATAAGAGGTTTATCAAGACTGGGGTACTAACCGTGTTTCATCAAGAGAATTGGTAACTTCTGTAGGATCTCTTCATCGTACACGCTCTGTTTCGCCCCGATCGTACAGTCTGTTTTCAACCTTTACTCCGATGTCCACGTGACACGGAAGTAAAATCCCAAACACCGAGAGTATCTTTGTTTGAACATCAGGAAACGGACCGAACCGGTCTCTCTACAGAAGTTACCAATCCTCTTGATGAAACACGGTTCTTGGGCAATACTTATGGGCACATTTTCACTGTTCTGAAACAACAGTCACTTGACATTTCAATGTTGTTTATTTGCAGGAAGGGGGACCTTCCTGCACATAAACAATCTTCCTCTATTGAATATAGTGCCAGTGCAGGGGAAACACAGGGCTGCACCATATTATTGTAAATATGGTGCAACCTTGCGTTTCTGAAGTAGTAGAGTGTGTTGTTAAGCCAAGGAGGCTGGTCTGGAGAAGCATAAACTTAAGGAGTGCTGGTCTGAAGAAGTGCAAACTCAGGATTTAGAACATAACACAGTAGTTAGCATTGACTTCAACAATAAAAATGTATTTCCACCCAAAGAAACCTTTTTAGAAGCATCAGGATACTGAAAGACTGAAAAAAGCATGTCACTAACTTGTACCTTGCAGTTTGCAAGCAGTTGTTTGATGACAGTTTTTTGGTCACTGTGCTAGATTACGATTGTCACTTATGATCTGCAGTGTAACACAAGATTCTGTGTGACAAAAGCAGTAACCCACTGACGATGCATATCAAATACTGTTTTTTAAAATGTATGGTACACTTCTTTGCCGTAGGCATATTAACCCTCTGTGTTACATTAGTTCAGTCACAGCTGTCAATGGACAAAACTCTTATGTCTCTCCAGCAGGGAAATCAATCACTGTTGTTATCTTGACAGTTTTATTGTTCTTTGAAAACTGGTAATTAAACAAGATACTTTGTAGTGCTTTTAAAACTGCTGCCTGCAGACTCCCTGGGAATGTGTGAGGGACTCATGGGGGTTCGCGGACCACTGTTTGGGAAACACTGCTCTAAGGCGAAGAACGAATGAGTCACTGATTGCTAGTCTGGCAGGTTGTTTGTGTAGTAAGGTGGGCTATGGAACAGCGTAATACACTGAGGTCCTAAGTCTTTATGCACAGTTTTGTGTATGAGCAGAATTCCTGGAACAGTAGTTACAACAAAAAGGCTCGATAAAGTGCTTGCACTTTGAATATGAATATAAAATAGAAGAATAGTTGATAATCACAGTTAAGGAATGCAGCAATTAGATGTGTGTATGTGTGGATGATGTGTACATTGTTTGGAAGATGAAAATCTTGAAAAATTAGCGAGGTTGTAGAGTTGCAAACTTTCCATTTCTTTGTAAAGGAAGTGGGTGTTTAGTTTTCCAGTGTATATATATATATATATTCACTGAAAAGATCATAGGTTTCGGGCACGTTATAGTAAGGAATTAGCATTTAAAAAACTTTAGAAATTCAATGAAAAAAACCATAGGTTTCAGCCACGTTATAGTTAAGAATAAGCATTTAAAAAACCTTAGAAATTCACTGAAAAAAACATAGGTTTCACACACGTTATAGTTAGGAATTAGCATTTAAAAAATCTTAGAAATTCACTGAAAAAACCATAGGTTTCACCAATGTTATAGTTAGCTGGACATTTCTCTCATACAAAACCATTGAAATTCCCCGTTATAGTTAGTTCAGCAAACTATAACTCGCGCGCCCGCAATGCACTGCTGATGACGTCACATATTACATCACTTATCACATGGTCAGTGACATCACTCATGACATCACTGATGACATCTTAAATGACATCGGCCAAAGGCTCATTTCAAGGATTTTTCTCTCTGAGAAAACAAATTCAATTATGCGAAATGTAACACAAATAGGCATACTTTTGCAAATAATTATATGAGAGACATTTCTTGTTACATCACTTTAAGGTGGAGGTAGGGGTTATTGGAAATATACTTATATAGACATTTAGTATAAATGTTAAGTCTCATTGTTTAATATTAACATGAAGAAATTAATCCGTAGATACAGAACTTTATTTATCCATGTCCTATATCAGATCCCATATCATAATTGTTTAGAAACAGAAAACTGCAGCTGCATCTAATACGATGTATTTCTACTATTTATATGTTTAGAATACTTATAATAGAGAATGCCTAGCTACAATTTATAAAGCTCATGTGAACTGAGTACAAAGATTTATCTTTAAATACTTTTTCACCATTCTTAAGAGCAGTAGATAAAAACCACAACCAAACTTTCGGGTGGTATAGCATAACATGAAACAACAGAGCTTAGCACAAATGACTGACGTAAAGCTAAGGGAAGCCATAATGAGCACATGAGCTGGACACTCGCCATTATGAGTTTGTCGATATTAAACACCTCGTCTTAATAAACGTACACTGATGCCAGTGCTGGATCTATTATTAAATGCACACAGAGGACCCCTTTGAAGTGTCCCCAGAAAACATATCAACTACTAGTGTGTTGACTGGCTTGGCTTGACCAGCCAGCCACTATAGACCGGTTTCTGACCTTCTGAGGAGGGATCCTCTGTTCTCGGAGGCCAGGAACAAAGCCTGCTCTAGGTGGAGGTGATCACACTTCGTCCAAGCAGAATAGGCATTCCAAGGCGGGAAGCTTCAAAAGGCCTTTCACCGTTGTAATGCGACCCTGGACATCTCCAGATAGTGGTGATACCCATTCCTCGGTCCTGACCCCACTTTTTTGCTTCAAGACAGGGGATAAATTAGTAATATTAGGAGTTGTGCCCACATTTAGTCAACAACACCCCTTGGGCAGGCCAACTGATGTGGACTCCACCATTCAGAATACTCCATGTTGTTTTGAAAGGAATAATCCTATCAGGGGCATGGTTATGCCCAATTCCCACAGGAAGTGGCCATATAATATAATCGCCCTACATGGCTACTACCCAGTACTCCCCTTAACGACCCTAAATTGAGTATTTAAGTGGCAATCCTCGATCTTGGACTTCAGATTCAATGGACCTAAAGAACAAAAGGACAAAGAAGAGCTGCTGAAACCAAGAACTTAGTGTCAGCTGGAGACTTTTAGTGCAAAACCCTGCCTGTCGCTTCAAGACTTGCCAATCAACGTGATCTGTTCCGTCCTGCCTCTGTGTTGCCTCTAGGAACTCCAGAGGACCACTAGCCCTTCGCTTTTTAATTTTTATATAAATGACCTGGAGGCTGATTTACAGGAAATAAAATCTGATTGTCCTAGGGCGGGTGCGAGGGGTATTCCTCTGCTTTTATATGCCGATGATGCGGTCTTAATTTCACGAACTGAATTAGGTCTTCAGGCACTTTTGATTGGATTTAATAAATTTATGTCTGATAGGGACCTTACGGTCAACAATTCAAAATCTTTTATAATGCATGTCGGCCGTCAACCTAAGAAGAAGTTCAATTTTAAATTGAATGATGTTCCGATACCCATCACCCAGATGTTTTCCTACCTGGGTGTCTTATTTGATACAAAAATGAGTTGGGCCCCACATCTGGCAAAGAAGAAGGGGGAAATGTCCAGGGTAAACGCTTCTATCTTTAATTTTGCCTCTAAATTAGGAAAAAAGCCAAACAGGGCTATGATGAAATTATACAACGCTAAATCCATAGCCACTGCAGTGTACGGAAGCGAGATTTGGGGCTACACAAACAGTGATCAACTTCAAATAGTTGAAAATAAATTTTTAAAACGTCTGTTGTGTGTCCCTGGGAGCACACCGAATCTAGCCGCTCATGAAGAACTTGGCTGTTTACATTTATCGGACATTGTTGGACTGAAACCGTTGTTGTGTTGGGTAAAACTTTGGTTAAGTGATGCAATCCCTCTGACTCACTTGATAGTGGAGGATCTTTTATCGCTTGACCACTCAATGCGTGTACCCTGGCTTAAATATTTGAAGTCGCAATTTGCGAAACTTGGCCGACTGAACCTGTTTGATAACCCGGGGGATATAGTTAAGGGTGACGTTGTTGCAATTAAGAGAGCTTATTACCTGAACCGTAACGCTGCAAGAGATGAAGTAGAGCTTCTGAAACCTAATGTTAGAATGTATATCATGTTGAGAACTTGTAATTCAATGGAATTGTATCTAACATGCTCCTTCACCACCCATGAGAAATTTTTGCTGACCCGCTTCAGGTTTAACATCTTTCATCAGCTTTTAATTAGACCCAAGTCGGACATTTTTAAGAAACCAGCAGCTCCCTGTGGCTGCGACGGGAAGTCTCCACAGGACATGCTGCATTTTATATTTTTATGTACATTTTATGAATATCCACGAAAGCGGTACCTGGTTACTCTTTTAAAGAAATTAAATTTTAACCAAATCAGACCCGCCCTTATGTACTTACAGTTGCTGCATTCGGACAGTGTCCTCCAGGTGCTAGAATTCTTAAAAATGACTATGAGACTAAGAAATTGTTTGGATGAGTAAATGTGCATTAACTGTAGTTTATGGCACTATTGCACTTTATTTCGTATATTCTGTATATGGACTTTACTTGCATCTCTTATTTCTAATTCTGTCAACGCACTCCCTTTTTTATGATATATTTGTATTGTGTGTAATTTAAGATTGACTTTGTGAGTATTGTGATGTTTTTATTATGAATTGTCTAAATTGTGTGTACTTTTATGGATTGCAATATATCCGAAATAAAGTCAATTTGAATTTGAATTTGAATTTAGCCCTTCGCTAATCGCACAAGAACTCCCTTGGAGTAGAGTATCTACTCCCGTGCAACCACTTGCACCGAACCGCAGACTCCGGTCCAACGACTTGCAGCTCCCTGGCCTGACCAGTGTTGTATGCCGACCAGAAAGAGGTATTCATGCTCTGTTAAGTCACTTCTGTCTCCCCATAGAGTGTGGTGGCTCCAGGACCATCCGGAGCCGTGCAGCACCAATCCCCGGGTTACCGGATGCCCTGCAACAAAGACCGACCAAAAGAGTCCAGTCAGGGCTCTAACTGCTCAGGAAGCAAGCACATTTCAAGGCACATTAGCACCCTTGAGACCCACTCCATGTGTTGCCAAACCGTCCTGATATTACCTCACCAAGTTGTTTTCCCCTGAATGCGAGGAACACCTTTATGTATCATGCCCAGCTGACCTACTTGATCTTTACCTGGCCTGCCCGGCCTAGATAATGACAAACTGGCTGTGCTCCTTTGTTTCTAAGGCCCTTGCGACCTCAGCCCCCATTTGGGACCCCTCAGACTAGCCTGCAAGCCCCTTGTGCAGCCGTATGTACTTCTCTTTATTACACTATATAGAGAGCCAGCTTCCTACAGCTTTTTTGATGGCAGATTAAATTCATGTGCATTCAATGAACCTGAAAGTGAAAATCACATTGAAAAGAAAAGGTGTCTGTTAAGTGATCTATAATGATTAATATTTAAGTTCTTATCAATGCAAGCACTTGTTCTGTAGTATTAGAACTTATCTATTTGATCTATCTGTCACCAAAAACGTAATATGTAATTAGACATTAGAACGTAAATATGCATTCAGTTCTTAGTCTGAATTACAACCCCCTGGGTACTTTATCTCCCGGAATATAATATACTTTTTGAATGTTCTATTCTTTTCTGTGATGTTAGTCTGCACAGCTTATATGCCGAAACTGCATATCAAATCTGCATTCCTATTAAGCTCCCGATGAAAGTGACGTCCTCCCGGGTATGTTTCTTAGTTGTTAGTTATTGCATGTTTAGTTGTAAAATATGTTCTGTTACAGGTCCAATTGTACTGCCAGTATCTATTTTTTGACAGCTGTATTCAATGGCATGCAGAGTAAACATTAAAACAATAAAAGTAATGATACATGACAGTACAGAACATGCAAAAAAGTACAACAAGGAGGACCACCTAGATTGGTTGTCCCTGCAAACATGCTATACCAATCCTCTCTGCACTGCAATTACGTGTGAGCCCTGCAAATATTAAAACACAGTTAGGTCTCACTCCACCACACTAATTATGGTGAACACTAGTGAGTCTGTGGAGAAACACTATGTAATTAAATCCATAGTCTCCCTTACCCTAACTATGGGATATTCAGACACAATGGATGAGTCAACGAGGGGATGTTCATATTCAAACACTGCAGAAAAATTAGTATGATGGCTCGAAGTTAAGCAAGGAATTATGCTATGAGAGCATAAACTTGAAGGAATCCTATCGCGGACACTTAATGGTTCTCCTTGTTATGTGTTTTTGCATGACCCGTATTGTCATGTATCATTACTTTTTTTGTTTTTAATTTCTACTTCTATGTTCTATGTCTTATATTACAAGACCTCATGAATTTCAAGCAGAGAATTACCATTGGTATTCATGTATGTGTGCTGTGGATGGATGTGTGTGAATATGTAGACAGCGATACGCCATAGGGAAAGTCGGACACCGTCCTGAAGAAAGCCCTGGGCCCCTTCTTCAAGCCACTAAGAGGGCTATAAGATGTCAACTGAATGGATGGACTGAATTGTGTCCTCACCACCCTCCTAACAAAGTGCAATGATCAGGACTTTTACACTTTATCTGGATCTTTTTCCTTTTTTTCTTGTAAGTATATTCAACTCAACCGAGGGCCCAACTACCATTAGAGGATTATTTGGAGAGTACAGGATTATCGATGATGAAGAATGACACCCAGGGGGATGTTCAAGGTCACCTGGCATATTTTTATTAATATCCCTTAGGTACTTTCTTTTGACAGCAGGGACACAGAAGTATCCTCAGGAAAAGGATATCACCCCTCATAGAGGGTTCTCATTTAAACCCCATATTGAACACGTTTGCTCTAATGTGATAGTGATAATTAGCAGGGAGAGTGATAATGTGCATGGCCCAAACCTGTCTCTTTCCCTCTGTCCTTCTCTGTGTAAGGGCTGTTTGTGCCTGATGCCATGTTACTATATGTTGTGAGTAAACTTCATATGTTTCTGTCCAGATGATTTGTTTCTCCCACTATTTCATCAAAATATTAGCGTAGTTTGGAGATCTAATTTGGTGCCTTTGGTAGTGCCTTGCATCTGTCTAGACAACTTATCTAAGAATAGAAAGTCGTTAAGTTCTCGATACTGTTGTATGGAAGATATTTACTCGCACAGGTGCTTGATTAGTTGCCTAGGATTCATATAGTAGTTATGAATTTATATGTGTTACTAGCCTAGGTGATCTACATGATGATGGGATATACGAGGTCTCATTGACAGTGATGTGATGATCACATGATGCTCAATATTTTAGGAGTTTATTTTCACCTGGTTACATATTTGAACAAGATGCATGGAATTTGATGAAATCACTATTTTAAGATGGTGGCCTGTATGCATACACTGTGGTAATACTAGTCCTTTTTATGTTATGTACATTTGTAAATATGGTGTCACTTCATACCTGTTAATGTTATCTGTGAACAAGACTTGGGAGCTAAAATATGTTGACAAGTTATAATGGTAAAATAACACTCAATAAAATTGATCACAACGGCAAACTACACCTACCTGTGGTGTATTGTCCAATATAAACGTAATGAAAATGTAAGTGCATTGTAATCACTCCTGTTGTGGTATTTACTCTCCTGGTACAGTCCTTGTTGTAATGGAGCTGCACTGTGCCACAAATTACTTACCGTGTAGAAAATCCTCAGTGCCAATGCAAAGTACACAGCTTGACAACCAAGGGTAGTTCAGCAAGACTCAGTTCCCTGATGCCCTCTCCTCCTTGGACACGTCGCTGCCCCTGGGACTATCAGGCAAGGATGTATGACGTTACAACGCATACTTTTACTCCGCATACCATTACAACGCGGTATTTACAACGCATACCGTTACAACGCATAGCGCTTTGAGGTGCTGGATAGTGGTAAGTATAATTTACTATTCTAACTCCAGTCCCCGTGGACCCTAGGGAAGGTGTTGGATAGTAAATTATACTTATTCCCTATCCTAGAGCGCCCCCCAGCGCAATGCGTTGTAATGGTATGCGTTGTAATGCCTGCGTTGTAGTGGTAGTGCGTTGTAAAAAATGCGTTGTAACAGGTGTATACCATCAGGCAAACAACATATAATTTCCTTAGATAAAAACTATTCATGACATAATAAAGAATTGCTTTCAGAAAGATTGTGGCTGTAAGGGACAGAGACACTGGCTGTAAGATGTAACCAAGCGCCTACAACATCCACACAGATGTTTCTTGAAAGTCAACAGGTTTCTGTGAAGGCAATCTATGCTGCCTTAGTAGTAATTTTATCTCAGAAGATACCTTCGTAGTAATGGCTTCAGCAAGTGAGTGAGTTGTATATTTAACAAACTAACATCTACAACAGTTACATTAATTTCAATAAAGAACCCAAAGTTTCTAACTGGTTTGAATTATAACTATATACGTTTAAGAAGTAAATGACACAAACATGGAGACAATAATATGCAGGGATTCAAAGTTATGGATAAAACAGGGAAAAAGTCAATATTTTTGTAAATATTTTTAGTGCTTAATTTTTGCCTGCATTTTCTGGTGTTTGACACTGGCACATATTTATGACAGCCCACCACATGTCGGTGCTGTTTTTAAACATCAGCAGACGATTTAACAATGCAAAAACATAAAAACAATAATATCTGCAGCCCAGGAATAGTCCATATTGTCACATCTGCAGGATTGTAATGGTAAGTAGGTAACTCTGGTTTTGGCAATTGGCAGTGCTGACAGGGAGAGTGGGTGGTGAAAGCTGCAGTGACCTCCTGCGAAATCTCTTGGGTCTTGGTACATATGGTTCCATAGATTAAGCGCTGAATATATATATATTTTTTTTTTGTTTGACTTTTTTTTATTTAAGGAGTTTTATATAGCGCTGTCCGGACCCAGGGTATCAGAGCACTTTACAACAATTTTCGCAAGAGAAATATAAATAGAGCAGAGTTAAGCACAGAGGTTCGGAAAGTCCAAGAGCTCTGTGCAATGTTGAGGTAGTACATGAGTCCTGAGGTAACTTCGATGATTGCGCAATGTCTTGAGTTGAACTGAGGTAGGTCATTGTCAATACAAAGTCAGAGAGCAACTGAGTCAGGGCTTGTGTTACGGCGGTGGATATCCATTCGTGAGGGAGGGGTTGAGGAAGAGGACTTTAAGGTGTTTTTAAGGAGGAGATAGTTCTGATATCTGCTGGGATAGAGTTCCAGATTTTGGACGCGTTTCCGGCGAAGGACCTTGCAGCGGTTTTTTGTTTGCATGTTTTCATAAGTAGGAGAAGTAGGGAGTTGGAGCTCCTGAGGTTTCCGGTCTGGCCAGCCCTCTTGAGTTTGGCAGCCAGATTCTTTGGTTTTCCTGTGTGTATGGCTTTGTGCGTGAGGCAGGCAGTTCTGAAACTAGCACGCTGTTTGACTGGGAGCCATTTTAGTTCCCTAAGTGCTGGTGAAATGTGATTGTACTTCCTGATTCCAGTTACCATTCTGGCTGCTGCGTTGAGGGTAGTTTTTAGGGGAGCTAGGTGGGATTTTGCTGTACCAGTGAGGGTTGCGTTCCCATAGTCAATTCTGGATAGTACCAGTGATTGGTTGGCTTGTTTCAGATCTTTGGTAGGGATGAATTGTTTAATTTTATTGAGTAGCTTCAGTTTAAGGAAGGCACTCTTTGCAGAGTTTTTAATGTGATTGGCCATGTTGAGTTTTGGGTCAAGGGTGATTCCTTTTTTCTACCCCCCCAAATTTCTTTGTTTATTTAACTAGCATTTGAGAAATTTCCAGGAACCACTGGTTCGCCAACCAAAAAATAACCCATCAATAAAATGTTGCACGACAACTGAAGTTTCTTGACAAGTGCTGACATTACAAACGACTTATATTGGACAGGACGGTCAGATCCTGGGGTTTTCAGTAGGAATTAGCTTCTTTTTTGTTTTTTTAAAATTATCTTTATTAAATATTTCTCCCCTTTTCTTTTTACAGAGCTCAATATACAAAGTACAAAAAAACTAATATAAATTGGCGGATTGCAAAATATACAGACAATAACACAAATTCAGAAATACATAATATTATAAAGCCGGTATTTTGACACCAGAGTAAACATTTTAATACATTTGAATGCATTGGCTAACTAAAATATAACCTCATAAAGCTAAAGACAAGGAGAATACCTAAATACTTTTTTCCTTCCAGTTATCGAATGGCTCCCAGATTTGCAACCCTAGTGCTCTCCCCCTATTGCCCTTCGTTGCATATATCCCTTTCTCCAGTTTATAAACAGAGAGGAATCTAGCCAAACATTGATGGAAGGTAGGTGGTATTTGATCAAGCCACGCTGAGGCAATACAGATTCGTAACACAGCCATAGCCAGGATTATAAAGTAAAATACAGGCTGATCTATGCCGTCATCATCAATGCCTAACACAATTCTTGCTGGTGTGAGGGTGGTCTCAATTCCAAGTGATCTCACTAAGAAAGATTCCATAGCTTTAAGGAGTGGCTGTAAATGTGGGCAGGTAGCAAAGACATGTACTATCTCAGCCTCTGTGCTATCACATCGGGGGCAGGTGATACCCATCGTCCCCCCCCCACTGTGCAATCCTAGCAGGCGTATAATATAGCGAATAAATTCTGGGCCTGATGTGCGGCAGAGAAAATGACATTTTGTGCTAGTTCTACAGAAAGATGGAAGTACTCACACCCTACCCCAAGCTTCTCGGCCCACTTGCTTTCGTACTTCCCTAGATCATCCTCTCTGCTTGCCAACAGTTAGGCATAGATAATTTTAATCATGGGACCATCCCTACCCTCTATACACTCCATAATTGAGTTTTTCCCAAACCCGACTGACCCTCCTCTTTTGGATGTTAAAAAGCTCCTAACTTGCAAGTACTTGAAAAAACTTCTTGTCTCAACCCCATAGAGCAGCTGAATATCAGAAAACTGACACATTCCGTTCAGACCCATCAAATCCCCGACCTTTCTCACCCTGCACCACCCCCAATTTGTGAAGATGGAATCTGAAATAATTTCCGCAGAAAGAGTATCATTCTTATACAACCTGGTATATGCATTAAATCTCCCTAACCCGTACTTCTTCCTGAACGATGTCTATATCTTATATGCAGCCATCAAGGTCTTAACAAATATGAGAGGGCTTGCCCTAAAACGGTATAGACATTTTGGTAGGAGGATCATTTTGATGATGTTAGTATGCCCCACTATAGAGAGGTGAAGATTGTGCAATCTGTCCAAGTCCTTTTTAGCCTTATTGATTATAGGTTCTATATTCCTAGCTACCACTTTGTCCAGATCTGCAGAGATGTTAATCACTAAATAAACTCCAGAGTCCACTACCCGATAGTCTGAACAGACCGCCTTCTCATTCTTAATAATCTGCGTTTTAGGACCATTAAGGGCATATCCAGAGATTCGGCCAAACCCCGTGGCTTCCATCTCGACCTCCGTTATAGCCTCCGTGGGTGCTGGGGTGACAATTGCCACGTCATCGGCGTATGCCAGGGTTTTACAAACCCCACCCTTAGTCTTTATAGGGAGAATCCTCTCATTCACCTCTAATTTTCGAAGGAGGGAGTCTATATACAGCGCAAAGAGCAGTGGCGAGCACAGGCAGCCCTGCCTTGTGCCTCGTTTAATCTCTAAGGGCATAGTTTATTCAGCATTCACACGAACATGTGCTGTGGGAGCTAAATATAATGCCTGGATAGCTTGAATATAGCCCTCTCCAATGCCGGACCATCTTAAAGTTGACCAGGGATAGTCCCAGGAGACCAGATCAAATGCTTTTTCAGCATCCAGCAATATAACAGACATCGGGTCTCCTGGAGCTTCTGTGGCGTCAAATAAGGTAATAACTCTGCAAATGTGCTGCACCGTTCCTCTCCCTGGGATAAATCTATGTTGATTTACACTTACCAATGTAGGGAGGGGTAGGGAGGACGGTGGCAGTGTCTCTCCCGTTCCGCTCCGTTGCCACAGGTACAATTCCAGTGCTCCTCTTGCTGATGCTATTTTTAAAACGTGCTTTTTACTTTGAAATTTTAATTGTGTTTTGACTGCAACTTTGACCGCATTTTACCAATATTCTATCTGTGCCATTTGGGAATTGTAAGGGGGGCTTGGCACTTACCGGATACCAACAGGATGCCTGAGCTCAGTCTCTACTCCTGCCCGCCCCGGTCCGACGCGGTAGCCAGTACCGTTACGCGGAGGGCGGGTCAGGGAGAGCCAGGCACTTCTGCCCTACCACTGGAGCGGTTAGCGCTCTAGTCGTAGGAACTCCGGGGCTATTTAGGCTGAGTCTGTCTACGGGTGCGCTGCGGTAGGGAGGACGGTGGCAGTGTCTCTCCCGTTCCGCTCCGTTGCCACAGGTAGAATTCCAGTGCTCCTCTTGCTGATGCTATTTTTAAAACGTGCTTTTTACTTTGAAATTTTAATTGTGTTTTGACTGCAACTTTGACCGCATTTTAACAATATTCTATCTGTGCCATTTGGGAATTGTAAGGGGGGCTTGGCACTTACCGGATACCAACAGGAAGTCTGGGCTCAGTCTCTACTCCTGCCCGCCCCGGTCCGATGCGGTAGCCAGTACCGTTGCGCGGAGGTCGGGTCAGAGAGAGCCAGGCACTTCCGCCCTACCACTGGAGCGGTTAGCGCTCTAGTCGTAGGAACTCCAGGGCTATTTAGCCCATGTGTATTGACGAGCGCGCAGCGGTCGCGCGCAGGGAAGCGCCGAAGACACGCCGAAGAGTAGCCAAAGAGTAGCCCGTCTGCGCCCGTCCGCGACTGGACGGGACCAGGGGCCATGGAATCTGACAGGTCAGTAGAGACCTCAATGTAATAAGTTGTGTTAGCTACTCAGCTCAGGAACTATTGAGCTTTCAGACAGCCCCTTTGCAAGGTTGCGCATGTGACACCTGGCCATGCTTAGAAGGTCCTATTTTGTGTAGGTACTGCCGGTTTCAGGCCTCTCATATAAATACATCAATTGGGTGTCACAGGGGTGAAATACACTCGCCGAATGGGTGGAAGAGTTTATTATGCAACACTCGATCCCTACCTAAACACCACACAGAAATTTGGGATCTCATTTCCACCGCACAGCCTGAATTATGTTTCCTGACCGAGACTTGGCTGAAACCCCACACGGTCCCTGCAATTACCCTGGGTATCCCTGTGAGATATAAAATGATAAGGCTAGACAGACCTGTCAAAACAGCTGGTGGCATTGCTATCATTCATAAAGAGGGGATTACTGTTTCCATTCTGGAACAAAGGAGTACCGCCATGATGGAAATTATGATGTTCAGGATCAACACTTCCTCTAAAGCCCATTGGAAGGGGGCTCTGGCCTATCGCCCACCAGGGCCGAGTGCCAATGTTGCCCTCTCCCTAGTTGAATTATTGGCCCCGCATTTTAAATCCGGAAATGATTTTCTACTTCTAGGGGATTTTAATGTGCATGGTGACCTCCCTAATAATCTGGAGACTTTGTCTTTTCTGGCGGACCTATCCATACTAGGACTCACACAACACAACAAAAGTCCAACTCATGTAGCAGGCCACACGTTGGATATGATCTTTTCCAACTCCTCTAAGATTGTATGTCGCCCTTCCACTCAGGTGAATTGGTCAGACCATTTTGTTATTGAATTCTCCCTGCTGGGCTTGGACAAACCTAGTAAACGGCCCTTCACTCCTCCTTTTTGGCGTAGACAATGGTACAAAGTGACATCAGGTGATTTTCAGAAGGCACTAATCGAGCCTCTTATTACAGCCTCCGACAACATCGAATTGGCCCTATCTAAGTTCAATTCTGCCATTTTAACTGCGGTTTACTCTCTGGCTCCCATGAAATTATGTAAACAGCGCCCAACGTACTGTCAAGAGGCTTGGTATACTGATCAACTACGGTCTGACAAACAGGCTTGTAGAAAGTTAGAAAAAGCCTGGAGAAAAACACACTCTGAGGAAGATAAAAATGGTTATTAAACAGTCCTGTCTATATATCATAAAAACATTAGATTGGCCCGGAAAAACTATATTGCCTCGCAACTAACTGAGGCAGGCAATTCCTCTAAGGTAATATATCGGATTTTACAATCCTTTACTAAACTTACGGCTTGTGAAAGTCTATGTGATGACATTTCTCTCTTTTTTAGTAGTAAAATAGAGATGATCTATGATAAAATCATCAAGACAACAAACCCTATGGACTGCCCCCCGCACCTCCATATTATTCCCGGACCATCAATTCCACCACACTTACGGCCTTCCCAGCAGTTAGTCAGGGTGATATTGAGACACTAATAGGCCAAATTAAGACAAGATCCCCTTTAGACCTTATTCCTGCCAGAATCGTTTCTTCCTTGGGTAATTCTCTATGATCCATACTTTGGTGAATCTCTCTCTTGCTGAGGGTCAGGTACCACAGGAGTGGAAGAAGGCTCTTGTAAATCCCATCCGTAAAAACTCTACTCTTCCCTGGACTGATTTATCCAACCTCCGCCCCATATCTCTCCTCCCACACCTGAGCAAGATAACGGAAAAGCATATCAATATCCACCTGTCAAATTTCATCGAGCTAACTGGAGGTTTAGACCATTCCCATTCCGGATTCAGGCCCAACTATAGCACGGAATCGGCGCTCCTCTCCATGACTGATACCATCAGAATGTCACAGGATAAGGGGAGCTCTGTGATTCTGGTACTGTTGGACCTGTCCGCAGCTTTCGACACGATATCGCACGAAATCTTGCTCAGTCGTTTGCAGGAGGTAGGGGTTAGGGGTACGGCCCTGTCCTGGTTGGAGAGCTTTTTATCTGGCTGCTCGCAGAGTGTCAGTCTGGGTTCCTTCATTTCGGCACCTGTGGAGCTCACCAAAGGGGTGCCACAGGGCTCGTGTTTAAGGCCCACGCTTTTTAACGTATATGTGGCCCCCTGGCTGATCTTATGAGATCTTATGGATTAATTCCGGTGTCGTACGCTGACAATACTCAGCTGCTCTTCCCTTTCCAAACCCTGACTGCGGCAGTTAAGAACTCCTTCTCAGAAGGTATGAGGGCTGTGTCTCGATGGATGGCCTCGAATTTCCTGCAGTGCAATGTAGGGAAAACTGAGGTTATGCTGTTTAGGGAGGCCCCACTACTGTGGTCGCCGGACTGGTGGCCATTAGATCTAGGCCCGTTCCCAGTCCTAAGCAGGTAGTAAAAAACCTGGGTGTTCAGTTGGACCAAGGGCTGTCCTTAAAGGAGCATGTCAATCAAACAGCTGGGTCTTGTTTTCATGTAATTGGACTACTTAGATGAGTGTTTCCATTACATTAGGCTCTAGTGCTCAGCCACCTGGACTACGGTAATGGCCTACTAATATCAGCAAATGACAACTTGCTAAGTAGACTACAGGTGGCTCAGAATACCGCCGCAAGGCTAGTCTTAAATGTTCCGCCCAGAACCCCCTCCCGTCCCCTTTTAGAAAAGCTTCATTGGCTACCGATCCGACAACTGGTTAAATTCAAAACCTGCTGTATCATCCACAAGGGTATTCATGGTTTAGGCCCTCTGTATCTGGCTGAGAAGTGTGTCCCTTACAATCCTGTACATACCCTTCACTCTAGCAACCAATCTCTTCTAAAAAATTCCCCCTATCAGAAGGGCGAGACTGGGCGGAAGGGCTCTCTCATTCTTGGGTCCTAGTCTCTGGAACAATCTGCCTGCTACCCTCAGGCTCTGTACTAATCATCAGGAAACTGCTGAAGACTTTCCTGTTTCAAATATAGCGCCTCCTTCTTTTTAAGATCTTGAGAGCATTGTTCTTCTGTCTGTAGGGTGAATTGAGCGCAGAGATACTCCTTCGGGAGTCGAGTCTAGCGCTATAGAAGCCTATGAATAAATAAATAAAATGTGTCTATAACCTTTGATAACCTGACGGCCAGAGCTTTGGAGAAGATTTTGGCCGCTGAGTTCATCAGAGTTAAAGGGCTGAAAGACCCCGGCACTGTAGATACCTTCCATTTTTTTAAATAAATTACAATATTTGCTCCCGCCCAAGATTTGGGAACAGAATTCCCTGTCTGAGCCTGCTGGATTGTAGCAACCAGGTCCAAGGAGATTACATCCTGAAAGATCTTATAAAATTCAATAGGTATCTGGTCTGGTCCTGCAGCCTTACCTGACGGCAAGCTCGCCAAGGCAGCTAGAATCTCATCTGCCTCCAGGGGTGAGTCAAGGACTACCCTATTCTCCTGGGAAAGACATGGGGTAGGGATACCTCTAAGATAAGATTGAATTTCCAAGGGATCCTTTGGATGCTCTTCATCATATAGTGTTGCATAAAACTGCCTAAAAACCTCTCTGATTCCCCTCGAGTCCGTGAACAAATGCCCAGAGCCATCAATAACCCCTTTAACTTCGCCCAGAGCAGCTTTCTGCCTTGCACGAACTGCTATGGTATGACCCACACGCTCGCTGAATTCATAACATTGTTCCTTTTTTGTTAAATATGCGGCAGCTACTTTGCTACATAGATTTTCCTATGCCTCCGCTTTTGCCCTAGCTAAGTCAATGAGTGCTGCTCTAAGGGTACGCCTGCTATTGAAAGAGCCACCAACTCATCCTCAGCCACCACAAGAGCCCTAGTCAATTCTGTAGCCCTAACCCGCTCCTGCCTCTGTCTAGCCAAGCTAAAGCTTAATGTTTCACCTCGAACAGATGCCTTGAAAGCATCCCAAGTGACTCCTGAGGATGTGCTATCCCTATTGATGTCCCAGTAACCTTTGATCCAAGCCCTCGTGTGGTGGACATAGTTGTTATCCTTTAACAACCCCAGCTCAAAAGTCCACATACGCTCCGGCCTACCTATCCTTGTGTTATCTAAGGAGAGAATTAGAGAATTGTGATCAGACACGATACACAGAAGTTTTTTGATCTGAGAGATTAACAAGAGACTATTAGAAGACAGGAAATAGTTTAGCCTAACACACACCTTATGGGGAGAAGACTAATAGGTGGTCCCAGAGTCACAAGGCTTCAATTTTGTCCATGCGTCTACTAACGCATTGTTTCTTGCTAGGCTTAAAATCGCGCGACACACCTTTTACTTCCACCCTTGATATTTCTCAGTTGTGTCTAAACCAAGTCCTCCCACCCCATTGATATTAAAATCCCCACAGAGTATCACATGTGGAGCCCATGTTGCTAATTCTAAATCTAAGTATGAAAATATCTCCGGATCATCTTCAGTTGATCCATAGATTGACCCCAAAGTAACCCAGTTTTCATTTGTCATACATTCTATCAAAACCCACCTGCCCCACCGATCCTCAAGCCTTTTCCTGACTAGGACATCTTTCGATCTAGACAATATCGACACACCTCTAGTTTTAGCTCCCTGCTTCGAGTACGCCAACAAATGATACCCCAGCTGTTCCAATAAGGCCCCTTTGGTACCCTCAATGTGTGTCTCCTGTAGACATATGAAGTCCGCGTGTGAAGCTCTCAGCACTGCTGATACTCGCTGTGACTTGAGTCGATCGTTCAAGCCACATATATTAATTTTAACTAATCATGTAGACATTAAAATACATCTGGTGCCTGACCTAACAAATTCTCCAGACCATCATTGCTCAAGTTCCTAATATTATCTTCTAGCCCTGCCGAATACAATCTTACCACCATTTTACCCTGTGTACTCTAATAAGTACTATATGTGCCATACCAGTAACAGCTCAAGTGCCCTCCAATACTGTGCCCTGCTTCCTTACCCCCACCCCGCTCCCCCCAAGCCCCTCCCTCAGAACCCCCTCCCCCCTTTACAGGCAAATAGTTTCTATTTTTTTTAATTTTTTTTTTAACAACTTTTATTGGCATTTCTAAACATATACATACAATTGGCAGAAATGCTGACATTTTATCATAAGAATAACAGCGTTACAGTTTGGCATATGCGTATCGCTCATAATAATGTCAACAGCGGTCGTTTGGCACACATCTCAGACACTCGCAAGTCGAAACCCCACAGCAAAGGCATCGTAATGGCATCAGTGTATTTCCCTCCATCATTGCCGCCCTCCCCCCACCCTATTGTTCATTGACATTACATTAAACTACAATTATCAGCGATAATCAGGCAATCACATTCACCACCGCTGTCAGTCCGTTTATTATTTCTATTCTGTCACATCTCCACCGCGTTGCATTAGGTGCTCCCGCTCATCGCCCATCTCCTGGTCTGAGCACTTGTCCCCAAAATCACCGTCGTCCGTCACAGACCTCTTCTCTATATATAGTGCCCAGTAGTTCTTTGGGCGGTTACGAGGGGGCAGTAACTCACTGTACAATCCCGTTTGTGTACAACAATATAGCATGTCCCTGGACCATCTGGCCAGTGTCGGGGTAGGCCCTTTCATCCAGGTGATCGCTACACAGCGTCTAGCTTCCAGGAAAGCTATATCCACCAGTCTGCGAAACTCTGGGGTAACATCTTTAGAGTAGCCTAGTAATGCAAGCAACAGTGAGGGGAATAACGACAAATCAGTAACCCTATTCACCTCCGCGTAAACCGCGTGCTAGAAATCCACAATCTTCGGGCACAGCCAGGCAAGATGCAAAAAAGCTGCAGTTTGCTCCGAGCACCTTTCGCAGTTTGGAGCATCTCGTAGTCCATATCGGAACAGTCGCTCGGGTGTATAATACACCCTGTTAAGGAATTTAAAATGCAATAGCCGAGGACGGTCGTTAAGGGAGACTCTTTTGACGTTAGCGCAGCAATATTTCCATTTGTCCTCTGAAAGGTCAGTTCCTATATCTGTCTGCCACTCTAATTTGGGTTTTGCATAATGCGTTGTTTTCTCCCCCAGTGTGACACGATAGAGTCGCGATATTAAATGAGCTGGAGTCTTAGCCGTGGCCACATATTCATATGACAGTATCGTTGGCGGTTCCTCCATGTCCTCCCCCAGCAATGCCCTGAGGGCCATTCTCACCCGGTGGAACTGGAATCTAGCCAGTGGTGGGGCGCTTGGTCCATCTTCGCAACCACTTCTTCCCATGTGCGAGCCGCTCCATTAAGAAACAGATCACCCATAGTAGTTATGTTTAATTTCGCAAGCGATGACAGGATACCCTTGTCCTTGCAAGGTCCCAGCCACGAGCACCACTACAGTCTGGCCTCCGGTGCATACAGCAGCGAGCAAGCCTGTGAATCCTTAAGATAGTGTCAGGCATGTGTCACAGCATTCAATGAGTCTAGTAATCCTGTACGTCTATCCCGGGGTTGAGCCATTAGTTCTGGCAATGGTGTAGGGTCAGCAACTATACCCTCGATAAGTATATGAGGGGCGTTGGCAGGACCATGCATCCATCCGTACGCATGAGCGCCCTGTGCGGCGCGATAATATAATTCCAGGTCCGGGGTCTGTAGGCCCCCGTCCTCGTAAGGACGTATGAGGATGTTCCATGCCACTCTTGGTTGCGTACCAGCCCACACCAGTCTCAACACCAGTGTGTGTAACTGTCTGAAAAACGCACTAGACAATACCATGGGGATGTTGCTAAACAGAAACAGAAAACGGGGAGTACGATCATTTTTAGCAGTGATATGCGACCCATCACTGAGAGAGGAAGGGTAATCCATTTTTCTACATCATCTTCAAGTTTGGAAATGGCCACTCCATAATTTTCTCGTAGGACCACCTCCGCGTCCGTGTGGAGCCGTGTGCCCAGGTATCTGACCGAGTCATTGGTCCATTGTATAGGGAAGTCCGAGTCCACCCTGCTTGTGGCTGGGGTGAGTGGGAACATTACTGTCTTATTCCAGCTCACTCCAATTCCAGAGAGCGAACCAAGCAAGACCACCTCTCTAAGCACCCGCGACAGGTTAGTCTCCGGGTCTCGCACGTAGAGCAGCGTGTCGTCAGTGTACGTGGACACTATCAAATTGTACCCTGGGAAGCGGATACCGCAGTGCCCATGACACTCCCGTAGGGCACACGCAAGGGGCTCCGCCATCAAGGCGTAAAGCAGGGGAGAAAGGGGACACCCCTGCCTAGTTCCACGCCCCATACTGAAGGGTTCCGTCGTGAACGCACCTATGCGGACTCGTGCTGTCGGGGAAGTGTAAAGCGTGTTTAACAATTGTAGGAAAAGTTCTCCTACCCCCATGTGCAGTAACACCGCATGTAGAAAAAGCCATTCGACTGAATCAAACGCCTTTTCCATATGAAGGAAGACCGCAACCGCCGAGACCTCCTGTCGTGTGTGTTGGAATGCTGCAAAAACTGTGCGTAAATTATAGGTCAAAGTACGGTTGGGGACGAATCCCGCCTGCTCCGGGGCCACCAGTGTCGGTATCAGAGGGCTGATACGGTTGGCGATGATTTTTGCGAAAATCTTTGCATCAACATTTATAAGCGATAATGGCCGGTAGGAGGCACAGTCCTCAGGAGGCTTGCCAGGCTATAGAAGCGCTATGACGACAGCCTCTCGCATTGTTGGGGGCATCTGCCCATCTTCCACAATCTGCTCTACAAGTTTCAGTAGCTTAGGAATAAGCAGGTCAGGGAACGTCTTGTAGAATGCGGCTGGGAATCAATCGCTACCCGGTGCGCTGCCTGCTCTCATAGATGACAACGCCTAGACAATTTCTTCCCGCTCAAACGGAGGTGCTAAAAACTCACGGTGAGTGTTAGTGAGCCAAGGTAATTGGATATGAGTTAAATATTCCATAATACGTTCTTCCGATATCGGCCCTCTAGAGGCATATAGGTTAGCATAATACTCTCGAAAACGGGCCGCTATCTGAAATTCGACCAACCCGTCCCCTATGGTTGGTGACCTTAGAGCAGGCAGTGTCACATTTTGCCTGCGTTGTTTGTTTCACCCTCTCCATACGACCTGGCAATGGCATATTTCCCAAGATGCTTCACCTCAGCATCTGCCTCGTCATGATACTCTCTAATCCCCTGGGCTAGCTCCTGCGTCACATCTTCGTTTGGAGCACTCAACGGACGCGCCTCGATATCTTTTAGCCTAGTCTCTAAGGGCGTCAGACGGCCCTGTATGGACTCGAGGATGTACGCTTTAAAGGACTCTCATACCGTTAGGAAGGAGTCTACCGTGCCCTCATTCCTGGTAAAGAATTCGTCAATGGCAGTGGCCAGTTCCTCTCAGAAGGTATCATCTAACAGCGAATAATGAGGTAATCTCCATGTGAAGGGAGGAGGTCGGCGCGCTGGGGCGCAGAGAGTAATCAGTAATGGGGAGTAATCAGAGTATGTACGTGGCAGCGTCACACAAGCCTGTATCCTGGGAAGGAGATGCTCAGAGAGTAGCCAATAATCAATACGAGTGTGAATGTTATATTGTGACGAATAGTGTATGTATCCCCCTTGTGATGGGTGTTTAGCTCTCCACACGTCCTGTAATCCCATCCGGGTCATTTCTGTGTCCAGGGCGCGGGAGGAGACAGAAGGCAGCCTACTAGGTGCGTCTGAGCGGTACAGAGCCGGGTGTCTCCTCAAGTTTAGGTCTCCACCCCACATGATCTGGCCTCCTCCCAAAGTTCTAATTTTACTGGCAAGCGACATATAAAATGAGGGGCAGTCAAAGTTGGGGCCATATGTGTTAACAACGTGGAAGGTCATACCCTTACTAGTGCACTTCGTGATCACATAGCGTCCTTCGGGATCGGCGTCAATAGGTGTAAATGTCAAAGAGGACCTCGGGTTTATCTAGGTAAGCACCCCCTTGCACTTGATGTAAAACCAGCAGCGTGAATGTGATTGTGTAGCCCTCTATAGCGTAGTGTTGGACTGTCAGTGCGCAAATGGGTCTCTTGCAATAATGCAATGTCGATCTTGTGTCTCGAAAGGTACTGAAGCACCCGCCGAACTTTTCTGTGATCATTTAGACCCCGGCCATTCCAGGTCAATAAAGTAATGGAGCGAGTGTCTTGTGGTTGTTGTGTCATGGTGGGGGACGGGGTGCATGGAGGGTTAACCTCATCTCTGCTCCTGTGCCGTGCCATGTCTGGGGTAATATAGTAATATGTAAATAAGTTCCGCGCCCACTGCAGAATAACAGCTCTTGTACCTGTCAGCGTCCCTGCCAATAAAACTCTCCGTCTCATCAAACACATAATTACAATCAACCATTTGCATAAACAACTGTGAAAAAATACCCTGTAGCTGTGCCCAACCCCCCACCCACACATGCCTAACCTCAACGTGGCCGCGACCCATATCCCCACCCTTCCTGTCCCTCCCCATTCCTTCAAATAACTACCAACTGTCCCTGTTCTGTTCCCCACCCCACCTTCCAACCCAATTATCCACTGAGTACCCCGCCAATACACTCCCCTCCCTCCCCCCCCCAGCCTCCCAATCATCTAACAGAAAATCATAATCAAATAACATAAATCACTTATACTTAAGGAAACGTGGTGCACACGCAGGGGCGCAGGTAGCTCGCTCATAGTGAGTCTATAGCAGTGCTAGTCCAGTGTATCAGCCACCGCGCTCTGCTCCTCCGCGCCCATATAGGAAAAAATTAGCCTTTGTCAGTGCCCCACTGCGAAACGTAAAATAGAAGGTGAAAAATAGGGAATGTTGGCCATATTCAACATTAATAACTGGCTCTAGGTGGCATGATCTCTACACCTTCACTTCTCATTCACACATCAACTCTGGCATCCCTGCTGTTGGCCCACACAAATATAATGTGATAGTCTATACAAGGCCCACGCTATGCATCTATAGTATCAACAGAACCAGGGCGTCGCCTGCAAACAAAGTACAAATACAAGATCAGAGTGAGATGTGGTGCGATATTGTCACTCTTGAAAGGGCACTGCCCACCTCCTCTCCACTGCGTGAGCAATGTCTCAATCTCCTAGCAAGTATACACAGTGTAACACAATCCCTGTACAATCTTTACTTCTAGCTAAGCTGGCCTTGCCAACAGAGTAGTGCAGTCTTTTTCCATCTGCGCTGATTGCAACGTTCACATACCTTACATGGTCACGCAGTACTGTCTTAGTCCTTTTCTTCCATGGACCCCCCAGCAGCTTCATTGAGTCCTCCTTCGTCGTCAGCTTCACGCGTGTTCCTGCGCCATCCCTTCATAGCCTTCTGGAGAACCTTCAGGTCTGTGAAAATAGTGGACCTACCCTGTCTTTTGACCCGCAGTTTGGCGGGGTATAGCATCGTGTAATCGACCCCTAGGTCCCATAGTTGTCGCTTCATGGGGACGAACTTGCATCTCGCTTCCTGTATTTTGGCGGTAAAGTCTGGGGACAGGGAAAGCGTGCTTCCTTCGTAGGTGAGTGGTTGTTTTTCACGTGCTAATCGCAGTGCGGTGTCACGGTCGCTGTGGTTGAGTAATTTGGCCACCATAGGCCAAGGAGGGGCTCCAGGCCTCGGTTTCGGGCCAAGTGTACGGTGCGCTCGCTCTACGACAAACATACCTGAGAAGACTGTGTCACCAAGCAAATTATGAAGCAGCGACTCCACAAACATGTTTCCCGTTTGGGTGGTCTCGGTAGGCCTGTGATGGGGATGTTGCATCTGCGTGACCTTGCCTCCAAATCCTCGGCTTTGTCCTGTAGGATCTGGATCACCTTTCCCAGTTGCTTGTGGTCCAAGACTAGTGTTGTCTGCGCCTCCTCTATCTCCCCTATGCGGCGTTCGGACATGTCGAGGCGCTCTGCGTGCTTGTCCAGCCGTTCCGCCATCCGATCCATCCTGTATGTGAGGGTGTCCATTTTTGTGCCCAGAGAGGCAATTCCACCCTGCAGGTTCTTTTCCATGGCCAGAAGGATACAGCGAAGATCAGGCTCGGTGACCTCCTCTGCGCCTGTTTTCCCAGTTCCCTCGATCGTGTCGCTGGACGGGGGGTCCGGGGTTTTGGATTTTTTGTTGTTGTTGGTATCGAACGACAGCTTAGGTTGTGTGCGATCTGGACGTCCTATGTCGGCTACAGGGTTCCTGGGTGTCTAGCCCCTCAGCACTCCGGCCGTTCTTATGGTTGCAACAGTCTAGTCTAGGTAGAGTGCACGTGGTCTACTGTAGTTTTGATTTGGCTGAGGTGAGCTCCTCCTATGGTGCATCTGTGTGATATGGCCTCATTTGGGGAGATATTCAGGGGTAAAGTTGTGGCCCGCTATCCAATCGACATGTGCTCTCCGATGGCAGCTTCCTCTGCCGCTGTTTTGTCGAGCGTGTCCTCTTGCCCTGTAGCCACAGCACTGTCCAGCCACTGAACTCCCGTCGCAGGAGTATGTCCGGTCCGCAATGTTAGCATGGAGGTCAGGATAGTACAATAGGCAAGCTCAGGTGTCATTTTGCATTCGCCGAAGCAGCAACAATCATAGCGCGCCAAAAGTTCTAATGGCCGCTCAGTACAGTGAGCTGTGATACTCTTTACCTCATAAGGCTCTACTTGCACACTGGCATGTAATGGGAATGCAAGGCTCTTAACAATCAGGTTTCCACATTTGCAAGCCTCCCCGAGGGATCCTGCCAGGTTGCGCCAGTCCACACGGTGCGGGCCCCAGGGTGAGACACTAGTTCTCAATGGAGTGACTTTATCCAAGCTGCACTCTATTTTGCAGTGAGCTTCCAGTGCAAGGCTCACGAGGCTTCCTCTACTCAAAAAACGATCTCTGCGCTCCTGCGCCGTTCATAGGTGTCGCAAGTGCCCCCATGCTCAGGCACCGAGCGACCTGCAGATCTCAATGTTCCCCGTCAGCAGTAGGGGGTCCCGGAGTGCATGGCTCACAAGGCCTCTTCTGCCCCAATGACAAAGTCTGTGCTCCTGCGCCGTGTATTAGCGTTATCAGTGCCCCCCAGGCTTAGGTGTCAGGCTTCCTGCAGGCCGTAAAGTACTTAGTCGGCAGCATGAAGTACAGGAGGCACTGCGAGCTCCCCTTGTCGATAACGGGCGCTCCGCAGGCCCAACCGAAGCCGGGGCCTCGATTAGATCGCCACCCCGCGTCGGGCCGTTAGGTGGTGGGAGTGCGGCCGCTCCGTGCCTCCAGCCCGCCGCCCCCTACCTGTGGTCCAAATCACTCCCCAAGCAGCTCCGGGCAGCAAACTAAGGTCTTCAACAGGCACTTGCTTGGCCTGCCGCAGTGCTTCTTCGTGTAGGCCCTCGCTGCGGCACTGAATCCAGGGAGTCGCGTAGATGCCGACCACGATCGGGAGTGCGGTCCGGTGCACAGCGGCAGCCCCACACATCGGCCACAGACTTAGGGTACAGGTCTGGGTCTCCTAGTGTTCCGATGTCTCTGGATAGCGCTTAGACACCGATACAGCACCGACAAGGCAGGATCATTTTCAGGATAGTTTTATTTGCGGAGGAGCCGACGGGTTAAGCGGCCATCTTCTTCGCCGGCTAGATCCGCCCCCCCCTTTACAGGCAAATAGTTCAGTCATGAATTATGTGTGACAGCTATAAGCCTGCAGGAAGTCGTGAACCCCCCCTCTGTTAATTATCCACACTGATGCCCTCATGCCATAATGCACTTATGCTATTGCACTACTCACACTCATAATACAATACTGGGTCTAGCAATACAAATCTTTAGAGACCCAAGTCGGACTTCACTTATCGCAGTCCAACACTAGTCCCCCTCTGATCCTTCTTTTCTTTTTGGTCTGTCAAAAATGCCTGGGCTTTTATCTCTGAGAAGAAAATCCTAACTTGGCCATTTACCAGCACTTTAAGCCGGGATGGAAATAGCAGATAAGCTTTGCAACCCAAATTTTGAAAGGCAGGGATCATTTGTGTTAACCACCACCTCTGCTCCACAGTAACGTGTGGGAAATCGGGGCGAACAAAAAATGTCGTACCCTCAAAAGATTGCCTAGCCTCAGGATTTGCCTTGTCCATGACCTCCTGCCTGGGAAGGTAATTCCCCACATAGTCAAGAATAGCTCTAGGCCTGTCATTCGTAGATGCAACATTTTCTTTCCTCTGAGTCAGAGGGAACCGGTGTGCCCGCTCTACCTCAACCTCCCAGTTCCATGCTGACATTTCCAGGAAGGCCCCCCTCAACAAAGTGATAACAAATGCCCGGACATCCTGACCCTGTGCCCCCTCCCCAACACCCAGCAGTCTAATATTGTTCCGCCTTTGACGATTCTCGAACTCTTCGAGCTTCCACTGGACATCTTATACTATTTCCTCCCGAGTGTCCTTAAATGCCTCCCATTTAGTAACATCGTCCTCGAGTTTCCCCGTCCTTTCCTCCACCTGAGTAACTCTGCCAGCAATGTCCACATATAGTTTGTTCATTTTCCTAAACAACCCTTCTATTTTTTTGGTTGCCTGCATGTCCCTACGGCATTCCGACCTTGCCTCCCCCTGTATCTGTTTAAGGGTAGTGTACAACAGATCCATGATAGGTGTCTGCGATGGTGTAGCAGCATGATGCTGTAAGTCTGCACCACCTTCTTCATGGTACAGCTGCGATGTAGAAGAATAGTCCTAGTCAAGTTTTTTAACTACTTGGGCTTGTAATGGGCTCCCTGTTAGCTTTAGTTTAGATCAGGATCTTTCCTTCAGCTGCTTGGCCCTCTGAGTGGCTGATGCCCTCTGTACTGAGGCACCTTCATCAGTGGAAAGCTCTGAGTCAGAGTCCCCTGTATAGCTTTCCTCATTAGATAATGAGGACCCCGTGTCCTCATTAAGGGAGAAGAAGCAGTCATCGCTAGGGGAGCCTGTTACTAGATCAGGATGAGCAACTTTCAGCAACAGCTTAGAAGCGGCCAGTCCCAGGGTAGCTAATGGCGTTGGAATTAGTTGTGGACCTGCTTGGAGAGACTTATGCCCGATGTCTCTATTAATCCTAATTCCCTTGTCCGCACCTGTCCCTATGGTAGGTATTTCCAATCCAGGTTAAACTTTTTTTTATGTGCAGGATCCCCCCACAGAGTAAATTCCTGACCCAGAACCAGCTAGAGCATGTCCTGCAGCTAGCCCCACCCCTTGCACTGCTTTCAGCCGCTCCTGTGCCTCCGGCGCTGCTGTGGATACTGACTCAGATACCTGTGTATGAGTGCTGCCTCCAGGCTCCTCCGAGTTGATCTCACCATGCACACCTCCTTCCTGCTGACTATCCGCGCTGGCAGCCATCCGCTGATTGTATTCCTCCAGTCCTACTTTGGATAGCTGAGAGGGTCGCTCATCCGACCGCTCATCCACTGCGTGAGTGCTCGGCTCACTCTGCTTTACTTCCGGGCTGGAAATGTGTCGATCCTGCATCGCGCCCGCAGACAGACTGCAACCGACCTCACCTCCTTCCTCACCCGCCTCCAGGGCCCCGGGAGCTTCCACCACAGGAAACGACTCGTACAAGATAGGCTGCCGGGGTGTAGTTTCTTTAGGCCTTGTACCTCCGACTTGTCGATTTTTAAGACCTTTCCTGGCAGTGCCGGCGGTGGCAGCAGTCTCCTTTTCTCCAAAGCTCTGGCCCCGCAAATCCTCTGAGGTTTCAGTGTTCTTAGCGGCCAGTTTCCTTGCCTGCGCTGTGCCTCACAGGGTGGGGGCCGGGACGGGGGTCGGTGCTGCAGCTTCTTTTGATGTATCCTTGTGGTCTTTCTGGTCTTTCGCCTTTGCTCCTCTCTGCGCCATTCTGATTATCGAGTAGTGTAGATTCTGGCGGAGCTGTGCCTTCAGTTGCTCGATCACAGAGAAGAAAACTTGCTGAGAGAAACTTGCGAGTTGATTCTTACACCCGTAAACTCTATTCAACAAGGATCCCAGCCAGTACGTAGCGCTTCAGCATACTTCAACATTGCTATGTCATCGAGAGGGGAGAAGATCACAACTGCTCCCTACGGCCTGTCAGCGGCCATCTTGTCTCCAGCGGTCATTTTGCCTCCTTCTGGGTCGAGAGTGATTCCTAGTGATTTTATGGAGTTTGCCAGAGTGAGATTACCATTGAGGGCGTCCAAAGAATTTAGCCTTTCTGCAATTTGAGGGTTCTCTTCTTTGTTGGAGATAAGGAGGATTTCCGTTTTTTTTTGTTGATTACATTTCAGGTGATTTAGAGACAGCCAGTGTTGGATTTCTATTAGAGTTTTGTTTAGTTTGATGATGTCATCTAAGGAGGAGTGTTCTAGATAGATCTGTGTGTCATCAGCATAAAGGTGGAAGGGGATGTTAGCACTTTTAAGTATGGTGGTGATGGGTTCCATGTATATGTTGAACAGTTGTGGTGAGAGCACTGAACCTTGTGGTACTCCCCTGCTGACATGGTGTAGGTCGGAGGAAGAGTTTTTGATTTTCATCCTTTGCGAACTGTTGTGTAGGAAGGAGGAGAACCATCTTAAGACCACCTCCTCAGCACCTACCCTTTCTTGTAGGGCCTTGATGAGTAGTTGGTGATCAACTGTGTCAAATGCTGCCGATAGGTCCAGGAAAATGAGTAGGCAGCATTGGTCGGAATTGAGGGATTGATGGATGTTGTCTGTGATTTTGAGGATCGCGGTCTCAGTACTGTATCCTTTTCTGAACCCTGATTGGTGGGTATCCAGAAGGTTGAAGTTGTCCATGTGTTGAGTCCATTGTGAGAGGACACCTTTTTCGAGGATTTTGGATGAGAGGGGGAGATTGGAGACGGGTCTGAAGTTATTCAGGTCCTTGGAGTCAAGGCCTGGTTTTTTAGTAGTGTTGTGATTTGGCCGATTTTGAGGCAGTCAAGTATGCTGCCAGTTCTCAGGGAGCTGTTAATGATCCTGCACCAGAACGGGGCTATAGAGAGTTTTAGTTTTTTGGTCAGTTGGGTGGGTAGAGGGTTGAGGGCGTGGGAGGCAGGTTTGGAGGTGGAGATAAGCTTGAGGATCACAGCTTGCAGGATGGGGTTGAAGGACTTCCAAGTTTTCATGGGGTGCATAAATGTGCTTTCAATTGTCGTTGGAGGTAAGCTCTTGCTGGTGGGGTTGGTGTTGATGTCTAGAGAGAGCTCAATCTTGGAAAAATGTTGTGCGAAAAAGTTGGCAAAATTTTCGGACAATTCCTTGGAGGCCTGCATAGAGGATTCAGGGGGTTTGTAGCTGGGTGGTTTTAAACAGTTTATTGGGTCTGTTCTTTGCATTGTCCAGGGCGGAGCAGAAAATGCAGATTTTTCACTGCAGATGTATATAGTTTCTGGTGACGAAGAAGTACTGGTACTTTTAAGCTGAAATTGTGATTGTACGTGGCCAGCTTTAACCCGATGATTTACCTGATCAGCATTTTTACCTTCAACCTAAGTATGTCAGATAAGCTAATATGTGATGTCCAACAGGACTTTCATAAATGGTGCCAGGAGCTTAGAATGAGACAGGTTGTATTCCAGAAGCCGTGTCGTTTTATGGTTGTCCAATACTTTTGCGTTTTTCTCCTGGGTAATTTTTCTTAAGATTAAATCCCAGGAAGTAAGCCAATGATGTAGGATGGGTAGACATAGTTAAAACACTCTAAGAAGTTACACAAGGTTAATAATATCCTTGTCTTCAACGTTCAGTAAAGCAACGTTCAGTAATGCATTATACACTGGAGGTCATCTAGGAAGCTTGCATGAGTCTCGCTCCAAAATAAATTGATGATCATCAATGACGACTTTTTCCAGCTTTGATAGAAAAAGATTCTTCGTTTCTTGTAAGTCAACTAAAATCTAGACTATGATAATGCTCTATACAGTGTTTGTCTACATTTCTAGAGAGCTGCAATCTGTCTGATCACTGGGATTCGAAAACCTGATCTGCCCTTTTACCTTCAGGATTCAATGCATTGACTTGGGGGAAGGTCTGCTTTGATTTCATGGCTCAAATACTGATTTATTAATGTTTTTAAATGTGAACTTGTGGGACCTTAGACAAAAATGAGGTATCTGCCCAACCGGGCATTGTAATCATGCAAATTCTATGCTTCTGACAGTGCCCCCAAAATAATGTGAATTACTGGGGGATTTCAGTGCACTCACTCTCTACATTAGAAAGGAACGCATGCAAATGTCTGTTTGCAGAGCTTAAACGGCCTGTCTTTTTGTGAATTTTTCTTCCTTGTCGGCCCACAAAGTCCGTTGCTTGGCTGGTTCATGGGAAAATAAATTAAATGTAAATACATTTCATCCAAATATCTATTCGGAATACTAATCTGACTATGACTCAGAACATACAAACACCTTCCTCTTGATTGCTTTGAGTTTACCCCAGATCCCTAAATTAAGCTCCTACCTGAACATATCGGCCTTCAACTGACATGTAGGGGGATCTGAATCATCACAAACAACTTAACCAGCTTTCTTGGAATCGTAATACCTAGGTACCGGATTGCAATCTTGTTACCTTATTCATTATTTTTGTTTTGCTCCAGTTAATTCTATTTCTGATAAGCCACCCAACGCATATTGTGAACAAAATTGAAGATCACAGGAATAAACTCATTAGGGTCAGCTACCAGGAAGGGCATATCATTTGCATTCAAGATGAGCCATACATTCTCTCCATTTCCATATCTCTCATTATTTCAGCAGGGAGAAGAGGACACCACTGTTCTGTGGTTTGCATGTTTGCAGTAATTGGACAAAAAATGGCCTTCTTTGTAATCTCATGGTACTATACCTCCAATTTTCACTACTCTGCAGACGTTAAGGTAAAATATAATGAGAGGTGAATGATCAGACTAATTAATATGATTCATGCTAGTAGATAATGTCTTGTGTGACATGAAATAAGGTCTAATAAGGTGGACATGTAAGAAACCGTGGGGGCTGACACAATGAAGAGGTCGTGAAGCGGGTGAAGTGTGGTAGGGGGAGTGCTGTGGGGGTTTTAATAATAAAAATAACAAATAAAACAACGTACCTTGAGCCTGCAGCCGCCTTCCCGCCTCTCACTTCTGTGTTCTCTTCCTGGTCCCAGGCTCCCAGCATACACTGGGACAGACTTCCTGTGCAATCCCCATGCTGCTCTCATGCCATGAGAGCAGCGTGGGGATTGGTCTGAGCGGGCTGAAAAGACGCTCCACTAAGACCAGGAAGTCTGTGGGATTTCTCCAGTCCGGCTGTTCAATGCAGCTGGGCTGGAGAAACCTAAGTACGCATCTGTGTTTGGCCGGCCTGAGATGGCCGGCCAAGCACATTTGCGCACTTAGAGAGTGCACAGAGCTCTCCTCCTCCCACCTCTAATGCCTTAGCCCCACCCCTCTCTGAGAGCCAGCAAATGAAAAATAAAACAATTTAGCAAATTATTTTATTTTTCACCTGCTGGTTCGGAGCAAGTGGGGTGACGCTCCTCTGCCATTGCGGGGGAGCCGCCCCTGGTAAGAAAGAAATTTGCAAAGTTCACTAAAAGATTGAGTGATGTCGTTGTGTGTGAGAGATAAGAATAAGTTATTATTATAACACCCCACCCAATCACAGGTGGAAGGTAGAAATGTGATGCGAACAAGAGATGGAATGGATTCAGTATGTGGAATACTGCCCTTGATGAGATGTACTCTGTGTATGGCAGGGTAAGTATTAAGGTTGAATTACTAGAGTGAGGGCATATTTTCTTATTTTAACTTTTGTGCTTCAGCAACTATTATACCCCATCAACCATAACTTTTAATTTAACCTACATTTTTTCAGTGAATGTAATTTTCTTTTACCTCTATGTCTTTTCTAATGAGTAAGGGGAATGGAAGAGCAGATGAGCAGCAAGCTGTCTTAAGTCTCCAAGTCCCTAAGGGTGAAAGAGGCCGGCAAGAACCTACATCTGTCCCATTGTCCTGTTCGTAATTGTGAACAGGTCTCTGGTGCAGCTGTCACCTGTATTGATGGGAAAATGTGATGGCATATAGCGAACAGTGACCTCTGACACCTAGATCAGTACAGTGTTAGCTTTTGAAAAGAGTGTGCCAAGACAGTCTTTTCTAACCCCATCATGTTCATTTGCTGGATTGCTGTATATTGGTTCACTCTTCAAGTGAGGGTGCAGGGCAACATTTTTATTTCACCATTCCCTTTCCCAAGGGTGGGTCCTGTGTATGCCAGTCCTCCTGTCTTAGCCAAGGGTGGAGATATATCAGTGTTATCCCTTCCTTGCCTCAAGCCAGAGGTGGATATATTCGTTAGATATCTGGTTTGCTAGTAGGTGAGATATATTTAGTGCTGTTCTTCCCTGGATTGGTTTGTTTACCTACAAGAGCAGGAGTGTAGTCACAAACCCCCTTCTTGCCTAAAAGATAAAGGTTTTTTTTTCTTTGCTGCTGCTTTGCTCAAGTGCCAGGTGATAATTATTGCCCTTCTTCCCCCCTTTTGCCAAGGGCAGAAGGGGTGGTATATTTGTTCCTTCATCCTTAGTGAGTTGGGAGGTATTTTTTGATTATTGGATTTCGTGCTAAACTACATATAAACTGTTAATTTGACTTCAGTCTGTGCCACCTTAGTTGACTAACGTGTTTATAGTTTTAGTACAGTTGGGCTTTATGGGAGAATTGATGCAATGTTGTAGTCTTGATCACAGAGGCCTATTCTGGTCAGTGAATGTCAGAATCATACTTACTGGGGACCTTGTGTCCTAGTGTGGTCCAGTACTTTGCTTCACTTTCTGTTGGGATCTTGTCTCGCACCTGCTGGGCTTTGGTCACGTGGTTGCTTGCCTGGTTTTCCTAATGTGGTTTTCAAATGTGTTTGCTCCTCTGTCTTGTTGCTGACAAAACAAAGTCTGTGCCTCCTTCCTTAGCATGTCTTGGTCTTTTTCTTTGCTTGCTGTATGTGCACATTCTATGGATAGGAGGATGTATGAGTTAATGGTTACAGTTAATGGAGACAAATTTAGCGGTATCATTTAATCCAGTGAAGGATGTCAGTCTATCTCCCAACCCAGAAAGACGTCATCACACCAGTGCTTAATGTGAGCCTGTGTTTTCTAGTGCTCCGCACCAGCACTTAACACCAGTTCTTGTTACACTATGCCCCAAGGTGTAGCTGTCTGGCTGTTATAGAGATCACCACAACAACAATTAGTTATTAATTCAATATATATTAAAATGACTATTACCTGTCACCTAATCCATTCCTATAGCTTTGGGGGCCTGGAATAGTATGAATTTCCACACTTGTAGGAGGGTGATGGTTAGTGTTGGACTTGGCCCTTTTTGCAGGGTCATCCCTGAACGTTTTGCCTTCCTCCTATATTTTTTCTGACCTGTTGTTGGCTATTTTAAGACTCTGGGCACTTTACTACTGTTGATCAGTGCTTAAGTGCATATGCTCTCCCTATTGTAAATGAATGTATGAATTTGTGATTGCCTAATTGACTGGTTTGGTTTACTTGTCAGACTCTAGTACAGTGCACTGAGTGTGCCCAGGGCATGTACATCCAAATGCTGCTGGTGGGCCTACAGCACTGGTTGTGCCACCCATAGAAGCAGACTTGTAAAATGTGTCTAAGGTCTGCCATTGCAGAACATGCGTGCAGTCTGGTACTGTCATGTTGACTGGGTAAGTGCACCCACTTGCCAGTACCTAAACCTTCCCGTTTCTTCATATCAGTCACCCCTATGGTAGGCCCAAGGGCAGGGTGCATTGTGTGGCATGTCCTAATAGTGAATTACAGCCATTTTCGTTTTTCACTATTGCAAGGCTACCTGTTCTCCATAGGCCAGAATGGGCTGTTAGATTATTACATGTTTATAATCCTAACTGACTCAGAGAACATGGTAGAAATTCGAGTTTAGTATGCCTGAACTCAGAATGATAAAATACATCTTTTAGTGAAGTTGGTTTTAACATTCTGTGTTTGTAAATACCACTTTTAGAAAGTGGGTATTTGCTTGTCTAACCATTCAAACCTGCCTCTGCTAGGTTGTGTATTCCTTTGTCTGGTTTTGTGAGTGACAGGGCTGGGGAATTCCAAGAGACAGGCTGAGTCACCCAGTGGTGAATAGAGAGATCTGCATCTAGATGGAAGGGAGGAGTTGCACCTGAACCTTAAATAGGGCTGTGCCTGCCTTCCACAATGCTGGATCAACCACCTGGGGAGCGGCTGATGTCTCTGCCCTGCATACTGAAAGAAGAGAAGGAGTCCTGTAAACAAAGTGCTCCAGGACTGTACTTGCCTTCCACAATGCTGGCTCCACCTCCTGTGGGGCGTCTGATGTGCCTGCCCTGCACTGTGAAAGGAAAGGAGAAGTCTGGTAAACAGAGTGCTTCAGAACTGGTTTGGACTGGGCAAAGGCCCCTCACCCCTCAGAGAACAAAGGATTTTAGGGTATAAATATTGGGACCTTGATCCCATGAAATTAGATCACTTCGGACCACAAAAAAAAAACCTTTACTGAGAAAAGGAACCTGAAGAAACTGAGGAGAGACTATTCCCAAGCTGAAGTGCTGCTTGGGGGATTGGCCTGCAGTGGTTGCCTTACTGCCAAAGGAAGGAGAAAGGAACTTTTTCTACACTCCGCGTCGAGAGAAATGTCTCGCAACGAAGAGGAATCGTGTCGTTGTCACTGCTGCTGTCGTCGCAACTCCGAAGGAGGGTGTCGCCGCTGTAGCTGTCGCATTGCACCGCATCAAAAGAAAAGTCTCGCAACGAGGTCAGAGCGTGTCGCTGTCGCTGTGCCTGCCGTCGCAGCTCCGAAGGAGGGTGTCGCTGCTGGAACTGTCGCACTGCACCGCATCGAAGAAAAGCGCCTCGCATCCCAGAGAAGTGCGCCGCCGTTGGAGCTGCTGCCGTCGCATCGTGGATGTCGCCGCTGTAGTTGTCGCATTGCGCGGAAGCTTCACGCATTGTGGGAGAAGAGTGTCGCAGTTGGAGCTGTTGCTGTCGCAACACTAAATAAGGGTGTCGTCGCGGCAGTCCACCCATCGAACCGAGAACTTCTCGCATCCCCAGAGAAGCGTGCCGCATCTGGAAGATCTTCACGTCTTTATTTCTTTGTACTTGAACTTTGCCGCATTTCCCTCGCTTCGACATTGCTTGCTGTGGAAGCGCAACGCAACCTAAGGTATATTGACGCAAAGTGTCGCATCTTAAGAACTGAACTAAACTAAGCTAAATCTACCATCATAAAGTAACAGTATTGTGTATTTTTGCCGTTTATGGTCTTGTGGTAACTCTATATAAAGTATACTTATTTTTTATTTAAAACCTTGCGTGGTTTCCATCTATAGTGTTGTCACTGGGTTACTGTATGTGGTCACAAATGCTTAACACACAATGCCTCTAAGATAAAACCTTGCTGCTCGAGCCAAGCTACCAAGGGGGTGAGCAGGAGTTATTTTAGGAGTGTAATCCCCTTATCCTGACTAGAGGTGAGGGTCCCAATTTGTCACACGTACCTACCTGTGTCAACTAGAGACCCCCAAATCTAACAGCTAGTAGTTGTAATTTTACCATCATTGGCAGCATAACAGGGGCAATGTGTGGTGCAAGCTGCAGTGGGTCCTGATGAGAGCCCTGGCACTTATTTGTTTTACAAATTAAGCACTGTATCACACAAACCAACATTCTAGAATGCCTATTTTTGTTGATTTTAGTCATGTAAATCTGGATGGAGAGCATTGACTTTCTTTGCACTGGATGGCCCTTTTAAGTTGTTTTCTTGTTTTATTAGTGGACCCAATGTGCAGTTTCCACCTCTCCCAGGCTTTTTGTTTACAATGTGCTGCCTTTTCTTCTTGTGTGAACAGGTTTCTCTTGCTATGTTCGGAGTGTATTTGGCCTTGGATGAGATGCATGTACTGGACGCCCAGAAAGCCTTTGTCACCATTCTGCTGCTAAACATCCTGAGAATCCCACTGCGTGCCTTCCCTATGTCCCTTAGCCAGTCTGTACAGGTATGTGGATGTTTGTTCGATATAGAGGGCCCAATTCACAAAGGTACTTATCTGTAGTAAAGGTACAAGTGCAGAGTTACCTCACTCGTGGCCGAATCTCTGCACTCGAGGAGGAATCTCTTTCACAGGGCACTTTCTGCAGTGCACTGTGCAGAGATTCTGCCAGGGCTGGACTGGCAGTAGCGGGCACCAGGCGCTTTCTCAGTTGGCTGGAGGGGTGGGGCTGGTTTTGTCACTGGGGGCCGGGTTGCAGCAGTGCTGCAATATCGGCCCCTAGTAACAAAAGCGGGAGCGGTGCTTTATACTAGCACCACCATCACCCACAAAACCCACCCTCACCTCCCTGGGCCAGTCGGGCAGCAAGGGCTGGTTGCTGGTCCCAGTTCGGCCCTGGATTCCGCCTTGAGCGTGGAGACTCCGCACTCGTAACTTTACTACATGTAAGTACCTTTGTGAATCGGGCCCAGAATGCCTCATTGGTAGAATCACAATTGCATGCTGTCCTTTTCTTCATGTCATGTCTTGTAATGATTGTTTCTTCTATAAAGGCTTTCGTGGCTCTAAAGCGCCTCAGCAAATTCTTTGCTGAAGAAGAACAAGAACCAGATAAAATGGAGCACAGCTGTACCCCCGGAAGTGAGTGTTCCACTTTTTTCTCAGAATACTTTTTATGTAAAACGCCAACAATGCATGCTTGTCTGGCCTGCCTACCGCTCCTGTGGAAAGGGTAAAGTGAAGAAGGGGTGAGAGGAGGGAAACCGTGGTAAGACAAATGAGATGTGTTTCTTGATGAGATGTTACTAGTATGGGTACACTCCAAAGTCTGTGGGTTCGTTGTTGAGGTTTTCTTAAAGGGAAAGCACGTCAGTTTGAACAGCGTGAAATTGGACACAGAGCATGCTCCCAAAGGTCCTTGCCAGGCCCAGGGGCCGAGAGGCTGCTGATTTCAGGAGTCCAGAGCAGAGCAAGGCTGCCTAAGTGCTAGTAAGCAAAGACCTAACTCTTGTTATTATTCAGGCATGGCAGGCATTTTTTACAAGGTGCATTTTATTTCGTCACAATAGCAGCAGTAGCGGCTGCTACTGAATGAGGGTGGTGTGCAGTGGGTTAATGAATAGAAAAATACACTTACCTTAGAACGGCTGGCTGCTGCCTCTCCTGCCTCCTCTTCCTCCTTCCTCTGCAGTCCAGCCAGCAGCCGGAAGCACCCGGCACACAGGCTCCCCTGGGCCAATCACCATGCAGTGTTGTGATTTGTCTGAGCGCAGTGGATCAGTGCTTAGACTCGAAAAGGGAGCCTGTGCATTATGCTGACCAGGCTGTTTGATGCAGCCTGGTAGGAACATGCAAAGTGCGCATGAACTGTTTGGTCGGCCCAAGGGGGTCGGCCAAACAGTTCATGTTCACTCTGAGAGTGCAAACCACTCCTCCCCTGGCAAGCTCCGTCCCGCCCCACACTGCACACAGGCTGCATGCAATAGGAAATATAAAATGACAATAACAATAAGTTATTGCCATTTTATTTTTCCTTTGTGCATAGTTGGACAACATCCTCCGCCACCTTAGCAGAGGAGCCACCACTGAATAGCAGCAATTTTTGGATAGAGTGAATTTATTTACATGAGAAGGACGAGAGCTGCAAACCGCACAAGTTCGGGTCTTGTATTTTGCAATGTTGGGCCGGTGTACCAACGTAAACAAATAGCAAGAGAGAGGGATAATGACGAAAATCAATAGAAAACTATTTTGACGAAGCAATACAAACACTCTGCACAGTGAAGATTAGCACATTTCTTTTGGCTGTACGGTCAAGGGTGCAAATGGAACAAAGCAAAATGGAGCAAAGCAAGTTACAAAATGGACCCCAATTTAGTCCCTAGCAGAGAAAAATATGTTATATTCTGCTCGATGGAGGTTACAATATTTCTTCTTTTGGGGACCACCTTACTTCAAATCATTGCATACACTCATTCTGGCCCTGGACGTTCGTATGATAACCTAAGGCATTATGGGTGTTGTAGTCTTGCTTTGCTTCCATTAAACTAATTAGACTAACACTCCTGAAAATAATGATTAGTAAATTCAAAGGTTAGTTCTGGAGACAGTGTTTGCAATAACCTGGAGTGAGGCGGTCACCCAATTTCTCCTGGCTGCCCAGTTGAGGGTGCATATGGAGCGAAGCAAACTGGGGCAAAGTCAGTAACAAAATAGGACTCGATTTAATCCCAGCTGGAGAAAATACTTTACAATTCATTTACTTTTCCGAATAGTGGAGATTAGCATTTACCCCTGTTTCATATTGAAGGGTGCAAATGAAGCGAATCAAACTAGGGCAACTCAAACTGCACAACATAACACACTTTAGTCCCCAGAACAGGAAGCTATTTTGCCTGGTGCCTTGCTTCTCAATACATTTCATCATGCTGCGCAGTCAAGGGTGGAAATACTGAAAAGTGAAAACTGAAATGGGGAAAAGTAAATTCCAAAACACAATTTGGGCCCAACAGAGGAAACTATTTTACCTGGCTCCTTGCCTCACTGCTTTGTGGAAAGTAACATATTTGATCTCGTTGTACAGTCAAGGGTGCAAATTGAGCAAAGGAAAATGGAGCAAAGCAAATTACAAAACATAAGACACTTTAGCCTCCAGGTACCTTTTGTCTGGTACCTTGCTTCCCTGGAGTTTTCAATCGAGGTAGGCTGCTGGAAGTGAAGTGTAAAGTTACTAGATGCCAGAGCACAGTGGCCCTAAGCCTTAAAAGTTACAGATTACATATTTTCAATGCTACGGGTCAGCAGGAGGGAATCGAGAGCCCCAGCGTCAGGGCAGCTAGCCAGATACATTGCAACTAGCCTGGAAGTAGTAGATGATAGGTTGATTTATGCCTTAAACATTGCCACAGGACCCAGAGGGTAGAGTGATCCATAGCTTCCCTCATCTAGGGCTGTTGTGGGGTGCATGGCTCAGCAGACTACAGCAACAGAAGATGCTAACTGGAACCTGCTTTCAGAGAGGCTTATTCATATGTGGCCACTATTGCTTGTGTCAAAGTCCTCTTGCTAGAAGGGAGAGCAGAATTATTTGGGATATGGATGGAAGGGCCATACAGAGCAAATTGGAATGAAAGTAAACGTGTGGGGACACATAAAAGCTGTGTTTTTGAAAGACAAGAGAAGAGTTTGCTAACACAAGAAAAATCTGCAATACCATATCCCTACTGTACTGGTATTTTAACTGCATCTAGCTAGTATATTTTTGACCCTGGGATGTCTTTTCCCTACTAAAAGGGGAAGCGGAAACTGGGAGGAAATTCTAAAATGGCAGAAGGATGTATCATGCTGCAAACTAGGGGGAGAGAAGGCCTCTGGGTTCTGAAAGAAAGTAATTGTCTCGCATGGAGGGTTTTGGATACAAGTGGGTGGATTTAATGTCTTGTTCAGACATGGCAGCAACTTATCAAGTGTGTTATGTCTCAACGTCGAATGGGCACAGTGCCATCCTGGCTATGTTCTTAGCCACGACCCGACTAGGGCTCATACTTCTTTATTTGTTAAAATTATTTGTTTCAGTGATTGAATTATAGAACCAGATACTTGATTTTTTTAGTGTGCCAAATCAAATTATAGCCTTCAGCCATTGATCGAAGGCAAAATGTATTCAGTGGTAAGATTTCTGATTTATCCACATTTTATTTATAGCCAGAAATACTGGAAAATGAATCAACTTCACGAAAAAAATGGCCTTGTAATAGATGGTTCTTATACAAATAACAAGATATTGTCAGCATATGCAGATAACTGAAATGTACTGTTGTGACAGTGAAATTAGAATAAATATAAGTGGTGATAGGAGCTTATCTGGCTTGTAGCTCTTCTGTGAGTAAAGTGGGTAGAAAGGAAAACTGAAGCCTTCGGAAAGTCATAAAAGAATGCTGTGCACTTCAAAAAAAGTTGGTCCAATACCATGGCATTTTAGAGATTGAAAAGGTTATTGCTGTTTTCCACATGAAGTACAATATCAGCTGTTGTGGAAGACGTACTGGACTTACTTATTATACTAAAAAAGATCTTGAACTACCTGAAGACAAATTGTCATTAATAAAACCTGATTGCTGAGGACCAGTTAGATTAGGTAGGAACAACTCGAGTGTCAGAGCTAACTGCTTAGCATTATAACTTGGAAGCCAAGTTGATCAGTGAAATTACTTTGTAGGATTTACAGAAAGTTACATCCTTCCCTTCTGTAGGAATTACATAAAACATCACCTCAAGAAAAGAACCTGTCGGACTTATTGTCCTGAATAAGATAATTATGGTTGTATGATAGAGGCATGGATCGCTAAAACACATGTGCCTCTACCACGTAGCTCAAACTACGGATGCGTCTTAACCACACATGCCTTCACCATGCAATTTCATGGTAAAGGGGTATGCATGGCTGAGGTCACCACTACTCGGACCCCCCTCCCCCACCCTAAGGTACAAACCTCCTACCTGCCCCTACCTCGCCATGAGGTACAAAACGACCCATTCCCCTCCTCCTGAGGTCTAAAACCCTGCCCTTTAACATACACTACCCCAACCCCCTTTCAATCTACGCTGTCCCTAACCCTTAACATACATTACCCCGACCCCCTCCCACCCCTGCACTGTCTCTAAACTACCCCAACCCCTTCCAATGCCCTTAGGTCTAAAACCCTAACCCGAACCCATAATGTAATAAAACTATTATGATCCCACCCTGCCCCTAAGCCCTAAAAACGACCCCTATTACCCTACACCTTCCCCTTGCCCTGATGCCTAAAATACTGCCCCTTGACATACACTACATTGACCATCCCCACCCCTGCACTATCCCTAAAACTACCCCCACCCCTTCCACTACCCTTAGGACTAGCACCCTACCACCTAATTAAAAAAACGACCCCATATGTGTGGTTAAGGCATATATTTGTTTAAGGCAAGTGTGGTTATGCTTTCAATGTAGGAACACTTGTGGATGAGGCAACTATGTTCCGACTGCTTCCCCATAATTATACAACTCAAAGAGCTTGTGCAGTTATATGTTAATGTTGGAAGGTGGTTTATTAGTAGGTACGGATAGGTATCTACAACTAGTAATAACACCACAATCCTTGGTAGTTTGGCTCCAAGTAGACAGACTTAACTTAGGAGATGTGGGTACAGCATTTAAAAACACCAGTGCAATAAATAAGTGAGGCACAACACACAATAAATATCCAACACCATTATATTGCAATTTAAATATTTTTATATACAAAACAAGGAAACAGCAGGCCCATAAACCTGTCGCACTTCTCACCCAGTTTCCTGAAATAAAGTCCAAAACAAATTATTTGAAGGCAACATTGCCCCCTTGGTTTCCTTTTTTTTTTATTGCAAGAAAAGAAACAATTCTTTACATACATAGGCAAAAGAAAACGAGAAAAAAAAAAAAAAGAACACATCCAAACGTAAATATTTGCCTTAAAATTCAAACGAAGGAATACAATACATAAATTCAAAATGTTTAAATCATAACCCAAAAGAAGTACAAGGTTGGTTGATCTCCTTAAAAAAAATACAGAAATATAAACATGTCAAATAAATGAGCCCCAAATTTTTTCCCTCCCTTTCAATGCCTTGAGACCCCTTAGTTTTGCCAATGCTATTTCCATTGTATAAATTTCATTGATGAGACTCCACCACTCCATTACACAAGGAGGTTCCCTAGATATCCAAGTCCTTTCTATAGCTAGCCTGGCACACGCAAAAACTATTGTTATCAAGTCATTCTGACTGCTAGTAATATCCTGGATATCAAGCAATATTAAATGAGCCGAGAGTGGTGAAAATATTATTTGTTTATTATTTAGGACTGTTATTATACCTTTCCAAAACACACCAAGTTCCGGGCATTGGTAGAGCATGTGTTCAATGCCAGCTGCTTCCAAATTGCATTTAGGACATTTAGTTTGCTCACTAGCGGCATTTACAAGTGCCCATCGAGCAATTCTTTGTGGTTTATAATAGATTTGGCTCACGGTTCTATAGAATTGTAACCTTAAGTTAGAGGATTGAACTACTTGGTTTATTTGCCAAAGTGATCCTGCAATCTGATTCGAATTAATGTTGATTCCTAATCTATTGGACGATTTGTCCGCCATTTTCTCACAGTCTCCTCTCCTACCACGGTTTAAATGCCCATAACTCTCACTTATGAGCGATTTAGTTCGACCTGAGTAAAGACATTTTAAAGTATCTGAATATTCGACTCTATCAATTTTCATTTTATTAACCAAAAAATCCTTGATCTGAATGTATTTGTAATACATACCATCATTAACTTTATACATCAATTTTAATGCGGTGAAGTTTAGGAAACTGTCCGGTCCATATAGGTCCCCTAGAGTAATTATGCCATGCCCTATCCACAAAGCCCCCGCTCCATCAGAAAAAATACCGGGTATTCCTGGATTATCCCATATTTGAAGTTCAGCATTAAAAAAGGATATCTTATCTAAAATCATAATTTGATCTTAAATTTTAATGTGACTAGCGGTCTTAAATTTGACTCTTTTAAAATAATTTGGGTCATGCGTACGGAACAAAAATTGGTTGCTATCTGATCCCAACATAAATTGATGAAAAAATAAGGAGTTTTCATTTATCAAAAGACTACGTAAGCACTGGAAAAAAGTTGCAAAGAAATATAATTTAAAATCTGGGAAATTTAAACCGCCTTTTTCTATTGGTAGTTTCAAAATCACAATGGATCTGTGGGACTTTTTATAGCCCCAGATACAGCTACTACATATGCCATCCAATTTTAAAAAAAAATGATTGTTAAGTTGTAATGGGATAGATCTATATAAGTACAAAAATTTTGGTACGATCTTCATTTTTATTAAGTTGATTCATCCTACCAAACTAAGTGGTATCTTGTGCCATTTTTTAAAAGATGTAGTTATCTCCTTAAGTAATGGGTCATAGTTCAGTGATTTTATTTTCGCTACCTTGGGCGCGAGCCTGATTCCTAAATAGACAACATTGGGGCAAAGTCCTGGTATCGATTGAGCAGGTTTGTAATTAGCAATAACTTGAGTTTTACTCACATTTAATTTGTATCCTGCTATCTCTCCAAATTTAATTGCTTCATCGAATATCGCAGGAATAGCCATAGCTAAATCGGTGGTAAATATAGCTATGTCATCTGCAAAAGCAGTTATTTTTAAACTCTTTCCTCCATGTTGCACTGGAATAATACTGTTTTGGGCCGTTAGTGCATTTAAAAAAGGCTCCAAAGATAATGCAAAAAGCAGGGGAGATAGCGGGCACCCCTGCCTGGTTCCCCTCTTTATTGGAAAGTTTGCCGAATTAGTTCCTGAATAGCTTATTATTGCAGTAGGGTAGCCATATAAAGATCGGACCCATCCAAGGTATTGACCCTGTATGCCAAATGCACTCAATGTCGCCCACAAATTCTCCCACCCCACTCGGTCGAACGCTTTTTCCGCATCCAGCATGACCATTCCGAGCGGGGTGAGAGCAGTCGAAGCCACATCGAATGCAGTAATGGCCGTATTAACATGGGTAGTGTTGTCTCTCTTCACCACAAACCCATGTTGTTGGACATTTACTAATTCCGGCATAAGAGGTGATAATCGGTTGGCCAAAATTTTTGCGAAAATTTTCGCATCTGTATTGATTAATGAGATGGGCCTGTATGACCCACAGTCTTCTGGAGGTTTGCCTTTTTAAAAAAATATATATATTTTTGCCGTTTTCCAGGAAGGAGGAGCACTTCCTGTTTCCCACATAAAATCTATTACAAGTTGAAAGAGCGGAAGAAGTTCCTTATCACAAATCTTATAGAGCTCTATCGGTAGACAGTCTTCACCCGTCGCTTTGCCTGAAGGTAGTGCTTGTATAGCTATTTCTATTTCAGTAGTTATAATTTTAGAGCCAAGATGTATAATAGCTTCATTACTTGGTCGCCTGGGTAGATATTTCTCCAAATAATGCATAATATTCTCTTGAATAGGTATGTTTTCTGGGGTAAACAGATTACAATAATATTTAGCAAACTGGTCTAGAATTTGATCCGGTCTATTATACTTTGTGCCATCTGTCCGGTTTATTGATTTAATAATTTTTTTGGCTTTCTTATCTGCCACCTTGTATGCCAAGACTTTGCCGATTCGATCACCCCCTTTATATTGTGCCAAGTTATATTTATGTATTTTTGAACTATACTTCTCCCTGAGATTCTTTTTTAATGCTGACCGTAATGAGACTAGTTCCATTCTTAACTCTTCAACATTTGATTTACCCTGTATTAGGGCTTCTACCAGCTGTTGTTCAACTGTTAAAATACTAGATGTAGTTGCACTATCTACCCTCCGGCTTTCAGCATTCTTCTTAGGAATATATTGCTGTGCAAAGCCTCTTATGCTGCACTTACAGGCATCCCATACAAAATTAACTGTTGTAGAATTGACATTGATTGCTATAAATTCTCTTATATGTTCTTTAATACCCAAAATAAATAAAGCATCCGTACATAAATATCTAGGGAATGTGAACTGTCGGGGAGTTTTTTCTTTATCAAGAATTTTGAATTCTAACAATATGGGATTATGGTCAGACGAGACTCTAGGGCAGAGTTCTATTTTACAATTCTCAAGAATATTATCCGTTGCCCACACCATAACAATTTGAGAGCAGACTTTATGGGAAGCCGAATAGTACGTGAATCCTGATAAGGTAGGGTATTTAGTACGCCAAACATCTTTCAAATTGTGTAACCTACCTAGTTCCACAATTGCTGCCCTAACTTTACCCATCCTAGTTATAATTCCTTTATTTGTAGAATCTATCTTATAATTCATGACACAATTAAAATCCCCCATTATCAACAATTCACCATCCCATTCAAGTAACTCTATATTTAATTGTTCATACAGCTTAGGTTCATCGATATTAGGCCCATAAACCAGACAAAACACATAGCACTTATGACCAAGTTGCACCTGTGCAATTGCCCACCTCCCCTTTACATCAGCTAAAGTTTTAATGATTTCCATCCTCAAATGCTTTTGTTTCAAAATAGCTACCCCCCCGAATTGATGCCCCTAACGTTGAGCACACTACAAGATCATATCCCATTTGAGATAATAATTTGCGATCTTGAAACCCAATGTGAGTTTCCGAAATAAATACTATATGAGGTTTATAAAGATTAATTTCCTCTTGTACAAGTCTCCTCTTATATTTACTGTTGAGACCAGCGACATTTCATATCAAACATCTAAAGAAATACATATCTTATAGCTAGACATTTCACTCTCCTCTGTATTCCATATTGCTTATAACCAAAAAATGAAAGAGATTTTACTCTATAATTGTCAATCTTTCTTTCTTGCAATGAGATTTTTCCCCTTTTTATCCCACCTCTAACCCGAGCCCAACCCACCCAAAGATGCCCAAAGGGGGAGCTCCCCTCTATACCCTGCTGCAAATGGAGTGGCAGCATCACAAAGTGGCGTGTGGAGAGACTAGGAACGACCACCTCTATGTGAGTACTTCAAACATTTCTTGATAGGAGAAAAGAGTCTAAATAAGCACCTAAAGAAACACATTCCTAATTTTTACTAGATCGTTACCCATTACCCCCCTCTCCCAACCCCCTTGCAGTGAATAATTGTTAATATCGTATGTATCGTTGGCCTAGAATCTAATGTTTCCATCCGAGCTGTAAGGGAGCACAGATTACAAGAGGAGAAGGAGAAGGAGAGTAAAAAAACCAATGAAAAAAGTAATTCAAAAGATCAATAACATATCTTATATATTTACTATTCAATTTTTTTAATGTCCCATATTAAATTCACTTTCTTATTTTAGGTGCTTAATTTAGTCAGTCCCTGCTCTGCCTCTTTCTCTTCCGAAAAAAAAGTACACCTGACCATATTTAATCACCTTGAGCCGGGCTGGCTCTTGTAAATATACTGTACATCCAATCTCTTTAAACGAATCGATCAACTTAGGTAGCTGCCATTGCCTGTCCATCGTTTCTTTACTCAAGTCTGATCTAACGAAGAAAGTAATATTGTCTACTGTCACAGGGTTGTTAGATGGCCGTAACAAAAAGTTCCCAAAATAGATCAAGAACGGTCTTGGATACTTGCTGTCTTTGTTTCTTTGAAATAGAGGCAACCGGTGGACTCGTTGCAGTTGGGAGTCCCAGTCCCAGTCAGATAGGTCAACAAAAGCTTTCTGGAAGAGTTTCACAACAAAGGACCGAGGATCAGCCCCTTCTGCCCCTTCAGGGACCCCAAATAATCTAAGGTTGTGTCTTCTCGCCCTGTTTTCCAAATCCTCAACCTTTGCCTCCAGCTTAGCAATTCTTCCATTGTGTGATTGTGCTAAAGATTCAGATCTAGCAGCACCTTCTTCCGCTCCCACAACTCTTTGCTTCAACTCTTCTATTTCCTGTGTGACACCCCCTAACTTGCTAGATACTTCTATCATAAAAGTCTGAAGTTTGGTATTGTCTTCCCGTAGTTGTAGGAAATGTAGTTGTCCCTCCTGTCGCTGTGCCATAAGTGTCCGCATAATCAAGTCCATAGAGGACATATTCGAGTTACCGCCCCCGTGTTTTCCTCGTTGTTTGATCGTTCACTCGTTTCACCAGCCTGTTCTGTCAGTGCATTACTTTCCATATCTGAGTTCTCAGTGGGCGGGGGAAGACCCCCAAAACCATTCTTAGCCGAGGCATTATTGGTAATATTTGATCCTGCAGATATTTCAGATGCCCTATTAATCATTTCTGCATCTGTGAACTCTTGTGTTAAAGGCAATTGCGTAATGGTTTTGCTAGTCTGCTCCTGGGCAGCGTCCCTAGGACGAATACTATCCAAGACATTAGTTATCTCAATAGGCCTAGCGTCTATGGCAATGATTTCAGTAGTTGGTTCCCTTGCCACGGCAATAGGAATGTCCAAGATGGTTATATTTGGCCCTAGCGCGGGAGAGCTTAAATTGCCATATTGTGTAGTTGTATTCGCACCAGACCTTGAGTTAATGTCTTCTTCGGGGCTCGCTCCTGAAAGTCTCAGAGCCATAGTCTTGACTCCTCCCTTCGCCTGCATCCATTTTATTATAGGGCTCCCATCCCTAATAGCTTTCTTCACCCCTAAATGGTTCGTTGACATATCCCTGACCAATGGGCTACTTACAATTTTCTTTAGTTTAGTCTTGGCTTTCATTTTCCCTTTTTTTATCCCTGCTGCCTTAGAAGATTTTAGCTTACTATCCATTGTTCTGTTCTCACCTTCATCCAGGACTTCTTCGTAGTCAGTATTTGATCCCTCTTCAGCTAGTTCTAATTGTATAACAGTTTCTGCTTCATTATCAGACGTCTCAATGATTTCCCCTCCTTTTGCTGCGTTATCAATAGTGTTTAAATCAATCATTAAATGTTCGACTAAAGTATCTTCTAGCTTGTCCGGAGAGTCCTCTCTCTGCTCAGCTATATTTGAGGAACAATGTCTTGGCGGATCTCCTATAAGATCCAAGCCCTTGTTGCTCTCCTCCAGGGCTACATTATTGCTGACACCCTCTACAGCAACTACGACAACTTCGTCAGTTTCTGTCTCTTTTTGTATTATATTTGTCATATTACCATCCCCCTTGCCATCTAGTTGTAAGTTCACCACTGTTGTCCTGTCCTCCGCAGTGTTTTCTACCTCTACGCTGGCGGAAGCTGAAGGGGTAAGTAGCTTTTGTTCGCTCTCTTTCCTAGCAAAGTCTCCTACTGGTGATGACACCGTTATATCTTGCCCATTCTTTTGCGCATTAGAATGAATTAATGAAAAAGTCCCATCAGTAGGCACTTCACCGCCTAATCCCCTGGCTACATTGTTACCAACATAAAGGTTGTTAAGTTGTTTTCTTTCGTATCCGCTACAAAGACCGGAGGTCTAATTAACTGTTTCGTAACAGGTTGCACCACTGGTAGAGTAACTGTTATAGGCCCCGTTACTTTCAGCCCAGCGTTCACACTAGCCGATTCTCCAGCCGTTACCTTTGTGGTTGCTGATGCGCTTCTCATCAGGGAGTCCATTTTTGCGCCTTTTCCAGCCCGGGTGGAGCGAGAATTCTGTTTGGGAGCCATTTTCGCGTTCACCTGCTCGGCTCCCGCAGCTTCAGCTTGCTCTTGCTCTCGCTCCTCACTACCTGGGAGCAACACTAGGACCGCCCACCTGATCCAACGTCCCGCAGCCAGCTGTCTCAGTGCGAGCCTCCAAACAGGTAGAGTTTGCCACAACTAGCGAGTACCCAGCAGCCACATCCGCTTTCAATGACCTAAAGAACCTGGGCTATCCACCGGTAAAATATGGGAGAATATAGATTAACCGTGACAGTGAATGGCAGTAAGTAGTAAAAAGTTCACATGGACACGCCGTCGCTTTACCCGATAGCTCCGAGACGGGTTTTGTCCAGATTATCCAAACGATGGCTGGTCGGCTTTTACTCATCAACCCTCCTCTCTTCAATCCTGAGATTGCTCTTTCCTCCATATTAAAGCGTCCGAGGGGTCGTGAGCCTCTCAACAGCGCTCCCTTCGCTGGCGATAACGATCCGCCATCTTGCTCCGGCCCCGTGACACCCGGACACCGAAACTGTGCCCCGTGGTTTCCAAGGAACGATCCAAAAAGATCTGAAAAGTTCAACACATAAATGTGGGATGCACCGCAAGATCAGATATCAATAGTCAATGATCCTTTTCATCCAAGCTGTGTCCATGTTAGTCTTTATTGTTCTTAGAAATAGCATTAAAAACACAGCCAACACATTTCGTCCACTGTCTGTAGACTTCCTCAGGGCTGTAAAAACATACAGTGTGTAGTACAACATATATATATATATATATATATATATATATATATATATATATATATATATATATATATATATATACATATACATATATATATATATATATATATATATATATATATATATATATATATATATATATATATATATATATATATATATATATATATATATATAATACAACCCACAAATACATGTATAATACATTGCATTTAAAAATTATACAGTTAGAAACACCCATATAAAAGTGACAAACATGATTCCACCAGTACAAAAAACAGGGACAGGTAAATACATATTAAGAAATTAAGGAAAAAACTCGAAGATAAATAGAAGGCATGACAGAGCCTATTTACGGCTTGAAAGATATAGCAAGAGGCCAGTTTACAGCTGGTTAATCTATTTGAATCAAAAGTGTTCAAGGGTAAGAAAGGCCAAATGCTAGGACCAACACTTGTCTCTCCAATGTTAACCAGCAAAGCAATTGTAATACAAAAAATCCTCGGGTCTTTGCTTGCACACAAACATGCAACATAAGATTGAATGATTGGGGTCTCGCAAAATGTTACAAAAAAGGTCGACATGTTTCAGCCTTAATGATCAAAAAACTGTATCTAGGCTTTCTTCAGGACCAAGATGAATCAAAAGTTGCTGCTGCTAGTGCAAAATGTGAGAAAGAAGGAAAACAATACAAAACCAGTAGTCCTATATGTTGCTGAAGGGTACTACTGGAGCTATCCACAATTTTAGGATAAGTAGCCACACATCTACCTGGCGAAGTCTCAGGGAAGGGGGCGCGCTCTCTCTGTCGGTACCCTGTCGTGGTACACACCTGCAGCTTGCTATGTGCAAGCATAGACCCGAGGATTTCTTGTGTTACAATTGTATTTTAGTAGGGGATAATTTCCTCGTATGTCTCTAAATCAGTCCCTTGGACCCTCCCCCCTCATTTTTGTGTGTTAAGTAACCAGCAAAGCAAACCATGTGTGTTATAATGCCAGTGACTTTTGAGAATTACGATAAAAGAGTGTATTGAAAAGGATCCGACAGGTCCCTACGAGAAACTACGATGCCCTGACGAAGCCTCGAGCCGGATGGCCATGTAATGGGGGCGAAACACGTGTTGGCGGTTACCATTTTCTTCGAATTTGACTCGGAATCCCTGAAGCGAGTCATAACACCTCTATATAAATATCACTACTTTGAATCCCGTGTACTCAAATGTTTTCCAAGCAAAACGGCAATATTAACTTGTATTGATGATTTCTTGGAACTCTCTTGTGACCAGGGGGTTAGGACTTTCCCCCTGTCAAGGACAAGTAACCCCCCCTTATTCTGCTCAATTAAATACGGCCATCAAGGGATCGGGACCTATCACCCCTTCGCACCCCACTAAAGTAGCCTTTTAGAATGTGTCTTAGGCCTGCCACTGCAGCCAGTAGTGCAGTTTTAAACTGCCATTTCGACATGGCAAAATAAACCTTTTGCCAGGCCTAAACCTTCCTTTATATTAACTATAAATCATCCCTAAGGCATACCCCAAAGGCACAAAGGACAGGGTGCATTGTATTTGAAAAGTAGGACATGTATTCTTGAGTCTTATATGTTCAGGTAGTAAAACAACGCCTAAATGTGTTTTTCACTACTGTAAGGCTTGCCCCTTCAATGGACTTACATTGGGTTGACTTGCTATTTATATTATGTGTTAACTTCTGATTGAGAGCAGTAAGAAATATACACTTTGCACTCAAATGAATTGTTATTTAAAATCTTCTTTGATGATGGAGTCAGATTTTAAGTCGCAATTCTGAAAATGCAATTTTTATAAAGTATACAAAAAGTGATGTATGGAATAGTTTGATTAATCTCAGCCACTAGTAATTACTCGGTCCTTATCCCAGTCCATTGTTATTGTACACACCATGCCACATCAGTTCTGTTCCAGCCATATGCAAATCAGTCTTGACCCTGCTCCAATGGTTACAGTCCAGCATGAACTGCAGGGTCAGGTCCTCCCTTAGCCTGAATAAAATCAACCCATGACCAGTTTCGCCCTAGTTAGGGCTCATCAGCAAGGTAAAGCTTGATTCAAGTGACACAGTATGCATGGGACCCACGTCTGGGCATACTCGTCCCACTTAAGGGTGGAACACTTATGTATACAAAAAAGTGATGTTTTGAATACTTGACTTAATCTCAGACAATGGTAATTACTCGGGCCATATCCAAGCCCATCATTAGTTTGCAAACCATGCCACCTCAATTTGGCCCAGCCATATGCAAATCAATCTTGACCCTGCCCCAATTGAAGCATTCTAGCCCGAACTGCAAGGTTAGGTCCTCCTTGACCAGTTTTGCCCTAGTTAGGAATCATCAGCAAGGTAAAGCTCGTGTGAACGGGAACCAAATCTGGGCATGCTCGTCCTACTTATGGAGCAGGGTCAAAACTCATCTGCATATGGCTGGATCCAGATTTAGGTGGCATGGTGGGTGAAACACAGTGGACTGGAGTGTGGCCCAAAGAAGTTGCCAGTAGCTGAGATTAATGCAGGCACTCAAGCGGTCACCTTGTTGTTGTTGTTCTTGCATTTTTAGAAACTCAGCATTTTCTTGACCTAAACATTTGTGCCTTCTGCCAGTGTCCTGAGTCACAAGACTGTGAATGGCTCTGCTGTTGGGATTTGTGTATTCCTGCCAGACAGTGACACAAAAGGGTTTTAGGTATAGGCATGATTGACCATCCTGCCAGGAGGACTGGGGCGGAGCTGTCTTCCCCAACTCACACTTCCAAGGGCTTGCCTCTTGTTCACACAAAGGAAGCTGACACCAGGCTTTCGCTTTCTTCTATCATCCCAGATTTCTTGGAGCCTCGACAGGGGAAGGGATGAACTTCCCAGAACCAGATTGGGGGTAGTATATTGAATCCCCCACTTGAAAGGATGGCACAAAGTATAAATAATGGCCCTCCTGTCCCACTCATCAGTACACTCCTGAATCTGTGGACATTACAGTAGGAAGGATTGCCTTGTTCCCCAGAGGACTGCCCTTCTGCTTGAGGCCAACCTTTTTCCTGAGAGGACTGCCCTAGAGGATTTTCTTTCTGCTTGAGGCATGCATTGTCCCCAGAGGACTGCCTTGTTTCCCAGAGGATGGTGCTGCTGCTTTAGGCTTATCCTGCTCTCTGAGAAAGGGAACCTAGACCTGCTGCATTCATCCCATCTGACCTGCTGTCTGAGCTACAGGGACACAACAAACTCCAAAGGCGCAACTGCCCAGCTCACCTGCTACATTGGACCTATCTGGACTTGCAACTGGACCTGCCTAAGCCTTTCTGACCTCTGCTGGAGTAAGTTCCTGAACCCCAAGAAATGTGTTCCCCAGTCCTGGACCCTTTGCTGATAACAGAGAGAACTCCTCCTTGTGTAACTGAAGACACAGTCAAATCCAGTGCAAAGCGACACGATGCCCACAAAGCCTCGCCATGCAGCTGAAAGTTTCATCTGCATTGACAAAGCCCCATAAAGCCTTTCTGCGCAGCTGCAAGGTTTATCAGAACAGACACCTTGCAATATGAAGCCTTGCAAAGCAGCGCATTGAAGACCTCGAACCGAGGCTAAAAAGTACAACTCTCAGCAGGCCAAAATATGGTACTGTTCCTGACCTGCGCTCCATCGCAGTTGGCCTGAACTTGTGGCTTTATCCTGGTCCAGCAAGACCCGATACCCTGAGTTGGTGCCTTTTAGTGACATTTTTATCCAAACCTCTAAAATTCAATATCTTGTAGTTCTGCTGATTGGATTTTCGACATTCTGGTATCATTTTGTTTAGTTCATATTTCTTTATTTTTGGTTTGGGATTTTCCTTGTGTTGTGGTTGCACTTTATTAGTGTTTGTGTCCTGCCTACATATTTTATACATTGCCTCTAAGTTAAGCCTATCTGCTTTTGTACCATGTTATCAGGGTTTAGCTCAGATTACTAAGTAACTTTTGTGGTTCAGGTTGACCAGGATTGTGGTCATTGCTTGAATAGGGTTTTCACCCCCTCAATCAGTAATACAATATGTTACCCATTCCAAAAAGAAATCTCATAATTCTTTGATCTGTAAATATTTAAGAGGCAAATCGGTATACCATTTAGTTTAAGGTATAAAAAATGTATCTACCCTCTGAATCTTTCCCCTGTGTCAAAATCTCAATATTGAAAGCTTTATAGCATAATATACCCAGCCCTTTTTTCTTCTGAAATACTTTCAAAAATTAAACACATGACCCCCCCCCACTGTTGTATAATTTCATCACCTCATCAACAGACAGATGGGATTCCTTAATCAGTGCAATATTAGCTGTAAGATTTGCTAAATGGCAAATAACTCTTTATCTCTCAGAGAGGTTGCCCTGATCTTTCACATTCCAAGACACACATCCAAGTATTACATAAAGTTAAATAAAGGCTCTGCTAAAAGAATGGGTAACATATGTCCAAAATCTTGAGAGACGTCATGATATTTAAGGCCCCAACATATTATAGAAATATACTGACATTACCAGGAGATAAAAAGAGAAAATGAAAAGATGTCATGCAAAGAGCATTGTACAATATAAGAAAAAATTAGAGATAGGAGGCAAAATGCTATGACTAAAGCATAAGAATAAACAGAACAGTTTTGTAAGGAATGATGAGACCCATTAGAAAAACAGCACACCTCACTTCCAGGAGCCTCCTACCAACAACAGCCAAATATAGACTTGTGAACAACACTTGGGGATATCCATAAAATATAACAAGCTTTAAATACACAAAGGAACAACAAAAACATGTAATTGGATATTACAACAACATACCTTGAGGAACATTTCATCAAAAGTACGTAAGTACTAACAAATAGTGAAATGTACCAAAACATGACATATTTGCATTATAACCGTTCTAAGTATCTGTGTCTACCCCTTTACATTCTTTTATATTTTCTCTGAGCTTATTATTAATTTCCGTCAAATATAGTTTTTCCATTGTGACTTACTCTAAACAAACATGGACGTATTAAGCCAAAATGTCCACTAAATTACCTAAAAGCTGGTCTCAATTTAAGAATTGTTTATGCCTGCAAGCTGTACTCTTTGCTACATATTGTGAAATAAAAATCTTCTCCTTGGTCGCCATCATCACCTTCATGAGATTAGTAAAATATAAAAAAGAACATATTCATACCACTTGTTTTTTTATTTTTAGCTGTCATCTGTATTTATTTTTATCCACACAGTGATTTCTCAGGATATTAATGTAAGGTACATCGTTTAGCCCCAACAATTTGCAGAAGAATCTTTTCATGAAGGCCATAGCATCATTCCCTTCTTCAACTTCAGGAAGACCATTCACTCTGAGTTTATTACTTTGATATCTATTTTCCAAATTGTCTGTCTGTTTATGATTCCAGGTCAAATACTTTCTGCACCACATTCTCCGGATTACTAATATATTGTTTCACCGCCAAATTTCTGCTATCCAGGATAGACCATTTGTGATCAGTTATCTAATTTTTGTGTTTGTTTTCTCCATGAATAGTCTTAAAGCTCCAATATCTTTTAATGGGACTTCCATGGTTAACCTAGAAGTAGACTTCATGAAGGTGTTTTTTTTTTAGGTCTAATGACAGATGCATTGCCAGCTGTGGTGCTTTCTTTTCATTTTGAATCGAGGTGTGAGGCAGATGAAACTGGTTTTGATAAAGATGAAGAAGTCTTATCTTGTCCTAATCCATCATCCTGAGGAGAATCCATTTTCATTTTGAAGAAAGAGTCGCCAGACAGGTTCATAATGTTAAGCTTCATGGATGATAACACTATCCTATTGATAGTTTTATTTTGCTTAATTCTCCCCATTAAGCCCAACAAGAGATAAAGCAAATGTTCTGGACACAACAGTGCTTAATATTCCTGATAGTCTGCAAACAATGAACAATGAAGTGGAAAAGCATTAAATAATTCTAAGAACCATTAAGAGACAACTCCTGCAGTTTTTAATATAGGCAAATATTATATGTATTTTATATATTTAATATTTGATTGTTTTTGTTTTTATTATTATTTTTTAATAATTGAATAAAGCTATGATGATTGAATATAGGCATATGATTAAAAATACGACGAGCGACATATATAGGCATGCTCAAAAGATTATAGATGCATTCATTTAGAGTCATGTTTGCTGACTTTCGTTGCCTAAATGAAAAGCACTGCTCTGAAAGATAAATATTTCACTGACTAAATAAACACATTCTGTTCTTGCAAGGAGAATATTAAAATACCTTTAAATTTACCTCTCGCAATTTCCAAAGGTCAAGAATCAAAAATATTTTTTCTTATGTAGAAACAAGAAGTAAGCACTCTTTTTAATTGCCGGTGAAATATTGCCTGTGTAGAAGGATCACACGTTTAAATACAGTATTTTTCTAACAACTGCAGCTGAAACAAGCACTCACAAGTGCAGTTACCTTGCAGGCACTAGTGTCATGACTTGAATGATGCAACAGGTGCAGTGCACATGGGCCAAATGGTCTAGGAAACCCACTGAAATCCGATTTTTGCTTCATCTTACTACTAAACACGCAGTCACAAGAGCAATGACCTTGCAGGCACTAGGTTCATGGTTTGAATTGTGCAGCAGGTGCAGTGGCACAGGGGCCAAAAGGTCTAGGATTATTGCTATATTTTACTACTAAACAAGCAGTCATAAAGTGCAGTTAATTTGCAGTCATGATTTGAAAGGTGATAGTGCATTTTTTGCTCGACCTGCACTTTGATCTGGAGGCTAGCATTAGGTATGATCTGGATGGCAACATAACAGTGACATTTGAAGTCCAGTGTGGAGTGAAGCAGGGCTGTACTTTGGCTGCAGTACTATTTGCCCTCTATATTAACAAGCTGGGGGGACTCTTCGTGCAGCCAGCCCAGATAGCCCTTGTTGTGGTGTTTGTAACATACCGGCTCTTTTGCACGTCCTATTTTCTAGGACTGTGGTTGGCTAAATATATAATTTTTTTGGATGGGCTCAATTTATGCAAACATTTTAAAAAACATATAATGGTGGAAGGGAGGGCAGCTAAGGGGCATAGTGTTTATAACCCGGCAGGGGACGAAATTACCAAGGATAGTGCTTTCCCCTATTTAGGGGTTCATTTTGATTCCAAAGGGTCATGGGCGCCACTTAAAAAGCTAAAAGAATTATCTTTGCCAGGTAAGTGGCCTCAGTGCTTAATTTTGCAAGTCACTTGGGGCAAAACTAATTAAGGCTCACATTCAAATTTATCAATCTAAGTGAATTTCTCAGGCCTCATATGGGAGCAATATTTGGGACCACAACAAAACTCATTGACTTGCAAATCATTGAAAATACATTTTTGAGATGTCTCTTGGCAGAGCTAGGGGTGGGTTACATTTCAGATTTACTGGCAGTGCGGCCTTTGTTAATATGGATTTCAATTTGGTCTAACCCTGATTTAAAGCTTAACAGGAGGGACTTATGCTTCTGGAGAAGGCCAAATACATTCCTTGGCTGAACTACTTCAGCTCTCTTTTCTAAGAGCTATGTCGCCTTGACAATATTAGCAGGGAGGATTTATCTAGTCAAGTCAAGTCAAAGAATTTATATAGCGCACTACATACCCAGAGGGTCTCAAGGCGCTTAGGGAGGGGAGGAGGATTACTTGTCAAATATCCACGTTTTAAGTTGCTTTCTGAATGCTAGGTGGTTCTGGGTAAGGCGGAGGTAAGTGGGGAGTGAGTTCCATGTTTTAGCAGCCAGGTAAGAGAAGGATCTGCCTCCCATTGTGGTCTTGTTGATGCGAGGTACGGTGGCGAGGGCTTGGCTGGAAGAACGTAGTTGGCGGGAGGGGGTGTAGAAGGACAGTCGTGAGTTGAGGCATTCTGGTCCGATGTCGTAGAGTGATTTGTGTGCGTGGGTTAGCAGTCGGAAAGTGATCCTCTTATTGACGGGTAGCCAATGGAGGTCTTTCAGGTGACCAGAGATGTGTTCGTTGCGCGGGATGTCTAATATGATCCTGGCTGAGGCGTTTTGGAGTTTAGCGGTAGTGCCTGCGTAGAGGGTGTTTCCGTAGTCCAGTCGGCTCGTGACCAGAGCATGGGTGACTGTTTTTCTTGTTTCGGTGGGGATCCAGCGAAATGTTTTTTTGAGCATGCGAAGGATGTTGAAGCAGGATGAGGATACGGCGTTGACTTGTCTGTTCATTGAAAGTGAAGAATCCAGGATAATGCCTAGGTTCCGTGCGTGGTCTGTCGGGATGGGTGCTTTTCCAAAGGCTTCCGGCCACCAAGAGTCGTCCCATGCAGAGGGGGAAGTACCTAAGATGAGGACTTCTGTTTTATCTGAGTTCAGTTTCAGACGACTGTGTTTCATCCATTCGGCAACTTCTTTCATTCCTTCGTGTAGGTTAGTTTTGGCGGTGCTGGGGTCATTGGTGAGAGAAAGGATCAGTTGAGTGTCATCCGCGTAAGAGATGATGTTGAGGTTGTGTTGGCGGGCGATGGTCGCAAGGGGGCTCATGGATACGTTGAAGAGGGTGGGACTGAGTGAGGATCCTTGTGGTACGCCACAGATGACTTCAGTGGCCTCGGACTTGAATGGTGGAAGGCGGACTCTCTGGGTTCTTCCGGTGAGGATTGAGGTGATCCATTCAAGTGCTTTTCCTTGTATTCCGATATTTCTGAGGCGTTGTAAAAGGGTGCTGTGGCAGACTGTGTCGAAGGCTGCAGAGAGGTCGAGGAGGATGAGGGCGACTGTGTCTCCATTGTCCAGTAGTGTTCGAATGTCGTCTGTTGCTGCGATGAGGGCGGTCTCAGTGCTGTGTTTTGCTCGGAAGCCGGACTGTGAGGAGTCGAGGGATTTGTTGGCTTCGAGGAAAGCGGCGAGCTGGTTGTTGACAGCTTTCTCGATTACTTTGGCCGGGAATGGAAGGAGCGAAATGGGGCGGTAATTTTTGAGTTCGGTGGGGTCCGCTGTGGGTTTTTTCAGAAGGGCGGTGAGTTCAGCGTGTTTCCAGCTTTCCGGGAAGGTGGCGGAGTTGAAGGAGCAGTTGATGACGTCTCGGAGGTGCGGTGCTATGACGGAGTCTGCTTTGTTGAAGATGTGGTGAGGACATGGGTCTGTGGGGGATCCTGAGTGGATGGAGTTCATCAGGCGGATGGTGTCCTCAGTGGAGATTGGGTTCCAGTCGTTAAGGGTGTTCAAGGGGGGAGAATGTTCAGCATGTGGTTCGGTGGGTTGGTCTCCGGGTTGGTTGTCGAAGCTGTTGTGGATGTCTGCGATTTTGTTGTGGAAGAATGAGGCTAGGGAGTCACAGAGGGCTTGAGAGGGGGTGATGTCGTTGGAGTTGGCCGAGGGATTGGTAAATTCCTTGACGATGTTGAAAAGTTCCTTGCTGTTGTGGGCGTTGTTGTCAAGTCGATCCTTGAATGCTGTTTTCTTGGCCTTTCGGATTAATTGGTGGTGTGTGCGGGTGGCGTTTTTGGTCCTTGGTGCTAGTGGTTGGGTCTTTTTTCCAGGCCTTTTCGAGGGAGCGGCAGAGTTTCTTGGATTTCTTAAGATCATCGTTGAACCATGAGGCCTTCTTGTTGCCAGGTTTGCTTTGACGTTTTTTCAGTGGTGCTAAGGTGTCGGCGGTGTTGGATAACCAGAGGGTGAAGTTGGCGGCGGCTTTGTTTGGGTTAGAAGAGTGGGCTGGGGTGTTTAGAAGGAGCGATGAGGAGATCTGGTCGATGGTGATTTTGTTCCAGTTTCTTTGCAGAGTTGGTTGGAGGTGGTTGGTGGGTTTTGGCTTGTTGTAGGTGAAGTGAACGCAGCTGTGGTCAGTCCAGAGGAGATCCGTAGTGTGGTCGAAGGAGACATGTTTGCTGGAGGTGAAGATGGGGTCGAGTGTGTGGCCTGCGATGTGGGTGGGGGAAGTGACCAGTTGTTTAAGTCCGAGGTTGGCGAGGTTGTCCAAGAGGGTGGTGGTGTTGCGGTCGTTGATCTTTTCAAGGTGAAAGTTGAGGTCTCCCAGAAGGATGTAGTCTTTGGAGGGGAGCGCGTGTGGAGTGATGAAGTCCGTGATGTCTTCACTGAATTTTGCGCGGGGTCCTGGTGGTCTGTAGAGGAGGGTGCCTCTGAGTGTGGTCTTGGGGTCGATGTGGATCTGGAAGTGAAGGTGTTCGGAGTTGGCGAGGTTGGCGTCAGAGCTGGTTGAGATGCGGATTGATTTCTTATGGACGATAGCGATTCCTCCTCCTGTGTGGCCGGTACGGTCCTTGCATAAGATCTTATAATCTTCAGGGATGGCAATGGTGATGTCTGGGGCGGAAGAAGCGTTCATCCATGTTTCTGTTAGGAAGGCGACGTCTGGAGAGATGGTGTCTAGTAGATTCCATATGTCAATGGCGTGCCTGTGGACCGATCGGGTGTTGAGAAGGATGCATTGTAGGTGATTGGGGTCGGGAATCTGTGGTGTGGTCGTAGCGGAGATGTTGTCGGTGCCGCTGAATTTGCAGGAGTAGCAGGAGAAAGGACCGTGGGTGTGTCCAGGAGCAGCTTGGACGCAGTTGGGGGCGCGACCGGGGTTAAGGGCTAGGAGGGTGGCGGCATCGTAGGTAATGCGGGAGGGCAGGGCAGCGCGAGGGGCAGGGGGAGCTAAAAAAAAAATTTGCGCTAGAGCCCAGGCTAACAGGAAGTGCACAGAATTAGTAAGCCTTCTGTCCGCACACATGGTATCATCTCCACCCCTGGGCATACCAAACCATACCTAACTTCTGTCACAGACCCTCGGCATCATTTTTATGTTGACTCGCTTTAGGCTGAACCAATTGCATTGGTTTCTAGCAGACCCTATTTGTTGGAACACGGCCAATAATCTAACCCCATGCACCTGTGATAACTTCTCTGATCAGGATACTTAACATTTTGTCCTGTTTTGTGACTTTTATCATGTGCCTCGTAGACAATTCTTTGTTCCTTTAGTCAAAGAGAAGCAGTTTACTCAGGTCAGGCCTGCTTTTATATTTTTTACCACTGCTGTTAGGCTCGGAAAAGAAAGGGGTACTTGGCATTTTTTTATATGTACATATGGTCACTTGTATGGTGTTATCTTAAACATTGTAATTTTAAATTTTTTATGTTTTGACTATGTTGTGATCAAGCCTATCTTTGAGGCAGTTTATCTTTGGCTGCTATTTTTATGTGCCATGAAGTGTTTTCATTGTCTTTTAGTATCTTTTATGCTTGTTGTTAACCAATTAAAATTACTTTGACTGACTGACTGACTCACTGACAGAATGGTAAGGCAGGTGCAGTGGGACAGGTCCCAAAATGTCTAGGAAACCCACTGAACACCAATTATTGCTATCTTTTACTACTAAAAAAACAGTCAAGTTGCCCCCCCCCCCCAGACAGTTTCGTCGGCCAGGAATCTCGGCGTTATCTTTGACTCCGATCTCTCCTTTGATCAGCATGCCAGAACCGTCGCAGGCAAATGCTTCGGAACGATCAGATCCCTGAGAAAGTTCTTTGACTTTCTCCCCATCGATGCCAGAAAGACGGTGACAGTAGCACTCATAATCTCGTGACTGGACTACTGCAACGGCTTGCTCGCAGGAGTCAAAAAGAGCACCATCCTAAAACTGCAGAGCGTACTACACACAGCCGCCCGTCTTGTCCTGGGCCTCCCCCGCAGATCCTCTATTTCTGCAGCGCTTCGTTCACTTCACTGGCTCCCCCTTCACAAAAGGATTCTCTTCAAGATCCTGATTATAGCCTTTCGCGCCTACAACAAGACAGGCCCTAAATACCTCACCAGACGCTTCCCCCACTACCTGCCCAGCCGTCACCTTCGTTCAACCAACGACAACCTCATTCTTCTCCCTAAATACAATCTGAAAACGAAGGGTGAGAAGACCCTCAGTTTCCTTGCAACTAAAGCCTGGAACAAACTACCCAAAACACTCAGACAACAAAGCCAGGAAAAACCTTTCCGAAAACTGCTAAAGACCTGGATCTTTAATCTCCCGGATGATCACTCCAAAGCTTCCATCTAATCCTCTTGGACTGGCTCACTTAGGTTCCCTAGCGCCAAGATACTCCCTCCGGAGCGAACGTCGCGCTCTAGAAATACCCAACAAATATCAAATATCAAATATCAAGTGCAGTTAGTTTGCAGGCTTTGATTTGAATAGTGCAGCAGTTGCAGTGGCACAGGGGAGGTTCTTTGGCGATATTGTTCTATAATCACTATTGGCGATGCAAAGGTAGCAGTGTTAATTCCTTGGTCCTTGGGTATTTACCAATGGCAAGAGAGTTATTGTTGACGCTTGTGAAGCTTTCTAAAGAAAGGGTTTCCCTGAAGCGTTGATCATTCACTTGGTAGAAAATTGGAGTAGCTCAAAGAGCTGGTCTTGTTATAGAATAGGAAAAGGGACGTCAAGGAAATTAAGGCTTTATGAGTTGGCCCTACGGTTGTTTGAACAGAGTTGGGTTTCCAGACAAACTCATGAGGCCACAGGGCTAAGAGTCAGATGCTTATCGTATAAGCACACTAAAGACAATGAATGAAAACATGTCCCTTCTCTTTAAATCTGCACATCAGTATTCTGTCACAAGTCATGGGGAGGCAGAAGACGCATGAAGAAACAAATTACAAAGAAATAAACATAATAGAAGAGACCCGTGAAAAACCAAGACTTCTGGTATTGTAGCACTAATGTCATTGTCAGAGTGGAAAGGAGATAGTCTACTGTTAGCACAAATCCTTAAGCAAGTGTGGGCACAAAACACACACAGCATGAGAAAGAAGTCAAGAATTTCTCAATTCAACACCACTCAGCAAAGGAATGACCCTCAGTTGCCTCTCAGGCACTAAGCACAATAAATACTGCTTCTGCAAATTCAACGACACATGACTGGTGGGTATTATAAGAAGTATACTTGGCAGGAGTATGTTGCCAATGGGGGACAAAACATAAGAAAATAGAAGTTGAGTGAGAGATAAAATGACTGACAGCAGAAAACCAGGCGTGAGCCTGCAGTTCCATAATACCTAGCGCGTATGCTGTTATCTTTATGCTTGACGGACAGAGCATAAGCAACAGGCGTATTGCAAAATGAAATGTTGACTGCCCCACCTCCCCCCCACGGATGCTCACTTCCTTAATTTCCTTAATGGACCATTTAGTGAAACTGCTAAAGCGTGGTTGCTGAAAGACTGACCGAAGGGCACAGCATCAGCACCTAGAGACTGGTTATGGTAAAGTGTCCCTTACAAATACACTTTTCAATCACAGTAGCATGATGGGGATGTGGTTGCTGGAAAGGGTGAGAGCCCTTTGCTGGTGGGGGTGGTACCTGTGTAACTGGAGGTGACGGAAGAGAATTAAGAAGCTCCTAGAGGTGAAGATTATCAGGCCTAAGCAACTACAAGTACCCTCAAATGTGCCAAAACTATGCAAAAGTGACGGTACAAAGCCGCCTTAAATAGCACATGCAGTGTATCTCCGTCTGTAATGCCAAAAAGCACAGAGTCCGGCGTATGTTTAATTAGACGCCAGTGTGTTAGTTGCAATGGAGATAGAGGTAGGACTATTGTATGGTCCAGACCTGAGTTAAAAAAAACAGTCACCATTGCAGTCTGGCGGTCCAGTAATATTGAGTGGCTGCTCGGGTTAGGGCAGTTGCCCAACCCCCATTTGTAGATTATACAAATAGGGTTTAAAATAAAGCTAGTGGTCACCTCTCGCTGTGCTCCACAACTATAGCAGAATAATTAAAAGGAAATCTAAACAATTGTTCTTACAGCAGATACATGCCGATCCTAAACAAAGCACCAGATGCAGAGACAAAACAAAATAAATGCATGATTCCTAAAAAAGAAATGTTGTTAGAAGATCGCATAACACTTGCAACGAAATTTAAACAATGCTGAAACCAATATAAATGCTGATCGAAAATGCACAGCGCGAGTGAGAGCATGTGCGCTGATGTTATGGCCAGATACCAATGCAAAAGGTAGTGCCTGAAACTAAAGTAAATAGCCAGATGTGAAATTACATGTAAGAGGGTCGATAGCCATGGGACTGAACAACTGAGCAAAAGGAGGGACAAATGTCAAGGATTCACTCCTGAAAACAAGGAATTTGGAAACACACAGGAAAGAGCCAATGAAAAGAGATGGGTTTGATGAAAGCCCCCAGCGCAGATACAGCATGTCTCAAGAGACAGCGCATGCGCTGTCTAGGCTTGACCTAAAAAGGAACAAAATCCTCCTAATGTATTTTTAACTGAGGAAAGTGGGAGGTCTTTAAATAAATAAATACCACAAGTTCAGTTTCACCTAATTTCCTAGGGGCCTAGCATTCTATGAGAAAACAAACTGTCAAAGGCACTCATTTCGTTCATCACAGAACAAGACACTTTCAAGGAGAAAAAATAGATCACTGACACAATATTGAGGTAAGCAATATCGTTTGACACAAATATTGTGTCAAATATATAGTTTATCAAAATATTACGTTCCTATACTTAGAAGTATAACATTTTGGGGGGAAAAATATTGCTGACACCCATATTGTCAAAGAATATTGACATTTTAATATAAGTAGAGTTTAAAGTACTAAATGTTAAAAATATTTTAATATATAAATGTGATATAATGTAAATTAAATAAATTCCACTAATATGTAATATTATATATAAATATATAAATATATAAACACACAAACACATATAAATACATATATATGTTTGTGTGTGTGTGTATATATATATATCATATAGAAACATAATTAATAACATTATTTATTTTAGATGACATTTTTTATATTTGAAAATGATTACTGTGAAAATAAAACACATATAGACATGAACAATACAACCATAAAAATATAAACAATTTAGTAACAAAAACAAATATTACTAATTAAAACCCCCAAAAAACCACATTGATTTAAAATGCGGTAAAATGTAGGAAAAGCGTGGGACTTCACAGGGATTAAATTTACTATTCTCACTCCAGTCTGTACAACATTAGGGAAAGCATTGGACTTCGAAGGGGTGACATTTACTATTCCCACTCTAGTCTCTACAATAGTAGGGACACGTTGGACTACGGAGGGGTAAGATTTTTCTATTCCCTCTCTAGTCTGTGCTATAGTGGGGAAGAGTGTTGCAATTCAGAGGGATTTCATTTACTCTTCCCACTACAGTCTTTGCAAGAGTGGGGAAAGCTTTGGACTTCACAAGGGGGAAAAATTACTATTCCTACTCCAGTCTATATAATAGTAGGGAAAGTATTGGACTTCGGAGGGGTAAGATTTACTATTCCCACTCCAGTCTGTGCTACAGTGAGGAAAGTGTTGGACTTTGGAGGGGTTAAATTTACTATTCCTACTTAAGTCTGTGTAACAGTTGTGAAAGTGTTGGACCACAGAAGGGTAAGATTTACTATTCCCACTTCAGTCTTTGCTACAGTAGGGAAGGTGTTGTATTTCAGAAGGGTTACATTTACTTTTCCCACTCCAGTCTGTGTCAACAGAGGGAAAGTGTTGGACTTTGGAGGAGTTAAATTTACTCCTCCTACTCCAGTCTATGCACCAGTAGGAGAAGCATTGGAGTTTGGAGGGGGTAAGATTTACTATTCCCACTCTAGTCTATGCAACAGGAAGGAAAGCGTTGGACTTCAGGGTGTTAAATTTACTATTCCCAATCCAGTCTGTTCAACTGTAGGGAACGCTTTGGACTTTGGAGGGGTAAGATTGACTATTCCCAGTCCAGTCTGTGCTCGAGTAGGGAACGTGATGGAGTTCATAAGGGTTAACTTTACTATTCCCACCCCAGTCTGTGCAACAGGAGGGAAAGTACTTCACTTCAAACACATTACATATTTGAATAATCCTAATAATTTAGGGAAAAAAACGACAAAACTCTTAAATATGAACACTATTAATTTGCATAAAAATATATTAAAAATAGAAGACGATTAAACAATTTACATTATTGATAAACAAGGTAATTGATTATCAATTACAAGATAATAATTATTTAATTATTACTTAATTGCCTTCCAACCCTGTACCCCTACAAACCTAGCAGCTCACACTTAAAATATAACAAAAATAAATAAGTATAACACACTTGACATAATTATTACTCAATTAACAATGAATAATTAATAGTTAATTATGTATTACTTAATTATCTTCCCAGCCTAATCCCCTACAAACCCAGCAGCCCACACCTAAAATATGGCTAACATATATCATTATTACACAATAGACATAATTATTCAATTAAAATATTTGTAAAAATTATTACCTAATTATAATCAAGTATTACTTAATTAACTTCCCTCTCTATACATCAGCAAGCCTAGCAATCCACACCTAAATATAAAACTAAAATAAATCAATATAACATAATCCACAAAATTAATATCAATCACAAACTTACTTCAAAATTGTTAATGAATTAATAATGAAATATTACTTCCCACCCTATCCCCTTATAGACTCAACAAACCACTAACACATTTTAAATTACTATTAGCAATAAACTAAAAAGTCCAAATTACTTAAAATTACAAACTATATTAAAACAAAATCATAATTATACAAACAATAGGAACACATACAATTAATATATACACTAAAACCCATTCACATAATTAAAAAACTATATTTTTAACCACTATATTATTGAAAACGATATTAAAAACAATTATATTCTTAACAACGATATTACCTAAAAAAACATTTCTGTATTACGATAATTTTGTATCACAGTAATTTTTTCCGATATTCCTGTCTCTCAGTATTAAAAACTCGATATTTTGTCCAAATAATAAAAGAACCCTTTTATATTGCAGACTAGCAATCCCCCTTGCCCTAGCTCACAAAAATAATATCTACAACTCAAATAAACCGAAGAAATGAGCTGTCTTGTAGGCACCAGCACAAAGCTCTCCTAGGAAGCCGTCATCTCCGTCGGCCTGCAAGCCACACCCTGCTGCAGGCAGATATTAAAGGGCACGTATATTGGCTTTGCTTATACTTATTTGTTTAAGCAGTTGTAATCATCAAGAGTCTTATTTGCCAGTAGCAGAGGAGAGAGACAGAGAGAGGGCTATGGGAATATTATTCGGATGTAAATGCAGCATGTGTTTGACGTAACATCTGATCACTGTTGCTATTCAGTTGCATGCTTCTGCCCTTAATCATGAATTCTGTATAATTTGGTCGGAGCTAAGTGAGGCAAGATAGGGTAGTGTGCTTTCCATGCCTAAAATATTGATCATTTGCATGGAACGTGTACCATTGCAAGTGCCTTTGGAATTATACTGCCCTAAAGGAGCAAATTGTGCATCATGGCTAATTAAGTAAATCAGGTAGCAAAAAACGGCAAATTATGTGTAGTAATGCAGTACATCCTGTGACAGTATTATATCATTAATTTGCCATTTTAACAGTTTCTTTTCATTAACACCTGTTTAACACCTCTGCAGCAATCAGCAACTTAAAGGTGCCAGTTAACCTTTGCGAATGGTCTGCCTTCACACAGTACCAATGAGGCAGATTTTTATTAAGACTTGATCCATTTGAGCTTCAAACACAATTTCTTTTTTACTGAATTTTAAAATGTACGCAGCACTTGGATCATGAAGCAAATGTGATGAATTGAGGAAAATCCCTTCGATGAGGAAACATGATTCCTGTGGCCCTGACCGTGGCTGTGCTGGAAGGGTCTGGAGGTTTGTCTTGTTTTGACTAACCCTGGGATAAGCAGGTGTAGTGCCTCTATGCGAAGTTCCATGGAACTTCGCTCCGCTCCACGCCCACCCCCCTCCAAAAGTTATTAAACGGCACTTACCTGCCACTGCTGCCTCCTCCTGGCCATGGCTGATCTCCTTTCTCCTCCTCATCGTCCTTCACTGATAACCGCTACGTTGTACATTTTGCGTGTGCGCATGCGCAAGACGTACAATGTAGGGGTTATTCAGTGAAGAAGGAAGGCGAGGAGGAGGCAGGAGAGCAGCCCTGGTGAGAAGGAGGCACCCACGGCAGGTAAGTGACTTTTTAATTACCTTTAATTACTTTCGGAGGGGCCGGCTAACTACACTCCACCACGAAGTCGTAGTTTTGCCTGAACTCCGCGTTCGCAATGGAACACGGAGTAGGCAAAACTACGCAAACTATGCTTGCGGAGTGTAGTTACCCGCCTGGGCTTATTTTTTACTCTATAGTAGAGAGACTAATTGCTGTACTGACCCATCCAAGTTATGTATTCAAGTTATGCAGATAAATGTAGTATTACATGTTTGCCCATGCTGCAGCTAGGGCTAGAGGGTTTCAGACAAATCATTAGACTTGCGAGAAACCTAGATAAAGAAAGGAGATTTGTGGAAATAATGTAAATGGCTTTCTAGGGCACAGCTCATTTCATAACATTGGGCTGATTATGATGGTGGACCGACTTCAGTCATCACATCTACTTCTGATTAGTAACGTGCTAATGTTACTAGTTGACTGGATGTCATCATAAAGAAAAGATAGAGCTGCTCACCTATATTCAATTAGTTATTATGAGCTTGTGTGGTGATCGTGTGTAAAATTGTGTAAAGGAATTTCTAGCGTTCATACATGTATCACTGGGAGAGTACCCTACTCCCAGAAGGTAATACGATTATGAAATGAGTCTTTGGAAACCAAAGGCTATGTGTCGCACAGCTCCACTGGCTAAAGCAAACCTAGTTTATCTAAGAATTGTTTCAACAAATTATATATCATAATAATTCCATACGTACTCAAAAGGCTTATTCAACACATTTTCTTTTTATATCCCAAATGTCTGGGTAATGATGATAATTAATGAATTCTCAAAAGTTCATATATGTCATTCATTAATAAAAAACACAAAATAGATTCCGCAAGGGATATTTCAAAGCAATCAAGTTCAGTTGCATTTCTTCAAACAGCAAAACAAAATAACAATTCCCAATGCATTTCGGGTTCAATCTGAACCCTTCGTCAGGGGATTAACATTGCTAAACTGGAACATATATATACAGTTATTGAAAATCGATTCCTTCTAAAGTGCTTTTCGTCCGGATCTACAACATAAAATCATAGTCTTAATACATGATTTACATGATTTCTATTGTATCTGATATATATATGCTGAGAGCTTGCATATAGATAAAGTCAAAACATAAGCCCAAAGAGGAGAGAAAAGTGTGAAAGGAGAAAAGAGAAGAAAAGCTTCTGTGACTCTAGCTGGAGTAAGTAAAACATGCCGATAAAACCCGAATTGTGCCCACTGAAAGAAAAACCAACAATCAAAACAATGTGATTATAAAATGCGTGCATCATTCCCGATGCTGATAGTGATTAGCACCCCATTTCAAGGTAACTCTGTTAACAAATATAGCACCTGGTAACCAAAATCCAACTGATCGTAGTACCTGTATGTTTAAGAGGTATATATCATACATCATTATCATTACATAAAATACACATTTCCTATCACACAATCTAAAACAGACCATTAATAAGCACAAGGTGCAAGTCATAATAGTTTGATATTGAAGTGCGAGTGAACTTATCAGCTTTGTCCAAAGCCAAGAAAGCCCTCCCTTACTTATGACTCTGCAATCGACAACATGTATATTTAATCCAATCATAGCAATGTTGAAATAAACTATGGAAGCAAAGGGATTGGTTCCTAAACCTATCAGTAGCAGCCTTTTTCTAGACAGACAAGGCTTAAAACATTGTGCACTAGCACTGGGAAAAGGCAGGAATGCAGTGTACGGTATTAAGTATGGCGCATTCCTGCCCTTTCCCTAACACAGTGCAGCGCAGCAAGGTGACTTACTGTGCTGTGCTGCGTGATATAATGAGAAATATGCCCCTCCACTTATGCTTAAGTTGGTACAGTCCATAAACTTCCACAGGTTTCTTTATTAGTTTAACAAACTGTCAAGTGGCACAGAAAGGGTACCATGTGTACTTAAATAGGGAAGGGAAATATCCCCCTGCACCCAAGCCAGGCAGTAGGACACAGCCATAACCAAGATGCAGAAGATCCCCCAACACCTATCATGGACTCTGGTGATGCTGCACCTGTTGCCCTAATGCTAGATTCACTCCTGAAACTGACCAGGTGTTTAGTTAATCCGGAGAGCATCTTCTCCACCCCTAAAGAAAGCGTACATTTGATTAAACAGAAATGAAAAGACAAGGAAAACACTCCTAGGTGCACCAGGCATGCACTCAGGAGAGAGGCCTCTCGCGCCGCAGTCATGATACATGTTCAGAACAAGTTGGTTAGAATAAGAGGGCACAGATTTGATACACGCGCCTTAGCAGACTACAGAGCGACGCACGTTTCTGAAGGTCTGAAGATGGTTGACATCCTTCTGATGGAATGGGTTGCAATGGCTACATTTGGAGTGGGGATAACGAATGTAGTGGAAAGTAGCCCCCAGCAGATTTTGAAGTGGAACTGGAAGGATTAACAGTTGAAAACAGAAAATGTCTCTGTGAAGCCATCCTGCACATCCCATTGTCTCCTTGAAGCGCTGTAACCTGAGGAGCAAAATCTTTGGAGGGATGTAAGACTGTAAGACCCCTTTCTTTTGTTAATTATTTAATTGCAGTCATTAAGGACTGGAGCCTCTCCTAAAACCATTCTCTTTGTCAAGCAAGTGGAGCTAGCAGACTTGGCGAAAGGAAGGGCAGGAATTGCTATTTGATGTTACTGTTAATGCTGACTTTGCCGACTCGAGAAAACAAGGATTGGCAAAAGCAACTGTTCTCACCTTTGGGAAGTATCAGCCTTGCCACTGGCTTTAGGGACGCTGTACAACACTCCTGATGCTGTGCAACATGGGTAAAGAGTAGAAAAAAAGTCTATGAGGCGGCCAGAAGCAGCATTTTGTAAGCGTGCCTACCATTGACATGGGCACGTTTTTCATTTTATTTACCTATCGGATTTGCATCAGTATATGTTAAGAAAAATAGCGTAAAAGCATATTTGTTTTTTTTAAAGCAGGTGGGTTAACTACACTGTGGGTGTGGATAGTGAGACGCAACATGGATGGAGGGGGTGCTGAAGCAACACGGAGGGTTGGGAGTGTGCAACAAGGATTGCATGGGAAGAGAAGCACACAGGTAAGAAAGAACAATGTGGAGCTGGGGTGGGAGTAGCACATGGGTGAGAAAGTAACTAAGGGAGGGGAAAACCACCCGAGCACAACATGGAGGTGGGTGGAGATGAAGCACATGGATGAGAGAGAGAGCAACCTAGATTGCTGCAGGGGGGAAGAGAAGTACATGAGGAAGGCATCTGGAAAACACATGCACTCTCATAGATTGCTTGCCCAAAAGAAAAAGTAGTAGTGCCTGAGAAGTAATTAGTGGAAGGACATAAGTAATGAGTTCATGCTCCAGGGGATGGACAAACACAAGAAGAGGAAGAAAAGCCCTCACAAGCAATTGAATAGGAAGCAAGCAAATGAGAGTGAAAATAAAGCCAACCAACCATAGTTCAAGTTCAAGTTCAAAATTTATATAGCGCACTACTCACCCAGAGGGTCTCAAGGCGCTGGGGGGGGGGGGGGGTCATTATTTATCGAATAGCCAGGTTTTAAGTTCTTTTCTGAAGGAGATGTGGTTCTGTGTAAGGCGGAGGTGAGTGGGGAGTGAGTTCCAGGTCCTGGGCGCCAAGTAGGAGAAGGATCTACCTCCAATGGTGGATCTTTGTATACGCGGCACTGAGGCGAGGGCTTGATTGGAGGATCTTAGCCGGCGGGTGGGTGTGTAGAAGGACAGTCGAGTGTTGAGGCATTCGGGTCCTGGTTTGTAAAGGGCTTTGTGTGCGTGGGCGAGGAGACGGAACGTTATTCTCTTGTTGACGGGAAGCCTGTGGAGGTCTTTTAGGTGGCCCGTAATGTGATCTTGGCGAGGGATGTCCAAAATGAGTCTCGCTGATGCGTTTTGGATGCGTTGGAGTTTTTTCTGTAATTTGGCTGTGATTCCGGCGTATAATGTGTTTCCATAGTCCAGTCGACTCGTGACCAGTGCGTGGGTGACAGTCTTTCTTGTCTCGGGGGGATCCAACGGAAGATTTTTTTGAGCATACGAAGTACGTTGAAGCAGGAGGATGAGACTGCGTTGACTTGTCTGGTCATCGAGAGTGAGGAGTCTAGGATGAAGCCAAGGTTACGTGTGTGGTCTGTGGGTATGGGTGCTGTGCCCAGAGCCGAAGGCCACCATGAGTCGTCCCAGGCAGAGGGGGATGATCCTAGGATGAGCGCCTCCGTTTTGTTGGAGTTAAGTTTTAGGCGGCTGTTTTTCATCCATTCGGCTACTTCTTTCATGCCTTCGTGGAGATTGGTTTTGGCGGTGTTAGGGTCTTTGGTGAGGGAAAGGATCAACTGGGTGTCATCAGTGTAGGAGATGATGTTAAGGTTGTGTTGACGCGCGAAGGGTGCGAGTGGACTCATGTAGACGTTGAAGAGGGTGGGACTGAGTGATGATCCTTGTGGTACACCGCAGATGACTTCGGTGGCCTCTGATTTGAATGGGGGAAGTCGGACTCTCTGAGTTCTCCCAGCGAGGAACGAGATGATCCAGTCCAAGGCTTTTCCTTGTATGCCGATGTTGTTGAGGCGTTGTATAAGGGTGCTGTGACAGACTGTGTTGAAAGTGGCGGAGAGGTCGAGTTGACTGAGGGCCACTGTTTCTCCGTTGTCCAGTAGTGTTCGGATGTCGTCTGTCGCTGCAATGAGGGCGGTTTCAGTGCTGTGTTTGGTTTGAAATCCGGACTGAGAGTGATCGAGGGAGTTGTTGGATTCAAGGAAGGTGGCGAGCTGGCTATTGACGGCTTTCTCAATGACTTTGGCAGGGAATGGGAGGAGGGATATGGGGCGGTAGTTCTTAAGTTCAGTGGGGTCTGCTGGGGGTTTCTTCAGGAGGGCGCTGAGTTCGGCGTGTTTCCAGCTTTCTGGGAAGGTAGCAGAGATGAAGGAGCAGTTGATGACATCACGGAGATGGGGTGCGATGATGGAGTCTGCTTTGTTGAAGATGTGGTGGGGACATGGGTCGGTTGGCGAGCCAGAATGGATGGAGTTCATTAGGCGGATGGTGTCTTCAGTGGTGATTGGGTTCCAGGCGCTGAGGTTGTTGGCGGGTGGTGTAGGTTCGGAGGGGGGTGGGGAGGGTTGTTCGTTGGAGATGTTCTCGAAGCTGTTATGTATGTCGGCAATTTTGTTGTAGAAGAAGGAGGATAACGAATCGCAGAGGTCTTGGGAGGGAGAAATGTCGTTTGAGGCTGAGGTGGGGTTGGTGAATTCTTTGACGATATTGAAGAGTTCCTTGCTGTTATGGACGTTGTTGTCGAGTCGATCTTTGAATGCTGATTTCTTGGTGGATCGAATCAGTTGGTGGTGTTTGCGGGTGGCTGCTTTGAAGGTGGTCATGTTGTCTGTGGTTGGGTTTTTTCTCCATGTTTTCTCTAGAGTACGGCATAGCTTCTTGGATTTCTTAAGGTCACCATTGAACCAGGGGGCCTTTTTGTTACCTGATTTGATCTGGTGGTTTTTCAAGGGTGCTAATTCTTCAGCGCTGTGAGTGATCCATTGTTTGAGTTTGGTGGCAGCTTGGTTTGGGTCCAATGAGCGGGTGGGAGGGTTTTGGTTGAGTGATGTGAGGAGTTGGTCGGTGGTGATTTTGTTCCAGTTTCTTCGAGGAATAGGTTGTGGGGGGTTGTGGGTCGAGGTAGTTTTGTAGCTGAAGTGAACACAACTGTGGTCCGTCCAATGGAGAGCTGTGGTGCAATCAAAGGAAATGTGTTTGCTGGAGGTAAGTAGTACCATAAGTAGTGAGGGGGCTCTAAGCCTACTGTAAGCTGCCAATGGATCTGTTTTCAAACAGCACCGTGCACTTTCTCCTTGGTGAGGCCAATAGAACAATTGTAGGAGAGGCTCAACTTGCGGGCCTAACGGAGGACCCGCAGCCCCCACATTGCTCCCTGGTTTCTTGGTTTGAAGGGGGGCCCCCTCTCAGCCATGCCATTGCATGCCTTGCAGAATGCGTGCAAGGCATGCAATTGCATGGAATAAGAAATAGTTTAACCCTCGGGAAAGCCACTCTGCTTACCCGGATAAGGTCTTACACTGTAGAGGGGCCCAACCATTCAGGGGCCCCCATTGAGACCAATCTGCAGGGGGGGCTCATCATGTTGTGTTACACCACTGGGCTTAACCCCTCTGCAACGATAATTAAATCATTACAAGCAATTCACAGAACTTGCTCCTTGGGTTACAGCATTTCCATGAGATGCTTACGGAGTGCAGCTTAGTTTCAGACAAGCAAGTTCTGCCAATGTGTTTGATCCTCAGTGTCTGTGGGAAAATTCCAAACATAAAAACTACAGCTTTAAAACGTATGACTATGCGCATGCATAAATGGGTGTACAGTGCTAGGTTGATTTTAGGTGCATTAAGTATATTTATTGAACGCCATATACTAGCAATATTTGAATAACAAAAAGTGAATAACTGAACAGAAAGCACTGACCTCTGGTGTTACATGTAGGAGAGAAGAATGCAACCTCAAGTCCTCTGAATTGCACTATATTCAACCAGGAACTCTGGGCTCAAAACGCAGCTACCCCACTTGACCAAATTTCATTATCCACAGCTCTTCGCTTTACTTCACTATATATCTTTTTAATCAGTCAACAAGTTTGAGAGTTCATTGAAGTAATTCAGTACAGGATCTGTGCTATACAAAACCCTGACCTACAAATATTATACAATATTCTTGCTTTACATTTAATAACAATATAGGGTATATAAATAGTGAACATGACAAACTGATCTTGTGGTAACGTTGTTAGGGCATTGGGGTACTGCATGTTCCATGTTAAAAAAAAATTACTTTCAATAAATATCACTCAATTCAGTGATATAATTACATGCACTTAATTGAGTCACTGAAAAAATGTTGAACATTTTTTTCCATTTTAAAATCTTTATCACACTTGACATTGGTTGCCTTATTTACATCTTTTGATGGCTCAGATCGTGTTTTCACACCTAATGCCAAGCAAAACCCCTGACTCGGCTCTCCCCAAGTCTGTCGGTATCCACCTTCAGAAATGTTATGTCTCCTACACCCTTGCCACTAGATAACTTTTGAATATCAAGAAACCTGATCGCTTATTAGCGAGTCTCAACCCATCAAACGCCGAAAGTCTGAGCTCAGTGGTTTAAAAATATCATGTCTTGTCTACAGGTGTCTGCCTGTGTCATGAGGTTAGTAGGCCATGTGCACATACAATCTAATGTGACATGTTCACGTTTTAAAGTTGACATCTTTTTAAACAATTACTTTTAGCCCGCATTTGCTTGCATGCCCGCATGAGATAGTGCACTCAGAAAAGGTTTGCTTACAATTACATTTATTTGTAGGCACATTATCATAACTTGGAACATTCTGTTCAAGGACCCGGTACACTGTGCACACTGGCCTTGTTTGTTGTTGTCTGTTCAACAACAGCTCCGGGTGGGTAGAATCCACATGACAGCTGGACCAGAACTCGGGCACAGTTCAAATGGGTTCAGTTTTATTATGTAAATTGAACCAAGCCTTTGTTCTGCAGAGGAGCATTTCGATGGATTGTCGTGGTCACCCCGTGCATGAATTATAGCCCAAATTCCATCACTATCCAGAGAGGGATCGCTGCCCGCTATACACCAAGACTGGCTACCAGATGACCCACTCATGCAGGTATATGGGGAGTAAGACCACTCTAAGATTTCTGTCAGAATAGCATTCACCCTATGCCGTCTAGACTAGGCAGTGCTAGGTTTTTTACAAATAGTAAATATAGCGCACATCCAGTAACTACTGGTAAAGTTAGGAAATTAGCATGAGATCCTGCAAAGTAAAACAGAGGATGTAAAAATCACCTTGCGCATGAATCACCCTAGGCATAAAACTGCATTAGGCCCAAACCTCATTAGCATCACACATTACGCAATAGGCATCACAATGGGCATCACAAGCATAAACACCTTAGGAAATAATTGGCATAAAAACAGTGTGCCCCAATTGGGAGCACAAAACACTAAACTGGCCCTAGGCCAACTGGCATTTTCTATGGGTTCAAATGCCCTATGTCCTGCAATGTCAGGACTTGGTGCTGCCAATGCAGCAATCTCCCAAAATATGCGCAAAGGATCAGGCCTAAATGTAGCAGCTGCCCACTAATTGCTGGGCAGATGGGAAATCAAATGAGCATGGGCACCAGCGTGCCCCCTTAGGGGCGACTCTAAATGACACTGTCCCCCAAGGTCACAGCTGCCTGCGCTCTCGCAGGGCAGCTGGAAAATGTGCAAATGAACTCTGGCATTCCTGGTGTCTCTGGGGCCCCCACTGGGGCTTCTCAACAAAATCTGCCCCCACGTGGCAGCTGCCTGCCACTGCGGTGCAGCTGGAACCCAAACTGGCATTCACTGTGCCACTGAAGCCCCACTTAGGGACTTCCAAACGAATGGCCCCCAACGTTGCAGTGGCCCGCTACGTCGGCCCCCCTGAGGAAAACTTGGTACCACGTTGGATCGGCCCACTACAGCGGGTCCGCTCTGGGAATCAAAAAGAAAACCTGTAATGTGCCTTGACCGGCACCCACGATATCCCGGCAGTTCAGCCCCCACTCACCGGAGCTGCTGGGGACTCTCCTTGTCTCCTGTGGCGGCTCTGGAAGCTGCACACAGGGCTCTTCTCTCTCCACGGGGAGCCCCCACCTTCCGGAGCTAAGTCTCCGTTGTCTTTGATTTATTGCCGGCGCGGAGTAGGCACCCGCCTGGCTCATCTTTTAATGCGGGGCTCTCACCGGCAGGGGAGCCTCGCTGGGTTTTACCGTACTCGTCCCAGCGCAGGGTGAGCTCCCACCTGGGTCTTCTCCTGGGGCCGCCCTGAGATTGGGCGGCTGGCACAGCTTCCGGTTGGCCCGCCCCCAACCAGGCAACGGCGCCTGTCTTCCAGGTCGCACTGATAGCGGCCCGGAGGGACTTTAAAACGTGGCTCGGGCCGCGGCGGGGAGTGCGTTTTCTTCTGGCTGCAAATGAGGGATAGGCTCCCTCTCAAATCATAATATAAAGCGGGGTGGGCACCCACTTAGAGTGATCTCAGGAGAGTGGGGTGGTCTCCCACTCTCAATAACTCAGCACTGCAGCCATTACGCAGGGTGGTCACCCGCCATAAAAGCAGCAAAAGCGGGGTAATCTCTATGCCGGGATTCCCTCGAAAATGATCGCAGCTCAGCACTGCAAACCACCAGCTCCTCCCTAGGTAAAATTATCATAAATAGCTCTTCCAAATAAAAGCAAAGTAAAACGCTCTCAGGTTCTTGAAGTCCCAAGTCCAGGGTCAAAACGAAGCGATCTTCAGGATGAAGGGGGGCAAAAGGCTGGGCCCAAGGCAGGCCAGCTCACAGGGCCTTCCAGCAGGAAGACAGCCCCTAGTCCTGGTCCTCCTGGAGCCCAGCAGCAGTAGCAGGACCCGCCCTGAAGTCAGGAACAGCATCCAAAAGCACAACACCTCTCTGGGGTCACAGACCCTACATTTATAGGTCATTTTCCTTTATGTCCCAGCACAGGGCTGGGGAAACCATATGCAACTGGTTTGGGGGAGGTTTGGAGCACTTTGTTTTGCTAAGCTCCTCTATCCTTTGTTAGGTGGGGGCTCAGGGATCAGACGCACCACAGGGGGCGGAGCCTGCCTTGTGGAGGGAAGGCACAGCCCTATTCAAGTCCCAGGTGCAACTCCTCCCTCCCATCTACATAAAGATCTCCCTATTCACCACTGGGCAGACTCATTCTGGCTCCTGGAGCCACCCACACCATCCAGAACCTGTCAATCACAAGCCAGACATGCAATTAACATCAAGCAGGCAGACACACCACACATAGAAATGGCAACTTCTAAAAGTGGCATTTCTCAACCAGTCACCATAAATCTGCGCACACCACTGCACAGCATTTATTCTCACAAGTTCATACATATTAAACTCGCCCCTGCCCTCCTCTCATACCAGGAATTACCATGGACACACATATCCCCCATGCATTCCTATGGGAGTGCAGGCCAATCTCACCACATGCACTCAGAGTGCGCACACACTTTACACTGGGCCACAGTGCTAAAGTGCGCAGAGGCCAAAAACTACCAATATCAGGTCACAGAAAAGGCAAAAAGTTTAGGGGTGAACCTGCCAAAATGGCCAAGTCCAACACAACCCCCTTCCAGCCAAAACGCAGGGCAGACCAATCACCACTGTGATGGGCTTCCCTGCTTGGGGCGATAGAACATGGATGCGGGCCTGCAACCCTCCTGTTCTACGTCTCGTTGAACCCATGTGGTTCCTTCTGTGAAAGCTTCAGGAGAAACTGGGCTACCCCACTGGTACTCCCTAGCTGTCTGCGACCAGGACCAGACCCTAGGCCACCCAGATGTCACTGGTCCTTGCCCATCTACAGAGTGGTGTAGTAACCCCTGGCACATAGTAGCCATTCTCCAATCTCCCCCTCATCAGGGCAGTTCTAGACTGCCACTGATCCTCCAGCCTAGGGTCCACACCCTCAGGCTGACAAGAAGTCACGGGTGAGGCTCTCCTCCCCCTACCTCTCCTTCTATGGTTCCGCTCTCTCCTTCTTTGAGAGGCACCCTCAGACCACAACTCTCCCACCAGTTCAGGACCTCTCTCCAACAACTGGTCTCCCAAACTAGGGTCTAACCCCTCAGGTTGCACCGGGGTCAGAAGCGAGGACTCCCTTCCTCTGCACCCCCTTCAAGAGTTCTGCACCCTCCCAACTGGAGCCGTACCCCTGGAAGATGCACTGGACCCAGCAAGGGACTCCCTATTTATGGAGTCCTCACTATCTACTGGGGTCCCTGTTTTGTCATTTTCTTCCTCCTCTTCAGACTCCTCAGGGCTCCCATCAAACCCACCACCCTCTTGGCGTGCGGCCCGGGCCCTTTCCTCCTCACTGCGCTTACGTTCCCATTCATCCCTTTGCCATTGGATCAGGTTTTCCCCTAAGTTTGGACTGGGTGTCTGACCCACTCACTGCTATGTCTCTCTCTTCACAGAACTCTACCAACTCCCACATACTGTATCTAAACAGACCACAAAAATTAAAAGAAGACTCCATCTTGGCAGGACGCTCAGAGACACAGGAAACACAGGAGACCTAGCTGTCTGAGCTGAAGCAAGAGTACAAAATTTACAAATGACACTTTTAGGAGAAACAATAAAATAAAACTCAGAAACAATAATCCCCAAACATGTATTATCTAAATGCAGAGTTTGTAGTGCAACTAGTTGTCACTGTGGTACTATGCAAATGCAAGTCCTATCCTCACTGCTGACAACCAATGTTAGAAATGGTATCTCTGGTTGCCTAAGGCTTGCGCCACAGCCAGGCAGAGACCACCTTTCTAGTCAGGGCAAGGGAGTTACACGCCAAAGATAACCCCTGCTCACCCCCTTGGTAGCTTGGCACGAGCAGTCAGGCTTATCTCGGAGGCAATGTGTAAAGCATTTGCGCAACACACACACACACAGCAGCAACACACTAAGCACACCACAAAAGGAACTATACACAGGGTCATATCAAAAATAGCCTTTGTATTATCATAAAATAGTAGATGGTAATCACACGATGGTAATCACACAATATACACTGTGCCAACTGGCACTGGGCAGTATTTACAAGGGATTATATACACATAACGGGGCCAATCGGGCTACGGTCAGAATCTTTAGAAAAGCACAAATAGTAAATGTAGCGCACAACCAGCAACTACTGGTAAAGTTAGGAACTTAGCGTGAGATCCTGCAACGTAAAACAGAGGATGCGTAAATCACCTTGCACATGAATCACCTTAGGCATAAAACTACATTAGGCCCACACCTCATTAGCATCACACATTAAACAATAGGAATCACAGTAGGCATCAAGCATAAACACCTTAGGAAATAATTGGCATAAAAACAGTGTGCCCCAATCGGGGGCACAACGCAACTGGCCGTTTCTCTGGGCTCAAAGGCCCTATGTCCTGAAATGTCAGGGCTTGGTGCTGCCAATGCAGCAATCTCTCAAAATATGCACACAAAAGTATCAGGCCTAAACGTAGCAGCTGCCCACTAATTGCTGGACAGCTGGGAAATCAAATGAGCACGGGCACCTGCATGTCCACTGAGCCCCCCTCTGGGACTCTAAATGACACTGTCCCCCAAGGTCACAGCTGCCTGCGCTCTCGCAGTGCAGCTGGAAAAATGTGCAAATAAAGTCTGGCACTCCTGGTGCCTCTGGGGCCCCTACTGGGGCCTCTCAACAAAATCTGCCCTCACGTGGCAGCTGCCCGCCACTGCGGTGCTGCTGGAACCCAAACTGGCACTCACTGTGCCACTGAAGCCCCACTTAGGGACTTCCAACCGAATGGCTCCCCAACGTTGCAGTGGCCTGCTACGGCGGCGCCACTGAGGAAAACTTGGCCCCACGTTGGAGTGGCCCACTATGGCGGGTCCCCTCTGGGAATCAAAAAGAAAACCTGCAATGTGCCTTGACCGGCACCCACGATATCCCGGCAGTTCAGCCCTGTTAGATTTGGGGTTCTCTAGTTGGCACTGGTAGGTACTTGTGACAAATAGGGACCCTTGCCTCTAGTCAGGGTAAGGGGCTACACCCCCTTGGTAGCTTGGCACGAGCAGACAGGCTTATTTCAGAGGCAGTGTGTAAAGCATTTAAGACCATATACAGTAATCCTGTGACAACAGTACAGATGGACACCACACAGGTTTTATATAAAATATAAGTATTCTTTCTATAGACCTAACATAACACCACAAACAACAAAAATCCACAATACTGTACTTAAAAATGGTAGTTTTAGCCTAGTTCTGTTCAGTTCTTAAAATGCGACACTTTAAGTCAATGTACCTTACGATGCGTGACGCTTCCACAACAAAAGTGTTGCAGCGATGGAAATGCGGCAAAGTTCTGGTGCAAATAAATAAAGACGTGAAAATCTTCCAGATGCGGCATGCTTCTCCGATGTTGCGAGAAGTCTTGGCTCGATGCGTCAGCTATGGCGGCGACACCCTTGTTCAGAGAAGCGACAGCAGCGGCTTTGGCGGCGACACTCTTCTCCCTCGATGCGAGACGCTTCCGCTCGATGCGACAACTGCAGCGGCGACACCCTTGTTCCTGAGATGCGACAACAGCTGCTCCGTCGGCAGCACGCTTCTCCGTGGATGCGAGGCGCTTTTCTTGATGTGGTGCAATGCATCAGCTACAGCGGCGACATCCTTGTTCAGAAATGCAACAGCAGCGGCTGAGCCGACGACACTCTTCTTCTTCAGTGCGAGACGCTTCTCTTGATGCGGTGCAATGCGTCAGCTACAGCGGCGACATCCTTGTTCAGAGATGCGACGGAGCGGCTGTGATGGCGACAAGCTTCTTCCTCTTGTTTTGCGCTTCCAGCTCCTTGTAACACGCCGTCCCTCAGAAGCTAGGGAGCTGGAGGTTGAAGTCTGTTGTCCCTGAGACTTCAGCAGCAGGCAAGCTCTTCTCTCGAACCCTTGGAGATCCTTACAATTTTAAATAAAGTACACAAAGTTCCTTTCTCCTTCCTTTGGCAGCCAGGCAACCACTGCAGGCCAATCCCCCAAGCAGCACTTCAGCTTAGGGATAGTCTCTCCTCAGTTTTTTCAGGTTCCTCTCCTCAGTAAAGGTTTCTTCTTGTTAGTCCAAAAGTGATCTAATTTCTTGGGATCAGGCTCCCAATATTTATACCCCAAAATCCTTTGTCCTCTGAGGGCAGAGGGGCATTTGCCCAGTCCAAACCAGTTCTGGAGCACTCTGTTGACAAGACTCCTTCTTTCCTTTCACAGTGCAGGGCAGAAACATCAGACGCCCCACAGGAGGTGGAGCCAGCATTGTGGACTGAAAGCGCAGCCCTGGAGCACTTTGTTGACATGATTCCTTCTCTTCTTTCACAGTGCAGGGCAGAGACATCAGCCGAACCACAGGAGGTGGAGACAGCATTGTGGAAGGCAGGCACAGCCCTATTCAGGTCCCAGGTGCAACTCCTCCCACCCATCTAGATGCAGATCTCTCTATTCACCACTGGGCTGACTCATTCTGTCTCCTGGAGTCCCCGAGCCCAGTCACTCAAACTCTAGACAAGGAATATACAACCTAGCAGAGGCAGGCTTTGGATAGTTAGATAAGAAAATACCTACTTTCTAAAAGTGGTATTTTGAAACACAGAATGTTAAAACCAACTTCACTAAAAGATGTATTTTATAATTCTGAGTTCAGGCATAATAAACTCGAATTTCTACCATGTTCCCTGAGTCAGTTAGGATTATAAAATGTAATAATCTACCCATTGTGGCCTACGGAGAACAGGTGGCCTTGCAATAGTGAAAAACGAAAACGGCTGTAATTCACTATTAGGACATGCAACACACATCTTGGCTTGTCCTACCTTATACTTACAATGCACCCTGCCCTTTGGCCTACCATAGGGGTGTCTGCTATGAAGAAAAGGGAAGGTATAGGGACTGGCAAGTGGGTGCAGTTGCCCAGTCAGCATGACAGTACCAAACTGCAAACAGGCTCTGCAATGGCAGACCTTAGACACCTTTACAGGCTGCTTCTGTGAGTGGCACAACCAGTGCTGCAAGCCCACCAGCAGCATTTGGTTTACAAGCCATGGGCACTCCTGGAGCACTGTACTAGGGTCTGACAGGTAAAAAAAACCAGCCAATCATGGAGTCACTAGTCCATATATCAATTTACACTAGGAAGAGCATATGCACTTTATCATTGATCAGCAGTGGTAAAGTGCCCAGAGTCATAAAACCAACAAAAACAGGTCAGACAGAATACCGGAGGAAGGCAAAAGTTTTGGGATGACCCTGCAAGAAGGGCCAAGTCCAACAAGCTCCCACTCACCGGAGCTGCTGGAGGTTCTTCTCGTCTCCTGTGGTGGCTGTGGAAGCTGCACACGGGGCTCTACTCTATCCACGGGGAGCCCCCCACCTTCCGGAGGGAAGTCTCTGTTGTGTTTGATCCGCTTGCAAGCACAGAGTAGGCTCCCACCTGGCTCTGTCTTTTCCTGCGGGGCTCTCACCAGCAGGGGATCCTCGCTGGGTTTTGCCGTACACGTCCCAGCAGGGGTGGGCTCCCGCCTGGGTCTTCTCCTGGGGCCGTGCTGACATTGGGCGGCCTTCACAGCTTCTGGTTGCCCACCCCAACCAGGCAACGGCGCCTGTCTTCTGGGTCGCACCGATAGCAGCCTGAGGGACTTTAAAACGTGGCTCGGGCCGCGGCGGGGAGTGCGGTTTCTTCTGGCTGTAAATGAGGGGTAGGCTCCTTCTCAAATCATAAAATAAAGCGGGGTGGGCACCCCCTTAGAGCGATCTCAGGAGAGTGGGGTGGGCTCCCCTTTTCAATAACTCAGCACTGCAGCCATGACGCGGGGTGGGCACCCGTCCTAAAAGCCGCAAAAGCGGGGGAATCCCTACATCAGGATTCCCTCGAAAATTATTGCAGCTCAGCATACCGCCAGCTCCTCCCTAGGTCAAATTATCATAAATCACTCTTCCAAATAAAAGCAAAGTGAAGTGCTCTCAGGTTCTTGAAGTCCCAAGCCAGGGTCAAAACGAAGCACTCTTCAGGATGAAAGGGGGCAAAAGGCTGGGCTCAGGCAGGCCAGCTCACAGGGTCCTCCAGAAGGGAGGCAGTCCCTAGTGGCGGTTCCTCCTGGAGCCCAGCAGCAGTAGCAGGCCCCCCTCAAGGCAGGAACAGCACCCAAAAGCACAACACCTCTCTGGGGTCACAGCCCCTACATTTATAGGTCATTTTTCTGTGTGTCCCAGCACAGGGATGGGGAAACCAGATGCAACTGGTTTGTGGGAGCTTTGGAGCACCTTGTTTTGCTCAGCTCCTCTCTTCTTTGTTAGGTGGGGGCTCAGGGATCAGTCGCACAGGGGGCGGAGTCAGCATAGTGGAGGGAAGGCACAGCCCTATTTAGGTCCCACGTGCAACTCCTCCCTCCCATCTACATGCAGATCTCCCAATTCACCACTGGGCAGACTCATCCTGGCTCTTGGAGCCACCCACACCATCCAGCACCTGTCAATCACAAGCCAGACATGCAATTCACATCAGGCAGGCACACACTACACATAGAAATGCCAACTTCTAAAAGTGGCATTTCTCCACCAGTCGCCATACATCTGCACACACTATTGCGCCGCATTTATTCTCACGAGTTCATACATACAAAACTCGCCCCTGCACTCCTCTCATACCAGGAATTACCATGGACACACATATCCCCCATGTATTTCTATGGAAGGGCAAGCCAATCTCACCACACGCACTCAGAGTGCGCACACACTTTACACCGGGCCACAGTGCTAAAGTGCGCAGAGGCTAAAAACTACCAATGTGTGCAGAGTGCAACACTACCTTGGAGACCCCGCCAACACTGGTTTATCTTCACCACCTGCTCTTGTGGCTCTGCAGGCGGACTTAGTGGCTTCTGCCTAAGTAGTGTGGGTGTGTTAAATGTGCAGGGTAACAAAAAAGGTAAAGTGAGTAGTTCTTGTAAAATGGATGGACACCACTACGGAGGCTGTGCTATTTTAAAAACAGCCTCCACCAAATGTAATACCTATAACACAAGCACAAAGCCAGTGACATGCCACAGAAGTGGCAATCAAATTATCACTTTTATGAATATGAAGTTTTAGCACCCAGTACATACTTTGCGCAGTTTAGTTCTGCCCCTAATTCATCTCTCCCAGACAATAGTATCCTTTTAAGAGTTTGCTAAGCAGGTTCTAGTGAAGGGGTGCTAAATATTAGTGCAATATTGAATTCACTGGGCACTGTCAAAGATAATGTCCTCTAGGACTAGTGGGGTTATAGCTGTAGAGTGCATCGGTTGCCCAAGGCTGTGCTGTGTACATATAAGCTGTTTGTCACACTAACAAAATATGTGCAATGCCTCCTGGAAGATGGTGTCCTAATATCAAAGCCCTATATTTCCTGTCTGCCTGAAGGTTTGACCCAGCTCTCTGAGCATCTTCTCCTTGGCAAACATTTCATCCAACTTATCTGGCAAATGTATTAGCTGAGAGGGAAATATCTGTCATGGCTGACTGTTGTGGCGAGAGAAGGGTACTGATGATTGTGCGTTCAAGTTTGTTGTGGGTAAGACTGAAACTGTCAAGTTTCAAAAGTATGGTGATTTGGGATTGCCAATAGCATTGAACGTTGTTTTGAAGCGCATTTGCTTGCATGACTACAAAGGCTCTTCACCGCAATATAGCTGCTGTAGCAGCATGCGCTAGGATTTGTTTTTAAAAAACAAAACACTTAAGACTTCAATTGGAAAACATTTCTTTAAGTGTTGCTTTCTCTTAGAAATTCAGGAGAAAGTCTTAGCCACTCCTGAAGACACGACTTACAGAAGGAAAATTTAGGCAGTTGGTATCAGTGCACGCAGGCTGAAAGCATGCTCACCTCAAAGTGAACCATTCCAAAATAATGGGTGACTAATACTAGTCCAAGGACCTGGGTAATGCTCGGTATAGAAAACAGTGGTCCTAGACTAATTGCCTTGGGAAGGTATTCGTTAAGTCAAAATCTAAGAACATGATACACATAGAACTCAAATTACATCATAAGTGTACCCCAGTAGTTTCTCAATTCAATTAAGTATATTCTCAAAAAGACACACAAGCACCATAAATAGCTTCAATAGTGACTGTTTAATGTCACAGTTACTACAACAGAACACTGTAGGGAACGTTTCAAAACAGTAAAGAGGGTTGTGTGGGAAAAGGATTGTGCTTGTGAGACTAGAACAGATGTATAGGGAGGGAAATCAGAGAGTAGTTCAAACAATCAATTACACATAGTAATGTCCTTAGTAAACTGGTCATGGTTTACAGTAGCACCAGTTTTACAATGGGGCCTGTCTCTCATGGATTCGAAAGTACTTTTCTGGTTCTTGATCTTGTACAGAGTATACTCTTCTGTAAACAGGTAGGGATGGGGTGACGTAGGGTACAGGCTCACTAGGGGGAAGTGTCGACATTTCTACCCTGGCGCATAGAGGGTGGTTTGTATCCTCTGTAGGCGGGTCTTCCTCAGGACGGGGAGGGGGGCACAACCTGTATCAAGGCAAAGTCAGAGTTACAGCCCCTCAAGTGGCAGTCCGCATAGTTGTAGAAGTGATTTAGAATAGGTATTGAATACAATGTGTCGTTTTCAGGACAACCGTATTGATTTAATCCTAAAACTGTCAGTTGTGTAGGTTTGCCTAAAGCAGATCATCTAGGATAATCTGAACTGGCTTTCCTGATAATACTAATATCTTAGGGGCCCTTAATGTCTCACAGTCTTCTGCTTGCCCCACTTATCGGTAACTCCTTGATTGCTACCTAAGATGTAAACAGCTTTTCTTTCTTTTGTGCAGCTAACTTAAATAACATATGTTTCCGCACTGGTTGTAGATACATTTCATATGAAATCATATTGAATATGCTACAAGCTAGTACTGCTTTGTTGTATAATAAATTGTGAATGTGATCTCTGTCGACATTCCACGGCATAAAACTTTTCACTTTTTGCATCATAAAGACAATAAAGCCCATTTTGAAACTTGAATTATGGATTTCTTTTAAAGCGTTAAAGCATTCTTGTCTCAAATCTGCACTATCATATCCCATGCTTCTTTTTAGGTCTCGCCTGTGACAACACATTTGCTGCATGTACTCACGTTCGCAAGAGATATTGTGTAAATGAAGGGTCTTGCAGCTCCCCCATTGCTTAAAATTCCTTGGCTTTATTAGCACTCTTATTTGCTCCTTCTAATTGGCCAGCACATGCTGGCTTCACTTCCTCTTCTTTCGCCTGGAGCATGGACTAAGTACTAATTGCTTCATTAATGGTCCTAGTGCAGATTGAGGTATTACTTTAATTTTTTCTTCTTTCCTGTCGTCCTTGTTGAATCTCTTGCCATTTGTAGTTATGCTTTACTATGCCACACAGACTTCAAAGAAACCCTTTTCTCTACTGAAATGGATATGTATTGTAACATCAGATGTCATCTGCTTCCAAAGAAATTTTCAGTAAGACATGGGCGAAATGTCTTCCTTTATGTGATCGGATTTTTTATTAAATGTCACATTTATTTTCTTTATAATGCATGAGGAGACTAAATGATTTGCTCAGAATCACAGGGTTGTTTTGTCGGGACCTAACAAGCATTGGCAAAGCAAATAGATCTCACTTTTCACACTATTGGCTCTGCCATTTCCTTCTGTTCATTCTGTACAGCATAGGCATTGGCGACTTTGGCAATGATTTGCAGTCATGCTGTAGAGCAGTGTAGCTTTTGTGCAATATGGCTACATATAATCATAAAAAAGGACTATCCTACATCAAGCGCTTTGGCACTTTAAAAAAAAAGTGCATTAGTCCTGACTGCGCCATAGCACCTTTTTAAATTAGTTTTAGCCTTTGGGCCTCCTAGGTGATGGTTGTTCGGTACGGTAGCAGAATGAGCAAAGTAGGCTTCATAGGTCGCACTGAGCTATCGGGCAATCTGGCAATTCCAGAAGGGCTAATTTAACAGGGTAGTGTGTGGGCCCGTTTTATTTCCGGTTCCAGGCCTGGTGGGCCGGTTTTTACTGTTCATTTCTCTGATATTACCAGGAATGTTGCCTGCAGGAAGCACACATGCATGCAGTCTCCCATTCCTTGCACAACACCTATGCAGCTGGTCTTTACAAGTTTAAAATGTCCACGATTTGCAAATGTGGGTCACGTTTTCATCTAACTTATTCATTTATGGGCCATTTTTATTTTGGTGCTGGGTCATATTTTCTCTTCCTGATTGACCCTGTCTCTACACCCCTACTTTAAAATTGTCATAGTGTTTTGCAGGGCTGACCAGTTGCGCATATAGGGTACACTTAATTTATGTGCACATGTCTGGAGGCCTCATTTGTTTCACTTTACACTCTTGCTACAACTGGGCAAAGGGTTGGTCCAGTAACATAGAAGCGTAAGATGACTGATGCAAAATATAGATCTCAGTGAAGTTTAATAGTGATGCTACAGAAAGTAATAGAACCTAGGAGTTTAGACTCACTAGATGAGAACCTTACCTTAGGACATTTAGGGCTATCTTTTTATCACTCACATGGACATTGTACCATATGTTCTTTTATATATTTCCTAATAATCTCCTTTAGTTTGGGATATGGAACGTAAGGTTATATATGGGAGTTGTGAGTTTGAACTTATAGGTCAAAGATTTAAACAGAGCCGAGTTATCTACCCTAAGAGGATAGATTCCTCTTTAAAACACCTTGGCTGCTAGGTGTTTTCCCCCTCCTGTGCTGGAAATTACCATTTTGCTGGTGTCATGACGAGCTCAGCTCGTCATCAGCACAGCTCAACTGTGCATCATGACGAGCTGAGCTCGTCATGAGCATCGAAAGGGTTAAAGGTACCAGTGATTATGAGTGGATATTCCGATTATTGCTTTGCCCTAGTGATGTCTAAAAATGGCTGAAGTAAACCTCTACAAATCTGGCACACAAAAAACCAATGTAGAGCCTTGACCTGAACTCTAAAATATCACATTCAGTTTGTTATACAATGGAAAATGGAGCTTAGAACGAGAGGGACTTTCTAACCTTCACTAAACAACCCTTTAAAAAGTTGTGACCCCTAATTAGCGTCTATGCTATTTTATTTAAATGCGTTTCTTGCTGCATTCTGGTTTCATACCACTGTTTTGTTCATAACAGATGACATTGAAATCGAAGATGGATCTTTTTCTTGGTCTAGGACAGATGCACCCTGTCTACAGAGGTAAATATAAACTTCTCAATTTGCTATTTATTGCTATTTTAATATTTATATATTCAGCAATGAAGCCCAACACTGCTAAAAGCAGTCTAGGTGGCTTCTGTTCACCTTGACAGAAAACACAACATTGTAGTTCAGGCAGGACTGTTCCTATTACTACAGCTGGACCAAGGCTGGTTTGCATATGGTTGGTTCCTGATTGGAGTTGCTCAGTGTACAAACTAAATGATTGACCAAAGTGAGGCCTCGAGTAATTACGAATGGGAGACATTATAAGTGAAGAATTTTGCTCATACATGGGACCTGGGCTCCAGCAGCACCTACTAAGGAGGAGCAACATGGCCAAAAGCATTATTATTACTGTATTAAAAAGCAGTCACAGACATGGTGGTCCGCTGATCCCAGCAGGCCACCATCTCTGTAATGGCTGCAATTCCTAATGGATCGTAAATTGCAAACTTTGTCATTAATAGTAATGAGGTAAATCTATTGTGACCCCATTAGGAATCGCTGTTACTAACTTGTACATTTTTGTACATTAGGATGTCCTAATTGCGACTTGCAGAGAACTGCAATTAGGAACTTGCAATTCCTAAATTCTGTACATATGGCACTAGATCGTTTCAGACTCCAAAATCTTAAATGCTGCCAGCATAAAGGAATCAATCAAACATGAAGATTGATGTGACACCCCTATCTGGTGCCTGGAATGATTTTCCTAGGACACCTACAGGTATTATCAATAACACTCCATTAAAGTGTAACAGGGCAATTCCAAGAATTGGACGAGGTAAGCTCACTCATGTAATGTGACATGGTTTATCTTTCTTTAATCTTTATTTCCGCTTAAATTGCCATAAAAGAATCACAAACAATTTTCGTATAAAAAATGCATTCGAGTCACAATTATCATTTCATAAAAACAACTAACACTGTTATGATCTGGTAAAATTGATACAGTTAAAAGCGTGTTTATAACAGAACATCATCACATTGACCTATTTAACATTAATCGAAAAGCATGTCTTAAAACGCACCAATTAACTCTTTGTCATTACAGCTTTAAGCCCTTTTTCCTACGCACAAAGTAAATAGAAAGCAGAAATCTGCTAATGCTTAATACTATAGTTTGAGTTGTGTCTGTCTTAAACATTCTTAATGCCGTTTCGCATGACCTTAATCCCAAAAGGTTACATATGGGTTTAATCCATTTCCTTCTAGCCAACACATAGGCTGTGCAGAAAAAAGGATATGGAGATCATCCTCCTTGGAATTGCCCTCGCACATAGTGCAAATTCCATCTGTCGTTGTTACCCCATCAGCCCTTTTTCTTGCCCAGCGTACCAGGGTGGATTTGGTCATAAGATTACCGTATTTTAGCTTCATATAAAGGGTTTTTGCAAGTGGGGGCTCAATTTCATCTAGGAAGGTCTCAAAAAGCTTTATCATTTGCCACCTTGTCCCACCCTGGTAAGGTGGTATTACCTGGGCGGACTCAAGCTTAGGGTAAGGTTGACCTGACGGAGTTCTTAGAACTTACTAATTTTTTCAGAATACAATTTGGATCCAGTTCAATTAATTAAAAGCCATAGGATAATCCACAAAAGTATCCTTTACTAAGGTGGTTTCCTATGCTTGTTAAAAACCGTAAGGTGTTGTCAGACGATGAATTTGGTTGCTATGACCATTACGTGCTACTGACCGATTAGCCAACATGTTTCTGTTGAGCCAAAAGGTCTTGGCCATTCATCAGGGCTGAATCTAAGTCTACCCTCACCAATACACTCACCGTGAAGTGCACCATTGAAAAAAATATATAGAGGGCATACCTCTCTTATAGAAGAACATCAGGCATATTAACCTATAAATTGCTTAATTGCATGAGGCACTGTCAAAACTTCTTTCTTTTTAAAAGAAAAAGGTAATCTATTTTTATGATGACCTAACAGTTTTGATACTGTTACTGGCCAGTTGGTATGAAGTGCTTATTTCAACAAGGCAATGTCTAAACCTGTTTCTATTTTATACGTATTTATGTCAATATTATGGTAGCTTGATACTTGTGGTCAGCAATATCGTCTAGTTGATATAGAAGTTGTTTGGCTAGTGCCTCTGGTAAGCTGTTTCTAGCTCCACTTACTAAAACTAGTCTCCAGCACGGCCATCATGACTTAATTCAGACTGTCAGTTCCTGAGCATGCACTATGACTTGACCCAACAATATGTTTACACTGTATTGTAATTATAAATGTTGTGGTATCTATCTTTTATTGTATTGCTTACATTTGTAAAGCTGAAACTATAAAGTATTGGATTGGATACGTTAAAGCAGTCGAAAGCATGAGGTGAAAGTTGAATCCGCCACTGGGCTGTGCAAAGAAGTGACTGGTGAAGGCTGGTTGAAGAAAGCCAAAGGCTCAAAGGAGAAGTCTCAAAGTCCCCTGTATGTCTATTGTAAGCAGTAGACCTGCATCACAGTTGTGCTATCAGCCCAGACCTAAAATAGGGTGCCTTCTATTTTGCTGATCACCCGAAGTGACTACAGGTAATTCAAGAATGCTGCTGAAGCGCTAGACAGAGTTGTTAGCAGTATACATTTACATCAGATGTGACTTAAATCTGATCCTGTCATTTCTTCACTGTTTTTTCCGATACATGGGTCCAGTGTGCTGCTTGGAAAGCACGATGAGCCTGATCTGTGATGCAGAAACCTTTAGCTCTGGGACCAGATCTGATCTAGAATATTATTTGGGGACTGCGTCTTTAACAGCAATGGCACTGATAGGGTGGTGCAAATGGGGCTGAGCACCAAATACAGACGTCCTCAGAGTAAGAAGGAGGGCTTAAAAATGTGCTATTTCTTAGAGAAGAACTCGCTGCATGAAGTAAAGATGGCAACTATGAAGAGACTAGCTCAGAATAATGAGGATTATTTGCATGGAATAACAGCATCAAAATTAGTTGTTGGTTTGAAGGTATACCAATTTATGTTGAATTAGAATTAGAAAAAAAAATGTTTGTTGTTTATTTGTTTTGTTGCTTTCAATGCTACTCCAAGAAGTGATCAAATGTCTTTCATGACCACAGTCCATCTATAACATGGTAAAGAGCAAATGTTGGAGGTGGACATGGGTGGGTCGTGTACCCCATCCAATTTCAGAGAGAACACAGCTCTCTTAGCTTGATGCTGAGAGCGCCTCTTAAGACCCTCCTCACCTTTTAAACTCTTGGCCATCGCTGGTACCTTTCTTGTGCCGCAATATCGGCAAGGCTATAGTTCCATCACATGCATTTACAATGTTTTCTCTTGGTGGGGCGGGGAATTAACTCCCCAGGCAGCACCCCCTTAGCCATGAGAAGGGCAGATGAGGAGTTATGAGGTGGGAGGGGCCCACCATTGATAATTTCCTAACATTGTGAGAATGTAACAGTTTTGTGTTTTGATGCTGGCCTAACCAGAAATAGAAAAGTTATTCCTAAGGGGAAAGATTAGAAAACTATTTAGATTGAATTGTAAAGCTTATTAACAATAAATATTGACTTAATCACAATGACGAAATTAATTCATAATTTAGGCCTACCATGTAGCGCAACTAAACCTATGTTAAAAAGATATATATTTATTGCATACCAAAACAAACCAAGATTAATTAATACATTGCCAATCGCTACAATCATATTTTACAATGACTCAGTGATCTGATGCTAGTTGAACACACAATTAGGGAAAGAAATACTTAAACACCAAACAACTGCTAAAAAACTTGTAAAGTATTCTTTAAAATAAATGACTTAGATTGTCTCTTTCTTACAGAAACATGGCTCGGTGAGGGTTCGGAACCTGATCTGGCTAATGCCATCCCTCCTTCATATGCAATTTTCCGCCGAGATAGATGCAAAGGAAGGGGAGGTGGAGTGGCACTTATCATTAAGAGGCACATCCCGTGCACCATCTTGTGGACGGATGATTTGCCTGGCTGTGAAACCCTTGCCTTCTCTCTGGCCCTATCCCCCCATCAATCTTGTTTGGGGCTTTTGCTTTATAGACCACCCGTTCCTCTTGGCTCCTTCACGGAGGATTTGCTATCGATTATTTCCACACTGAGTCTTAGGGCAAAACATTGCCTAATACTCGGGGACTTTAACATCCACATGGATAAGGGTGAGGATCCTGAAGTGCAAAAATTCTTGGATATGACGTCGTCAGTGGGGCTTCATGGGTACCTGCAGTCACCTACACATGAGAAGGGGCATACTCTAGATCAAATCTTTTCAACCGTTCCGGTGGCCCTTACCTCCCTTGCCTCAGTACTCTGGTCTGACCATTTCCTAGCGGACTTCAAATTAGTACATCAGCCAGGGGCCGCTCGCATTTCGCAGCGGCTAGCTGCGCGCAGCTCTAGAGCTTTCCACAAAGTCACCCCGGCCATGCTCACCCAAGCTTTAGAAACCCATCCTTGTGCTTTCACGGGTAGTTTGGAGGACGATGTGGTATGTTTTCAGAACTGGCTCACTGCACGTCTGGAAGCCTTGGCACCACCACGCCAGGTTAGATCTGAACTGGCAAGAGCATCAGCCCCGTGGTTCTCTGCTGCCTTGGCGGCTAAGAGAAGGCATTGCAAGAGGCTGGAGAGAATTTGGAGGAGGCACTATGATACATCTGCTAAACAGTCCTACAGACTAGCAGTGAAAGAATATCACATGGAGATCGTTTCAGAGAAAAAATCCTTTTTAGCTAAAAGGATCGATGAAGCAGATAGCTCCTGTAAAGAGATCTTTAAGATTGTTAAAGAATTCACATCTCCCTCCTGCTGTACTCCTGCGTCTGCTTTCTCGGAACCTTGGATCATGGAGCTTGCAGCATTTTTTACTAATAAAATCCGCACTATTCAGTCAGCTTTGCAAGGAACTCAAAACATCTCGAGTATGGGCTCAGCGATCGACGGCCCCTCCTACCCTTGGTTATGCCCGACGGCATGGCATAGGGGCCCCACCCTGCACTGTTTTCCCCCTTTAGAGCCTCAGGCTTCGCTTGACCTTCTGTCTAGCCTGAAATCTGGATCTCCACTGGACCCTTGTCCCGCCAAGTGTCTTGCGACCCTGGCGCCTGCCCTTAACCCGATCATCAATCCTCTCATTAATGCTTCTCTGAATTCGGGCAAAGTCCCCTCCTCCTGGAAACAGGCCCTAGTTCTTCCCCTCATTAAAAAACTGAATGCAGATGCCAAACTGCATTCGAACTACAGGCCAATCTCGCTGCTTCCTGCCCTGGCCAAGGTTACTGAAAAATATGTGCACACCACCCTTACCAACTTTTTAGAGGGTAACTCCCTATTACATCAGTCACAGTCTGGTTTTAGGTCCAACCTGAGCACCGAAACCGCTCTTCTTGAGGTTACCGAGGCTGTGAAGGAAACCCTCGACAGGGGTGGAAAGGCCCTGCTTATCATGCTCGATTTGTCGGCGGCCTTCGACACCGTTCCCCACGACCTCCTCCTAACTAGACTCTGGGAGATTGGGATGCGGGGAACGGTGTTCGCATGGTTTCAGTCTTTCTTGGCCGACCGGAGACAAACGATCTGGGCTCCCCCTTTCTCCGCCCTGATGCCGCAGCTTGAAGTTGGGGTCCCGCAGGGCTCCATACTTAGTCCCTCCCTCTTTAATGTCTTCCTTACGCCTCTGGCGGCACGGGTGGAGGAGCTAGGGGCCCAGATCATATCCTATGCGGATGATACACAACTCCTGTTCACTTGTGACAGGGGATGTGACTTCGATGGAGCAGCTATTCGGAAGTGTTTGGAGTTTGTGTTTGAATGGTTCGGGAAAAATGGCCTCAAATGCAACTCCGACAAGTCCGAAATACTGTTCTTTGGCTGTTCTGCAGACCCAAGATGGAAGCAATGGTGGCCTTCGGCCATGTTTCCCCCTGCCAGCGATTCGGCCACAGCTAAGAATTTGGGTTTGATGGTTGATAACACTCTTTCCTTCAAGGCCCAGGTTGCTGGCTTGACTGGGAAGTGCTTTGCCATCTTAAGGATGTTGCGTAAGTTTTTGCCCTATCTATCGTTTGAACATAAGAAGATCATGGTGCAAGCACTAATAGGCTCGCGACTAGACTACGCCAACATCCTTTACTTAGGTCTGCCTGAATATCTGCTGACTCGTCTGCAGATAGTTCAAAATTCTGCAGCCAGAGCAATCTTTGGTCTAACTAGAAGAGCCAGGGCCAGCAATCTCCTTGTCTCTCTGCATTGGCTGCCGATTCGTAAGCGCATCTTTTTTAAGACCTTAATTACAGCTTTTAGGGCGCTTCACAATTTCGGCGCGGAATATCTGCAGAGAAGGGTCCATTTCTATCTCCCATCTAGACCTCTGAGATCTGCGGCCCAGGCCAAGGCTATCGTCCCAACAGTGAAGCGTGCTCGCTGTGGAGGCCGTTCCTTTAGTTACCTTGCACCCCGTCTCTGGAACATACTGCCTCTGAGTCTGAGGACATGCACCGATCTCTCTGTTTTTAGGAAGGGACTTAAAACTTATCTTTTTGCCCTGTAATTGCTGTTATGGTTAATCATGGTGCCGCTATGACGTTATGTTAGTTGCTGGTATTCTGGTGTGATGATCTTTAGCGCCGGGACGCTCTTTGGAGCAGCTGAGCGCTCTACAAAACAAATAGTAACATAACATAACATAACATAAATAAACTTACTTTATATAATAATTAAAGGAGATCACCCTTTTTTCTTTTTTATGTGAACAACAAATATCTTGTTCTACTTGTTCTGATGGACTGGATTGATCAAGTGTCAAAGTTTTATCCAAGCTTTTGGTATGCTTGCCTAAATTAAGTAGAGCAGGAGAAGAGTCTGTAAATTAGATGTCTAATGGGGTAGGTGATCATCAACAGTAGAGAAACAGGAAAGGTAAATAGGGGGTGGTGGCGAGCTCCTGTGTACTGAAATACTGAAGGAAAAATTATAGTTTTTCTTTGACCATCACTAGTCAAAGATTGTTTCAAAGGCAATGCTGTGTTTATGGACAGATTCAATAGTGGTATGAAAGCAATTTAATCAGACCCATATATACGTGCACAAGATTATTGGCTCGGGAAGGTGGGTGACTCTAAATGCCAAAATGCTCTTACGCTTCCTCCATCTCCTCTTTTCATCCTTTTTATGTGGAATGCATGTAAGTATTTACAGAAAGTAAAAGTGAAGCAAATATGTTGCTTTTACATTTATATGTAGTTTTTTCTTAGGGTCGAGCCTGCTAGAGCATGTGCTAGCGCATGCGTCTCGGTTGCAAGACACTGTTGTATACATAAAAGGGCTTAGAGCCTGCCCATTGCTTACCGTTTGTTGGCTTGCGTGGCACTCTTCTTTACAGCCTCTTAATTCGTCAAAGCAGGCCTAACATCATTTCTGTTCCTCTCTATGAAGCAGGGACCAAGCACTGATTGATTTAACCTAATCGTTGCCCGTCTGCTTCTCCCAACATGATAGTGGTACTATTTTGTTTCATTTAACTTTTAGTGCCCTGCAAACAGAAGGCGTGTAAAAGGCAAAAATTTGCCCAGTAGGACAAACATGATTGCAAAGATATATTTTCTATAGTTACTTTTTTTTATTCTCCAAGTCTTCTTTTCTCACGTTGCACTCGTGTTTTCTTTTGTTTTTGCTTGTGGGCATAGTTCTCAGAAGATGAGGATTATTTTATTGAAAGGCAACATCATTTATTTCTTCTGTGTAATTTCTAAAATTATGCTTTAACACATAATCATGCTGTACAACCCAATCCACCCCAATATAGTCCACACCAATCCACCCCCCTCACCCCACACCAATCCACCCAAGACCAATCTAATTCTCCCCACTCCACTCCAATCCAGTCCACCCCACCCCACTCCAATCCAAACCACTCACCCCAACCCAATCTACTCCAATCCACCACACTCCCATCCTCTCAACCCACTGCACTCAAAACTAACCCACTCCAGTCTTCCACACTCCGATCTAAAACAATCTGTCCCACTCTAAACCAAAACAATCTGTTACACTCCAATTTGCCTCACTCCAATCTAAAACAATCTACCCCAATGAAATCTGCCACACTCGAGTCTGCCTTCACTCTAAACCAAAACAATTCACCCCTCTCAACCCAAATCAATCTGTTTCACTGAAATCTGCCCCACTCCAATCCAAAACAATTGTCCCACTCCAGCCTGCCCCACTCCAATTTGCTCCACTCCAGTCTGCCCCACTCCAATCCTCCCCACTCAAATCCACCCCACCTCATGCAATTTACTCACTCCATTCTAATTCACTCCACTCCAATCCATCAAAATCCACCTCACCTCACCTCACACCACTCAAGCCCACCCAGCCCACACCAATCCTATCCACCCCAGCCCACACCAATCCAATCCACCTCACCACACCTAATCAAATTCACCCCACTCCCTCCCCAATCCACCTCACTCCCTCCCCAATCCACCCACTCTGATCCAAAACAATCTGCCCCACACCAACCTGCTCCACTCAATCAAGAACCATCTGTCACCATCCAAACTACCTCACTCCAGTCCAAAACAATCTGCCCTATTCCAATATGCACCACTCCAATCTAAATATAATCTGCCAACTCCAATCAAAAACAATCCGCCCCACTCCAATCCAACACAATATGAACCACTCTAATCAGCCCCACTCAAATCCAAAACAATCTGCCCCACTCCAATCAGTTCCAATGCAAAACAATCTGCCCCTCTCCAATCTGCACCATTTCCAGTCTGCCCCAATCCAAAACAATCTGCTGCACTCCAATTCAAAATATTCCGCCCCTCTCTAAATCCCCCTACTCGAATCCACCCATCTCCACTCCACCTCACCTCAATCCAATCCACCTCACCCCAAACCAATCTACCCCACCCCAATACATTCCACTCCAATCCAACCCACCCACCCCAACCCAATCCAGCCGAATCCAATCTACTCCACTCCAATCCACCTCACTCCAGTCCATCCTACTCCAGTCCACCCCACCCCACCCTAATCCACCTCAATCCAATCCACACCATCCCAATCCTGTTCACCACGCAGCAATTCAATACCCCAATCCAACCCACCCTAGTCAATCCAATCCACCCACTGCAATCCAATCCACCACACTGCTGTCCAATCCACCACACTGCTGTCCACTGGACTTACATAGGCGAAAAAAATGTTGACTAGATTTAAGATCATACATTGACTAGTTTTATTAGGACAACTGTATCCTGTATAATTAACTAGGGTAGTGATTCCATCAATAAAGTTAATTGACAAAGAGCGGCACTATACTTTTTTTAATTCACTACTGTTAAACAACTCTCTCACACACTACAAAATGCCCCACCCTCTCAACCCACTTCATCATACCGCATATATGAAAAAACTTCCAGCAAAGAGCCCCATCCTGGGTGCCCGTCGGGCATTGCAGCACCGGCCCGACAAAGAGCTTGCCCAGTAGTGTAGCATGACACCCCTTGGGGTGTGTGAGGGCATTTGCTCCTATTTGGAGCACAGCCCCTTACTGGAACACTAGTAATGTTTCATTTATCCCCTCTCTTTTGTCTTTATAGGAACAATACAAACCCTAATTGTTGATATAAACTACTAAACATGATGAACTGTGGTGACACATCTAGAACTTTTCGCTAAGACACTCATTCTCTTGTTCGCTCAGAGAAATATACAAAGAATACAAGAAGGAACGTTTTTCAATATTTTTTTAACCAAAGTGGTTCTTGTATAGAAAATATGTGCTGCAATAATCAATAGAAGCAGACAAAAATTATTAGTGTCAAGACGGTGAATAAAACGAAGAGTTCCACCATCTTGCTGAGACAACTTGTATATCCATTTGTATACAGTATTATAACAGTCTAGCATACTCCTATGATGCAAACTCTAACCTACGTGTCTAAGGTGTAAATGTGTGTTCTGCCAAGAAACCCCCTTCTGGATGATCTAACCCCTTTACCTGGTGGGTAAGAGTGTAGAACCCTGTCTTGGTCACAAACTGGACACCCCTCACGGAGATGTCAGTCAGCTGCTGAGCGAAAGCTTCAGCATGCAGGGACCCCTAAGTCGGCATAAGTGTCTCCTCTGATTATACTTGGGAAACAAAAGGTTATAAATAGAAAAGGCATCCTTGTCTTGGGCCAAGATTGTGTTAAGGCTGCCATTGTTTGTATTACACAGATAGCTGTGTCGCCATATGTAGATAATGACAAACACATTTGTAAAACACATGTGAGGGCCTAGTACACAATATCAAGGCAGAGTAATAGAGTTCTCACAAAGTTCTCTGTATCAACAAGGTCGGTGTTTCCAAGAAACTAACCCAAGTGTCACAAATGCTAAAGTGTGTCAAATGTTGTTGTGACAAAGTGAAGACAACTTTAGGAAAGAACTGAGTACATGTAAAATAGCACTATTTCCTAACAGGCCAAACACAAGCACATGAACCTCACTCCGAGGAAACTACAGCAAGGCGTAACGCAGAACCAAGCGTTCCCTCCATGACAAAGTAAGAGAATGGCAAACCTGCACACTAATACCCTGGAGGACCTGCCTCACTAGGCCACCCAGCAATAGAGAATAGGAGTCGCCCACCATTGGCAAACTGATGAGCAGAGTAGATAAGAACTAGGCTGGAACTAGACCTCTCACTCATGAGAGCCAATGTGACCTCCCATAACTGAAGCAATGAATGGTCCAAAATCCCTGCTCCCGAGCCCAGCAGAGGAGCGGGACCACCAGTACTGGGAGGGCTGCAAGAGCGAGCCACTGCTACCTGAGCCAGACCCTAAGTCACACAGCTGGGGAGGGTAGGCAGTACATGAGGATATCCGACAAAAAGCAATTGCAAGAGAAGTTAGTCCAATGCAAATGCAGGAAAATATCATGACACTGCACAAAACGGCCTGTTAGGGCCATACTCCCCCTCCATGAAAGGTTCCAACCTAGAATGTTTAACCAGGGGGCGTCCCCTCCTGGACCCAAAAGGCAGCCACAGCAGCAACCATATCGAGAAGAGAAGAGGCCACAAGAGCCTAGCAGATGGCCCAACCACCACCACAGTATTGACCAAAACTGTCAAAGGGCCAGAAAACCTAAGGGTCTCTGCAGCATACAGACTTTAGACAGCCGACCCAAAGAAATCAGAGCATAGAAAAGACAACTGCAACACCAAGATCTGAACCCTCAATCTCCAAAGTGAGAGGCTGCACGAACAGACCAGCAAGACTAAAGAATCCAAAACAGACTGACACAGGAAACTCAACTTGCAAGCCAGCGGGGTGTCGGGGCAACACTGTCAACAAGCATGCTCCTTATTTGCTTGCAACTGCGTTGGGCCAGACAGATGGAAGGACAAGGACACGCCGCCGGATAGAGTAGAGGCGCCATTTTGAAAGCAGGCGACTGCCAATTTCCATGTCACAAAATGTATCGGCAACACAGTGCAGCGCTTCACAATACATTGGCAGAGACGCCACGCGCCTGCCGTGCATACCGAGACAAGGAGAAGAAGTGAAAAAAAAGCAACCACATAAATATCCCGTAAGCCATCACAAGCTGCTAAGCAAGCCACAGACGCGCCTGGTGACCTTGCATGCTCTGCATGCGAACATGACCACAAAACCAATAATAAAACTGGTATAGCAGGTCTCAATAAAATAAAAGAACATGCATACCTGTAGCCAAGATGGTAATCGGCTGCAGAAAAAAAGAAACAGGAATCCTTTCCAGGAAGTCATGAATTTATACTCATAAGTAATCTTGAATTGGGAAGGAAAAGTGAAGTTTGGTAATTAGGTTCTGTATGAATTAACTCATATGTAGGAACTGTGAGAGGAGGATGGACGAGAAGGAAATAAGTCTTACACCTTTTGGAGTCCCAAGTATCAACTCAATAGTGCCAGTAAAATCATGTGGCCTGGAGCCTTTGCAGGAAGACTATAACCCATCCTTATTAAGGGAGAGCCATCATCAACAGGTGAAGCATCAGTGTGTAGGTCTCAAGTTTCCTTTTCCGGTATTCCCAGAATCCTCGATTTCTCTGATTTGAAACTCAAAGCAGTACGCATATGTAGAGAAACAGGCATACATCAAACAAATACCCAAACTATGAAATATTTAATTCACAATAGAAAATGTACAAAGATCAACATTTTTATTTTAATGGAAGGTGATAGCTTTTCAAAATGTGCTACTTTTAAAAAGATGAAGCGATATGCTAGAATTGCTTCTTATACATGCTCTTTTTTGTGGGTGCAAAACAGTGCTTCACTTGAAGCCACAAATCGCCCATATTAGATTCTGTTTACTCTAGTTGTGCTGCTCCCAGGAATCAAGCAATGGATACCTACTAATTTGTAACCTTCAATTTAAAATTGCTTCACATTACAATGTTTTTTTTTATTTTTCAGTTTTACATTTTATAACTAAACCCACTTTAGAGAAGTAAATAATATTGGCAGATTAATAAGCACTTGCAGACACACTGAGTAAGCATCGTGGAACCTTTGTAAAGAACTTTTCTGAGGAGCCAACTTTCGCCTTAATTTTTCCTGGGCCCGCTCAATGTCCATGACGTTTCTAGACAGCTTTCTCCATGGTTAATATCCTCCCCCATGGGGTGATTTGAGACGCTGGTGACTGTGCCTAGTGGAATCGTGAAATTAAAGAACTCCTTCACAGAAGAATTCTTTTTCTCTTTTCTGCCATTATGTAAACATCGAAAGTGGTTGATAAATGAATGAGCTATTCTTTCAAGATAGAAAGGGAATGGTTCTCCAAGTTCTCGACGGGATCACGCTGCCCTGCGTTCCAGGGGCCAGATTTCACTGGGTGTGGTAGGCAGGGATGGTTCCAGTTTGTTGATAGATAAGCGGAAATGTATGCTACATTGATACATTCAAGCGTGTTGTTCGTTTCCAATCTGTTCCTGCTATCTGCTACCCCACCCACTGCCAAGTCTCTAGACTCAAGTTCACCCATGAAGCGCTGCATTAGATGCTTAGGAGCCTGACTTGAGTTGAGTGCCCTCGTCACTTGTCCGACCGGGGGAGAGTGACGAACTTCAGCAGCTATGGCAAGCCGAGAGGGACATTTGCTCCCTTTGCTGGAACAGACCTGTACCCCAGAGTTCAATATGGTACCTCTTGACATGCTGCTCTGCGTCCCTCCAGGTAAAGAACGCTTTTGCCAGGGACTGAACGGTCCGTTCTCAGGAGCACTCCATCTTGGCCGACTATATGCTTAGCCTCCCATGCATTATTATTTACGAATACATCTGTGTTTCCCCAAAATAACCACTGATTAGCATTCATAGTAGATAAACGTGTGTGTAGTTTATATAGCAATACATTTTAAACGTTTATATTTACAATCAAAATAACCCAAATAATAAACCTATCTATGCTTGTTAAATATCTCCTGTTCTATTAAAGTGAGGAATATGAAAGGCCTGTGATATCACTTCTTGTGATGTCACTCCATGTGACATCATTGCACACTACATATGATGAGTCACTTGCACTATTTATACAGGACTTGTGCCTGTATGGTAGCGTATTTGTTGTCATTAGTTAGGAACACATGTGAGGATATTTGTAAAGATATAACATATAGCCTTAACATCACATTTGGGGGAATTTTTTACAACAAAATGGCTCAACTTAGTGCTACAAGTAATGTTGCTGGACCAAGCGGTGTCCTTTTCTAAGTACCGAAATGCGCTGTATTTGCAAGAATACAGTGCATTCCTGTACTCACTCGTGCGCCACTGAAAAATTGATGAGGGGTAATACCCTGAAAACGGTCCTAGGCTGCTTGTTTCTGGTCCAGGGAGGAGCTGACTTTGCAGTTCGAGATGGACTGTTCCCATGGGGAACAGGGTCAAGAGTGATTTGCAAATGGCTGGGTCCCAACTGAAGTGGCATAGTGAGCAAAAGAACAATGGATTAAACCCGGTCTGTGACTGGGGTGAGTGGTTGGAAAGTTTCAGCACTTCGTCCATCATCTTATTGTGTTTTCTATGTTCACCCTAAGTGGCCAAGGGTATGCCCAGACTTTGGTCCCCTGCTCGCAGTGCCATTGGAATCAAGTCAGCCTGGCTGATAAGGTGTAATACCCTGAAACCGGTCCCAGGATGCTTATTTCTGGTCCAGGGAGGACCTGGGTTTGCAGTTTGGGCTGCACTGTTTCCATGAAGAACAGGGTCAAGACTGATTTGCATATGGCTGGGGTGGCATGGTAAGCAAAAGAACAATGGATTTAACCCTGATCTGTGACTGGGAGTGACTGGTTGAAAAGTTTCAGCGCTCCTTCCTTCATCTTGTTGTGTTTTCTGGTGCAAAAAAGCAGCCTAGCGCCAAAGCAGGCACCCTTGCCCCAGGGATTATTGTTGTTGTGCAGGTAGGGACACCTTCAGCACAAAAACAATAATAGAAAGCGTTTTGCTCCTGTTATGTGAGCTAGAAAGAGCAAAAATGAGGAGAAATAAAAGTATTTTTCCTTGTTGCGCCACTCTTACCCCTCCCCTGGGGAGGAGTATGTTTTGGCACTGCCTCAGATTGTGGTGCTCCGGTGGCACCCTTGTAAATATGTCCCTGAGTTCCTTGGTTAAAATTATATTTGCTAGAAATTTCCTGCATTAATTTAAGTGCTTTTAAGTGCTTTTGTGTTTATCTCTGATACACACTTGCATTCCAGCATTATTTTATGTTATTTTTACTCCTCAATTCTTGCCCCTTTTATTTGGTTGGAAAGCTGGGAGCATATTTACAAGAAAATGGTGCAACACAGTGCCACAAGCAATTTTGCTGCACCGAGATGCTTCATTTTCTAAGTACAGGAATGCGCTGTATTTACAATATGACGCATTCCTGTACTACCACCGGCGCAAATAAAACAGCCTAGCACCAGCACAGCCAACCTTGCACCATGGTGAAAGGGTGTCTGTGTGCAGGGATAATTGTTGTTGGGCACCTTTGTGCACAAAAGCAGTCATCAATGACGTTTTGCTACTTCTAAGTGTGCTGCAGGATGCAGCACACATAGAGAGAGCAAAAAACGAGGAGAATAAAATTAGAGGAGCGTCACTCTTACACCTCCATGGGGGGCATACGTTTTTGGCACTGCTTCAGATTTACAGATCCTTGTAAATCTGGAGTAGTATCCATAAGCAATGGGTGTTGCATGGGAACGCCATCAGCAACACCATTTCCACACCACTTTGCCGCAGAAAACTGCATTGAGAAGGACCATATTTACAAGGTGACATTAAGCCACGCAAAGTGGCTTAGCACTGCCTTGCAAATATGGAGCAGGGCACAGTGCCACCAGAGGGTCGCAAAACGTGGGGCTCCGGTGGCGCAATGCCCATGTAACTATGCCCCCTAGGCTCTTCATGATTTAGGGCTTATTTACATTTACGATACTTTTAATGAAGCGAAGTGCTATTTAATCCAGGTTCTTGCCCACTTCCGTCTCTTCCCAATGTGCCCACCTGATTGGCCAATTTTCTTGAAATATAATGCTTTTCAGTGCACTGTCTGGAGGTGGGAATATGCCGAAGTAAGGTATTACATTATTGCCTGGATAGGATGATGTTCCTTTGTTGGAGATGTGATTGCTCAAGCCTTGGGGGTGTATGGTATTTACTATTTACAAACATCTGGCACATTGAGATGAAACAAGAAAATGTCCATGCGCCAAAACAGATTGCAATGCTTTATTACTGCCAGACTAGAGCACCGTTGGCTGCCTAAATGAAGGGTGGTGGTGGTGGGGGGCGGGGAGGGGAGGGGAGGGGAGGGTCATGCGGGAGGTGTTGTGGGGAGGGGAATTGAATATAAAAAAAAGAAAACTTACCATTTGCCGCCGGCAGATCCAGTGTTGCACCTCTTCGAATCACCTCTCATCTTCCCGCCTGCTAGTCCCAGCAGCCCCTGGGACACACTCCCTGTCCAGGATTGGTTTTAGCAGGCAGAAAAGACGCCCTGCTTGGAACAGAGAGTCTGTGGGATTACTCCATCCCGGCTGCTCAGTGCGGCTGGACTGGAGAAAATCCAAGTGCGCATATGTGTTTTGGTCAGCCTGAGACTGCCAGCCAAAACACATATGCGCACTTAGGGGGTGGAGTGCACTAGCACTCCTCTTCCCCTCTCCCACACCTCGGTCCCACCCCTCTTAACAGCGCTGGCTAAGAGTTGGCAAATGTAAATTAAAACGATGCAAGAGCATCGTTTTAATTTACATTTGCTGGCTCTGAGCCAGGCAGTGGGGCGACACTCCTCCGCCCCTGTGGAGCAGCTGCCACTGGACTAAAGTTGCAGCATAATTGAGTTAAGAAATATAATTATACTTGATCACCTTCTTGAAGAATTGTCTGCTCAGTAGCAGAAGTCACTTAAATGTATGGTGTAACATATGCATTGTGGTCTGTCGACAATGGTGTAAATATTGTCCTTTGCACTAGTACTGCATTATTTATTCTCTCATGAGTTCCAGGACAAATAAATCGTTTACAATTTTTCTGCAGCATAAACCTGAGCATTCCCAGGGGCTCCCTAGTAGCAATTGTTGGCCATGTTGGGAGTGGAAAGACTTCTCTTCTTTCTGCTTTGCTTGGTGAAATGGAAAAGCTGGAAGGTCGTGTAGCCATCAAGGTATGAATTATGTGTGAAATGTTTCGTAGTTTAAATTATTGAATACTTCTTCTGCGCTGCTCCCGGAATTACAAAGATCTTTCATCTTTTATTAATTTGCACGCTGATATAGGGATGCCAGAGCTTACAACGAGTGCATTAAGATACAATTCATTAACCCAGTAAAATCATCAATAGTTTAGTGTTTTTGTGGTATTGCGCCCATTGAAACTGAATTGATAGTAGGCAGAGATGCATCCTTAAACTCTCACTGAGGCGTCACCCTCATTGTTGTTACAGGTATTTATGGCAAGTCTTCGTGAAGTCCAAACATGTTATATTGAAGTATTGAATATACTTGTTGCTTTTACAAAATTACACAACAGAGACAATAAATCCAGAATAAGAAACCTTAGGTTTAAAAATATAAAGATAGAACCTGTTAGATTTGGGGGTCTCTAGTTGGCATAGATAGGTACCTGTGACAAATAGGGACCCTTGAGTCTAGTCACGGTAAGGGGGTACATTCCTAAAATAACCCCTGTTCACCCCCTTGGTAGCTTGGCACGAGTAGACAGGCTTATCTTGGAGGCAGTGTGTAAAGCATTTGTGAACACATACAGTAACCCAGTGACAACACTACAGATGGGCAGCACACAAGTTGAATATTTAACATAAGTATTCTTTATATAGACTTAACACAAGACCACAAATGACAAACATCCACATTACTGTACTTAAATGGTAGAATTAGCTTAGTTCTCTTTAGATGTAAAATGCAACACTTTTGAGTCAATGTACCTTAGGATGCGTAACGCTATACAATGAAAGTGTTGCAGGGAAGGTGATGCGTCGGTTCCTTACACGCAAGAACGGTGATGCGTATGGTCCCTACTGATGCATAGGGGTTGCGTTGGTTCTTCTCTGCGAGGGGAGGTGATGCTTCAGTTTCTTACTACGCTTCTGCAGCGATGCAGCCCACAAATCCGTGATGCGATGAAGATCCGGTGCAATGAAATGAAGATGGCGTCTTCTCTTGGATGCGTCACGATGCGTGCACGCCCGATGGCCGTGCGGCGACTCAACGATTCTTCTGAGCCGCGACAGGCCCTGCGACACACTTCCTGGTGATGCGGGGGCATCTGATGCAACGTCAATCAACTTCTCCGGCAATGCGAGGCACTTCGACGATGACGCAACAGCTGCAGCGGTGGCAACACGCTTCTCCGTCGATGCAGCAAGGTCGATCCTCTTCTCTGGCGATGCGTCGACAGCGGCTGCGGCGGCGACACACTTCTTCTTCGTGATTCGCCCTTCCAGCTTCTTGTGACACGCAACTGTAGGCACTTCCAAAGAACCCTCGGGGAGCTGGTGGTTGAAGTCTGTTGTCCCCGAGACTTCAGCAGGAGTCAAGCTCTTTCTCAAGCCCTTGGAGATCCTTCACAAGTTGATAAAAGTATGCACAAAGTTCCTCTCTCCTCTCTTTGGCAGTCAGGCAACCACTGCTGGCCAATCCCCCTAGCAGCACTTCAGCTTAAAGATAGTCTCTCCTCAATCTCTCTGGTTCCTCTCCTCAGCAAAGGTTTCTTCTTGTTTCCCTGTAGTGATCTAAAGTTCTGGGGTCTGGGTCCCCTCTTTTATACACAGTTTCTCTTTGTTCTCTGAAGGCAGAGAGGCCTTTGCCTAGTCCAAACCAGTTCTGGTCAGTCCTGGAGCACTTAGTTTACATGGCTCCTTCTTTCCTTTCACAGTGCAAGGCAGAGACATCAGACACACCACAGGCGGTGGAGCCAGCATTGTGGAGGTAAGGCACAGCTCTATTCAGGTCCCAGGTGCAACTCCTCCCTCCTATCTGCATGCAGATCTCTCTATTCAGCCCTGTGCTGACTCACCCTGTCTCCTGGAATCCCCAGCCCATGTCACCCAAACTCCATACAAGGAATATACAACCCAGCAGAGGCAGGCTTGGATGGTTAGACAAGACAATACCTACTTTCTAAAAGTGGTACTTTCAAACACAGAATGTTAAAACCAACTTCACTAAAAGATGTATTTTATCATTCTGAGTTCATGCATACTAAACTCAAATTACTACCTAGTTCCCTGAGTCAGTTTATAGGTTATAATAATCAAACTGCCCATTCTGGCGAATGGGGAAGAGGTAGCCTTGCAATAGTGAAAAACTAAAATGGCTGTAATTCACTATTAGGACATGCCACACACATCAGGGCTTGTCCTACCTTATACTTACAATGCACCCTGCCCTTGGGCCTACCGTAGTGGTGTCTGATATGCAGTAAAGGAAAGGCTTATGGACTGGGAAGTGGGTGCACTTGCTGAGTCAACATGGCAGTACCAGAACACACATAGGCTCTGCAATGGCTGGTTCTGTGGGTGGCACAACCAGTGCTGCAAGCCTACCAGCAGCATTTGGATTTACATGCCCTGGGCACACTTAGTGCACTGTACTAGGGTCTGAAAAGTAAACCAAATCAGCCAATCATGGAGTCACTAATCCATACTTCAATTTACAATAGGGAGCACTTGCACTGTGGCACTGGACAGCAGTGGCACAGTGCCCAAAGCATCTAATACCATGAGGCAACAGCAGAAATGGGAGAGAGACCCACACCAAGGTGCCTGGTCCTACAGAACCTTACATTTAACACCTTTGAGATTCAGATGGGAATTATGTAATACAGATTGTGGAATTAGGATAAAGAAAACAACATTAAAGACTTTAAATATATAGAATTCGAAGTTGGTTTTAAAAGCACAACCATGAATTTGAAAAAGACCTTTGCCACCAGAGGAGTGCTTTCGAAACAGATCTGATTACTCGATGTGATGTCAGTTTGTTTGAGCACTGCAAGAATGGCAAACGCTATTGAAGTTGTATAATTTGTGTGTGTTAGAAGAGAATATACCCCGAGAGCAAACACAAGTTCCAACATTTGATTTAGGATTTCAACAACACCAGCTTAAATTACACACAGTTAATTAGAAGATAATGTAACACATGGGTCTCGAGTCACAGTGAAACTAGTAAATATCCACTTTCCGATTCACACATAGTGGAATTGTAGGATTACCATTTAATATAATTCACAAACATTCCCAGGAATATACATAGAAAGCTGCCCCAGGTACAGATTTCCATGCAAATCGTGTGAAGGTCATGTGCCATTCCCAGTAGGATTCTATTGCAACTGTGTAGTGTACTTAGACAAACTGGAACACTGTTGTTGTAAAACCAGGAAAGTGTGTTTTGATTCCATGATGATGCCGCAATAATTGTTGTCAATGCTTTGAAAGGAATAATTATTTGTATTTATAATTGTATTTGCTGTTCATGGACACTAATTCCTAATAAACTTGCTTTTCAAAATTTGAAATTGATCACTGCAGTTTTGTTAGAAATACTGATTTCATGGTTCCTATCAGTCCTTCCGGTCCCCAGGACACCAAATGTTTACCACTGTACACCTAAAAACCTGTAGGGGGAAGTGCCCATCTTCCTTTATGTTGCGACTCAATAAACCCTGATAAAAAGAGTGATATGAGAGAAGACTTCAATTCACTAAGGTTTCCTGGGTAAAGGTATTTTATTCTGCTTCTGTAATTACGCCAGCAGTCCGCACCATAATCCCCAGCTGAGAAGCACAGAGTGCAACTGCTCAGTCAGGCAGTCAGCTGCTCTTTGTGCATTAAAGCAACCGCACGCTCCATTTCCAAGCAGGTTGAATGCTGCCTCCTGCACACACATAGGTGTTATGTGTGAGAGCATTATACACTGGAGGCCATTGTGATGGTGGAAGCAGGTCACTCTCTGAGAGCTACAGAGAATACATCCTACACTGCCAACTGATTTAATACGACACTCAATCCAATACAAGCATGATGACCCAAATCGATGAGAACATCACAGTCGGATTCAGACTTTCCTTCATGACTCAAGACATTGATTTCCAACTTGGTTAATCTTTTGGACATTAACAATCTTACAGACATTGGAGAGAGTTAATTTCCATCTCCTGGCATTCAAACTTCAAACCTTTGCCGTACTCTGTATCACATTGCACAGGCATCGAGCGTGATTCTGTGAAGGAAAACAAATTATTTGATGACTTAAAAATCCAGGTTTGTTTTCATAGATTTTGGGTGGAATCCAATTGAATCGTCAAGTCTAACTGATGTTAGACAATATCGCCCTCTCTCTTTATGCACTAAAGGAGTACTTTACTTTTGTGGTACTCTGTACCACATTTCACATACATTGAGAGAGATTCTGTGAATGAAAACAAATTATTTGATGACATAAGAATCCATTTTTTTTTATTAGGATTGGGTGGAATCTCATTGTCAAGTGCTGTGATTGATGTTAGACAATATTGCTCTCTCTGTTTATTGGCAAAAACAGTACTATACCTTTTGTTTTTTGCTGTAGGGTTCTGTAGCCTATGTTCCCCAACAAACATGGATTCAGAATGCATCTTTTCGTGATAATGTTCTATTTGGAAGGACATTTGTGGATGATTGGTACAATACTATTGTGGACGCCTGTGCTCTGCTCCCAGATTTGAAAATTTTACCTGCTGGTGAGGACACAGAAATAGGGGAAAAGGTATAAGTATTTGTTTTTATTGAGTCACTTGGTTCGCTGTTTTTTTGTGTGTAGTTTACAAATAGTTGATTATTGGAAATGAATTATCCTTTTTGAAATCTCTTTAACCCCTCCCATGCTCGTGATGGAACCGTTCCGTCACGAGCCTCGGGTCGGCTGTGCGAGACCTATTGGATTTGCACCCCCACACACACACACACACAGAGCCCCCCCCACACACACACACAGAGCCCCCCCCACACACACACAGAGCCCCCCCACACACAGACACACAGAGAGCCCCCCCCACACACACAGAGCCCCCCCCACACACACACACACAGAGCTACCCCCACACACACAGAAGGCTCCCCCACACACACACAGAGGGCCCCACACACACACAGAGCCCCCCCCCCACACACAGAGCCCCCCCACACACACACAGAGCCCCCCCACACACACAGAGCCCCCCCCACACACAAAGAAAGCCCCCCCCACAAACACACAGAGCCACACACACAGAGCCACACACACACAGAGCCAATCAGTGAACCCCTGAAGCCCAATGCTACTTAAATAAAGTATTTCCTATTATATTAACTAAAGGTCACTGATAACTTGTCCCCTTAACGCAACAGGTTCTCCCGTATAAGCGTACCAGACAGCTGGAGTAACTACGGCATAATGACATCGGAAGGATGACAGGCCGAGTTGGCCTTACCTGAATACAAAGGTGTAAGTGCAGATCACACGTAAATCAGGAGCATGAGTTTACTCAATCACCCACTTTATTTAAATGACTGACAAATTGGCAGCTCTTTGCCAGCTGTCCCTCAGAGGAGGTAATTGTCATCAGCAAAAGGCTTCAGGGAAAAATATCCCGCGATTTAACGTACCGAATAATGGTGGAGGAGGGGTGGTGGGGGGTGGTGGGGGTGGTGGGGGGTGGTGGGGGGAGAAAAACGCACACGATTGTTTCAGGTGCATCACCGTTATGCGCAAACCTTTTCACGTTAATTTCATACTAAGCAACGTTTAACAGCAGTACATAGCTCACAAACTCCGAGCGCAGCTGGTTTCTAAGCGCTCTCTGGATTCTCCCTTCAATAGGCAATAAAACTGCTGATGGCACCACTATTAATTGACGGGAATCACACAATGTGGAGCCCCTACTCTCAGACTGCGCTAGGCAGAACTGTGCACGATCATAAAGTGCTTTCTGTACTGCACACTACTGTAGAAAAAGTGTGGCAAAATACAAAATGAAGCAATAATACAATGGTTATAAAGTGAAACAAGCCATGCTTCCGTGTTTACAATACTGAATTAAAAGCACCTTCTGAGGTAGAGTACCTCTCAACCTACTTATCTAGCACTCACCCAACATCCACTTTCACCTTAAACGCTGTGTTAATTCGCTCAGTGGTGAGCCCCCGACATTACCTGACCCTCAACACAACTACAGCTGCTGAACTGCGGGGACTCTCGACGTCCATATTGCTGTGGGCCAGGCTTTAATAAACAATCCCATTAAGAGCCAACCGCTTCTGATCTAGGCCACTGGAAACAGAACTCTGAGCAAGGCATAATTGACACGCCCACAGACAAGTTTGCATACTGCCTGTCACAATACTCGATGCTTGTGGCAGGCAAGTGAGCCCCGAGGTCCTAAGCACGTGGATTTCCTTTTATGAACAACACTCTAAAATTACTACTCTATATGAAGGCAATTACAATACTCAGTCGGGGTGTGAGCTCTCTTCCCTCCTCCATCCCACCCCCAAGACTAGGGGCTTGTGATTTAGAATTAGGTGTTCGCAGAACTCGCCTAACAAGGGTAAGTCAGGTAATGCCCTGTTGAAATCAAGCCCACTAATGGCATAGTACAACCAATGTAAGTGAAGTGTATGTGTGTGAAGCGAACCACGCTTGAAAGCAACAGTTTACACAGCCTCTGGGAAGATAGAAGGTCATTTATGTTGGTGGAATCTCCCCGGGAGTATTTTGCACTTCGTTCACAAATATTTAGATTTCCATCTACTAACTTACTCTAAATAAGGCGGTTAATTTCTCTGCAAGAAAATACGTAATATGGTGGTCCATTACCAGTTATGGCTGCGTACAAAAATAAAAACAAACAACAAACCTAAGGGGCTGCTAAAAGGAAAAAACCAACACAGACAGTTGCTGAGAGAAATTCACTACCTGCCAACCCTTTTTTTGCGCAAGGATGTCATGTCACTGTGGAGGGAGGGGCACTGTGTGGAGTGCTCACTCCAAAACAGAAGCATTTCTTTGAGGGACCTTAAGGAGAGGTAACCTAGAGAGACTGGGTTGGTTTCGAGCATCCTGCGGATCCCACCGGAAGCAACTGAAGTACAGTGCCCGCCCACTCTGGCCTACATGCACTATGAGTGACTGCGCTGAGCTCTTTCACATGAAACATTCACAAACTCCCATTCAAGCTAACTCCCAGCCACCAATGTTAAATGTATAACACAAATTGCTTACAAATTGTACTACTGTCGTGGTAGACGTGGGGCTGCTGATGGCAACCTGGTTCTCGGGAGAGGACATCAAAGGGTCAGGGTCTTCGTGATCCTGGCGGTTGTCTCTGCTCGGAGAGAATGGAACAGAGGACGCCGTAGGCACGTCCAAAGAGATGCAATCTGCCAGAGCGTTGTCCACCAAAGTGAGGTCTGCAGGGTACGATAGAGGATCTGTGGCATTCCTGTTTAATGGAGAAGTGTCCCATTCTGTATCTTCTTGCTTCCCCCCTGCGCCAGTCTCCTGTAGGTGCGTGTGTTTAGTTCTCGGCTTCCTTGCTTTGGGTGCTTTCAGCGTGCAGGTTCCTTTCTCATCGGTTCCTGCACGGTCTGACATGCCCGCTGCAGCGCCCAAAGGCTCCACGTGCAGCAGCAACCCGTTCCTAAATGCCTTTGACATCTTGAGGGTGACCTCGGGGGGGGGTGGGGGTTATGGAAATGCCTGGCTGGCACACAGTGCCGCCGATTCAAATAACTCCATAGCTATCAGTTCTGTCCTAACCGAGGGAAATCGTGCTCGAGCTCCGAAGCCCTAATATTTTGGGAGGGGAGATTAATTTAGGAGGGGAGCCCAGTAAGGGGGACTCGCCAAGGCTGTTGGGGCAGGGGCTGGTGGGGTGTGAAGCATGCCTCTCCGCAGGGGTGGGGGCGGGGGTGTCTCTGCAGCTGGGCCCCTTTGTTTGCACAGCCAGCACTTTGCACATCAGCCCACCCTTATCTCTCCCCCAGCCCGGAGCAGGCCCGGGTCTGCCATTGTCCAAAATTTCCATTAAACAACCCCCAGAGGCCAATGTTACTTAAAAGGAGGCCAAACGCCCCAAAATAGACCCAGACGGGGAAGGTGGTCAGGAAACAGATTTTCCGTTCCCCTCCTACGTCGCAATCATGAACACAAACACCATCTTTTAACAATCCGAAAACACGAGCAGTAGAGACAAAGTGCAAATTGGAGCAGCACAAACGCCAGTAATATCATTGCCTCTCAAATCCTGAGGCACTGGTATGATAATTAAGATTACACCTACTAACAACAGTCTTTGAAGTTCCAACATTTGTGTATCTAGTGTTGCGCAAAGTCCAACTGAGCCTACAGGCCAAAGATTATTTCAGCTATAACCAAGATGGTCTTTCCAACAGTGAGGGCGGCTCTGGTGTCTCTTGTGTACCAAGTGCCCAGGCTATGCAAAAAGTCTCCAACTCTTCGTGTGGTAAGAGGTAAGGAAACAGCGACATGATATCTCTATGAGAAAACACAATATATTCTAGCACTGAGAGACGGCTGGTAAAACACACCATTACACCGCACACACCAGACTAGAGATATTTAGAGTCAAAATAACTTTTTTTTAAAAAACAGTATGTGTAGAAAACGTGTAAACACTCTCCACTCCCACCGATTGAAACATTAACAGAAGGGCGCCCTTACGCAAACCTTAATATTATATAATGTGTTACAATGCATAACAAATAACACTTAGCCGCCATTTAAGTCCAATTTATTGTAGCCGTGGTCCTGTCTATTCTGTAAATATGGTCACTCACCCTGAGAACGAAATGAGCGCTCCACGGGACCCTCGGTGCAACCACCGAGTAAGTAATAGAGTTGTTGTGTAAACAGCTCCACTTACATCACAGGCTGCGCCCTCATGTCGCCTCCGTGGCTGTGCGCAATTCAGACAGAACATTGCCTCGAGAAAGTTCCTGTTTGCGCATTGCCCCGATGCTGTTATCTGTTAATCAGCACAACTCTTTTCTTTCATCTCTTTGGGAAAGTGTCTGCATGGAAGCAGCCAGTGTACAAACAAGATGTTGCTTTGCGTGCTGGGAAGTGTGTGTATCGTGTTTAAGTCTGAGTGAGTTTTCTACTAAATAACATCAGGAATATGTAAAGTTTTCAGACTCGACATTGTTTGCAAGGCTTTGTGATATGCATATAGGGGTAGCATCTTCCCTGGGGTCTTTAACATGCATAGGATTTTAGAACAAGCAGCACTTCAAACGATCGCGAAAGGGATCGAATTGTAAAACGAGACGAGAGCGCGACGGAGGAGAGCTCGGGCGTGTTTTTCGTGCTCTCCCCTTCCCATTGGCTAGAAGGTAAAATTCCAGCCAATGGGAAGAGGAGAGGGCGGGACTTAAAAAAAGACCCAGAATTGCCCCCGAATCGCGTCGTGACGAGGAAAGAGTGATTGACAACCAATCTCTTCCAATGGCTAGCCTCCATTTATGGAGCTAGCCAATGGAAGAGTGAGGCGGGACAAAGCCCCACACTGTACATCAAAAGATTTCGCCTGCGCAAGCACTTCTGCGCAGTGCTACGGCCAGGCGAAACCTAAAAATGAAATTCTGACTCCGGGGCTGCTACTAACTGCCTAAGGTGCTGCAGTCCCGTACTGTATACCATACTATAGTTAAATCTCCACCCTGTCTGTTGAGTCTCCATATTTGTAGTCTATACAGAAAAGTAAAAAATGTAAGACAAAAAAGTAGTAAAATTATTTTTATGTTAAATATTACTGTTAGATAATTTAATATATTTATTTTAAATGTAGAGCAAAATAAAAAGTCACTAGTACCGTAATTTTGAATTACATCTTTAATTATTTCAATATATTAACGGAAATATTAAATCGAAAATATTTTTAGACCTTCAACTTAAAAAATAAATTTCCACCTAAAGTAAAAAATTCCAGCATTTTATTATGTGTTTATATTTATTAAAAGCCACCTGTAGAATTATTCAGAATTATTTAATTATATTCTAATAAACATTTATGTTACATTAATTTATAAATTCAAAAATGGTTGTTGAAATATTTACAATTAAATAATAAACATGTATTTTTACACACACACACACACACACACACACACATATATTTATATTTCTGTTACATTAAACTATATTAATGTATTTCTTGCTATTTTAAATCACTGAATTTATTTTAACAGTATTTCCTGTAGGATTTCTTTTGAAGTCACTACGTCCATTATTTTCTATGGGAGGATGCTGCAGGACAAGCGGTTGGCCATGTGTGGTGCTGGACTTACTCTGAGCTGGAGTACTTTTCTACTGTTTTGAGTTCCTTTTTGGCTGTGGTAACTTTAGAACTGCAGTTCATAAATACCAGTGGGCTGACTCTTTTGTGGGTGGGTGCATGTCCCTTCTAAGCCCCTCCCTAACCTTCCCTAAACCTCTCCTTACTCCTACCTAAACATCCCCATTTAATAGTGAGCATGTCCCTTTATCCAGCCACTCCTAGTCCCTCCTACATTTACTACTTGGGGGCTGATTCTGATGCGGGCTGGAAATGCTTCCCGACCAAATCGGGTTGGAAATGGTTTCCGACCCACTCGGATCGGGAGAGTCCGACCGACCAAGTATGATGCATCCGGATGCTTCCAGATACGATTTGGTTGGACTCCCATTCACTTCAATGGGAGCACATGTTCCTAACCGCATCATAATTGGGCACTGGCTCGCTCCCGATCCTATTTGGAAGGAGCAAATGCCATTAGGAGGACTTCCTAACCGCATCAGAATCAGGCCCTGGGTGGGAATGCTTTCCAATCCGCATCAGAATCTGACCCTACGTTGTAAACTAACATGTATAAGGATCTCTCCATATAAAAGATAGGAGAGGTGGAGATTTACGGTTGTAGGTGTGTGAATAGCATTTTGTGGTACTTTAGTAGTACAATTGTACAAGTACTAAACATATTATAGAAGGCAGTTTCTGAATAGGCCCCACTATGTGAATATTATCTAAGACCAATTCCAGGCTCAGCCTGCCTGATTCACAACCTTTTCTACTAACACCCATACATAAGCCTCTTGCCACTTCACAAATAAGTCATTACAAGTGCTCATCAGATTACATCAGATTTGTGCTACCTCTACTAGAAAAGGTTAGCATTTTGACAAACTTCTCAGGGCAGCAGCAAAGAAATCTTACGTGCAGAGGTCAAAGCAATGTGTGGCTCAAATACGGCTCAGCTATGAATGCATGTTGTTGGAGGCATGGCAGAAAAATGCAGTAAAATCTCTTGGAACCTGGTAATACCTCTCCTGCACTTTGTTACAGTCACATGAACATTTCCTTAGAAATTACATTCTTCTTCTTCAGATTTAATTTGTCCTTTCCCATGTGTTCTCTTTGGACTACCCGGGTCATTGATGCCAAAGGTACTTACACATCTGCATGTGATGAACGGTTGCTTTAGATAGTATCCCACCATTCCAAAATAGACTAAAGTGTGTTCTTCTAAATTATGTATCCAATGTTGTCTTTCTCAGGGTGTGAATCTATCTGGAGGACAAAAGCAGAGAATAAGTGTTGCGCGAGCTGTGTATAGAGAGTCTGATGTCTACCTGCTGGATGATCCACTTTCTGCTGTTGATGCACATGTTGGACAGCATTTATTTGAGAAAGTTATTGGACCAAATGGTTTACTTAAGGACAAAGTAAGTTGGAATACAATTTTAATTTAATTAAAATAAAGTATAAACTATGTGGCAACTAGGTTGTTTAGTTCCTTGTGTGTGTATAAGGATGACGATATCTGAAGTAGGACTGACCACATATCACCAGGAAGGAGATTTGATTTAATGTCTAAATTGCTGGTCTTGGATAGTGGAGAGATGATTTCTAATCCTTGATTAAAGCATCCTGGGATTATGGACTACTCAATCTCCCTTTGTCTTAAATGGCATATGTGGTAATACTAAGACCTGTAATGACTCTGGTTAATGTGGCAGCGGGCCAATATGCCAGCGCTCTGCTGCCACACCGCCGAAGCCAAATTGAGATCTCCTGCCGGATTCTGACTGGAATGCAGGTTGAGCGGTCCTCCAGCGGCTGGCCCGTGGCAGTGCAGTGCTAAGGCTCATACGTGAGCCTTAGCAAGGAGCCACAATAGGAAGGGTATTGCACGTTCCTGCAGGGATGAACTCAGGGCATGGACTATCAAGTCCATGCCCTGTCGGAACTGGGGGTGCATGTATACAGGGGTGCTTACCACATGCTCCCTGCATGTATCCCCTGATGCAGAGGCAATAGAGGGCCCTGTAGGGTCCCCTTTGTTTCCTCAATGTCACACTTTTTATGGCAGACTCATCTCCATGAAAACTGTGGTGGTGAGGAAACTCTTCAAATGCTTGGTGGTGCCGAAGCGGCACCGACGGCATATAGGGGGCCTCAGACTGCTGTAAGACCGCCATGGATCATGGATCCCGGGCGGGAGCAGCAGTTCCATAGTGTCTGCCCGCCCCACTTGTTAAAGAGCGATCGAACATCCGGTGTGGCGGGCTGCCAAACTTATAATAAGGCCCCTAACTGTACCATTTGGTTAAGGATGAAGACTGTTTTATGTGATAATACTCTTCACTATTGCCTAGTGTGGTATACAGGTTTGAACATGGTCCTGCTGCCTCTGGGTTTGCCCTAAACAGCCTGTTTATGACTACTATATTGAAAGCTGGGAAGAAGACTGACCTATGATAAAAAAAATCTCTACACTGTGGCCTGTGTTTTCCAGTTTATGTGTCTTTTATAGTGATAATTCATACAAAAGAAAGGACCTATGCTCATGCCTTAGCTGGTGCCATGGTCACCAAGTAGAGCACATCCTAAGGAAGAAGCAAAAAAAGCGTGTGGGGTGCAACAGCTCTTCTTCTACCTGACTTCCATGATGTTGGTTTAGCTCAGGACACATTATCTCATTAAAGTCAGTTCCAACACTGGCCATCCAGTAAGGGAAGTGGTTAATCGGTATTTCAGTACACTAATTCAACTGTACAAGGTTAACTCTTTATAATTTCATTTCAATAAGCTTTAGTTCAACAACAAGTGCCATAATAGCAACATTACAATAAATATGTACAAAAATTACAAAACATATCATACAATAGATACTAGCTCTTCCACATATGAGAGCAGAAGCATTGCAGCTTTCTTAAAAACTTTGGGCCAGATGTAGGTAGCCAAATACCGGTCGGTAACGGCCGAAAATACAGAATTTCGTCCGTTACCGACCGGTATTTGGATATTGAGATGTAGGGGCCCAAAAAAGACCGATTCGGTAAATACGAGTCGGTAATTTACCGAATCGTAATTTACCGATTCAGAATTTACCGAATCGGAATATTCCGAATCGGTATTTACCGATTCGGTATTTCCCGAATTCTTATTTACCGAATCGGTAAATAAGAAATGGAAAAAAATGAGTTTTGAGATGTAGCAAACTTCTAAAATACCGAATTTCATGAAATTCGGTATTTAAGAGTCGGTATTTACCATGGATTTGAAAGCAGGTGGTAACCAGGTGCAGGCTATAAAAAAAGACCCAAAATGCAACATTGTGACCAGAATGGCGGCACTCTGTTATGTTATGTTAAACATTATTTGTTAAGCACACGTACACCAGATTGGTTTCTTGGCGCTGTTCTAAGGTAGTTAGGGTGAGATGAAGGTGAACCAGCTTGAGTAGACTGAGATGTTAACAGTATGCCTGCTTGAATAGCCAAGTTTTTTTTTCTCAAAACTCTTTTTATTGAAAGATCACAATATCAACGCAGCCCTCCGAGCCCGGAAGGCACTGCAAGCAGATCATTCCAACAACAATTACGATACGTAAATTATACAGTTATATGCCCCGGCTCTTAACAGCCCACCTCCCAGACACCCCCCCCCACAACTCCCATCCCGTCCCCAACCCCCCGCCCTGCCCAGTGTTGCCATGTCCCCTTGCAAAACAGCAATGAAAAGAAAACAAATGCATTGTGTACTATATCACCCCCTGGCCACATCTCACCGACCCTTCATCATCTCTAGACAGTGGCGGCGGCTCCAGCCATATCCCCCCGGTAGTCTGGCCACCTTTTCCATATTTTGTAATGTTTCTTAGGGCACCCTCTGGCCTCATAGACATGGCTTTCCAATCCCATACAAAAGTCAAGGCCCTGTTTCCATACTGTCAATCTAGGCGCTCGAGGGTCTTTCCAGGCTTGTGCTATGTCCCGTTTCGCAAGAGGGAGGCCCAGCAACAGCGGATGTCTCTTGTAGATATTGCCCCCCACTCCCTCAAGGACATGAAGGAGCCCTAGTTTGGGGGTGCGCGGGAGCTCCCAGCCCAGCACCTCCGACAGGCAGTCCCATACATTGCTTCACCACTGCGCCAACCCATCACAGCTCCACATCGTGTGCAAGAAGGTGCCAACCGCTCGTCCGCACCTCGGGCAATCGGGGGACGCAATCAATCCTGCTTTCCACAGTCGCTCCCTGGTGTAATAGGCCCTGTGTAAATATTTAAATTGAATAAAGTGCAGGCGCACAGCCATAGCCACTCCCCTGGGGGCCTCAAGCGCCTCCCGCCAATCCTCTTCTTCCAAATCACCCACGTCCCCTGCCCAGACCTCCCGCAGATGTTATAGGGACGATGAACAGTGTACCACAAGGGTCTGATAAATACAGGAGATCTTCTCTTTCCTCCAGTTCCCCCATGAACACTTTAGCTTCTATAGGGCTGAATTCGGGCAGAGAGTCGAGGCCCTCCAAAGCGGGCATGATAGCATGGCGAAACTTCAAATATCTGAAAAACTGTGTCCTAGGCATGTCATATTCACGACTGAGGTCCTGAAACGATTTAAGAGATGTGCCCTGCATAACATGGCCCAGGTTCGAGATTCCAATGGAATCCCACCCCCTGAAGCCTTGCAAGGATGCCAACGCTGGGAGACGGCCATTGCCCCATAGCGGAGTTTCCTCAGTAAGTTTGCCCCACCACCCCATTCTGTAGAGAGCCTGACGCCAGACCCGAAAGACCACTTGCGTGGCATTGGGCAATCCTCTCTTCAGCCGCGCCGAGTACAGTAGAGTGTGGATTGTGTGCGGCTCCATCAAGTAACGCTCCAGGGCGTAGGCCGGGTCGCCTCTGTCCCCGTACCACCATTCATTGAGGACGAGGAGGTGAGAAGCCTGATAATATGATAGAATATCCGACGTGGCCAATCCCCCACAGTAGGTAGACAAAAAGCAGGTACGAAGAGCCACGCGAACAGACCCCCTGCTCACAAGAACTGGCCCAAAGCCAAGTTCACTTGCCGGAACCAATGCGGCAAAATCAGGAATGGGTGATTCTGTAACTGGTATAAGAGTCTCGGGAGGGCAACCATTTTAAAGATTGCCGACCTGCCATACAGATTGAGGGGCATACGGGCCCAGGTCTTCATTTTGGACTGTACCCGGTCCCACACCAGCACCATGTTCCATTCCCAGGAAACAGCGGGCGAAGCCGTCAGAAACACCCCTAGATATTTAAGGCCTCCAAAAGCTATCTGCAGGGGCGACGCCTATTGGCCCAACTGTAGTCGATCTCCCAGCGTCCAGATAGTGGATTTCCGCTGGTTTAAAAACAGTCCTGACACTTCCCGAAGATTCTCATAACTTCTAGGACTCTAGGCCCCGACCTGTTCACATCCGTGAGGAAGAACAGGATGTCGCCTGCATAGAGGGCGATTCTATCCGATGGCCCCGCCTCCCACTCTATGCCACATATTTTAGCGTGCATTCTGACCCACGCCGCCAACGGCTCCATGGCAAGCGCGAAGAGGTAAGGCGAGAGGGGGCACCCCTGCCGAGTGCCCCTCCCAATGGGGAAGGCCACTGACGCGGCGCCAGCTACCCTCACCGAGGCCGTCAGGTTCGTGTATAGGAGCTTCACATACGACAGGAAGCGCGGTCCAAGGTTGAGCCGCGAGAGTATGGCGAACAGGTAGGTCCAGCTGAGGGAGTCAAAAGCTGTATCCACGTCCGCCAAGAGCAGCGCAGCCTGGGCTCCGGCGCCACCGGCCGCCGCCACCGCCACATGTGCTTGCCTACTGTTGTGGCGTGTTGCCCTACGGGGCATAAACCCCGCCTGATCTGGGTGTACTAGCTCTGTGATGTATGAGAGGAGCCGGTTCGCTAGGGCCTTGGCCAGTATCTTGGCCTCGGAGTTCAATAAAGAGATCGGACGGTATGAGTCATGCCTGTCCGGTGGCCTGCCGGGCTTGCAGAACACCACAATCTCGGCATGTCTCCAATCTACTGGCAGGAGCCCCTGCTCCCTCGCCGCCTCAAGGGCTCGCCTATAATGTGGTCCCAATTGCGGGTGGAATTTCTTAAAGAACTCGCTCGGGAACCCATTCGGTCCCGGAGCTTTCCCCATGTTGAGTTCTCCCGGAGCTGTACCCGGCTCCTCCGCTGATAGCGGCAAGTCTAGTTGGTCCCTCGCATCATCCAACAGCGCCCACTACACCTGGCTACAAATGAAATCATAATTTTCTGCCTCCTTGTTTTCCACTTCGCCCAGCCAATGAACAAGGGACGGTTGGTCCAGAAACACGTATGGCATAGAGGCAACAACGACGCTTGAACTGCGAAGTTTCTGATCTGCAATTGCCAATAAAGGAGTTTACACGAGGCATGAGGCTTTCCAAGTGTTGGAGTTTTTAAGATTGGAGTATATAGCGGCCGACTTGGGTCGCGGAAAGCCCCCTCGCTAACGAAGTGAGTCCACAGCACCTGTGTGAAGTTGTGTGCTGAGTGAGCATCGTAATACGATTGGCGGTATTACAGAAGGCGGATCAATCACCTGGCATGCTTCAGGCGAACCCAGTGTGGTGAAAGAAGCAATTGTGGATTAGGAGGGGAGGCTCCCACTATGGGTTTAATCAAAAGGGACTGCACTAATCAGAATGCCCTGAAGAACACACCCACTACACCTGACTAAAATTAAATCATAATTTCCTGCCTCCCTGTTTTCCACTTCGCTCAGGCAGTGAACAAGGGACTGTTGGTCCAGAAACGCATATGGCATAGAGACAACAACGACCGCTTGAACTGCGAAGTGTTTTATCTGCAACTGCCAATAAAGGAGTTTACACGAGGCGTGAGGCTTTCCAAGTGTTGGAGTTTTTACGTTTGGAATATATAGCGGCCGGCTCGGGTCGCAAAAAGCCCCCTCGCTAACGAAGTGAGTCCACAGCACCTGTGTGAAGTTGTGTGCTGAGTGAGCATCCTAATATGATTGGCGGTATTACAGAAGGCGGATCAATCACCTGGCATGCTTCAGGCGAACCCACTGTGGTGAAAGAAGCAATTGTGGATTAGGAGGGGAGGCCCCCACTATGGGTTTAATCAAAAGGGACTGCATTAACCAGAATGCGCTGAAGAACACGCCCACTACACCTGGCTACAAATGAAATCATAATTTCCTGCCTCCCTGTTTTCCACTTCGCCCAGCCAGTGAACAATGGACTGTTGGTCCAGAAACACATATGGCATGGAGGCAACAACGACGTTTGAACTGCGAAGTGTTTTATCTGCAACTGCCAATAAAGGAGTTTACACGAGGCGTGAGGCTTTCCAGGTTTTGGAGTTTTTAAGTTTGGAGCATATAGCGGCCGACTTGGGTCGCGGAAAGCCCCCTCGCTGACTAAGCGAGTCCACAGCACCTCTGTGAAGTAGTGTGCCGAGTGAGCATCGTAATACGATTGGCGGTATTACAGAAGGCGGATCAATCACCTGGCATGCTTCAGGCGAACCCACTGTGGTGAAAGAAGCAATTGTGGATTAGGAGGGGAGGCTCCCACTATGGGTTTAATCAAAAGAGACTGCACTAATCAGAATGCCCTGAAGAACACACCCACTACACCTGGCTACAAATGAAATCATCATTATCTGCCTCCCTGTTTTCCACTTCGCCCAGTCAGTGAACAAGGGACTGTTGGTCCAGAAACTCGTATGGCATAGAGGCAACAACGACGCTTGAACTGCAAAGTTTTTGATCTGCAATTGCCAATAAAAAAGTTTACACGAAGCATGAGGCTTTCCAAGTGTTGGAGTTTTTAATTTTGGAGTATATAGCAGCCGACTTGGGTCGCGGAAAGCCCCCTCGCTGACTAAGCAAGTCCACGGCACCTCTGTGAAGTTGTGTGCCGAGTGAGCATCGTAATACGATTGGCGGTATTACAGAAGGCGGATCAATCACCTGGCATTCTTCAGGCAAACTCACTGTGGTGAAAGAAGCAATTGTGGATTAGGAGGGGAGGCTCCCACTATGGGTTTAATCAAAAGGGACTGCACTAATCAGAATGCCCTGAAGAACACACCCACTACACCTGGCTACAAATGAAATCATAATTTCCTGCCTCCCTGTTTTCCACTTCACTCAGCCAGTGAACAAGGGACTGTTGGTCCAGAAATGCGTATGGCATAGAGGCAACAACGACCGCTTGAACTGCGAAGTGTTTTATCTGCAACTGCCAATAAAGGACTTTACACGAGGCGTGAGGCTTTCCAAGTGTTCGAGGTTTTACGTTTGGAATATATATATATTTGAATATAAAGATTGTAACATTCAGAAAACCACCTTCATTACAAGATAAATTAGTGAATAGTCATTTCAAGATGAAAAAGAAAAATGACTGGCTCACTTCTAGACAAAAAGGCTTCAACAAATGCCTACATTGCAAGGCTTGTACAATAGGGGTATCTTTGAAATCATTAAAAGATCCACAAGGAAAGACCTTCAATATAGAGGAAACAATACCCTGTATGACCACGTATGTAGTATACATCCTTACATGTGCTTGTGGTAAAAACTATATTGGTATGACTACTTGTCCGTTACATAAAAGGATCTTGGAGCACATCAGAGCCATTCAAAATGGGGACATGTCCTATGCCATTACAAAACATATGTCGCTGCATATTGGAAAAACATGGAAGGATATACGTTACAGCGGAATAGCAACGGTACTTCCAAATGAAAGAGGGGGCAATCGAAAATTGCAACTAAGAAGACTGGAGTCACGTCTAATCATACGCTTTCAAACAAAGACACCGAGAGGATTAAATATGGACGAAGAGATGTATGTACACCTTTAAATTCCATTATAAATGGGGACTGAAACCTAAATGAAATGCCTTAATTCTATGGAATATATAGACTTTGCAAAGATCACTATCTCATAAATTAAGGGCACTTTGCCCTCTATTATGAATCTTTAAGAATTGGACAATCTGTGATTGGAGTTAAATATGGCACTTGGGGCCAGATGTAGGTGAAATAGATTTACCGATTTTAAATTACCGAATTTTACCGATTCGGTAATTGAAAATCGGTAAATCTATGGTGTCGACATGTAGGTATTCCAGATGTGCTGGAATACCGAATCGGAAGATTTCGGTATTTACCAATTCGGTAAATACCGAATCGGTAATGCCCATTCATTCCTATGGGCTTTGAAGCCCATAGGAATGAATGGGCATAACCGATTCGGTATTTACCGAATCGGTAAATACCGATTTTCACAAGGGTGCAGGGGGTGTCACTTTGACACCCTCTGGCACCCCCAAAACAGGCTCGGGTGCCATGTGGCAGGCATACATGCCCTAAGGGCAGGTCTGCCTGTCACATGGCATAGGTGTGCATGCACACATGTGCATGCACACCGGAATCTGTATTTTACCATCAAATTGGATTTGATGGTAAAATACCGATTTGGTAAGGCTCCAGGGACTCTGAAGAGTCCCACCTACATATGGGTGGCACAGAATCTGTAAATTTACTGATTTTTTATTTTACCGAATCGGTAAAATTACCGAATTGGTAATTTTACCGATTCGGTAAAATAATTCCCCCTACATACCGGTTACCCTTTTACCGATCGGTAACGGCCGAAAATACAGATTTTCGGCTGTTACCGACCGAGCCTATATATGAACAATAATACTACAGACATCATACTCAAATGACTTGGTTAATGATGTTTTGTGTGTCGGTATAACCGGTAATAGGTTAGATAGAAGTCTTCCACGCTTAAAACCGACTCTTATAAACTCTTTGAAAGACTGTCTAATTTCTTTTTGTTAATTTGAAATTGATTTAACAGTGATCTGTATACTTTGCAGAATTGTAATCTATCTCAATGCAATGAATTAGAAACGTTTTTATTTCCAATTGTTATTTAAAACTACTTCTCCCAGAATGCTTCATTACATGCTGACGGGAAGTAAAGTATATAAACTAAAAATAGAGAATGGACTAGTGGCAACACTGTGATCAAGACCTGCGGTCGAAACGCATAGGTGAAGGGGGCTACCTGTGAGTCTCTGATTTAATAAACCCCAACCAAAGTAACTGGGCGAGTGCGGACATTAATTCTTTTTTGGTGAACAATATATATATATATATATACAGCTAAGGAAGTGCTTACTATTCTGATTCAGGCATGTAAATCTATGAAAGATACCCCAATACTGGATAAGAAAAAAATTACTTACCTGTTACTAGAGTTATCAAGGGATAGGTATCTTTCATAGATTCACATGCAACCCACCATCTTCCCCGGAGACGCACCTCTAGGATACAGTCCTAACTACACTCATGCTGGCAAATCTGAGGGACTCAGCCTCTCTTGGGAAGGTTCTAGAGGGTGCTGGCTGCTGATTGGTAGAGGTTTTCAGTTTGGTCCTTTTTGTAAAAGGAGACTAATAGGCTATAGAGTATATGGTTGCTACCATAATAGCCTATGGAAATGTGCTATTTACTACTTACTACTTTGTTATTTATGTACTGTGGGACTCCCCCTACGACGATGGGGAATGATTCAGGCATGTGAATCTATGAAAGATACCCATACTGGATAACTGTTGTTACAGGTAAGTAACTTTTTTCTTACATCATGATACTGAAGTCCCTATGCGCAACACACAAGCAGCTCATCACATCAGCTAAAGCAAAGTATTATACCATCAAGAAAGCCACCAACCGAACCAGCAGTGACACTAGTTTGTTCACAGTGGTACCTCTAGGTTCCAAAAGATTCATATCACTTATTGTGTATCCTAGGGTTTCACACTGTCCACAGTCATTTTTAGACTCTACAAGGAGCTGATTTGTGCTCTGCTAACAGATAACAGAATTCAGATTCACCAATATGACAATTATATATAATTATAACTGAGTGCCTCCTCTATGTGAGCCATCTAAAGCCTCAAACACTGCATGTACATCATCCACACCTGGATGTCCAGCTCCTGCTTGAAGCTCAATCCAGTCTAGACAGAATGCCTGTTAATTGCTAAGAACAATGATCAAGAACAGTACATACCTGGCTTAGTGACCTGAACCTTGATGGCTTCTAACTTCAACTTTCACTGAATGAAAAGTAATTTGAATACACCCTGGACACCAACCTCTTCCTTAAGGAATACATTGCCAAAATAATCAAAGATTGCCTGATACCATATCTCTTGCCTAAAGAACGTGAAATTGTTTAATTAGAAGCGACACCAGAGTTTTTAGTTCAAATCTTCCTAGTCTCGTATCTAGATAGTGGTATCGCCTTGCTTGATGACCTTCTAGAGTTAACACTGGCACCCCTTAAGGACATCCTACATGCAGTAGCGCATCTCTTACCTGGCCCAAACAAATATGCTCATATCACCCCCATCCTGATGGATCTTTGTTAGCTTCCCTTGCTGATCCACGCCATTTACAAAACCTGCAGCATTATTTACAAAGCCATCATGACCAGCACACCTGCTAATATTACCGAAAAACCACAACCAGGTCATCACCCAACTGTAGATTAAGAAGTGTAAACAAGAAAAATACAAAGCATCAATACTGTTACACCCATGACTTGAAACATCATCCCTGTATACACCAGGAATGCTCCAATTCTTTCACTTATTAATTTCATGCTTATCTTTGAGTCTGATCAACTCTCTGCTGCCTTCTTACTAAATTTACACTTTTGAAATAACACAAAAATACATATATATCAACATACATACATAATGAAGTGTGGCCCTCCTTTAGAATGATTTCCTCCACCGCGTAGTTCCTCGTTTGACCACTATGTGTGATAGTGTGTGATAATGTATTATCTCTAACTTGGAAAATACTGGGGTCCCTGTATTATCTCTTCAGTCCCTCCTTGGACAGGCATACCAGACAACACAGGTGCACGTTTTCCTTCTGACTGATGATGATGACCTCTCTTCCCCAACGTTTTGGCCCCTCTGGGTAGGGTGACTGGGTGGTCCCTTTCCGCCCAGCGGGTACAGTGACCTGCATCTGTGCTTCTTCTGTGCCCTTTTTGCGTACGCCTAGCTTACCCCTTCAATGGTGACGGTATATTCTTCACGTCATGGTGTTCCTGGGGCTGACATGGCATGTTGTCTTGTGGGGAGTTCGGACATTGCAGGTTGTTGGCCTGAGGTGTGTTGCTTTGGACAGGGAAGGTGGCCTTTGCTTCCACTGTATTTTCAAGTGGTGGACACCGTGACCGTTGTCGGTACCAGGATTCTGTTGATTTAAGTGATCGTCCGGACATGCTTTCTGAGTCGGTCGACGACGCTGGGTGCATCTTTTGAAGTGTCTTTTGTGTTATTGCTATGACGGGGTTGTTTGCTAGCCACGTATTTGCTTCCTTGGTTTGGTTTTGAGATGTTCGACTCTTTTCTGTTTTCTCCTGATCACAGATGGCTTGAGCAAATGCGTCTTGAGTTGTTTGAGGGTTGTTTGCTGGCCACGTGTTTACTTCCTTGGTTTGGTCTTGGAGTATTTGACTCTTCTCTGTTTTCTCCAGATCACAAATGGCTTGAGCGTATGCATCTTGAGTTGTTCGAGTGTATGTGTGTATCGGTTTCTGGGGATGACGTGGCTTGTCCCCTCGCAGGTGTTTGGTCCTTTCTTCATGACCGTTGAGTCGACTGTCGTCGGTCTCCTCTGTGTGGTCTGTGTCTCTGCTTGATGGTTCTCCGGAGTAGTCTGTGTGGTCTGTGTCTCTGCTTGATGGTTCTCCGGAGTAGTATGTTAGTTTCCAAATATAACGTGACTTGTCCCCTCGCCGGTGTTTGTAATTTTCGTTATGACCATTGAGTAGACTGTCTTCGGCCTCCTCTGTGTGGTCTGTGTCACTGCTTGATATGTCTCCAGAGTAGTGTGTTGAGTGGCTTCTCGGCGTTATGTCAAACCGGTTGTCACGATTCCTGGTTGTCCCAGTCCTTCGTACACCCTTATCCATTGTCCTTTGTGTTGGTGACTCAGGGGGTTCCCTGTCACTTCATCTTTCATGGTATCTTACTTCTAGTCCGCCTTCGCCCTCCCTCTCTCTGGTTTTGTTTGACTCCTGGGCTTTCTTCGCGGACATGGGGAATGTCTCCTTTCTTCTCTTTTTGATTCCTGATTCCCTGTCACTTTGTCTCTCATGGTATCTTGCCTCTAGTCCGCTTTCGCCCTCCCTCTCTCGGGTTTTGTTTGACTCCTGAGCTTTCCTCGCGGACATGGAGAATGTCTCCTTTCTTCTCGTTTTGTTTCCTGCTTCCCTGTCACTTTGTCTCTCATGGTATCTTGCCGCTAGTCGGCTTTCGCCCTCCCTCTCTCGGGTTTTGTATGACTCCTGAGCTTTCCTCGCGGACATGGGGAATGACTCCTTACTTCTCTTTTTGTTTCCAGCGTCCTGGTGGAATTCTTCGGACGCTTCCCTCGCTGTGACCCGCTCTCCAATTTCGGCTCTCCTGATGATCTCTTTTAGCGAGAACTGCCCTTGAATGATATTGCGCTTGGTGTCGGGTTTTGAACAGCCTTCAATCACCCGCAGTCGGATTGCATCTTCATTTGTGAAGGTGTCGAAGTGGCAACATTTCACTAGACGTTGCAGCCGGGTAATAAAGCTTGGTAAGGGTTCTAATGGTTCCTGCCGTGCTGCGTTGAAAGCAATGCGTGCATGATCCACGTCTTCCTTCGCGTAAAAAAGAGCGAGCAGCATCTCTCTGAGTCCCCTATATGTCTCTGTGTCTTTTGCTAAAAATGTTTTGATTAAACATCGGCCTTCGTGACCCACCAGCTGAAGCAGTAGTAGTCGACGTCTGCTGTCCCTCCACTCACCGATCGTTGTGAGGAATTCGGCCAACGACTCCAGCCACTTGGACCATTCAGAACCTAAACTGTGGGCGCTGGTCTGTGTCACTGGAGGAGGTACTCCAATGCAGGGATTGGGTTTATGCGTGTCTTTCCTCATAGGCATGGTGGTGTAGTACGCAAGCTTCAGGTAGACGGACTTGATTTCTTGAGATCAGCTTGGTCGCCACTCAGCCGTTGGCGGTATGATTCTTTGTTCGTGGTTGTTGTGTTTGGTCGTTCGTGTTTGCTTACACTGGTTGTGTGCGCTCACCAGGGCTTGTTCTCTTGTATTTGTCTCACCAAGGCTTGTTCTCTTGTGTTTGCCAATGCATGTTGTGGTTTCCTCTGGTCTTCACCGCTGATTGTTTCCTGCGGTCACTTGTGCTTGTTCACTCTACTGTTGTTTTTACTTGTGCTTGTTTCCTCATTCTATCTCTTGTATTTACGCAGTCTTGTTTTATTACTTGTTTGTCGTGCATTCATCAATGCTTGTCGTATGTGTGTCAGTCTTATTTCGTCACTTGCATCTTGCTTATTTTTCCTTCTTGCACTTGCCTGTGCTTATTTCTTTGTTAAGCCTCTTGCCTTTGCTTATGTTTTTCTGTTGATTTCAAGGGTTGTATTTTCTCACACTTGTTGGCAGATTCCACAACTGCCTGACTCTAACATGGCCGACACATACAATTCAATGGGGGCCCATGGCTGGTGCCTGACTTTAAGATGGCCGCCGCTCAAGACAGACTGTGTTTATAGTCATTCGAGATTTACTTTATATGAGTGCCAAATGTAAGGTCTCTGGTTTACTGGCTCATCATTTGGGAGCGTGAACACTCAGGATTCACCCCACGCCTCTTTGGTGCCATCGGCAGGCGGTCTCGAGTCCGGTCTTCGCTTTCTCTCTTTCTTCGCTTTCTCTCTTTCAGTGCCTCTCCGCACCTTGGCTGCAGCCCGATCTTGCCTCCCCAATTCCCTCCGACGATCCCTCGTGTCAGCAGGCAGTTTCTTTACTGGGGTGAGTGGCGGCTTTCAGCAGCTTTCCTTGGCTCAATGGTGCTCTCGATTTTCGCGCTCTTTCCGAGCATCGCATCGGGACCCCTGCAGGCTCTCGGGTGTCGGGCCACCCTCCGGAGGCACATAGGTCGGCGGGCAATACCTCCGCTATGTTAATCAGTATGTCGGGGCACGGGCAGCAACTTCTTTGAAAACAGCGCTGATTCTCGCGCTTTTGGCAGCATTCAGCCACAACGTGTGGAGCATTCCGTTTCGCGCTCCTTACGTGCTGCGCTGACACGGGCTGCAGGCTCTCTGTTTTCCTGGCCGTCCACAGGCGGCAGGGGTCTTGGGCAATGTGGGCTTCAGTTGTCATCCCACCCTCGTCGCCATTGTCATGCCCCCCCAAATAGGACAGGAGCCGGAGAGTAGTATTCAACACATCTTTATTCCTTCATGCCCTACTCGTAACTGCCCCTCGGTCTTTTTTGTCCCTCCCATTCCTGTTCCTGGTTCCCGGCTCCGCCCCCCAACTACTAGACTGCATCACGACGTGACAATTAGCTGGAAGCTAACCCAGCAAATTCATCTTTTAAAAAGCTGTTTGTCGGATCCTGAAATGGCTAATTACTTTCCTAGTTATTTGATATCCCTTCGAGGTAAAATTATGGAAAAAGCTGTTAATAGGCAGGTTTCTGAATATCTGGAAGCCAATACCATATTGGATAGTTCTCAGTTCAATTTTAAACCCCAACAAAGTAGTTAAAGTACCTTGCTTTCTCCCACAGATGATATTTAGATAATCAAGGACTGGTAAAGCAGTGTTGCTCTGTTCCTACTTGACCTCTCAGCAGCATTCGATACAATCTGATACACCATTCTTGTAGCTCATCTTTTTAATTTGGTGATTTGTAAACAGGTCCTAAAATGACTATGTTCTTCTTTGACCGGGTGAGCTCAATTGGTACTTTTACCTCCTTTTTACTCATCTTACGAGTTATCTGCCTGTGGAGTCCCATAGGGCTCCCCATCGAGAACGACTCTTTTCATTTATATGGTCCCCATGTCCAAATTGGTGAACTCCATTGGTTGTAAAACTTTCTTTTGCCTGGATAGTGTGTTATAAGTGTATTAAATTATTTCAATTAACAATTGGTGTAACCGCTTCCATCCTGAGAACAATGTGTGATTGAGCATTGCTATATGAGGCTATAGGATTTAACTAGCTCTCCAGTCTTTGTCATGTGATTGTGAGGAATGTATTGTTTTTGCCATCCTGCCCACTCTTAGTATAAACTCAGTTATAACATAGGGCTGTGATACTAAAAGAAAGAGGCAGGCTGGGGAAATAATCAAAGAAGCTATATACACTTTGAAATGTAATAGGCCATGTGATATTGCATAACAAGATGGTTACTGTTGGAAAATATATGCACATCTTTAACATTTTGTGAGGGGAAATTCTGCTGATAGGGCCATTATTTTATCACCATTGTTTTAAAGTTATTTTTTTAGGAGAATGAGCCTTCCAATCTTCTAGGGATTGGGAGGCTGCATGACACAACAAAAATGTATTGGAATCGTTTATTCTGAGACTCTGGAATTCTAGCTAATGTATGTGAAAAATGCACTATGTAGCTCTGCCTTTTAAAGAGTATCCACCGGAGGACTGTCCTCCGCACTTCATGAGATAGTAAGGGAAACTTGCTCACTCAAATCTATTTCAGGTAGGATTCTACTTCTGACCATATTAAAATGGAATTTATGCCGGAGACAGGATAATGTCACTAAGAATTCCAAGAGTATGTAAAGACTAGGCCAAATGTATTTTGGAGTAGTCGGAATAATAGAAGAAAAAACTTTTCCCTTTGCAGACTAAAATGCTTACCCACAATCACTCACTGTTCACTGCAAGATTGCACTTCACCGCATGAGGGTAAATATGTTTACCAGAGCCCCAACAAAAAAATAATATGCCACCAAATTAGAAATATAACATCATGAGCTCTATTAATATCATATCATAAAAATGTAATTATACACATTGTTTAAAAACAAAGTAATCAATGATAAAAACAATTTGTCTATAACATACACTATAAAAATCAATATATTCAGTAAACAAATATAGGCAAACAATAAAAAGTAAAAACCACAAATCCTAACAGGGAGACTCAATTGCACAGTTGGTAAAGCACTGTTGCATAATTTGATCTGACTTTGAACATCAAGTTAGTATCCTGGTGAATACAAAACTCAATTCATCCTAGTGATTCCCTGTGGTCAGCACTACTAGTCGCCTACCTTTTCTTAATAACTTCTATTCACGTTTTTGCATAATTAACTTGTTACTCAGGAAGATGAGCATCACATTTGGTCCATACATTTCTGTCCACCCCACCCTTGCCTTTTTGATCTCCTAAGAAAATATAAGTAGACGTGCCATAATGTTTCAGACGCCTAGAGAAACAGTGCAGCGCTTTGCTTTTGTCTTTCAGACCAGAGTCCTTGTTACCCATGGGGTAACCTTTTTACCACAGATGGACACAATTATAGTGATGTTGGATGGCAAAATTTCAGAGATGGGCTCCTACTCTGAACTTCTACTCCAGAACGGTGCATTTGCAGATTTCCTTCAGACTTATGCCTGCACAGAACAAAATGGGAACTCCAATCCAGAAAGTAAGAAATCTATTCTGAAACTATGAAATATTTTCTGGGATATACAGTTTGCCTATTTCAGGTTTTTTTTCAAACTTGAGCTGCCTGATGCTGTCTTCTTCTCTCTTTCGCTATCAAAATGCTGCAGAAACCACCCTCACACTGATAATGGGAAAGAGCCAGGAAGAAGGCTTAGGATAATGTTACCTTCATGGTGAATGTCACTCAGAGTAAAGGGGCTTTTTCTCATGATCCCCAAATCCCGCCAAAACTGTTAGCCATTGGCCAAAATCAAACTGTAATTGACTCCTTTTATAGAAGGAAAGTGCAATTGTGCTGCATAATATGTAGTTTCTTGTATATTTTCAGTGGCTGCGTTATAGTCGGGCAGAGTGAAAAATTTGCTAGCATTCGCACCAAGAATGTTCAATTCTATTAAGGACACGGAGGCGAGGATTATGCTATCTCTTTCTTTACTGTAAAACACAGCAGCCTATGATAAACATGCAATTAGTCAATACAAACTACATTGTCCATGATGCTTTGTTCAGTCACGCCTTCTCAGCCCTCCATAAGAGCTATGAGTACAGTCCCATCTTTCTTTGCTCAAAATTAAAAGTCCACTAAGACAACCAGAAATAATTAGATAACGTCCTCCAACATGGAAGTTAACATGGAACCAAGATCCATCGAAAGACTTCAACTTGAAGAAAATTTATATTCAGATTTCTTGTCTGCTCCTAGAAGAAAAATATAAACAACCTGTAATCTCCGCTTATTGAAATTTTCAACATTCCATCATACACAGGTGGATAAGCATGAACAATAATATTGTAACATAGCCGGGTGGGATAATCCTCGCCTCCTTGTCCTTAATAGAATCGAAAATTCATGGTGCGAATGCTTTCAAATTTTTATTCTATGACAGGACTGGAGGCTTCAGATTATGCTAGTTTAACGCTACATCAAAAACAACAGATGTTATATCTCCCACCGGCTTATAATAAAATTGCTTGAAAGTTGATTTGGATGACCAATCAGCACAACGCATTATGTCTTGAATGTTAGAACCCAACATATATGATTTTGATTCTATAGCACAACGCACGGAATGTGCACCAAACATTTGAATGTCAATACCAGCCTATTTCATAACATAACAAAGCCATCTGGCTATTGTCGCAGCAGACACAGGCTTGAAGGGGTTTTGCAAAGCAATTAGAAGTTGAGTAGAACCCTCTGGTCTCAAAAAATTAGTACAATCCTCATATGCTTTTAAACATCATACAACACATAACTTATCATTGCTAGGAAAAGCATTATACTCAATTTGTCTCAAGAGAGTGTTTGTACGACCTGTGATAGTAAAGGAAACTCCTTCCGGAGTAAATACTCTACCTGTAATGTCCAAGGCCCGCACATCCGAGGAACGCCTACAAGCTGACAGGCATAACAGCATCGCCAATTTGGCAAACAATTGTTTCCTCGACAGAAGATTATTTGCTGGCCAGTTGTTAAAGAGAGAAATGACTAAGGAGACATCCCATAAGCCTGAATACTTAGGCTTAGGAGGGTTAGTCACCATTATGCCCTTAAGAAGTTTACATACCATTGGGTGCATACCAACCGCTTTTCCGTCTACCTGACTATGGCCCGCCAAATGGCTGATCTAAAGTTATTTACTGAACGGTAAGCCAAACCTTCAGCTGCCTTGTCCGAAAGGAAATTTACAATATGGGGTATGCTTGCCCCCACGGGATCCAAATTCTGTTCCATGCACTAACCCATCCAGCCTTTCCAGGCTGAAGAGTACAGTTTCCTGGTTGAAGGAGCCCAAGCTTACTTAATGAAAGCTGTAGCTGTCTCCGAAAATCCCGGCATTTCCCACTGTTGCCTGAAAGTCGCCAAGCTATCAGCAATGACCGCCCCGGTAGGATCAAAGGATGTTGATCCTTGTGAGGTCCCATGAGTAGGGACTTCCACTACGGAAACATCCTGGGAAGATCGCAGCTCATCTCCAGCAACACCGGGAACCAGGGCTGCGATCTCCACAGGGGAGTTACTAGAATCACCTCCGCTTGCTGCTTGAAAATGTGTGATGTCACTCTGGGAACTAGAAGGAAAGGTGGGAATGCATAATTCAATGTCCCCGCCCAATCGTGAAGGAAGGCATCTGTCGCCATCGCCGCTGGATCCGGTCTCCAACTGAAGAAGTTGGGAAGTTGCCGGTTCAGCCTGGAAGCAAACAGGTCCATCTGACAAGGACCTCAAAGCTCCTACAACCATTGGAATATGCTCGGAAGCAGTTACCAATCGCTGTAATCTCCGAGGTGTCTGGAATTCCAGTTCGCTATCAGGTTGGACTGACCTGGGGTGTTTCCGCTATTACCGTAATCTGATGATTCAGGCAATAGTGCCATAAATCCTTGGCAATCCCTACTAGAATAAACAATCTCGTTCCTTCCAACTTGTTCATGTACCTCACCGCCGAAACATTGTCCATCTGTAGGAGGATCCAACATAAGGTCTGCTTGGGAGACAGAGTCCGAATTGCAAAGGAACCCCTAGGAGTTCCAGACAATTTATGTGTAGTGACAATTCCTGGGGAGACCACCTTCCGCCTGTGGAGATATCTCCATAGAGCGCACCCCAGCCCCAACGGCTGGTGTCGGATTCGATGATAACTTCTGGTTGTGAACTGAATATCGCTCAGCCATTCCACGCTTCCACGTGACCCAGCCACCACTGCATCTCCTCTCTCACCTATTGTGACAATGGGACCAGATCCGTATAAGATAAATCTTTCTGCAAATGCTGGATTTTTAACCTCTGCAATGCTCTGTAATGCAGCAGTCCAAGGAAAATCGCTTGAATGGGTGACGCTAATAATCCCACTACTCTGGCAATGACTCTGAGAGAAACCACTTGTTTGTTGAGGACTGGAGTAATCTCCTTCTTGACATCCTTTAACTTCATTTTGGGAAGACTCAATTGAGCCCTCTGGGAATCTATCACAAAACCCAGAAAATCTGTTGTCTGCGCTGGAATCAGCGATGACTTGGAATGGTTGATTACAAACCCCAGACTCTGCAATGGAGACATTGTCATTTGGAGATGTTGCGAGACCACTTCTGGGATCTGCGCCATGATCAGAATGTCGTCCAGTTAAATAATCATGCGCACCCCTTGCTCCCGAAGGTGAGCTACCACCGGCTTCATCACTTTGGTGAAGCACCAAGGAGCCGAGGAAAGCCCAAAAGGAAGGGCCGAATACTCAAACCACCGACCTTTCCATTGGAATTGAAGGAAACGGCGGTGTGGAGGAAAAACGGGAATGGATAGGTAGGCATCTTTGAGATCTAGCCTGACAATCCAATCTCCCTGTTTCAGGAGATCCGCCAAAAGATGGATTCCCTCCATCTTGAAATGTATGTAAATAAGGTACTGATTGAACTCCCTCAAATTTAGAACCAGTCTGTGGCCACCACCCTTCTTCTGGACCAAAAAGACAATGATGCAAACCCGTGAGGCCTGTTGTTGCATGGTGTTATTGCGTGCTTTTGCAGTAATTTGGCTATTTTGTCGTCTATAAAAATGCACTCTTGTTGGGAAAAATTGAGAGAATTGGGGAATGTGTCCTGACAGGGTGGTTAGTAAAATTCCAGATGGAACCCCTGAAGCGTTTGCAGTACCCACGCATCCTGTGTCAGGTTTTGCCAATTGTGAACAAAGAATTGTGTTTGACCCCCCAATGGTAAGGGAGACAAGTCTACCACGCTTACCTGTGGAATTCTGCACCTGAAATCCTGCTCTGTGGAATCGGTGTCTGTCGAATCGACGACGAGTGGGGTAGAAGGTACCCCTTCTAGTTGAGTCCCACTCTCCTCTTCCGCAATCATAGTCGCCTCTGGGGGGACCATGGTTAGAGAAGTGGCCTGACGAGCGTCCCCTGCCTCGTCCGGCCCTGTTGAAAAGGCCTTGCTGAAAGACACATTTGATGCCTGATTGTTCTTTATCAAGCAATGTGAATGTCCCCACATATTTCGACACATCCTTAACAAAACAGTCTCCAAAGAGGTTGCCTTCGGCGAGGGGTCCTAGTTTCGCGGCCGCCAGATTGGTAAGATTGGAGTCCATACGCATAAGCAAGGACGTATGCCTTTCCGTGGAAATGGCACAATTGGCATTGCCCAACAGACAAATTGCCCTTTGTGTCCATCCTGCCAGGATATTCAGATCCACCGGATTGGCCGTCTCATTGGCCACCAGGGCCATCTCTAGGATCTTTGTAAGAGGACCGACGACGTCAAGGAGCTTGTCTTGACAGCCACGCCAGGCGTGGTCTATCCCCTTCTTGGGGTCTTTTGCGAACTTCTTCAAAAAGGTGAGTAAGCTTACATCTATTTCGGGAGTTTCAGCGACCTTGTCTGGCAGATCAGGACGAGGACACTCTGACCTGAGCCGATTACGGACCTCCTATCAAACCCTTTTTGAAGGTTCTCGTGTAGGTATACAGTAACTTCTGGCACCGGAGCCCACTCTGAAGATCGGGGATGTACGATATCACTAGGGTTGAAGGTGAAGGGAGTATTAGATGGAATTTCCGGGGTTGAAGAAGCCACTTTCTTAGCTTTCTTTCTGGGAGTGGCTTCTTCATCCGTTGTAGTAGTGTCAGTATCGGTGTTAGTGGTATCGGTATCCACATTGACCTTCTGCTTACTCTTCGCCTTGCCTACCACTGAGTACTCATGATCACCACTGGAAGCTGGAGGTAGTGAATTTAAAGCACTAGCATGCGGCCATTGACACTCTTTTACTGCGTCTGTAGCTGGAGGATTAAACATTTTTAATATATCTTTAGTGAACCAATGACGTTTGGCAAAACTCTCAAGCTGCTTAGTAATTGGTTTAAGTGCAGCTGCCGATGCTTGTGGCACAGTGTTGGGTACTGTGCTCTCAATGGCCCTGTTCACTGAGGATTGGACGGAGGCGTCCAGAGCCTCCACTATGTTATCTTCTAGGACAGTCTCCGGCTGTCCCTCATAATAGACATCCTCCTCATCTTCGTATCGCATCCACTCTTCCATTCTAATGAAGTGGTGCAGTATAATCAATGTTAATATAATCAAGTCTCAATATAAAATAGTATAGGAGGAGTAATGGGGGGGGGGTCAGCCAATGTGCACACAATTGAAATTACTTGTAATACCAAGCCCCCTCAGCAAAGCTGTACTTAAACTATTTCAGCCTGTCCAAGGCGTGGGAGCCAAAATTTGAAGTATCTGGAGCATGTGCTCACTCCTGCAGAGGACGTCTCTTTCAACCAGTCAGGCATTCTTTCTCCAACAAACTTTTTTCCCTAATGTGGCAAAAAACACTAAAACGGACCGATCTCGGCATGCGCAGCCCAACGCGAGCCCAAAAGGAGCCTAAAGAGAGCCCAATGGGTTCGCTTGTGCTGCGCACGTCGAACGGAAGCCACCCGGCTCCTGCGGTGTGTACCGGTGATCAGGGAAGCCCAAAACACCAGCACGTGAAGTGCGCGACCGTTAAACCGGTCCCCGTCAACCGCCCCGCGGTTTGGTAATGTCGCGCCAAGAAGCGCGTGTAGTGAAGGTCCAAACATGCAAAGGAGATGGCATAAAAGTCTTGAAGTCTTTATTGTAGTACCAGAAGTAACTGTCAACGACCTCAGCCGCAGCTAGAGTCACACTCGAACACCAACAGTCAGCCGTCTATCATGGAGCTCGCCTTGGAACCCTTGCAGAGGTGACATTCTAAGTGATGTCACCACGGAGCGTTCCACGGCGTGCTAAGGGACAGGAGGGTAGTGGGAGACCGGTGTGGAAGATACCACACATCCCCCTTCCCTACATAACAAAATGCAAAAGGTCAACAAAAACATTATCAGAACCTATTCCGCATCATTTAGTGACATATTGCTCCAGATGACGGGGCGGTCTGACCACTCTCTGGCTTGTCCTACTGGCAGGGTGAGCTATTACAAAATGTTTCCTGGGAGGAAGTTCTCCTTTCCCCTGTGGCTTGTCCCCTCTAACTTCCCCCCTTCCAGTGTCTTCCTTGGGGGGATGATACCTCACTACTCTTCCCAACTTCCAAATCTTTCCCTCCTGAGTTTTCACCGCGTTTCTGAGTAATGTAACAATCTTTGTGGGTCTGCTGAACTTCGACCAACTCGCTTTCCCTGTGGGTGCTCTGATTTTTATGTCATCTCCCACCCTGAAGCCCGCATCGTGGGTGGAGTGTAATCTATCAAACCTTTCCTTCCTTTCCAACATGGCCTTGCCTTGTCTGTCTAGCCCTTTGGACTCCCTAGAGTGATCAGTCCATCCTTTGTGCCAACCCATCCATCCTGGTGATAGTTTAGTTTTGGGTCTTCTCGCTCTGAGCAATTCAAATGGGGTTGCTCCCGTCGTCTGGTGTGGGGTCAGGCAGTAAGCTTTCACAAATTCTTCTTTCCAGTTTAGTCCATTAGTCTTAGCTAACTGGATGATTTCTTTCAAAGTATTATTGAACCGTTCTACCATTCCGTTGGTTTCAGGGTGGTAAAGCGCGCAGCGCTTGTGTTCAATCCCATACTTCTCTAGAAAGTCCTTCATTTCCCTTGAGCACAGCTGCACTCCGTTGTCTGTTAGAAAACTGCTAGGCAATCCTTCTCTGAGGAATGGCTCCTGTAAGAACTCGACGACAGTCTTTGTGGTGATTTCAGGTACTACCTTCACCTCTCGCCATCTTGAGTACAGATCTACCAAGACTAAGATGTACGGTGTGCGCAGTTCTCCCGTCAGTGGGCCTATTATGTCCAGCGCCACTTCATCCCACGGTCCCGAACGGGGTGGCCTGCAAATCATGGGCGGTGTGTGTTGTTTCAAGACCCTGTCACTAACCGTACAAGGGATGCAATCTCTCACTTTCCTTTCGATGGTATGGTCCATGCACGGCCACCAGTAGTCCTCCCGCATTCTCTGTTTGGTCTTGGTGATGCCCAAATGTCCGTCATGGGCTAAGTCCACCAATTGTTCCCTCACCGCCTTGGGCGGGATCAGCCTTGTTCCTCTGAACAGACACCCATCGGCTACAGACAGTTCTTCCCTGACCATCCAGAATGGGCGTAGTGTTTCGCTTCATTTATCTTCGTGTCTCCACGTCTCTTTTACTCTCTCACATACTCCCAAAAGTAGGTCATCTGCCTCCAAGGCCTCTTTCCAAGATTCTTCGCTGATGGCCCCTTGAGTGATCACGCACACGTTTTCTGTTTGGAAGTCATCCTTGTCTTCACTATTCTTTTCTTTTGACTCGTCTTCTCCCTTTTCTTCTACCAGCCGTGAGAGACAGTCTGCCCCAAGATTCCTTGTTCCAGGTACATACTCGACACAAAATGTGTATTCCTGTAGATTTACCACCCATCGCCTGATTCTGCTCGAGATTGCGTCCAGTCCCTTCTTGTTAAACACTACAACTAGGGGCTTGTGGTCTGTACGAAGGGTGAATTTTGTCCCCCAGATGAAGTCTCTGAATTTGCTCATGGCCCAGTGTACCGCGAATGCCTCCTTCTCGATCACTGAGTAGTTCATCTCATACGTTTGTAGCGATCTTGATGCAAAGGCTATTGTTTCTTCTCCACACGCCCCTACTTGAGCAAAAACTGCTCCTAGCCCTTTCGAGCTCGCGTCGGTCGTTATCACCGTCTTCCTGTTTGGTACGAACGCTTTCAGGCTGGGTGCCTCTGCCAGTGCTCTCTTTACATCCTCAAATTCCTCCTGGCATTCCTCGTCCCAATTGAACCCTACATCTTTCTTGAGTAGGCGTCGAATGGCGAATGTTCTGCCCGCGAAGTTCCTTAGGAATTTACTGTAGAATTCCAGCATTCCCATGAACGACTTTATTTCTTCTTTGTTCTTTGGAGGCATCAAGTTTGTTATGGTGTTCTGTAGCTCGACTTTCGGACGGATCCCACCTGGTGTCACCTTGTGCCCCAGAAAGTCTAGCTCCTTGCACCCAATTCTGCACTTCTCCCTCTTCACAGTGAGGCCTTGGTCCTTAAACCTCGCCAGCACTTGCCTCAACCTTCTGTCATTTTGTTTGTTGCCATTGCCAAACACGATTACGCCGTCCTGGTAACACAAAACACCGGGTATTCCTCTCAGTATGCTCCCCATGATTCTCTGGAATACCGCCGCTGCAGAGACCACCCCAAAGGGCATTCTCTTGAATTTAAATGCACCCATGGGCGTCACGAACAATGTAAGTTCTTGTGAATCTTCATGGAGCTTGATCTGGAAGTAGGCCGAGGTCAGATCCAGTGTGGAGAATACCCTAGCTCCTTCCAACATACTCATCATTTGCGCAATGTTTGGCAGAGGAAATTTGTCCACGATCACCTCCTTGTTCAATGCCCTAAGGTCAATGCATAGACGGACCGATCCATCCTTTTTCCTTGCTGCGACGATCGGCGCCAACCATTCTGTTGCTTGCACCGGCTCTATGACCCCTTGGTTGCATAATTTTTCTAGTTCGTCTCTGACTGCCTCCTGAATCGCTATCGGAAGGTTCCTCACCTTTGCTACCACCGGTTCAGCGTTTTCCTTCAGTTTTATCCTGTGAGAATAATTCTTCAGGCATCCCAATTCGTCGTTGAAAACCTCTTTGAATTCGCTCTCCATGCTGTCCCTATTTCCCTTCACTTCCTGTACTAAAATTTGTGGGGTTTTGTTTGGGTCAAGGTATATGCCTAAATCCTTTTGAGCTTGCCACCCTAGAATGTTGTCTCCCTTTGAGGATACATACACCTTTGATACTGTAAGCTTATCTTTATATTCTACTGTGCCCCAGAAGTATCCCTTCATACTAGTAGGCTGACCACTATACCCCCCAGGTCTAACATCCATTCTGCTTAACCTGATCTTACCTTTGGCCACCCTTTCAAATTCTTTTGCATTGATGATCGTGATTTTATAGCACGAGTCGTACATAGCCTCTATGCCAGTCCCTTCGATTGTTATAGTGTCTTTTGGGCTGCTGACTTGACCACTCTGAACTTCCAAAACGATATTGTCACACACTCTGTTCGTGTTGTCTCTGGTTTGCTTCTTAATGCCCTGACCACTCCTGCAGTATTGTCTAAAATGGCCCTTCCTGCCACACTTGTTACATGTGTACTTGAGCACGGGGCAGTCTTTATCGTTCACCATGTGTCCTTGCTTACCACACCTATAACAGTTCCCTTTAAAAGACCATCCCACTCTGCTCTCCTTCTGCTCTTTAAGCCCCATCTTCTGCCATTTGACTTCCAGTACATTGTCGCCTTCTGCCTCTACTTCACTCACCTTGACCTTCCCCTCACTGTCTTTGTTCTCACTATCCTGCTTTATCTCACTCTCACATTGCATCATGTGTTCTACCTGCTTGGCAACTATAAGTACTTCTCTCAATGGAGGGTCATCTTTTAACCACAACTCCTTTCGTACACGTTCTGTTGTGCACGCTAACACAAACTGGTCCCTGATTCTCTCTTCACTTGAACCTCCAAATTTGCACGTTGCAGCAAGTTTACGCAAATCAGAGACAAAGTCTTCTATAGATTCCCCTTCCTTCTGTCCTCTTTTCCCAAAATTATATCTTTCCATGATGGTGCTAGTTTTAGGAAGGTAGTGTAGGTCTAGTTTTGTAATACTAATTTCGAACTCGTTTAGTCCTCTAGCCTCATGCGCCCCTAGCTCTGGGAGATGCTCTAAAACTTCTTCCCCCTCCTCCCCTAAATAATATTCTAACAAAGCCACCTTTCTCTCCAACCCCAGATTTGGCCCGCATACCACAGCATAGTTCATAAACATTTTTTTCCATTTCTTCCACTGTATAGCAGGGTCCCCTGGACTCAATAGAAACATGGGGGGTGGAGTCACGTTTTGCATGCTTACTCAGGGTTCTTCTGTAAATGTTAACTAGGCTTGAATGGATTAGTACGACCCCTAGTTTTCACACTAGACAGATAACATGCAAATAAATGTATCTTTCAAACACATTTTCCTCTTTACACGTGAAAATACAAAATAAATGCACTCTGGAGCCCACAAGGTGGCGCTGTTGTACTATAGGCTCTCTTTCAGTCAGGTCTCCTATCTTTACACTTGAATACTAGGTGTGCCCTTAGCGTGTGACAGGAAACCTCCACTAGGATATGAGAAGAATGAAACTCTTATAAACTCAACAGAAAACACAGCCTGAAATGACTTCCTACTGAGCTTTGATTGCAGATAACAGCTGAATGGCAAAAGGTCCCCGCGAAGAGTTAATTCCTCAAGTGGTCATGCTTTGGTGTTTTTCTTCGTATCGTGAAGTACCCGGGTTCACTCCAATTATGTCACTCAAAAAGCTCTGGCCATGTAAGTTTTTTCCAGTTTCATTCAGCCTCCCACGCCTCAGATGCCGTTCGCAGCACAACACGCAGCCACGCCGAGAAACTGTCACAATTCCTGGTTTCCCCCGCAGCGCTCTTCCTTTGCTTCAATTAGCTGCCGCTTGTAAATCGATTAAGTCCCTTGCCAATGACAAGCGAATTTCCTCACGCCTTCACCCTCAATGCTTTTGCTCCTCTTAACATACCCATTAGTTATGTGCCAAGTCAGTTCCGAACCAATGTCCGCAAAGCCTCTTAACGCTAGCTCTCCGCTCCTAACTTCAGTCAGTCACACAGCATTTCCAGCGCTCTTTTCCCTGGTATCACTCTCGCTTTGAATTTTATTTCGTTACACGCAATGTGGCTTCCAATCTCATTTATTTCTCCCTTCGCCACCCTTATGGATAGTACCTTCAGTTTCTTAAAGCGCTACGATTTTCTTCGTTATTCCGTCGTTGTGCTCCATACTTCTCTTCGTGTTGAGGTCGTGACAATCGTATTCCCTGTCCTCGTCGCCAGTGTAGTGGAGGTCCACACATGCAAAGGAGACGGCATAAAAGTCTTGAAGTCTTTATTGCAGTACCAGAAGTAACTGTCAACGACCTCAGCCCCAGCTGGAGTCACACTCGAACACCAACAGTCAGCCGTCTATCACGGCGCTCGCCTTGGAACCCTCGCAGTGGTGAAATTCTAAGAGATGTCACCACGGAGCGTTCCACGGCGTGCTAAGGGACAGGAGGGTAGTGGGAGACCGGAGTGGAAGATACCACAGTGCGTTATTAAAATAATGAGCCCAGCAGCGCTGGCAACCAGAGCAGAACTCTGTCACAATGCGCAAAGCGTGCCCTCAAGAAACATGGAAATAAGCACCCAATATGCAGAAAATCATATTATTACTATACACTGTAGCGCAACGTGCTATGTACATTTGGCACTTATCAAAGTACAATAAAATGAGTAATAGTATCATAAAGGAGTACTTAGCTCTTGCTGTGAGCAGCAAAGAAAGAGGATGATCGGACTGTGCTCATCGCTCTTATGGAGGGCTGAGAAGGCGTGACTGATGCAAAGCATCATGGACAATGTAGTTTGTATTGACTAATTGTATGTTTTTCATTGGCTGCTGTGTTTTACAGTAAAGAAAGAGATAGCATAATCAGAAGCCTCCGGTCCTGTAATAGAATTGTACACACCGTCTCAGCACTCAGTTTGTAGTACGTACTTGCATTTATTCATTTTTAATCTGTTTGGGGTAGGAGTAAAAAAACTAAATATCTCTAAAGGAAGCATTAACAGATCTCATTCAGAGGTACTGCCCCTAATATCTGATTTGTGTGGCACTGTTTCTTTCATTACCTTTTCAGATTTAATCGTAATTGTTTTAGTTTGATTGACAAAAATTACATCACCTTCATGTTTACAATCTTATAGGTCCAGCCAAAGATTTAAAAAACAGAAAGTTCTCTGCGAATGGTCCAGAAGTGGCCCATGAAACAGCTGTCTGGTAGGTTGCCGCTCTCAGCTTGCCATTTGTGTAGAGCATTTTTCAAACCTGTTAATGCTAAAAGAAGTTGTTATGGCTGTCCAAATAGCTATACACCTGTCTGCTGGCAAAGTGCTAGGAAAATGTGTGACATTGGTGCATTTGATTAAAGATCAATTGAAAAGCACCTGGGGGTACTAAATGGTGTGTTTGCTGAATCAGAATATATGTATTTATCCTTGTTATTTTCAGGAACGATACAAACAATCCTCTGAAAAGAAATATTACTCACCTAGATCAGGAGGCAGGACAAGCATTTGGGAAATTGACAGAAGCTGACAAAGCACTCACTGGAAAGGTATGTCTTAAAGAACAACTTACACAGCAGTACAGTAATTAAAATCACCTTTTCATTTTCGTGGCATTTAGTAAGTCGAATCTGGGTACAGCCTTCTGTAGCAGTAACTCTTGGTCATTTGTATAATGTCGATGAATGGTGTCACTACTTGGGATGCTGCAGAGAAGCTACATCCTCTTATTGCAATAGATCAAATAAAGTACTGCATGTGGGCCTGTATTCTGGGGAAAGAACATAATTATAATTTCACACATTGCTTTTGCTGAATCTTCAACAGAGCAAGAAGACATTCTAGTTCAGTCTGGATTGAAGTTATGAAAAAGAAGTGCATTAACAAATATTTAACTCCATTCTCCATACACAGCCTTTTGAAGAGTGAATGGTATCTTCATAGCAGATTTAATAGTTCCCTATGTGTACTTGTGGATATGGCATGAAAGTAACTGTCTCAAGTATTGTATTACATTTCATTAGCCATAATTATAAGTATGCTATAGAATCTTCACTTTTTGTTACCTGAGAACAAGGTAGCAATTGGGTGAAAGGATGTAATTGGAGCAGACGAAAATAACAAGCTAACCTAACCAGTCATATCATGTTACTTACTCCATGAATATCAGTTACTCCTTCTCAATTCGATAAACAGTCTTGACAAAATAGACATCATGTCACAAACTTTACCTACAAAAAAATCAGTAGTCTATGGGATTTTTTGTGGGCATGATACGTGCGTTTCCCCAACGACAAGTCGCTTCTAGGTGAAAGAGAGTCTGAATGAGACATTAGAAAGGAGTACAGAACTGAAGAAAAGAAAAATAAAGATTTGAGAAGATTCCCCATTAAAATGAGAAGAAGTGTATTGGTGTTTTACAGTATATGATGGCACAACTACAGTGGTTTTTTAACGGTCTGGCATGACTGAGCAGCTGTTGCTAGACTTATGTGAACGTCAGAAAAAATAACTTTAAGGAGCACTGAGATAGGGATCCAAATGTTGATCTCTCCTCCTGCAGGATTTGATCTGCGAAGAGACCAGTATGATATACAATTAATCTGCTCATCACTAAAGAAAACATTTAAATCATTAAGAAAAATAGATTAGAAATACGAAAGATAATGTGTTATTTAGTAGTTCTAACCAAATGATATTACTTGGGAAATTTTACTGTCAAAGTTTATCTTCAATAATGGGATCAAGGTTCTGCAAAATCTGGACCTTTGCTCTTAATTGTTTCAAACAGATTCATGTTCTGCTGCCATGCAAGGCTAGAGCTGAGATTGTATTGATAATCAGAAGTAGAAATCTGAATGGGGCAGAAAAAGCAATAGAAAATGTTCTCATTATAAGTGACACAAGTATTTTTTTTAACCACTTTATTTAAAAATGTTCAACTGGGATTAAAACAAACATAATGACAGTCCATTCCACGACAGAATGCAGTTTCCATTTGTTGCTGCAAATAAAATGATACAAAATAAAACTCTTACACACAGACACAACTATTTTTAGTGAAAACGTTTAGAAAGAAGCTCGCAACCTTCCATCTTAAGCTGAAAAATAAATGATCTCTTTTTATGTATGTGTAGGTGAAACTATCCGTATACATGAAGTACTTTAAGACCATGGGTGTCCGCCATCTGATGTTGATCATAATTTTCTACATGGTCCAGCAGACAGCTGCCTTCTTCAGTAACTACTGGATTGGTTTATGGACCGATGATCCAGTTATCAATGGGACACAACAAAACAAGAAGCTGCGGCTTGGAGTGTATGGCTTTCTGGGATCAGTGCATGGTATGGAGATTGATGTTTACTTTTTTGATGTTTTTTACTTTCGTTTTTTTTAGTAGATTGTTTTGAAAGACAGATGTTAGACCAGAATTAGTGCCAAAAGCTGGATCTGTTTGATAACCAGAATCAATCACCATACAACTCTTGATGATAGTCATCTTTCTAGAAAAGGTAATCTCCTCAAGTATTGTCTAGTCTAGTTTGAGGCAAGCCCCATACATTGGCACAGAAATATCAACTCACCTCATTATGATTGTCCTACTCAATGCCATCTGTGGGGCGATTCAGGGACTAGGGAACAGGAGAGCAGTCCTGCTGGTAGATTGATGCACAAGTTATTGTGAGTGACCTTATGATACACTCGAAATGTTTAGAAAAAAAGGTTTGTAGGAGGATTTCTTGATATTGGTGTCTTGCTCTACACATCAGAACTTGTCCATGACTGTGACCCTCTGTTGTGGTGTACCCTACATCTCCATTTAATCCTCTGCCCTGGTAGTGCACTGGAGGATCTAGTCACAAAGCATGGTCAATCTTCACTCCAGTATGTTAATGACACCCTGCAATACCCTGTTTGCTTCCTATTGAAAGGCTGCTTGACAAGGCTAATTTTGAGGTGGCAACAGAGGCGCTTTTGCTGTGAGATTTAATCTCAATCCATGGTCTGCATTATGTTTTTTCTTGTTAGTAACCATTCAAATGTGCATTATATGGCACCAATGTGCTTTGAGATTTTTTTTCTTAAATTAAATCTTTGTGCAAGAGGGATGTTAAGAGATCGGTGGCCATGCACATCGTGAAATTAAACCTATGTGAAGCAGAACATTTTCTAATAGAATTCCTAAAATGATAAACCTAGACAAAATGTTCGTTATGTGCTTCACAAGATTACCTATTACACTGCCACAAATGGATTCCATGGGTTTATAGTTGTTAGAGAGTCCTGCCATAATCCACTAAAATGTTCATCTTTCAATAGTAAAATAACCACCATTTTGGATTGATTAATATTAATTGTATAGAAAATACTTTTAGAACTTCGGTTAAAATAATACTTAAGTATTATCTTCTGACTGGTTTCTGACCTGATTCTATCAAGCTACATTCTACCGATTCCCAAGTACGAGAGAGTTGTAGAATAGAATGGCTTGTATAACTAGTCTTCCTGTCCACTGAGGGATCAGGATATGTTTCAGTCAACCACAGCACCTCTGTAACACTTTTAAAGCTAGCTGAATCCTAATGGTTGCCTATCTTTGTGTTCCAGACTGTAACTACCTTACTGGACAAAACTGTGCCATTCACAGAAGGAAAATACTGAAGACAGAAAGATATAATCAAGGAAACAATGTCTTCATTGTATGACCAGAACAGATATAAGGAAAATTCCTTATGAGACTTTGCACCAAATAGCTTGGTTGGCACCTCTGCGGTAGCATGTAACCCACACATTGCATTGTGAAGAATCTAATATTACTTACACTAGTCAGTCCTAATAGAGCTCAGAAACTTCCCAGCTATTTCTTGTTATGCTGTTTTTCAGCTGTGTCAAAAATAAGTATTAAATAATGGAAATATATACATCTGGTTCATGGCACTGTTCTTGTCCTCCAAATAAGGTAAAAGAGAACTCACCAGACGGCCATAACAAAAGAGTGTCAAATAATAACAGAACTGAAATGTTTACGCAATAGTTATCAGTTAACATTGCAGATGACGGGAAACTAACCAAGGTACAACTTGGTTAGTTTCCTTCAGAAGGGAGATAAGCAGTGACATTGGACAAGTATAAATCAGATCCATAAATTCTCCCATGCAGAGTTCCACAGAGATCAACTCTGAGTCCATCACTTTTTAACGTGTACGTATCTGAACTCGCCCCTTTTATCTGAGAGTTCGGTTTTGGTCTCATGTCTTATGCTGATGACACCCAGATAGTGGTGGCAGCTTACAAACATCTAGCGTCCCCACATTACAATTTCAGTATTGTATGAGAGAAATAAACAGTTAGATGGGAAAACACTCTCTTAAGCTTAACACTGAGAAGACCGAGGTAGTAGTCTTCGGTAACCTGCAGCCCAGATGGAACAACCTCTGGTGGCCGTCAAAGATGGGTGAACCGCCAAAACCAGCTCAGAAGGCCAAACATGTGGGAGTTATGATTGATAATAAACTAACACTATCTTACCAGACAAATGGCATCATCTCTGCCTCCCACTTTTTGATTAAGAAACTTAAGAAGATCTTACCTTAAATCCCCACTGACTCTAGGACGACGATAGTAACTACACTAATTCAGTAAAAACTGGATTACTGTAATGGGCTCTACCTGAGCATGACGAAGCAATATCAAAAAAAGCTTCAGAAAGTTCAAAATGAAGCTGCAAGACTTCTGCTTAACATCCCAAAGCATGAATGAGTAGCCAAGGAAATGTGTAAACTCCACTGGCTTCCGGTAACACGACTAATTAAATTCAAGTCATTATGTCTAGCATACAAGGCAGTGAGCAACACAGGACCACTATTTCTCAGGAATCTCTGTGCCTAGTACGAACCGTCCAGACACCTATGTTCCATAGGTGCTAGACTTATGAACATTTCCTAGAATACGGTCCTCAAATTGGGGCCGCTGAAGCTTCTCATATGGCACCGCAAAACTCTGGAACATGCTCCCAATGGAGCTCAGAAGTGCAAGCTCCCTCGCCATCTTCAGAAAGGGGCTAAAAATTTTGATATTTCAGAACTAGATGCATCAGCTGGGCTTACTGCAATTGTAGCGCCAAGACTCCTTTAAGGTGTGTTGGAAATTGGGTTACTGATTGAGGGTATTGAAACCCTACTCAACAGCAACCACAATCTATGTCAGGGTGAAACACAAACATCCCCAAATTAACCTACGCTTAACCCTGTGGTAGCTTGGCATAAAAGCAGCCAGCTTAACTTAGAGGCAATATGTAAAGTGTTTATGCAGCACTTCAAACATTAATAGAGTAAAAACTCAGCACAAGAAAAATCCCGTGCCAATTTAGAAAAAATATAATACAATTTAGTGAATTATTTGACATTAAAATGACTAAAATCAAAACTGTATCGCTGGAAATATGCAGTTTCAAAGTTTAAATCAATTATAGTGCCTAGTAGCACAAAGCGTCAGCTGTGGTTATCTGATCGCTCCGTACTCAGACAAAGCCACAAGTTCAGGCTGACCACGATGAAGGATGGGCCCCATACAGGACCCAGTTAAGCCCGCTGAATGTACCTTAAATCCTGGTTTGACAAAGCCACAAGTTCAGGCTGACCACGATGAAAGATGGGCCGCATACAGGACCCAGTTAAGCCCGCTGAACGTACCTTAAATCCTGGTTTGTGGAGCGTTGCGAGATCCTTTGTCGAGGTGGCGGCATGCAGCAGCAGCTCAGAGGAGCTGCGAGGCTGCAATGCGGATTCCTGAGTTATTGGTGAGGATGCCATGAGGGCCTTGTGAGGCAAAGTCCTGCTTCAAAGATTATTCATGCACCAGCGGTTCTGAAGAAGCTGTGGGGCTGCGTTACAGAATCCTACATCACCATCGAAGATGCTGTGGATGTGAGACGTGACATGCAAATGCCTGTGTCGAGGATGTGCTGTGCAGCTATGGTTCAGAGGAGCCTGCAGGCTGCGATGTGAGGTTTGGTATCAGGGATGCTTTCTGATGCAATCGTTCTGAACTGGCTGAGAAGATATACATCACATTTACATGTTTTAAGATATTATTCTAAGACAATGCTATACATGCTACTTGACTTTAGACAAAGCTTTTCTTGTGACATAATCTGAACACTACGTTCAAGGTTAGGGTTAGAACAAGATTTCCTAGTGCTTGCGTTGCCCACTAGGAGACAGATTATAACATCTAGACCCATCATTGCATCAGAGCTGTACCTCTAACACAGAGGTTTTATTATTTAAACAGTTCACTGTCCCTTTTCGGGTCAGAGGGGCACTCCAGCCACAACAGTCCTGGAACAAATGCTGTGTTCCACATGCAAATCTGCTAACGCTGAATTTCCATCCTGCAGAGAAAGATTGGCAATCCCATTTCAGACCAAGTCATCTGGGTATGGGGTCTCAGGCTAACCTAAGAGATTGGGCAGAGGGTGCTACCACTATGCTCTGAGAGTAAGGGAAGTGATAGGTATATATGGGCAGACTCTGGAGCCTTGTGGTGCCCTGTGTTGGGATAGACCAATGCAACAATATATGGTGTAGTACAGTAGGTCCTAGGCTATTTGCTGAGGAAGTGGGTACCCAGCGGATCCCCCCTCTGATAGTCCCTTGTGGTCTGTGGCCTGTCTGTTTGTGCCCCCCTCAAAAGGTGGAGCCCTGAGGTGTGGCAGGACAATACAGCGACAGCTCCACATCTGTTAATGGACCCTGCTCTTGTTATATGGCCCTTAGGGTCATTGTTGACAATGCTTAGATAGCATGAGCTCTGCTACCATGATGCTGCTTTTGCGCACATTACTACATGACTTTATTTTGCAAGACTCTGTTTGTGCCTTTCACATGAGAACTATCTGCTTTCTGCATTCTCTGGCTGTTCCTGGAGTTTAGTCTGAACACGATGTGCAAGGTCGATAAACAATGGTCAGTCCCTAGCACCTAGACAAAACTTGCTAACATAGCTGCGCTGCTGAAAACTTGTGCGTTGATATTATGGGGATGCATGTTGTTCTAAAAAACACTTGGAGAGGGCCCTTTCCAGGGCGAAGAGCTATGCTGTTCCTATGATGTAGAAATACCATCTAGGCACTAAGGTATGGTGTCTACTAACAAAGCCCAGAGATCTTCCTTTATATAATGAAAGTTCTTCTTACCGAGGGGAGGGTGGTTGGGCCTTATAGTCTTTTATCAACTGTCTGTATATGATGACATTCCCCTTTGTAATCTATGGAATTGCAACGATGCTTACTGTTTTAGGTTTATGCATTTTGCTGCTGGTAGTGGTTCGTATACTGCATTATAGAGCACAGTAGTTAAAATAAAAATTTTGAACTATAACAGTGACTATCAATTCTTACTGTGGACAAGTACGAGTGAGTGAGCAAAAGGGTGTGTACTGCTACCACGATTCCTGAGAGAGTCTGGAGTGTTGTGTTCTAGGTTGTCTAATCATTTGTAGCTTCATGATTATGTAGGAGAACGAATGAGACACTATAGCTAGTCGTTTTGGGGATTTTGGGTACTAAGGTGGTAGGAAGGTTCAGCCCCTATACACTGAGGTCCTGTTTTCCTGTGCATAGTTATGTGTATGTGCAGAATCCCGGCAACACTCTATTGCCCCAGGTGCCTGGCCCTGATTGGTTTCGGTCGACCGCCCAAGTGTTACCACTAACAGGCTTCTGCAACCTGGGCTCTCTCCTTTGATGTTTCATTGGCAGCCTTGCTTGTGCTCCCGGAGGGCCCTACTACCTGGAGGGAGGCAAGTGCCACTCTATTTTCTTGCTCCCGTCGTCCATTGATGGGCCTCGCTGTTGCCCCAAGACCTTGGGTCAGACTGTGGAGTCAATGGGGAAGGCTGACACCAATAGTCTAAGCTGCCTTTTGAATCACACAAATCGATACGTGCTGTAGATACTTTGCAGGAGGGCTCTGCATAGGACACTGGAACTGAGGGGGACACAATTCCAGATTCAAATATATGCTCCAGGTTTATGGACCATAACCAGAGCCTTCACACCATTGATGCCAAAATAGACATTCTGGCTGATTGCTTCTACTATCTGAAAGAGAAGTTAGACAGAAACAAGTAGCGGCTAGAGCAGCTAGACCACCATACCTCAAAGGTGGAAAACTCACACTCCTCAGCAGGTGAGAGATTGCTACAGATGGAGAATTTTCTGGGCAAAGAGCGAAGACTTGGAGGCGCTTTCTCGGTGCAAAAAGTTACGCATTTTATGGGTACCAGAGTCGACTGCAATGGGCGGAATGGAAGATTACTTAAAAATCGGCTACGTACAATCTTCAGTATTCCATACTAATTGTCAAAAAAGTGCACTTTGCCCTTGTTTATGAAACCGATGTCAGGGTCTGGCCGAGTTCGTTAATCCATGTCTGGGTTGACTGATCCCCGTCTCGACTGACTATTTGCCTTCTCCTATTCTTTCCTCACATTATCTTATCCGAATGGCCTTCACCATTCTTTCCTTGTATTCTCTTGTTACACAGCTATCCTTTGAGGCACACAAAAACGTCCTGCCACCTGCAAATTGGATTGTTGCAACCATTACTAATTAAATTGTTGGGAGGGGTAACACACGGGGTCTGAGAAAGGGGCTTATTTGAGATACTTGATAGCTTGTTTTCCAACTTTTCTCATTGGTCCGTTTTGTATGTGTAAGAGGTGAATTCTGTAAATGTGTTTCCTATAAAAGATTGTGCGCAACGGATTGAAGTGGCAGTCTCCTCAGAACCCACCTTGTGTGTAACTTCTGGGATAACTGTGCTTGGCTGCAGCTAATAAACCTGGTTTCCATCCTCAGTAGAGTGTCTCGTGTCTCTGTTCGATAAGGCAGGTGAACCCGGGGATTTAAGGCGTGCCCTGCGCCACCAGGCCCATAAGGCCTGGTTCTCCACAGACCTTGACACAGTTGAGGGTGCATTGGCGGGTGAGAAGCATGTGGCCTGCTATTCAAACTATGCTAGGGGAGTGGCTGAAGTTCTGTGCAGGGGCCTGCAGAGCATTCAATAAGTGCTCTGCGACCCACAGGGCCTATACCTCATACTGGCCGGAATCCTCCAAGGCCACCTGCTGATACTTGTGTCACTGTACAGGCCTAACACAGATGATCCTGCCTTCTTTACAGCAGTCTGGCGGTAAGTAAGTACCATCGGACCGGGTGCATTGCGCGGGCATGAGACTTTAATGTGGTACTGGGTGCTTCTGCTAATAGGTCCAGCAAAACACGTCAACCGCACCCCCTGTCCACTGTGCAGCTTCATCCAATCTTAATTGACAACAACTTGACAGACTGTCAGAGTTCAGGCATCATGGATAGTATATTGGGACCGGAGGCAGACCGAGTGCTAATGCATGTCAAGTGTTGGTCGGTCCCCTCTTTTTAGACCTCCCTTTTTAATACACCAAGTGAATATCCAGCAGTTCCTTTGCCATGATCCCTAAATCACGTAAAGGGACGCATCAACAGCAAGCCACCGGAAATTTCCTTGATATAAAGTTGGCACGTGATGCAGGAATCCCTTTTGTGATGAAAGCACATCCAGAACCGGTGAGAGCGATAGATGAAATAGAACTGTATTCAGGGTTGATCACTTATCAAACTCCACTTGTAATTATGGTCTGTAGTAATGGATATTCTGAATCTCTCATGTTTGCCCTCATAGACACACGCAGTTTTGGAGCCATACTCTGGCTGCAAGCACATAACCCCTACATTGATTGGATCTCCCGAACAGTGACCCTAAAATCCCACCACTGCATGCTGCACTGTTACAAGGAGGCCACTGAATGGAACAATTTTTTGTGCTGTGCTGTGAATACCTTATCCGACATATCCAGCCTTGCGGCAATATATGAAGAGTACAGAGAAGTCTTTGATGAAGTGAAAGCCACTGTCTTGCCACCCCATCGTAGTTATGACTGCCGAATAGATCTCATACCAGGAGCGGAATTACCAGTCAGTAGTATATACGTGTTAATAGCATCAGAGACAGATTACTTGCAGAAGTACATTGAGGAAATGTTAGAGATGGGGTTCATTCAACACTCTACGTCGCCTGTGTCTTCCCCCATCTTCTTTATCCCTAAGCGAGAAGGAGGTTTGCGCGCTTGTTTGGATTACTGCGCCTTCTATAAAGTCACCATGAAAAACAAATATCCACTTTCTCTTATTTCGGTCCTCTTATATCAAGTACGAGGAGCCAAGATATTTACCAAGATTGATCTCCTGCGGCCTACCATCTCATTCGAATAAAGGAGGGGGACGAGTGGAAGATCATGTTTCGCACCGAGTTTAGGGTATTACGAATATTGCGTAATGCCATTTGGCCTTTGTAATTCCCCGCAGCGTTCCAATTCTTTGTCAACGAGATCTTGAGAGAATACCTCAACATATTTGTGATCGTCTATATTGATGACATTTAGATTTATTCAAAATCTGAACAAGAGCATGTCATGAACGTAAAGAAAATCCTGCAAAAACTGAAAGAAAACCATCTGTTTGCTAAACTCGACAAAAGCACATTCCATACCACACAAGTGGAGTTTCTGGGGTTTGTGATCACTCCAGAAGGTGTCCATATGGACCCAAAGAAGATTGAAGCCCTGGTAAAATGGCCCAGTCCCGGCTCGGTAAAAGAAGTACAATCCTTCATAGGGCTTGCACATTTTTATCGGCAATTTAAAGACCATTTCTCTGAAGTCCTATCCCCTAAAACACTGCTACTTCGGAAAGGAGTCTTGTTTGAATGGTCTAAGGAAGCAGAATAGGCCTTCGTTACCTTGATAGAACGGTTCACCATGGCTCCTGTCATTAGACATGCTGACAATACACAGCCCTACTACATAGAAGTAGATGCCTCTCAATATACTGTAGGAGGGGTTCTCTCCTAAAGAGATAGAGACACCGGACAGATGCATCCTGTTGCCTATTTTTCTAAAACACTCTTGCCCGCAGAGCAGAACTACACAATAGGAGAAAGGGAATTGCTGGCTATAAAACTAGCCTTACAGGAATGGAGCCACTATCTCTTAGGCTCCCCTCACATAATCACCATCTACTCAAATCATAGGAACCTCCAGTTCTTTCGATCTGCCTGCGCACTCATACCCCGCCAAATGAGATGGGTCTCATTTTTTAGTGAGTATGATTTTGTCACTACTTATCGCCCCGGGCCCCAGCATGGAAAAGCCGATGCACTATCCCGAATAGGGCAAGGAAACCCTTAGACCTTAGAGCTACCCAACCTTTGGCTTTTATTGATCAGTTGAAGGCGCACTATGCAACAATACCGGCAGCGGAATGGGAAAGTAATCCTGTGCGTCAGATTAGGGACAGGTTGTACTATTATGATAACAAGTGGTTTGTACGAATTGTGCGGAGGTTGATTAACTTCCACTAACAGTGCGCTGTAGTTCAACTAGAAACTGAACTTGTTTCTTCTCCTAATTTTATTCAATTATTAATGAAAGTTCATGACTCCATTTTTTTCTTTGTCTTAGAGTTTTATTGATCAGTTATTTCTTTCTTCATTCATTAGAGAATATCTTGGCAATTAATGTCCTTAAGGGAACATAACATTCTTTACAACTCTGCCCAATGCATTTCGGGTCAGGTCATGTGACCCTTCGTCAGGGGCCTGTGGAAGAAGACGAATACAGGACCATCACCTTCAATATCATATATATATAAAACATTTCCTTAATATGCAAACAATCAGATGAAAATACAAATTAATGTTATAATGTCATCATGTCTAGGTAAAAATAACACGACTTTAAACGAGTCCTGATACAGTGTACTAGTGGTGAGGTGGTTCGGGGCTTAAATAAATAAAAAAAGTGGAGTGAGGATCGCCACTATATGAATACAGGGTATTGCATTAGTGCGCATAGTTTTGGAAAACGTTTTCACGAGTGCGGTAATCAAATTGCGGCAAGGTGCAAAAATTGGTTATGTTTCATGAAATAGAAGCTCTATTGGTACCTCTATTTTTGACTATATATTTCTTATTGTTTACTTTCACTAAAATAATCAGTACAGTACATTGGAATGTATAGATGTTTTGAATTTCTACAACATTTCCTTGCATATAATCATGCTTCAACCGCACACTATCCGTTTTCACCATGGTTATTTTTCCTTCTAGTCCTTTTTTAGTGTCCACATGTCCCTTCACGTAATTGAAACGACGGGAGCAGTCGTCCTAGTTTTATGTAAATTCATTTTCACTTTTTGAGTATAAACATCATGCACCGTTATTATGTATTATCTTCATTTTGCACTCCGTTTCCCAAATGTTCGACTAAATCATTGAGAAGTCTTTTTTCGACTTCCTTTGCCACAATGCGCCCACGTGATCGGAACCTAGCTCGGCTGTTTAAAAACATAACCGCGAGCATTTCCTCCTCACCCGCCCGGTATCCAGGAGAGCGTTTCTGAGTTACCCGACCGCTGAACACGGCAGGACATTCTATTGACTCACGTAAGTGTTATCCCATCACTCGTGAACGATTTCGGTATCACACGCACCTAATTTTTGCACCTTGCCGCAATTTGATTACCGCACTCGTGAAAACGTTTTCCAAAACTATGCGCACTAATGCAATACCCTGTATTCATATAGTGGCGATCCTCACTCCACTTTTTTTATTTATTTAAGCCCCGAACCACCTCACCACTAGTACACTGTATCAGGACTCGTTTAAAGTCGTGTTATTTTTACCTAGACATGATGACATTATAACATTAATTTGTATTTTCATCTGATTGTTTGCATATTAAGGATATGTTTTATATATATATGATATTGAAGGTGATGGTCCTGTATTCGTCTTCTTCCACAGGCCCCTGACGAAGGGTCACATGACCTGACCCGAAATGCATTGGGCAGAGTTGTAAAGAATGTTATGTTCCCTTAAGGACATTAATTGCCAAGATATTCTCTAATGAATGAAGAAAGAAATAACTGATCAATAAAACTCTAAGACAAAGAAAAAAATGGAGTCATGAACTTTCATTAATAATTGAATAAAATTAGGAGAAGAAACAAGTTCAGTTTCTAGTTGAACTACAGCGCACTGTTAGTGGAAGTTAATCAACCTCCGCACAATTCGTCTAATTAAGGACACGACTAGGCATCGTGTGACAACGTGTAGCGCTAAACCAAGAACCACAAGCATCAAAGAAAAAACTTTATTCAAAAAAAAAAAAAAAAAAAAAAAAAAAAAAAAAAAAAAAAAAAGTGTGCACAGAGACCAAAAACTTTCTGTATTTTGAACCTACTGCCTAAACCTTTCTCTGTAGCACCAACATCCAAACTCAACAATGCAACTTGATGACATAGCTCAAATAACTACTAATAGAGCAGAAACATTGGCCTTCACGCCAGAAGCCGCAAAAGACATATATGGACTGATACAGGAGACCAAAACCTTCTCACCACAAATCTCAACAGTAACACAACTTCTACGCCAATTTGAATATATATCCAAAAAGGAGATTAATCAAAGGCTTCACGCTACAACATTGATTCACTATCACAAGCACCAAAGAATTCCTCGGGGACTACGAATAGCCCTTAAACCGATGCTATGTAAAAATAACAAAAAGTTCATCGAGAGATGGTATCAAATCCTTAATAAATGCTCTCTAGATCTAATCTTATTAATAATTGAAGAATTATCAAAAGTCCTAAAAGAGCTAGAAGAGGAACTGGAAGGCATTAAAAGAGAATTGAATAAACAGGAAGATCTACAACAATTACTAGAAGACATCAATAAAAAACTTGAAAGATACACTAAAGAGGTGAATGACAGAAAGATTCGGAAATATCGACGTGATACGATCGATTATAAATTAGAAGAGGTTTACACGTGGGCTGAAATTTATAATCAACGCAAATGGCAGCAACCGCAAGGACAACCAAAATCAAATGTGGGCTCATCCCAAGAAAGCGTAGTATCAGAATCAGATATTGCAAAAACAAGGGAACCAATTTCAAAAACATCAACCCCATCCACCTCAAAAGCAACAGAAGCACAAAAGTCTCAAACTCAAGTACAAAAACCGGCTTTTTTAGACATAAGCCCAGCATCAAACGAAACACCACAGGCTATAAAACAAGGAGAGGCAAAAGAAACGGAAGAAGAAAGAATGAAAAGAGTCACCAGGAGCCAAACAAAAGTGACTTAGTCATTAATATTTCTAAAACACAACTCAATGAAACTGAAATTAAAATTCTCAATAAAGGCACGTCATTTGTCCCTACCTACCAGTCTAATTCAGCCGAGACAGAAATAGCTCTCTTCAAATTTTTCAGGAATTTAAAATTACGCTATTTCTTTAAAAATCATGAAAATTTACCACCTCCAGAGCCTGACAATCAAATCAAGGAATTTAAGCCAAAAAGCACATTTTGCGCACCTATCACTCACAAAACCATTGAAGCTTTTGAACGATCGATATTAACTGACCTACAAAAAATCAAATTTGCCAAACCTAAGAGAACGAATCTTTCATCACGTGAATGGAACATCCTAAAAAATTTGAGTCAAAAGGAAGAATTGACTTTCCAAAGAGCTGATAAAGGGGGAGCCCTAATCGTAATGGATACCAATTTTTACATTGAAAGTGTAAATACTCATGTGAAAGACATCAACACATACATGCCACTTGATACTGATCCTACGGATGAATATAAGAGCATATTAAAACATATAACAGACAAAGCACTTGACATGAAAATAATCAGTAAAAAGACCCATCAGTTTCTTGAGACAAAATATCCAAGAAGACCCAAATTATACATGTTACCTAAAATCCACAAGGACAAGGAAAACCCACCATTTAGACCAATAGTCTCTGCTTGCGGCTCAATCTCCGAACCGTTAGGACAATACATTGACTGGTTCCTTCAACCAATTGTTCAAGAAAGCAACACATACATAAAGGACACGACGGATTTTCTAAAAATACTTAATGAAGTGATTCTTCTACCAGGGAAAGAATACTGGCTATGTACAATAGACGTGACCTCGCTCTATACCTCGATCCCCCATAACAAAGGAATGGAAGCTTTGGAATGGAGCCTACTCAAAAGAAATGAGATGGATGAAAGCCATAAAATATTCCTGCTGGAATTAATGCAATTCGCTCTATTCCATAGTTATTTTGAATGGAAACAGTGTTTTTATAATCAAAGTAATGGAACATCGATGGGCTTTGGGGGAGCACCAGCATACGCATGTATCTTCATGTCTAAATTTGAGAGCGACTTCATCCTAAACAACCCAGACTGGAAAAACAATCTAGTAGTATTCAGAAGATACATAGACGATATTTTCCTTCTATGGCAAGGTGACAAGATGACACTTGAAAATAATATCAGTACAATCAACAACAGATATGAAAGAATCAAATTCACTCACAACATCCACCAGGAATCCATTGTTTTCTTAGACGTAAAAGTCAACATGTCTGACCTCAACTTCCACACTCAAGTCCATATCAAGCCCACTGACAGGAACTCAAGCCTACATTTCCAAAGTTTTCACCCTATCACTTTGAAGAAACATCTACCCATATCACAACTGATTAGGTTGAAACGTATCACATCAAACCCACCACAATTGGAAATTTCAATGCAAGATCAAATTAACAAATACCTTGAAAGAGGATACCCAACTACAATTTTAGATGAATCCATGAAAAGAATTAAAACTATCCCAAGAGAAAAACTTTTTCTACCTAAGTCCACCCTAACGGAACAAAAAACAGTATGTGTACTGAAATACTCTACAGAAGCTATGAAAATCAAAAAGATTATCAAAACTCACTGGAATCTAATAAAAATGGAACCTGATTTGAAAGATCTGTACAACGAAAACATTACATTCGCATTCCAAAGATCGAAAAATCTAAAAGAAATCTTAACTACAGCACCTGACAAAATGAAAAAATCAAAATTCAAAGGAATGTGTAAATGCTTCAACTGCACCCACTGTAACAATGTTATAGTGGGCAACAAATTTAGACATCCTACCCAAGGATATGAAATTGATCTAAAACACAACAGCACTTGCGACACCACTAATACCATCTACGCTATCAAATGCCCATGTGGCAAGATATACGTAGGACAGACGGAAAGGAAAATCAAAGTACGGATAACAGAACACAAATCAAATATCCGATTACAAAACCAAAAATCAACTATAGCTAATCATTGGTCTGAAGCAAATCACCAAATCTCCCAACTGAGATTCACGGTATTGGAGACTATACCACAACGCAGCGACATGGACCCCACAAAGCAAAGGTTAAGAGCCGAATTCTTCTGGATCAAGAAATTGAATAGTCTACAGCCATCCGGGATGAATGACCGGATAGAATTTTCATGTTTTCTATAATAAGCATCTTTAAGGACCTTTCTAACCCCCGTTTGGAACTTTTGATATTTTATGTTTCATGAAATAGAAGCTCTATTGGTACCTCTATTTTTGACTATATATTTCTTATTGTTTACTTTCACTAAAATAATCAGTACAGTACATTGGAATGTATAGATGTTTTGAATTTCTACAACATTTCCTTGCATATAATCATGCTTCAACCGCACACTATCCGTTTTCACCATGGTTATTTTTCCTTCTAGTCCTTTTTTAGTGTCCACATGTCCCTTCACGTAATTGAAACGACGGGAGCAGTCGTCCTAGTTTTATGTAAATTCATTTTCACTTTTTGAGTATAAACATCATGCACCGTTATTATGTATTATCTTCATTTTGCACTCCGTTTCCCAAATGTTCGACTAAATCATTGAGAAGTCTTTTTTCGACTTCCTTTGCCACAATGCGCCCACGTGATCGGAACCTAGCTCGGCTGTTTAAAAACATAACCGCGAGCATTTCCTCCTCACCCGCCCGGTATCCAGGAGAGCGTTTCTGAGTTACCCGACCGCTGAACACGGCAGGACATTCTATTGACTCACGTAAGTGTTATCCCATCACTCGTGAACGATTTCGGTATCACACGCACCTAATTTTTGCACCTTGCCGCAATTTGATTACCGCACTCGTGAAAACGTTTTCCAAAACTATGCGCACTAATGCAATACCCTGTATTCATATAGTGGCGATCCTCACTCCACTTTTTTTATTTATTTAAGCCCCGAACCACCTCACCACTAGTACACTGTATCAGGACTCGTTTAAAGTCGTGTTATTTTTACCTAGACATGATGACATTATAACATTAATTTGTATTTTCATCTGATTGTTTGCATATTAAGGAAATGTTTTATATATATATGATATTGAAGGTGATGGTCCTGTATTCGTCTTCTTCCACAGGCCCCTGACGAAGGGTCACATGACCTGACCCGAAATGCATTGGGCAGAGTTGTAAAGAATGTTATGTTCCCTTAAGGACATTAATTGCCAAGATATTCTCTAATGAATGAAGAAAGAAATAACTGATCAATAAAACTCTAAGACAAAGAAAAAAATGGAGTCATGAACTTTCATTAATAATTGAATAAAATTAGGAGAAGAAACAAGTTCAGTTTCTAGTTGAACTACAGCGCACTGTTAGTGGAAGTTAATCAACCTCCGCACAATTCGTCTAATTAAGGACACGACTAGGCATCGTGTGACAACGTGTAGCGCTAAACCAAGAACCACAAGCATCAAAGAAAAAACTTTATTCAAAAAAAAAAAAAAAAAAAAAAAAAAAAAAAAAGTGTGCACAGAGACCAAAAACTTTCTGTATTTTGAACAAGTGGTTTGTACCCACTTCAGCATTACATCTCCAACTGATACAATTGTGTCATAACAGCTCCCTTGCCGGACATCCTGGAAGTGATAAAACCCTAACCCAAAAATGGTTCTGGTGGGAGGGAATGGCTAAAGATGTAACAACTTTCGTCAACTCATGTTCGACCTGTGCAAGACAGAAATCACTGCACTGCGCACCTGCTGAGTTGCTGCGAACTACATCTATTCCCCCATCACCCTGGCATTCCATCAGCAAGGACTTCATCACAGACCTCCCTGAAGTCAAGGATACACCACGGTATTCGTAGTAGTAAATATGCTCACCAAAATTGCGCATTTTATTCCTCTAAAAAAGATACCCACTTGTAGAGAACTTGTACATATATTTCTGGAGCAGATACTCCGGCTGTACAGGCTCCCTTCTGTCATTATATCTGATAGAGGGGCGCCGTTTGTGTCTTGATTTTGGTGAGGCATGTGTACAGCCCTTCAAATTGACCACAGATTATCCACAGCATAATACCCCCAGACCGAGGGTCAGACTGAGAGGACCAACCAAACTTTAGAACAGTTTTTACGCTGTTTATTGACCACCATCACAAGTGACTGGGTGCAGGCTCTTCCTCTGGCTGAATTCGCTTATAACAACACTACACATTCTTCTACTGGTATTTCTCTTTTCTACTTTTCCCATGCACACCACCCCAGGTTCCTACCCATCTCCCTTCCCTCCAGTTTCGAGAGCATCCCTGCAGTCAAAACCCACCATGAATCCCTTTTGTCTATATGGGAGAATGCCAAGAAAGAATTACAAAGAACCAAAGAAGCAATGAAGCATCAGGCAGATAAACACCAGCAACCTGAGGCCACTTAAGTGGCTGGAGAAAAGGTCTGGCTGTCCCCTAGAAATCTAAGGTTAGAGGGACCTAGAAAACTACAACCACGAATTATAGGCCCTTATATCGTGCAAAAGGTAATCACTCCAGTCACACTGAAATTACAATTACCCGATGAAATGTGAATTCACCCTGTATTGCACAGTTCCTTAATAAAGCAATATACTCAACCTCTTGAACCTTAGAACCCGCCTCCTCCCTTAAATGTGACGGAGAAAAAGAGCATGAAGTTAAACACATCTTAGACTCCCGCAGATACAGGCATAAGCTTCAGTATCTCATTGATTGGGTGGGTTACACTCCAGAGAATAGGTCCTGGGAACCTGCTGAAAACTTTCATGCTCCTGTTCTAGTACGCAGATTCCATGCACTCCATCCCTCAAAACCCTGTCCCATAAATAGGCGTTTGGGTGGGAGAACTGTCAGAGCCCAGGCATCATGCATATTATATTGGGACCGGAGGCAGACCGAGTGCTAATGCATGTAAAGTGTCGGTCGGTCCGCTTTTTTTAGCGCTCTCCTTTTAGGACACAAAGTGAATATCCAGCATTTCTTTTGCCACGATCCCTAAGTCACGTAAAGGGACACATCAACAGCAAGCCGTCACTTGGCTTACTGAATTGATCACATGACCATGCCCCCTTGGTCCGTTCCCTGGTTTGAATCCTGCAACATTGTATCCAGCCTTGAATCCGCCATTGTATCCCGATCAAGTGCGTTTCCCTTCCTATTCCGTGAAAGATCCGACGCATGCTTCGCTATCGAGATTTTTCTAGAGTGTGTCTTCAACGCTTACGCGCTTCAGCTCATTTGCCCTCCACCGCTGAGCTGAGACAGCGCGTTTTCTTTCCCGTAACTTCACGGCTGCTTGAGTTACCAGCCGTTTTCACCGCCCTCAGAGGCACCTTCCCTCTCCTTTTCCTTCCTGGCTCACTCCCTTCTTCATTCCTTTACGTAGTGAATTCCTTTTCTTACACCTACCTTCCCCTTCTTATCCTGATGCTCCACTGAGGTCTCATATTAACCGGCAAACACATAGCTTGTGTGTCCCGCCCTTTTTCCCGATTTTCTTCACGTTCCTATGAGAACTCTCCGCTTGTGCTCCTTGTCAAGATTCCTAAGCACTGACATCCAGGTATTGTTTTTGAGTTGAGCAATGATCTTTGTTTCACCCTGACGACATTACTCCACAGAGTGGCCCTGAACTTTTTTTTTTCCACTGACAGAGGAGTGAAGTTAACTCCAGCCTGTCCATACGGAGGAGGTTGTGAACTAATAAGCTGATGAGTGGAATTTTGATTACGTTGGTACTTGACATGCATTATCCTTGTTATTTGAGGTATTAGCCACATAACTTGTTTTATTTATAAGGTGTATGTTTTATGTACAGCTCTCTGTTGTATCCTGTTTATTCACAAGAGCATCACCTGTTTTTACTACTGGGTAAGAGTGGTTGTCACTCTATGAATCATCTCCCCAGCTCATTAGGAACAGTTACCTGTGATGGAGTCTTCTTATAGTTATACAGGTGTTGTTTTCAAGGAGAGTGGGAAACGCATCTTCTTTCCTGTGGAATCTCGCTTGGTGCTGGCTGAGCTTCTGAGACCTGACCTGACACAGACGTCTGGCGAGCTAATAACGTTTGCAGCATGGAAGGGACCTGTATTAACATACTTCTGGCTCGTCACCAGAGACGTAGCTTCTTGGACCCTTGACATTCGGCATCTCACTTGGACGTTGTCTGACCATGACCCCGTTCATTTGGAGGTGCGCCTACCAGATGTTGCTTCATGGTATTTTTTTTGGGCAGCTTCATTCTGGAGCCTTACGAGACCAGGTGTTCCGCCTCGAGGTCCAGGAGGCTATTGTAATGACCTCATTATAAATGCACAGCCCATGGCCTCCTCATCCCCTCTCTGGAAGGCCTTCATGGCAGTCATACGGGGTTTACATTGTCAAACAGGCCGGGCTGTTAAGGACAATCTGGGTGACTTTATCTCACCCAGAATCAGACATTTGGCTCCATTATTTTACAATTGTGGAGCTGGACCTTCTTGTGTTGATTCGTGGTTAACCTTCGGAGTATGAGGAAGAAGCGCTCCGGGAGATTCATTATTCAAGAAAGGAAGTGGAAGGCAGGTGGTATGGGGAGGGAGAGAGAGAAGGTAAAACCTTAGCGGGTCTGCTTCACAAGGTCTGGGTGAGCGACTATGTGGTCGAACTGCTGGATGATCATCAAAACCTGCAGGTTGGGGACGCGGTTGTGCAGCGCACCATGGTTGATTTTTATACTTACCTGTATTCTACCTCTCAATCCTCCCCTCCCTCTAAATTGGCTCCCTATTTGGACTCTGTGCAGCTCCTTTGGCTGGAGGATGGTCACTGACTTTTTCTGTATGAGCCCTAAACAGTTGAGGAGATAACCCTAGTCACAAAGGGCCTGCCCGGTACAAGGCCCCGGCCCTGACGGCCTCACTGCAGCTTTCTATAAGGAATGTGCTTGCTGGACATGTATGAGGAATTTGTGCAACATTCTCAAGCCTGATAAGGATCCTAAAGAGTGTGAGTCCTGTTGACCACTTTCCATGATAAACATCAACAACAAAATCCCGGCAAACGTGTTGCCTCACAACTCTTGCAGCTCCTTCCACACATGGTCCACCAAGACCAATCGGCTTTGTTCCTTGGTGCTCTACAGCCCGTAATCTTTGCATCTTTTTTGTCATTCTCCATAATCTCAACCTGAACCTGCAGGCTGCAGTTGCATTTCTCCATGCCTCTAAGGCCTTAGACTCACTCAAATGGCCCAACCTTTATCAACTCCTTGAGCGCCTTGGTGTGATCCACAGATTTATTTGTTTATTCTGCCTGCTGTACACGTTGCTGGTTGTCCTCCTTAGGGTTTAAGGGTGGATATTATCCCCATCAGGGACGCCAATTGTCCTCCATTCTCTTCGCGGTTGCGCTAGAGCCATTCGCTGCCCGGCTGAGACAGCACCATTCACATCGAGGCCTTGCATGCAGACTCTAGACTTTTCCTTGTCTCCATGTACGCAGATGATGCAACACTATATATGTGGAACCCCTTGGACAACTTGGACCTACTTCTTTGGGAGTTCATCCATTTTGGGGACATAGCAGACATCAATATCAATTGGGTGAAATCTATATTATTCACACTCACAGAAACAACATAGATCTTTGCTCCTAACTTTACCATGGTGTGGGCTGCGGACTCAGTCCGCTTTCTGTCGATCTGGCTGAGCCGAAGCACAAAGGTGCTATGGAGTGATAATTTCAGCTTTCTGATGCCATGGCTTGAAGACCGTGTGCCTGTATGGTCGAGGCTCCCGCTGTCTCTGACTGGTAGGCTGGCAATAGCCAAAATGGTAGTCCTCCCCAAGCTCTTTTGTTTTTTTATTAATCTAATCTACCTCTTCCTATCATGTCCTGTTCCCAATACCAACTTCAATCTCATTTGGTTTATTTGGTCTGGGCTGATGAAACAGCCACATGTGTCTTGGGAGCTTCTCTCCCTTCCCATTGAACATGGTGGTCTTGGGTGCCAGATATGAAACTCTTATTTTCTCAGTGATCCAGTCTCAACCCCATAAGACGCCCGAGGCAGACCATGTGGCCCCATGTCCCCTGCAGATTGTGCTTTATAGACCTTTCTCGATTTATTTGCCCCCTCTGTCCTCATCCTTAGACATCCTTTGATCCCTGCGGTCTCGTAGGCTGGAGTGAAGGTGTGACTCAGATGGCTAAAGCTCACCTCCTTTGGATTAATATACCCTGACAACTCCTTCGTCACATATCAATATGAATTTCAGGACAACCCAGCATCACTTCTGGATGCCATGGTGTATCACCAGGTCTGAGCAGCTTTACGTGACCTCCACAACACCTTCATCGTAGCTCCACCTGTGTTCAGTGTACTGCAGGAAATGCTCACTAACCCCTCACCACCCGGCTTGATAACCCGCATTTATACTGGAATGCAGAGAACAGCCCCACTTAGGGTCTCCCATGTTCAACAGCTCTGGACAGAGGATCTCAGTATTAAAATAAGTGAGGAACAGTGGTCTTTTTGCTGCACTCAATCTAGGACCTTATCTTATACACCTTTGCACCTGGAGAGGATGGGATCTGTTGAGGACCCGCTCTGCTTGGGATGTACGGCGCTCGAAGCATACTTTCTGCATCTGGAATGGGCATGCCCGAGGTTTGCGACTTTTGAGTAACAGTGCTTAGAGATATTACTAGCATTACTGGCCACACCCCTGCCAATATGCCTCTGATTGTCTTTTTGGGCTATCTCAGGGAGATTACCCCTGGGGTCCGTCCGCTGACGGCAATGCTACTTCTGCTGGCCAAGCGTAGGGTGGCGTTCCACTGGGACAGGCAACAGGCTTCTATGAGGAAAGCATGGTTGCATGATGCAGCTTTGTGCCAAGTGTTGCTATACGCTTACTGGGAGCTGATGCCCACCTGCGCCCATGCTAGGGACATTTGAACTAGCTATCTTAGGACACTTAGTGACCTGACAGAAGATATCTCTTGTCACGGGGGTCAACCGCGAGCCGCGTCCCAGCCTGTATCTCCCCCAGATGCTGCCGACTTGCCCGCACACCCCACTAAGTCCAATGGGCGCATTAATAATTTGCCCTGAACAGATGGGCTTATTCCAGTGCTAAATACTATCTAGCAAGAGGGATAACCTCTAGGTGGCAAGTTACTAGTAAACTCCCAGACCCTCTATCCTCTCCACTATCTCCTCCTATACCCCTCCCTCTGTTAGGTTTTTCCCTCCCCTGATTCATCTTGCATTGTTTGAATGACCCTATTATCTGGTGGACTGTAGGAAATATTCTGTGAAATGCAATTTTTACTGTTGCAATATTTGTTGTGAAAACTCAATAAATAGATAATAATAGAAAAGGATGCCCAGTCCAACAGTCCACTTCTGTACAGTAGGGCAACTGTGAAGGGGAGCAATGAGGAAAAATTAAGTTTTCTGCGTGTTCAGTTTGTGGTGAGCCAGTCTTGGAGCTTTACCAATGCATTATTGAGCAGAATAATGTTATCCAGGGAAGATATTAGGTACAGCTGAGTGTCATCTGCATAAATGTGGTCACTAGAATGACTGATAGAGAACCTACCAGTAGCTACATGTAGAGGCTGAAGAGTGTGGGAGAGAGGGTGGAGCCTTGTGGGACTCCTAGCCTCACCTAAGATGGGTTGTGTAATGAGTCCTCCAGTCCTCCACACATTTCCTGCGAACCCCATTCTGTACTCGATTATCTTCAGAAGGGTGCTTTGGTTGAAATATGAGAATCAATCAAGAAGGATGAAAACACAGGAATTGCTCCTACCCAGTATTTTGATAGTATCATCCACGATGTGTTAGATGTACATTTCTATGATGTAGCTTGGTCTGAAACTGAATTGGTAAATGTTGAGCAGGTCAAATTTACTGAGTGAGTGAATTGTGAGGTGGGTTTTAGTAATGTATGACCTTAAGGATGTCCACTTCATCAAGGATTTTGAATGTACTCCTTATAACATACTTTTTTAACTTTTGGGGCGGGGGTAGTTGTTAGTTGGGACTAGATCAGTTTACGTGTTCTTTTTTGGATGGGTGTAGGTGGTACAGCAGAGTCTGGATTGCATCGCTTTCTGTGGCAATAAAGCTTTCAGTTTTATTGTCGCTTAAAAAAAGGTTGGGAACTTCTCACATATTTTGGTGGGAGTGTCACTGAGAGTGGAGGTAGTTTTAGGGTGGGTTTATTGCTAGAGGATTTCAAAGAGAGTACCCAGAAGTTCTTTGGTACTGTCCAGTTGAGATCTGAAGAATGAGTCTTTCACATTTCATATTGTTTTCTTTTAGGTGTTTCTCAACTCTCAGAATTGAATTAAATTTAGGGAAGAGCGTTCCTGTCTCCATCTTCTCTGCGCTAGTCTGAATTGCCATTTTCCTTTTGTAGGTTTTAGTTGTACCAGAAATGGAACATTTTGTTTTTCTGTCTTTTGAGCCACAGGGGAGCCACCACATCCATGATGTCAGGCATTGCAAGGTTAAGTCCTACATGTTCTGCATCTGACTCTCGTGTGTGAAGTTTCCTCAGGCATAGTATGGATACTTCATTCCAATTGACCTGTTTAGTATCTCATATCCAGCGCTTTGGTCTGACACCTTGTCCTTTGGTCACTTGTCTGCAAGTGATGAGGTGGAACAGGATTAGGTGGTGGTCTAATCACTAGCTCGGTAGGGTGTATTCTATGCATAATAATCTTTCTTTACATAGAGTGGGGTCTAGTTTTGCCCCTTTCACTCGGGTCAGAGGTGTACAGGCTTGCACAAAATTGTGATTGGCCTTTAGCTCCACTCTAAACGTTTCCAGTTTATTTTCTAGGTGGCACGTTGGGTTGTGGGGTTTATTATATTAGAACAAATGGTGTGTGACACTCAATGGAACTTGAGTAGTTGTTCAGGTTATCTGGTGAGTAGTATGATGAGGAGGAATGAAGATCACCCCGTGGCCAACAGAATGTTTTGCAGCCATAGCAGATGTCATATCGGGTGAGATGAAGAGCATGGGGGTTGATCCGAACCGCCAGGGGGTTGTTCAGGTTAGAGATGTGGGAGTGACACTTGAAGATCAGTGGCTATTTGGATTATCCGGATGAAATTTCAAAAAGTATCCAGATACCTTCATAGAAATGGACAGCCTCCTTTGAATACCTACAACTGACTTCCAAACACATCATGGGATGAAGTTAGAAGATGAAGTTGCTGCTTTTTGCTAAGGAACTATTCTTATAGCCTGCTTCTAATTTGGGAACCAGTGCTGTGGACAATAGCATCCAATCAAATGGCTTGGCATTTGTTAAAAAGATGCATGTGTGACTTTGAGATGACTTAGACTTTTATAGTATGCCTGAACATTTTTTAAACAACTTTACTAATACACATAACATATAATCCAATAAAAAGGAAATAATTAAAATCACAGTCTAAATAAGTACTTCGGTAAAAAAGAACCATAGCACATATTAAAATTACATACAATGTTTTCTACAATAATATGAGGTAACAATAGTAACTGGAATTGTAGCACCCTCCCAACCTGTGAACTACGTGCCTTATGTGCAATTCAATGCATCCCGAGCAGGGGTTGGTGTATCAATCGTTCCTTTGTTCATTAGGTTGGTCAAAGAATACTCATAAGTTATAGTTCAACTGCAGACAATTTTAATCATTCTTGATAAATATGTTACATTACATTGGTAAATGCATTGGATTTATTGCATTGGGGTACAGCTCAAAACTTGTGCCATTGTGCAAGAACATTATGTGTTTATAAAGGACATTGCAAAAAACACCAGGCGCTACGTTCATGGCAGTAGCGACATGATTGTACAAAATGTAGACATTGATTACGATCTGGACATGGAATTGTTGGTGTGCATGGACACTGAGTCATTGCACATCAACATTCCCCAGCTGGATGGAATTAAGGTGAAAGAGATACTTTAAATACTAGACCTGGCCACTTTATTGTCCCCACTGAATCTATAATTGATCTTTTGACTCACACTTATTTTGAGTTTGATAGGCAGTACTATTTGCAAATAAAGGGGACTTCCATGGGGGCTTCTTATGCCACAATATTTGCCATATTGTTTGTAGATGATTTTGAGAAGAAATATTTAAATAACACCACTGCAAATCCTTTGTTTAACAATGTGTGCCACTCTAGGGGCTACATGGATGATATGATTTGTATTTGGAGTGGCAATGATGTATCCTTATCTGTTTTTTTAATGGTTGAACTCTTGTTCACCTGCTCTGAATTTTACCTCCAATTCCAGCAATGATATGATTGACTTCTTGGACCTTACCTTCATGTCCAATGATGGTAAGCTAGCGGCTAAACTCTACACTAAACCAACGGCTCGCTAAAACCCTACTTCAATATATGAGCTACCATCCCAAGTGTCTGTGGGTTAGGCTCTCATTTGAACAGTTTCTTTGCATTAGAAGAAACTGTAAATATTGGAGTGATTACTTCCGTAAAGCCAACATTTTGGCCTAAAACTGGACCTGTTACCATTGGCGCCTAATTAAAAGATCTTTAATGAGGGCATGGTATAACCATCATGAATTCCTGCTGACTCCACACCCTAAAAAACCTATGGAGAGGGTAGTATGTGTGACTACTTTGTGCACACAGACTAATTCCATCACTAAAATTGTAAAAAGAATTGTTTGTCACTCTCGATAGGCATCACAGATAAGTTAACTTTATTTTCTTTTAAGAGGGTTTGCAACATAAAGGACCACTTGGTCCATGCATGTGTGCCCCAAGCAACTTCTCCGGAATTGACATATGTATAGGACCTTTACAAAACTGTTGGCCACTTCAATTGGGTAACTGCATTATATGTGATTCCACGGCTAACACCAAACAATTCCTACATGTCAACATTGCTCACAGTTTGAGAAGTCATACTAACTGTAACTTTCAGAATGCGGTCTATTTAATCTAGTGTTCATGTGACCTTCTTTATGTAGGACAGACAACTCAAAAATCGAAACCCAACTATCACAACATAAGAGCCACATACGTTGTAGCACTCTTAACCCCCCTCTGGTGTCACACTTTGAAGAGCATGGCCATTCCTTGAATGGAATCAGATGTCAGGTTATTGAACATATACGGAAACCAGTTAGAGTGGGGACAGTCAGATGATGTTGATCATGGCTAAATGTTGCTGTATTCTGAAATTTGATAGCATTAACAAAGGTCTTAACAAACATGAGGAATGTAATTCTGTGGTTCTCAATTAACATTGAGGAATGTGATTCTGTGTTTCTGCATTAATGTTCCTTCTGTTCTAATCTCCTGGCCGTAATGCTGTATATGAGTAATGTATATCACCTCATTTAGGCAAGTGTTTGCTTGTAATTTTATATTTAACTGTATGTATTATGTCTATGATATGTGGAACATCCTTATCTCCAGTGCAATTGGCATTTTTAGGGTGGTGTTAGCCCCTAGATGTGTCATTGATGGGTCTAACAGAACACCAGAACAACTAGCTTTCTATTTGCTATTTTTACTATGCATGCTCTACCTCTTTAAACAAACATGGTGCGTAGGTATTCTCTCATTTATGTTCAATTTATTCTGTGTCTTATATACCAGTACACTTTGGCGGTTGTAAGTTGTCTTTGGTCTGCACATGTGCAACATGCCGCAGTCCTCTGCTCGTAATCCACACTTAACAGAATTGTTGAGTGTGTGCTTTAGAATGTAGGGAATATGTGTCAGCAACACAGTGAAAAAAAGATGTTGATGTGCTGATACAAGCATAGTTATTATCCTCCCTCTATGGAGAGCAGTGCTATTTCATATGCTGTGCCACTCGCATCCCCATTGAATTGCCCTGGGAGACACGTGCAAGGGAAGTTGACTAAACATCCAGCTAATTGATTCGCCACTTCAGTGGCCCACAACATTTACAGTATTTTTTAGTTGATATTTGAATTGATTTGACTCTTCCTTTTAATAGCATCATGCTGGAAGGTGACTTAGTTCTCTTAAAATTGTTGTTAGGACCCACATAAGCCAAGTTAACCTGAATTATGCCTTACTTGGTGAGTGCCTTTTTATTGATGTAAGTCCCTATTCAACAGCTGAGTTAGTTTTGGTCTGTGTATTCAAATAAAACCGACTCAAACTATGGATAATTGTTTGAGTCAGAGTTTCTTTCTTGACTGACTTACAAGTATATACATTTATCCCTAATTTCTTTTCACCGGAAAACATTACTGAAATTAGTGACCCTGTTTTCACTCTCTTGGGTATCCCTCTGAGCAAGAGTCATCTGAATACATTTAGAGAAATTAAATTCTAATTTTGATTTTGGTTATAGGTTGGTGATGGTTTTTACCTCTATCTAATTTTCTGCAGCCCTTGACCAACTAGCTTGACATGCACTCCAACTAGATGATTGGTCTTGTGTTATGTTTAATTACATAGTTTGTATTTTTGGTACCCCCTCAAATTCAATTGTCCATAATTTCAGATTGACTTTGAATGTTGCTCTCAAAGTTTGTTTTTTGTCCTTATGATTACCTGAATTAACAAAGATCGAAACGCTGTCAACACCTTCCTTTGGCAAATTAAGAGGAAGCATATATTGCATCCTGTTCCTGTCACTTGACAGACTTATTTTTGTGCTATCTCTGCCATTGTCTTTTTCTTTACACTGTATATTGTATTATTTCATTGTGTATGTATTGTGCAACTTTGTGAGCACCAGTTGATTATTGTATTATTTTTGTGTCCTAGGAATATTTTTCAGTAACAAATGTTTTTCATTCAACTATTGTGGATACCTTATTTCATTTGTTCTAAGTTTTCTTCAATTCATTGACTTATATTATCCGATTGTGTTGTTCTTTCAGTATTTTTTTGTTTAGAACTATTTCCTGAATTATTTCTGCTATAATATATTATTTGAAAGCATAGAGCCCTAAGACATTGTGGTCTGGGTTAACCAAAACCCCTTTATGGATCTGGCTTTTGACAACATAGACTTGTAGCTTACAATATAATTTTTTTTGTAAACCTTTATTTTACAGTTTTTCATAATAAAAAACAGCAGTATGGGTAAGGCTCCAAACAGCACGTGTCGGTTTATAATAAAGAGCACAAATAGGGAGCCAAAAAACGCTCTGTTGCGTTATCTCCAGCATGTCTCATTGCATAGTGACACACCAGGCTTGAAAACACATATTACTAAGAGCAATCACCTTCCTCAACCGATTCAGTGTCCTCATCCACACTAGCATCCGTATCGTCACCTTCATCCAATGCTATTTCCGCCTGTGGATCTAAAAACACATCACACACATCCCACCATAGTTTGAGGTCAGCCTCCAGTTTTTTGTCATGCTTACTCATCTTCATGTACAATTCCTCAGCCTGTGTCTCCTTTGCAGGTCCCTATGCTCAACTGTGGAAGCACACTGACCCATCCATGTGACAGCTACTCTACGCTGGGCCAGGACTAGTGCCAATTTTAGAAAATTGTAGGTAATTTTGGAACTCTTGGGACTAGTGACATATCCCAACAAACAATGTAATGGTGTGCAGTCAAGTCTTATATGTGTAGTCCTCTGTACGTCCGTCAACACCTGCACCCAAAAGTCCTTCACCGACCGGCACCACTATGCCAGATGCAGAAAGTCTTCCACACTAACATTGCAGCATCCGGTCGGGAGTGGGATATGCGGTGGGGACTCTTATACATCCTGTGGAGGAAGTTATAGCGCACCAGCTTAAAGCCAGCATTGCAAGACACTGTGTGTGGGTTCACAAATGGCAGTCCACACCCTGTCTAATGGAGTGTCCAGATATTGCCCCGTGCAGCAAATGCCCGGACTGGCAACCTCGCAGCATCTATTCTCATTGCCTTATAGAGCAGTGTAAAAAGGTGGCGACCTGCTCTGCAAGACATTAAAACGTCCAACATATGCATGGATGGAGGCGCAGCAGGAAATGTGTGACAGATCAATTTGGCCATCTCGGTCGATCCCTCATGGTGCAAGAAATGTTCAGGTCCTAGTCCAAAGTTCTTGCAAGCTTGTGTAAATGTTATAAAAAAGTTTGCCTGGATACAGGCTTCCCAACGGTGCACAACCACTGTCCCTCCACTTCCGAAAAGACACATTGTCCATCAGTTGCCCCACCGACTCTAGTTTCCAGATTGGAAGTTCTCAGTAAAAGGGGGCGTGCTTCATGACTAGTTCTACATAGCGTTGACATATATATGCCATGTGTCGAACAACAAAAGGCACATCCTTAGCCACTCCTGCCCCCTCCATTAGTGCCATGGGTAGATGATCTGCATCCACCGATCCAGCCAGTAGATGCCTTTCCCAGTTATCCCCTCATCCAGCTATCTAGCCGCATGTTGTAAGTGTGCAGCATAATAGTACAGGTCCAGGCTAGGCACCTCCAAGCCCCCTACTCGTATCATCAGCTAAATGTGGTCAAGGGCACCGTGCTGTGATGACCTGGCCCACAATAATAAAATAAGCAGGGAATTCAACTGCTCGAACACCATCCTGACGGTAAGGGACAGGGGGAGTTTTGAAGAGTTTAGAGGCATCAAGGCAACAACACCATTTTCAACACAGTCAGTCTGCCTATCAGTGATAGTGGCAGCATGTTCCTAATGATAGCCGACTGTAGGGCATCCAGTATGCTACCTATATTAAGGCATAGCTGCTGCATCTCAGAGTGGGCGACCTGCATCCCCAAATACTAAAAGTTTTCCAATTCCCAATGCAATCCCAGGCTTGAGAGGCTATCTAACGGTATACCAACCAAGGAAGCCAAGGGGAATAGTACAGATTTTTGTTGATTAAGATGGAGCCCGGACAAATCGGCAAACTCATCAAAGAGTTGCAAGAGCATGGGCTGCGCTACCTGTGGGGATGCAAGATAGAACACGGTGTTGTCTGCATAAAGTGATATTAGATGACGAGATTTCCTCAGATGTATGCCCCAGTCTGACAGTCTCCAATATGCCTAGATCCACAGGGGTTCAATTGCTAAAGCAAATAAAAGCAGCAAGAGTGGGCAGCCTTGCCGAGAATACCTGATAGAACTCGGGTGGAAAGCCATCTCTGCCTGGTGCCTTTGCTTGTGAAAGCATATTCAAGGGCATACAAAGTTCATCCAAGCTGATGGGAGTGTCCAGGGACTCCACATCTACTGGTACCAGCCTTGGGAGGTCTAGACCATCCAGGAACAGGATAGCGTTATGCTATGAACCACTTTATATGCATGCCTCAAATGCTGTTGAACGGTGCCAAATATTCCAGTCCAGGTGGTTAAGTATAGTGCCATCCAGTGATATCAAATGTGTAGTCAGCGGGTTGCTGTCTGTGGAGTTTCCATGCTAGGTGCTGACCTGACTTATCCCCTTTCCTCTGCAGTCTTTGCCCACATTGCTTAAGTTTAAGTGTATACTTGTCCAGTTTGCCCCATATATCTAAAAATGCACCTTCACACTACCTGCTCTCTTCTGCAAATGCCCAGTTGTGAGTGCTCCCCAGTCTGCAGCGAGGCCAGTATGTCCTCCTCTCTGCCGAGCTCCTGATGTACCTGCCTATGCACTCCGCAGATTTAGACCATACAAATGCCCCTCAATACCATTTTCAGGGCCTCCCATTCCATGGCCCTACTGGTCATGGTACCCCAGTTGGCTGTTAAATAATCTGTGCCTCCCTACCAACGGGTCCTCCAGAATGTAAGCCAAAATCCTTCAAGACCAAGCCTCTGCCCGGAGACTCCCCACTGCATGACACAGCTGACTGGAAAGTGTTCCAATAGAAAGCGTGCCAGGTGAGTCACCTCTGTCTTCCACCCACGAGAAGCATACCACTAGTATCCTATCCAGCCCACTATAAGTGTGTTAAGTGTAGCTGAGTAACAGGTGTACACCTGCTGTGTTGGATGGCTCAACTGCTAAATATCGTCAAAGCCCAGGTTCCCTATCACCCTGCAAAGTGCTGTTGTCATTAAAAGTTTGATACCCGCTCCAAGTGACACCCTGTCTAAGTCTGTGTACAGTATACAATTAGTTGCCCAGCCACAGGAGTTGTGCGTCAACGTCAAGTGTTAACAGATCGTGGATGGTGTTTAAGAATGTGGAGTCGTCATAGTTTAGGGCATACGTCTTCTAAATGGTCCGATCACGTCCGTCAAGTGCCCTCCTCAACATGACAAACCGACAACTGACGTTGGCCTCCTTATAGGTGAGGGACAACGGGACCCACAGTGCAACCCAGATCAGTGTTCCCCTGGCGTCCATTGAGAATGAGAAGTGGAACACCTGTCTTCGCCCCTTCTTAGCAAGATGTGTGGCACCTGCATCGTCCAGGTGTGTTTCCTGTAAGCAGTATGGAGATATTATGTAGTTTTAAAAAAGGTGATCACCCTATACCGTTTAGTGTAGGTCCCTAACCCCCTGAGGTTCCACATCAGGAGTCTAATGTCAACCCCATCATAATTTGTGGCACTTAGTAGTGGGCCCCTGCCTCCCCCATGTTTGTGCCCCCTCAGACTGCTGCATATTAAATTATAAAACAGAAATGTGCAATGCCCTTCCCCCCGCCCACGGACAAACATGGTACAACCATGCGACTATCGATGTCCTTCCCATGCATGTATGCAGAAAAAATAATGGTTCTTGTGGAAAATACAAAAATACTTGGTAATAACCATGCACAATGGCAAATAATTCTAGAAAAGGATGTTGAAAGAGAGACACTAATCCAAAAGGCAAACCAAAAACTGTTTGCACAAAATCAAATGTGTATTTTGAAAATACATATAAAAAGTTCTCAGTGTCTCAAGTGAAAATAGAACCAACACACTTTAAGTCACAAAATAAAAACATACAATGTGGTTTCTCAATATATGGAAACAACCATTTTAAATTAAACAATGATTCAGGAGCTTTGTTATTATTTTACAAAGACTGGAAATGGTTTGTTCTTTATGTACGTCAATGACGTTTCAACCCAACTATTTATAGGGAGTCTCATCAGGACCTGAAAATGAGGGGTACCTGTAGAATCTCAACAATCTGCAGGCTTAGTAGGTGGTGTGCACATAGAATCCAGTGAGAAAAAAGTAAATGTAATCTCATGGAGCCCAACCGGGCGCCCAGTGAAGGAAAGTGATGGGGAGTAGCCTTGCAGAAAGTTGAAGCATGTCAGGATAGGCCACCCTACGGAAAAGAAGCTCTTTGAGACAAGTAGATTTGTGTCTCCATGTACTGCAGAACCGGATCTGGTAGTTGGATGTGTGTGCTTCTCACGTCTATGCATGAAACGGGTTCAGGATCCACCGAAGTCAGCCACAAGTCACAAGGATGAGTGACTGTGCCCAGTAAACGTAGACATCTGTAAACAAATACATTTCCAAGCAAGGTGCACCAGTTAGCGTCTACACCTAACTAAGGCCACACAGCAGGCTATCACACCTTTGCGGTGGTATACCGAATCCAGGCATTCCTGAAACCCACAGGGCTGGCATTCCGCTCATCAGCATCTTTCACTCACCCATCTCCTCTTCCTCCGCACACCAGGCATACTAACCAGGGTGTCAGACATGCAGTTCAACATGGGACTGAGGATCCCAATTGCAGTCCCATCAGTTGTCTGCAGAATATCGTTGTCCTGTACCAGTCCCTGTGTCTTCATGGTGCAGAGCTGAATTGTGGCATTCTCCCAAACTGTGACCCTCCTGTCCCCCCAGCGGTATGGTGTTGGGATCATCCTTGGCCAGACTGCGGCGACGGAATCCTTCCCTAGCACGTGTGCCCAAAGTGCGTTTTTGGCTATGTCCAGCTTGAGGTGGTAGCACCTCACCACGGATTTCTAACCATTCCCACACTTCTTCTTGGCTTTCAAAGATTTACGCCTTCCTTTGAGCAATGACCTTCAGTTTTGACAGATACAGTAACATGTACTGAAGTTAGAGCACCCTCAATTTCAGTTTGACACCAAGAAAATACTTGCATTGTTCCTGCACCTGCTTAGTGTAGTCCGGATAGACTGTTGCCAAAGATGGGGTACCGCCCGTTTTACGGGCCACTGAAAGGATGCAGTTCTGATCAGATAACAAGGATTTTGGCGATTATGGCCCTCGGCAGGGGGTGCCCGACAGCGGTCGTGGCACCAGAAAGCGGTGTGCCTGCTCCACCACAAAGAAATCGGAAAGGCCCAGCAGGTTGACTTCTTTGCAAACCCAGTCCTCCATGAATGTTTCAGTTGCGCCCGCTCCACTCTCTGGAAACCCCAGGATGTGGATGCTACTGTGCTGGGAGTGTTCATTTGCATCCTCCGCACCTCGCTCCAGTTTCTTTGAGACCTTGATCACCTTGGCCATTTGGCGTATGAGGGTCACCAGTTTACCCTCCTCATGTCTTTGGTCGTACCTTTCTGCAGATCAGCTTGCAATGGGTTAATATCAATCTATACCATCTCTATTTTGTGTTCCAGTGCAGTTCTGGAGCCCACGATCAGGTAGCCAATGTGTCCCCCACTTGCACCCTATCCATGAACCCATGTTCCTTGTATGTCGTGTAACTTCTTTTCTGTTCATGCTAGAAAGACGCAATTACATTTGCGTCCAACGTTAACATATCAGTTATATAGTTCTCTAAGAAAATCACGTTAATTAGGCTTCTAGGCCTAAGGTGCCAACGTCTTTACATGGTGCACTTTCTCGTTTTCTCCATGTTTCCTGGCCCAGTCGAGCTAGGCCCTTAATCAAGGCTCGAAGTCCTTTTCTGCCTCTAAAAGCTGTCGTTTAGGTATGCATCCCTGACCTCTGCCTTACATCCTGCACAGACGAGCGGTGCCTGGCTCGGCCTGCTTGCCTGCCAACACGTTGTTTTACCTACAAGTTATCTGCTCAGCCTCCTCGAAAACACATTCCAGTCTAGTGAAATAGGTAACCATATTCCCGGCTGCAGAGCAAAGAACCCTGCCTTCCTGTCTCCATGCAAGTAATTTACTGCTCCCGTTACCATGGTAGGCCCATGGCCCCCGCACTCTACATGAAGATCCATATGCACGCATTAGCATTCAGTGATGGACGGCCCCTGCCCGAGAGACCTTTTACTCCAGACACTACATCCTACAAACATGAGATATCAGATATGTTTTAAGTGCAGGTCGTTCTGACATCCCAGACATTAGTCTCCTCTACTCGTGCAAAAGTCAAAACCCCCAGCTCTCCCCGGTTACACGTCATGCTCAGTTGCGCGCGCATCCAGGTCATAGGTTTCTGCTGATCCTGCAAACTTTCTCTATGCATCCACCCACTTGTGACGTTTCATGTGACGATTCTCTGACATGTCAAGTGCACGCCCATGTGTACGCCTTCTTACACGCCTCCTGTTACGCACATGTGTTCTTATCTCTCTCTTTTCACCTGTTACGCCTACTGTATTCACTCCATGTATACTGTTTTACTATATATAATGTGTGATGTTAATAAAATGTTGAATGTCCCTTCCTGAACCTGAGTGGTGATGTCCCATGCTTCGAAGCATTTCATTAAAGCCCGTATGACTCAGATACCACGGACTCTGCCTCTCATTTGATTGAGCTATCCTTATGACTGTTAATTATATGGAAAAATGATACGGTAAAATTAATTTACCACATAATTTGGCGCCCGAACAGGGACTCCCCCCTTCCCCACTCGCCGGCGATGTTACGCAGGCCTTGACCCCTTCTACAGCTGCGACGGAATCCGTGCACGCCTGCGGGTTTTCCTGCTATCTCCCTCGGGCCCACGGAGGAGACGGAGACTGCGGTCCGGCATCCAGACGAGGCGGTGAGGAATGCGGAGGATCCCGGCCAGAGCCCCTAGTCGAGAGAGCAAGGTCCGAGGTATCCGGAGGCCCACCTGATCCGAGGCGCATGCGGCGTAGTAGCAGCCAGATGTCGTAGCAGTCCAGTCCAGTCCAGTCCAGTTTCCGAGGCCTTCAGTTCTTGCTTCCCGGTGAGTACCGTTGTTGGGAACGCATCTAGACGGGTGCATTAATTTGTGCCCGGTCAAGACAGGTCTGGGTACACAGACCTGGTCCAGACGTGTTCATTTCGGTGGACACGGTATGACGTGTCTCTTTATGGGACCGGTATTGTCTGTACTGTTTTAGCAGTGCATCTAGTAATTCAGTGATTCAGTATTCTAGTATTGCAACTCGAGATTTCAGTATTTATGTGTCTTCTATGTATCAGGTAATATCCGTCTGAAATATTTTAATGTGGTTTTAATGTCGTGGTATGAATGACTGTTTTTGCTATTCATTACTGTGTTTACTGTGTCCACGTTTAAAATCAATCCGACAATGCCACTGTTCTCGAAATTACGTAAGATAGGAACCAGGAAAGGGATACTCGAAGAAGCAGTTCCTGTTCCGCCTAGGGACACTCCTGGACATTTTATGTACCATAAGCATGGCTTATATGCCATACTCTACCTAGATTTGTGGGTGGACTATACCAAGGGTCTGGAAGAGAAGTATAGATGGCCTGTCTCAGGGACATGGGATGCCGATTGCATCATGAGAGTAGAAGAAGCATTATGGAAAAAGAAAGCCAGACAATCCCAGAAAGATGCCATAGAATTATGGCGTAAAGAAGCGCATAGAAGAACAGAAAAGGAACTCAGAAAAGCAGAGAGAAGTAGAAAAGAATCTGAAAAAGCTAGAGAAAAAGAGTTATTAGAAGAAGGAGAACGAGTCAGAATAGAACAACAAGACAGACAAAGAAATGCACTTATTACAGGACTGTATCCAGTTCTTGCCGAGGGCCTGCCTAAGGCGACCCCGGAAGCACCCCGTAACTTGCCACCACCATTGGTCCCGACTAAACTCCGTCACAAACAGACCGCAGCGGACATTTTCCTTTCTTCCTATTTAGATGACGTAGCTCCAGCATATACCAACGTACGCGTACCACCAGCTAATAATGTACAGCAGCCTACTCAGTCCGTTCAGCCTGTTCAAGACGCGTTACCTCCACCCCCTCAAGACTCGACTTCCTCATCCGTTGTCATTTCCCCTCCTGTCACCACTGTCCTTGTTACAACTATTCCTGTTACTACTACTACTACTGTTCCTCCCATTGTCGGTCCTTATAATCCGTTCGCTATACCGACAACCCAGAGTTCGCCTACCATACCTGCACCTACTTTTCAAATAATGACGCCAGCAGCAACATCACAGCTAGTTGATGGTTACGCTTCCGCTTCAGGAGGCGCCGTAGGAGGTCACCTTCGCACCCCGCCACAAGGTAAACGAACGACGCTTAGAGATCTAGCATTACAACGTACACCCAGGGAAGCGACATTCGCAGCCCTTAAAGAGTATGTTACAGACTGTAGATATGACCCAGTACCCGGCGAAGACGGGATGGTACTACACTCATTACGTTTGCGGCGAGTTGCAAACTATTTGGTTCTTCTGCCACATATGAAAACACATCTAGATAACATATATAATTTCATCAGAACAGGGGAGAGACAGCATATTCCACAGAACACACAACCACCACCGCAAGCACAACAGACAGTAGCTGTACCTCAACCCCAGCCTATTGCTGCCACGCAACATGTCACGAAACAAATGTACCAGTATGCACAGTCAGATTACCCCGATTATCAGCAGTACTCATGAAACAGCCTAGAGAGGGAGGTTGGCTTGCCTCTTATCGAGGTTCCTGTAGATCAAGAGGGTCCCTATGTACATAGTCAGGTATTAGGGAAAGACAGAAAGTTTTTGATTGACACAGGGGCGAGCAGAACTACCATCAGTCATGACGAGGTTCCAGGGGCACCCCTCTTAGGCTCACAGAATGTTTCCCTGGGTTTTTCAGGAAAGCCTATTGTTAACGAAGTGTCAAAGCCAGTTTCCCTTGAAGTTGGTCCATTGTCCCGTACTACAGATTTGTTACTTACGAAAACATGTCCTGAAAATCTGCTTGGTATTAAAACGTTGAAAGCATTAGGAGCTGTAATATGTTGTTCTCCGGAAGGAGTGAGATTATTCTTACGTGATTTCAAAGGTCATTATGTGTTACGAGATTTTGATCCAAGATTGCAGAATGTACCAGCGCAATTATGGGCACAAGGTCCAACCGATGTAGGTTGTATGCACATTACACCGTATCGTGTTACTCTAAAGCAAGGAGTTGTACTACCCCGAATCCGACAATACAAATTGCCACCCGAGGCTGTAACAGCCTTACTGAAAATAATTGACGAACTGATTGCCCAAGGAGTAGTTATTGAAACTGATTCCAATGTATGCAATTCTCCAATCATTCCGATTCTTAAACGAACTGACCCAAATGCACCACCAGTCTACCGATTGGTGATTGACCTTCGAGAACTGAATAAATGCATAATACCACAGTACCCAGTAGTCCCAGATATTTCATCGTTATTGACTGCCATTGATTCCGAAGCTGCGTTCTTTACAGTAATTGACCTCAAGAACGCTTTCTTTAGTGTCCCCATTCATCCGGAAAGCCAGTATTTATTCGGATTCTCTTTAAATGGCCGAAGCTTCAAATTCGCACGTGCATCTCAAGGGTTCACGGAAAGTCCCAGTATTTATAGTCAAGCCCTGAAACGACAACTAGACAGTATTCACATGCCTGCTGACACTGCTCTGCTCCAGTATGTTGATGATTTGTTAATCACTGCACGGACCGAACGTGACTGCGAACGCGCGTCACTGACTGTCTTGTATTTCTTGGCCGAAAAGGGGCATAAAGTGTCCCCTTCGAAGCTACAATTCTCTGCCCAGCAAGTGGTATACCTTGGGCACTTGCTGTCCAAATGGGGGAGACAGCTGACACCAGATCGCATCCAGTTAATTGCACATCTGCCACAACCCAAGACACAAAAGGAGGTACGGGCCTTCATTGGCCTCACCTCGTACTGCAGACAATGGATCCCTCAGTATGCATATCTAGCTAAACCACTCATACAGTTGACAACACAGGAGGCAGCGACTTCGACTGTCCTCCCTTGGACTCAGGAACACACACAAGCTTTTAACGAATTAAAGCAAGCCTTATGTCAAGCACCTGTTTTAGCGACACCATGTTATAGTAAATCTTTTACACTTTTTGTCACAGAACGCGATGGCACAGCGTTATCTGTTCTCACACAAGATCAAGCAGGGAAACACAAGCCTTGTGCTTATTTTTCTAGTACATTGGATCCAGTAGCCCAGGCCTTGCCGGCGTGCCTCAAATCAGTTGCAGCAACAGCTCTAGCAATCAGACAAAGCGATTCTATAGTGTTAGGACATCCCCTGACAGTACAAGTTCCACAATCAGTGGAAGTTCTTCTGAACCGTACCCAGACTCAACACTTGACTATAGCAAGACTGACAGGATATGAATTGACATTGTTTCAGCCGCACATAGAGATCAGACGATGCAACACATTAAACCCTGCCACATTGTTACCCTCGAACACTACTGACCCGACACCACATGACTGCGTAGAAGTCATCAATACCGTAACAAAACCCAGACAAGACTTGACAGACATTGCATTACCCGACCCAGACCTGACACTTTATGTGGATGGTTCATGTATGAGGACAAGCACAGGAGAGTTAGTGGCCGCCTATGCAGTGACGCAACGACCGCAACGACCGCAACACCAGCACCCTGCTCGACAACCTCGCCAACCTGGGACTCAAGCAACTGGTGTCCACCCCCACCCACCTCGCCGGACACACACTCGACGCAGTCTTCTCTTCCAGCACAGACATCAACTTCAGCCACGCCACAGAGCTTCAATGGACGGACCACAGCTGCGTCCACTTCACCTTCAAGAGAACGACGTCCCACCACCACCAGAAACAGGCCGCCCGCAGATGCTGGAACAAGATCACAGCAGACCAGCTCGCCACCTCCCTGAGCCAGCACCCTCCTGCCAGCTCAGCGAACCCCAGCCAGGCCGCAGACAACCTCACAAAGTGGATCAACAACTGCGCGGACGAACTCGCCCCACTGAGGACCCCGCCCAGCAGACCCGGCAGCAAGAAGGCCCCATGGTTCACCGACGAACTCAAGAGCTCCAAGAAGAACTGCCGAGCCCTCGAGAAAGTCTGGAGAAGGGAACCGACACCGGACAACAGGACCTCCTTCAAACTTGCCACCCGGAAACACCACCAGCTGATCCGCGCCGCCAAGAAAACAGCTTTCAAGGACCGGTTGGACAACAACGCACACAACTGCAAGGAACTCTTCAACATCGTGAAAGAGCTCTCCAACCCCAGCGCAGGAAACAGCGACATCACCCCATCGCAAGACCTCTGCAACTCCCTCGCCTCATACTTCCACAACAAGATCGCCGACATACACAACAGCTTCAACAACCAACCAACGCACACTATGACCGAACAACCACCCCCCACCACCACCCTCCACGCCTGGACCCCGATCAGCACCGAAGACACCATCCGCACGATGAACTCCATCCACTCCGGATCACCGACCGACCCCTGCCCTCACCACGTCTTCAACAAGGCCGACGCTGTCATCGCACCCCACCTGCGAGACATCATCAACACATCCTTCGACACCGCCACCTTCCCCGAGAGCTGGAAGCACGCCGAACTCAGCGCTCTTCTCAAGAAACCCACAGCGGACCCCACCGAACTCAAGAATTACCGCCCCATCTCGCTCCTCCCGTTTCCAGCCAAAGTCATCGAGAAGACCGTCAACAAGCAGATGGCCGCCTTCCTCGAGACGAACGGATCCCTCGACCCCTCACAGTCCGGCTTCAGAGCCAACCACAGCACCGAGACCGCCCTCATCGCCGCCACCGATGACATCCGAGCCCTGATGGACAATGGAGAAACAGCGGCCCTCATCCTCCTAGACCTCTCCGCGGCATTCGACACGGTCTGCCACCGCACCCTAGTACGGCGCCTCAGCAACATCGGCATCCAGGACAAGGCGCTGGAATGGATCATCTCCTTCCTCGACGGAAGAACACAGAGAGTCCGCCTACCACCGTACAAGTCAGAGGCCTCCGAAGTCATCTGCGGCGTCCCCCAAGGATCATCTCTGAGCCCCACCCTCTTCAACGTCTACATGAGCCCCCTCGCGGCCATCGTACGCAAACACAACCTCAGCATAATCTCCTACGCCGACGACACCCAGCTGATCCTCTCCCTGACCAACGACCCCGCCGCCGCCAGAGCCAACCTGCACGAAGGGATGAAAGAGGTAGCCGAGTGGATGACGACCAGCCGCCTGAAACTGAACTCGGACAAGACAGAGGTCCTCATCCTGGGCTCCTCACCCTCCGCCTGGGACGACTCCTGGTGGCCCCCCGCCCTGGGCACCGCACCCAAACCGACTGACCATGCACGAAACCTGGGCGTCATCCTGGACTCCTCCCTCTCCATGACCAGGCAAGTCAACAACGTCTCCTCGGCGTGCTTCAACATCCTACGCATGCTACGGAAGATCTTCTGGTGGATCCCCACCGAGACCAGGAAGACCGTCACCCAGGCCCTCGTCACCAGCCGACTGGACTACGGCAACGCCCTCTACGCCGGTACCACCGCCAAGCTCCAGAAGAGACTCCAGCGGATCCAGAACGCCTCAGCCAGACTCATCCTCGACATCCCACGAACCAGTCACATCTCCGGACATCTGAAAGACCTTCACTGGCTCCCCGTCAACAAAAGAATCACCTTCCGCCTCCTCACCCACGCACACAAGGCCCTACACGACCAAGGCCCGAGCTACCTCAACAGCCGAGTCAACTTCTACGCTCCCAAACGCCACCTCCGATCAGCCAACCACGCCCTCGCCGCCGTCCCCCGCATCCGAAGAGCGACTACAGGAGGAAGGTCCTTCTCCTACCTGGCCGCCAAGACCTGGAACTCCGTCCCGACCGACCTGTGCCTGACCCAAGACCACCTCTCCTTCAGGAAGAAGCTGAAGACCTGGCTGTTCGAGCAGTAGCGGCACCCCCCCCCCCCCCCAGCGCCTTGAGACCCTACGGGTATGTAGCGCGCTTTATAAGTGTCAATGATTGATTGATTGATTGATTGATTGACCACTGAAACAGAAGTCATAGAAACACATCGTATTGACACCTTGTCTGCTCAAGCAGCAGAACTCATTGCTCTGACCCAAGCCTGTATCCGAGCCAAGAACCTGAAAGTAAACATATATACAGATTCACAGTATGCATTCGGAGTTGTTCACGACTTCGGTATTCTCTGGCAAGAAAGAGGTTTTTTAACTTCTCATGGCGCCAAGATACAGCATGGTCCCCTCATTCAAGCTCTGTTAGAAGCAATACACGTACCTGCATTCATTGCCATCATGAAATGCAAAGCACATACTAAAGTCACCGACACTATTTCCCAGGGTAACGACCTGGCAGATCGAACAGCTAAACTCACAGCTCAGACTCAAACAGACATTCCAACGGACATGACAAAGACTGAAGTATCATCACCGACACGTTGTATGACAGTGAAGGATCCCACTCTAGATGTACTCGACATACAGACACATGCCACCCCAGATGAAATCAAGAAATGGACTGAACAAGGAGGGATCCAAACAGATCAGGGATGGATGACGAAGGGAAGAGCCACATGGTTCCTCCCCGACTCTATGGTTCAAGTAATCATTAACACAGCACATAGTCCAGCACACTTAGGAGAAAAAGCCATGTTAGATAGCATTCAAAACCTCTGGTTCAACAAGCATTTACGAGCAGCAGCAAAACAGAAAGTGCGTACCTGCATGATCTGTTGTCAGTTCAATCCAGGCAAAGGTGTTCCCGTGGAACAAGGTGGATTCCATCCTCCTGACCATCCTTTTGAAGTCCTCCAGATGGATTATATCCAGATGGACAGATGTAGAGGTTTTAAATATGTTCTCGTAGTTGTATGTGCCCTTTCCAGATGGACAGAAGCATATCCAGTCCCAGATTACACTGCCGCGACCACTGCCAAGCAGTTGGTTCGTGAATTTTTCCCACGATACAGCTTGCCCCGTGTCGTGTACTCTGATAATGGTCAGCCATTTTCGTCCGAGCTTATGAAACAGGTATCACTCCTGTTAGGTTACCAGTGGAAATTCCACTGCGTACGACACCCTGAAGCAGCTGGTCTCGTTGAGAGACACAATCAAACCCTGAAAACACGCTTAGCCAAGGTCTGTGCAGAAAAAGGTGTAGATTGGATAGTAGCCTTGCCAGTTGCCCTCTTCTATATGCGCATGGTAGCTCATTCCAGAACCGGACTATCTCCTTATGAGGTGGTCTTCGGGCGGCCTCCCAATATGTGGGGTACGCCTATGCCTCGCAAAATCACAGATGTCGATAGTAATATGCTGACAGATTACCTAGCTTCCTTGATGTCTGCACTACAATCTTGTCGTTCACAGGTTGCGGCTGCCTTCCCGGACAACACCCAAGTCAAACCGCATGAAGTCGTTCCGGGAGAGTTTGTCTTCGTCAGAAATTTCGACAGATCAAGTCCGCTGGAGCCGAGGTGGAAACAGCCAAAGTTGGTGTTGATGACGACGAGGACCGCTGTTAAGCTGGAAGGTCGCAAGGGATGGCTACACTCCAGTCATATTAAAAAAGTTCACGGACTGTGTCCAGAGACTTCGATTAAGGACTGCCCCCTTTCGGACACTGACTCTAAACTCCCCCTGTTAGAGAAAACTCCCCAACAGGAGTATCGTGCCAAGTTGAGGTCTAGTAAGTCAGACAGCGTTTAATTGTTTAAGTCCCCCCCTGGGTGAAGCGGTTAGACAGGTTTCTGACATGTATAAGATAGACCCAAGTAGTCAGAGAGATAGGCGTATCAAGAAAAGAGAACAATATTGTAAAAATTTGCACAGTCGATGCGTTATTGCATTAATTTTCATGTTTCTTCTGAGTCTTACGATCATATGCATAAGTTTAATGCTACATGTTTTTTTCCCTCTTGATTCTCATGTACATGCTTCCTCTAATGACACTGTAGAGCACACTTTCAGCGACCTGCCCCCCCACGAACTGTCCTATCGGTTAGCAATGCGCAACAATACATTCATTCGTATGTTACACCATACTCACCAGACCAGCAATGCCACCAATTGCTGGGTATGTGGCCAACTACCACCTTATCAGAAATATAAGGGAGCTCTGCCTCTCTTTCCCTACCCGTTTACACATAATGGTTCATGTGGTGCATGGTTTACTTTAATGTCTTCCTTAGACAGTGAGTCCCAAGTTTCCCAAGGCAATTGGATTTGGGGGAACCTGAATACAGTCATGAATAAAGCATGTTTCCCAGACGCAGACGGTCTTCTCCAAAGGAGAGGGACCGACCTAGAAAATGAAGTGTATAAATTAGGTAACTTTTCCCTCAATCTCATGATCCTGAACGTCCAGTCCGAGACTAATTCGAACTTGCCGTTTATTACAGTTTTGCCAGTGAAAGGCGAACTATGCGTTAGAAAGAATGGCTCAGTGCATCTAGGACACAGTGATTGTAATGCTGTGGTCGAATTCAGTGACAAAGGAAAATCTACGTTTAAAGCCTCTCGCCATTCTTATTTCATTTGTGGTCACACCGCTTATGTACATCTGCCCCCTGATTGGGATGGGACGTGTTATATTGCGTTCCTATTACCACCTGTTTTCCTAGCCCCGCCTGATTATCATCGAAATTCACGTCTTATGCATGTAAGACACCGAAGAGACCTTCCTCCTGTTGTTGATGATTCCGGATCTGCATGGGATTATGTTAAAGGATACTTCTGGTTCATAGGTCCTGTCCAGAACAGTAAAATAATACGCAGGTTAACGAGAACACTTGAAGTGGTAGTGAACGAAACCACTTTTGCTTTAGGTAACCTGACCGAAGAGCAATCTGCTATGAGAATTGTTGTTCTTCAAAATCGCCTTGTCCTTGACGTCAACCTGGCCGATAGGGGCGGGGCTTGTAGAGTCATCGGATCCAGTTGTTGTGTTTTCATTCCTAATAACGCGCCGTCCGTGTATAAGGCCATAACCCGGCTCCACGAAATTGCTCACCTGATACACCAGAATCCAGGCTCCTGGACTTGGTCCGGTTGGCTCTAGAGTGTGATATCCGCTTGGGGATGGAAATTGTTATCATTCCTAGGAATAATATTGGTCATAGTATTCAGTTGTTGTCTCTGTCTGCTATGTGGGCCAGCGATTTGCGGCTTGTGCGCCACAGCTTGTATTCCAGGTCCAAGTTCCCATTCCCGAATGATAAAAGATGAACAAATGATGTTATATGAACAGATAGATGGTCTCATGAATATAGATATATCCTAAAGGGTGTAGTAGGGGCCAAGGAGGGAATGAGGTAATAGAAATTTTCAGGTAGCCAATGTGTCCCCCACTTGCACCCTATCCATGAACCCATGTTCCTTGTATGTCGTGTAACTTCTTTTCTGTTCATGCTAGAAAGACGCAAATACATTTGCGTCCAACGTTAACATGTCAGTTATATAGTTCTCTAAGAAAATCACGTTAATTAGGCTTCTAGGCCTATGGTGCCAACGTCTTTACATGGTGCACTTTCTCGTTTTCTCCATGTTTCCTGGCCCAGTCGAGCTAGGCCCTTAATCAAGGCTCCAAGTCCTTTTCTGCCTCTGAAAGCTGTCGTTTAGGTATGCATCCCTGACCTCTGCCTTACATCCTGCACAGACGAGCGGTGCCTGGCTCGGCCTGCTTGCCTGCCAACACGTTGTTTTACCTACAAGTTATCTGCTCAGCCTCCTCGAAAACACATTCCAGTCTAGTGAAATAGGTAACCATATTCCCGGCTGCAGAGCAAAGAACCCTGCCTTCCTGTCTCCATGCAAGTAATTTACTGCTCCCGTTACCATGGTAGGCCCATGGCCCCCGCACTCTACATGAAGATCCATATGCACGCACTAGCATTCAGTGATGAACGGCCCCTGCCCGAGAGACCTTTTACTCCAGACACTACATCCTACAAACATGAGATATCAGATATGTTTTAAGTGCAGGTCGTTCTGACATCCCAGACATTAGTCTCCTCTACTCGTGCAAAAGTCAAAACCCCCAGCTCTCCTCGGTTACACGTCATGCTCAGTTGCGCGCGCATCCAGGTCATAGGTTTCTGCTGATCCTGCAAACTTTCTCTATGCATCCACCCACTTGTGACGTTTCATGTGACGATTCTCTGACATGTCAAGTGCACGCCCATGTGTACGCCTTCTTACACGCCTCCTGTGACGCACATGTGTTCTTATCTCTCTCTTTTCACCTGTTACGCCTACTGTATTCACTCCATGAATACTGTTTTACTATATATAATGTGTGATGTTAATAAAATGTTGAATGTCCCTTCCTGAACCTGAGTGGTGATGGAACCCGATGTCCCATGCTTCGAAGCATTTCATAGTAGTGTGGCTCACTGGTTAGAGGCGGCAGACCCGAGAGCAGAGGACGGCTCGGGACCAGGTTTCGATTCCCGGCGCGGCAGGTTTCTGAACCAGGGTCAGCGGACTCGATAATTCTCTCGCCTCGGTGCCCACTCTGATCAGCGATCACACTCGGCAACTCTGGGCATTAGCTTGCCTCATCTTCACTAACGGCCCCACCAGACCGCCGGGGATGCCTGGTCTCACCCTGGAGATACCCATTAAGGGAGCATCTCTCAGGGAAGCCAGGAAGGGTTTCGCAGCGGTCGAAGCGCCTTGGGACCCTACGGGTAAGTAGTGCGCTATATAAATGCCAATACATTTACATTTACATTTACATTAAAGCCCGTATGACTCAGATACCACGGACTCTGCCTCTCATTTGATTGAGCTATCCTTATGACTGTTAATTATATGGAAAAATGATACGGTAAAATTAATTTACCACATGTTGGCACAGGATGGTTCCATCTCCTCCTCCTGTGTTTCCCCCATATCACTCAGATCTGTTTGCCTCATTATTCTTTGGGTGGGGTGCCGCGGTATGATATGTTGGGTGATGGTGTTTGTTGGATTCAAACAAGGTGGCTTATCCTTAACCATGTTGCGCAGAGGGACCTATCCAATCCCCCTACCTCCCGTCCTCCGACAAAGCAGGCATCACTGATCACCAGCACCATCTGGAGCGTGGGGCTAAAGCTACCACCCTCAGAGTCACCAACTTCAGGCAGCCCAAAAAAACACTGCCGTTGGGGCCGTTATTGCAAATCAACCCCACTCCTCAGTGGGGCCCACCACAACACCTACCGCTCCTAGGTGCAGCATCACTCCTCACCGTCCGGGCTCCCATAGTATTTGCACCACCTCGGTTCTTGCAGAGACTCACTGGGTGAGAAGTGCAGAGGTTAGCGCAGAGCAAAGTGCATCCCCAGAGATCCCAACATTTTCTCACTGGGAGGGGGACACCCCGGTATTCCTGATCGCACTCTCAATATTCAGTTACAGCAATGTCCGGCAGCGTCTTCCCTCTGTGGGAAGAGCTGATGGCGAACACCAGAGCCAGGGCCCTCAATTGCACCCTCCTGGCAGGTAGTTTTATGGGACCACTAGAGCAACAACAATGTCCCTCCACCCTGAGGCAGCCTACCCCTACCCCCACCCCCCAGCAGACAATAGAGAGGCAGCAGACTAAGTTATAGTGTTCTCCACCTGGGCCAACCAAGCAGCGTGTCTTGAGCCCTGCCAGAAATCGTCCATCTGATGGGGCCATCAAAGGCAGGCTCCCTGATACCGTCCAATGTACGGCATATAGTTTGCTGAAGGATCACTGCTGGTGCTGCCCAGTAACCCCCCCCCTCTTTCCTGTACTCCAGCCTACTGGTCCACTAGTTCAGGGCCGCTGCATTATCCCAAGGGCCAGATCTGTAGCAGCTTTCCCAGGAGGAGCTCTGTTAAGTTGTGGGGGTAGTCTGACCTAGGGCTTTGGCTCAGCTTCAGTAGAAGCACCACACACCAAACACTACACAAGCACTGCTCACAGTTCCACCATCTGCTGGCTCATGATGTAGGTTGCGGGTGCTCAAGAGATCCCCACAGGTTACAGTTCACCGGCGACCCTCCTGCTCTATCGGGCCCAGGTCCACCACATAGGCACCATTTGCAATAACTCCAGCCCCCAGCAGGCATCAATTGGTGCTGACCATGACAGGAGGATTGCAAAAGGCTGTTTATTTGATGTTGCTGACGGAGCACCTCAGCTGCAGCAGACCAGCCCACTCCAACGTCCTTATTGACCAGAGTGAGGAGCTCACGGGCCCCAGTGTACACCAGCCAGTGCAGCGCCCACGGCACCTTGCTTCAAGTGGAGTGGAGACCGGGTTCAACCCCCCACACTGGTGCCCCCTGGGCATCTCTAGATAGCAGCTCCACCATCGTCGGGTCCCCTCTCTTCTCGTCTAGCATCGGTGCGGCTCCAGGGTAGCTCCAGGGCAAGTAGCTTGTTCCCTGGGCCACGCACCGATTAGCACATCCACCGTGGTTGTCAGGGGTTCGGCGCCGCTCACTACTGGAACCCACAGCTTACATCCTGCTGCAGTGTGCAGGCCACATACTTGTCTCCAGCACAGTCCACCTGATTCATGCAGACCGGGACCCTCAAAGGTAGACTTTCGTCATGTATCAACAGGATTCGGGTACACCACACTGACAATGTGGCAAGGACGATTTATTTTATTACGCTAAGAGCAGGCTTATGCAGGCTGAGTGAGGTTTAACTCAATGACTGGCCGGGAGCTGTAGGGCTCAGGTCCTGCTTACAATATACTTAAAGTGGACTTCGGGTTCACTCCTTTTAAACATTTGCTTTATTCAATTAGCATCTTTCAGTCATTGGCCTGACCCTTTGGCTAAGCCCAGTGGAGAGTCCATATTTCACCTAATGCTATTGGCTGTTTGAATGTAGCCTTTTCAGGCTCCCCTCAAGCTTTTCATTCATCTGCATGAGGGACTACTTTACAGTTATAGCCCTGCATCTCTGTTTCTGCTGGCTTTTATGTACTTCGGTTTTATGTATTAGCACATTAAACCCAGATCATTGCCTGCACTTGTTGACAGTTGAGGTCTAATATGAAAATATCTTGTTATTGCACTGAGAAAGTGGCATATGCATAGGCCATAATTCTTTGGCTTACAGGCACATTAGTATTCCAGCTGTTACTAATTTTCTATAAGTCAGAAATTGCATGTCTTATTAAAGAGAAAGCGCATTGTGCCTGGTATTGTATCTTATTTGATAAACTGGCATGCTCATCAGGTGTCAGCAATAAAATAGATTGCAACTAGGAATAAATGCCTTGTTTGCTGAGAAATCCAGACTCATCAATATTGATCTTGACTCCAGGAAGGCGCTATTGCTATCCAGGGGGCCTGCGACCCCCCCGTCCCCCGGCCCTATCAGAGAAAATCGAACCAACTAGCTTTAACACCAAGAACAATGCCTCATGGGGCCCTTTCACTTCCCTCAGTGAAAGAGACACTAACAAGATTCTTCAGAGCATCAACACATCTAATCATTTTAGCGACCCATTACCACCATCCATCTTCAAGGAACTGAAGGAGGTCGTCACCCCCATCTGGACAAAGATTGTCAATGCGTCTCTCTCACAAGGTTCGATCCCGGATTGCCTAAAAGCTGCTTAGGTAACACCTATCTTAAAAAAGCCTACAGAAGATAGTACAGACCTTAACAACTTCCGCCCTATTTCTAACATCCCCACCCTAGCCAAACTCCTAGAAAAATGTGTCCAATCTCAACTCTGTGCCCACATCGAGAATTTCCACCTCCTGGACCAACACCAATCTGGCTTCCGGAGTGGACACAGCACCGAATCGGCTCTCAGTCACGTTATAGATGACATTTTAAAAATGCTCGACCAAAATGAATCCTGCCTCCTTATCATCCTTGACCTTTCCTTGGCGTTTGACACTGTTAATAACGACAACCTCCTATCCATTTTGAAGCAGAGGATGGGCCTTTCTGGTGTGGTGCTGCAATGGTTCTAGTCCTTCCTCCACCACAGATGCCAAAGAGTTAAGGCGAACCACTCTCTCTCCCAGCCATCACTAGTATCCATGGGGGTCCCCCAAGAGTCCACCCTATCCCCCATACTCTTCAATCTGTTCTTGGAACGCTTAGCTAATGCATTAAATTCCGTGGACATTCTCTTCCATATGTATGCGGATGATGTGCAACTCTATCTGAAAATCTCCTCCCCAAATAACCTCATATCACTCAACTCTACCCTAATAAATACTCAAAACCAGTTAACTGAGAACTACCTTTTGCTCAACACGTCCAAAACAGAATCGCTTCTCATTTCTCCACAGAATCGCATCCCCAAGATAGACCTTTGGATGAACCACCTCACTGCCTTCAACTGCTCCCCCATCATTGTTGACTCAGCCAAATCTCTCGGACTCACATTAGAGAAGCATCTGAACATGAAAAATCATATCAGCAATATGTGCAAGGGAGCTAATCACCTAATGAGGACACTCAGGAATCTCAAACCTTTCCCCCTCCAAGCAGACTTCAAACAAGTGGTCCAAGCGCTTGTTTTGCCGAGGTTAGACTATGGCAGTGCTAGGCTCTGTGGCCTCCCCAAATATATCTTGGCCCCACTAAGGGCTTCACTGAATACAGCAGCCAGTTTGCTCATGGGTACCAAAAGAAACAAGCACATCTCCCCAGTCTTAAAATCCCTAATTTGGTTGCCATATGAAGCAAGAATTCAGCTAAAGATTGCCTGTCTGTCTCACAAAGCCCTCCATTTCAAACCCCCTCAGTTATCTAGCGCAAAAACTAGAATTATCCTGAGGGGGTAGACCTTCTCAGAGTGCTAACTCTCTCCTCCTGAAACCACAGAACTTTTGCAAAAAGAGAAAACAAGCTTTCTCCGGCTCTGCGCCTAAGATCTGGAACTCTCTCCCACCGGAAATACTCAGAATCTCCTCCAAGGTTGCCTTCAAATTGGAAGTAAAAAGATTCCTCATGAACAAGTTCCTACCTTAAAAGAGTCTCGGATCGTCGGCTCTAATGCTCTGGATTTACACCTTAAGTCCTGCCTTTGGTGTTATTCTGCTTTACTAGTCACTTGCTCCCTTCCCAGTTCTCTAGGGTCCAATTATTATCTTTCCCTTTGTTGTCCCTTTTGTTCGTAACCTTTTTGTTTGATATACATATTTGATTTGTTTGGGTTGGTATTCCTTTTGATGATTGTGCTGCAACTATTACCTTCCTCTCCCTCAAATTGTGAAGCGCTCTGATATCCTTCGGAATCACATACGCGCTATATAACACTTTATAAATAAATCAAATACATAAATAAATTAGAGCGGAAACACCAGCATGGAAGGCAAGCAACATTGGGAAAGCTCCTTTCAGCAGCAAGCAGTGCGCAGGACTAAATAGGCACCCTCCACATGTAGTAATTATCACAGACATCTAACAAAATGGAAATGCTGTTCCTTTTTTAGGTCTACCTGAACAGCGCTTGTGCAATCTCTTGCATCAACAAAAAAAATTAAAAAAAGAGCTTTGAACCCGTCCAATTCTTACCTGAACTTACCATTCATTGATTTCTGATGTCACTCGAATGTATATGCTTGTGATTGGCTAGCACGTCGTCTGCTCTCATTTAATTTCAAAATCTTTATTTTGATTCCTTTAAACCATAAAAGATACATAAAAACACATACGAATCCAAATACAAATACAAGTAGTGCAGTGAAACCATTGCAAACAATTATACATGAAGGATATAATGGAAGGGGGTTTATATATTCCTATCTCCCCTTTGTTAAGAACATAAATACAAATTTAAATGTGTTAAAAAAGAAGGCATCAAAACTTAAAAATGAGAATGACTCAAGGTTAAAAACCCTATTTCAGCGTCCATTTGATTGTGCTTCCATACTTGAGGGATATAAAAACAGTTAATAACATTTTCTAATTAATAAATTGTACAATAAAATTCCCTGTTTCATTCAACATACACAACTAAGGGCCCGATGTAGGTAGGCCGTTACCGATCGGTAACGGCCGAAAATACCGATTTTGGGCCCTTACCGATCAGTATACAGCCACCGAGATGTAGGGCAAAGAAAAACGTCCAAATCGGTACAAATACCGAATCGGAATGACTACCGAATCGAAAATAATCCTAATCGGACATACCCTCAATCGGAAATGTAACGAATCGATAACATACCGAATCGGATAAAAAGACCGATTCGGTCCATGTACCGATTCGGTAGTGACACCGAATCGGAAACATTCCGATTCGGTCCATGTACCGAATCGGTAGTGACACCGAATCGGAAATCATCCGAATCGGAGCATGTACCGAATCGGTAGTGAAACCGAATCGGAAGATTTCCGATTCGGTCCATGTATCGATTCGGTAGAGACAGAGAATCGGAAATAAGCCGATTCGGATAACCTACCGAATCGGTAGAATCACCGAATGGGAAAATCCCCGATTCGGACAGATAGGGAGATGTAGGGAAGCACAGAAATACCGATTTTGGCTCTAAATCGGTATTTCTCACTCGGTATTTACCATGGATTACAATCAGGTGGTAACCAACTCCAACCCATAAAAACAGACCCAAAATGCATTGCAACTTGCAGGATGGCAGCTTTTTATGTCATTGCAAGGCGGCTACGGCTACAGCACTAAGGACAGAGGGAATGGCAAAGAGAGGAACAGGTCTACAGACAGAGGATCACCCTGTTCATGCTCACAGAGGCAGAGATCCTACAGAGGTACAGGCTGGACTCAGACACCATTCTGGAGCTCATCAGGGACCTCAAACCACTGTTGGACCACCCCACCCCAAGGGCTCACGCCATACCAGCGCACGTCCAGGTGCTATGCAGCTTACACCTGCTTGCGTCTGGCAGCTATCAAAGTGGAGTCGCAGCGGTAGGAGGGGTGACCCAGAGCAGCCTGTCAAGGTTCTTCCACACATTCCTTGATGCCATGATACACAGGATGGACCAATACATCTCTTTCCCTGCAACCCACGCAGAACTGGTACAAACTAAAGCTGACTTCTACCAGATGGCACAATTTCCCCAAATCATTGGCTGCATAGATGGCACGCACATTCCGATTTGCCCCCCAGCTGACACAGAATACATATACCGCAATCGGAAGTCTACGCACACCATCAACGTTCAGGTGATCTGCAATGCGAAGTGCACCATCACAGACCTGGTCGCAAAATTCCCAGGGAGTCCCCACGACTCCTACATTTTTCAACAGAGCGGCATCTATGCACGGCTGATGGCTGGCGAATTTGGTGAAGGATACCTCCTAGGTGAGACACATCATCAGACCCCCATAACACAAAGTAGCTAAGTGTAATACATGTATGCATGTGAGTAATGTTACCCCTTTTCCTTCTAGGCGACAGTGCATATGCCCTCCGCTCATTCATACTCACCCCCTACCTCAACCCCTCCACACCCAGCCAAAGGAGGTATAACCGGGCCCACAAAAGCACAAGGAATGTAGTCGAACGGACCTTTGGCATCTGGAAAAGTAGATTCAGATGCCTGCACAAGAGTGGAGGTGCAAGGCAGTATACCCCCATCACCTGCTGCAAGATCAAAGCTGTCTGTGCAATGTTGCACAACCTTGCGGTGAAGAAGGGCACTGAGGTGGAGTTGTCTGACTACGAGGACCATGACGACGACGTTGCTGTGCCACAAACACAACCTGCTGGGGTGTCTACGCCAAGTGATGGCAGATACAGACGTGAGGAGATTACAGAAAACTATTTCTGAGTGAGTACAGATGCACAGACAGGTAAATGGTTGTGAGGAAAAGCAAATTTTAATAATGTTGCAACACCGTTACTGCACTGATGTGCAACAAAAGAAAATGTCAATGTAAAGAAAATAAATGTCAAAGGTCCGGGTTGCCTCACCCGCCCTGGCAAGCCTACTTTTTGGTGCGCTTAGCAGCCCCACTGGGGTGTGCCTCACCCCCTTCCGCATGTCTAGCGGCTTCTGCAGAGCGCCTGGTGCAACGGCGCGGCTCCGACACAGCGCTGGCCGGGCTGCTGCGGCTGCTGCTGTCCCCAGCCTCCCCCAGGTCCAGGGCTGGAGTGGCCGCAGTGTTGGAAATGATCATTGCCTCCATGGCTGTTGTTATGCGGGCCATTCCCCTGGTGACCTCAGCGGTGTTCTGTGTCAAGCTTGCCTCCATATTAGCCCCACGTTGGCACAGTTGCGCGGTAGCAGCAGCAAGGCGGCTAATAGATCTGTTGTGCATGCGGGCATCCCGCCTGCGCGAGTGCTCATGCTCATCAAGTCTGCCGCATAGCTGTGTGATGGCTGTGGTCAGCCTGCCAAGACCTGCAGCAACTTCCTTATTTGTGTCAACAAAAGCCCTAAACCCTTGCACCATCTCGCCCATCTGCAGGTTGTGCTGGCGGAGCTGGCGCTGGCAGGCCATAATGGACTTTGCCTGCATGCGCTGGATCTTGACCATGCTGCCTTCAAGCCCCTGGAAGACGCTGCCCTCCCGTGCCGGAGGTGCCGTGCTGGAAATGGCACGCCTCCGGGAACTGCTGCTGCCGCCCTGCTGTGTGGGCTGGGGTGCCACTGGTGTTGTTGTGGTGGTGGCTGGGCCTGACCAGCTGCTCCCTGGATAGGGTTGAGTGGAGCCACAACCATACTCCTGCAGGAGATGTGGTAGGTGCAGGGTGGGCTGTTGTCGGAGAGTTCTCAGGGGAGAACAGCAATGGGGGTGTGCCAGACATTTGTGGGGAGTGAAGGAATGCGTAGTCTAGTCCCAGGTCTCCCTCATTTCCCTGGCCAATGGTGTTGTCCTCCTCCTCCTCCTCCTCCAGGGCAGCCTGACTTGTGCTAGGCCCTGCCACCGCACTGGTAGTTGGTGCTGGTGCTGGTGCCTCAGTAGCTTGTGCTCCTCCGCCTGATGATGCCCCTAGGTATAAAGAAGCATTTGTGAATTGAGTGCCGATGTATTACAGTCACTAAAATTAAAGCATTGCACATGTCCTTGCATATACTTTGAATGTGTTCCACTGTTTTCTATATTGTGGTTCTGCACTGCCATATTTTGCCTACTTCTGCTGACTACATTTACCATGATGCTTTTCTCTTGTATGTTGGTTACAGTACTGGGCTGGGGTTTGGCTGTGCATTGTGTCTGAAGGGGAGGTGTCTGGTAGGGTGTGTCATGATGCGCATGCTTCTTACCTGTAGCTGTAGCTCTGGCTGAGCTATCCAGGGTCCCGATTCCAGTCACACTCTCCCTCTCGATGGTGCTGGACACCAGTTCCTCCAGCTCAGTGAGGGGTGGCGCCGGGTTCCTGCCTCCACCAGTCAGTGCAGCTTGCCTCTGCAGCTCAGCCATTTTGCGTTTCGTCAGGCTGCGGATGTCATAAAATCTTTTTTTTAGGTCATCAAGGGTCCTGGGGGTGACACCTCCTGAGTTGACCTTCTCACCAATCTCGCTCCAGAGCCTCCTCTTCATGCTGTCCGGTACAGTGAGGGACAGCCTCCCAAAGAGCTGCCTGTGCACCCTCACTACCTCCTCCACCAACACCTGCAGCTCCATGGTACTAAACTTGGGCTTTCTCTTGTGGCCAGCCTTCTGGCTCTCACTGCTGCTTGCCATCTTGCTATCACAGTGCTCTGGCTCCTGCTTCCACTGCTGCTCACTGTGAATGTTCAGCTCAGGCTGCCTCTCCAGAAAGTTTTTAATGAGCTGCACCTGCCTGGGTAGCCACTCCCTGCTTGGGTGGGGGAGGGTGGATCCACCTCATTGGCTGTTTCGGATTTTACCGAATCGGATTTTACCGAATCGGATTTTACCGAATCGGATTGTTCAATGCATTCCTATGGGCATTTTGGCCATGGGGGTGTATTTCGACCTCCGAATCGGTAATTGCCGAATCGGTATTTGCCGATTCGGCAATTTCCGATTCGGTGGTAGCCGATTCGGTACATTCCGAATCGGTCCATGCCGATTCGGTACGTATCGAATCACAATACCGATGACGAACGAATCGGTATTTTTTCGGTTTTATTTTCCTACATCTCGTTTTCCGATTTCAGAATACCGATTCGGTGCGCCTCGGTATTTTGAAATCGGAAAAAGCGATTTACCTACATCGGGCCCAAAGTTCTTTGAAAAGTTTCTCCGGATGCTCGAATGGATTCACTATAACTTCAATCCTGCTGTGGCCCTTAAGAAGCTTACAGTTAGTAAAAATGTACTTACACTAAAAACAATTACTTGTGCTGTATCAGTCTTTAATATTCTTGCCGCCTATTTACATGATCTTGGGGCATATGTATGTAAATCCCCGTTTGCGATTCTCAAATAGCGATTTTTTGAGAATCGCTATTTGAGAATTGCAAAAAGGGATGTATGTAGAAAATAGCAATTTTTTTGCAATTTCTTAGTTTTCCTATATTGCGATTCGCAAATTGCAAAATCACAATTAAGGAGTACTTTCCCATTCATTTCTATGGGCCAGGAGGCCCATAGGAATGATTGTAAAGTCATTCGCAATTTGCGATTCGTAATTTGAGAATCGCAAATTGAGAATAATTTCAAGGGTGCAAGGGTGTCATAAGGACACCCTGATGCACCCCTGAAATGAACATGTGTACGCATATGGCGCACATACATGCCCTAAGGGCATGTGTGTGCGCCACATGGCACCTTTATAAATGCAAAAAAGTGCAAATTGAAGTTGGTGGTAATTTGCGATTTCTTAATAAGAAATTGCACAACTTGGGTGCTTGATACATCGCATTTAAGGAATCGCAATCTGCGATTTCTTAATTTTGTGATGAGAAAACAGGTCATACATCGCGTTTAGCAATTTTTCATCACAAACACTGTACTTTTGCGAGTCGCAGCGTTTGCGAATGAAAAATCGTTTGATAGATATGCCCCCTTATTCCTAGATTTAAGCAGATGGGTTTAATCCATTTTTTCCTAGGGTTAGCATATGCAGGACAAAAGAATAAAATGTGTAGATCGTTTTCTTTAACTTTATCTAAACATAGAGAGCACAGATCAATATCATTTCCAGCATGATTACTGGCCCAACATGATGTAATTGCATTTATATTCAATACACTGTATCTAAATCTCATGTATAACGTTTTTGCCAATTGAGGACGCACCTCATCCAGAAATGGCTCAAATGTTGCTACATCCTTGAACAAGAGAAACCTAGTCTTAAACGCCCCATTTGGTGAACCATGTAACACACTACTTTGGGTATAGGCCCAAAAGGCATATTTTATCATTTTCTTAGAGGCTAAAGACAATGAAGTGGGGTCATCTCAAAACTGCGATAGGCCAATCTTTCTCAGCCATGAACAAACATGTCTGAGCCATAAAATGCTTTTGCTCTGGTCTGACTGCATGATTTCCTCTAGGCCAGTCTTGTAATGCAGTAATTCTGGGGTTGACCATAGTCTTACACAGGATGTGAGAGGTCTTAAGATTGCATAGTGATCGGTTTGTTTAACATTCAAGCCAGAGTAATTGGTATTAGTGGTGTACGTACAGGGAGGCGTAAAAGCATTCTGTAAAATGTATTTTCCTCCAAATCAAAATTCTTTTTGAAGTAGAGTCCCTATATTTTGGCCCCATACAATGCTGCTAGTTGGGCTTTATATTTAAACACCTCCAAGGCTGGAGAAACAGCCTTGGAAAAGCTGTTCTTATACCTTTTCATAAGGGAATTTTGGGTCAGCACTATCTTGCTTTTTTTCAATTTGAGCCTTCCATGATAGCTTTGTACCCAAAGATATACCCAGATAGCTAAAACTCTGTACATACTACAACTTTTGGCCATTCAAAACTATATTTTCCCCAAAGGTTTTGTGGAGGTTTATGGCCATATATTTAGTTTTACTAATATTTATTTCAAGGCCTTTCGTTTTGCAATATGTATGGAAGGAGTCTATAAAGCATTGTAATCCCTTTGGTGTTTGTGATATTAATATGGTGTCATCTGCGAATAAAAGTGCTGACACCAACTCACCCCCCAATTTGGGTGCATCATTATTCTTACAACCATTCAAATAGTTTGGGATATCATTTACGTACAATGAGAATAATGTAGGTGCCAGTACACATCCTTGGCGAACACCCCTTTTTATAGGGATTGCTTTTGTTAGTTTTCCCCTCTTACCCCATCTTACTTTTGCATAATTGTCTTCATGTAACCTTATTATCTGCTCAAGTAAGTTGGCAGGCACCCCTTGATGTCTCAATTTATCCCATACCAAAACACGGGGAATAAGATCAAATGCTGCCTTTAAATCTACGAAGGCAACGTAAAGATGCCCCTTTCTTAGATTGAGAAAAACGAAGGGAGCCAGGCCCTTAAGGACAGGTGAGGAGACTGGACCTTATCTCTACACAAACATATCAAAAATTGCCTCGCCTACATTTATATCCACACTTGAGGAAAAGTGAACACGCTAACTGTCGTATTCAACAAGGTATTTTTATTTATACCAGAATAACTTTTCAAATTGATCAAAGTTTGTCAAAAATGAATAAAAGGCACACAAAGACACATCTCTACATTACATATTTACACCATGAGTGTCATACTTTTTCACTATACGAATGTATTCCAAACCGAGCATGAAAACAGTCAAAAACAAATAAGGTGATAAATCTAAAACAAACAGAACAATTCATACATGTGTAACATATAACAATGCATTTTCTACAACTATAAGGAGTGATTAAGGCGCAAAGAAATATTGAAAAAAGGAAGGGAAAGATAGAAAAGAAACAAAGTTAATTTGTAAGTCTTTTGCCACCAGCAAATGCTGGTATAGGGGAATGGATCGCAAAAAATCCTTTCTAACTGCACGACGAGAAGTTCGACTTTGCACAGATAGAACCAGCGTGCATTTTCGCATCTTCCTCAAACTGACAGAATTATTGCGCCCTGATGAGATTCCAGGAAATTCCTTTCTTAGATTGACATATTTCCAGCACAAACATGTGAACCTGAAAACCTGGTCCGTTGTACTAAGTTTTATTCTAAAACCTGCCTGGAATTTTGAAAGCACATTGTTTTCCTCAATCCAAATATGTAATTGGCTTAAAATATGCCTTGCAAAAACTTTCTGTAAAATATCTATTAAACTGATTGTGAGATAGTTTGCTGGGTCATACAATTTCCCTTTTTGAAAATTGTAATGATGTCAACCCCTTTCCAAGTTTCCGGAATTGCAGCGCCCAAAGCTATGGCATTGCATAAGTAGTTAATATAAGATCCCCAGACACTGATATCATACTTTAATAAATCACCTGGAATTTTATCAGGTCAAGGGGCTTTCCCTGTTTTCACTGCACTAATCGCCAGTAGTATTTCTTCTACACTAAAAACTAATTTGACGTCCTTTGTGCTCTGTACCAAGCCATCATTGGGTAGGGATATCCTACTTCCTGGTACTGCATACAACCTCGTAAAATGGTCAACCCAAGTAACTTTGTCAAGATATATATCTTTGGCTTCCTTCCCCGTCTTGTTCCCTTTAGCTACAAGCCTCCAAAAGCCCAATTGGTCCTTGTTTTTGGCTGCATTAAGTAAATCTCTCCAATTGTCATCGTCCCAATTTTTTTCCGCTTTATCAAGCGTTTTCTTATATTTAATCCTAAGTACTTTTATGCTAGTTTTATTGCCATTTTTTATTGCCCCTATTATTTTGGTCTTTACATCACTGCAACCCTTATCATACCAGGGGTTTACTTCATTGTTATGGCCTTTGATTTCTCCTTTCTCCTACTTTGGGATTTTGGTCACTATCGGAGCCAATGCTACCAACAGATCTTCGTGCAATTCTAAAAAGAGGTCTTTTTCTATTGTTGAATCATTATAGGATCCAAAAATGTCTGCAAATGTGTTATAGAAATTTGCCAATACCTCAATGTTCCCTAGAATGTGTGCCCATTTCAGGGAACGAGGGTTATTACTTACTAAAAGATCACCGGAAGTGGTGTTAAAACCCTCAATACTCAGAGAAAGAAGGGGGAATAGCTGATCAGATAATGATAATTGAAAGGGACGAGGATCACTCTCTATTCTTGGGTCTACTTTTAGATCAATTACATAAGACCACACTTCTAATGATACCAATATGTAATCTATTTTGCTCCGAGAGTTACTCCTACAGAATGTATGCGCTTTTGACGTGTCCAATGGTAGGCGTCCATTGCACGCTCTTAGACCATGGCCGACAACTAATTTCATGATTTGTACCACTGTCACAGTGCACGGTACTGTGCTAGTACTTTCTAGCACAGGGATGTTGTTAGCCGTGTCTTCATCTTCAAATATATTGCAGAGCCCTATCACAGGTTCAAAGTTACAATTTAAATCGCCACCTATTATTATGCTTGCCTTTGTCTCTAGGGAATTTAAGAGAGAGTCCAACTGTTCTATTATCAGTAACTCTTTTGAGGCTAGACTGGGTCTTTTATAAATATTAAATAAGTGTAATACCGTTCCATCCTTGGTGGTAATTTTTACACCAACTATATCTTGTGATGCTATACTCAGTTGGGTTATTTCTATTGCAAGGGTTACTCTTATCCGTATTACAAGGCCCACCTGAAGGCTTCCCTCTTGCTGATGGGGTTGCATCACAATAAATGTCTTGAGGCCTACTTTGTGTGGTGTTTCAAGGACCCAAGTCTCTTGTAAAAGGCAGATATCGCTATGTTCAATGTACTCATGCCAGTCTGTGTCTCTAAGATTCCTACTAAGCCCTGCTACATTCCACGAAATAAAGCATATCGTTGGTGGTTTATCAGTTATACTAGCTGACTGGGGCTCGACTACCAAATTACAATTAATATTACTAATATCACTAGTTCTTGTAGCGTCATCTAAGGGCTCTGATATATAGAACAGGGCAATATGTGTGATTCCCCCACCCTCCTGCTCCTTACGCTCTTGCGATTCTCTTTCTTGTAACCCTTCATCATGTGTCTGGTTTCGTAAAGTCTCCAATCCCTCTTCGTTTAGAAAGGTGTCCTGATTCCCAATTACCTTTACCATTCTTGCTTCATGTGCTTTTTCCCCATGAAAAGCTGTGATTTGTTGTCAATCAACAGCTTCTAAAGGCGATAGCTCCTGGTATCTATTCCAGGTTGTGCGAGGGGCAGCAATATCGTATTCAAACCTCCCAGAATGTGGTCTATAGAAGCGTCCCAAAGGTAAGGCATGAATGCAAGTACTCTGAAGGGGCATCTCCTCTTGGATTCCTAACAGATTACGGACCATATGTGGCCGCCTAAAGTTTATAACAATACAGTCCCCTTTTATGTTCTTTGGGGATTAACCTACCCACCTTACCCTAGAGACCAATAAATTGTCGTTCATTTTTTGTGGATTGAATTTTTTTAACTTGGTGAGCCAATCAACAGTATTGTTTCTAAGATTAGGCCAAGATTCTTTCTGTTCTCTTTTAAGGGTAGGGTCACCAGTTAAAATCAAGACATACGGACATGCGGCTGGGGGTAGCTTTAGGATGTCTGTATTAGGAATTAAATCAGTTCCTTTGGGGCTACGTAATACACCTGGGCCTTTACCCATTTCTAAAGGATCTGCGGCCACCTGAGCGCATAGTCTGTCACTTAGACCTTCATCACCAGCATCTGCTAGCTCTGTCATGTATTTCCACCCCTGCTAAACTTATCAATCATGGATTGTTCCTTTTTAAGCGCCTCCTGGCATCTGAAACGCGGTGTGCGCCGTGTGCGCCGCGAGGAATGATGGGGGATGAAGTCCCCAGCAACAACGGTGGGCCGGTGTAAGTGCGGCCTTGCAGCAGTCCGGTGGTGGTTTCCTTTGCCCCCAACAGCTTTAACAACAGGTAGGGCAATGCAGGTGTGGCAATGCAGCAAAGATTATGGGTTACCACCCTGCGGGAGCCCTGGCCCCTTTTTGAAGCGCCTCAAACGCGGTTCGCAGGCATGCGCGCCGCGAGTAATGATGGGGGATGAAGTCCCCAGCAACAACTCTGGGCCAGTGTAGGTGCTGCCTTGCAGCAGTCGTGTGGCTGTCTCCTTTGCCCCCGACAGCTTCAACAACAGGTAGGGCAATGCAGGTGTGGCAATGCAGCAAAGATTACGGGCTCCCCCACTTTTTTCTCTGCTTTGCCGTCAATGCTGTGGCACGGGTCTTAGCCCAAGTACATCTTCCGGTCACAAGCCACTGGCTACTAGTGTCCTCCCACTGGCTACTCACTCAGAAGAAATAATTTTTTTATAATTTCCGAACAAGCACTCCATATAAGTGCATGTGGTTGTCGTCTTCCTGCACTGAATTCACTTTATTTTTTATTTTTTTAGGCACATTTATGCAGCTCCAACACAACCCCAAGGTATTGTAATGCTTTATATGAGCACCACTTACATTTCACAGAGACACCTAATGAGCCTGTGCTTGCTGCACCCCTTTCTCTTTCATTCACAGTCATCACACCAGGATCCCTCTGGAGTACCCCATTTTCTGCTGCTCTTTCTCGATGGTTTCCTCCAGCTCACTTAACTTCCTAGCCCAACATCCTTTGCGGCAAATCCTGCATTCTAGCTCCCTCCCCACACCCGAGTTAGTTCCTCCATTGCTGCTCATATGCCCCCAGTCCTCTTGTAGAAATAGACCTCAACAAGACCAACCAGTGCTAGGGGTTCGCCCTTCTCTGCACACAAGTCCTCAGACCAGTAAATAGAAGTTGGCACAGAAGCTGAAATAGCAAAAAGATATTTTATTAAACCTCATGAGGTGGAACTACTTTCACACAACACCCTTCAGCAGTGTATGAAGTAGCACAAGGAGTAGAAGAACCATGGGTCTTTTATACCCCCACAGGAGCTCAAAAGAAGGCGGTAAAAGCACACATAGGAAGAGTTACATACATAGAAGGTCACACAGAGAATGCACAGCCAATAGAGAAGGAGGGGCCATGGATTGCCGACCTCAGTTAAAACAGCCTGACAGTGATGAACTAGAGCAGGTGCATGGGCAGCTACAGACTCTTCTGAGCATGTGCAGAGTAGCAGAGACTAAGTATAGCCAGTTCTTGAGCAAAGCACAAGGGCAAGTGACAGTGAAGAAGGAAAGCGCACATGGCGAGCACATGGTCAACAAGATGACTGCCGGAAACAAGATGGCATCAGCTAAATGCTAACATCGATCTCAGCCAAATTTCTACAGACAACCCTTTTAGTATTCGCTGAAGACATTTATAATCTAGAGGAGTCTAAGTGTACATCATGTATACCAATTTGCATCATTTCATCAACTGCTTTGTCTAGTATACACTGGCCATTCATTTGTTTAACATCAAGTCTGGAAGGTGTACAAGCAGTGATACAGATGGAGCGAAGCATTGGACCACATTGTATACATAGGCTGCATGTCAGTAGAATTGCAAGTAATATACACAGAACTGACAATAGTTTTCAGACCCAGGTAGTGCGTAATGTCCAAAACCAGCTGGCCAAAGTCCATGTGCCAGTATCAGGGTGAATCTCTGCAACAATTCTATGCAACTTATAGATCGCATCAAAAACTGAAGGGGCATGATCTGGAATGTACACGCAGCAGCTAATTCTGATGATGCGACATGCACCACCTCAATCAGCCCAAACCACGTCCAGGACCATCCGGTTTTGGAGCGCCACGATCCTTGCAATCTGTAGTTCCTCGGTGATGTTTCCAAGTGCCATAGCTTTCTGGTTGGTCACAGCCCCTACGACACAAGTCAAACGTCTGATTTTCCTACTGTTCAAAGCAACATCAACAAAGAAGAACAGCCCCAAATTAAAATCAGCATATTGCTGCAGTGCGGTGTCAGTCTGATCCACCTCATTATTACTTATTGTTTTTTTGTATCTGTTCTTGGAAATGTCATTAAACAGTCGATAGTCCTTGTGATATGATGCAGGTACCAGAAACACAGGAGGTAACAAAAAGGACACATAGCAAATTCCAGACCATTCAACAGGTAGATAGTAGTATCCCTTATTTCCACAGATAAAATATGTGTTATGTGAAGACGTGAAACTACTGTTGTTGGTGCCAGCAATGTTCAAAACCAGAGCACATTCGCTTCTTCCCACTGGAATTTTCCCAACACTACTCACACATAAATCTGCTTGGCTCTAGTGACAGCTGTAACAAATGGTCCATTACCCTTACCAGTTCGAGTATTTGGGTAAACATAATGTGTAGAAGTATTTCCTCGTCGGTACTATTCCATCTCCCATTTAGTCCCCTTAGCTTGCGGATCACCTACTTCATCAGGATAACAAGCTTTATTAAGATAGTAGTTTAATCTCCCTACACCATATCAGTAATATTAGCCACTTGAGAAGCCAATAAAAGTGCAAACCAGGCTTGACAAGAACCATTGTGAGAAAAGGGAAGAGGAATGAAAGGTGTTCCTCCCTTTTTCTGATGAGCTGGCATCATTCCACACACCCAACAGTCAGTAATGTTCGTAGCATTGTGCGTGTGGTGCAACATCTGGATGAATGTGTTGTTCAGATAAGACTGTCTATGCTTGTGCTCATGATAAGGGAGAGTAAAATAGGGGTGTTCAATGGGTGCCGGAGTAGTGGCAGTCAGTATTTGTCGAGCAGGAGCCACTTCCTCTACAACCCAAGTTATCACTGCCATAGTAATCACAGTGACAATAAACTCAACAGTACACATTATCTTCTTGTCGCAGATCCTCTCAGCAGTTGATGTTTTCTCCATAGGCATATTCATCTTGTTGTTGAAGTAACAAAAGTGTTGGAGCTCTAAAGTCCTGGGCAGCCTTTGGTTTCTTCACTGAGGGTTAAGACGGGTGTCACTACACAAAAAGATCCCTCCCCTCTTCAGCTCAGTTTCCCACTAACCCAGGACGGTTGCTCAACCAGTCTTTTTCAACAATGCAGTTTCTTTCCGGGGCTACAGTTGATATCGAGATGCACCAGGAATCGTATGGTCCGGGAATACTTCCTCAGGTTCTTCAGGTGATATGGCTTGGCCTCTCTCTGTATCCAGGATATCTCAATGGTCGATCAGTGCAGCAGGATCCACCAGGGTAGACAGCACCTTCTTGCAGTGGGTAGAATGCACTCAGTTCCTCCTGTTTGTCACTCAAACTGCAGTTCTCGTCACTAGGAGGACCTGCTCTGGGCTGCGTCACCTGCGCTCCAACCTACTCAATCTCTGGAAGGACCGGATCATTACATGATCACGGTGCCGTAGTCAGTGGCCTTCACCTTCCGACCTGTCAGGAAGAACTTCTCGAACCTGTTGATGAATAGAAATCAAACTGTCAGTTAACTGTGATAGGTAGTCACTCATCAAGACACATGGTACATCATGTATGGGGCGTGGCTTAGGAATTCCCCAAATATTCATAGGTCTTCCAAATACCACCTCATACGATGTAAGGCCAGATCGTGAATGTCACACTGATCTAATGGACAACAATGCCAAGGGTAGTGCCTCAGGCCATTTCAAGAATGTGGAAGCCTGAATTTTAGCTAGCTTAAGCTTGAGGGTAGCATTGTATCTCTCCACTAGCCCTGCTGATTGTGGATGGAAGGTAGCATGAAACTTCTACATAATCCCTAATCCTTTCAGGACATACTCAACAACTTTCCCAATGAAATGGGGTCCATTATCACTCCACAAAAGTTTGCAAACACCAAATCTGGGGAAAAATTCCTTTAGAAGCACCTTTGCTGTAGTAAGAGCTGTATTATCCTTCGTAGGGTACGCCTCTATCCATTTACTGAAGGCACATACCACCACTAGAACATATTTCAGATTATTACAGCTTTCAAACTGGATGTAATCAATTTGCAAAACTTCAAAAGATGCCGTTGTTGTGGCAAACCCGCCTGTAGGAGTTTGTGTCCCTTTTCCAGGATTGAATTGAAGACAAATCAAGCAGGACTGCACTATCTTTTTAGCTGTGCCGGCAATTTATGGATGCTCCCAAACTTGCGTAAGTAATTTCGTTATCGAGAAGGCTCCAACATGTGCCGGCCCATGTGCCATATGAATCGTAGGTTGTAAATAGGATGTGGACAGTCTCCACTTGGTCATGTCTTTATTTCTCCAACAACCTTCATCATCCAATGTTCCTTCTTTAGACCATTGCTCAAGTTCTTCTGCAGAAGCAGATCTCTGCATGTCCAACACTTCCTGCCTGGTATCATGCCAACATTCAGCCTGTGACTTCACTACATACATAGATGTGGTGCTTCGCTGCATTGCAGTTTCCCGGGCTGTGTGATCTGCGAAGGCATTGCCTTGTCCTATTTTATCAGTCACTTTCTTGTGTGGGCTACATTTAAAAATCGCTATTTTCTTCGGGTATGGCAAAGCAGTCAAAATATTGTGTACCAATTCTCCATGCATTATTTGCATCCCATGGGATGTAAGAAAGCCTATTTCCTTCCAGAGTAACTCAAAATCGTGAGCCACTCCAAAAGCATAGCGGCTGTCAGTATAAATGTTCACAGACAAATCAGTACTTAGTTCAAACGCTTGTGTCAAAGCTATTAGCTCAGCTTCCTGAGCTGACTTCTGTGGAATACGAGCTGTCTCAACTATCGTCTGAAGTGTTGTAATTGCATATGCAGCTGATGTTGTGCCATCTGGTAATTTCGAACAGCACCCATCAGCCCACAGTTCCCTATCAACATTTGAGAGGGGCGTATCTTGCAAGTCGACACAACCCTTTGTCTGTTCCAAAGTAAGGAATATACAATCATGAGGCTCTTGTGACTGCGACTGAGTCGCTGGATATGGCAACAGAGTGGCTGGATTCAGGGTTGAACATCTTTTCAAGGTGATATGAGGGGCCAAGAGTGTCAATTCGTATCCTGTCAACCTAGCACTAGTTAAATGCTGCGTTTTAGTTTGGTTCAAAAGGGCATCAACTGCACTCTGATGTATGGACACAGCTGCGACAGAACGGAAAACACCCAGGCAATGCACGAGCAACTGGATTGAGGACAGCTGAAAAATATGCACAAGGATGCTGCTTGTCACCGTGTGTCTGTTCTAAAACTGAAAGTACGCAACCATCTCTCTCTTGTACATAGAGTGTAAAAGCCTTAGTGTGGTCCGGAGTGCCTAATACTGGTGCAGAACAGAGAGCTTGACGCAGCTGTTGGAAAGCATTCTGGCATTCAGTCGTCCATGGAAGGGGCATTGGAGTGTCTTTAGTCAGAAGAGCCAACAAAGGTTTAACAATGTGTGAGAAGCTTGGTATCCATTGCCTACAAAAAGAAATAAGACCAATGAATGCACAAACATCTTTCTGAGTACAGGGCACAGGCGTGTCTAAAATAGCTTGAATGCGGTCTGGTGTAAGTGCACGTCCCTCCTTAGACAGGAGGTTACCTAAATAGGTAACCTTCTGTCTACAATACTGCAATTTCTTTTGTGAAACTTTGTGATGGTGTGATGCAAGAAATGAAAGCAATGACAGGGTTCCTTCTTCACATTGTTCAGGCGTATCAGCTGCCAACAAGATGTCATTGACATATTGTATAAGAGCCACCCCAAACGGCACAGAGAAAGAATCAAGCTGTCTTTTTAATGCTTGTCTGTAAATACTAGGACTCTCTGTATACCCTTGGGGAACTCTACAGAATCTAAAGGATTGATTATTCAAAGTGAAGCCGAACAGATATCCGCTATCAGGATGAATAGGGATTGAGAAGAAAGCATTCTTTAAATCAGTCACAGTAAATGTAGTAGCAGTTGGAGGAACTAAGGTAAGGTGTGTCGTGATGTCAGAGACTGCCGAGTATTGGGGCACTACGATCTTGTTAACCTCTCACATATTAATGATAAACCTGTAGATTTTAATATTAGTGTCTTTCTTCAGAATGGGAAGGATAGGGCTATTGCAAATATTGTAAGGGACTTCTTCTACAACCCCCACTTCAATCAGATCATGAACAATATGTACAAGTGCCTCTTCACCTTCTCGAGAAATTCTATGCTATGGAAATTGAGGTAATGAAGCACCCTCCTTCACCTGAATATTCACTGGTAGAATAACCATTTGCCCCACATCGGTATCTGATGTAGCCCACAGAGTACTAGGAAGTGAAGCCACAGTAATATCCTCTCTAATAAGACAGGACTTCTCAACCACAGTATAGTTATAATTCAAAATAACACGCACACCTTCTGGGGAACAACGTACTGTAGCCCTAAAATACTTGAGCATATTAAGACCCACAATATTGTCCGGCGTGTTAGGTGAAAATAAAAATGGACATGGAGTACAAAATGTATCAACTTGAAATGCAGGTGGCTGTAACTGGGCTAAGGGAAGGTGTCCCATCGAAACCTATTGATGTAATGGTTAAGCCAGACAGCGGAACCCTTGGAACCAATTGTTTAGACAAGGCGCTACGAGTAGCTTCTGTATCAACCAGAGACCGATCAGTAGAACCCAAAATATGTGCTTGAACATAGGGACCCTTCTGATCTTCTGGGACTTCAACTGATTCCTTTCCCCATCCTAGGCATGCCTATGCATAAGCAGAGTCCTTCAAATCCGAATTCAAATAATCAGATATTTGATATTGGGTGAGCCTATCAAAAGTATTAGAAGAATTCAGACTATGCCCAACAGTCTCAAACCTGGTAGGATCCTCCATACCTCCCCTATGTCCTGGATTCCCCGGGCTGCTTCTCATTTGTCCCCGACTACGCTGATACTGCTGAGTACGCAAACGAGGACATTCAAAAGACCAGTGTACAGTCTCCCTGCAGTAAGCGCACTGATCAGAAGACAAAGTAGCTCGGAAAAATGAGAGTGTGCCTGGACGATACATTGCACGTCCGCCTCTACCACTACTTCCATAAGATGGGCCATAAACCTGAGAAATCATAACCTTTGTTTTCAGCTCCTTATTTTTTTTATCCTCATTACCCTTGGCTTCCAATTCCTGGCGTTCATAATACTGAGCCGTTGTCAAAATGGAGCCCGGGGTGGACCTAGTCCATGAACTTTCGTTGGCCTTTAGGCGACTAGCTATTCCTGGCAACATATTAGCGACAAATTTATTGACAAACAGATGCCTGCCCGTGTCATCTGTCAATGACTGGCCACTAAATTCGTGGAAGGCCTCCTCAAAACGTGTATAAAAGTCCGATTCTTCTGCCTTTTGCTTACAAGGTGCTAACACAGTCCAATCTATCTTTTTAGGAGGAATGAAAGTTTTCAATTTAACTAGTATAGCCTTTGGAAGAAGTTTCTGTGCGGGCTCCTTTCTGCATTGATCGTCTCTAGTTCCTTCAAAACATCCCCAAAAGTTGCATGATCATCGACTTTACGAATAGACCTCCACATATCAGGGGGTAGAATAAGGCCAAAAACATATCAATATCAGATAAAGTCATGGTACAAGAACAAATGCCTCTTCAACTTATTCATAAAGAGCGGCCAGATTTATCCGCTGGTCAGGCAAAGCAGCTTTAAGGGCCATGAAGTCCACCCTACTCCAAAGAGTATAAACCCAATTATTAATAAAATAACCCTTTGCATCAGTTGAATTTTTATCGTCAGCCGTTCCTGCACCCCTAGGAGGGACATACAAAGGCACGGCTTCCCGCATGGGTTTCCCATGAACCACAGTACTCTTATCTTGTTGTATAGCGTTTCAGGACCCGAGTGAAATTTACCGATTCATGCCCTTATATAGGTATAATTCACATTGCCCTTATATAGGCATAGAAATCATAACCATATTTAGACATAACCCATCCAGTCCAAATACAGGCATGGCTACTTCCACTAGTTCTAAAAAGCCACAATGATTTCTTGGAAAACTCTGCTTCAGCAGTCAGGGACATCTCCTTCTTGAATACTGATTTGTCCTAGAAATCATGGAGTTTTCTAAGAACTACCATTCCCTCGGGGTTCTTTGATGACGTTATTATGTCCGACTTTGCGCCAAACCAGTCGTCTTCAAGGTATAAATATGCCTATACTTGTCCCAGCAAATACACGGTGGTTTGGAGCAGCTCGACTATCTACTTGCCCGAAGCAGCTCGCTACAGCAAGTGCCGAAAAAAGCCGACCCTCCAGCTGACGCACTGACAGAGAGGCTGCCTTTCTCTCGCTGAGAATCCAGCTCCAGTGATTCCAAGCTCCCCTCGCGGGGTGTTGGGAAATCGAATCTGAGACAGAGATACCAGACCTCCTTCCTTCTAAAACCAAGGTACGAGCTGATTAGACCCTAAGAGAAATCTTGGATAGATTCTTGGCAAAGAAACTAAACCTATGCTACACCATACTTACTTCTTCCCTTGTACTAGACTTAGGTTAGACACATTGATGTAGGCATATTTTAGTAGCACCAGTTGAGTACTTTTAGCTTTTGTTATTTATGTATGTATTTTATGTCTTAGAAACCATACCATGCTTTTACAGTATTATTTTATAATAATATTCTTGTTGTACGCATTATACTTTACAGCCAGTATTACGATTGTAGCAGTTCATTTCTTTTGCATGAGATAGAAGAATGTGGAGGGGGTGGTGATGGACGGAGCATCTGAATCAATCAAACACTCGCACCCAGTCAAAAGATCTGGGTTTAATCCATCACCGTTCTTTAGCCCACTCTGCCACCTCAGTTCAGACATGGCTATATGCAAATCAGTCTGACCCTGTGCCTCATGGGAACAGTCCAGCCCGAACTGCCAAGCCATGTCTTCCCTGGACCGGAAACAAGCTTTCGAGGACCGGTTTCTGGCATTCCAGCCATCTTCAGCCCGGCTTGCTTGAATCCAGTGGCAAAGTGAGCAAGGGACTCACATCTGAGCATACCCTGCCACACTTATGGCGGCCAAAAGCGGTACAAAAGGGGGTGGTGATGGACGGAGCATCTGAATCAATCAAACACTCACACCCAGTCAAAAGATCTGGGTTTAATCCATCACCGTTCTTTAGCCCACTCTGCCACCCCAGTTCAGACATGGCTATATGCAAATCAGTCTGAACCTGTGCCTCATGGGAACAGTCCAGCCCGAACTGCCAAGCCATGTCTTCCCTGGACCGGAAACAAGCTTCCGAGGACCGGTTTCTGGCATTCCAGCCGTCTTCAGCCCGGCTTGCTTGAATCCAGTGGCAAAGTGAGCAAGGAACTCACGTCTGAGCATACCCTGCCACACTTATGGCGGCCAAAAGCGGTACAAAAGGGGGTGGTGATGGACGGAGCATCTGAATCAATCAAACACTCACACCCAGTCAAAAGATCTGGGTTTAGTCCATCACCGTTCTTTAGCCCACTCTGTCACCCCAGTCCAGACATGGCTAAATGCAAATCAGTCTGACCCTGTGCCTCATGGGAACAGTCCAGCCCGAACTGCCAAGCCATGTCTTCCCTGGACCGGAAACAAGCTTCCGAGGACCGGTTTCTGGCATTCCAGCCGTCTTCAGCCCGGCTTGCTTGAATCCAGTGGCAAAGTGAGCAAGGGACTCACGTCTGAGCATACCCTGCCACACATATGGCAGCCAAAAGCGGTACAAAAGGGGGTGGTGATGGACGGAGCATCTGAATCAATCAAACACTCACACCCAGTCAAAAGATCTGGGTTTAATCCATCACCGTTCTTTAGCCCACTCTGCCACCCCAGTTCAGACATGGCTATATGCAAATCAGTCTGACCCTGTGCCTCATTGGAACAGTCCAGCCCGAACTGCCAAGCCATCTCTTCCCTGGACTGGAAACAAGCTTCCACGGACCGGTTTCTGGCATTCCAGCCATCTTCAGCCCGGCTTGCTTGAATCCAGTGGCAAAGTGAGCAAGGGACTCACGTCTGAGCATACCCTGCCACACTTATGGCGGCCAAAAGCGGTACAAAAGGGGGTGGTGATGGACGGAGCATCTGAATTAATCACACACTCTCACCCAGTCAAAAGATCTGGGTTTAATCCATCACCGTTCTTTAGCCCACTCTGCCACCCCAGTTCAGATATGGCTATATGCAAATCAGTCTGACCCTGTGCCTCATGAGAACAGTCCAGCCCGAACTGCCAAGCCATGTCTTCCCTGGACCGGAAACAAGCTTCCGAGGACCGGTTTCTGGCATTCCAGCCGTATTCAGCCCGGCTTGCTTGAATCCAGTGGCAAAGTGAGCAAGGGACTCACGTCTGAGCATACCCTGCCACACTTATGGTGGCCAGAAGCGGTACAAAAGGGGTTGGTGATGGACGGAGCATCTGAATCAATCAAACGCTCACACCCAGTCAAAAGATCTGGGTTTAATCCATCACCGTTCTTTATCCCACTCTGCCACCCCAGTTCAGACATGGCTATTTGCAAATCAGTCTTACCCTGTGCCTGATGGGAACAGTCCACACAGAGAATGCACAGCCAGCAGAGGAGGAGGGTCCATGGATTGCCGACCTCAGTTAAAACAACCTGACAGTGATGAACTAGAGCAGGTGCATGGGCAGTTATAGACTCTTCAGAGTAGCAGGTGCTAAATATAGCCAGTTCCTGAGCAAAGCACAAGGGCAAGCGACAGTGAAGAAGGAAAGCGCACATGGCGAGCACATGGTCAACAAGATGGCTGCCGGAAACAAGATGGCTTCAGTTAAATGCTAACATCGAACTCTGCCAAATTTCTACACTCTGTGCCTTCACTCTGTAGATGCAGCTGGCTGGCTCCACCTGCTAACCCATTCTATGCTGAGGATGTAATGGTTACAGCCTCTGCTTCAGTGCTGCTGTGCCAAGGACATAACCATTACAACAGAGGGATTTCTGTTTTTGTCTTTGAGCCCCGGGAGCTGGTTAAGAGCTTCCCTAGCAGACTGAGGCATTTTCTTTTTGTTTTAGCGTAGTGACGATTGGCGTGCATGGTGTGCTGACGTCATTATACTGAAACTGAAACTGAAATGAGCAGAGCGCTCATTTCAGTTTCATTGCCTACATGCACAGGGGACTATCCCAGGCCCCGAGCATGTAAGCAAACTGGAGAGGTATCATTGGAAAGGGGAGAATTTCCCCCCCTTTCTAATAGTACCATTCTCTAGTAGATACCTGCTTGGGAATTGCCACAGGGAGGTGATCCCCGTGCAGGGACCCACCCACCAGACACCATGGAGGGGAGATTGGCCCCCTGGCCAAGGGCATTTGCTCTGCCCATTAAATTTTGGCAAAGATCAGTCTTTCTGCCCCTCACTGGGGGACCGATGGATGCAGTAGCACACTAGACACCAGGGATTTTTCTATGCGCAACTTTAGGGTTGGGGGCTGCCCTAAATGGGCATTATAATGCCCCCACCCCTCCAAAATATTGACATGGTATTTCTGCCTCCCCCCGGTGAAGATGGAGCTATAGCCCTCAATCTGCTCTCCTGGGGGTCAGAAAGCACACCTGACAGCAGGGATCTTTTTTGGTACACAAATTTAGAGGTGGCGGCTGCCCTAAAGGGGTATTATTTAATGCCTCCACCCCTCCAAAACATTGGCACAGATTTTCTGCCCCCCAGTGGCAGATGGGGGCAATAGCCCCAATCCGCCCCCCTCAGGGGGGCAGAAAGCACACTATACATTTTTATATGGAGATCTGGGGGTACATTGGGTGGGAGGAAATTTGTGTCGGTCCAATGATCCCACAACTTTCCCTCCCAGAAATTTGAGGAAAATGTGATTTTCTTTAGCAAAATTTGAGGTTTGCAGAGGATTATGGGTAACATAACGTTGGGGGAATCACGCAATCCACACCCCCTGGACTCCCCTGGATGTCTAGTTTTCAGAAAAGTCTGGGTTTGGTAGGTTTCCCTAAATGAATGCCAAGCGTAGGACCAAAAACGCAGGTGACCCCTTGCACAACGACGTTGTTTTGCGATAGATAATTTTGATGTCTCCACAATATGCTTTGGGCCATTTCCTTTCACGGGCCCTTCGCCCACTCTTACAAGTGAGGTACTATTTTCTTTGGGAGACCGTGGGGAATACTGCGTGGTAGGAAATTTGTGTTGGCCCAGTGATCTCACAACTTTCCCACACAGAAATGTGAGGAATATGTAAACATTTTTAGCAGAATTAGAGGTTTGCAGGGGATTCTTGGTAAGAAAATGTTTAAGGATCCACACAAGCCACACCTCACTGGACTCTCCCAGGAGTCTAGTTTTTAGAAATGTCTGGGTTTTGTAGGTTTCCATAGATGGCCGCCAAGCCCTAGACCAAATGCGCAGGTGACTTCCTCGCAAAACCATGCCTTTTTGTGATCGATAATTTTGAAGTCGCCACAGTACATTTTGGGCCATTTCCTGTCGTGGAAACATGACCCACCCATACAAATGAGGCATCATTTTTATCGGTAGGCTTGGCGTAATCCTGTGTTGTTGGAATTTTGTGGCTCCCTGCAGATTCCAGAACTTCCCATCATATAAATATGAGGAAAATGTGTTTCTTTTGAACAACGTTTGAGGTTTGCAAGGGATTCTAGGTAACCGAACCTGGTGTGAGCCACACAAGTCAACCAATCCTGGATTCCCCTAAGTGTCTCATTTTCAAAAATATACTGGTTTGCTAGGTTTCCCTAGGTGCTGAGCTAGGGTCCAAATTCCACAAATAAGCACATTGTGTAAAAAGGTTCAGTTTTAACAGGAAATAATTAGGTGTCCACATTGCGTTTTAGGACGTTTCCTGTCGCGAGCACTAGGCCGACCCACACAAGTGAGGTATCATTTTTATTGGAAAAAAATAAGGGAATGCTGGGTGGGAGGAGGTTTGTGGCTCTCCACAGATCCCAGAACTTTTCATCACAGGAATGTGAGGACAATGTGTTTTGTTTTTTACAAAGTGTGAGGTTTGCAAGGGATTCTGGGTAACATAACCTGGTGACAGCCACACAAGTCACCCCAACTTGGATTTCCCTGGGTGTTTAGGTTTAAAAAATGTACAGGTTTGGTAGGTTTTCCTGGGTAGTGGCTAGGCTAGGCCCCAAAATCCACTGCTAGGCATGTTGCAAAAAAAGGGTCAGTTTTCTGTGGAAAAATTTGATGTGTCCAAGTTGCGTTTTGGGCCATTTCCTGTCACGGGTACTAAACCTACCCACACACATGAGGTACCATTTTAATCGGGAGACTTGGGAGATTGCTGAGTGAGTGGAAGTTTGTGGGTTTCCACAGATTCCAGAATTTTCCATGACAGAAATTTGAGGAAATGTTGTTTTCTTTTTTACACATTTTGAGGTTTGCAAGAGATTCTGGGTAACAGAATCTGGTGAAAGCCACACAAGTCACCACATCCTGAACTCCCCGGGGTGTCTAGTTTTAAAAAATTTTACAGGTTTGCTAGGTTTTCCTATTTGCTGGCAGAGCTAGGCCCCAAAATCTACCACTAAGCAAATTGAAAAAAAGTATCTGTTTTTACCGGAAAAATGTGATGCGTACCCATTGCATTTTGGGCAATTTACTGTCGCCCACACTAGGCCTACTCACACAAGTGAGGTACCATTTTATTGTAAGACTTAGAGGAATACAGAATAGTAGAACAAGTGGCAGCGAAAGAGTTATTATTTCCCCCATTTTTCTGTATGCATTTATGTACCGCAAACACGACCCGAAGGTATTGGAGTGCTTTTCATGAGTATCACTTACATTTCACAGAGTCACTTAGGGAACACTCCATCAGAGAGCATCTTAAGCCGTTTTCGCATCACCTCGGTGTGTAAATCCGCTCCTGTTTTGACTGCCCCCCCCCACTTTTAACCCACCAAATCTCCTCCCTGCTCCCACGCCGTCTCTCTAGGTCAACACCCTCCTCCATCATGCCCCTCACGCTCCTCCCTCATGTACTTTTCATTTCCATTCAGGGTCTTTAATTTTTAAGCAAATAGCTTTTATGAGCGCAAATTCAACCTGAAGGAACTGGAGTGCTTTACATGAGCAAAAACAACAGTTGATGGACAGAATGCAGAACAATGTCATACATTCACCCCAGTACAGAGATCTGGGCCTAAATCCATCGTTTTTTTGCACCCCACACCACCCCAGTTCAGACATCGCCATATGCAAATCAGCCTTGACCCTGTGCCTCATGGGAACAGTCCAGCCCGAACTGCCAAGGCATGTCTTTCCTGGACCGGAATCAAGCATCCTAGGACTGGTTTCTGGCTATCAGCCGTCATCAGCCGCCAGGATAGCTTGACTCCAGTGGTGTGGAGAGCATGGGACTCACGTCTGAGCATACCCATCCCACTAGGGGTGACAAATGCAAAAACAACAGTTGATGGACAGAATACAGAACAATGTCATACATTCACCCCAGTACAGGGATCTGGGCCTAAATCCATTTTTTTTGCACTCCACACCACCCCAGTTCAGACATCGCCATATGCAAATCAGCCTTGACCCTGTGCCTCATGGGAACAGTCCAGCCCAAACTGCCAAGCCATGTCTTTTCTGGACCGGAATCAAGCATCCTAGGACCAGTTTTTGGCTATCAGCCGTTATCAGCCAGGATAGCTTGACTCCAGTGGTGTCGAGAGCATGGGACTCACGTCTGAGCATACCCATCCCACTAGGGGTGACAAATGCAAAAACAACAGTTGATGGACAGAATGCAGAACAATGTCATACATTCACCCCAGTACAGAGATCTGGGCCTAAATCCATCGTTTTTTTGCACTCCACACAACCCCAGTTCAGACATCGCCATATGCAAATCAGCCTTGACCCTGAGCCTCATGGGAACAGTCCAGCCCAAACTGCCAAGCCATGTCTTTCCTGGACCGGATTCAAGCATCCTAGGACAGGTTTCTGGCTATCAGCCGTCATCAGCCAGGATACCTTGACTCCAGTGGTATGGAGAGCATGGGAATCACGTCTTAACATACTCATCCCACTAGGGGTGACAAATGCAAAAACAACAGTTGATGGACATAATACAGAACAATTTCATACATTCACCCCAGTACAGAGATCTGGCCTAAATCCATTGTTTTTTTGCACTCCACACAACCCCAGTTCAGACATCGCCATATGCAAATCAGCCTTGACCCTGTGCCTCATGGGAACAGTCCAGCCCGAACTGCCAAGCCATGTCTTTCCTGGACTGGATTCAAGCATCCTAGGACAGGTTTCTGGCTATCAGCCGTCATCAGTCAGGATAGCTTGACTCCAGTGCTTTACATTAGCACCACTTACACAGGGACACTTTCATTTTTAAAACATGTTGCACAGCGATGCTAACATACTGTACAACATAGCTTAGAGTTTTTTTTAAATAAGTGCAGTTATGAGGCCAGACTTGACCACGTAATAGTGTTTTTTTTTTACTTTAAGCCACTGCTGTGTAACATATAAAACAAAACATTGACAAAACCAATAGATTTTGCAGAGGCGAAACCTATTGGCCTTGCCAGTGCTTTTTAAAATAAAAATCCACGTGCCTTTATATTTCTGCCTTTAAGTTTCATAGCAAAATCTTTGCTACTAACTGCTGGCAATTGTGGGTAAATGTAAGTTGATTTCAGGAACACAAAATCCTTTAGTGAAATTGCATTCCTCAATGTTTATCGGTATTGCCATAGGCTGATAATACTAGAATGGCTATTGATTTTTATAATTGTGGAACAGTCAGTACAATTTATGACATAATATATAAGTAACTGTAGCGCATTAATAGACAGCAGTTGTAATACTCTGAGCAGCTTGATGGTTGGTGTTGATATAAAGGTGCTTTATAGGAGTGCTTAATTTGTAAATGATAAGTGTCAAGACCCGAGGATTTGCTGAGAAGTTCGTGACCGAAACTATCAAAGATTGGCATTCCGAATACGAAGGCTGCATAGTTTGAATTCCACCTCATGTCTCTTTAATCCTCCATTAGACACTCTCTGCACCTTTCACTCACCCTTAGAGTTTCGCTTTCATCAATGCTTTCTCCTTTCTCATTGAATTCACTCTCTTGCACTCGTTAATATCTGATAAACAAGTGTTGGTTGGCAATTATGAGTGCAACCACCAGCTCAAATTAAGCACTCTTCATATAAGACACAGTGCCAGTGTATTTCTGTTTTTTACAGTACACTGATAGCTCAATTACAAATTGTATGTTTTGGGCACAGAATGAAGACTAACCTATGGGTCCAGAAATTACCAGGTCCTTTCATGCATGTTTTATCTCAGTTTCCGGCTCATAGCCACATAGAAATTCTTCCTGCTTTTAGTAGGAAGGATTTCCGTCGGAAATAGGAGACTGTGAATGTGCACTTGGTCAGATGGGATTCAAAGGAACCACTCCACCTGACTTATAATCATCCCCGGGGGCCTGATAGCTAAAATAAATAAAATATGTGTTTGAGATATAGAATACTAATTATTTTCCCTTGTTCAGTTCTAGGTATATTTGTTGCTACAGGCGCAATTATCCTTGGAGGGATACTAGTATCGAAACAACTGCACTACAATCTTCTGTATAGCATCTTGAGGTGCCCGCTCAGTTTCTTTGAGCGGACCCCTAGTGGCAATTTGACAAATCGCTTCGCCAAAGAGATGGAGACAGTGGACAATGTCATCCCACAGGTGCTGATGATGGTCGTAATGTTGTTCCTGGGTATCCTAGAGTTCCTACTTATCATTACAGTAGCTACCCCTCTGGCTGCAGTGTCCTTCATACCTTTGGGGCTGCTGTACTTCTTTTTACAGGTGAGTGGTCCTTGTTTTACTTTTTGACTTCTTTATTGCAGCACTAATGATTTGATTCTGCACGCTCAGCAACTGTCATATGCATGTTACACCTGTTGTTAATAGGCAGTATATTGACAATGCCCATGTATAAAAAAAGTAGCTTCTCTGGTATGCTTTTTTCTTATAAATGGTACTTAGCAAGACAGCTAAGAGTTTTTGTAAATTTATTTATTTGTAGTTTTATATAGTGCGAACCAGACTACTAGGTAGTTGATTGCTTTACATAGCAGATTTAAATATAAATAAGAAGCAACGAATAGGCAACATAAGAAGACTATCAGTGAGGCCGAGGGACTGCATTTCTACCAAATTGTCATGTGACCCTCACCTCACACAACTCTTATGGGGCAGACATTCAAATATTAAGAGTCACAGGCATGACATATGCCTGTAAAAGATCTCATTATACAACAATAACAAAACATGTAAGTAAATTATACTTACCGAACACACAACAAATGATCACAGAAGGGATCTGACCACAGTTACATAGGTCCCAATGAAGGCCTAGGATGGAGCAAGAAAGGCTGAAACATGTTGACCACTCACGTGTGATGCTAAGGACAGCTAGTTTGTCTGAACATCATCACCTCTTCACCTTATAATCTTACCCCTATACTCTTTTTCCTCATTAAAATTCACTTTTAAGATATAGGAGGACACTTTATATTTCACTATATTTCACTTCAGAGATCCCACCAGTAGCCTCCTTCAAATGGAGGCATTACTCACCTGGAAGAGGAAGTACTAAGGTGCATTACTCACCTGGAAGAGGAAGTACTAAGGTGCGAAACCCAATGATGATGCTACCGCATAACACACCCTAGTGGAGATTACTTACACCAGTGGCTGTAATTACTGCTTGAAGGTTTCAGATTCATAGGTGTAGGTTTAGCACACAGGGAGAGAAAGTCCTTATATCAAAGATTAGAATATTCTTTGCAGTCGGAGATAAGGTGGAATGATGGAGGTCAGTACCCCCACCCGTTAGCGCTTGCTACGTATTAAGGTGGTCCAGGAGTGAGATGCCATATGTTACCTTTTCAAACTAATAGATAGTTCCTATTCTGAGTTTTAATGTTGTGTCTCAATGTGTCTTAGGAAGAGCAGTTCTGAGTTTTTTCTTTCTGTTTCATATGAGGCTCAACAGTTTGTGTGTCGCACAGATTCGCCAACTATTTTATTACATTTCTTTTTGTGAATGGCTTAAATCTGAAAGAAACAGTTTAATGTTAGATTCCTTACCTTAGAATATCCCCAGGCGTCAGACTGGATCCGGAAAGTTTTGCGTAGCAGTACCCTTGCGCGGCTCCACGTCCGTCGTCGGCGTCGTTGGTGCCGTGATGATGTCCTCAGAGTACTTAGACGCCGCCATCGCGCGCTGACGTCAGTTCTTCTTTTTTCCGCGCCAGAACTTCCCATCATATAAATATGAGGAAAATGTGTTTCTTTTGAACAACGTTTGAGGTTTGCAAGGGATTCTAGGTAACCGAACCTGGTGTGAGCCACACAAGTCAACCAATCCTGGATTCCCCTAAGTGTCTCATTTTAAAAAATGTACAGGTTTGCTAGGTTTCCCTAGGTGGCGGCTGAGCTAGGGTCCAAATTCCACAGATAAGCACATTGTGTAAAAAGGGTCAGTTTTAACAAGAAAAAATTAGGTGTCCACATTGCGTTTTGGGCCGTTTCCTGTCACTTTTTGACTAAACTTTTTTCGATCCTTTTAGATCTCTCTTTGAGTCTTTACGACTCTCAGTGCCGGTAGGGCTGCCCGGTTCAAGCTCTGCACCGTTTGCCACCGACTGATGTCGGTTACCGATCCCCACCGCCGGTGCCTCTATTGCCTTGGGGCCGACCACGACGTCAAGTCGTGCCCCAACTGCCAGGCTCTGACGTCGAAGGCTAGTTGGGAGCGGTCCCGTAAGCGCCTCGAGATCCGGCAGTCGGCCCGCGCCGCTCACGGTCCCGGTCCAGGAGGGGGTCGAGGGAACGGTCGCGGGGCCACAGTCGTCGAAGCTCGGTGAGTCGTCATCATTCGTCAGGCTTCAAGTCCTCAGGTAAGAGGCACAAGAAGTCGAAGAGGCAACATTGCTCTTCTGACTCCCCCCAACGCTCACGCGATGCGGCCGGGGGTTCGGGCGACACCGCCCATGCGGTTCCGCCAGAGCCGCAGGTGTCGCGGCCTGCTCCATACCCGCTGGTCCCTGGGCCAGACGCGATGCCGGAAGAGATCGATGCCTTCCTCATGGCCATGAGGTCGCTCTCTCCTCCGTTGGGTTCCGCGGCGCCTTCGGGTCCCATGGTCCTGGCTGGGAGCCCAAGCGGGCCGGGTGCTTCGGCCCCGGCGCTGTCGGTGACTTCGGTCCCGGCGCCGCAGGTCCCCGCTGGATCCGGTTTTTGATCCGGGTCGCCGCTGGTCGACCTTACACCCCACCGGCGTTGACCCTAGGGTGTCACCCCTGCCCCCGGACGGCGCCGTCCCTGATTCTTCTCTCGCCCGGATCCGGCGTCGGACCGGCGTCGCTCGACGCCGCATTTAACGCCGGCAGAAGAGCAATTCTTCTATGATCCGGCTCCATCCTTTGCACCTGATTTTCAGGAGATGGAGGGCGAGAGTGACTGGGAGGGTTCTGAGGACCCTCTGACACGGGAGTGTCAGTCATTTCAGGACTGGATAGATGAGCTAGAGGAAGCCAGTGGTCTCGACACTTCACCTGACACTGGCTTTGTCTCCCCTCCTACCGTGGCTACGGAGGAGGGGGCTGCTTATAATGTGGTGCTGACGAAGGCGGCCAAGGCCTTGGCTCTTGAGCTCCCTGTCGTGACTGTGAGGTCTAACATCCTCACTGAGGTCCTTCACCTGCAGGCAGGCTCTCCGGAGCCTCTACTGCCGTTTAATGAGGCTCTCATGGAGGTCCTGTTGGGCACCTGGTCCAGGCCCGCTACAGTTTCCCCTGTAGATAGGAACGTCGCCAGGCGCCACTGCCCGGCTTCGGGCGACCTTATTTTTCTGTCCACTCACCCCACCCCGGCCACTACTTCCCAGTCCGCATTCCTGACTGCAGCTCCAGATCGGGAATCCAAAAGGTATGAACAGTTTGGCAAGAAACTGTTCTCCTCCCTCACTTTGGGGTTGCCGTCAGTCAACACTGCTTGCCTTTTCAGCCGTTACACCCACTCTCTGTGGGATACGGTTGCATCCGTGCTGCCGGAGTGCCCGAAGGGGGCCTGGGCAAAGCTCGCTCAAGCTCTTGCGGAGGGACGAGACGCAGCACGGTATTCCATTCGATGTGGGCTAGATACCACGGACTCACTGGGCAGGGTGATGTAAACGAAAGTGGCGGTTCGCCGACACGCCTGGCTGAGGTCCGCCAACTTCTCGGCTGATGTCCAGAACACCCTCATGGACATGCCATTCGATGGCAGCCACCTCTTTGGTGGCAAGGCAATCATGCGCTTGAACGCTTCAAGGACTCCAGGGCTACGGCCAAGTCCTTTGGCCTGTCGGGCCAGCATCAGCCATCTTCTGCCTTTCGCTCCTTTCGTGGCTAAGGAAGGGGCGCCCCTTCAAGTCCTGCCAGCCACGGGCCGCAGTCTAACATCCAGCGCTGCGGCGGACGAGGTAACCGCCGTGGCAGTGACAGGGGTCAACGGCGAGGCCAGTCCACATCCACGCCCGCAGCATCTGCCTCAAAGCCCTCCTAGTCCGAGCATTCAGGCCCATTTGACGGCAGTGGGGGCAGGGTCCGCCATCACCTCCTCCACTGGCGCAACAACACTTCGGACAGGTGGGTGCTACAAATCGTCCGAAGGGGCTACTCCCTCCCCTTTGAGGCAACCCCTCCAGCCATGCTACTGCAGTACCACCGCGTGTCTGGGGATCACTTGCAACTTCTGAAAGAGGAAGTATAGGCCCTCTTGGCCAAGGGGGCCATTGAGCGCGTTCCTGGGCCAGAAGTAGGGTGTGGTTTCTATTCCCACTACTTTCTGGTTCCCAAGAAGGGCAAAGGGGGCCTATGCCCTATAATGGACCTGCGGAACGGCAACGGCACCCTCCAGGAGAAGAAGTTCAAGTTGCTAACTTTGGCTCAGGTCTTAGCTGCCCTTGACCCCGGAGACTGGATGGTAGCGTTGGACTTGCAGGACGCTTATTTCCACATACCCGTCCTGCCGGCCCACCAGCATTACCTGCGGTTCACGGTAGGCCACAAGCATTTTCAGTTCACCGTGCTCCCCTTTGGCCTTACCAGCGCCCCACGGGTGTTCACGAAAGTGATGGCGGTGGTTGCAGCTCATCTGCGCAGATTAGGGGTGTCAGTCTTCCCCTATCTCAACGACTGGTTGTTGAAGGCGGGCTCGCCCCAGACAGTCGTCAGCCACCTCCAGACTACGGCCGACCTCTTGCACTTGCTGGGGTTTTTCTATCAATGTCCCTCTCAAAAGCTCCTCTTCATCGGAGCGGTTCTGGATTCAGCGCAGTTTCGGGTTTTTCCTCTCGAAAAGCGTGTTTGGGATATTCAGGCTCTGATTCCGATCTTTCAGCTTTTATCCCGGATCTCGGTCAGGTTGGCGCTGCGGCTTCTGGGGCTGATGGCCTCCTGCATCCTTCAGGTGGATCACACCAGGTGGCGGATGAGGGCTCTGCAGTGGGATCCTGAAGTTTCAGTGGGCCCAGCATCAGGGCAACCTGTCCGACCATGTCCTGATCTCGGAGGGCACTGCGAGACAGTTGCAGTGATGGCTCACGGACCGCAATTGGGTCAGCAGCAGATCCCTCTCCCTACCCCAACCGGAGCACATAGTTGTGATGGATGCGACCCTCCTGGTCTGGTTGGGGGCACATGGGAGAGGCAGAGATCAGAGGCCTCTGGTCTCCAGCAGAGTCCCGGCTCCATATCAACCTTCTGGAGCTGCGGGCGATCGGGCTTGCACTGAAGGCATTCCTTCCCTCTGTCCGGGGAAGTGTAGTGCAGGTGTTCACGGACAACACCACTGCCATGTGTTACTGCAACAAACAGGGCGGGTGGGGTCGTGGACCCTTTGCCAGGAGGCTCTGCGCCTCTGGCAATGGCTGGAACACCAGGGCGTCACCTGGTGGTTCAACACCTGGCAGGTTCCCTGAACGCCAGGGTCGACGAACTCAGTCGTCGGTGCATGATGGATCAGGAATGGCATCTGCACTCGGACGTGGTGCAAGGTCTCTTTCGGCAGTGGGGAGATCCTTGGTTAGATCTATTCGCCACAGAAGAGAACGTGCAATGTCATCAGTTCTGCGCATTGGAATTTCCAAGGTGGCACTCGCTCGGCGACGCTTTTTGGCGCAAGTGGAGTTGCGGTCTGTTGTATGCCTTTCCGCCTGTCCCACTTCTGCCCAGAGTGCTGAAGAAGATCAGGTGCGACCGGGCCCAGGTCATCCTTGTGGCCCCAGGCTGGGCACGAAGATACTGGTATCCGGAGCTACTCAGCATGTCAGTCGATCCCTCGATTCATCTGCCTCTTCAGGAGGACCTCCTGTCGCAGCAGCAGGGGACGGTCCTCCACCCAAACCTGTCCAGTCTTCACCTCCATGCGTGGAGATTGAGTGGCGGCAGTTGAGGCCATTTGACTTGCCTCCTGAAGTCTATGATGTCATTTTCGCAGCCATACTTCCCTCCACAAAAGCAGTATACGCCTGCAGGTGGAACAGATTTGTGGCATGGTGCACAGCAAAGGCTGTGGATCCCCTTTCTTCCCCTCTTTCAGAGGTTCTCCTGTTTCTTCTTTCACTTGCCCAGCAGGGCTCTGCTCTGGGCACTATCAAAGGCTACCTCTCTGCCATTTCAGCCTTCTTAAGGCTTCCTGATCAGCCTTCTCTTTTCAAGTCCCCTGTTGTATATAGATTCTTGAAGGGCATCACTCACATGTTTCCTCCTGTTCCTTTCGTGATGCCTCAGTGGGACTTGAACCTTGTTCTAACTTATTTGATGTGCGCTCCCTTTGAGCCACTTCACAATTGTCCTCTCCGTCTTCTTACTCTTAAGACTGCATTCCTGGTTGCCATCACCTCTGCCAGGAGAGTGAATGAGCTCCAGGCTCTTTCTTCTAAGCCTCCTTTCCTTTCTGTCCATCCGGACAAAGTTGTCTTAAAAACACGTCCCTCTTTCCTGCCCAAGGTTGTTACAGCCTTCCACATCGGGCAGTCCATCACCTTGCCCACCTTCTTTTCGCCTCTGCATCCCTCAAAAGAGGAAAGAGGCTCCACTGTCTGGACCCAAAACATGCGCTCTCATTTTATTTGGACCGCACACGCCAGTTCCGGGTGGACGACCAGCTCCTTGTTGGTTACGTGGGCGCTAAGAAGGGATGGGCAGTGCACAAACGCACCATTTCTCGATGGGTCGTTTTGTGCATTAAGGCCTGTTACTCTCTGGCTAAGAAGGAGCCTCCGGTGGGGCTGCGTGCCCACTCCACTCGGGCCACGGCGGCTACTACTTCCCTGGGTCGGGGAGTCCCCTTGCAGGACATCTGTCAGGCAGCTGCGTGGGCTCGCTGCACACATTCGCTAGACACTGCTGCCTGGACATCCAAGTCCGGAGAAATGGCTTCTTTGTCCGTTCCGTGCTCCAGGACTTTCTGGTGTGACCTTGGTTCGCAGACCCACCACCGGGGTTGGCATTGCTGGGGTATCTATTCTAAGGTAAGGAATCTAACGCTAACCTGTTTCTTTCAGATGCACAAGTTACTTACCTTCCGTAACGATATATCTGTAAGAAACAGTAGTTAGTGTTAGATTCCTTACCGCCCCACCCATCCTCCCCGTTCTGCGAACCGATATCTAGGGTTAAGGTTCTTCCCTTTGAGGGCCCTAGTTTTATGGCACCCGTGTCGGTTTTTATCATGGCTCTGCGTTTCTGGCGCAGAAAAGCTGTGTATTAGAACTGATGTCAGCACACGAGGGCGGAGTCCAAGTACTCCGACGACGTCATCACGGCGCCAATGATGCCGACAACGGACGCGGAGCCGTGGACGACGAGCAAGGGTACTGCTACGCAAAACTTTCTGGATCCAGTCTGATGCCTGGGGATATTCTAAGGTAAGGAATCTAACACTAACTACTGTTTCTTACAGATATATAGTTACCGGAGGTAAGTAACTTGTGCTTATGGTGCATTCAAAGGAGCTGTACCCACTGCTTCACAAGAATTTTGACATTGGTTTGAATGCGATCACCCTAAGGATGATTACACTTAATTGTTTTTCACAGTGTTTGAGTGTCAGATTTCTTTGTTACATTTAGTACACAAATGTACAGGTCTTTTTTGTAAAAGTATACAATTTAATTTAATAGTAAATTAACATTTTAAGGTAACGCAGCAGCCAGCACTTGTTTTATCCCTTGTGGCCTGCAAGCCTGCAAAGCTGAATCAGGTGGGAGCACAATACAAGACAATAGTTATTTGCCTTAGGCTGAGAGTTTAGGGCTCCAAATAATAGGAGTGGTCATTTAGGTATGCTTCTCAGCGAACTTATATGTGAGGAGTGTTATGCCGGGTGTCTAAAGTCTGCACTTAGGTCTGGCTGTTGTCCGTCTTGTTGTAAGCTATCCTTGTGGGGGGATGGTGAGCCAGAAGTGGGAGTTTGTAGGTTGGTGGGAGTGGCGGAGGTATAGGAGGGAATCGATATTGCATTCCATTGAGGACAGAATGATTTTTGATTGTGGGTGTGAACTCGAGAAGGTTTTCAGCTCAAATGTAAGTAGATCGCGTTTTTTTGCAGACAAGCTAGAGGCAGGTGTGTTTTGGGAGAAATTGAAATTAATGAGAGGTTTGAGGTTCACAGTGTTTGGCTTGGTTTTTATAACTAGAAATTAAGGATTTATGTAGTTGATGGAGGAGGACCGATTATGTGTGGAGAGAGTTGGGGATAATTATGTGTGAGGCAGGGTTAGTAGAGGATTAGCTCTTGTTCTAAGATCAGTGTATTCGAGCTTTTGGGTGATAGTAATACCTCTGTGTTCAAAGTTGGGCAGAGGAGGTGTGTATCGGTTTGAGAGTGAGGTGGATATAGTGATATGTGATTTTCGTGGACTTTGGACTGTTGGTCAAATTGGTCATGGGCATTGTTTGTTGATTGAATCATGACGTTCCCATTATTATCGATGTAGATGTTGGCCTGCCCTTTGAATCGTGCACAACAGTAGATTGATAGCCTGATTATATGAGGTATTTTCTTGGATTCCAAGAGTTCCCTCCAGACGATTAGGTCCAAAGGGAAGTATTATGGGTGACAAAGAGGTCTGGATTTAGTGAATCATTTTGCCTGCAGTGGTACTGGTCGATTTTCTGGAAACGTTTTCATCGCCTTAGACTTGGAGTTTCTAGATTAAAAGGAAAAGTAGTTTTATGTGAACTGTTGTCTGGTTTTTATAAGAAGTCATGTAGAAGAAGGTGACTACTGTGCTTCATCCTGTAACCCTGGGACGGAGTTGTGGGGTGATCTAGAAGTCTTGTGGAACAGTAGTTTGTGGCGGAGATAAAAGAAAGTTGTACTATGAGAGCTTATGTGATGGGAGAGATTGTGTAGTGAAATGGGTAGACACTGTGCTGGGTTTCTTTTTACATTGTGAACAGAGAATCTTGTCTTTGGGTCAGGATTTTGTTTATAAGAAGGTTTACTCTTGACATAACTTTGTGAAGAATAAGTGCTATCCTTGTTTTGTAATTTTGTTTTCTTTTTCCAAAAATCCCAAGATAACTTTTCAGTTTTTATCTTCTTCCAGCTTATCTCAGAACATTGTTTTCCCCAATAGGTGAGTGTTTGAGGAGGGGCACTATGTGTAGAAACCCACTTTCCTATGCTATTCCCCTGATAAGACCAGCTCTCGCAAGATTTGAAGGAGTGAGAGTTAAGGGAGAAATGTGCGGTGTAGTACATATACAAGGTTTCAGCTGCTATCATGGAGTAGATTTATGGTCTCCTTTTTTGATTGTCTTATGTTCCTTTTCCATTGAGTTAGTGGTTGGATTTCTTACGAGGGGATGAGCAGATTTGTTTCCTCCGCGATCCTGTCCCTGTTATCTGGGTCCTCTTCTGGAGCTGGAGGAATAGCTCCAGTCTCCTTATTTCCTCCAATCAGAATCGCCTGACACTGAAGACTCCTGTGATCTGGGTTTGGTAAGAGTTGGAGCCAGAAGTTTGGGTGCCCTGTGTTTGTCCTAAATCTGCTTAAAGTGCCTCGGCAGTAAGTATATTCTAAGGGACCAACTGCGACTGGGTCCTCACTCCGCTACAAGTAACCGCAGTGGGTAAGCCACTATTCAGAGATAGTTTCCGGAGTTTCTTTGAGCAATATCTTCATGTAGTGTCATTGAGGGTTATATTTAGAAGTGCTTGCCGAGCAACTATTAGACATAGGGCCATATGTATCAAGCCTTTTGCGATTCGTTAAGGCCGAAATTGCAAACGGCTTTTTTTCCGATTTTGAAATTTATGAAAAATTAGCAAAATAAGGAATCGCAAAAAATTGTGATTCCTTATTTTGCTTAAGCATTTAAGGAATCGCAATTTTGCGATTCCTTAAATGCTATGTATGAAGCTTTTCAAAATTGTAAATTCAGGTTTAGAAATCGCAAATTACCACCAACTTGTAGTTGGTGGTAATTTGCGATTTCTTGTAAATATGCACAATTGTGCATTTGTGAGGGTGGCATATGACGCACATACATGCCCATTGGGCATGTATGTGCGCCATATGCACACACATGTAATTTTCAGGGGTGCAGCAGGGTGTCCTTGAGACATCCCTGCACCCTTGAAATAATTCTCAAATTGCGATTAGCAAATTGCGAATTCGCAAATTGAGAATTATTTCACAGTCATTTCTATGGGCCTCCTGGCCCATAGAAATGAATGGGAAATTATTCCTTATTTGTGAATTCGCGAATTGCGAATTCGCAAATAAGGAATAATTGGAAATCGCTACAAAATAGCGATTTTCTACATACATACCATTTTGCGATTTCTAAATAGCGATTCCTTAAAAATCGCTATTTAGAAATCGCAAATGGTGATGATGATACATATGGCCCAAAGTCACAAATGTGTTGGAAGAGTTGTGGAGTCAAATTTTTGAAGTTAAAAGCAAAGCATGTCACTGCTTTTTAAATTTTTGTGTGCTGACAAATAATCAGCCCTGCGAACTTTGCTGGGAATAGTTGATTCTAAAATTTGCTATTGCTGGAAAGACCCAGTTCAGAAAAAAGCTACCAGAATTTTTTTTCTGTTCAGACGTTAGTTTAGCAGATGAGTTAAAAGAAGTTGTTCCACAACCCTGCTCCCGTTGCTGCCACTAAATAAACATATGTATTCTACTATAACATCCACAAATGACAAAGATATAACAATTTTTACCAGCTGAAGTGACCACAATCCTTCTCAGTCAAGTACAATAAAGTTGCTAACTCCAGATTCTTCCAGGCGAAATGTACCTTCAAAATATCACAAGTAAAACAGTAGGTAACCAGAATCGAATCTAGCATCATAACAACTCATTTGGGTTTAAAACTGACTGCAGTGATAACCATGGTAGAATCTCCAAATGTATGGAGGTAAGTGTCAGTAGAGGAAATATAATTACCTGTAATTACCTATGTTAGAACTTTTCTTAAAAAAATAAAGGCATTTATGGTGTCTCAGGAATGCTACAAGAAATCTGAGAACTTGCTACTGTGTCTATTTTGCAGTATGTGGTGAATAAACATGTGCAGCAGTGGGTTTCAGTTCTGTGACAGACTTCCTCCAAAATTTGCCATAAAACCTGCACATACCATAAGAAGATACTAGTTGCTATCTATTTTGTGACATAGATGCCCCCACAATTTCTGCAACAATACTAGGTTTATTTTGCTTCTTTCTACATCACCACATTTGTGTTTGTTGATTTATGACATCTGATCACGGATCTCTGAGGTGTGATGTGCATAGTAACTTGATAGTTGTAAAAAAGTTAAGATGATTGTTTAATTAATGTTGCATACTGTATATATATGTTTGCTTAAAGTGGAGTCACTCTTTTTTTCCTTACAACACTGCTGAGTTTATATTAATGGTAGAAAGTCTACTATTATATTTGGTCATGTACACCAGTGCTGTAATTTACATCATGATAGATTAAGCTTTCCTACCTATGGACCGCTCTCAAGATGGTAGCAATATTAAAATATAAAGAAGTTCTGCATTAGCGACACTATAAACATACTAATAATTGTAATTGCTCAATGACGAACTTTAGAGATTCAGCTGAAGCTTTTAAATTCAATCAGATTTGTAAAGAGCGACTGATCACCCGCGAGGGTATCCATGCCTGGCATCAGTTTGTCTTTCCCCAATATCACAACTAGGGATAATAATTCACCTGATGGGTGCTGTCTGAACAAAAGGAGAATTACGGAGATGCTGAATGAATTGATGTTTCTCTAGGTTCTTTTAAAGGTTTGGAAACAAATTCTTAGATTGAGATGTCATAAGCGTTCTTTTTAACATTTTTTATATTTATTGGCTGTGCTAACATCTACCTAATACTGACTATATTAATTAAACCTTTTTAGTAACTAGGTTAGCTTTAAATATAACAGACTTGACATTTTGTGACTCCTCACAGAAAAGCGGACGATCAGATAAAGTAGAAATACCCTTGCAAGAAGTCTCTGGTAGGATCTGGTTATCTCTATACAAATCTGTCCTTATGACCTCAGCAATATGGTGCCGATGGAAAATCCCATTGCTGATTTATTCTAGGCTAGTAACTTGGGTCAGAGGGCCAAGGCAAACCTATCAAGGATCTGAATGTTTTCTAACCCACTTCAGTGTAACTCCAACATAGGATCTTGTTTAGGAAGACAAAACAAAAGTACTGTAGCATTTGTATTGGAGCCCACAGCCAGTACATAGGAAACATTATACACCAGATTTCATCCTGCTATAGACGCTTATATAAGATTCCTTGCTAGGGGGCCGCGTATGGACCCTCAGGCATCCCTGGACAGTTTGCTCCATTGTATATTTGAAGATACCTTTATCAAATCAAGAACACAGGCAGTGGTTTCAAGGACAGTTACCACAGGTTACAGACCCTTTTAGTATGCAGCCACTAATGTTGCCCCTTATTTGATACTAATTTGTGTGATAGTCAAGATAGCTCTTTGTATTACTTACAGAAGAGTCCAATGCTTGGTGTTCCAACAAATGCCGACTTGTTTGAAACCTCCCTTAGACCAAATTTGATAGACTTTTCTGAATATACACACATTTGTTTTTATCAGGTATTGGATATTTGTGCCGCTTATCATTAAACTGATCTGCTAATCTGCTGTTTTCCTCCTAAGCGGTTCTTTGTAGCCACATCACGGCAGCTCAAACGGCTGGAGTCTGTCAGCAAATCGCCACTGTACACTCATTTTAATGAAACCCTGCAAGGTGTTGGTGTCATCAGAGCATTCAAGGAGCAAGGTCGGTTTATTGAAGGGAACCACAGCAGACTGGATAACAACCAGAAACTGTACTATTCCAGTTTTATTGCAAACAGGTAATGTCTCTGTTTAATAAAATCTGAACTACTGCAGTGTAGGATTGTAGCTTCTTCACAATTTGATACCATTGCATTTTATGCTCAGGTTTGTAGGGTGGATTAGCAAAAGTGTTGTAACGTTGGGACCCCACTTCTTAAGTCCCATACTCAGTTCAGTTTTTGGCATTTGTAAGGTGAGGGGGACTATAATTTTGCTTGCATAATTCAGCAGGGGCCACATTACTATGCTGAGTGAAAGCACTTCTTAAAGCACATACAATAATATTAAACATTATATTAAATTAGTTTGTAGTGCTGATAGCACTTCTGGGCCTGTCTTACTTATAGTGGTTCATCCATGCAATTATTAAAGTTATGTTTGAAAAAATAGAATACATTTTGAATAACTCAATTGTGCAAACATATACTATGATTTTGATTTATGAAAAAAATACAAGATAATACTTCATGGTGATGTAGCAGGTAAAGAAAAAAATTTGTAGCCAGATTGATGTATTTGCATTTATACTACTCACGTATTCAAGTATATCCAAGTGTTCACTTGCAGTGCTCAAAAAAGCTATTGTGCAAAGAGTACAAAAAATAGACAGTCTTAGCGCTGTATACTATATAAAAGTGGTAAACAAACATATGCACAAGTATTCTATTGATAATTAGATCAAGAGGAAAAACAATCAATTGTAATATCCCGCAAATAAGTCCACTTTGTGTCGATGTTCAGTTCTAAAGAACAAATCCACAGGTCATCCACAGGACAAGAGATGTTGGAGAGATATCTAGTGACTGGAAAGAATGCAAGATTGATATAATTGAATGAACTCTGTCAAATATAATACCTCAAAAATCAGGATTAACGTAAGTTGCAACTCATAATATGTACAGTGAATAAGGGGACATGGAAAAATATCACTATTAGAGCGTGTCCCACAATTAATAAATCTTGAAGTGAAAAGATGGCAGCAATTGGGGTTGTCCTCATTGTTGAGATAAAATGGCAAAAATGTCAGAGTAGGCCACCTGGATAGCAAACTTGCCCCTAGTGATTTGTGGGCAGGGCTGCTGGAGTCCGTGCTGTGATAAGGATCTTCAAGGTTTAAACAATATGAGTAAGTCGAGGAGGTCTGTAGGGACCAGCTATCAAACCGCCAGAGAATGAAGAATTGTGAAACGCTTAACCTCTGACAACGAATGAGTTAGAACCTTTCAGCAGGGAACGCAGTTGTAACAATCCGCACTGAATGCTCCAGGCCTTGACCGCTAGATGGCACTATGAGGATGTTGCATATACATCCAAGATGGCGGCATTCATCCCACTTTCTGCCACATTTAGTGATCAGAGGTGAAAGGAGTGTAGATGTGGGAAGTGGGTGGTTGAAAGAAAAAAGGGAGAGGGTGTTGCCTGTCTGTGCCGACTCACCATGAATTATTCAAATTTTATAACGATAACAATGATAAAGAATTATCAAATTCATCAAAATGTATTTGGAGAATAAATATGTCAACTTACCATTACACCATGAATAAAAAGTATGAACCTCACACAGGATAGTTTAATTGAGTGTAGACAAGAATAACGCATGCGTTTTAATACAAAAACATAATTATAGTGTTCTCATATGCAAATGGGAAGAACAAAGAACCACATGTTAAAGTCTATTCATTAGAGAAGATTAAATGTATTATTCAAAGATTGGGAGCAAGTTCCACTCTTCTGAAGTAATAAGGCCACTTTTCAGCTGGGCTAGGATGCCCCCACATCTGAAACTGATACTTTAATGGACTAAATAAATAGACAGCGTAGGCCGTTCCTTGTGTGGCCTAATTTTCAGAAATGGTTGCCCAGTGGTGCATTACACAACACTTGATTCTATTGCAAATTTGGCACTTGACTCGTTGAGTTATCTGACCTATGTAGATTAATTCCGAAGTGCACAGTATAGCATATATTACATACCTACTATTACAATTTGTCATCCTCTTAAGTGTGTTTAATAATGTTGAGTGGAAACCTTTTGGAATTTAAAGTCAAATCACAAGCACTGAAAGCGGCCACATTTGTAGTGTCCCACAGTAGCTGGAAGATCCCACAAAGTGGTGATTTTAGGTAACTCAATTAAATTCTTTATTAAGATATGAAGCTAAAAAAAGATCCACTTAAAAAGTTTGAAGAGGATCACAGGACTAGATAAACATTGTACATTGTGCAGATAAAGACCTTTACCATAAAATATTATTTGTATGAGAGACGAAAAATAAGTCACTCACTTTTAAAGGGATAAAACATGTAGCAGCATTTCATGAAAGTACAATTTTGTACAGATAACGTCACAACCATGATATCAACCGAAAATAGAAGATAAAGCTTATATATTTATAACAAATCATCCTTTGACCTAGCAGCAATAGTTAAGTGCAATATTCTGCAGATAATATGAGATACTAATAAAAACATCATTAAGAAGACGAGAACATGTATCACAATTTAATAGGACTGTAAAATACAGTTATAATTAGTTTACCATAACAAATAAATAGAATTAATTATATACAAAATTCAAGCATACAAAAAGGAAAAGTGAAAAAAAATCTAATTAGTCAAGCTTGAAAAAAAGAAATACTTAATTCAATTTAGCAGCAGCAGTTCAGTGCAGAGTTCCATAGTTGATTTAGGGATAATTTAAAAACAATAGTGGCAATAAAGACCAATACTGTAATGGAGTAGGATACAGATACAATTCCTGTACTATAACCAATTAAAGTAATTATTTGGGTACACAATTTCATTAAGTATCAAAATCATAAGTGGCAGGCAATCAATTAAATGGACCTACAGAAAACGATTGTGCCCATACCCCCTGTCTGTTTCAATGATGGGACACACGTATAATGTGATTTCTTATATTTCTAGTGTTCAGGGAAAAAGTTAAATGTTGCACTAAGTCAGCATTGTTTACTGGCAAACTGTTGCTAACAATTCTTTGAACTGATTACTTTGAAGACAAAATGTTAAGGGTTTATTAATTGTAAACTATTTAGCATGCCTCCAATGGGATGGAGGGTCTTTATGATGGAGCATTCAAGGTCCATGGACCCTCCAGGTGATCCATGGATTGTGCGCTCACAAACTGCACCACATGCACAGGAATCATGGCCAACTGCCTCAGGGGTTTATAAAAATGTGGGTGCAGCCCTCCATAAATATCAGGTAGACGTGTTCTCTTTTCTACATGTAACTGATTTCTGTCAAATGCTCCATGATGATTAACACATAAAGATTATAAGCAACTATCAATATAAATTGTACAGTTGTGTGTTACATGATCGATTATATTATCTTGCCCCTTCTGATCTTAATGGCTGTGTTTACTCTGTTGTCTTCGCTTTACTGGGTCATCATTTCTCACTGAAATGTGAAAATTACTTGCTAGCATAGCAATAATATGGCTCATACTCAGAACTGAGATCATAATTAAGGCTATTATTTAAGTGTTTCTGTAAATTCTTGACCCTGTATCTTCCATTTAAGCGCAACAAACTGCCACATTACCCAATTTAAAAGGCTCAGGCTTCTTCAAGGCATCTGAGCTCTCTCGTGTAGCCCTTGCAAACCTTCAGTGTGGCCTAGAATTAAGTTAATCCTCCCCCAATCCTTCTCTGACAGCTTGAAATTATTAAACCTCTTGTCCATCCACTTCGGAGAAGATGTTGAAATGTTGGCATTGCAAGTTACAGATTAAACATATTTGTTATTGGTTCATTAGGACGTAAGGCATAATGAGGACAGTGTCCTTGTAATATTGCTCCCTAGACCATGTACATTCTTTGCACCCTCTTCCTGCATTTTACATGTGAGGATGTCCAAGACTGCTGCTCAACACAGCACAGCTACATGTTAGTGCTTCCTGTGGAGCTACTGTCCTACCATGCCCCCCCCCCCCAGCATAAGGCACCGAAGGCATCCACTCCTGTGGCCTATGTCTTCAAATGACCCAAAGTATTATAGGTTAACCACTGAGCATTGCTAACAGGTCATGGAAAATGTTTTGCCTGTGCATTTCGCTCCTAGGTATGTACTCATAGATGCAGCTGATAAAAGTAATTATCCTCCAAAACAGTTTCCTAAGCATAGACTAACTGAGACCATGAAGGGAATCCTTTTTAGTAAGATCTAACTTGTGTTGCCACAATAATCCCTTTAAGAGGAACAATTGTCCTTAGCAAACAAGAAAATTCAGAAATCAAAATACAATATAGACCACAATGGGTTACTATATGAATCCAATGTCCAGCCGGACATGGAATTTTATTCATCAATTGTTAGGAACAGAGGCAGCAAATTTTTGAAACACACATTATGTGTTGGGGCACAAGCCTCTACCCTACTTTGGGAAGGGAGTGTGGGAAAATGGAATAACAATACAAAAAGTTTAAACAAAACAAGGTAGCATAAATACAGGCAAAGACTCTGAGCTTTGGTGACTCGCATATAATGTACTCTGCAGCGAGTTTAACCAAAAATAGGTACCACAATAGTTAGACACAATGGAAATTTGTGGCGCTATTTACAAGTGTCGACGTTTCGATCCCATGCTCATTATTTATCGGGATCATTATCAGGACTAAATCATAACATTTGCCCGGTATAAACAATGTGAGCCAGCGGTAGCTTAATGGCAATTGCTGCAATCAAGAAGGTGTGGGGCGAGACGACCACTGTTGACGCGCTGATAATAAACTATCCACTTATTTGGCAGCATGTGCCGTTTTAAGAAATACGATGGATGCGAGGGGTTGTACGACCTGTGCTTTTTCTAAGACTTTTAAGTGCCCAGGGGTAGGGGCCTTTTGGTCACCTATTAGGACCGGCTAGACTTCTAGGATGAAGGCTGGAAACAGCAACGATCTGCTGTCCTCGTCAGTAGCGCGATGGCGTACAGTGACAATAATCCCTGACATAGTGTTTCTTCCTTAACATTGCCTATCTTCTCCACCTCACAGTTTTTACGTTATGAGGGTACGGGAGATAGGGAACCAATCAAGCCATTCACGTTTGACAAACACCTTACGTGCTTCACCTTGAAATAATAAATAAATGACCACTCAACTGGAAGTCTATTTCCCTAATGCAAAGTCCATACCGGATTGTGCTCAGTATTTAGTTAAGCTACCTTCCTTTTTTTTGGTTTGACATCTTGTAGTTGAGGTGGCTATGTCCTGCACATTGATTTCCTGGAAGCCGGACATTCTCATGGTGGGCTTACTGTGACTCGCAAACTATCTAGAATTTCCCAGGTTGTGTGCTAGACTAAGTTCTACCTTGGAACATATTTTTGGTCAGTGGTAAGAGTCCTGCTTGTGAGGTACCCACCCATTCCTTACGCTCACCCCTCAGTCTCAGCATATAAATTGCTCCTAACTTGGTGTTAGGAATAGTAAAGATGCAACTAACAGGGAACTTCGAAACCCATTCATCTGTTTGACTTCTGTATCCTTTACATAAGGCTGGTGTTTGGAAAGAAAAAAAAGGGAAAAGATCCCCAAGTGTGGTCATATTCATCTCTACTTCACATACGTTTCCTTTCTTTGAAGCATATGCCCTCTCTGCTGATTGACTCCACACTCCCTGTTTTTCCATATGTTTACTTTCACACACAGAAGTATTAGACCTGATTAAGGAAGGATAGACCAGGTAACCATCAATTAGACCACTCACCTTGCATTTACTGGCCAGTAAAAGGTTTCCTTAAACGGAGACTACATTCAGGCGGGATGCTTTATACAGATCTTATATTGGTGCGCTCGCATCTTCAGTGGTGTACTGTCCTTACAATAGAATTCTAATGCTTTTGGCTCCTTTGGATCCTGTACACACCATACAAGATACCAGAGAACTTTAGGAATGCCTTTGGGAATGTCTTTTGTTGATAGACCCATTATCTTTATCCATTCTGTGCCTTCAACGCGTTCACACCCACGGTAATTTGATGAAATTACAAAGTAAATAATGATTCTATATGTTGTAAGTGCCAAAACAATTGTTGGCCACTCTCTATAAAAAGAAATTCCTTCTTCTGTCTGTCTGTTTCAACTTGAGCCCGATTCTGAGTCATGTGTAGTGAAATTACTTCATAAAATCTGCTCAGCCTGATTCAGAGTGGGTGGACTTTCCACAGCTGGTGTGGGAATACTCATGCCTGATTCTTCTGGATGATAATTCCGGCTGAAAAATTGTATGAGACTTTGGCTACAGCAGAATCTAAGCCTAATTCCCCATTTTTTTTTTGCCTGGGGAAATTTACAATTCCCTCCCCCGCCCAAAAATCTTTTCCGTCCTCTCCTCTACTTCCCTCACCCCCAGGTCTCGTATACATTTATTATCTTTTGAAATCAAGTGGTGGATGTGAGCATCCAAACCCCATGCTCGTGTACAATTACATGCCACACTTACACCAGTGTATATCACTAGCAGTTCACTCATGTCGTATCCACAAATCCATCAAAGACCCCCCATTTCGACCCATAGTATCCACCAGGGTTTCCCTACAAGAACCTGTAGGGAAATTCCTTGACAGGTACCTCCAGCCACTTGTGAAACATATGAGAAGCTATATAAAAGACACTACTGAATTTTTAATCAAATTGTCTGAAGTCACCATAATTGAAGGAGAAAAGCTAATTCTGGGCACTGCTGACGTAAAAGCCCTATACACGTCCATCCCCCATGGAGGAGGAATCGATGCAATTGAAAAGCCATCATGAACAGCGAAATTGACAAACCCATGCAGGAATTTCTAATGGAACTAATGATGTTCACATTATATCATAGCTATTTCAAATACGAAGAGGTATGGTATATGCAATTATCGGGAATGTCCATGGGAAATAGTGCAGCGCCTTCGTACGCGAATATGTACATGAAAGAATTTGAGGAAACAAACATTTATGGCAACACTACCTGGTCCAACAACCTTAAACTATATGCAAGATACATCGACGATTTATTTTTCATATGGAAGGGCACAGAAGAGCATTTGCAACAAGCATTAACTGAATTAAACACCCGAGATGACCGAATACAACTTACATGGCAATTAAGTGAACTTAACATCACATTTCTTGACGTACTCATCTCAAAAACCTCCACAGGTTTTGAAACTGACCTTTTCCGCAAAGCGACAGATCGCAATAACACTCTCCATTACTCCAGCTTCCATCAGGGTTCTCTAAAACGACAATTACCATATTCTCAGATGCTCCGCGCTAAACGCATAGCATCCAACAGTGAATTAGGAAAAATATGGATTAAAGAGATGGGAGAAAGATTCACAGTAAGAGGTTATCCTCAAGATATCATAACACAAGCTGAGAACCGAGTATCTCTTATCTCAAGAGAACAAACATAAAAAAAAAAACACTGAACTGAAAGACAACAGAATGGTACTAGTATCGAAATTTTCAACCCTCAGCAACAATACAGAAAAATAATAATGAGACACTGGCCTATATTGATGGCAGAACCTGAATTCAAACAACTGTTTACACATCCCCCGATCTTTGCGTACACACGCACCAACAACATCAAGGAAATATTGTCTAAAGAACAACCGAAACGTGGAGAATCCAAAGGTACACGACCATCTTTGAATTGTAATAGCTGTAATAACGTAATTAAAGGCAACACCATCACCTACCCTATGAAGGGTCATAACATCAAACTCAACGTTAATGCCACATGTGATTCCGCAAATCTCATATACATGTTACAGTGCCCTTGTGGGAAAATCTATATCGGCAAAACTGAAAGAAAAAGAAAAACCCGATTAAATGAGCACAAATCAAACATCCGAACCAGGAATGAAAAATCCAGCGTTGCTGTACATTTTGTTGAACATAAACATAACATTGCGCAATTGAAATACTTAGTTTTGGAAATAATTGAAAAACAAGAAGGGAAAGACAATAACAAAACTTTGTTACAACGTGAGATATCATGGATATATCGTCTCCGAGCAATGAAGCCCTTTGGGCTTAATGAAAGGACTAAATTTAATTGTTTTCTTTAACCACTTCACGGGGGCTTCCTGATGATTATGTCTTGAACTGTGGCCTATTTTCATGACACCTTTATTAATTAGTTTTCATGAATTAATTTGTTTTCATGCGTAAATATATTGTGACTATGTGTTTTGAATCTATAACTTTATCAAACACACAATCCACCGGTGCACTTTTTCGCCCCCAACATGGCCGCGAGCTTAGTCCAACTTTTATGTTGGTCTAACACGTCACACTACACTCATCCAATCAGAACGAACCGTTGTTTACGTTTTATACGTTATTGCCGTCTTCACACGCATGGTAACCTTACCGCATCACCCCTTCACGGCTGATAGCCGCATTACGATTTGAACATCGGGAGATACTGAATCTACCATATTTATCTTGGTAAGTCAGCCCCTTTGGGCCTCCATGTTAGAGTCACGTCCATCTATTGAACTCTTTTGAGTTCTGACAACATTCTTTTTTTTCTACAGTCATCCTTAAGCTTCGTGATATTCAGTCACGTAAGTTTGTCTTATCTTCATTGAGCACATGCCGTTTCTCACACGCCGGTCACTCCTCACGAGCACTTTTTTATAACCACGTTGTTTTCACCCCAAGTACTCACGAACAAAACGTTCTCACTTATGTTTTACCATCTGTATTGTTTAACATTTTGCATTGTTATGTATAGTAATTGGCTATGTCTTATTTGTTTATATCGTAGATCTCCTTGATAAAGGGCTAAAAAGCCCGAAATGCATTGGAGTAATCAATGAAATATTGTTGACTGATTTACAATTACGTTTATGGCTTAAATGTGAACTGATATGAAACAAAATATCTTACATGAATTTCTGATCAAATAAATGACAACATGTGATAAATGATAAGGAGTCTGTCATAAAAGAACCTGAGGAGTGCCCTACATCAGGGATGCATTCACAGTGGATATGTGCACTTATGATTAGTATCTCTAGTGTTCTCACTGACCTAGTAGCAAATATCCAAAGGCGTAACTCCTATACAGCCAAAAGTTAAATGTAGGAAAACACATCACATCCCTGCAATGCACTAGACATAATCTATGCAGACATACCCTTAAAACATATTTGAAATGCACAGGAAAACCAAACTGTTTTACCTCTCATAGTCCATATCTACTTGTAGTATGCACATGTAATTCATTATTTCCCATTCTTTTAATTCTTGTAATGTCATGTATTCTCTGCTTGCTCTGTTGTGTAATCCTGCATTCTTTGGAATTGATGGGGCTTCTGGAATCCTAGGGTTATGGCAGTTGCCTGCGGATTGCTGAGACTGCCGGACAATTTCAAGGTTTTGGATCTGTTTATTGATTGTAATACTTATTTTTCTAAACAACGAGTTCCTGGTGTGCTTGGTGAGGAATCTACAGTTTCCACCTTTTCTGCCACACTACATTTGGAATCAGGAGTGGGGCGAATTCCCACCCTCTCTGATCCCCCCTCCCATAACAGCCCAAGGGCAGGCCACGTGCCTTTAATTTTGGTCAGAGGACTTTTTCTGCTGGCAGGTCAGTTTGGAGATTCTAAACAAAAAGGGAAGCAGCCAGGGAGTTTGAAACCGAAACTGCCTGATGTTGTGACCGCAATAAACGCACGAATAATTGTTGCCCACCTCAATGGCAAACTGCATGTTGACCATACATTAAACACTTTTTAGTATAGAAAATAGAGAGGCAAAATGATAACTTGTCAGAAATCATATTCAACAAGAGACATTTGACACTGAATAGATACTCATAGATCTTGGTTGTAGATATAGTTCTTTATTCTTTATAGTGTCTTTTCAAAGGAGCGCAGCCATCTTATTTCACCCTACAAAGGCTTCCCAAGTGCTGCAAACATTGAAAACAAATGTACATTCATATTTAAAAAAATACATATAAACACTAATAAGGACATAGATGTTCGTTGAATGCATACAAACAATTTTTACACACATCCAACGACCCACAATGCTGTATATTGTTACAACAGCTCCCCCCCAAAGAAAGGCTAAGACAATTGTATGCACAGAAAGGGTCCAAACTGGGTACTAGAGAGGAGTTGGATGATAAAAAGATGCTTAGATCTCATCCAAATAACAATGTTTACAAACTTTTAAGACAGTCAAGACCTCAAACCAGTACACATCACAATAAAACGGAACACCACAAGGCATATTAAGAAAGATAGATCCCAAGAATGCGACGTGTTGCATGTTCATGACCAAGGTGCACACCTTGTTTCCTTTTAAGTGGTCCACATGTACCAATATGGATCAGATTGGAACACACACAAAAAGGAAGAAAGAGAGAGAATAGAAAAGAGTAGAAACAAAGCAAATGAGCGAGATGTGAAGATAGTCTATAGAGAAAAGTCAAAAGAGCAAACCCTGTGTCTATTCTGTACACCAGTTGAGATCAATTCTATACAACCAGTTGAAATCAACCGTGAATAAGAGCAAGGAGATTAATAAAAGTGGTGGCCTCTTACCAAGAGAATTGTACCACTGGGACTCGAGATTCTTCTTGGTATATAGTAGACAGTATTGTCATCTGGAAATGTGCAAGATTACATGTATGAATGCTTCGTGTAATCTTACTGATTAAAAGTTCTGCAATGGGACCCCAGAAGAAAACAATTGCACCCAAAAACCAAACTTGCGTACCATTCACAACCAAGTCCTGATGACAACAAATGGTTCATTTAAAAGCCAGATGTAAAAATGTCACCAGTCTGCTATGAGCGTTTGCACTATGCCACCTTCTACAGGTAAGCCATTTGAAAATATTACTAAAATCAACTCCTTCTATCTAGAGAGAACTTTCTTCATAACAGATTCCACCCCTATCAGCATGGTATAGCCAACGGTAATTATCATCTCGTTGGTTGGTTAAGACTAACTCCCAAAAAGGGCTCTACGAAGTTAACACAAGTTCAAACGTCAATAATGCAAAACAGCAAATGTTTCTTTGTATTCTATAAATAATCCAACTACACATGATTTCTGTTGGTGTGAGTTGGATTCTATACCCTGGCCGCCCGAGAGATTCATGTAAAAAGTTACCTCTTAGATTATGTCCACGATGTTTTCCTCTAGTACTAGTGTTTAAAGAATGTAATCAGCTACCGTAGCAACAGGAATCTTGATTCCAGGACTTCCTATCGTCCTGTATGGGCTGCAATTAATCAACAGAAGGGCAAATAGTCAAAGCGTTCACATTGAGCAAAGAACCATCATCGAAACGTGTAGGTAGAACACAGAACCATCATAATTCTTTTAAAAGGGATTTTGTTATACAGAACAAAATGTATTATCCACAGATATACAATTACGATCTGTAGGCAACAACTCAAATTTACTTTCCATTATCCAGCACCTAACGTATAGTCAGCTTCCCATTTCCTTGTTAGCTATTTCCCACACGGATCCCCTACTCATAATGCGCATGCCAAATTAAAGCATTACCGTGTTGCACATACTCTTGATTCTTACCCATGTACAGTGCCATCCGCTGCCTTTTCGTTTACGGAAATGTCATCACTCCAACCGAACGCACCCTGTTCGGTATCTTATTTATTTATTTATGCATTTTTATGTAGCGCAGACTTTACCCAAAGATGTCAGAGCGCTTCGCAATAGGACCAGTTACGTTACATGAGGAAAATGTTAAAAATGTACATGTAATAGAAGTAAATGAGATACAAGAAGAGGTATACTACAGCAATAGATGGCAGTCACTCAAAAACACACTGGGATGACTCTTGTACAGGTATAAAATACAACATTTACAATAGTGAAAGAACTTCCTTGAGGAACTTGAAAGGGTGTGTATTAGTTCTGAAAGTGTCTTTGGAAGAGAAGAGATTTGAGGTCAGTTTTAAAGGTCTGGATAGAGTTGGTGGTGCAGAGCTGCAGCGGAAGCGAGTACCCGATTCTCACAGCATTGCATGAGAAGGATTGAGCCAGTAATCTCTCCCTTTTGAAAGTGGGTGACTCAAGCAGTAATTTGTCGGTATTACAAGACGGTCTAGAGCCTCCAGAGATTTCAGTTTATTCGCCAGGTAGCGAGCGGAGGAAGTGTGCAAGGCTTTGTGGGTGATACAAGCCTTCTTGTAGATTCATCTTGCCTCGATGGGAAGCCAACAGAGGGAAGACAAAATGGGTGTTAAAGTGGTCACTTCTTTTGATTCCAAATATAAAACGAGCCGCTGAATGGAGAATGAATTTAAGAGAGGAAAGGTGGGATTTTGGGAGGCCAATAAAAAGAGAATTGCAGTAGTCAAATCTAGAGAGAACCAGCGATTGGACCAGGGTTTTAATGTCTTGCTACGGGAAGAAGTGTTGAATCCCCCAAAGAAGGTGCAGTTGGTATTGTGTACATGAACCCAACCTGTTGGACTATGTGTGCGCAGCTACCCAGAAGTAGTATTCAATCTCCACGTCCTGTGCTCCTCAGTGTTCTGCGCAAATAATTCATCACTAACACTAGAACGTCATCCATCTGAACTATGCTGCCACAGAGAAGACGCAGTGAAAGTGTCCCAACCAGGTAGAGTATAGTAGAAATGGCCCCCAATTCTGGAAGCCAATCAAAACAACAGGTCCATAAAATCTAACACATCGTATAGTGTTCATCGAAATCAACTCATTAATATAATTTAAAAAGCCCATCGCATGGGAGTTGAAGAGATAGGAATTTAATGACTAGGAACGAAGTGATTTTAATATGGTTCCATGGTGTTCTAATAATGAACGTGTTCCATGCAGGGGCGGCTGGTGACATTTGAAAGTGGTGGGCCGCGCAAAGTGATTTGCATACTGCACCGTAGCGAGCGAGCGAGCGCAGCGAGCGATCCGGAACCCCATAAGGGGGGTTTCGGAGGGTTATCCCCCCCAAGAAAATTTTGAACAAAAAGAAGAAAAATCGTGCATTTTCAAGCAAATTTGGGAAAGCAGGATGGTTAATAAAGCAATTGTGAAAGTGCAGTTATTACATTAATAGATGGCATAACATAGGTAGCTGCTTATTCAGAATAACCACAGAGCTTCATACATTCCGTCCTATTACGCTCAGGTGCTGAATTCAGACTATAAGACTTTCATGAAAATCTCAGCTCTAAGAGTAGAAGAAGTTGCACAGCAGTTGGGAAACACCATAATGTGTGGGGTCGCAGCTGAAAATATTATCCACGGTTGGTCATTACACACATTAGCCCCACTTGAGCATATGTCTGTAGCACAGAAACATCTTTTTTTGCAGCGTGTAGTCTTAACCATGGGTAAAGACGAGCTCCGTCCTCGACACCCCTTGCCCACACTCTGATATTGTGCGGTGCAGCACATCGCAGCTATTAAGCATGCAGCTAGCCTCACATCATTATGCGTTATTGTGACTGACTGTGCCCCCTCCCGCTACGCCGTCCGTCCTTTCTCTCTGCCTGTCTACGGAGCTGGCACAACCCCCCCTCTCTTACAAATGGCTGGCCTCGTGGGCCAGAGAGGCAGCGAGGAGTGCTGTTAAAATGAAGCCATAATTTCACTTTCCCTGCTCGTGTATTTTACTCTCTTTGCAAAGTCCCCGTATTCTAAATGGGTCTGCGTTGAACATAATTAACACCACCCTGAAGCGGCAGCCATTCATTCGAATTCAGTCTTTTTCCGAGCAACCATTTTAGGAGTTGTGTTTGCTTTTGGAAATATCATGGCATTGTTTCTCCTTTTTTGTACTTTAACAGTTTTGCATTCACGTTTTCTAGATTTCCTATAAAATATGGACTTTAAACTTTTCCCTTCTTCTTCTCATCAA